>NC_030682.2:37304494-38659851 GCF_000004195.4 Xenopus tropicalis
ATAAGATACTTGCAGAATGCTCCAGGAAAATAGTGCTCACTTGGTTTTATGGTATCTCTGTACAGATGAGCAAACGCAGGGGACTATAGTCACAGTCAGCTAGGCACGTCCCTAGTAAAATAACACCACATGCCTGAATCACTTTTGAACAAAGGTCTATGGAAGTTGTGGTTTGAGAAAGACAGAAGGCTTTGGCAATTCTAAAACTACCCCGAGAGTGGGTAACACCTATAATAGAACACAAGGGCAAGTACATGTAATTATATAGCCAGGCTCATTATTATTCATTTCATTATTCAACTAATGAAAGGAAAAAAATGACAACTTTGTTTTTTTATTGCGTCAGTCCAGCAGATGGCACCCTTATCCTTCACTCCAGAGAGGTCGGAAATTCATGAACGTGAGCTTATGGTTAGGAATTTATTTTATACAAAGGAAAATTTATGAACAAAAGCATAGAGCTACAAAGACTGTGAAACGGTCATACTGAGATAACCAAATCAA
The DNA here is from genome assembly GCF_000004195.4 of Xenopus tropicalis. Taxonomy (NCBI): domain Eukaryota; kingdom Metazoa; phylum Chordata; class Amphibia; order Anura; family Pipidae; genus Xenopus; species Xenopus tropicalis. Next base: position 37,304,999 of record NC_030682.2, read on the forward strand.
ATTTAAATGACATTGCAAATTGAAAATATATGTTGTATTTAAACAAAAGCCACCCAATTCCTTAATTTTTTTCTTATATTTTGAAAATGGGAACCTTTCTGGAAGGTTATGTGGTTAATGTTTGTGACAGTTTTGATCTACAAGTTGACAAGCTACTGGTAGATATATTGGTAGATCACAATGTACTGTAACATTTGGGCACAATCGGATACATTTAAATTCAAGGTATACAAACCAAAAGGTTTATATAAGTAGTTATAGCAAACAAGGAAAAGTTCTGCTCACCACAACATCTTAAATCATTAGGCTGCGGTACAATGAGGCTGTGACCACAAAATTCATATAGACAACAACAAGAGATCCTCTGTACTCACCCATTATTAATATACTGTACATAGGACATTAAGACATTCTGTGCATTAAGGTACCAAGAAACTCCCACCCCTTTAAACAAAACAGGGATTGTTTGTCCATATATTACAATATATTCAAGCTGGCCCTTTTATTGGCTCCACTGGGATCACCCGACTGTAGCTGGGCAGGGTGGGAGCTACAACATGGAGCTGGCCACTGCCCCTGTATAAACTATAGCAAAGGGAAAGTTGTGCTCACCACTAAATTTAAAACCATTAGGCAGGGGTGCAATGAGGATGTGGATCATTACAGAGCAAGTATTTATATATTGTTTCTGGTGTGCTGTATATTGACACTGCTGTACAGAGGGTCTGGTTTAACATCGCTCATCTTATTTAGAGTCTGGTCGAGCAAAAGCTTGTGTTCGTTTTGGCAGAGGAGTAAGTGAATTGGGCACTAGCTGTAAGTTAGTGGAATGTAATTCCAGCTACAGCCAATTGTAAATTAAAGGGCAAGGAAAGGCAAAGTCACTTGGTGGTGCCAAAATGTTAGGCACCCCCAAGTGACTTTAACCACTTACCTCGTACCCCGGGCTGGTGCCTCTGTACGGAGAGAACAGCACCAGCCCGGGGCACCTGTAGCGAGCGCTTCCGGCTTTGTTCTTGGAACGACTAAGGACAGGCGCATGCGCAGTAGAGTGAAAAGCCGACTTCTCTGTTAAAGTTCCACTATTCACTCTACTGCGCGTGCGTGCGCGAGCGAACCCGGAAGTAGGAAGCGCTACAGGTTCCCCAGGCTGGTGCTGTTCTCTCCTAACAGGGGCACCAGCCCAGGGTAGAAGGTAAGCGATTAAAATGACTTGGGGGTGCCTAACATTTTGGCACCCCCAAGTGACTTTGCCTTTCTTTCACATCACAGATTTTGGCAGTTTTGTGATGTGATTTAGTTGGACCAAGTAAATTCATCTAACAAATGACAATCTCACTTATTAATCTTTGAGGACCAGATAATCTGATCGTACTACGTGACTATGGCGATCTGAATGTACAGCCAATTTTCTTGTGATTCGACCTAACCTGTTTTAAATTAAAAATTGCATGGCGGTACAATTTGCAGTTGCATCCCAATTCATTAGCATCCCAGCTAGTTGTGGGGTTGGTGCTCATGCCATAGACAAAGTAGATGAGTTTATACCCAGGGTGTAAGCAGGCACTCACAGATCCCACTCACATATAAAGGTGGCCACACACGTGGCGATTTGCGACCAATGGTCGCACGAAAGATCGTTAAATCCGCCACTAACCGTTCAGGGCTGAAACAGCAGATAAGGAGGTAGAAACAATAGGATTTCTACCTCCTTCTGCCGATTCAGCCCAACGAGGTTTCGTACGATATCAGTGCGTGTATGGCCAGCTTAAGACATGGGCTACCTTAGTAATAAGCTCTTGTAATGAATCAACCTTTCTTTCACAGACGCCTGTTTGGTAGGATCTGCTGCTTACAGTATGGGTCTCTATTCATTTGGTCCTATAAACAACCGGCACATCTTTACATTCCTAAAGAGCAGTGGATATTTTTTTTTAAAAACTTCAGTGTGCTAATTCCAAAGTAACTAAGACAATAAAAAAAATTAAAGAAAAACAGAAAATAATTTTATTGAAATATTTGTTACATGCATCATACAGAATGCTTGCAAATAAGAACTAAGGGTGATATAAATCAAAGACAATATAAGTTTTATCACTGGTCCTGCATTATATTTGCATTTAGTGCCACCTTGCAGATGGGCAAGAATGGAAGTGCCAAGTCCGACACTGGGTGACAGTTACAGTTTAGCACAGTGCCATCACCAAGGTAAGAGTGCGCAGAGAAGAGAGTCTTGGGATTGTTTCACATGAAAAATTAAATAGAAAAGCAAGGGGTACAACCAGTTTAGTCCATAGTAATACTTAGTAAATGTTATTCATGTTTTTATCCACATGGCCTAAAATGGATTTATTACGCATTACTGCACAGCCAGCCTGGTTTTCAGAGGGAAATAGTTTAGTCCATCTCTCTCCCACCACGGGACAAACGCATTCCCTGACCACCTAAAGCAGGTGGGAGGTTACATTACAGAATGCTCACAAAGCAACATAATCTGTTTGCATCATGGAAAAAGATTTATGTATTATTTTTGGTGAACATAAGGCAAATATCAACCAGGGTCCCTGCAATGCCCCCCTCCACTGTACCCAGCCACAGTAAGGACACTCCCCAAAATGGCCCTACTTCTCCATACCAATTTTAAAAATGCAAAGGGATCGCCCAGCATAATTGGGATCACCAACTAAAACTATTAATTTAACAAGAAAGTAACTGCTTCATGTGTGTGATCGCCACCAGAAAGCAAAGAAGTTTTTGCACAGCTAAGGGAGGGGGGTGTCATTGCTGTGGCCGGAGAGTACACAAAAGTACAAGGCACTCTTGGTTAATGTTTGCCTGTTTTTTCCTGGCCCTCACTCTCACCTACTTCACTCTCCTTTTTTCTTTTATCTGGTTATTTTTATTTCAATTGTTTGAATATCACTAAGTTTCACCACAAACCCAATTAACTGTGCTGAAAGTATGGTGTACAGTTTAGTGCACTCTACATTTCTATGGTTCTCACCATGTTTAACTCTTACGGGGTACATTACCGACATATACAAATGATCTATAAAACAGGCAATGTGGGGGTATTTACATTGTGAGATACTAACAAAATTAAAATGAACATTAAAAAACAAAGCTGTATTGCTTAAATGGCGACAATGTTCCAAAAAGTAGATTCATAGGCACAACATCATTATAAATGACCTAACCATCTCTTGTCAAACTCCAGCTGATTGGTCCTACCAACATATAGCTCTGTATAAGGAAACTGGGACAATTAATTACATTTTTTTTTTAACAAGAAGTACAACATTATAAACAAGAGACTGAAACACATTGATACAGCTGAACACTCCTTTCCCTGAGGTTACACATTATGTGCAGGTACCAACAAAACCTTGTTTATATTGTTTAAAATAGGAGATTTACTACATCATTTGGCGCTAACCGACACTTCTAGGGTGTCTTCTCTCCTAGCCTACAATGTTTAAATAATATAAATAACAATCTACATTTCTGTCTCCCTACACAGTGCAGATGCAGAAGGTTCCAAGTCCAGCAGCCATATACAAAATAGTTACTGCTGTAATTACCCCAAACATCCTCTTTAGTTTGCTCCTCCAGCCAAAGCAAATCGGTGTGCCCAGTTCTGCCTCTGCTCAGGCACAATAAGACACACAGAATATTCAAACAGGATCATGAATAGTATTTTCATTATTTAGGTTAGTTGTTTAAAGGGCAAGTTAAACCCTAATCATTGAGGGGTGCCAAAATGTTAAGACCCCTCCCCTGCAGTTAACAGAATTGCTAGGTTTGTTTCCAGAGCCGCTTCCCTTCTTAGGGGAAAAACTACACCAAGCTGGGAAGTCTGAATTGCAGCAGCACAATCTTACCTCGCTTCTCCGGTTCACGGTCAGACTTCTATGCACAGTAGCATCGAGTCCCACAGTTTTACACTGTTGTGCATGCTTGATTCTAAATCTGGGAAAGACCAGTAGTAAGATGCCGATGCATTTTAAACTTCTCTGGGCTGGTGCATTTTTTTTCCAGCCTGGGGAATAAACATAGCAACTCTATTCTCTGGGGGGGGGGGGGGGGCTAACATTTTTGTGTATAAGGTGTTTTTTTTGTCCTTTGAAAAGGAAACAATATATTCATAGCTTCACATTAGATCCTTGTTTACTTGTGCAAACTTTGCAGAATGACTGTATTAGCACCCTTGGCGCTCTCCTGCTACCCTAGGAAAGTGTTCATCTGCAGTCAGGCAAGGGTTGGCTAAAGGTTTTGCTTAGGGGCTAAGAACAAATATCAAGCTGACCAGGGTAACTCACCTTTAAGTTGTCAACTTTTAGTGATTTTTGGAAAGTCCTATTCTTAGCAACTATTTAATTGGTATTAATTATTTTTTATAGATTTTTAAGTTTATTTGCCTTCTACCTCTTTCCTGTTTTTACATGGGGTCACTGATTCCAGAAGCTAAGAAACTTTTGCTCTGTGAGGCTTCTATTTTATAGTCATTGTTACTTTTTATTACTTATCTATCTTTCCAGGCCTTACCTATCCATATTCCAGGCTCTCATTACTCTCATTCAGAGCTGGCTTTAGGAAGTTCTGCTGAGGAGCACATGGCAGCAGTTACAGGTAGGGAAAGCAAGAGCTCACAGAAAGGCCAATAATATCATGAGGGGATTTCTAATCTAATTTGTTATGCACCTGCCTATGAATCGGATATTTACCTTTGACTCTATCCTTCTCCCACATGTCTATTTTCCATGGTGCAGCTCAGGACCAGTGCACACAAGATAAGAGAAGTCCATTGCATATTCACAGACCCAGTGCTATACAAGGAATCCATGGAAAATAGAGTAAAGATAATGCTTTTTCAGTGAAATAAATAGATGACCAGCAACAAGTCAGTGGAATGGAGATTCCACTTTGGTTATTATGTCAAATACAATGTTTTAGGGAGGTTTCCCCAAAATGTTGCATATAACATAATCATAGGGGTATCTCCCTGAATTGCACTACTTCTTTTGCCAGTCATCCCATTGTTATTATTTGGTACCAAAGACATAATTATAATATTGGAGAATATATGTTTAAGGGATAAGCGCATCATCAAATGAATTGAACCCGACTATGAACTTTTTTTAAGCAATCCCCTTATGGCGTGTCAGTCCAACTCTGTGCATGGTTCATATTTAAGCACATAAGAAGCATTCACAGTACCAGGCAAGCTCAGTATGCAGAATGCATCTCTCCAGCACAAGACATACAGCAACAGAAGCCTTTTCCAAAGGAACATCCATAAAAGGGACTAGTGGAGGTTTTTAAGAGTTTCTGCCCCTCTAGATCTTGAGAGAACTTTCCACAGAATTGTTGGTAAGCGGTAGGAAGCGCCTTTACTCCTCGGATTTATTTGCTGTCTGAGAAATACTGGCGTCAGCAGTTTGTTCCGAGGAAGAGAGAGACGCCTCTTTGCTTTCCTTACTTCCTTCTGTTGCACTTGGTGCGGGTGGACATTCTGCTTCTCGGGAAGCATCTGTTTGAGAATTAGAAGCCCCTTCAGTCGCTGCAAGCTGTTCATCAGGTTTCATTTCCTCTACTAAAAAAAAATCTTTAATTAATTTTAATTTAAAAAAAAAAAAAAGTATTGAGCCAGCAAAATCTATAAAAGAGAGAAGCATTGTTCAGCAACATGCGGCTGTTTATTATGATGAACAAGTTTCAATGTACCCCCTGTTTTAAAATATGGGGATATTATAAGTCACCTTGGAGTTACATGATCTGTATAAAAGCTCTCAGCCTTTGGCCTTGTGCCCTTTATATGATAATGGAATTGCTATGTAATTTATAATATCCTTATATTTTACAATAGGGGGTACATAATTTACTATTTAAAGGCCCTTTAATGAGCTTTATATATTGCAATGGAGGTTTAATTGCACACACATCACAAACCATTCATTTTTTATTTTTCCCTATTAGTCAATGGAAATATTGAGAGAAGTGTATAATTATTTCCCTGTTATGTTTCTCTTAGTGTCTATGTAGGTAGTTACTGGCTTAGCTAGCTGTTTTCGTTTGGCTAAAATACCTCCCCCACAGTCTTCCTACTGCGTTATTATCCCTCCAATTCTTCATGGCAAGATAATACCAATATAGGTACTGCTGTGTATTGATGCTGGTTCTGAAGGAAATAAATGTACTTTGTAGTTATAAAATGCCGCAGTACACCGATATCTTGGCAATGATTAGCTAAAAATTCCAGGTAATAATTAGAAGGGTGGGCAAAGAGTATAGCAGTCATTTTGACTGTCAAACAGCAGAACAGGGTGATACTGAAGGGAATGTTGCATTGTTTGTCAGATTTAGAATTCATTATAGTGCTTAAATGGTATTGCCTTTAAAGGAGACATATCCTATACAAATTATGAATGTGCCAGGGAATTATACTCCTCTAGATATAGAAGGATTGGGCTTAAAAATGTTGTGTTTCGAACTGATTTATTGAGAAATTCAACCAAAACCTTACTAGCCCCGCCCATCTGTCCCACTTCTTGCTGGCTGAATTCTCTGGGGGGCGGCGGCTCTCAGTACACTGCACTGTAGGATAGGAACCAATCAGCAGCTAGGCTGACCTGATAGGGAACTGAAACCTGTCTTTGCTTGTGTGAGTGCAGGGCTGTGATTCGCTCTCCTGCTCCTACTGTGCTTCTGGCAGGGACCGTTTGGACATGCCCACTCTTCATTTCACACAGGGACAGAGAAGTGAGAGGATCTATAGGGAGCTCCAATAAAGGGGCCATTTTTACAGATAGGATTAATGTTTAGCCCAAAGTGAAACCAGCACCGTATATTATTCATAACTGCCTACAAAATTAGGGTTTTCCCCATTTATCTAATATGTCTCCTTTAAGTCATTTTTATAACAGATTATGCTGATTATTTGGGAGTATGTTTATTTCCCTCAATGGACTCAGCAATTTATGCCTGTTGGTAAAGACTGCAAGTTATTTTAGGTCTGAGTTGCCCAAACTTTTTTTTTAATTATGGCCTCACTTTAGTCAAAAATAAGGTCCCAGCCCCTTAGCATTTATATCAAAGTTACAGATATAAACAAAAAGACTGTTCCCATAATAATCACTCATATAATGACTCCATAGTTCCTCTGACATCCAATACTGTACATAAGCATTTACCCTTGGATGTCACCCTTACTGCCATTATTCCAGGACTCCTCCTTCCACTGGTTTGGCCACGGGTGGGGTCAGCCCCAGAGTATGGGCACTGCTGTTTTAGGTCCTGGAAAAACGTGTGAGCAAGTATTGGCTGACTAGGGGCATGCAATCTCACTGCCTGGGGGGAGCAGGAGGGTCCCTGCAATCAGAAGGTTCTAAGTTGGGGCAATTTACTTTGCCAAAAACCACTTTTATCATAGAAATACTGTACATTTAGAACAGACAGAAAGACTGAGGACCACTTGCTCCTTACAGATCAGATTCATTGCAGAAAGGAGGACAAGACTGCAGCACAGACTACAATACTTAGGGGCTGATTTACTAACCCACGAATCCGACCCGAATTGGAAAAGTTCCGACTTGAAAACGAACATTTTGCGACTTTTTCGTATGTTTTGCGATTTTTTCGGATTCTTTACGAATTTTTCGTTACCAATACGATTTTTGCGTAAAAACGCGAGTTTTTCGTATCCATTACGAAAGTTGCGTAAAAAGTTGCGCATTTTTCGTAGCGTTAAAACTTACGCGAAAAGTTGCGCATTTTTCGTAGCGTTAAAACTTAACGCTACGAAAAATGCGCAACTTTTTTATTATGTCCATTTAAAGGGGTGGTTCCCCTCTAAGTAACTTTGTTGTATGTTATAGAAGGGCCAATTCTAACCAACTTCATTTTTTTATTTTGTATAGTTTTTTAGTTGTTTGCTTTCATCTTATGACTCATTCCACCTTTCAAACAGGAAGGGGAGGATTGCACCGTGAGTCAAAAATATTTTTTTATTACTTATCAAGGCCCTCTCTTGTTCATATTCCAGTCCTTCCATTAAATCACTGCCTGGTTGCTATGCTAATTTAGAGCACAGCAACCAGAGGTGTGAACAAAAAGCTCAATATTTCAAAAACATATAATAAAAAAAAATGAAGACCAATTGCAAAGTCTCTCAGAATATCACATCATACTAGAACTTAATGTCAAGGTGAACAATCACTTTAAAGGACAAGAAAAGTCTAAACAAATGTGGATTTTGAAATCCAGACAGATCAGGCAAATTTTTATATATAAAATCCTTCTGCAATAAAAACAGTAAAAGGTTTTGATAACACAATGCTACATTGTACAGACTGCAAGCTCTTTGGGACAGGGACCTCCTTCCCATCACTTATGTATTAACTACTGCCATTAGTTTCATTTAGATTTAAGCTGGCCATACACTGGCAGATCCGCTCGCTTGGCGATGTCGCCAAGCGAGCGGATCTTCACCCGATATCCCCACCTACGGGCCTGGGGCCAAACGATCGAATTCTACACGCGGCAATAGGGCAGTCGGTTCGGGGACTGCATCAACGAGCCAATGCGGTCCCCGATCCGACTAGATTTTCTAACCTGCCCGATAGATATCTGCCCAATTTCAGGCCAGATATTGGTCGGCCAGGCCCATCGGTTCTGCCCCTACAAGGCCCGATAAGCTGCCGAATCGGCAGCTATATTCGGCCCGTGTATGGGGACCTTAAATCTTCCTGTGTCTTGTAAAGCCCTGTGTGCACTTGTGTAGTGGGGCTATATACTGTACACAAATCAGATGCAATAGTAGCTGTATGTGATAATGCCCCAAGCTGCTGTGTGTGAGCCCTTGTACATGACTTTTCATTCCAAGCCCCTCCCCTACCTTTCTTACTCAGCTTTTCCTGTCTTCTCTTCTCTCTGGCTGCTTCCTCCTCTTGCTTCTCTCTCTTCTCCTTCAGCATTTTGCAGACTTTTTTGTGTGTGAACCAGTGGAGTTTCTGGCAGTTCTGATCACAATATATCACCTAAACAGAATAATTATCATGTTACCATTTATAAATTCAAACTTTGGGCATTTTAATTTCATTACACTTTCCAATGGGGGCTTCTCTAGCTCCAGAACACACAAAGCAATATGTCCCCAAAAGTGTGCCTAGAAATAATAATGTCAATCAGTTTCTTACAAGAACACAGCAAAACTCTATGTCCAGTAGAGGGGTAAGGGCTCTGGCACATGGGGAGATTAGTCGCCCGCGGCAAAACTCCCTGTTCGCGGGCGACTAATCTCCCCGAGTTGCCTTCCCCTGCCATCCCACCGGCAAACATGTAAGTCGCCAGCGGGATGGCACACGCGGCGGCGCGATTTCGCGCAAATCGGCGAAAAAGACTCGCGAGTCTTTTTCTTCGATTTCCCGAAATCGCCCCGTCGCGTCTGCCATCCCACCGGCGACTTAACATTGTCGCCGATGGGATGGCAGGGGAAGGCAATTCGGGGAGATTAGTCGCCCGCGAACAGGGAGTTTTGCCATGGGCGACTAATCTCCCTGTGTGCCAGAGCCCTAAATGGCCACTGTGTGTCAGAACCTCAAGCTTGTCATGGTACATGGAGATAACATTGTTATCTACAAATCCAGCATTCTGTGGCATTTGCCTTTAAAGGGATAATCAGTCTTATACAGAGTCTTAGCATTATTTAGTATTATTAATAAGTCTTATACCGAGCAAGGAGACCCTGCAAAGAATGAGAATGCTGGGAAGGAAAACCAGTTTTTCCTCTTAAAACTTCCTTCTTTACAGAATATTGTATAGGCTCACCCACTGGGTTTTGAAGCATAGCGAGGGCAGCAGGGATCTGATCACTAAATGCCCTGGCTGTGGTCTAAAACCCAGGGATTCCCGCTGCTTTGATTGTAGTAGTATAACATTAGTTAAGGGGCTGCAGGATTTTACAAATTTTAGTTAAAGAGAGTACAACAGACCAAGTCAGGACTATTTGGGATGCCAGGTAGGAAAATCTGGAGCACCACACATTGGACATTTTTATGTGTGTCTTTGTGTTTTTTAAATCCCTTTAAAGGAGAAAGGTAAAAACGAAGTAAGCTTTATCAGAAAGGTCTATGTAAAAACAGCCATAAGCACTCACAGAAATGCTGCACCGAGTTCTCTGTCAAAATATTTGTTGTGTCTGTTTTCCTGTGCCAGAGACACGCAGCTCTCTCCCCTCCCCTCATGCTCCCCCCTCCCTCAAGAATGCTAAGAACTCCCTCCCCCCCTTCCCTTAGGAATGTGGATCTGAGCCAATCAGCAGGAAGCTTCCTCATATTCTTACAAGCTGAGCATGTACACTGGTCTGGGTCTCGGTGCAGGAGTGAGGCATTATGGAAACTTTCTTTACACAGCTTTTATAATTCCTGTTTGGCTTCTGATCATCTGAACAGGTGAAATATGGGGAGACTTATTAGCCTTTCCTTCTCTTTTAATTCTAACTACCAGTATCCCTGGTCAGCTCTGGGCAGGTTAGACAGTGGGCAAGAGATTGGTCAAAGAACATGTATGAAACGTTAAGTGTGTTGTAGAAAGTCAATGTCATCACCTCCTTGAGAATACTGTGTTGTTCCTTCCTTTTTATCAGAGAATTATAGCATTAATCCTTTAATCAAGGCGTTAAACAGGGTGAGAACACTGGGACACATTATTCTTTATAGATCACAATTTTACAGTAAGTGATGCTGGCCTTAAAAAATAAATTAGGAGTAAACACTACTTAGAACCCCACTCCTTTTAGCTTGAATTTATTGGGCAGAGTAGATCTGGCGTTGTGATAAATAACTAACTCATAAGCGGCCATTTATCCCTGTGTTGGCTTTGATGACACTGAAAATTAGGATGCAGCTTGCCATTAAGTTTTCATCCGTTTACCCTTTTTAACATGCAAAAGAAAAGACAGCATTTACAATAAGCTTACCAGTTTGCACACTGAGCATCTCTTGGTGGCACCTTTCTCTCCACACGTGGTGCAAAAGTCTGCATCGATAAAGCCCACTTGTCCAGTAATAGCTTGCGTAAGTATCGAGAATGCGGTGGGATCAGATCCCTGAAAGAACACACCAATCTAGTTAACAATGTCCAACCTCATCAAACCTCTAAACTGGTCATCCACAAATAGATTGCTTGTGTGAGGAGGTCAACAAAGCAGAGGATCATTGCCAGATTTGGCCACCAATGTGCAAGGCCAAATCTGGCTGACCCAATCATTTGGCCGACAGGTCAATGATCAGATTCTAAATGGGAGTATACAGACCCACTGGGAGGTAACCAACCACATCTATGCATCAATGTAGCCCTTGCCCAATGTGTTTTGAAACCTGCCTTACAGATATCTGGCCAATAGCCCTCACTTAAGATACCAATATACCATCTTCTCAGAGGGGCCAGATCAGTAGGTTTATCCTTTCAGCAAGTAAAACATTCTCAATATAAATGTATGCTGGTGTGAACAGAATGAGACCTGTACCACTACAAATGAAGAATTACAAAATGAAGAGTTATTGAATGTTGGGTTGAATTGGGCTGCAATCTTTCATGCAAGTAACTTTATATCATTATCCACTGATTAAATATCCATTTTTAGAGTAATCTATCTACTGTCTGGGGTGTTGACAAACAATATTGGTTTGTAAAGTGGTTTGTGGTTACGCAGGAGTCCAAGTAAGATTTCTTCTGCCATGCAGAGACAATATTAGCCCCACATGGGCAAGACTCTCCGAGACATCAATACGGCCCATTATTTATACTCATTTATATTGATTATTTTCTGTAACCCAGTGAGGGAAAACACTACAATATGCCAGATACACTGTAGGTTAAAATGCAATTAAGGTACCTGCAGTTGTTTAACTACCATGGCACAGGGGAAACCATCATGAAAGTACCTGCTCTTGAAATGAGCATGAAGACAGAACTGAGCTACAATGCATTGCTTTGCTAAAGCTTCTGCTACTGGTGCATAGGTACCTGGCCAGGGCCTATAGATTTCTACTTAGACTACTCTCAGTAGGATGGCTTAGCATCGCCGAGGAAAGGCTAATCTTTGATTTCCTAAAGCTGCTGTACAAAGACATATGTAGCACCTTTCACTCTGTTATACAATAACAAGCTGCTATAATTAGAAGGAATAATATATTACACACAAAGTGTGAAGTATACATTCCCTGGTTGGCCATACGGAGATCAATAACTATTAATGTTCAAGCATGCCTATGCAAGCGTGAAAAACCTATTCAAACTTTTTTAAGCTCCTCCGGTTTCTTTAGCAAAGTTAAAAATGCATTCAAGTGGCAGCCAAAGGCTATGGCACAAACAGTGTTTTGGGATCAAGGGCTGATTTCTTGCTGTATATCACTTTCTACTAGCATTAAAGGCATACATTATAGGGTGCCCTGCATATGGTACTATTGCCTAATAATTAATGTGGCTCTGGGCAAGCTGACATTTCAGCTAATGTCAAAGAGCTGGTGTTTTGGGCAACACTAAAATACCATACGTGCCACTGGCCTAAATGTTCTATTTACATTAAAACAGCAGAAGTACTGAGCACCAGTAATAATAATAACAACAACGTTTCATTGGCTGATGGAAAGAACTTGTATATATGAACATGGTATGTTTCACACAATTTGCCTACATTGCCTACTGCAAAAGGTTGCTTTTAAAGGACATGTGAACCCCAAAAATAACTTTTTGCCTAAGAAAACTCAATTCTAAACAACTTTTGGTTTTTTAGTTATTTGTATAAATAATTTAGGTTGACATGTCCTTTAAAGCACAAGGAAACCCATGTACATTTTATGCAGGGCATACAATCTATAGATGGGGTCCTTGCCCTTTAAAGGTTGCTTGCAGACAATGCAAGAAAGCTTTTTAAAAAATAGCGCTAACAAATGTGGCTATTGAAATAAATATCAATAATTGGTTGGTAGATTTTTGGCACAAGCTGAATATTCTTGAGCTAATTGGAACTACTTTATTTTGCATTTAATCACGGTCAGTGCTATGAATGTAACATAAAAATGCCTTACAATCTCCACTGGAGCGATGCTCCGGACAAGCTGCTGGAGTAATGTTGCTTCACAGTAGGGAAACTTCCTGATGCATTCTCGGATGAACTTCTCCTGGAACACGGGGAAGCAGTCCGGATCTCTACCTTTTAATAAACTGCAAGTTGGGCAGAGGGGTAACTGGTACATGTAGTAATATACAATATGCAGGTCTTGTTTTTTTTTAAATGTACTCAAAGGGATAATCTATCAGTTGATACCTGGAAAACTGAATTTGTAGGCGCTTATTTCATGAGCACTCACTATGAACAGTTTACATTTTACAGAACCTGTGTGTTTTAGGAATAGTTTAGAAAAGAAATGTGACGAGAAAGGAAAATCACAAATGCCATTTCCAAAATGAATCATGTTAAAAGGGTTGCTGCCACCGTTCCAAAAAGACACAAGGGATTATCGGCAGTACAGCCACCTCACTGCCAAGCCCAGCTCACTTAGGTTGCTTAGGAATCTTGCTGCAGCTGAGGCAATCAAGCCTTTTAGTTGGATCCTTTAGAGACAGTAAAAAAGGAGGTAAATTTCCAGTACATCTCTACCCAACACTGAACAAGGTTCCTGAGCGCAAATATAAATGACTTTGTTGATATCGCTCCCTAAACCATGTTATGGGACTGTAAAACGTTGTAGTATATTTTTGAAAGAAGGAAAATAATGATGTCTAGAACATAAGCTCTTGCTGTGATTTAAGAGAATGCACTGCCTTTCAGAAAGGGTGGTAAATGCAACATAAAAATCAATAAGCTAACAACAAATAATACAGTGAGACCTGAAACAGACCCTTTGGAAGTGAAAAAGCTCGAGATTATCAAAAATTCGAAAAGTAAGAGCATATTGTTTGTTCCTGAACCGAGACAACATTGATTTTTTTTCCAAAGCTGCAAATGCTATTCAAACTTATTCTCCCAGGCTAAAAAAAAAAAAGCAAAATAAGAGTAACCGGTTATAGAAGGCAAAAGTCTATCCATACTGCTGGACAAAAGCCTTTCTCTCACTGCAAAATGCTTTTTATGACTGTAAGTACCATTAAGGCTTTTGATAGCATCTATTCCACAGGTTAAATATAGTTCAGTTGTATATATTAAAAGTATGTTCTCTCAGTTCTTTGCTGAGGGAAATGTCAGACAAGGCAAAATCACCCACTGAGTATAATGGAAACTTTCCACCCCACTCTATGTGACATTAGCCTTAAAGAGGACCTTCACTTACGCTATATAAGTAATATAAATCTGGTTTCCTTCAGTCCTGGAATTACACAATCACAGCAAATAGGCAGGTGCCATTTTGTGGACACTGTGATGAAGGCAAGCTTTGTATCACCCCAAAATCTTGTGTATGTGCCAGAATGGGGGACCAGATGCCCAGGCCCATGCACTGGCTACACAATTAGATGGTAAGGAGGGAGGGGGAAAGTGTGAGCTGAATTGAAAGTTAAAGTACTTGTCTGCCCCGCCTCTATGCCTAAGGCATACAGGCGGGGCAGGCAATATGTGATTGACAGATGGGATTTTTAAATGCCTTTATAATGGGTTTGGATGTGTTAATATAGAAATGAATTTGGGTTTCTTGTTTAATTTGAAAAGGACTTTTATTATACAGCTTTTTATGTCTGGGTGACAGGTCCACTTTAAGTTTCTGATCTGTAACTACACCTACATTACATACTGTATCTTTCTAATTGTTATATTAAGAGGCTTAACAAAACAAACAAAACCTGTGTAGTTATTAAGAAAAAAAATGGCAGTCTGACTGCCAACAAATGTATTGTCTGGTCACATCCTTACTTACCACCCACAGCCTTCCTGTAGTCCTCATCCTCATACCCAACATAGCATGGCCTAGTGGCCAGGGACAGTAGAGTGTGGTCTGACAGTACTGACAACTGAAAACACCCACTAATAGATTGCTACAGGTATAGCAGAAACAGGGACTCCCCAAAGCTTGCACAACCTCTCCTCATTTGCACACATAGCACAAGGAACTCTGGAAAGAAAACCTAGTTCTAAAGCTTACCCACATTGGGTTTTCAAAAACAGTATGCTAATCAAAACATTTTAGTGATCCTGGGTTTCCATCCCAAAATTCCTTCTAGTTTAAAGTCAGTTTAATCAGGAGCCAATTAACCTGCCTTTATAGTTTGGGTGTTGGGAGGGTGGGAGGAAACCAGAGTAGCCAATGGGAACCCATGCAGACATGGGAAGAATAGGCAAAGAGTGCCCAGGTCAAAATTAACTCATAACTCAGTTGGTTACCATCCTGTATTAAAACAAACTGCAGTTTTAAAGAAAAAATGAATTTCTCTCTTGCAATATTTTGAATGCAACTTAAAACCAATAGCATTTTAAACTTTTCTAGCACATTTTCTATAAGTAAACCCTTGCCCCTGCACCACAGGTGAAATATGGAATTTGCCTGTGTGACTAACATACAGCAGTACCTTAAATAGAAGCTTTCAGCTGTTTTGATGGATCTACATTTTGATCTTTGATCTTACATTTTGTGACATGTATACACGCACAACACAATTACTATTACAAAACCACTTACTTTTTAATAAAGTTATCAAGTTTGTCTTCTTGATCCTGGAGGAATGTAGAGCACTTCTGCATTACACAACTAATATAGTGCATTTTCACAGCCAAAACTTCATTCATGTCCTTTTGCTTCATACATTTCTCACAGATTAAATCCAGCACTGTGCAACATTTCTTTAAAGCATCTATCTCCATCAGAAGGGGGTTCTCTTTTATTAGAAAGACAATCTGAAGGTTCAAATACAAGGGACAACCTTTTAGGTGAAATAGGAAACCTGCAGCAGTAAAATGAAAACTCCCAGACAATCAGAATTTGTCCCAGTCCATTCCAACCATAAGCCATTGACATGGAATACAAGCATGCCTATGACATATCACTTTTTCAGGTGACTTAAAATGGGCACAGGGGTGAAGTGTAATTGGTCAAAAAAAATACATATGATTATGAATTGTTGAGCCTTGTTCCTTCACACAGAATGTAAACAATCATGGACCTGGGTCTTTTTCCATTAATTTGCACAAGTGATGCTGTGTACATAATAAGCTATTCTTGTCCATACATTATTAGGACAGTATAAGAATGCCTCACTTGTAAAGGCATAGGCTAAATATCAACAACATCACTTTACCTCCTTCAGAACGTCAGACCTCAGCCAAACACACTTAGATTTGCCATATCCAAAATATTCTGTGTATAAACGTCATGTAAGAGCTAACATGATAACAGAGGATAATCATTGTTATTCATCGTATTACAATGGCAGTAAATTCATTCACAAAGTTGGGAGGAAGGTCTCACCTTAACAGGATGCAAGTTTGTGGTTGTAATAACCTTGTACAAGGGTCCAGCTAATTTTGATGGTAATTTAGGTTCTTTGTTTAACCCTTGAGTCTTGGTGTAATAATCCAGTTTTTCCCGTGGAAAAAAGTTGTTGATTACTGTGACACAATCATGCTGGCCTAAAACATAACAGATTATAAGTTAAATCTATTATATATTGTTTATATACTGTAGATACATCTGAAACCCTTCTAAAACCCTTTATCATTTCAGCCACATGACTCAGGACCTCCTATACTATACAGAAGGAATTCTGTAACATTATGGCCTTTTACATATGACTTTCCTGCACTACACTATATTATATACTGTATATAGTTTGATAACAGTATATTATACACTAAGGATTACAAAACAGTGGCTTTGTTGGTGTTTATAAACTATAAATCCCACCATAACATATACATTTGCCATATTAAGTGCGAACAAGGGGAAACATCAGTTTAAAGTAGTCAGCTGTGCACATTATTTATGAAACACTCAAAAAAGCAATAAGTTGCATAGAAACTATACTATCATATTAAGTAGGGATTATCCTCCAATTTTCCCATCAACATCACCCCCCCTCACCCACCCCCCATGCAACTACTAGCAAAAACTGACATGCTGTAACTGGCAGCTATTTCCTCTAAATGTAACTATGCAGTGGAGGAAATCATATATGTTTAGTGCTCTCAAATTATAGGCAACTATATACATATACTTCCAAATAAATATAATTTCCATTCCTGAAATGTATTTTATTTTTTAACTTGTCCAAAGACACAAAGGGGTTAATGTACATTTCCATCTAGAAAGCTTGACAGCAACACAACTCTTCCCAGGGGATCCCCTCTTTCCAGCATTAATCCCATCCAGATCAGTTTATACTAAAATAGTTTGGAAAACAGAGAAAAGTAAAAGAGCAGTGTGTGGCTGTGTGTTCCATTTAGGCACTAGAGCAGGGGTAGGGAACCTATGGCTCGGGAGCCAGATGTGGCTCTTTTGATGGCAGCATCTGGCTCGCTGCCAAATCTTTAATAAAAAAAATAACTGGGGGCGTGGCCTGCGCTCGGTGCATAGAAGACACGTTCTAAGCCCTAACTCGTCGCAGGCCACACCCTCCTCCGCATCGCATCCGGCATCCTTGGCACCCACCCTACCTTGCCCCTGCGCTCGGCGGATAGAAGACGTGTTCTAAGCCTTAGAACACGTCTTCTATCCGCCGAGTGCAGGCCACGACCTCCTCTGCATCGCATCCGGCATCCTTGGGACCCACCCGACCTTGCCCCGTAGCATCCGCGGCCAAACATATTGTATGGCTCTCACGGAATTACATGTTAAAATATGTGGCGTTTATGGCTCTCTCAGCCAAAAAGGTTCCTGACCCCTGCACTAGAGGCATAGAGCTGCACTAGGATATATCAGATGTTTTTGGGTCAAAACAGATCCAACATGAGGAGTCTAAATGACATGGCTGTGAAGAGTCAACATCTTTCCTGCTAGCTGTCTAAGTTCATAAGGCTCATTAACCAGCACAAGTGAAACATGCAATATTGTGTATGCGCTTAAATGTTATTAAGAAAGAGAACTTAGTCTGTAATTACAATGTTGCACACTGTGGCTATAATTTCAGCATTTGAAGGTCCTATGCCAAGTGATCTGGGGGTTAGATGAGTTCTAGTTAAAGTCAAATAAATGAATCAATGAATGCCTTTTTAATAACTCATATACTAAAAATGCAAATTGCTCTAATGATGTTACAATTAGGAACAGTGGATATCAAACCTGCTTTTATATGATTACAACCATGCACAATACATTTTATAAAATTGTCAGTAAATGTTTTACCTACAAAAGCTGCCATTTGTGCTGCCGTTCTCCCAACAGAGTTGACTACATCTGCGTCAGCTCCAGCCTCCAGCATCAGCCAAGCAATTTCTTTATTCCCTGTATTTCAGTTAGAAAAAAGAAAAGGGCATATTTTAGTTCAGGTATGAGACCTGTTATTCAGAATGCTCGGGATCTGGGGTTTTACAGATAAAGGGTCTTTCCATAATTTGGTCCTCCACACCATGTCTATTAAAAATTCATTTTTACATTAAATAAACCCAATAGGACTGTTTTGCTTCCAATAAGGATTAATTATATCTTAGTTGGGATCAAATACAAGGTACTGTTTTATTATTACAGAGAAAAAGGAAATCAGTTTTAAAAATCTGAATTATTTGATTAAAATGGAGTCCATAGGAGACGGGCTTTCCGTAATTCCGAACTGCTAAACAAAAATGTAAATAAATTAAAAACTGAAGACCTATTGCAAATTGTCTCAGAAAATGATTTTCTATATCATACTAAAAGTTTACTCAAAGGTCAACAAACCCTTTAAGATTATCTTATGAACATAAAATGATCTTTCATATAGTAAAGGAAATGATGGGCCAAGGATTTGAATATTTAAGCAAGGCACTTTATCTTAGATCTCCTTGTATTCAAAGATTATTTTCATCAAAATTACAATTTTGGAGTCACCATGGCAACAATGTAGCTACAGCAAATGCAGCTGCTCCCATTCATCTTTACTCGTAAGAAAACGCATTAAATTATATTTGCCACCAATCTTCTTGGTCAGACTTCCTAAAGCAATCAGATCTGTCTCCCCGGCTGAGCTTTGTGGCATTTGCTTGATGTTCACCATTAAACTGCTCTGAGATTTACTATATTGATGATTTGTGAAGAACCAGCGATAGTAAGGAAAAAACCCTGAAACCTGAGAAATAAATCCTCTGAAAGGTACTATAGGCACGCAAAGACTTTTTATTGGTCGGGTCACTGGTCCATGATTGTTGGGGTATAATTTGAGCTCCTGCAAATGACCATGATACTAACAGAGGGGCCGGTGGTACAGCACAGTGTGCCTAGCTGTGTTTCTGAAATAATGGTTATGGTCTCTAGTTATTTCTAAGTGTCTTTTCCACTAATTGAACAATTATAGAGAAATACTTCTACTATACTTCCTATGGCTAGAATGCAATTTGTTCTATATTCCATACTCATAGGAGATATAGACATAATTTCCAGAAGACAAAGGGCTGGTGCATTCCATAATGTGGCTGGGGTTTCATGCAGATTGGGGGTTAGATTTTAATCAAAAGGGAAACTATAAAATGCAAATTCTTTTATAGGAGAGTGACGGCTCATCAACTAAACTATCTT
This sequence comes from Xenopus tropicalis, assembly GCF_000004195.4. Lineage (NCBI taxonomy): Eukaryota > Metazoa > Chordata > Amphibia > Anura > Pipidae > Xenopus > Xenopus tropicalis. The sequence continues at coordinate 37,324,690 of NC_030682.2, forward strand.
TGGCTGATGGTGAAATATCTTCTAAATTAAATTCTTAGCAGCCTGAGTTGACTTTTGCTGCTGTTCAACTGATAGCTGGTATAGAGAGCAAACGGTGCTTATGTTTCCTGACCATGACTTTTATAAAATGAATATTTTCTTTGCACAGCTTTGTAACACAGATGTAAAGGGAAGCTTCAAGGTAACTAAGTAATGTGAGTAAAATATAGAAGGCAGAGATAAATATTCCAGTAAATGCAGGACTTTTCACACCTTTTTTAGGGGTTGTGCACAATTTTTTGACATCTATGGAAAATGTCTTGGTTGGTCTAGCTCACTGTATTCAGGAGTCAGAGAATCAGTAGTCCTATCAATTTCCCAAGAGAGGTTTGCAGAAACACCATCTCTGCTGCCTGGAAGTAGATTGACTGAGCTTAGTCAAATAATATAGCACCCACTCATATTTATAAAGGCTAATATAGAGAAAAGGAATGACCTGTGTACACAGTGATTCATGTATTTATATTTGTTTAAGGAAAACAAGATAACAGGGCATAAATTTCTTGAAATGAATATAATATATGGGACATGTATAGCACAGTGAAGCATTACAGTATTTGAAAGCATAAAAAGACATCTTTGTATTCTGATTTTTAAGAAAATCACTTATTTACCCGAGAGGCCAGCAAACATCAATGCTGTGTACCCATGTTCATGTTCATTACAGTTGACATCTGCTCCATGTTGCAATAAAAGTTTGCACATATCCACCTTTCCTTTGTAGGCTGCATGCATAAGAGGAGTCATTCCGTGCTGCAAAGGAATAAGCAGGAACCTTACTTTTATTTCATAGCTTTGTGATCATATGAAAAAAGGTTTTAAAACCACCATCTGTGTTTACAAATGGCAGTTTATTAGCAGGCAGTGGGTACATGGTAATATAGAGAATCAAGCAGGCAGGGGCCAATCAATATTCTCTTTTTTTTTTTTACAAAGCAATAAGATGGTTACCGTGCAGAAACATTTTGAAAGCATTTCATCCTTAAATGAGAAGGAAATGTAAAACTAAGTAAGCTTTATCAGAAAGGTCTATGAAATACAGCCATAAGCACTCACAGAAATGCTGCACTCTATCAAAAGAAACATAGGATTTCTTGTCTCCTTTTTTCCTGTGCCAGAGTCTGTGCAGCTCTCTCCTATCTCCTGCTCCCCCCTCCCATAAGAATGCTAAGCACTCCCTTCCCTCTTAGGAATGTGGATCTAAGCCATACAGCAGGAAGTTTGCTTATAGTCTTACAAATGCGCATGTACAGGGGTCTTCATACAGGGGTCTTGCTTGGCATTATGGGAATTTTGTTTACAGAGCTCAGTGGGTTTTTTTTTCCTGTGAGGCTTCTGATCATCTGAACGGGAGAAATAAGGGCACTATTGAGAGAACTGAAGGTATGCTGGTAGCTTGAGATTAACTATTTATTAGCCTTTCCTTCTCCTTTAACAGGGCTATAAAATATGTCTGCAGCCCCGACAACATATTAACTGTCCTCACCTTCTCATTTAGTCCCCTGAAAAAATATGCACTTCTTGAATACAAACATGCCCCTTTAGCTTCAGCAATGCATACGTAAAAGTTGACACATGGCATCCATTGGACTGCTGGCACAACTAAATAAGCAAAATGCACATTAGCCATTTGGCTTTAGGTATGTGTCAAATGTGTTCACATTGAGTTTCAGTAAACCTTTAACACTGACAAAGGCAGACATTTATGATATCATCCGCCATTTGCTTTCATTGCCTATAAAGCATTAAAAGAATCTTGACCCTGCAATCACTGGGAACTAGAATGCTGGAATTTCCACATAAATCCTTGGCAACTGGAAGCAGTTTCATGCAATTAGTGCCTATCAGTTCTTCGCTTAAGGTCCCCATACACAGGCCGACTATAGCTGCCGATATCGGTCCCTTGGACCGATTCGGCAGCTAATCGGCCCGTGTATGGGCAGAACAGAGCGGTCTGGCCGACCGATATCTGGCCTGAAATTGGCCAGATCTCGATCGCCCAGGTTAGAAAATCCAGTCGGATCGGGGACCGCATCGGCTCGTTGATGCGGTCCCCGAACCGACTGCCCCATGGCCGCAAATGTAATCCGATCGTTTGGCACCAGGGCCAAACGATCGGATTATTTTTTTTTCAAGCCACTTGCTACACGATATCGCCCACCCGTAGGTGGGGATATCGGATGAAGATCCGCTCGCTTGGCGACATCTCCAATGGGGACCTTTATAGTGACTTTTAGAATCCTTATCGTGTCCTTTGTTGGTTGAAGAGAACAGATAGATATTCAGAGTTGTAGATAAACCAGTTGTGCAGTTTGATGTGCGGATTTACCCTTAGATCAGGCGGGTTAGGATTGAAATTTAGGTGACCACTGCAGGTTCAGTTTGGATGCGGGTCAGGAAGGGGAAGAATACTTTTCTGCTGCTCAGTGTTTCCCTGTCCTGAAACCTAAGGTATGCAGAGTGAAAAGACGCAGGTACAGGTTGGGTGCAGGTCCCACAATCGCAACATTTTTCAGGTTAGAGTTGGGTGTGGTTTAAGGTTTTGCGGGTAAGGATTGAGTGTGAGTCATGCAAAGACTGGCAATTTGTAGATTATGGCAAATGCCAGAGGGGCTGCTGTAAGGTGCCATAGGCAGTCACTATTTAGTGAACTGATGGGGGGCTGTTTGGGCCTCTATGTGCTTAAAATGCCAGGGCCTATTTTGAATTCCAGTCTGGACCTGGTGTGCGTTGAGTTTTACCTTACCCGCACATTACTAATATGATACAGAGTGGAAGTCCCATGATTAGTCCCTTTCCTCCTATTTCTACATTTTTGTAGAGGTACACTATTTGGTTAGGTTGCATGTGTTAAAATGTAAAAATCCAGTACAGGTATAGGACCCATTATCCAGAATGCTCGGGACCAAGGGTATTCCGGATAAGAGATCTTTCTGTAATTGGATCTCCATACCTTAAGTCTACTAAAATATCAATAAAACATTAATTAAATCCCATAGGATTGTTTTGCATCCAATAAGGATTACTTATATTTTAGTTGGGATCAATTACAAGGTACTGTTTTATTACTATAGAGAAAAAGGAAATCAGTTTTAAAATTTTATATTATTTAATTAAAATTGAGTCTATGGGAGACGGGCTTTCCGTATTTCAGAGCTTTCTGGATAATGGGTTTCCGGATAAGGGATCCCATACCTGTAGAAATCAAAACTACATTTTACATTACACTGGCTAACAACGGCTTGGGGCATCACCAGCACAGCATAACAAGAACCCAAATGTACCATTAATATAAGCTGTGATTTTTCTGTCGGATTAAATTTAATTAGACTTTAGGATTATATGGACTGTAACATTAGATGCAGCTTTTATGGCGTGATAAAGTCAGTTAGCAATAAACTACTTTAGAAATCCCAACCATAAAAGATCAAGTTGTACCAGAGGCGAGCAGAAAAAATCGGAGGGATTACAGAGAAGAAGCAAGACATTCTTCACCACAGAAAGAGTTTTAAATCATTTAATAAAGCATGCAATGAAAACATATGAGGCAAGGCAACATTAAACATCACTTGATGCTAGTTTTTTTATTTATTTGGTTGTGTGAAGAGACAAACTGGAGTTAAAGGTTTACCTGATGATAGGGTGGCAAGCTTGCTCTAAATGAGGAACAGGGTTTGTTTTAGGACAGGATGACTATTAACACCATAAAGAATTGCATTTTATTTAAATGCAATCTGTTCCTTTAAAAAGTATGAACAAATACCATTTTCATATGCCAAACACCAGCTGCAAAACAGTTCTTCTCTTTCTGCATCATTTAAAATTCTGGCAGAGGAGGTGGGACTAAAACATTGATGTTACAAATTGTAACAACTTCTCAACAGCTTTTTAGACAGCACACAGGAACTATACAACCCACAATGCATTGCACAGTGATGTTCCTTTACTTATTGACATCAAGTGTGCAGGGAATTGTTGGATTTGAGAATGCAGCCGGAGGACAATATACTACTGTTACACTTTATTTGAGTCTCAAAGTAATTGTTTCAAACCATATTATTGCATTAAAAAAAGACTTTTCAAGAAGCTTAAGTTGTGTCTGGGTGCGATCAGGAGAGGAAGGTCAGCTGGGGAATGCCAGCACCGGCCCAATCTGACCCTGAAGACAACTTGTGGGGCACAAGCAAATTTTCTACCCCACAGGTGTGTAAAGACAGAAACAACCCCAAGCTTTGCTTCTATACAGTTGCCCAGAGCACACTGAGCATGTGCAGGGTCACTGACTAACAAAATAAAAAATGGTAAGCCCAGTGAAAACTCTAAAATTCTGGATCATTACTCTTATAGAGGTGTTTAACATTTTGGCTGGTGCAAAGGGAGGGAGTTCTTAGCATTCTTGTGGGAGGGAGGAGTGAGGAGAGGAGAGAACTGCCCAGACTCAGGCCCCAGGAATGAAGGATTTTTCTGAGAGAGAAAGTCAGATACCCTAAGAATATGTTTACAAAAAAAAAAGAGAGACAAGAAATCCTGTGTTTCTTTTGATAGAGGAATCAGTGCAGTGTTTCTGTGAGTGCTTATGGCTGTATTTACATAGACCTTTCTGATAAAGCTTACTTAGTTTTTGCCTTCCCTTCTTTAAAACACTGACATAGTCCTTTAAAGTACAATAAAAGTTTAGCACACATACACAATCTTACAGAAAATTCATGTTCCATTTAGGGCAGTGGTGTTATGCCACTGTGGTGCGATTCCATATGATTTCATAAGGACAGCACTGCTGTATTTGTTATGACACCAGAAGGGATGCAGCCATTACTGTGCTACTGAGTAAATTAGTCAATTTCACTATGGCAACAAAACACCCTGTATGCCATTGCACAATATGCACATGTAATGGCTGCAGTGCCATAAATTAACATTCTAAATTAACTGATTAATTTTTAGTGATTTATGGAAATGTAACAGAGGATAACACCAAGACATCTGCTAAAATGCAGAAAGAGAGAAGACTTGCTGCATTGCAATGGTGTTAGAACTACAAAACCCAAAGGAAATCAAATACTAACATTTACATTTAGTCAGCATGCAGAAGTGTGAATTGTATTTATGCTTCAAGGTTTGTACACACAGTCTTTTTAACTAAGCTGTTTAATATTACGATGAGGCCTTTGTTTTTCTATTCAGCAGTTTGATTATTTCAGAGGCTAATCTTTATTGAAGGATATTGGAGTCTGGAGTGGAAATAAAATGTATATTTCTTGCATCATTTTTATATACCTCCCAACATTTTGAAAATGGAAAGAGGGACAGAAAGAAATCCTGCGCGCAGTGCGGCAAAGTTTTTTGACCACGCCCATTTTTGCAACCTCGCCCCCTAAATACCACTCCATTTGACTAAATTTGGCAGGTTAAAGTTTGAACACATTTCTGCTTATTGCCCTTTAAGCTGCGAGTCTCAGTTCCCCCAAGAGACCAGTTTAGCTTATTAGTTACAATTGTATCTCAGTGCAGGTGTGGCTTGTTAGGCTTGTAGGGTTCTCTGCCAAAAGCTACTTTTTAGTTAATTGTGAAAAACAATGTAGCTAAGTGCAACTGAAGCTTGTTTAACTTTCTGGGCTCTCTGCCAAAAGCTATTTTTTAGTAAATTTGTATCTTTTTAGCTTCAGTGCAGGAGATCAAAGGGAAATGAGGGACTTTTCAGCAAGAATCCGGGACTGCGGGATGAGCCATCAAAAGAGGGACTGTCCCGTGAAAATCGGGACAGTTGGGAGCTATGTTTTTAGCAAACGCTTTGTGTGCCCATGGACACCAAGAGGTATAGTTTTTCAAGAGATAGCAATAGCCCTTACCTCATCCAAACAGTTAACACGGACATCCTTGCTCCCTAAAAGTCTCCTAGTCTCTTGAATATTCCCTGTTGATTATAACAGTATAAAAGGCAGTTATAAATGGCACATTAATCATCACATATAATTTTACAGGAGAAAAAAAAATAAATATTATTGTATATTCATTAATTACATGTAACAAAAAAATTAAATGTTGTAAAACTCACACAAAGAAGACTCTGACTGTCAAGTTTATTACCAGGACTAAAAAATAGTATCTCTCTTGGACATTGCAGTTTAGTATTTCTTTTGCCATAATAACTCCATTATACCTTATTTTCAGTTGTTGTTAAAACAAACTGCATAACAGTCATAATCTTATGTTTTCTAAATACTAGTTGAATTCTTTTACAGACAGGGGAACTATCCCTATAAAACATCACAGCGCATATCAGGTTTGAGTAAAAATCTAATAACAGATTGGGCAAAGGTTCTGCACACATACAAACACAGTAGCCATTCACAGGAATAAATATTTTACTGATCTCTACCACAACCTTCATGTAAAACACCATCACCAGCAAAAAACCCACCTAAAACTTGGACATTTATAGCCAAAAGTTTATTTGTAGGTGTTTTATCAACATATACAGACTTTATATGATTAAAAAATAAAAAGATAACTATTTTACAATTTTTTTAAGAACACATACAATATACAGGGTACTACTAGCAATACTTTCATTATAAGGAACAGGGGAAAATAGGAGAACAGAGGTGATTGTGTAAATCCACACCACTTATTGCTGTTTGTGGTGAATAGTTAAAGTATCTTTTCTTCAGCTGAGTAGTCCCCTGGCTGTAGTACAGTACGTTCAGAAATCACAAATTTTTTGAGCCGAAAGTATTGTTAAAACTTGATAAATTAGAGTTTAAACGGATGTTTAAATGAAATACCAAATAGGAATTGCTCCAGCAACCATTTTGGGAGCATTGGTGCTCATTCTTGGAAAACAATAATGTGTTTAAGTTTCACTTAAAAACAATGAGCTGATTAACTTCTTGAAAAATTGTCAAGGACAGGCTGTCATTGACTATTCTATTCCTCTACTGTTCTAAGCCTCCATAGGACTCAATGGTATTAGACAGATCAAACCTGCCCAAGTGTTTTGCCAAAAAAAGTTAACTAAACTCTTATAAATCACAAATTTTGGGAGTTGTTTTCGAAAAACAATATTGGAAAAATCGAGTACTGGCGAAAACCTATTTGTAAATCTCAAAAATATCTAAAAGCAGAAAAAAAAATTGACTATACTCAAAATGTTAATTTACTCTGCAGTTTGCATGTTTCTGCATTCTTTCCAAAAAGCATGATCTATGTGAATTAAACACCTTTTGTTTTACAGGGCTTTCTGAACCGCACAATGACTATGTATTATCTATAGTTCTACTAGTCATCATCAATTGGGAAAGATTTTGTTTAAACAATAGATAAAGGATGTCTGCACCCTTTCAAGGTTTTCAGTTGCCCTCTAGTGGATAAATTAACAATGAAGTACAGAAATCTACTTTTGGATTTTCCCAGCTTTAACATTTGAACTAAGTCATAATTGATCATATTCGCCTTCATGTCCACAAAAACAGGTTATTCGCTCACTTAATGAAATTGTGTATTTGTGGTTTGTGTTTCCGCCAACCAAAATCCCAGAGATAGCAGTATTATTATTAAAATAAAGGCTGTAAAATCCCCCAAGCTACCCTTTAAACTTGGGCAGAGCTTTGGCTGAGCTAGTGCTGGGATGCTGGGAGATGTACTTATACAGTAGTTGGAGCACTAACGGCTGCCAAGTCTTGCTTTAAATAACCAGAGATTCCTGGAATCATAAACAGTGAAACGTGTGGCATTTGCCAACATCACACCCCGCCCCCTTATTTCAATTTTATTTTTAATTCCCTTGTAGTTATTAGTTCTGTTGAGGGTATATTTTCCAAAAAGAAAAACAATGTTTAACCGATGAGCCTAGAGAAGGCATAGTGACATTTAAGTTCAGAACTCTGTTGTGCATTTCTAAGCCTTGGCAGCAGAAGAATACACAGAAGAGATAAACAATCCTACATTTAAAACTCCCAAGAGTTAATATAGAAGAGGATTAGCAGAGAGAGGCAGCCTGAATTTGCTATCTTCCATATCATTACACAGGCACGGCTTATCTCCCTTCTGCTCTTGTTACAATAACCAGAGATTATCTCTTTAATTATGTCTAGTGCAGCTTAGCACAAAATAAAGATTTCATATCCATTACATAAGGTTTGATACCTTACCCTCAACCTGGCCTTTTATGCTAGCACAATATAAAGGACTCTTCTATCTGGAACACAAACCTTACTCTTCATGGAACTGAAAACATGCCAAGATTAGGTTAATCTATAACATAACACAGGTGAAAGGAGAACTTCCCCTTTATGCTTGTATTTTATAGGCGCTGGTTAACTGCTTTGGTTTGTAAAGTAAATATTCTTCATTCCTGCTCCTCTCACTCTAGGTGTGTTATGCCCAAGTATCTATCTCTTGTGGTAAATCATTAGAAAAGTGACTGCTTATGTTCAGATACTGCATTAAACTATGCATAATTTGCAAGTAATTAACTTTACATTGCCACATTGGGATGGATGTGTTACATGGGAGTAGGAGAAACAATTGGTTATCTGAAAGCAGTTCTAATGTGTAGCGCTGGCTCCTTCTGAAAGCTCAGACTCAAGCACAATGCACTGAGATGGCGCCTACACACCCAATATTACAACTAAAAAAAAATACATTTGTTGGTTCAAGAATAACATTTTAAATGGTAGAGTGAATTATGTGCTATGTAAACAGTGTAATTTAGAAATAAAAAGTACACCATAAAAATGACAGAATCCCTTAAAACACATTGGGGCCGATTCACTATAGGTTGATAATGCTTATTGCATGCTTTTTTGCGTTAAAAAACATGCGATAATTAAGTCCCGATTCATCAAAGTAATTTCACATGCGTTCAGACGCATATCGCATAAGCAAAAAAACACACTATCGCAATGCGTTATTTACCTTGCATTGCGGTAATTCTCGCAATGGAAATAATACTAACGCATGATTCACAAACACATATGAAGCGTTAAATGCTAAATATCGCATTAGTCTGTGCAAATATTAACACCTACTTGGGGCAGGTGGTACTTAAAGAAAATTGTGGTTCATGAGCTTTTGGCAACACAACATGGAGTTTGCAGTGGGATTTTTTCAAGTATATGTTGGCCCTAGAGCGATGCATCCTCCAGTTTTCATTTTACATGCATAAAATCGTGCGCTAATATAGCACGCGGCAAAATATATTGCGCGCGGTGTGAAATAATGTAAGAAAACCGATCATCATGAGTTAAATAACGCAAAGAACATCGCTTCTTAATTATGACGCCTGGCCTTTTAGTGAATCGAGCGTTAAAGTGGACCTGTCACCCAGATATAAAAAGCACTATAATAAAAGTCCTTTTCAAATTAAACATGAAACACAAATTCATTTTTATATTAACACATCCAAACCTATTATAAAGGCAATTAAAAATTCCAGTTGTCAATCATATATTGCTTGCCCCACCTCTATGCCTTAGGCATAGAGGGGGGGCAGACAATAACTTTAGCTTTCCGTTCAGCACTACGTAGATGTCACTGCATTTCTCACTTTTCCCCTCCTTCCTCATCATCTAATTGTGTAGCCAGTGCATGGGCCTGGGCATCTGGTCCCCCATACTGGCACATAAACAAGATTTTGGCATGATACAAAGCTTGCCTTCATAACAGTGCCCACAAAATGGTGCCTGCCTGCTTGCTTGCTTTGACTGAGTAATTCCAAGACGGAAAGAAACAAGATTTATATCATTTATATAGAGTAAGTAAAGTTTATTTTGCTCAACTAACAATATAGAAAATAATTTGGAGTTATTTCTCAGGGTGACAGGTCCCCTTTAAGTCGCAAAAAATAAGAAGCGATAAAATTAACGCATGCTATAAATAGCGTTTGTTTTATCGACCTTTAGTAAATCAGCCCCATTATATGTCAGGGAATTCTAAGCAGAAAATGCTATTGAGGTTTGTATGTCTTTATTTGAATGGGCCAGAGGCTAACATCCTGCAGGGAACCAGTTTTTGAAACCCAGAACCTGACCTGGACCCACAGCCTGCATTTTAACCTGCTTGGACCCACTACCCAACCGGACCCAGAACTTATCAACTTATCCAGCCTTATCAACAACCTAATCCACCACCCACTGACTACCATTAAAAAGGAAGTGCTGTTGCTGCAGAACAGAAGAGAAATCATTAGGAATGGGCAGTGGTAGAAAAAAATTTTTTTAAAAAGTTTTAAGAAAAAGTAAAAGTATAAGATAATATATACAAGACCCGTATCCCGACCCACATCTATACCTACATCCGAAAATCCTACCCGCAACCCACAGGGTACATGCTTTTTTTGCAGGTAATCCGCGGGTACCCGACCAGCTGCAGGACTCTACCACAGACCTATAGGTTTATCTATAAGCATGAACAATTTATTGGAATATTGTTACCCAAGAATAGCTGTTATCTGCCCCCACTCCTACTGTATATTATGTCTTGAATGGCTGCAAAGCAGGGATGACAAAACTGCTTCTTGTAACTACACCTCAGTTATTTTCAGCTAGTCACTTACTGGGTGAGGATGATGGTATCTGTACATTATGGGTCCTATAGCTCAGACTAATGAAATTATACACAATTTAGATATCTAAGGGCACACATAAAAATATGAGGTTAATTTTACATATTGATATTTAATTAAAGGCTTATTTATTAATATCCAACATACGAAAAATGTTGAATTCCTCTTTGCACACAATTACCATTCTGTTAATTTACATCTCTGTGGACTTGGTGAAGTCCATTGCAGTGAACTGGAAAAAAATGTGCTTAGCAAGCTTTTGTAGAAACAGGAGTTAGTGCAATTGTGTAAATTACTATCATTTTATTAACTGGTTTCTAGACAAGCCTTGTATGCTCAGCTATAGAACGTTTATGAGTTGCAGAACTTTACCAGCTTTCATGCAGCAATCAGTGGTTTAAATGCATTACTGGAATGCAAATCGGGCAGATATTTGGATCGGGGACCGCATCGGCTCATTGATGAGATCTCCGAACCGACTGCGCCTATACCAAATATCGGCCACCCGTAGGTGGGGATGTGTCGCTAAGCGAGCGGATCTTGGCCACCTTTAGACCCTTGAACTGAACTTGCCAGAGAGCACGAGTAGCATGCTTTCTCCTTTTAATCTGCATTGAAATTATTCAGAAAAGCTCTTCTTTTGTACATCATGTATAAAACAAAAAACTGCGTTATTTTCCCTATTTTTGCAGACACCTATAACCTTTATCTTAATTTTAATATTGTTGTTCCAAAATTCGTGCAGGGAGTTAGCAAGTATAGGTATGTGAGGCCCAGATTAGGGGTTATTAAGTGAAAAAATATAAAGTAAGCATCAGATTGGTTACTAGTGGTGCATGAAGGGGTGGTTCACTTTTAAGTTATTTTTTTCCTAGTTCATATTTTTTTTTGTGCAAAAATATGATTTCGCAGACAGAATTATTATGTGACAAAACAGTGACAAATCCGAAATAAAAAAATATGCCATCTAAAAGCTGGGGTTCAGGGTTCTTTTTTTTTTTTTTTTATTTCATTTGTGCAACAATACAATTTATCCACATTTTTTTTTATTTTTTTTATTTGTGCTTCTCCAATTCACATTTTCTAATAAATGACTTTGTGACTTTTATTACAGCCACCACTGAGTATACAAATGCCTTGGCTACCAGATTTTAGGAAGTGTCTTACCTAATAAATAACACGTTAATGAGCAGTTATATTGCACTGCTGCAAAGACACACCTGTGCTTAAAGGGAGAAGTTCAAAGTTCATTAAAAATGTATTTTCAGTATGAAGTAGAAAATGACATAGTAAGACACTTTGAAATGTATCTTTATAATTAGAGTTCTAATTATGTAAGTGTGTGTCTTTGGCAGTTTGGTGTAAATCCCTGTCTGGCTTCATGCATCACTGCCCCTAGCAACCATGCAAAGATGACAATTAGACAGCACCAGGCATCAGAAACATCTAAGCCGGAATATGATGAGCTACAAAATATTATTGTTGTTATAAGCACAGTGTTAGCTGGCAATCTGCTGATGCCACTCATTGTGATCATTGCAGTGAGCCTGTGCTGTCTAGCTGGGCCATCATTCCATGAGTTTCATTAAGGGCTGCTCACTGTAGAGACCAGTACACAAAGTATCTTTCTGAGTCCCCAGCTGTTCAGCCATTCTAACAGGCAAACTCTATGTATGTAATGTTAGGGATGTGGCTGTCGGCAGAACGGATACAATGTAACCACCCCACATTACTATAACTATTATTATTACATGGTTCCTTCCCAGCACACAGTGGGCTTGTCCTGTCAGTGAGGGAAGCTGAGGGGAAGCGAGGGGGTTGCAGATCGGATATAATCCCTGGGTGATGCACTGAATAGGCCAAACCAGGCACCCTGCTTGCGGCCCATAACAAACTTCCTACCCCAATCGGCCATGTAGGGCCCAGTCTGTAAGACACGCACTGCACGCCCTTTAACCTGTTGCTTTAGCACAAGCACCCAGCCCTGAGTTGTGCTTGCACTGCCGGCATGTTACCCACCTTGGGAGATGTGTGTGAGCAGCTGCCTCTCCTCCTCTGTCAGCTCTCCTTTCCTGGGAGCCATGTCGCAGCCTCCGCTTTCGTAGCACTACTACAAGGGTTTAAGGGAGCTAAGTGCTGTGAAGTAATACTGAGGCTACACTGAGCTGTAATACCTTCTCACCGTCTCAGAACCTATACAGCTTCCACCATCACAACTCCTGGCAACAGCGCTGCTCCCTGGCACAAACCACTCTACACCCTCTCAATAAAATCCCCTGTTTTATCTCCACATACATGCACGACAATACGTAGGACTAGAAAACACACGCTGGCAACATTGAGAGTGGGACGCAGCTTGTCTAAGCATGTAAGCTGCACATACGTCAAAATGCTTCCCCCTATCGCCAACACAGTTGGTTCGTTCCATCTCGGGCTCCGCGCACTGCTGCTGACTAGCGGTAGGAGTTAGTCCGAGAAGAGACTGCCCTTCAGCCAGTGTCCTACTGTCTGCTTGTGTCTGTGTGTCTGTCTGTGTGACAGCGGAGCCACCCGAGCAGCAATACAGGTAAGTTCTATCTGCCATATGTATACATCGGGTTTAGCGGGGAGAGTGGAAGCATGGCACCACAATGGAACATGAGCAGCCGGCAGATACACTTGTCTGAAGTGCAGTGTGGAGGCATGCAGTATCCAGGCACAGACACGCTGTATGCACTGACAGCTCCACTACACTCACTATTAGTACACATACACTGCTGCACTCATCCCTACTATTACTGCTACATACATCAGTAGTCACTATCATACAACTACTGCATTCATTGGGACTTATTCTTGCTCATAAACACAACTGCTACACTCATCCATGCTATTACATATACACATATCTGCTACATTCATTGGTACTTGCTACTGCCCTTATGGACAATTACACATACACCTGCTACACTTATTGGTTCTTACTGTTATACATACATGCAACCATTGCATTTATTTGTACTCACCATTACACATACACCTGCTACATTTATTGTTACTCACTGTTGCCGTACACACAACTGCTACACTCATCAGTACTAACAATTACACATAAACACAACTGCTATTGGCACTCACTGTTATACTCATCAAAACTCACTGTAATATATTCACTTTCTGCTACAAACACACAATTGCTACACTCATCAGTACTAACAATTACACATACACACAACTGCTATCCATATTGGTACTCAATATTATACTCACGAGTACTCACTGTAATATATTCACTTTCTGCTACAAACACACAATTGCTACACTCACCAGTACTTGCTGTTCTGAATATACACAACAGATACAAGCATTGGTACTCACAACAACACATACACTTTCTGCTACTTTCACCAATACACACTATGGCACATGCACTCCCTGTTATAGGGAGAATAGTGCTATAATGAACAAATCTAAGTTACAAGGGTTCATACACTGGCAAGGGATACAGTGTTAGTGCATTACAACGGGGAGACATGCATTCCCGTATTATCCTTGAATTTTCTTATATTCCTTTGCAGTCCCTAATCTACATTTGCATACCTTAATGAAGATGAAATTCTTTCACTTTGTGATCATATAAGTGGATTTGATGCTGAATGCTCTTTGTGGTGTGAAGGCAATTGTTGTCGCTTAAGCCATGCACTGTGATTAGGAAATGTTTGAAATCTGTACCTATCAATATCTTCACCAAGCCCCTGCTGCTGTTGCTGCACACACGCATGTTTACAGTATTATAGCCTGTTGCTTTCCCAGTTCCCTTCTCCTCGTCCCTTTAACTCTTTGGCATGCGCTTTCGTCTCTGTCTTATTCCAAGCAACATTGGGAGCTTGTGATTGTAAAGTCATTAACAGGATTTCAGCTGTACGGAGGCACCGGGAGGGCAGAGCCAGCTGGCAGCGATGGTGGCACAAATGCATTTTACATGGAGACATGAATAGCCTGTTCATAGGGGTTTTGTAATATTGTCCTAATATTTTTTTCTTTTTTTATCTGTTTTCATGTTTCATTAGTATTTTTATAGTATATTAGTATTTTTATAGACATGGTTTGTATGTTGCACATTGGGTATTGATAGAAACCCTCTCTGGTTAAGCTAATCGTTTTCATCATGCATGCCCAAGATAAACGTAGCACAAGAGAACAGCATGAAGTAGTGCACATATATAAGAGGGAAATCAGAAAAAAATCTCTTTGGTTGGGACATACAGCATTTTAGTTTTTTTTTCAAGGGTAAATAAAACCAGAGTCAGAGACTAATAAGCAGCAACCTCTTTTTATGACAGTTCTGTATTTATCTCATAACAAATGCACCCTGCCTTGCACATAATAAATGGTATATGGTAGATGTCCTCTAGTTCTCTAACTAAAGAAATAGCAGCACTGGATTTGCTGGACTTGCCCTTATACTTCTAACTCTTTTGCTGATTTTTTTCCCATGCCAAGTATTTGATATGAGTTGCTGTGTTTGATATTTGCATGGATTAGTATACATTTTCCTCCCAGAATTGTCTTCATAACACAAATAAAAACAGGCTCCATTGAGTTTGGGTACTAAAAGTACCAACTTTTTTTTGTAATAAGGGAAAAAAAACATTACAGCTTAATTACATGTTTATATCACACAGAGCTGGGATCTGTAGCTCCAATTCTTTCCACCCTAGTATAGGGAGGCATTTCAGGCATTTGTAACACTTATAAAGGGGAAGTGGAGCCCTTGTGGTCACATATAAGGATATATTAAGTAAATATAGTACAGGTATCGGACCCCTTATCCGGAAACCCGTTATCCAGAAAGCTCCGAATTACGGAATGCCCGTCTCCCATAGACTCCATTTTAATCAAATAATTCAGAATTTTAAAACTAATTTCCTTTTTCTATGTAGAAATAAAACAGAACCTTGTAATTGATTCCAACTAAGATATAATTAATCCTTATTGGATGCAAAACAATCCTATTGGTTTAATTAATGTTTTATTGATTTCTTAGTAGACTTAAGGTATTGAGATCCAAATTACGGAAAGACCCCTTATCCGGAATACCCTTGGTCCCGAGCATTCTGTATAATGGGTCCTATACCTGTAATGGAACTCAAAGATGATTTTTGTTGATTTCGCTATAATTTACCAAATTAAGAGTACAGGTATTGGACCCCTTATCCGGAAACCCGTTATCCAGAAAGCTCCGAATTACGGAAAGCCTGTCTCCCATAGACTCCATTATAAGCAAATAATTCAGAATTTTAAAACTGATTTCCTTTTTCTATGTAGAAATAAAACCGTACCTTGTAATGGATCCCAATTAAGATATAAATAATCCTTATTGGATGGAAAACAATCCTATTGGGTTTAATTAATGTTTTATTGATTTTTTAGTAGACTTAAGGTATGGAGATCCAAATTACGGAAAGACCCCTTATCCGGAATACCCTTGGTCCCGAGCATTCTGGATAATGGGTCCTATACCTGTACATCATTTTTTATAATACATGTCACAGTATGGCTCATTTATAAACTGGGCAAATTTAGACCTGGGCAGTAACCCATAGCAACCAATGGGTGCTTAGTTTCTTTTAGGCTCCTGCAGATAGAACCAGGCCCGGATTTGTGGTGAGGCCATAAAGGCCCGGGCCTAGGATGGCACAAATTTGGGGGCGACATGCCACCCAGCCGCACCTAAATTTCACTCAAATAGGAGCACTGGGGACAGGACGTGCAGAAACTTCAGCGCTTCCTGTCTCCAGTGCTCCGTATGTGAGCTAAACAGATGCGCATGCCCTAAGATAACACCTGATTGGTTGCCTTTGGTTGCCATGGGTTAATGCCCAGGTGCAAATTTGCCTATTATTTATAAAAGACACCCCGTCATGTGAAGTTCGACATCACTGAGCATTGGCTTTAACTGATGATACAATTTATAGGAATCTAATTTACAGTTTATTTATGGCTTTTTTTGTATTAAAATAAATATCATTAAGTGGTATTCCTTTAACCCATTTCAAATATCCACTCTAAGGGCAAACATAATGGATTGTACACTTTCCTCCAATTGTGTTTTGTGCATGCACTTTCATGTGTTTACCCCTGTATTTCCATTGACAGGCCCGGCATTGGCCTGCGTGGAGCTACATGGAGCAGAGATTGGCCCTGAAAATTCATGTTTTTGCATTTACTGGGCCAGTTTGCTCCGTGTAGCTCCACACAGGTAAACTAAAAACCAATTAGAGTGATTGGGTAGACTAGTTAGGCATAATGTTCTTTTTCAGCTTTGTTTGTATAATGCATGCAAACTGATTTACTATATATTAATTTAATGAATGCTTATATAAGCCAATTTGAGGCAGTGTACACTCCATCTCTGTTTTATTAGGACAGGGTGACTGTTGTAGATTATATATAGGAAAGAGTCAGTACAGAGTGGTGTTATTCTCCAGTCTGCAAAAAATTATACCATATCCACTGCTTACATGAATATTTTAATACCTTTTAACTACAGCTTCTTTTGTATTAAAGGAGAACTAGAGCTCAAGAATAGGGATGTAGCGAACATCGCCAAAAATGTTCGCGGACCCGTTCGCGGACTTTCGGCAAAACTCGCAAATATTCGCGAACTTTGCGAACCCCATAGACTTCAATGGGAAAGCGAACTTTAAAACCTAGAAAAGCCATTTCTGGCCAGAAAACTGATTTTAAAGTTATTTAAAGGGTGCCACGACCTGGACAGTGGCATGCAGGAGGGGGATCAAGCAAAAATTTCTCTGAAAAATACTTTGTAAAAAAAACGCCAAAAAAAAACGCCAAAAAATAATGCCAAAAAAAAACGCCAAATAATAATGCCAAAAAAAAACTGCAAGCTATTCCTATGTATAAGCAAAGGCGAAAAACCGAAGCGAAAAAACGCGGCGGAAAAAACCGAGGCGAAAAAACGCGGCGCAAAAAAAAAACGCGGCGAACCCAAAGTGGCGAACATCGCCAAAAGTTCGCGAATTCCCGCGTTCGCGAACACCCGATGTTCGTCGGCGAACAGTTCGCTACATCTCTACTCAAGAATTAATATGGCTATAAATGCTGTATTTTATGTATTGAACTTATTGTTTGGCAACCTTATAAATGTAATCATCCTGGCCACTTTATAATAGACAAAATGTAATTTCTACACATCTTTTAAAATGGCTGCATTCAGTTGTCCACGCTTTTAAAGTAACATGGCATTCAAGCTAATGATTTGGTTCAGCTAAATCTAAATCAGGGATTCCCAACCTTTTTTACACTCAGAAGTGGGCACCTACTTTGAGTCTACTGGGGCAACATCAAAGGGGGTGGTATGCAATGTTGCTCACTAGCCACTGGTTACATAGTTACATAGGGTTGAAAAAAGACCAAAGTCCATCAAGTTCAACCCATCCAAGTAAACCCAGCACACACAACTTATACTTACCAATCTATACACTCGCATACATAAACTATATATACAACCACTAATACTAACTGTAGATATTAGTATCACAATAGCCTTGGATATTCTGCTTGTTCAAAAACTTATCCAGGCCCCTCTTATAGGCATTAACAGAATCTGCCATTACCACATGACTAGGAAGGGCATTCCCCAACTTCACTGCCCTCAGTGTGAAAAACCCCCTACGCTGCTTCAAATGGAAGCTCCATTCCTCTAATCTAAAGGGGGGGCCTATGGTGCGTTGATCGTTTTTATGGTAAAAAAGAACACCCCCTATCTGCCCATATTCCCCTCTGGTTGGGGATCACTGATCGGAATTGTTGGCATTTGGCTAAAAACTGGATTGAATCCTGGAATTGCGGTATCTGTCAGTTAGATGAGCTACAGTTTTGCTACAAAAAGCTTGCAAAATTAATACAAAATAAAATTATACACCTCCATTTGGAAATTTACCAAAAATCAGTTAAGCATTAATTAAACTCAATTGGATTGTTTGGCTCCTACTGAGGATTATCTGGTAATTATTTGATTAAAATGAACTTTATAAGAGATGGGCTTCCCGTTCTTCTGAGCTTTCTGGATAAGGGGTTTGCGGATAATGGATCCCATTCCTGTACTGAGAATGGAATGACTGCCTTTTTGAACAATACACTTTCACATTGCTTTGTTTAAAGGGCTGCATGATTTTGTATGCATTTAACTTTAAATACACAGAGCCCCAGGCCTGCCTAAAACTCACTGAAGTCATGATAGTCACTGTTTCATTACTTGAAATAAGTCAGCAGCTTTAACACCGATGCATGTACATGTTTCTCAGTCAGACCTTTTCTTACATTAATATCTTGGTGTTATATTACTTTATTTTCAAGTTACACTGTGTAAAATCATGCTGTGCAGATGTTCAGTTGTATACTGTGTAGTTAATTGTATAAAATAGGTGATATTGTGCAAAAAAGTTTGCTGCCTGGATTTGTCCTGTTGATTTTTTTGGGTTACTCAGTGCCTGAACTGAACTGGTGTTAAACAAAGGTAGAATGGGAAGCCTGAGGTACCAGTCTCGATTGCTGGGAAGAAACACTGGAGCTTGTCACCTGATTGTTTGATTGTGTTGTGATTGGTGACTGGTTCTTGGTTGGTTGATCACCTACCAGATGCAGCAAACTGGGGCATTGGTCAGCTCGTTTTTTTCACTTTGCCCAGTCAAGATTGTTGGGATCTTGCCAGAAATCGTTTGACTAGAGTGTTTGTCCAGAGGGCTACAAATTCACAAATGATCATACATATGTTTTTGTTTTGTAATTGGATAAAGTTTTCTGAAAAAGTGAAAGCTGCCAGCATAATAAAGTTATGTTTCTATTTTTGTTTTCTTTTGTAAATGCTTATGACATAGTATCTGGGCTCAGTGGGGCCAGAGTAGGGATGTGATGAACACATGTGTGTGTGTGTGTGACTAAGGAGAATGATCTTTGGGACAGTGTCATTACCACCCTGCCCATTCCTTTCAGCTACATAACACTCTTCTATTACTATAAATGGCATTCTTGAAAGCCGCAAGTTGATGGCTGCTAAGTGTTACTGTAGAATAATCAGCCCTTCTTGCTGCTGAGGTCACCTTGTCTGTTGGACTGCTACCTGGGGTTGCCTTTGTGAAAACAACATAGTCGTGTCTTCTGCTTTATTATACATCTCAAATAAAAGAGGGCATTGAAAATGGCAGCATAATATGGGGTGTATTTAGCGTAGTTTATAAATGAGGAAAGGAAAGTTGCGCAAAAAAACAAGCACATTTTTTGGCACGAAACTGATTTGTTTAGAATGATACTTTATGTGGCATGATACTTTGCGTAGATTAGGCAGTTTTATTATTCCTGTGGCTAAAACTAAATTTCTCTGACTGCTTACATTCTGTTTGTTCATATTTAAAGTCTTTGTTTGAAATAGACATACTGTTTGCTAAAAAGGATAGTAAGGTATTTTTATTTTGATATTAAATCTTTATACCCCCAGCTTATGCTAAAATGATCTCATATTGTAAAGTGCCCAAGGGTACATCTGACCATTATGCTTCACCTGGTTTAGCCCCATATACAAGATATTCAAAAGCCATAGGTGTATTTGGCCTTTATTGGTGAAAGAGATTACTCCATCTTCTTCCTGGCTACAAGACTGAAGTCGATTATTTAGTAATTTGTATGCTTATCCAGGTCCGAACTAAGGCTGATGCCACACGTGGCGTTTTTACGCTGCGTTTTTTCTCAGCCTAAAAACGTCACACAAGCCACACAGCCCCTGACTATGGCGTTTTTCAGCCTAGTACTGGTGACGTAGCAAATCCCGTTTCCATGGTGCTAATAGTGCAAAATAGTAAAAAACGCTGTGTATTTCAGCTAGGTCTGGCAGGTGCCTTTGTGTATACATAGGAATAGCTTGCTTTGCAAATACTGGCGTATTTCAGCCAACGCTTGAAAAATCCGCGCTAAGGCGTTTTCTAGCATATCTCCGCATTGTGTGGTTTGCTTCGAGTCTTTTCAAGTTATTTCTATGGATGATGATATCAGGCGTTTTTCAGCCGCTTAGAGAATTAGAAAATACGCAGCGTAAAAACGCCACGTGTGGCATCAGTCTAAGATTCAAAATAGGCAATAGGAATAGGAAAAAAAGAAGCAGAAGGGGTGGGACCCTTATTATCAAAGGGGGGTCAGTTGATTGATGAGAACAAGGAAAAAGCAAAAATTCTGAACTGTTATTTTTTATCTGTCTACACAACTGAGGAGCCAGCTAATGAAGGCTACTTTTTAATAGACCCAATTCTAGTAATATAACTACTGATGCATGGGTCACTCAGGAGGAATTTAAGAGACTTGAACATGTAAAGGTAAACAAAGGTCCAGGACCAGATGGTATTCACCCCAGGGTATTAAACAAGCTTAGCTCCGTGCCAAACCTCTTCACTTAATTTTTCAGGATTCATTAAGGTCTGGCATGGTGCAGAGAAACTGGCAAATTGCTAATGTGGTGCCGCTAATTATAAAGGGATCCTGTTTTCAGCCTGTAAACTATAGGCCTGTTAGTCTGATATAAGTGGTAGGAAAGCTTCTGGAAGGGGTAATAAGGGATAGGATACTTGAATGCATTACAAATCACAATACTATAAGTTTGTGCCAGCATGGTTTTATGCGTAACAGATCTTGGCAGACTAATTTAATTACCTTTTATGAGGAGATGAGCAGGAACCTCGATGCAGGAATGGCAGTGGATGTCGTTTACTTGGACTTTGCTAAGGGCAGTGACAGTTTCCTCTCAAGGCAACTTCAGCAACTTTGGCAAATCGCCGCTACGCGTATCCCATCCCATTCTTGATGTAATTGCGGGGAGATTAGTCGCCCACAGCAACAAGATTTGTCGCGGGGCGACCAATCTCCCCGTCTGTCACTACCCTAAAGCAATTTGTAGAGTACCACACAGAAAGTTAATGATAAAATTGAGGAATATTGGCCTATAACATAGTATTTGTACTTGGCGAGTGGTGGTAAATGGAACATATTCTAATTGGGCCAGTGTTGTTAGTGTAGTACTGCAGGGGTCAGTCCTTGGTCATTTGCTTTTTAACTTGTTTATTAATGACCTGGAGGTGGGCATAGAAAGTACTGTTTCTTTTATTGCTGACAGTACTAAATTGTGAAAAACTATTCAATTCAGGATGCTGCCACTTTGCAGAGTACTTTGGCAAAATCTGAAAACTGGGCAGCAAAATGAGGTTTAATGTTGAAAAGTCCAAAGTTATGCACTTCGGTAGAAATAAAATAAATGCAGTTATACACTAAATGGCAGTGTGTTTGAGGGATCATTAATTGAGAAGGATCTGGGCCTTTTGTAGATAACAAGTTGTCTAATTCTGGGCAGTGAAGGGAGGGAGTGCTCCCCCGAAACGTTGATTTTTTTTTTGTGGTACATTGGCATAATAAACGGGGTAAGCTCCCCAGTTGAATTTTTGTTTGAGTGCAGTCTCTATTTTTGCTTTGTTCTTTACATTGTTGGGGCGCTGCCATATGTCTAGGAGACTTTGCACCACAGAAAATTGCCTAAGGTGAGTGCAGCTGTAAATTGTTTTGTTTGCTAATTCTGGGCAGTGTCATTCTGTGGCTACTAAAGCAAATAAAGTGATGTCTTGTATAAAAAAGGTCATTGACTCAATTGAAAACATATTTTTGTCGCTTTATAGGTCTCTAGTAAGGCCTCACCTTGAGTATGCAGTGCAGTTTTGGGCTCCAGTGCTTAAGAAGGATATTAATGAGCTGGAGAGAGTGCAGCGACGTGCAACTAAACTGGTAAAGGGGATGGAAGATTTAAACTATGAGGTTAGACTGTCAAGGTTGGGGTTATTTTCTCTGGAAAAAAGGTGCTTGCAAGGGTACAAGTACATTAGAGGGGATTATAGGCAGATAGGGGATGTTCTTTTTTTCTCATAAAAATGGGAAAGGTCAGTATAGGTTGTTGTGTGTGCTGGGTTCACTTGGAAAGGTTAAACTTGATGGACTTCAGTCTTTTTTCAACCCAACATAACTATGTAATTATGTAGCGCTTCCTCAATTAACAGAGGTTTAACAGAGGTGTTTGTGCTAGTTACTGAAATGCTGAAGAAATACAGGACTTTAATAAAGAATAAACTGGCTCTGACAAAAGAACATATACTGACTTCCCAGAATGCTCACTGATGTCATGCTGAATTTTGTTTAGCGTTTGTGAGATAGCGGTATTGTACTCTCTGGGGCAACAGATGCCTTAAAGCATGTTTCTGCCATATGAAGCTTTGTGTTCAGAACACAGCATGTGTGCTTTTCTGCCAGTTATTAAAATCAGTGCCTGGTTTTAGCACAGAATATATCACGTGGTTATTATGTATTTATAAGGTGCCAACACATTGTGCAATTCTGTATAATAGGAATAGTATGCATGATACCTATGCACCAATGTAGGGTGAAGTGACTCACTGCTAAACCCAATAATACAGTGCTACTGCATGCAGGATCTAGTCTAAGAACATCAAATGTATGTACAGAACAGTTTTTTTACAGGGATTTTACACCTAAATTCATCAAAACATTTGCCTAGGGCAGTGCTGTCCATCTTCTGTGGTACAGAGGGCTGGAATTTTTCTGGAATTTTTTTCAAGATCATATCCACCTTAATGGTGGTAGAACAGTAAAAATACAAATGGTTGGTGGTCAATGCATAGACTCATATGTGTTGTAAGTTAATGAAATCATATCCATGTGGCTCCTCCTTCCCTGTGGATAGCAGAGCAACCCCCATCACATAATTACACACCTTATGGACCCACAAACAACTATTTCCAAAATATAAACTCCCAGAATGCTACTCAGTAGCATATTGTTGCAAAGGAGGAAACATTTACTTACATATTTTTTCAAGCCAGCTGAGCTTGGTTATGTGACCCATTTGCCTGCAAATGAGATTGGTTTCTCAGACCAACCTACCTGAACTATCTGAACTATGACATAGTACTATATAGATCATAACAAATATATTGTACAGTGCTTTTTTAATTCTATTATTTTAGATGTAACATCAGATTTTCTAGGCAATGCAAAATGTTTTGGCTGGTAGTTTAAGTCTATGGTTGTTTTTTTCCTATTGGTATACATATTTTGATATATTGAGTAGGTCAGACAGAGGAAATATATCAGTTCAGGTTAGGTGGGCAATATGCATTCAGTAATAAAGGCGTTATCTATATTATTTAATTTAAAAAACAAGCAGTATGAACAGTCTCTTTTTTTCAGAAAGGCCGGCAAATTTGTTAGGCTTGAAGTTGGTCCCGTTTTCAGACTTTTCAACCAGTTGTTAAGCTATAGTTGTTGATAAATCGATATTGTTTATATTGCCTGCACGTGCAAATGGCCAGATTACACTGATTAAATTGACTAAACAATGGTTCATCCAGTCAGATAGCAATACAGAAGTACAAGATCATTAGTGGACTTTTCTTCTGCCCCAAGGTGTTTTTGTGCAAGGTGGGCTGGATATATGTGCAGTAAAGCAATTCTTGGTAATCTGAGAGGGTTCAAAAGTTCTAATTCTAAATTTTCCCACTATTAAAATTTTTTTTGTGCAAAAACTATTAAATTCGAATTATGGTTTCCAAAATTCTAATGTTCAATATTTATTACGTATAAAAAAATTTAATTTAAAAAAAAAAGTAATTGTAAAACTTGCAAGTTTGCAATAGTTATTTTTTTTTCAGTTCACGTGGAATTGTTTTTAGTTTGTAGACCCATTGATTATGATCGAAGGTGGAGTTGTAATCCCTATTGTTTATACCTCCAACTCCATATCTGATGATTCAGCCCTGAACGTCAATGTGGGAAACAAACACGTGAGACACGTGAGAAGTGGAACGAAAATCATACATGATTCCAAACATTTTTTACAAATAAATAACTGCAAAGTGGGGTGTGCGTAATTATTCAGCCCCCTTTGGTCTGAGTGCAGTCAGTTGCCCATAGACATTGCCTGATGAGTGCTAATGACTAAATAGAGTGCACCTGTGTGTAATCTAATGTCAGTACAAATACAGCTGCTCTGTGACGGCCTCAGAGGTTGTCTAAGAGAATATTGGGAGCAACAACACCATGAAGTCCAAAGAACACACCAGACAGGTCAGGGATAAAGTTATTCAGAAATTTAAAGCAGGCTTAGGCTACAAAAAGATTTCCAAAGCCTTGAACATCCCACGGAGCACTGTTCAAGCGATCATTCAGAAATGGAAGGAGTATGGCACAACTGTAAACCTACCAAGACAAGGCCGTCCACCTAAACTCACAGGCCGAACAAGGAGAGCGCTGATCAGAAATGCAGCCAAGAGGCCCATGGTGACTCTGGGGGAGCTGCAGAGATCTACAGCTCAGGTGGAGGAATCTGTCCATAGGACAACTATTAGTCGTGCACTGCACAAAGTTGGCCTTTATGGAAGAGTGGCAAGAAAAAAGCCATTGTTAACAGAAAACCATAAGAAGTCCCGTTTGCAGTTTGCCACAAGCCATGTGGGGGACACAGCAAACATGTGGAAGAAGATGCTCTGGTCAGATGAGACCAAAATGGAACTTTTTGGCCAAAATGCAAAACGCTATGTGTGGCGGAAAACTAACACTGCACATCACTCTGAACACACCATCCCCACTGTCAAATATGGTGGTGGCAGCATCATGCTCTGGGGGTGCTTCTCTTCAGCAGGGACAGGGAAGCTGGTCAGAGTTGATGGGAAGATGGATGGAGCCAAATACAGGGCAATCTTGGAAGAAAACCTCTTGGAGTCTGGAAAATACTTGAGACTGGGGCGGAGGTTCACCTTCCAGCAGGACAACGACCCTAAACATAAAGCCAGGGCAACAATGGAATTGTTTAAAACAAAACATATCCATGTGTTAGAATGGCCCAGTCAAAGTCCAGATATAAATCCAATCGAGAATCTGTGGCAAGATCTGAAAACTGCTGTTCACAAACGCTGTCCATCTAATCTGACTGAGCTGGAGCTGTTTTGCAAAGAAGAATGGGCAAGGATTTCAGTCTCTAGATGTGCAAAGCTGGTAGAGATATACATCCTAAAAGACTGGCAGCTGTAATTGCAGCAAAAGGTGGTTCTACAAAGTATTGACTCAGGGGGCTGAATAATTACGCACACCCCACTTTGCAGTTATTTATTTGTAAAAAATGTTTGGAATCATGTATGATTTTTGTTCCATTTCTCACGTGTACACCACTTTGTATTGGTCTTTCACGTGGAATTCCAATAAAATTGATTCATGTTTGTGGCTGTAATGTGACAAAATGTGGAAAAGTTCAAGGGGGCCGAATACTTTTGCAAGCCACTGTATGTATGTATATATAATATATATGTATATATATATATATATATATATATATATATATATACACTGTACAGCATTCTACACAGGAAAATATAAGCCGATTTTAAGAGCATGGAGAACTTGTTTTCAAAAACAAACTTGCTGCTTCGTTTTCTCTTAAATGTAATATTCAAACATAAGTCATTTATAAGGCACTAGCAAGTAATAGGAAGTGATAAAATAAATCTTCAAACCTAGTTGGATGCAAAGTAGAAAACACATAAAACTGGCTCATAATCTGAATGCTGGCAATAAAATTCTCGAATGTGCCGTCAAACACAAACACAACTGGATCCTATTAATAACTGGAAAGCTATATGGATAATTTAGAGCAGAAGTAGTAGATTTTAGCTTTGAGCTTTGAGCACATGATGATTATACCTTCTGTGTGATGGACACACAGAGCTTTCTATTGCCTTTACCCATGCTGGGACATATGCACTTGGTAGATGTAGGTTAAAATACCTTGGTGTCTAGTACTACATCCTTGATAACTTTGGCCACCTATAAGCCCATAGGTGAGGACACAGTGGTCATTCCCCTGACTGAGATCTAATTGCACCTTTATGAGAAATTAATCAGTTCAAGTAGAACATCAAGTTTATTAAGGAAAATTGAGAACATCAAGCAGTGAATGCAGTCTGTGCCTGGTTATGGGCCCTCAGAGTGATCTGATTATTTGCCCATTGAGACAATGATTAGATTAGCCAGTTTGGGTGGCTACTCTTATTTGGTTACCCTGCGAAAGGAACTGATATTTCTTTTTGGCACAGTCAACTTAATTGGCTTTTTTTATTCTACAGGTCTACAGTTTGGAATATAAAAAGCAATTAAAGTGAGAAACACTGGGTGGTGTGAATGTGTTACAAGTTACATTTGTAACTTGGACTGGCTCTTCTATAAAAAAAAACACACTTACTCAGAGTACTTTATTGCAGAGTGCTGCCAAGTTTATACCCGTCCCAAGTATACCTTGTTTAACTCAAGGCGGGTCACTTCACAGTATAGTATTTTGTTGTAATGCCCTTGGCTAGTACTTTTTTTTTTAAAGCATTAAAAGAAGGTCAGAGATTTTAGTCACTTGGTGGAACATTTGTTCTCCTACTACAGGTATAGGACTTGTTATTCAGAATGCTCAGGAAAATGGGTCTTCCAGATAAGGGAAAAATCAATTAAACAATCAATACACCCAATAGCAATGTTTTCCACCAATATGGATTCATGCAGCTTAGTTACCATCAAGTGCAAGGTACTGCTTTATTATACTATCATTTTTAAGAAATTGAATTATTTGCTTAAAATAGAGCCTATGGGAGATGGCCTTCCTGTAATTCGGAGCTTTTGCACTCCAGGTTTCTGTTTGATAAACCCCATACCATTTCTAGGGTCATTAGTCTTAAAAAATGAGATGCATATCTGACTTCCTATTAAGTCTGCTTTCTAGTTTCCTGGGTCTATAGAGAAAGGTCAAAAAGGAGAATACATTTAAAAAAAAGTATTTAAAGACCACTTGTGAACTGGCTTGAAATGTGCTTCTATACTTTTTTTTAAAGTGTTAAGTCTGTATTCAGTGTTATCCGATGCTAGGCTTTAATGTGACTTTGTTGTACAAAAAGCTGCCTGTATATGTGGTTCTGCGTACTTAGGCAGGCACTGTTCTTTGAACACACATTGAGGTAAAGTAAAGGTAATTGTCCCTGAAGGAGCATGTTATTTGCAACATGTGCCTTTTGTCTAAGCACCACCTGACCATCGCTTCTCTGTATGAAGCCCTGGATACACAATGCATTCAGATTTCTGCCCACTACATTATGATTTTAAATTTAATTGCGGCACAACCGAGATGTCTGCGAGGGAGCGGATTTAAAAAGAGCCTCTTACAGAAAGGCATTGTGACTCACACAAGAGCATTTTTGTGCACAGCACTTCACATCTTTTTATAGGAAATCAGTGTATTATTCTAGCTAAAAGAATCAGCACTTTGTTCCAGGCAATGGCTTGATTGTTATTATGTCTTATTCTTTTGGGTAACGCATGACGTTTTATTATTGAGCCCGAACAGCAGCAATATAGTATTATTTTGTTATTTTTAGGGTGCCAACCATTTAAGTAACAATTTTCCATGTTGGAGACAGACCAGAATAAACATCATACCCTAGCAGGCACCTAATTTATAATCCTACATACCTGTGTATTATGGGTGCTGTGTACTATTGATTTTATTCATTTTAAGATGCATAGGTTTTGACATTGAAAATAGGGGGGCCAACCAGCCAGTGTAGCTGCACAGGGGCCCCTAGCAGCCCGTACAAAATACAAAAATAAAATAATTTTTTTTTACAAAATGTGTTTCCTCTCAATCACCAAGATTCTTTAGTACAGTGCTGTGCAGGTTCGTAGGATTATGTAAGCCGTTTTTGCCCTGTGCTGTATATGCACACTTAATCCTATGGAATCTGTTCATCTCTAATGTGCCACTTATTCTGTAACACCATGTTTTTTCAGCTAAGAAATCATTGTTACTTTTTGATAAAAAATGTGAATGCAGTAAACATATAGTTTGTCTTTAATTATGGATTAAATTATGGATTAAAATTTAATACAGCAACAAAGTAGCCTTGACTAAACAACATGATTGCACCCACATATGATCAGACAGCCTTCATGACAATCCTGTTTGTTTTCATTAAATCTATTGCAAGAGATCATCTAATGTTATGTTGTGCTGCTAGCTAGGAAATATGTTACCCCCTACAACTACATAGTTAATCTGGATTAAAAAAACCCAAAAGCAATCAAGTTCAACCACTCCAAGCGAACCCCAGTGCTCACATATACACATACTCATACCCACCTATCTGTATACTCACATATATAAAATATATATGTATGTATGTATATTTTTATTTATAAAGCGCTACTTATGTACGCAGCGCTGTACAGTAGAATACATTAATACAAACAGGGGGTTAATAAGATAATAGATAAATACAAAGTACAACAATAAATACAAGATACAGATACAGTTGCAATAAGTTAAGAGTCAAAGACACAAGAGGATGGAGGTCCCTGCCCCATAGAGCTTACAATCTATATATACACAAATATCTATACTAACTATAGATCTTAAGATCACTTAAGATATTATGCATATGCAAGAAATCATCCAAACCACTGTTAAGGCAGTAATAGAATCTGCCATAACAACATCACCCCACGGGGCATTCCCCAACCTTTCTACCCTCACTGTGAACAAACCCCTATACTGCTTCAACTGAAAGTTCAGTTCCTCAGGTCTAAAGGTTTGGCTACTGGTGATATGATCTTTTCTGCCCTGTCTATAATGGTTTTTTATTAACTTATACAGAATAATTATGTCCCCTTGAATGCACCTTTAGTACACATAAACATCCTTAAAAGTCTACCCTAATATTCTAGATCCTCCATCTATTTTACTAGTTTAGTTGACATCTCTCCAGCTCATTAATATCCTTCTTAAGGACTGGAGCCCAAAACTACACTGCATACTCAAGGTGAGGCCTTACCAGGGAACTATAAAGAGGCAAAATTATGTTTTCCATCCCTTCAGTTAATGCACATTTTTATGCAAGAAAATACATGTATGGGATCTATTATCCAGAATTCTCAGGACCTGGGACTTTCTGGATAAGGGATCTTTCTGTAATACCTTAAGTCTACTTAAAAATAATTTAAACATCAAATAAACCAATACAGATTATACGGATACGGATTATTGGATACCATTAAGGATGAATGATATCTTAGTTGGGACAAGTACAAGATACTGTTTTTCATTACAGAGAAAAAGAAAATCATTTTATAAATATTATTTGCTTATAGTGGAGTCTATGGGAGATGGCCTTTCCATAATTTGGAGCTTTCTGGATAACAGTTTTTTGGAAAACAGATAGCATATCTGTACTTTATTTGCTTTAGTAGCCATACAACTCTTTAACATTTTTCCACATGCATTGGATTGTCTTTATACTACAAACGGAGTTTCGGCTCAAACCTGGAATAACTGTATAAGACTGGGAGGTTAAGTCGTCCGCGTTTAGGTTATGACTAAATGGAGATGGAGTAGCATGCTACACAGCTAATATTACAAACTGTAAATATAGATATACTTCTTTGTACCATACTGAATTTAGCTGGGTTTCTCTTTGTGCTGTTCCATGTACAAACATACATTAGGACTTTTTCCTATAGGTAACATACTAAAGTTTCTAGCGTCAACAATACCAAAAAGAATTAGGGCAACTTTTGGGGGGATGGGGACAGTTGTACTAAGTAACTGCTCGGCCTGTAATTGGAATCTAATGCTGCTACAAAATCTTGTTCAGAGTAGATTCTGCTGCTGTTATAAAAAAGCATGTTGCAACATTAGCAGATGTAGTTGTCAGTTAAAGCCTTCTTAAAACAGAACTTCATCACATGTTCCCCTGCAATGGATTGAGTTCTATGCCACAAAAACAATAAAACAAGTGATATAATCTTGTTTTACAACTATGGGCAGAAATATGACAATAATTCTTTAAATTGTTTTAGTGTGCCAAAACTCTGAATAGATAGTTCCCTGAATAGATAAACCTCTTGAGCCAACACCCCTGTACATTGAAGGCTGATGCCACACCAGGCGTAGGGCTGATTTTTTCGGCAAGCGGAAAAACGCTTGCCGAAAATTCAGCCCTACGCCTGCTACTTGTGCCTGCACCCGAATGAATGAGATACGCTCGGGTGCAGGCACATGTAGCCGATATACGCATGAAAACGCGAGACTTTGGATTCTCTCGCGTTTTCATGCGTATATCGGCTACATGTGCCTGCACCCGAGCGTATCCCATTCATTCGGGTGCAGGCACAAGTAGCAGGCGTAGGGCTGAATTTTCGGCAAGCGTTTTTCCGCTTGCCGAAAAAATCAGCCCTACGCCTGGTGTGGCATCAGCCGAAAACACTGGAATCTGATAAAGGTTGATGCCTGTAGAGGAGTGGAAGTTCTTGCTATCACTTTAGTAACTTGTACTCCCAAAGTACATAAGAGATGTAACCAGGAAAATCTAATGAAGGTTTCATATTTACATCAGTCCCATAGGTGGTGCACTCAGGTTCATAGCCCAATAAATGCCCAGGTGCAATCCATAGGAATTAAGGATACCAGTAATGCAGTATAGATGCACACCAGGACTTAATGAAAAATGAATAAAGCAAATGTATTTGTCAGTGTTTCGGACCAACTTGGAGGACCTTTCTCAAAAAAGACATGACTTTAGAAAAGGGTCCTCCATTTGGGACCAAAATCTTGAATAAATTTACTTAATTTTGTATTAAATACTGCTGTACTTCTACTCTTTGTATTATATATAGAAACTGTGCAAAGAGATATAATGTAGTATCACATAATATTGCCTTTATGAGGAGTCTCTTATTCTACTTTCCTACTATCTGAAAGGTTTCTCTGAAGAGTGCTGTTTTATAGACAGTGCTTAATAACCCATAGCACCCAATCAAGAGGCAGCATTTGCTGGTCAGCTGTTTGCTAATGGGGTAATATAATAAAAGTCTCAAATGTGCCCCCATAGCTACCAATCATAGGTTTGTTTGGAGTGCTGATTGCTATGAGTTTGAGTGCTATGAGTTTATTTCATAAGTAGGAAACTTGAGAATTTTTTACCTAACCTATTAATAGTTACTAGATGTGGGCAAACTTAGACTTTGCATTGCATTTCTCCAGTGCCCCCACTCTCATTTACAGATCACAGATTAATACTGTTTACTCTGTGACATTGTTAAGGAAGTTGGCATGCCTCAACTGAGTTATGTGATCAGCGGATTTTCTATAAATGGCAGTGCTGAACTTTAGTTATACAGGATCATTTAGTGTGTTTTCACTTAGTTTAGTTATTTACTAACACAGGGCAACTTTGCACAGGTGCAGTAACTCATGGCACCAAGCTGAATATTTGCTTTAACTGTTCTTGCTGCAGCTGTCTGAACAAGGCTAATCACCGATTGGTTTCTGTGGGTTATTCAGATATGTAGGTAACTCTGTGTACAATAAAGAAAACATACACATACAGTTAGCTGGGCCTTACAAGTTTCAGATTATATATAACACTTAAACTGGCCACGCCCACACCAATATAATCGTTTCGTATGATTTTTGGACCGTTTGTGAACTCCAAATTATTGTCCCCATAATTTTTGTACCATGGTGATCGGTTGTTTAGTTGATCAGACAGGTTACAAAATTTTTGTTGGATAATGATAACATCTGTACATGTATTGTGTATCTGACGATATACTTGAGGGACCTACAATGCATTTGCAGGATGTCACTTTCGTATGACTAATGTCTGCCAACTATTTCATATTCAGAACATCTTCTGATTTGTTGTTTTTAGGGTTTTATCTTAAGCATTTTGTATCTTAATTAAAACAACTTTTTACGTAAGGGCAACTTATATATTAGATTTTTCTTTGAAGTGATCCAGCTAAGTATATTAAGAGAAATCAAAGGCCCTTTATAATAGGACTGGACAGTGTTTTGACTCTTCAGCTAGAAGGCTGGTCAGGATGCAAGGATCTGTATTTTAATCACTAACTTATCACTATGTCAGCATGGGGATCACAAATCTTGCAATGTGTTCATCTGAAAGATCAATATGATTTAGGACCGAGTGGAATTGACGTTGCCATGGTTTTATCACAACGGGAAGCAGAACTTGTTCTCTGGTTAAATGCACTGGGACAGCGTGCTGTGTTTCTGAGATTTAGAACCCATGTCACAAATCCCAAAATCATATTATATGATTTAACTGGTTCCTATTTCACATTTGTCTCTTTTTCTGCGAAGCAAAATTGGTTGAGCAAATTGGTATCTATTCCTGCGTATTTTATTTGGGGAAAAAAATGCAGTACAATATGTTGTGTCTCTTGACTACAAATCGGAGCTGGTTTGGCTGCCAAAAACCCACAGATTGCCTTTGAATCACTGTATATAAAATATTGCTCTGCAGTTTCCTAATGTTGCATTTCCACAATTTATATCAGTTAAGTTTCATAAAAATTGGTTTTGATTAAATCAGGTGTAGAGCTGTGTAGATCTGATAAGGTATTAATGGTGCTTCCCTGCTTGTCTTGCTCTCTCTTAGGAAATTCCCCACTTCCCTTATACCTCTAGTCTTATGTCAGTTTGTTTCTCTCTCTGCCACCTTCTCCCTTGTATCTTCCACACTCCCTTTCGTAACTGTGTTATCCAAAATTGGTTTCACAGTTGGCCTTTCCATGGGCCAGGCAGCACTAGACATAGGCATTAGGTGCCACCACCACTGGGCTCTTATTTACTGCTGGTTGTGTGCAAATAAAATGGGCCATATGTTAATGCCAAGACAAGTGCTTATTTTGGCCTCCAATTTGCACCTCAGGGCGTACTTGCATTTCTGTTACATTAATAACACATCTTAAACATTCTATGTTGTAAATAAATTAACCCACGGTTAAACTGGTGCTCTGGAGTTCAAACCAGGGCATATTTTATAGATTCCCCTGTCCAAGCAGAGTGCTTCAGTCATTCTGATTGACTGACCTGTGCTGATGATAGGAACATATGTGCCCAGCCTGGAAACTCTCTGAGACTCTGGAATGGATCCCACGTACTATTTGCATGAAATCCTGATTAATTCTCCTCAGGGTATTATAGCACATGCGCTGTTAGGTTGTTCTGAAAATAAACCAGCTATTCTGACAGCGTGATTGATAAGGGACATGAAAGATATCTGTGCATCACATCTGTTTGTAAA
Organism: Xenopus tropicalis; assembly: GCF_000004195.4. Taxonomy (NCBI): domain Eukaryota; kingdom Metazoa; phylum Chordata; class Amphibia; order Anura; family Pipidae; genus Xenopus; species Xenopus tropicalis. Next base: position 37,358,533 of record NC_030682.2, read on the forward strand.
GCTCAGAATGTTGTGTTCCTTCCATTTCTACAGTGAATAAACCATAGAAGATCTGTTGATTTTGTATTTTGAAATTTTAAGAATTATTTTGTATTATTTTCCAACATTCTGCTTGTGTTTACTGTGATAAGGTTTATAAATGCTTTTAATTTTTGATATAAATCATGGAGATATATGTTGTAATCTAAAATATTACATTTTGATCAGTCATTGGTTCTTGTATTTTTACAGCATAGCGCAATACTTGGTCAGTGTCTTGGGCAAGTCGCTAAATCTGCCTTGGCACTTGGAATGTGCACCATAAATAGGGTTGCCATCTTTTATGGAAGAAAATACCAGCTTTCCTATATTTGTAACTTTTTTCCTTTGGCATGAAGCATTATTTTAACCAGCCAGGCCAGGTGGGCAACCCCTATCCATGAACCTACAAACACCCATGGCAGTAGCTGCTAATTCAAACAAACATCACAAGGGATACCACAATATGCTGCACTGATCTGTCTTTAGATAAAACATTCTTGAAAACCTGCTGCAAAGAGCCATACTATAGACCACAGTCCATATAGTTGTGTCCCTAGTAAACATGGAACAGTAGCAGTAGGCCTTATTAATAAAGTTCAAAGAACCTGGAGAGTATCATTGTATCCAGTGAAACAGTGTAGTTTTATTGAGACATCATATAGCACAACATGTTTTGGCTCACCAGCCTTCCTCAGGTGCATACAGAAGTGACATAGCTATATAAATTTATACCCTACCCCACACCAACAAGTATCACCAGCTCCACAGTGTGGCCAGGTGCATAGATACTCAAAGCAAAGATTTGTACTGCCATCTAGTGGCGTACTAATAAAGGTAACACCTTAGAAGTAATTCAAGTTTCTTGAAATAGTTACAGTTCAGCAACATTGTATCTGGTATTATAAACAATGTATTAAAAGTTGACAAACATTCAATATTCACAATAAGTTCTACAAGGGAAAGAACTTCTCCTACCAGACTGCAGTAAGGTAGAAGGATAGTCCTGTTCTGAGAGTAGTCCAACATTCACAGATCCATTGCTGTAAAGGTGAAAATCGTATTGTTATAAGAAGCATTTAAAACTCAAAGCCTCATTCATTCCTAGTGGCTCCAATGTATCCATTGTATGTATCCATTTTGCCTCGGTTTGTAAAAGCAAGCGTGTTCTGTCCCCTCCCCTTCTTGGGACTATTACATCCTCAAGAACCAGCCAGCGTAAAGATGCTGGTGTGTGTTTGTGCAAATAAAAGTGTTTCCCCACAGGTGTTTGTGTTTTCTTTTTTTCAGGGTCATAAATGGTTATAGAGTATTTATGTTCCCTAATCCGTACTTTCACCGGTCTGGCAGTTTGACCTACATACATCTTGCCACATGGGCATTTTAGTGCGTATACCACTGACTCTGAGTTGCACGTGTGGTACCCTTTTATGGGGATTCTGTGTCCCTTCTGTGGGTGTGTTACAAAATCACCTCTTATAATTAAGTTGCAACTGCCTTATTACCTCACTGGCATCATTGTTAATAGAAGTGACATTTGTTGCATATTTACATAGAATACTCAGCTTAAGTGGGGATCAGGTTCTTAACATTACTGATGCAGTAAATGTGAAACAAGAGTGACATGGTAGATATTCTGCCTTTTGCCATTATGTGAGAACAGAATTTCAACACAGAGTGATGCAGTAACAGGGTCACAGAGGGGTGTGCTTTGCCAGGGAAACCATATGCATCAGTTACAGGTCCATTGCAGTTACTCAAAAAAAAGGGGATGGGGGTCCCTGAGCACCTAGCTATTAATATTAATACAATATTTATTCATATTTAGTATAATATAATAATAAAGGCTTTGTTGAAATCCAGGCAAAATATTATTTGTAGGGGAAAAATATATAAAAATATAACTTTTACTGAAGAAAATGCTGGAGACATTGGCAAATTTTGTTGCCACCCTTTGAATGATCTTATTAACTAACCAAGCGTATTAACAAATGATTCATCTATCAATGGTTAACAATATATGAGGAGACTTTTGTCATATTGGCTGCAAGATCGTACATATAGTGGTGTGAAAAACTATTTGCCCCCTTCCTGATTTCTTATTCTTTTGCATGTTTATCACACAAAATGTTTCTGATCATCAAACACATTTAACTATTAGTCAAAGATAACACAAGTAAACACAAAATGCAGTTTTTAAATGAGGGTTTTTATTATTTAGGGAGAAAAAAAATCCAAACCTACATGGCCCTGTGTGAAAAAGTAATTGCCCCCTGAACCTAATAACTGGTTGGGCCACCCTTAGCAGCAATAACTGCAATCAAGCGTTTGCGATAACTTGCAATGAGTCTTTTACAGCGCTCTGGAGGAATTTTGGCCCACTCATCTTTGCAGAATTGTTGTAATTCAGCTTTATTTGAGGGTTTTCTAGCATGAACCGCCTTTTTAAGGTCATGACACAACATCTCAATAGGATTCAGGTCAGGACTTTGACTAGGCCACTCCAAAGTCTTCATTTTGTTTTTCTTCAGCCATTCAGAGGTGGATTTGCTGGTTTGTTTTGGGTCATTGTCCTGCTGCAGCACCCAAGATCGCTTCAGCTTGAGTTGATGAACAGATGGCCGGACATTCTCCTTCAGGATTTTTTGGTAGACAGTAGAATTCATGGTTCCATCTATCACAGCAAGCCTTCCAGGTCCTGAAGCAGCAAAACAACCCCAGACCATCACACTACCACCACCATATTTTACTGTTGGTATGATGTTCTTTTTTCTGAAATGCTGTGTTACTTTTACGCCAGATGTAACGGGACACGCACCTTCCAAAAAGTTCAACTTTTGTCTCGTCGGTCCACAAGGTATTTTCTCAAAAGTCTTGGCAATCATTGAGATGTTTTTTAGCAAAATTGAGACGAGCCATAATGTTCTTTTTGCTTAAAAGTGGTTTGCGCCTTGGAAATCTGCCATGCAGGCCGTTTTTGCCCAGTCTCTTTCTTATGGTGGAGTCGTGAACACTGACCTTAATTGAGGCAAGTGAGGCCTGCAGTTCTTTAGATGTTGTCCTGGGGTCTTTTGTGGCCTCTCGGATGAGTTGTCTCTGCGCTCTTGGGGTAATTTTGGTCGGCCGGCCACTCCTGGGAAGGTTCACCACTGTTCCATGTTTTTGCCATTTGTGGATAATGGCTCTCACTGTGGTTCGCTGGAGTCCCAAAGCTTTAGAAATGGCTTTATAACCTTTACCAGACTGATAGATCTCAATTACTTTTGTTCTCATTTGTTCCTGAATTTCTTTGGATCTTGGCATGATGTCTAGCTTTTGAGGTGCTTTTGGTCTACTTCTCTGTGTCAGGTAGCTCCTATTTAAGTGATTTCTTGATTGAAACAGGTGTGGCAGTAATCAGGCCTGGGGGTGACTACAGAAATTGATATTGAAATTGAAAATTGAAATTGATAAACCACAGTTAAGTTATTTTTTAACAAGGGGGGCAATCACTTTTTCACACAGGGCCATGTAGATTTGGAGTTTTTTTTCTCCCTTAATAACGTAAACCTTCATTTAAAAACTGCATTTTGTGTTCAATTATGTTATCTTTGACTAATAGTTGACGGTTTTTGATGAGCAGAAACATTTTGTGTGACAAACATGCAAAAGAATAAGAAATCAGGAAGGGGGCAAATAGTTTTTCACACCACTGTATATTAACCAATGGTAATCTGTTCCTTTGTTTACTTTAACCCAACCCTTCAAAATAAAGAAATGCGCAGTGAACGTTTTTTTAATGATGATTATTAGATCATCCCACCCACTGACTGAATTCCTTGTTTCAAAACAAACCTGTCTCATCAACTGTTGGGTTGATGTGGTCAGAACAATCATAAATGTTTACGATCTTTTGCACCCCATCAATGTAATAATAGAAATTTTATTGAAATGTCCTAAAATCATTTGTTTCATACAACAAAATCTGCCTGTGTATGGCCACCTTTAGAGTTTCAACCAGTGGGCAAGGTATTCAGTGGGCAAGTTATTCCAGTCTGTAGACTGAATGTCTGATCTATTGTTCACATGGTTCTTGTCAGATCCTCACTTAGATCCATTTGTATTGTATTTTTAGAAGTTTCAGCTATTGATAAATCCCATTGGAAGGAATAGAAAGTGGATGAATTTTTCTGTGGTGAGCTTTAATCTTATATTTTGATAAATCTGCTCCTTAATGCGCTAGTGTGGCAATTGACTGGTTCTAAAAAAAAATTGCAAGGGAACTCCAGCCCCTTTATTTGTGGAGTAGAACTTGTAGGGCCTACCAGAGTACCTGACCTTTACAGCAAAAATGTTAGGTCTGATATAGACCTATAGTGGGGATGAGAAATGGTTGCTGGGAACGGTCCTTGATTAGGTCCTACTTATGTCCAGGTGCCACCAGAAGATCCTGTTGTACTCTGGCAGGCCAGTCCCTCTCATTTTTGGAATTGGTGATAGATCATACATATGGAAGTATACATTTGCTACCTGAGGATCATAAAGGATTGCAGTACAGCCTGTCCAAACTGCTTCCCAATGGATTTATATATGTGCTCATGTTTAGGCAGTAACGTAAAAATGGTCCTTATCTGTACAGGGCCACTGTAAGCCAATTATTAGCTGAGCGCAAGTAGTAAGTATTGAGTGGAATACTTGGTGAAGGTCTGCATACTTTCTCCTGTAATGGATGCCTTTATAAAGTGTCTTTGCTAGCTCCAGTGATCATTCCACTTAATCTATTTTTTTAAAATTAGTTTGTTTGCATTTAAAAAAACAAAAAAAAAAAACAAACCCTCCCACTTGGTTTATTACTATCAATCCACTCTTGGTGGCATTGTGTTTTGCAGTTAAAATAAACATTCCGTAAATAGAGTTTGTCCTTGTATAATGTATATTAGTGTAAAGAAAAGATAGGTTTATAGATTTATGCCCTTGGATAAGCTATTACAAGTATGTATTCCTGGAAGCCTTCCCAGAATATATTTAGAGCTGCATCTCAGTTGATGAGAATGTGTGGGGAGACATTCAAATGCAAAATCATCTTATAGACACTGCATAAAAATCCCCTACGCACCTAGCGGTTATCAAGAAGGCAAAGATTAACCAGAACCGAATGCGGCACTAAACCCAGCTTTAGTCCTAATTAATCCTGATTTTCTGAGCTTATACCAGTCATTGCCAATTTGCAGCCCTCCTAATATTTTTAGATTACAACTACCAGCATCTAACCAACAGACAGATCTATCAGAGGATGCTGGTAGTTGTACAGCAAAATAAACTCAAGGACTTCAGGTCATTTAGTATTGCTATAGGTTTGGGTGAGCAGTCTGTGGAGTAGGGTCCTATTTGGGGAGGTAGTTAGGAAATAATAATATATTTATTGAGTTGTTACATTCAGCAGATGGCTACATTTTATGCTGCAAAAATGTAGAGATATTTATAAATCAGGCCACATATGGATTTAGTTTTCAGCCATATTAGCTGACTATTAATCTGTGTTTGGGCACCAATCATGTGCAATCTGTTGCTGCGAGTAGGAGTTTTTTCCCAGGACGGGCAAGGGATTCAAATGCAATCTGGCCATCTGACTATGACCAAATCACACACAATCCAGTCACTTAGCAACTGGCTGGATAGCACTGGAGCCTGCTTCTAGTGTTCTAACAACAACAATACTCTGCCATTCTCTTAAAAAAAAATACTCCCAATTACATCATTAGGTTAAAAGCTGAGATTTCTTGAGCTACCAATCACTTGCTTGCATTATCAGCTTGATGCTCATTCCTCCACTAGAAAAGAGCTAGCAGTTATTGGTCAGCCTATTGATCAGATTACTAAATGAGATCATAATTATTAACCAATCAGATCAAACTGTAAATATCTGTGTTGTGTTGAAAGCTTGCAAGTAAATACAGTGTGCATGTCTCTTTGGCAGAGCCGCAGTTAGTCTATGGCATCACCAGATGTGCATCATCTCCTTGCCAATTGGTTCATGTGCACACTGTCCCCCCCTCTTTATCACTGCTGAAATTAGACACAGGAGTTTGGTGATGTGTTGGGGTGAATTTCTTTTTCCAAGCAATTTTTTTCTATATATGCACCCTAGGGCCAAACCCGATGCTACCTATATAACCCTGTTCCTTGACAAACATGCATAAACAGCATTGGTTCTTACCTCTAGTAAGAAACTAGTAGTAAATATAACGCACTGAGCAATAAAAGTTGCAAAGTTTGCAGTAGGTCTAGTAACCCATAGCAACCTGTTTTTCTTTATTCAGGTTAAAATAATAAGCAAATACTATTTGCTGGTTAGTTGCTGTGCTCTTTATGTCTTTCTGTCACAAATACCCCTATAGAGCAGGTGTTATTTATTTACTGTGTCACCTTCAAGGGTGTAATGGCAAATGGCTGAATGGACAAGCACTAGCAAAACAGTGTTTGCTTTCAAGTAGAGATGTCTTCTAAGCTGGGGAGACTTGAGGCAAGTTCTTGTAAGGTCTAGATGTTCTCCATACTGAGTATCCACTATAGAAACAGTGCTGTGATATTTATAGGGGCCTCCTCCTCCAAATCTATGGTAACTTCTATGTTTTAAAGGACATGTCAACCCCCCAACCAAAAATTTTATCAGTGAAAAGCCTCACAGCATTCTTTAAATACCTGCCACTCTGGTCCCTCAAAAGCAAACAGTGAAGCTGCAGCGATCCCTTGGAGTTTCTCCCTCTGCACAGCTCTGTAACTCCCTCTCCCCCCTCCCTTCAGAATCTCCTTGTCTGCCTGGCGTGGTGCACATGCGCAGTTCCACTACATTTTAATGAGCATGCGCATTTCAGATTGTGTCCTCTAAACAGCGTTTTGTTAATAAAGTTTTTTTTTTTTTTAAATCCTTCAAGAGGTCAGGCAGGAAGGGCCATACGCGTATGGAAAATATTGTAAGGGTGTCCGGCATTTGCATGGGCTCGATCAGCGCACCTGCGCACGAAAGAACGTTCGTGGTGCAACGAAAAATTCTTTCATGCGCAAGTGCGCTGATCAAGCCCATGCAGATGCTGGACACCCTTACACATATACGTGCGCTCGATGACGTCACCCGGCAAAATGGCCGCCGGGTGACATTGGAATCAGACAAGAAAAGAATGCGGCAGTGCAGGCTGTTGGAGGACATTAAGGGACATAAGCGGCACTTATGCGGTTAAGGTGGGGGTAAGGTGCTCTAAATTTAAATGAGTATAAGGTACTGGCACATTCTTGTATTTTATACAATAAGCTCCCTTTAAGATTTAAAAAAGCAACACCCTCTCGTACATCTCTGGGGCCTGACAAATACATTAGTCTGTGGTGTAAAGCTTTGAAATCTCAGCTTCCCCAGTTCTGGCCATAGAAGCAAGTTCCCAGAAGAAAACCTAATTACCCACATGACAGCAGTCTATGCTAGGAAAAGATGCATCCCTTTTAAAAACATTGATCCATTTGTTTTTAAACACCAGCATTGACATTTAAGCCACAATGCCAGCCCTTACTTTACAAGAAGTACTGTCCCAGCTCATTAAAATCGGCCGGGTGGGTTGTCTAAGGCCATGTCTGTTCCAGGATGCAGCCAGTAGATGCTTAAAGGGGAAATATCACAAAAAAAGAAAATGTAATATAAGCTTCATCATACTGAATTAAGAAACTTTCTAAATATACTGTAATCTGTTACCAATTCTGTACTGGTACTGAAATAATCAAGTTACCCTTCACTGTCCCCCTCTCAGCTTCTGTCACTCTTCATTGTCTCTACATGCAGGAGTCGGTCTAATTTATCTTTTGAAGAGTTTTTTCCTTCCTCAGTGAAAAGAAACAACAAATTTATTTCCTTCTATTCTGTTTACATGATCTTAAGTCAGACAAGTGGTCTTTTTGTGAATAGATCGTTAATTGTAAAAATATAAGAAGTGATAATATTTTTAAAGCCTGCTAATAAAAACACTCTCTTTTTTGGCCTTTTGTTAATCAGCAAAACAGAGACCTATGCCGCAGACCCTTTTGCTCTCCAAATAATTAAATGCCCGGTGCACACTGCTGGAGGGATCGGCACCCTCCCAAAAACCAAAGTAGCAACAAAAAGTGAATGGCACTCAGAGCTGCAAAAAAGGGAGCAAGCCCTTTAAAAACCTTTATTGCGGAGGTGCAACGTTTCGGGGCAAAGTGACCCCTTTTTTCAAGCAAGAGTCTGCAGAGCTGCCAGTGATTACAAAGTCCTCTGTGCAATCTCTGTGTGTGTCCCCTGGTAAGAACAGGTATTTAGCTTGTTTGCCTGCTATGTGGGAGCAGCCACCTTTCCATAGGGGAAGGTACTCTGGGGCAGGTAGCGCTACCTGGGGGGGAAGGGACTGAACTGATTTAAGGGTTGGGGTCTATCCGGATCCAAGTTGGGACTGGGCACCTACAGAGACTGTGCCAGGAGTGGATAGACTGCACGAGTTCCTCAGGGCAGGAAATTCAGTTATCACTAAAGTTGTTCTACATTCTATTTCAACAGTTATATAAAGTTTGATATTGCTGCAACTGTGTGTGATTATTTTCCTAGTGGAAAGTCCCTTGAGGTGTGTTCCTTAGTGTCCACTAGGTGGAGGCACTGCACTAAAATCCCAGTTCCCAGTACCTTTATAACTCAGAGAACAAATTCTCCTGTAAACAGCCAAATTAAGTGAGTGTGCCAAGAAAGGGTTACACAAGCAAGAAAAAAAACATGTTTCTCCAGCAGAGAGCACAGCTACAGCAGAGTTTCTATGGAAATGAGCAGTGGCATCTCTTCATTGGCTGCTAGACTGGAGGATGTGTTTGGTAACCTGAGCTGAAAAGAACTGAGCATGCTCAGTTGGCCAACAGCCAAAGTCAATTCATGAGAGAGGGGGCCCAGCGTGTTAGAGGAGGAGAAGGAATTGCAAGTGATTAAGGGGATGCTGCAGCCTAACTATTAACCTATAGCAGCTGGAGTGACAGGTATTTAATGATTTCAAAGAGGCTGTTCACTGGTTTAATTTTTTTGGAGGGGGGTTTACGTGTCCTTTAAGCATTTTCCCCTCTTGACAGAGCTACAAAAACCTGGATGAAAAAATGTGTCATTCCTGAACAGATCTACATTAAAAGACTTTTAAAGCCTAAATTTCCCTACAATGTATATCAGTTGGGCACGTCTCCCCCACCCAAATGGCATCATTTGTACTGCATATATCCCCTCCGCTTGCCAGCACCATCACATTTTCCTAAAGCAAATAGCAGCTTTCAGCCAGTGGCCATTTTTCCTCTGATACATAATCAGCTGAGCTAAAGAGAAGAGGTTAACCAGCAATGCCATCACTTCACTGGCTGCTAGACTGGAGGGCATGTTCAGTATCTGAGCTTAGAACAACTGAGCATGCCCACAAGCCAACAGCCAAAGCAAATTCCTGAAGGAGGGGGCTGAGTGGGTTACAGGAGGAGAAGCAAATCTAAGTGATAAAGGGGACACTGCAGCCTTACTATTAACCTCTAGACAACCAGTGTGGCAGCTACTGAAAGATTTCAAAGAGGCTGTTCACTGATTACATTTTTGTGTGTGGGGGTTTATATGTCCTTTAAGTGAAGAGTGTACCATATAACGCATTTCCTGCCCATGTCTGTTTTTCTTATGACTTAGGTGAGATACGTAGAGCCGTTTCTATAGTTTCCTAGATACACAAGGGCTTGTTAATGTCTTGCAGTCACCACAGTCATGCAGTCACCACAATTTCCCTGTAATCAGTTGAAAGTGAAACCACTTTAATTAAATGTAGGGGCCCTTAGGGTTAATATGCCCCTATGGCTTTAAACCCTACCACTGATTTACACTGTTACTGGGCAAAGACCCATGTATCCAGTTTATCCTTTGCACTTATGCCTTATTGGTTATTTGGGTTGACCACACCTCCCGCACTCTCATATAGTGTTTAGCAGCAGGAGTGTGTGTCTTCCGCTTTGGCTGCCTCTGTGTCTCAGGTGAAGGTCCACTGAGCCTGGGATCAGAACAAGGCCCCAGTAAAGCCATTATTGCCACAGAGTCACCATCTGCTCTAGTTAAGTCGGGGACAGGAACTCCGTGAATAAGGACCAGTTAGATGGTTACCCTTGTAGAGCACTTTCTAGGAAAGTGAGATAGAGAGGGAAGGAAGCAAGAGCAGTTTTGACTCCACCAAGGAAAGTAGCTGGAAATACCTTTCCATACAGGCACTGTTGCCTCAGCATAGGGCCACGGTTAAGACATAGGAGACAGGCAGTATCTAAAACCTGTCGGCTGTAGGACTCTTAAAGCTAGAGGTATTCAACCTGAGGACTGAGGTATCTATTCAGACTGCTTCCATAGGGGTGCCAAGCTGACCAGGTGCATTTACCCTGCCCAGTCTTCCAAAGAGCACAAAGAGGTGGGATAAACCGGTGTGCATCCTCTGTTGTTGTTCTCAGAGAGTACTATTATCACATAACATCTGTATTGTGACTATATTTGAGCTAACCCTGCACTGCTATTTGTCTGACAATAAATCCAGTTCTAATTATTCAACTGCAAGAACCTTCTGGCGTCCATCTTTACTGCACACAGCTATAGTGAGTTGTAGTTACACTACATCCCAGCTCCGCAGGGCACTTTCATCGGCAAATTTTGATGTTCTCGGGAATCTCAGCTGCTTCTCATTGTAATTCTATGGGCCTGGTGATCATCCCAGCTTTTACGAGATCCGTGAACAACTGTGCATGAAATAACTGGCAGCTTAGTTAATGCTGTTGACTCCTTCCCCCTCTTTCGTCTAATTACACTAATTTTCTTCTTATGCCCTCTATACATTATCACTGAGCTTGGCATCTGATTGGTAGCAGATAAATCTGCCTTTGCAGCTTGGCCCAAAAATAAACTGGCTCTGTATAACCTTTTATCGCAGCGTTAGAAACTCTAATAAACAGGCTCCTTGGGGAGAGTGTTCAACGTCACCTACAAATTGTGCCACGGCAGAGCTGACATTGTCTCCAGCGATTCTGCTCAAGTTTTTAAGTTTATTTATTTACCTTCAAGATCTGATGTTTACAACATTGCATTGGGCAAGGTTAATGGATTCAACATCTTGTTATCATCCCAGTGTTAATGTTCCGGAATTAAAGCTCTGGCTGTGTTCTGTGCTGCTTTGTTAATGTGCATCTTTTGAAGGTTTCTTATTGCCCTTGGGCAGAGAATATCACCAACAGGCTTGAAAGTTCAAGTCAGCAATGGAGATTTACATTAAATAAGGGTATATTCAAGTGCGAGCTTATTTCTTGATTAAATCCTTATAGCAAAGACAACAATCATTAAAGCATTTAAATAAAACATCAGCCCTTAAGGTGCCCATACACCTTAAGATCCGCTCGCTTGGCAATGTCGCCAAGCGAGTGGATCTTCTCCCGGTATCCCCCACCTACGGATGGGCGATATCGGGAGAATATATCGGGAGAATCCAGGCTAATTCGATCGTTTGGCCCCAGGGCATAACGACGGGTATAGGCAAAGTCGGTCCGGGGACCGCATCAACGAGCCGTTGCGGTCCCCGATTTCTTAACCTGCCCGATCGAGATCTGGCCGATTTCAGGCCAGATATCAGTTGGGCATGCCCGTTGGTAGTGCCCATACATGGGCCGATTAGCTGCCGAATCAGTCTAAGGGACCGATATCGGCAGCTAGAATTGGCCTGTGTATGGGGACCTTTAGTTTAGATTTCACCTTTTGATTGTACAGTTAAATATCTTTACAATAAATTGACTGGATCAATGATAAGCTAACTGGATTATTTCCATTATTATTATTGAAACAAGTCCTGCTAGGCAGCTATGATTGGAACATGTCTTATATTGAGGGGGTAAGAAACCCTAAGCTTTAGGCTTGTGTACAACCCTCTACCATTTACATGTATAGGATTAATTATCCAGAAAGCCCAGAGTTACGGAAAGGCCATTTTCCATAAGAAAATAATTTTAAACACATTTCATAAATTTAATTTCCTTTTTTTCTGTAATAATAAAACAGTACCTTGTTCCTAAGGCAAACTGAAGGTGGCCATACACAGGCAGATTTTGGAAGTTTATTTGCACTTATATGGGCATTCCCAACGGGCCCATCTGACCGATATCTGGCCTAAAATTGGCCAGATCTTTGTCTGTCAGGTGTGATTTCTTCATTGGATTGGGGACCGCATTGGCTCATTGTTCTTGGTCCGACGGCCCATATACTCACCATTTTAATTTGAGCGTTTAGTCATAGGGCTAACCTCACCAAGCAAGCAGATCGCAAAATGGCCATCTTAAAATATAATTAAAGGGGTTGTTCACCTCTAAATTAACCTAGTATAATGTAGACAATTATCTGAGACAGTTAGCTTTTTGTTCAGCAGCTCTCTAGTTTTGGTATTTCAGCAGCTATCTGGTTGCTAAGGTCTTATTTTTCCTACCAACCAGGCAGTGGTTTGAATTAGAGCCTGGAGTAAGTATTATAGAGAGACTCAATAGGCAGATAACCTTATTCTGCAGGGGTCAGTGACCCGCATTTAAAATCTGAAAAGAGTTAAAAAGGTAAGGCAAATAACTCAAATATGGTAAAGAATAAATAATGAAGACCAACTGCAAAATTGCTAGGAATATGCTATTCTGTAACATACAAAAAGTTAATTCATAGGTAAACCACCAATTTAATCCATTTGGAAGCAAAACAATTCTATTGGAATTAATTTTTTTTAAATGATTGTTTTGCAGACTTATCCAAACTACAAAAAGACCCCCTTTCCAGAAAAACCCAGGTCCCAAACATTCTAGAGAACAGGTCCCATACTTGTACCAAAAACAGTAATTACCAACATAAGGTAGTAGGGTGCTGGAGACTTTTCATTTCCCCAAGTTATATCCTAAGCCAGTATCTGTGGTAATATCTCTTAGGGACTGTGGTCGTACGGTACATTATTATTTGCATTATTCCAGGCACTATTTGTGATGAAGCTTTGCATTTATGTTTGTTTGACCTTGTTTTAATGTGAAGCATAAATCAGCCTGATTGTACGCTCTTGTAATCTATAGAGAAATGAAAACAATATATTGCAAATAAGTCCCAGTTCTCTGGGGGGAGATCTGCATTTAGACACAAGCAATTAGCATTTAGTTAGCAGGCATTCCGTGGCTATATTCAGTCTAATTGTGACATTAGACGTGATTTATTTCTTCCATAAGTCCATCACTACCTGTAGCACATGTCCTCTGTCCTTTACTATGTGTTTGTCTCTTATTTCTCTTCTCTTGCCTAGTTTGAAGGATAAGTGTCCTGGTTTATTTCCTTTCTGTGTTAACCACATGTTTTAGGACAAGTGTCAGGGAACTTTGGAACAAAAGCGTTTCAGAAATGGAGTATATAATTTATTTTTCTTTTTTTGCAGAAATTTTATGAATAAGCACCAGAAGCCAGTGCTAACAGGCCAACGGTTTAAAACCAGAAAGAGGGGTAAGTGATTAATATTGTTGTTATGTTACATCAAAATAATGTTATGTTGCAGCAAAATAAAACAGAAAAAATTCAGTGAAGGACTTCAGTAAAATGAGAGAACTGGTGAATGGTTGGAGTTCTTTTGAACAGCATTGTATACACAAAGTGCAGAAAGGGTCAGTTTGCATTGAGATTGAACAATTATGCTAATTCCTATCATTCCTATATTTGTATATTTGTAATTTAGAGATAGTTACACATTCCGCATAAACTAAAAAAGTGACATACCTCACCATCTTAATCCTCTCCGCCATTATTGTTGGAGGTGACACTGGACATAGGGGGAGGGCTGCATTTCTACTCCGTTGACATTTGTCCTCAGTCTACTGGGACTTGGCACTGCTCTCATGCCTCACATCAGCTTCAGGCACATTGGAGAGGAATGTGTCTGGGCTTTGCTTAGTACTAGACTATACATCATGCAGTCTCTTTATTGGCTTGCCTCAGAGCAAGGCTGGTTGTGGCACATTTCTGATCTGGCTATAGATACCTAGTTTTTAATTGACTTTATATTTACTTACATTGTTTGTGGTTTCTTTTTGAGGTTGTGTTTTATATTTTATAAATTATTAAATTGTCAATTATATTTATAAATGAGAGTATTGTGCGTAGATTGGAATGTACATAGACACTTTTTTCCCTAGGATTCTTTTTTAATATAGAACCATGTTCTTTCCCCGATATGCCAGCCAAAGGTATGCCTAGGCCTACAGGATCACATCAATGAGTAAATGTGGTCCTCGATTTGACGGAAAAATCAAGCCTGCCCAAGTGACATCTGGGTGATTTTCCACCAGATACCAGGTCAGGTAGACCCACTGGAAGGCCCCGTTCATGGGGGAAAAAAAGCTGCCAATCAGTCTAAATGGGCCAAATTGGCAGCTTAAAGCTGGCCGTGTATAGCTACCTTTAGGTGGCTCTGTCAGGGAAAGATGCGTTGTTTGATGACCTTGCCAAATGAGATCTTATAATGTATGGCCATTTTAAGATTGGCATTTACCAGTAGATATTGGACTTGTAACCCATGATTCATGTCAGCCCAGTCAGATCACCTTTCTGGGTATGTGTATTTAGCAGATTTTAAATTTAATGGTTTTGGAAAAGCCATGCCATATTCTCATCTCTATGAGTTGCCAACTCCTTCTGGAGGGACCAAGTTGTCAGTTTATGTCAGCCCCTGTATGGTCAGCTTTACTGTCTGAGATTATTAACATTTATTCATAAAACCCCAACATATTCCGCTGCTCTGTACAATAGCAATCAAGCTCTGTGCTGCAGTTTCCTTTCTGAAGAACTAGTATAAAAATAACATTTATCTATTTACCTGTTACAGATGAAAAAGAGAAATTTGAGCCTACAGTATTTAGGGATACCATTATTCAAGGCCTCAATGAAGCAGGGAACGATTTGGAAGCAGTAGCAAAATTCCTCGATACAACAGGATCAAGACTTGATTACCGCCGCTATGCTGAAACCCTGTTTGATATCCTGATTGCTGGAAGCATGCTGGGTAATCTAATCCTCAACTCTGAAATATCTTCATTTCATTAGTCTGAATTACATCCTAATAGATGGGATTATCATCTGAGATTATTTTTGTTTGTTGTTTCTTAAAGAACAGCTGCACCCAAAAACTCTTTTATAACAAAGAACAAGTAAATTAACATGCTAAGCTACCTATATAACCAATATACCATAAAAATTATTACTTGTATAGTACATAGCGTCCTCTATCCATTATAAAGAATTCACAAGAATTAGCCAACTGTCTGTGTCATCAATGTTTTAAAGGGGTAGTAACCTTGAAATAAGTTTTTAGTTGGCCATACAATAGCATAATTCCTTATATATTCATTCACACATTTGCCTTGTTGCTAGAGTATATTGGACCCTAGCAACTAGAGAGTTGCTGAAATTCCAAACGGGAGAGCTGCTGAAAAAACTACATAATTCAAAATTCAAAAAAAATCACTGCCTGCATCATACTAAAAGTTAATGTAAAGGTGAACTATCCCTTAAAGCAAAACTGGTAAATCATTTGCTACAAAGGAAAGTAATGAGCCACAGTAGCAGTTATAGAAAGTTGTCCCTATTTATTCTTTATACAGTATATCAAATTAAAGATTATAGGGGTTATGTAATAAAAAGAAGTTTGCCCAGGAGCAGTAACCCATAGCAACCAATCAGCAGGTAGAATTTACTGATCACCTGTTTAAAAGCAAATATCTTATTGGTTGCTGCTACTCGGCAAACTTAGTGCCTTTTATTACATATGGGGGTATATTTATATTACTTTTACCAGTTAAAGGGGCACTATTCACCTTCAATCCTTTTTGGCAGATATTTGCTTTCTACAGGGCAATAGTTATGCTGGCATAAAATCTCTCAGAAAAGTAGCACTTAAGGTGGCAACACACGTGGCGATTGGTCGCACGAAAGATCGTACAATCAGCCACTAACCGTTCAGGGCTGAAACGGCAGATAAGGAGGTAGAAACAATAGGATTTCTACCTCCTTCTGCCAATTCAGCCCTAAGGCAGATTTTGATCAGGCGCCTTCTATGGCGCCCGATCAAAATCTTTTAACCTGGCCGATCGGCGAGTCGACCGATATCAGCAGCCTCCTGCGATATCGGTCGACTCGCCGACTTGCCATACATGCACCGAATATCGTACAAAACGGGTTTTCGTACGATATTATCGGTGCGTGTATGGCCAGGTTAACAGAGCTTGTAGCTAGCCTGTGAGTGAGACAATAGCTGCTTAGGAAAGGAAACTTCAGACTGAAATAGTCATATCATCACTGTTTTGTTCTAAAGAAAGACATTTTAAACATGTATATAAATGCATGTTTTTTGAACAAATTAGTTTTTTTGTTTTGTTTTTTTATATGCTCTTTTTTCGTGACCACACAGTTTATTATCTGTTAAATCACAGTCTTAGGTATGATTTCAGCTGCAGAATCATTACTTGCAATTGCACAAATTACCTAGCTGTCCTGTGCGCTGATTTAATGGCGAGGTGCTAGAAGTATCTCTTATAAGTGAGTAAATTGTTCTAGCCTTACACTGTCTTGATTTACAGCAAAGCACATATCACAGGGGAATCAGAGTAATATGGGTTTTCTCTTTCTCTCCAAGCTTAGAGTGAGTTCAAATTAATGCCCCTTTCACAGCCAGAGACTACTGTCCTATATTGTCGGAAAATCCATTGGGGAAAACGCTGGCTACCAAAGGTCATTATTAAATAGAGCTGCACGAACAGGTTGGAAATATGGCAGACATAATATATTGCAAAAATCAGCACAATGACAGTGTGGCGGAGCTGATAAGAATAGAACACTATAGAAAGCGCTGCTAAAGGGATTGACGGAAAAATGAAAAGAGTTTTTTCATTTCCTTTCCATTAGTTTAAATATACAGTCATATGAAAAAGTTCGAGAACCCCGCTTAATTCTTTGGAGTTTTGTTTATCATTGGCTCAGCTTTCAAGGAAGCAACTTCCTCTTAATATATAACATGCCTTATGGAAACAGTAATATTTCAGCAGTGACATAAATTTATTGGATTAACAGAAAATATACAATATGCATCATAACAAAATTAGACAGGTGCATAAATTTGGGCAACCCAACAGAGATATTACATCAACTTTTAGATGCCTCCTATAGCCTTTAATGAGAATCTGGATTCTGGATGGCGGTATATTTGAACATTTGTCCATACAAAATCTCTCTCTCTCCAGTGAAGTTGATGGCTGCCGAGCATGGACAGCCTGCTTCAAATCATCCCATAGATTTTCGATGATATTCAAATCAGGGGACCGTGACGGCCATTCCAGAATATTGTACTTCTCCCTCTGCATAAATGCCTTTGTAGATTTCCAACTGTGTTTAATTGTCTTGTTGGAATATCCAACCCCTTGTGTAACTTTAATTTTGTGAAGGATACTTGAACATTATCCTGAAGAATTTGTTGATATTGGGTTGAATTCATCCGACCCTCGACTTTAACAAGGGCCCCAGTCCCTGAACTAGCCACAAAGCCCCGCAGCATGATGGAACCTCAAATCTGACAGTAGGTAGCAGGTGTTTTTATTGGAATGCGATGTTCTTCCACCATGCAAATCGCTTTTTGTTATGACCAAATAACTAAATTTTTGTCTCATCAGTCCAAAGCATTTTGTTCCAAAATGACTGAGCTTTTGCATACAACAAGCGACTCTGTTTGTGGCATGAGTGCAGAAAGGACTTCTTTCTCATCACCCTGCCATACAGATGTTCTTGTGTAAATTGCGCTGAATTGTAGAACGATGTACAGATACACCATCTGCAGCAAGATGTTCTTGCAGGTCTTTGGAGTTGATCATTGGGTTGTCTATAACCATTCTCACAATCCTCCTCATATGCAGCTCCCTTTACCTTTCTTGGCCTGCCAGACCTGGGTTTTACAGCAACTGTGCCTGTGGCTTTCCATTTCCTGATTACATTCCTGACAGTTTAAGCCTCTGAGATAGCTTTTTGTAGCCTGAACAATCTTTGTTTTCAGATCTTTTAAGAGTTGCTTTGAGGATCCCATGCTGTCACACTTCAGAGGAGAGTCAGAAACACAACTTGCAATTGGCCACCTTAAATACCTTTTCTCATGATTGGACACGCCTGCCTATGAAGTTCAAGGCTTAACAAGCTAACCCAACCAATTTGGTGTTGCCAATAATCAGTATTGAGCAATTACATGCATTCAAATTAGCAAAATTACTAGGGTACCCAAATTTTTGCACAGCCAGTTTTTCACATTTGATTTAATTTCATACAACTAAATACTGCTTCACTAAAAATCTTGGTTTAGAAAACACCCCAGTACTGAGATGTTCCTGGGAAATGAAAGACATACCACTGTTATCTTTTTTGTTGAAAGTGGAGTAAATTATTATGCAGGCTGAGAGGGGTTCACAAACTTTTCCATACGACTGTATATGTACAGGTGTTGGACCGGTTACCCAGAATGCTCGGGACCTAGGGTTTTTCCAGAAAAGGGATATTTCCATAAATTGGATCTCAATACTTTAAAGGAGAACTAAACCCCCCTAGGTACAAAAGTCCCCTTAACTGCTTTTCTGCCCTATTAGATGATAATAAGTGGTCCTGTTTCAAAACCTGATCTAAAAAAGCAGAGCAGCACAGGAGAGTACCTAGGCGCAGTTGGGGGCTAGCTGGGAATCAGCTTCAACTACGCATGCTCAAGCAGGGTCCGTGTCTGCAGTGAGATCCAAAGCATTTTCTAATGGACTAAAGATGGTGCCTAGGTACTCTGCTGTACTGCTCTGCTTTTTTGCGTTTTGAAATAGGGCCACTTATCAATCTAATAGGATCAGCCAGAAGGGAGAGGTGAGGGGGGGTCCATGGAGGGCAGTTAAAGGGACTTTTGTACCTAGGGGGGGTTTAGTTCTCCTTTAAGTCTACTAAAATATTATTAAAACATTAATTAAACCCAATAGGATTGTTTTGCCTCCAATAAGGATTAATTATATCTTAGTTGGGATCAAGTTTAAGGTACTGTTTTATTATTACAGTGAAAAAAGAAATTATTTTTTTAAGGTGTCAATTATTTGCCTAGTGCAGAGGAAACCCAAGTGAACCCTTGTAAGTGGTGATGAGGGAGGGGGGTTTGATGTCACCATTGCAGGGCTAGAAAAGCACTGCACGCAGCTGCCACTCTTCTGGTCAGCTGCTGCTAGGGGTTGAAGAAGGGCTGGAAATGCCCTAGGCACATGCCTCTTTTGCTCACCCCTAGTTCCGGCCCTGCAAATAGGATGGAGGTATTAGAAATGATGTTGGCCATCATTCCTCCTGGGATCATCATACACAAATTGCCATTATCTATTGCCTGCCATTCATTCCATGGATATTATACACGGAACTTACTGTTATCATTGTTTAAACTATCACAGCTTTATATGGTTAGAAATGTTTCTGTTCTTCTAAGCTCCGGGAGGAAGCCGTATTGATGATGGAGACAAAACTAAGCAGACCAATCACTGTGTGTTTGCAGCTGAAGAGGACCATGAAACCATGCGAAATTATGCTCAGGTGTGGTATAAAATGGACTGAGATGCAAAATGATGCTGGGCTGTGGTATAAAAATGAGTTCACTCTAGGCATATTGCTTAAAAAGACCTCCCAAGATTTCAGGTACTAACCTGTTGTGTAAGGGAAGATAAAGGGAAGTTCTGCAAGATATGAAAAAATAGATTCATGCCTAGTTGGTGTGCCATTTGTATCAGTGTGCTGTTGTGTGATACAAGATGTTATACAGTACGGCAAAGGCATGCATGTTTAATTTAAAGACAGAAAACAGGTATCAAACATAATCTTCTTAAAAAGTATTTTGTATCTGCAAAAACAGATAATATAGAAATTAGAGGCAACATCAGGATTAGAGTAATTGGGTGAATCTCAGACAGAGCACGGCTAATTTCTGTATCTGCTCACAGTGCACGCACAGCATGGCCATCATTACTGTAACAAAAAGTGTGTGCTGGTGCGCAGCTAAATAAATTACACCACCCCATCCCTCCTTTGGGGAACTCATGCCTTTGATATTCTTATTCAGGTACAATGAGTGATGTGTAAGGCTTCCTATAGGGGTCAGTTTGTAAGCTGATACTTGGTTATAGCAGGAACCATTTTAATATTTTGGTGATTTTTTGAAAATAGCACAACACTGAGCTTACACATAAGCTCCTTTAGTTTCTGCAAGTCTGCACAGCCACCAAATTATGGATTTTCTATTATATTTTAAGCAGATGAATGTTAAAAGGGAAGCAGCAAATGCTTAACCAACATATCATATTATATATTCACAATATGTGCCCTGAAAAAAGAATCTTACCTAATTGGCTTATATGTATCAGTAAATATCACCCTTTTACATGTTATATCTTGAGGCAACATTTTGGAAAGGTCTTTGTGTTCTCTCATTGATCACCTCTCGGGAAATAAAGCAGGTTGTGACTGAAACAGTAAGACGTGAAGGAGGAAATTTCAAAGCACTTTCAATTAATGCTGTGTAATCTAGCATGTACATCTACCCTTGTTTTTTTTGTGAGACAAGTGCCACATTTGAAGCACACAGATGCCCAAACAGCTCCCCCACTGCACAGACTACTAGCCTGGGCCTGGTCCTATGCTTAACACATCCTACAGTGCTTAAGCATAGAACCAGGCCCAGGCTAGTAGTCTGTGCAGTGGGGGAGCTGTTTGGGCATCTGTGTGCTTCAAATGTGGCAATTGTCTCACAAAAAAAACAAGGGTAGATGTACATGCTAGATTACACAGCATTAATTGAAAGTGCTTTGAAATTTCCTCCTTCACTTCTTACTGTTTCAGTCAGAACCTGCTTTATTTCCCGACCTGCTTACATCTACCCTTGTTTTTTTTGTGAGACAAGTGCCACATTTGAAGCACACAGATGCCCAAACAGCTCCCCCACTGCACAGACTACTAGCCTGGGCCTGGTCCTATGCTTAAGCACTGTAGGATGTGGGTATTTGACTTTTTTAGCCAATGTCAGCCTTGCACAGGGAATGATATACTGCAGAGCCCTGGTAGTTCCATCTGTGTTGCTGGCGGCTGAACAACCAAGTAGCTCGACTGCCCACCCACAAGATATGGATCAGCTGGAATGCAAATGCTGAATACTGGCATCAAAGACTGGATGGTGCCAGTAAGGTTTCTGCCAAACTTTGTTGTGAGATGTAAAATGCAATTGTAGATACAGGTATGGGACCTGTTTTAGAGGATGCTTGGGTCCTGGGGTTTTCTGGATAAGGGATCTTCCTTTAATTTGGATCTCAATACCTTAAGTCTACTAAAAAATCATTTAAACATATTTTAACCCCAATAGGATTGCTTTGCATTGTTTCATCATTACTTTCATTATTTTTTAATTATTTTCTTATAATGGAGTTTATGGGAGACAGCCTTCCCGTAATTAGAACTTCTAGATAACAGGTTTCCAGATAATGGATCACATACCTGTACTTGTTATTTTAACTTTATGTGCCCAAGTCTCTTACATTATACAAGCATGGGGCAATGGTATTTTCCTTCTCTTTTAGGTTTTCAGGAAATTGATCAGAAGATACAAGTATTTGGAAAAAGCTTTTGAAGACGAAATTAAAAAGGTAGCCCTCCTTTGTATTATTTTTTTAGCATGCATATGTTTTTCATTGGATTGTAGTTTGTAGTAGACTTGGGCAAAATGTGCCCCTTCGGTCATCTATACCAACCAACAAAAGTTAGCTTTGATTTGTTGTCATGATGGTGAATGAAAATGTCTGCGGTGGGGGAGAGCTGTTCCTCAAGGAAATGTTTTGTCACGGGGGGGTGGGGTTGTTAAACCTTCAGTCCCCCAGCCACTGCCACAATACAACCCCTGTATCCCCTGTGAGTTATTTAGAGAGTAGTTTGAATTTTCCATGGATACAAGTGTATATGGAGCTAATGAATGAGCTAGGCTGCAGAGCATTTGCTTTACTATGCTTTGCATATCATTACACATTCCATTCTAATAGATTTTTGGTTCTCTCATAGCTCCTTCTTTTCCTAAAAGCATTTTCAGAATCAGAGCAAACAAAGTTGGCTGTGCTCACAGGAATATTATTAGCCAGTGGAACTCTCACGTCCGTCATCCTAACAAGCCTCTTCACTGAGAACATAGTGAAAGAAGGTATTGCATTCATTTATTTACTGCTTGGACGTCTATATATGTATGTATATTTTTACTCATATAGCGCTACCTATATATATGGCACCTTAAAAAAGAACAGTAAATTAATAGAACATGCAGGGGGTCATTATAGTAATAAATACAAAGTACAGTTACATTAAAGATTCCCTTGAGCGAAGTGTCTAATAAAAAAGAGGATGGAGGTCCCGCCCCATAGAGGTTACATGCACAAATGCAGAAATTAGTTTTTGGGGTTTTTTTTTTTAACAATTTTTTTAAACATAGTTTTGTCATTCTGCTTTGATTCTTAAGTGAATGTGCAGAAAAAGTATAATTTAAGAATAAGCATTTTAAACTTGCCTTTTGCACATTAGTAATTATCTTAGATTTGTAAGCAATTATATCATTACTTAATGAAATTATTCACTATAATACACCACAAGTTTGCTGCGTAACAATACCAAGTTCAGACCCTAATGTTGATACAGGTATGGGACCTGTTATCCAGAATGCTCGGGACCTGGGGTTTTCTGGATAAGGGATCTTTCCGTAATTTGGATCTCCATAACTTAAGTCTGCTAAAAATCATTTAAATACTGAATAAACCCAATAGGCTTGTTTTGCCTCCAGTAAGGATTAATTATACCTTGGTTGGGATCAAGTACAAGGTTCTGTTTTATTATAAAAGAGAAAAAGGAAATCATTTTTAAAAATTAGAATGATTTGCTTATAATGGAGTCTATGGGAGATGGCCTTTCCGTAATTTGGAACTTTCTGGATAAGGGATTTCTGGATAAGGGATCCCATACCTGTATCTCCATTGTCAGCAATACTTTGTATTCCATAATACATTTACCATCATATGGCTAAAGCATAGGGCATTGTGGCTGCTTACATATAGAGATGTATTCTCTGTCATGAATTCCTAAAATGAAGGATTTTTATGACATTATGAGTACGCTGCATTATTGCATGGGTTGTCAAATAATGAGAAGTACTGCCCTTATCAGTAATCTGTATAGTGTACTGAAATAATATATCTACAGTTTGAGCTATATGTTCAGGATTTGTCCACATCATACAAAACTCCAAACCTACAAAAATCCAACTTTGCTGAGAAGCCACTTTATTTACTACCTATATTTGCCTGTAAGTGACCCACTCTCTAAGGCTGAAAGCTCTTTGGAACAGGTTAACATGTAATCTATATTGCGTTGTATATTTTTTTGTATTTATTGCAGTTTTGTACGCCTGTTCGTATTATGACTATATTCATGCCCAGACTGGCAATATGTAGATTCTGGCAAATGCTATAAGATGCCATAGAGAGTCACTACTTTGTGGGCTGTTTGCCCCCCTTTGTACTTGAGATTCTAGTGTCTATTTTTGATCCCTGACCAGACCTGACTGCATTACACTATGATCAAAGCTACATATTGGTTGCCATGGCTTAATGCAATGAGGCCAAAATCCGTCTGTGGTTGTAAATTTAAGATACATTTCTGCATTCCAGAAAAGTCTGTCTGCCCTATTATGTGATTAGATTTAATTTGCTTTCAATCTTTCCCATGCAGACAGGAACTTTCATGTTGTTAATTCAAAAGTGTCAAAGGTCAAGACCAAGGCCATGCTTGGGTCATGACGCATAGGTTAAGAATCTCTGCTGCAAATATAACTTAGATGAGTCTATATGCAATATAGAAGCTAAAATATGTATGCTTTAAAAATACAAAATTGCCTTATGTATTTGACCTAACAAATTGTCTCTTTTCTCATTTCCTAGGCATTTCTGCATCATTTGCAGTCAAACTTTTCAAAGCATGGATGGCCGAAAAGGACGCCACTGCCGTGACCTCGGCTTTAAGAAAAGCGAATCTAGACAAGCGATTACTGGTCAGTTTATCTCTGATGTCAAACTGATATGACAGCTCCAGACTGTGCACTGGGTTTATATATATATATATATATATCAATCCAAATAGTGTCAGCACTCCAAGGCTCAATATCCTGCGGGGTGCACAGCCAAAATATGAGTATGCAAAAAGTAATAATCATCCGTGGCCGGCACTCCCTTCAATACTTTGTCAAAAATTTATTGAAAACATATTATAAAACCGACGTTTCGGTCCTCATTAGGACCTATATATATACACTCACCTAAAGGTTTATTAGGAACACCTGTTCAATTTCTCATTAATGCAATTATCTAATCAACCAATCACATGGCAGTTGCTTCAATGCATTTAGGGGTGTGGTCCTGGTCAAGACAATCGCCTGAACTCCAAACTGAATGTCAGAATGGGAAAGAAAGGGGATTTAAGCAATTGTGAGCGTGGCATGGTTGTTGGTGCCAGACGGGCCGGTCTGAGTATTTCACAATCTGCTCAGTTACTGGGATTTTCACACACAACCATTTCTAGGGTTTACAAAGAATGATGTGAAAAGGGAAAAACATCCAGTATGCGGCAGTCCTGTGGGTGAAAATGCCTTGTTGATGCTAGAGGTCAGAGAAGGGTATTAGTATGTTGTTCCTAATAATCCTTTAGGTGAGTGTATATGCACCCTGGTGCCCCTGTCTAGGGTGGCAACTTTCGGAGGGTGGCCATCAGGTACCTATATAAAAACAAAATTACCTTATCTGAATGCCATATTTGGCTACAAGTGCCTGACAGCGCAGGCTGGCTGAATTTTATTTATTTGTTTCAATTTTTAAATCATTTGAAAAGCTTCACAAAATGCCTGCAATGATCAACGCTGAGCAAATACCCTAGCCAGGGGAGTCCTCTCCCTCTCACAATAAGGATACAACTGTGAGAGACTTTTAGGCTTCTTGCACTACACATTGGATTAGGTGTAGGTTAGGGTTTGAGATATACCTATTGAACTGAATGGTGTGGGAATGTGCTTAGTTCAAGTTTTATGCATGCTTGAGTTCCTTCACTGACTTAGATTCTACCACATCTATTGGATGGTTTTTGTATGAGTTTATCGCTCTTTCTTTAAAAAAGTGTTTCACTATATTCTGTTTTGATTAACACATGCCATCTTCATATAGTGTTTCCTAGTTCTAGTGATGTTCTACTGCAACAAATGGCAATTCTCATGAACTCTGTTAATTTCCCTGATATAATGAGATGTTTCCATCTTGTCTACTCTAACCTTTCTGTACATATAAAGGCCATGGAGCATTTCCCGATACTATAAGACCATGTATCATTTGTGTGGCCCTCCTCTTGACAGCTGTTTTATTAATCTCCTTCTTTATACTAGCCTTCCAACTCTGATCAGCTCTGAACTCTTACTAGTGACTAATAAAGTGGCTGTGTAACTCCCTCTTTCTTACACTAATACATTTTCTTCTGTCTAGAATTTGCCTTCTCTAAACATGCATTTCTTGCAGGTTTAAAATCTATCATTCCTAAATGCCTTTGTTTGTTTATATATAAAATGTGAATTACATTTGAATATTCCCTAGACTATAAATCTATGGCTGCTTTCTATTTGGACATGATCTGTTATGCACATACGATTTTTATAAATTGGGTATCGATCATGACCTCTGTCTATCAGAAAGATTCTTATAAGAACAACAAAATAAACCTATATTTTACATATACATTTTTTCAAGAGATTTGATTACCCACATGTTAAACTTGCTCTCTAGCAATAGCATGGTAACTTTGGTCTTGTCTTGTCTAGGAGCTGTTTCCAGCAAACAAGCAAAATGTAGAGCACTTTGCCAAGTATTTCAATGATGCTGGCCTGAAAGAGCTCTCTGATTTCCTGCGGGTCCAGCAGACTTTAGGAACACGCAAAGAGCTCCAAAAGGAGCTACAGGAGCGTCTCTCTCAGGAATGTCCTATAAAAGAGGTAAGGCTAACAAAGCCATTAAAGGGGAACTAAAGCCTAAAGAAGTAAGCTAGAAATGTTGTGCATTATGTTTTGGGGTTCTGTACCAGCCCATGGCAACCATAGCCCTTTAGCAGGGAATATCTGTCCTCCAGTAGCCCCCCTATCTTCTTTTCTTTTACAGCACATACTCTGTGCTGCTGTCAGTTACTGAGCCTAGGGACAAACTCCTGTCTCCCCTGATAAAGTAGCTGTTTCATTGTTACTTTTTTTTTTTTTAAAGTTCCTATACTGATTTAATATTATCTATTTAACATTCAGAAGACATGCCTCTCTCTCTCTTTGAAGCTTATACACTTGGATGTTAGCTTTTCCTGTACACTTTGCTGTGCCCACCAAAGAAATGAGTGCTACACACCCACCAGTAAATAATAGCCAACACTGCCCCCCAGTGGAAACAGACTAGGTTACTTGGCACAATGTAATATAAAGAACCAGTGGTACTGGGCAAATCTATTGTGTCCTATATACTATTTCGGAAAAGTAGTGTTTTGGCTTTTTTTAAACTTGTGGTTTTATCAGTGCTGTGTTGTTTCCTTAAATGGTGGATACCTGGTGAAGTTCCATTTTGCTGCAAATCAGTATACAGGTATAGGATCTGTTATCCAGAAGCTTGTTATCCTGAAAGCTCTGAATTACAGTAAGACCATCTCCTATAGAATCCATTTGAATCAAATAATATAGATTTTTAAAAATGATTTCCTTTTTTGTCTGTAATAATAAATCAGCACCCTGTACTTGATAATTAATCCTTAATGGAGACAAAACAATTCAATTGGGTTTAATTAATGTTGAAATTCTTTTTGTTAGACTTAAAGAAGAACGAAACCCAACTTTTAAAAATGTTTTTAAAACATTTGCCACTTGTGCCTCTCCTGAACCGCCGTAGTGAAACTTCTCCCACTTACTTACTTTTTCTGCACCGCGCCGGAGTTATTTTCAGCCACAGCATTACTTGCGGCGGCCATCTTTTTCTCGATCGCGTCACTTCCTTCTGGCATGTAACATCGGCGTTAGCCTGGGGAAATCTGTAGGGCTGTGTGAGCATGCGCTTGGCTTGGGGTAGTGAAAGTGCGCATGCGTACGCCCTAATCTCACTTCGCTGTGTGGAAAAAGGAAGCTGGAATCTTTTATAGGAGTGTACAGAATTTTTTACTTTGATTTTTTATTGCTGGAATGCTAATGGTAAGTAGCTCTTCACATATAGGCAAAAAGCTGAGCTTAATTTGTAAATAGGGTTGAGTTCTCCTTTAAGGCAAGGAGATCGAAATTACAGAAAGACCCCTTATCTGGAAATACCCAGGTCCCGAGCATTCTGAATAACAGGTCCCATACCTGCATATATGTTTGTTAAATGGACATAAAGCTTTTACTATTATAGTTCTGTTTGCCAACAGACCTGTGACAGAATTCTACTCCGTTTTCTTAATGGCAGTGGGAATTTTATGGAATTCAATTATTATTCTGCATTTACTAATATGGGATGATTTTCCTATGATATTCACCATGCCTTTTTATTAATAATTATTAGCAGAAAGTAGTTACCCACTTGTGTTATCTTTCATAAAGTGCTACCAAGTGTGTCAGAATGGAGACTCTTTCCCCAGCCATTCATTGCAACCAACTGTAAGTGGTTGGTAACATTTTCCTATCTGATCTCATTATAAGAACTGTCTTGGTGAAAACACAAAATTGTTTGCATAAAAAAACATTCTGATGCTAGATGTGTCATTACTTGTAATCAGCCTGCAATTTGACTATTCACAGGTAGTGCTGTATATGAAAGAGGAAATGAAGCGAAATGAATTACCAGAAATGGCAGTGATTGGACTCCTGTGGTCTTGCATCATGAATGCCGTGGAATGGAACAAAAAAGAGGAGCTGGTTGCAGAGCAGGCTCTAAAACATTTGAAGGTAGGGTGTTATCTTCACAGGAAACCAACATATATCCTTAATAATATTGAACTATGGCCATCTTGCCCTGTTTACCTGTTGAAAAAAAAAAGATTGTAAATGTAATAGTTTGCACCAGTGATTCATTTTGCACCAAAAAAGGTCACATTTAAAGGGAGCCTATCACAAAGGGAACATAGCACCAGGAGCCGCTCCCAGTGTGAGAAGCCATGCTGGGCATACGCCCCATACAAACATTTTTGACATCAAGTGTTTGAAATGCCCAAGGAGTATGAAGAAAACAGTCAATTTATATTTAAGAAAACAGTCAATTTATATTTAACTTTCTCTCTGTGTTTTCCAGCATTATGCACCGTTGTTGGCTGTATTTAGCACTCAAGGCCAATCAGAACTCATCCTACTGCAGAAGATCCAGGAATACTGTTACGATAACATTCATTTTATGAAGGCGTTCCAGAAAATTGTAGTTCTTTTCTACAAAGGTAATGGGTTTTTTTTTCTTGTGGGAAGAGAGACAATTTTTTTTCATGATTGTAAAAATGTTTAAAGAAAAACATGTTGCAACTGGGGAGCCAGGAGATATATGTCCCCAATAGGGAATGTTATAGGTAATATTAATATAGAAAGAAACAACCAAAAACTATGCTTAAACAGGCTCATGCATTCATACTGCACAGCTGCCAGCATTTTACATGGTAGATTAATGGTGGGTCAGATGGACACAGCAGAAAATTGGCACTCGTTCATTAATACCATTGTCAAGACAAATCAAACAACAAATCCTGTCTAAAATAAAGACTGCAGGACTTTTTTTAAGGAATAACTGAAATATATAAGAATATTAGGAAGGAATATGACTTCATATACTTAGTTTTAAATATGGAGAACACCATTTGCTAGACAGTAAAAGGATTCTGAATTATGTAACAGTTTTAAAGGAGACATATCCTATAAAAATTAAGAATGTACCAGTGAATTGTGCTTAAAAAGTTGTGGTTCAGGCTGATTTATTGAGAAATTCCACAAAAACCCCACTAGCCCCGCCCATCTGTTCCACTTCCTGCTGGCTGAATTCTCTGGATGAGCTGGGGAGCCGGCGGCCCTCCATACCCTGCACTGTAGGATAGGAACCAATCAGCAGCTAGGTTGACCTGATAGGGAACTGAAGCCTGTCTTTGCTTGTGTGAGTGCAGGGCTGTGATTGGCTCTCCCCCTCCTACTGTGCTTCTGGCAGGGACCATTAGGACACGCCCACTCTTCATTTCACACTGAACTGAAAAGTGATATGATTTATAGGGAGCTCCAATAAAGGGGCCATTGTTACAGATAGGATTAATGTTTAGCCCAAAGTGAAACCAGCACTGTATATTATTCATAATTGCCTAAAAAATTAGGGTTCCCATTTATCCAATATGTCTCCAGCCCGCCCCCTGCAGGGTCCCCCACTGAGCACACATAAATTTAACGCGTCAGGGGAGAAACGGTCAGGCAGAGGGAGCGCCGGCAAGGGTCAGGTCTGGGCTGCCGGGGACCACTAGGGCCAGTGCCCAGCAGGATTTTTCCCGGTGACCCTGCGGCCCAGTCCGACCCTGTTTGCCAGAATCTACAGATTGCAAGTCCGGGCCCGGCAATCATGATTGCACATTGCCTCTCCAGCTTGTCAACACCCCCGACCCCGCTGATCACTTTACCTGGGGGAGTGATCAGTGGTGATTGAGGGTGGGCTTGCCTTTGGCATGCTTCGATATGGACTGGTCCTGGATTCTTATGCCAGACAACTTTTTCCCCCTTATATTCATGTAATTATCTCCAGATATCCTCAGACTTTCTTACTATGTTCTAGCAATATTCTTCTCAATGTGCATATGGCCTTCTGTTTTAGGAGGTAAAAAAATGGCAGTTAAATTTAATTTTGACTGAATTAAATTGAATTGTCACTTTAATTTAAACATGTGTTTAACTGTTTGTGTTACTTTGCAATGTGTGATTATACTATAAGATTAAACTTAACTTAATATTTTGCAGCTGATGTCTTGAGTGAAGAGGCAATTTTGAAATGGTACAAAGAAGCACATGTTGCTAAAGGCAAGAGCGTCTTTCTTGACCAGATGAAGAAATTTGTTGAGTGGCTGCAAAATGCAGAAGAAGGTAAATATGTACATTAAATTAAAAAAGGGGGCTAATTTATTAACACATGCTTAACTGCACCACTGGAGTTTCCCCTCAGCAACAACCAATAATTAGCTTTCTTCAGAATACTGCAAGTTTCAAAAAATTAAAGCAAAGATCTGTTTGGCTGCTATAGGTGACTGCTTTGGTGCAAAGTAGCAATCAGTAAAATATTCTCACATACTACAATGCTGGTTATATGATTATCTCTGATGCAGACTGCAGTGGATTCCATGCAGCTATCCAATGCACATCTGAAACAGTTACTAATGTGTTCAGTATAATGCAAATTATAAGGCTATTCGGAAGCTAAAGGCCCTGTTTAATTAAACTTATACCCATATAAGTCAAGATCCCAATCTCCCTTTATCTGCTAATTACTAATTTCTATTGGAGGGCCCCTTTATTCTAATGTTTTGTAATCATACAAGGGAACTTTATTTTCGGAGTTAAAATTTTGAATCTAGTGAATTTCACAGCGTACTGTGTTACCCAAACATTCCCTCTCCAACCCCATGCTCCCCGTCCTCTGCTCTCCAGGTGGCTGTGCTTTATGTAGTCTCATCTCGCAAGACTCTGATGGGCTGAAAAGCAAAAAGGCATATCAGGGACCATGTTGTGGGCTCCAGAAATTGTGATTGTCCCATGAACAGGACAATTAGGAGATAAGTTGTCTTTTGCGTGTGAGCCTATGAATAAAAAAGGAAGAGCACTCCTGTGTGCATTCTGGCGCCATCTTGTGATAGCACAAGGTATTATCCACAGAAACCAAACTGGAAAGTAAAACTGGTGGGGCAGATATCAGTATGAAGTTAATAAATATGCCCCTAAATGTAGTTGGAGCAGAAGTTGTTGAAATGCTTGACCCATGCATCGCCATTCATTTTAGTCAGAACATTCTCTGGTAGATAAATGTACTAACTGGATTTTCTTTGTTCTGTAGAATCAGAGTCAGAAGGCGAAGATAACTAAACAGTGAAAATAAAAGCACAACTTTGGATATTTATTGGACATCTGCTGGAATTTCTGTTCAATCCGAACAAGAGAGGCTTTAATGCTATATCTAACACAATATTGCCTAGCAGTTCCCCCTGTGTATAGGAAAAGTATTCCGAATTCAGCTCTCAGGCATTAAGCACCTCTTTTGGAACTCTACCTCTGGCTTACGTTACACGATTTTAGGCAAAGCCATTCAGCCAAGGGCCATATGGGAAGAGAGGAATGGGATATCCTTGGACTCCTTTTATTAGTCTTTTCAGACACCACATGAATAAACTCCCTACTGAACAGTTAGTTGTGATAGTAGCTCAGTATTGCTTGTGTATGTAACCCGAGGTCGAGAGATTTTTTTTTCTTTGGAATAAAAGCTTTTTATCTTAATTCAGATGGTCATTTAATATATAAATAATTCTGTGCAAACCATTTTTACATTTGCCTTCTAAATATAAAATAATGGTGGATAGAGATTTATTTCTTATCTTATTTAACAGAAAGAATTTAAAGTACCTTTGGGGTGGAGGAAAGTTCAGGTGAACCTCAGTGCAAGTCTCAGAAGAATATACATGAGTAAATATATTATTTTGCAACATATATGTGGGCTCTAAGGATACTGGACAGTGCAATAGTGAGTGGCAGTCCAGTTCCAGAAAAAATAATTTTGCTAATTTTTAGCCAAATCATTGACAAAATTAGGGTTCCTACCTGGAGGTACTTGGCCTAGCCAGCAAAGTTAGGGCCAGTGCCTATATTACAGATTTAGGACAATATAATTGGCAGTAACCCTTTTAAGAAGAGGACCTCCTCTGCCCCGTCTACATTCCCCCACCAAGCCCAACTATTTCCACACCTTGTTATGCTATCGCCCCGCCCCCAACTGATTGTCAAAAATGCGGCACCCCTAGAGAAAAACAGATGGGAACTTACCACATTCTGCATATTCTTTTTCACTAGCTAAGCAAATACATTTGTTATGTTTTTTTTAGCAGAATGTAAAAGATGGAATTGTGATCTGCCTGAGGTCACGGCTACTCCCCTAAGGTAAGTTCCTTTCACTCCAGCTGCACAATATTTAACCCAACAACCTCCCAGGAGCTTAGCTGATTTAAGCCCAAGCGTGAGCCCATCCATCCGTCTCCCCAACACTTCACCTTCCTACTTCATTTCCACCATTAACAGCTATCCTGTCATCCTGCCGACAGTCCCTAGTGGACCGAAACATGTTGATGTGAGTGTGGCACAATACCGGAGCTGTGAGTGCTTTCTACTGGCAGTATATTGACTTATTTGGGTGAGCACCCAGCGTGTACTTTGGAAGTGGTGAGTGCCGTCAAGGAGAATTATATTATATATATATACAGTGGTGTGAAAAACTATTTGCCCCCTTCCTGATTTCTTATTCTTTTGCATGTTTGTCACACAAAATGTTTCTGATCATCAAACACATTTAACTATTAGTCAAAGATAACACAAGTAAACACAAAATGCAGTTTTTAAATGAGGGTTTTTATTATTTAGGGAGAAAAAAAATCCAAACCTACATGGCCCTGTGTGAAAAAGTAATTGCCCCCTGAACCTAATAACTGGTTGGGCCACCCTTAGCAGCAATAACTGCAATCAAGCGTTTGCGATAACTTGCAACGAGTCCTTTACAGCGCTCTGGAGGAATTTTGGCCCACTCATCTTTGCAGAATTGTTGTAATTCAGCTTTATTTGAGGGTTTTCTAGCATGAACCGCCTTTTTAAGGTCATGCCACAACATCTCAATAGGATTCAGGTCAGGACTTTGACTAGGCCACTCCAAAGTCTTCATTTTGTTTTTCTTCAGCCATTCAGAGGTGGATTTGCTGGTGTGTTTTGGGTCACTGTCCTGCTGCAGCACCCAAGATCGCTTCAGCTTGAGTTGACGAACAGATGGCCGGACATTCTCCTTCAGGATTTTTTGGTAGACAGTAGAATTCATGGTTCCATCTATCACAGCAAGCCTTCCAGGTCCTGAAGCAGCAAAACAACCCCAGACCATCACACTACCACCACCATATTTTACTTTTGGTATGATGTTCTTTTTCTGAAATGCTGTGTTACTTTTACGCCAGATGTAACGGGACACGCACCTTCCAAAAAGTTCAACTTTTGTCTCGTCGGTCCACAAGATATTTTCCCAAAAGTCTTGGCAATCATTGAGATGTTTTTTAGCAAAATTAAGACGAGCCATAATGTTCTTTTTGCTTAAAAGTGGTTTGCGCCTTGGAAATCTGCCATGCAGGCCGTTTTTGCCCAGTCTCTTTCTTATGGTGGAGTCGTGAACACTGACCTTAATTGAGGCAAGTGAGGCCTGCAGTTCTTTAGATGTTGTCCTGGGGTCTTTTGTGGCCTCTCGGATGAGTTGTCTCTGCGCTCTTGGGGTAATTTTGGTCGGCCGGCCACTCCTGGGAAGGTTCACCACTGTTCCATGTTTTTGCCATTTGTGGATAATGGCTCTCACTGTGGTTCGCTGGAGTCCCAAAGCTTTAGAAATGGCTTTATAACCTTTACCAGACTGATAGATCTCAATTACTTTTGTTCTCATTTGTTCCTCAATTTCTTTGGATCTTGGCATGATGTCTAGCTTTTAAGGTGCTTTTGGTCTACTTCTCTGTGTCAGGTAGCTCCTATTTAAGTGATTTCTTGATTGAAACAGGTGTGGCATTAATCAGGCCTGGGGGTGACTACAGAAATTGATATTGAAATTGAAATTGAGAAACCACAGTTAAGTTATTTTTTAACAAGGGGGGCAATCACTTTTTCACACAGGGCCATGTAGATTTGGAGTTTTTTTTCTCCCTTAATAACGTAAACCTTCATTTAAAAACTGCATTTTGTGTTCAATTATGTTATCTTTGACTAATAGTTAACGGTTTTTGATGAGCAGAAACATTTATGTGTGACAAACATGCAAAAGAATAAGAAATCAGGAAGGGGGCAAATAGTTTTTCACACCACTGTATATATATCCAAAGAAAGCTCCCAATGGGGACCTAAATGTAATGCTGGCTGGTCATGCATTTTTAATACATGATTGATCTTTTTTTGGAATAAAACTCTGTGTTGCTGGTCTTTTTTTGGATATTTAAATCATTTACCTTGCACCCGAGGTAAGAGCTGAAGCAGAGTGCCACCCTGGGCTCGCTATATATATATATATATATATATACACACACAATTGTAAAGAGATGACGGCACTCACAGGATTTACACGAGGCATGGATTCGCAGCGAATCTCCGCATTTCACCATTGGAAGATTGTTTCAAGAAATGGATGGAAAAATTCACCGCACGTCCAAAAAATGTTTCGCCGGCGTCAAAAAAGAATAGCCTTGACAATTCTTTTGCCGCACATTTTCGCCGTTTCGTGAATTTTTCGTTGTTTTGTGGATCTTTTGAAAGATTCGCAAATTTTTCGGCAAAGCGGAACGGAACAGATTCGCTCATCACTAATAATGCCTATTTGCTCTGCTAGATACACCAGAACCTCAGACTGAACTCCAGATCTCACCCTATTTGCTATCCTACTTATTCTTGTAACTGCAGCAGAATGACTAATACACCAGTTATTTCATATTGATCTGTAACATGGTTTGAACTAAGGGGAACCTTGAGGTGTTTCTACCACATTTTGGACCTGCAAGGGGCGCTTGAATAGTTGAAGTCCAACAACCACTGACCATGAAATCTAACAGGAAAATCAATTTCATGGTCTTTTTATACTTTTTTATACTGTAGATCAGTGCTGTCCAACTGGCGGCCCCCCTCTGTGTGGCCCCCCACCTGTCTGGCTGCTTTGATGGCTTACTCTTGTGTAAGCTTTAAATGGTATCAGTACTGTGATTAACTGCCCCCCCTGCATGGTTCTCACCTCAGATTCAGGCTGTAATCAGGCTGTATTGTTTAAATATGTAATCCCCTGTGTTGTTCACACCTTTTAATCTCTGCATTGTTCAACCCCTGCAGTGTTCACACCTCAGGCTCAGGCTGTAATCACCCCCATTGTTCCCCTGTTCACACCTCAGGAGCAGTAGAAACCCACAAATAATCCCTGCACACTACAAAAAGAACATATACTGAGGTGGTACTGCAATTAAAACGTTTTTTAATATATAATTATTGTGCAGAAGTGCCAGCATTGTGTCACTGTAGGCTGCCTGTGTGTGCCATACACACAGGCATCATAGGGCAAGCAGAGTATGGTCCAAAATAGCACAAAATACCGGCACAACATGAAAAACATGGTTTGCTACTATTAAAATCAGCAGGGTTTATCCCGCTAAAACAAATCCTGTTGTGCCGGTATTTTGTGCTATTTTGGATCGTGGTGGAGAGTGCCGACGTCTCTAAAAGTACTGTGCACCAGGTGGAACAGAGTGGAAAGGCCAGGGTGTGCTGGTGAGTGTGGATTGGCAAGCAGAGTATGGCACACACAGGCAGGGTAGGGAAGGCAGAGTATGGCACACACAGGCAGGGTAGGGAAGGCAGAGTATGGCACACACAGGCAGGGTAGGGCAGGCAGAGTATGGCAGGTTTTTGCTGTACTACAACCATTAATATGGGTATGGTCATGTGATAACATGTGTGTCGTTTCAAGTGGGTGCGGTTTCAAAAAGGGGAGTGGTCAAAACTGGCTTCCATTATCGGCCCTCCACCACGTAGGTCGGAAAAATTCCGGCCCTCGGTACAACAGAAGTTGGACAGCACTGCTGTAGATAATGAAATACCCAACTTGTTTGCAATTTTACGCTGTGGAATGTAAATTGTTACTATATGCCCCCATGCAGTGTTTCAAAGTGGTGTGCCCCTCCCCATCTTTACTTCTCTGAAAGACCCTGCCTCTCTGGGATGCTCTTTTTAGCATTACACAACTTTTCCAGTATTTTATTGCCCCTGCACCAATTTGTCTTTTAAATGTTTTTCTTTTCCCAAATGACCATATACTTTTCAGAAAACAATTACCTTTCCCAGTTTCAACATTTGCAATTTAATATAGGAGTTAAATAGTTTGCTAATCACCCCATTCTCTTTTTATTTAAATTGTACACAGTGTCCCAGCTGTTATCAAAATGGGGTTTTAAATCTCATTGAAAACTTGAGAGATCTGAAAGCGACTGTATGGAGACAGCATCCTTTAAATATGAGAACTCTGGAGCAGTGCGCAAAGAAGAGTGTGCCAAACTGTTGAGAGATCTGGAAAGCTCATTTAGAGCTATAGGAAGTTGATTTCAGTTGTTGTCACTTGCAGATGCTCAGAGAAGTTTGCCCTATTTATTGTACCATTTGACAGGGAGAAAACCTTCCCCTCGTGAGGATGTTTTAGGCCTACCAAATACTAGGTATAATGTGTCAAAAATGTCAGTTAACTTCTGAACATAATTCTCTAATTTTACTAGTAAAGTAAAGAACTGTGGAAACCTGGCTTTGTCAATTTTTTTTTTTTTAATAAAAATGTGTTTTGCAAAAATTGCAGGGGTGCCAATATTTTTAGCCACAACTGTAAAATGGATTTGTGGCACCTCAAATTACATGATTACAAAACCATGCACTACACCATACCAGAGTCACAAATATATCCAACAACAGATATTACATAATACTGTAATAAGAACACAGTTATTGTGGAAAGGAATAGTTTTACTCTTTGTAGTATGAAGACACAAAGATTCCATTAATAACCACAAGATGGCAACATGTCAAACTATGTAACTTTACAGCATTTGTTATATTTTGCTATTCAGTGTACAGTGCCCTATTCATAGCTTGCTTGTATGGAAATGTTGGGATTTTTTGTGGGGGAAAGTGTGTTATGTAAGATACTTTAATTTTTTTTTTCTAATTTTCTAGTCTTTATACCCCAAGAGGTTTTTTTCCAAATCCAATGGCATTTTTTTTGTTGTTGTTACACGTGTTACTCGGTAAATGTTCCCTATAAAGCAGCGTGACACTTTCTTTTGTTCTACCAAACAATTAGTGACATTTGAGAGCAGGGATCTAAAATGTACTACCTGCTTGGGAGCTAAACCTTACAATATGTGGAGTACAACAAAACAGAGATTTGTAACTTTCTCAAACAATTCTTTCTAAAAATGGCCCTCCAACCAATAGTGCCTTATTTATCTGAGTGGGTGCCAAACATTTTTTGCAACCAGCGCTATCCCTACAGCAACACCCCCTGCATTTCCACCTATACTTTGTGACATATGCACAAAGGAAACCTATACTTCATATCTGGCATTGACCAAGTTTTAAGTGCAGGTTTCCCTTTGTGCAGAGAACCCACATATTTATTCACTTAATTGTTTTGAAGATTTTTTTATTATATAAAGCATAAACATACATGGGGCTCTTCTAAATACCATGACTTTCAGATACTGTGGGCCCCAAAAATCAAGGGAATTCATTCTACCACCCAACCTCCTCTCTGGGCTATTAGTCCTCAACATCCCTGGCTCCCCTAGGGGTGGGCCCTGCTCTCTAAGTTGAGTGGAAGCTAATTTACAAAAAATGAATGTCTAAATATCCCATGTCCTTCATTCAGTGCATCCACGCCCAGTTATACCTAAATATACCCCAATTAGACCCAAACCCAGCCAGTTCCAGGAAACTGGACTTGGGATTTGACTCATTATTCCATCGCCACTAACAAAAAAAATAAATAAACACGTGCCACACTTTGCTTCCATACTGGTGGATCTCAGTCAAGACAGACACTATTTAGGCACCCACAATGTTGCTTAAAGACTGGGAGAAAAACACTGCATTGTTGGTAAAAACATGGCTATGTTTGTACATGAGCCCTCGTGCTTGTTGTTAATCTGGTAATCTGTTATTTCTGTTTTTTTTAGGTTTCATTTTATATTTATACAGTGTAATGCAACCTGTAATGCGTCATAAAATGCTGTCAGACGAGTGCATTGTATAAGAATTCTAATAAAGTCAAGTAATTAGTCTGGTGCCAGTGGTGCCCTTGAGCAGCGTTGCTCAGTAAATTATTAATTTGATGCATAGCATTTACCATTTGTTCTTTTACACTCCTTTGAGTAGTTCATGGAAATGTCATCCAAGACTTCATTTGTTTACATGAGCTCTTGTTTAAGCCCTGCAGTTTCCTAGCTCAGTCTCCATGATAATCCCTAGTGTGTCACTTGAGGTGGGTAAAGGAAAAGTGTGAACAGAAAAGTATAGCTCAGGGTAAAAAACTGTTGTGTGCCACATAGTATGGAAAATAGGATAAAGCAGGTATTATTTCAGTCCCAAGAAGCATGTGTCACTCTGCAGCATACTTAAGGCCCATGGCAATTGTTGCAGATGGAGAGGGATTTTCTCTCAGTAAGATGCTGGCACTGCCAGGCAGGGGAACACTTGCTTTGGACCTTCTACGGAATCCCCTTCTTGACAGAGCCAGCTTTCCATATGCAGGGGATTTGCCCTTCTTTTTAATAGGAGGTGGCGGCTGGGTGGGAGATAACACCAGGTGCCATAAGGGATATTACACAGGCTGTTTTGCAATTGACTCTAGCACTTTCCATTGTAGTCAGTGTTGAGCTCCCAGACTCTCCTGGCAATTTACTTGTCACGACTGAGAGGCAGTCACAATACCCTGTACCAAGGGTGCACTTGGAATGAGCTTTGGTCTCCTCGAACAAATATGGGCTGCTCATTAATTTAAAGGAGAAATTAGCCTACACTAGAAATGATTAATTATAGAGGATTCAGAAATAAAAATCCTGAATGAATCGCACACACCTGGTTGCTGTGTTCTGTGCTACAGGGAATCAACAACTTGCTTTATTATTCTTTCCCTCAACTGTAATACTCTAAGTCATAACTGCACATTAACCTTGCAACGTTTAAGAAGCACAAGGGTTTCTATTGACAGACAAGATTCTCACTAGAAAACCATCCTCCATTTGTTTTGATTTGTGTTGACTCTTGGCCTGAAAAGATCACAACATTTATTAATAAAATACAAATACTATAAGCCAGAACCTAAACTGGTAATAATATTGTCCATTCAAGACATCCTGCCATTATAACGAACATTTTAAAGACCAGTAATTCCCAGAAAATGATAGGATAGTTTTATTTTTGTCTTACTGTATAATTCTGGGTTGCTCACAAGAGGCCTCTTGGGCTGTGCACTAGGGGTAGGCAGAAGAGGCACCTGCCTAGAGCGAAACAGTGAGTGGGCGCCACACAGGTTCCTCTTCTTTCACTTACCATGCCCTTTACCCCCCCTTAAGCGGCTCCCACAGCCACCTACCTGTGTGCGTGCATAAATGCGCTCGCTTGCGCATGGACCCACGAGAGGGGGGTGGGCCAACCCGGCTGGGTAACCTAGGGTGCCCAGCCAGCTTGGCCCGGCACTGGGTGCAGGGTACTTGTAAACATGTTTAGCACTACTGCACTTTATTTTCTCTACAATTTGAGCTTGTGGGAGGCAAGCACCGTGGTGCACAAATTTTACTGCTTACTGCTAAGCAGCATCTGACTGAGCCTTACAGGACCCACCAAAAAATTTGATAATTAGATACAAATATGCCGAATGCTTTTGGTTTCACATAGGGATGCACCGAATTCAGGATTCGGCCAAGATTCTGCCTTTTTCGGCAGGATTTGGATCTGGCCGAACGTGACTTTTTATCACATAAACATGGAAGTTGAAAATTTATCCCATTTTTCCCAGATTTAACCCTTCCAAAATCTAATCAGCATATGCTAATTAGGATTCGCCCGAATCCAAAAAAGTGGATTTGGTGCATCCCTAGTTTCTTCATGGCTATGTGGTGGAAACAAAGAGTTGATAACAATTATCCTACAGTGGGGCCCACAAGTAGGTTTCATGGTACTCTGGCAAGCCAGTCTGACCCTGTCCCCAGGTAATAGTAACATTCAATATACAGCCTAGGGGATAGAAGAGTGGCACATTGTCTCAGCCATTTGATCTCTTGGATTGTGCACAAGTTGTGATTGTAGCTGCGGCCGTTCCTGCCACTGACTCTAGTATCTGAACAAAGACATAAACCTCTGCATCAGGTTTAAGTTCCATAATAACAATTGGGAATATAAAAGGAAAGCTCAAATTCTTCTTTGTTGTTCTCGCTTAAAGGGCCAGTATCAGAGGGCTGGACTTGTAAAAATAATGGGTTTGCCTACAAAGCTCTAAAATGGATGCAAAAGTGGGTTTACACTGACACTTTTTACAAAGGTACTTATGTCAATACATGCTCCTCAGAAAATTGTAGTGAACACCAATGCACCCATTCAGTTTGCACTAAAGAACTGTGCACACTTGCACGTATAAACACAAGGTTTGGATCCGCTGGTAATTGCAGGGTTCCCTTAGTGACTTGCCCATTGTCCATGGCCAAGTGAATTGGACAGTAATGCAGTTATTTGTGCTGCACACCTGAATGGTGCATACTTTGGATGATTACAGGAATTATGCAAATTTGCAGTAAGAAAAGCA
Organism: Xenopus tropicalis; assembly: GCF_000004195.4. Taxonomy (NCBI): domain Eukaryota; kingdom Metazoa; phylum Chordata; class Amphibia; order Anura; family Pipidae; genus Xenopus; species Xenopus tropicalis. Next base: position 37,399,333 of record NC_030682.2, read on the forward strand.
TGCGCTGCAACGTGCATGCAAATTGGTAAAATGGCGTCTGTATTGGTGCATTAAAGGGGAAGGAAAGGCTAAGTCACTTGGGGGTGTAAAATGTTAAGAACCCCCAAGTGACTTGAATCGCTTACCTCGTACCCCGGGCTTGTGCCCCTATTAGGAGAAAACCTGACCAGCCCGGGGCACCTGGGGTGAAGCACTTCCTCCTTCCTTTCCCTGAGACTCCAAGTCTGACGCATGCGCAGTAGAGTGAAAAAGCCGACTTCTCTGTTAAAGTTCCACTATTCACTCTACTGCGCATGCGCGTGCAGCGAGGGAGGAAGCGATCGCTGCTACCCTGGGCTGGTGCTGTTTTCTCCTAACAGGGGCACCAGCCCGGGGTAGAAGGTAAACGATCTAAGTCACTTGGGGGTGCCTAACATTTTGGCACCCCCAAGTGACTTAGCCTTTCCTTTTTCTTTAAGGATGCACTTATTATTACACTACTATTCTGGGAAAAACTTGGCAGTTAGGGGGCCTCATTCTTAATTGTGCCCTATTGAGTGGAGTAACGGTCGGCATTTACTGAAAAGCCAGAGAATGACTAGACGTGAAGAACTGGAGAGAAAAGAAAGATTCTCTAGTAAATATTGAATATGGGAGTCCCTTGGTTTAGTCAGCAGTAGAGATGTACTGAATCCAGGATTCGGTTCGGGACTCTGCCAAGATTTGGCCGAATCCACATGCCTGAATTTTGAATATGCAATTTAGAATTCAGATTTGGTTCAGTATTTGAACAAATTTTCCACAAATGATTCAAGGATTGGAAGAATCGCAACAAATGGCTTTGGTGCATCCCTTGTCAGCAGATACAGCGGTGCAGATTCCTGCAAGTCTGTGCTTAAAACATTAGATACTTTTGTTGTAGTTATTATATTACTTTGTAGTACAAGTCTAAGCTTTTGTACTGTGTGTATTTATTATTTACTTTTTCGTAGTTTGCGTCAAAAAGGGAGACAATTTGTGCGACAAAATCGTATTTGTCGCAACGAGTACGAAAGTTTCAGATTCATTCAAGCTTTGGTATCGTGACTTTCCTTGGGCCGGGTTGGAGCTGCAGAGTGCCATTGAGCCCTATGGGAGACTTTCCTTGGCCCAGGTTGGAGCTGCAGAGTGCCATTGAGCCCTATGGGAGACTTTCCTTGGGCCAGGTTGGAGCTGCAGAGTGCCATTGAGCCCTATGGGAGACTTTCCTTGGGCCGGGTTGGAGCTGCAGAGTGCCATTGAGCCCTATGGGAGACTTTCCTTGGGCCGGGTTGGAGCTGCAGAGTGCCATTGAGCCCTATGGGAGACTTTCCTTGGGCCGGGTTGGAGCTGCAGAGTGCCATTGAGCCCTATGGGAGACTTTCCTTGGGCCAGGTTGGAGCTGCAGAGTGCCATTGAGCCCTATGGGAGACTTTCCTTGGGCCGGGTTGGAGCTGCAGAGTGCCATTGAGCCCTATGGGAGACTTTCCTTGGGCCAGGTTGGAGCTGCAGAGTGCCATTGAGCCCTATGGGAGACTTTCCTTGGGCCGGGTTGGAGCTGCAGAGTGCCATTGAGCCCTATGGGAGACTTTCCTTGGGCCAGGTTGGAGCTGCAGAGTGCCATTGAGCCCTATGGGAGACTTTCCTTGGGCCGGGTTGGAGCTGCAGAGTGCCATTGAGCCCTATGGGAGGCTTTCCTTGGGCCAGGTTGGAGCTGCAGAGTGCCATTGAGCCCTATGGGAGACTTCTGGCCAGGTTGGGCAGGCCATTGAGCCCTATGGGAGACTTTCCTTGGGCCAGGTTGGAGCTGCAGAGTGCCATTGAGCCCTATGGGAGACTTTCCTTGGGCCAGGTTGGAGCTGCAGAGTGCCATTGAGCCCTATGGGAGACTTTCCTTGGGCCGGGTTGGAACTGCAGAGTGCCATTGAGCCCTATGGGAGACTTTCCTTGAGCCGGGTTGGAGCTGCAGAGTGACAGATATGAAAATTTTGTGACTTTCAGATCGCAGATACGATATCGTGACTGATAGTATTTTTTCCTAAGCATTTTCGTGACATTTCCGATCATCGGAAATTATTGTATCTAATCCGAATTTTACCCATTTCGGGATTCAAACTCGTACTTTAATGAATCTGCCCCCTAGACTCAATTTTAATCGAATAATAGACTTAAGGAATAGAAATTCAAATCACAGAAATACCCCTTTTCTGAGAACCCCAGGTACAGAATATTCTGGATAACAGGTACCATAGGAATATTTACAACAAAATAAGTTATTGGTAATGTTATACAGTACCTATTGTAGCTATCAGAGTAGGTAAAAAGCAGGGGGCTACTATTTAATACTGTGATGAATACTGCCATATGCCTCATCACTGCATTCAGCGCAGAATATAACGCTCTTATCAACCGCAAGTTAGTAAGTTACCTTACAAGCAATAGGAGAATGTAGTACATGTAGGCTCTTTCCTAAGCCTATTACTTTCCAACTCAAAAATATTTGCACTTATTGCAAGGAAATAGTGGGGGCAATGCCACAAAAGTAATAACTGCCCCCACTTGTTTTTCGTTCTCTGCTCATAGTAAGATTACCTTTACTATTTCAGTACAGTAAATGGTCACTGCGCTTATTCCGCACCCTTCAGGCTACACTGAACCTGGGTTGTTTCGGATAAGTAGGTGCCTGGTTGTCCCATCACCGTCTGACTCCCATATTCCTTGGAAAAATGAAACATTTTGGAAGTTTGAGGCCAGGCAAAGTGAGGCAGGTGGGAAGATGGCGACCTGCTGAAGGAAAGGCAGCTCCTTACAGATTAGCAGCGCGCCGATAAATCAGAGAGCGTCACACAGCAAAGCAACCGCATGGCGTGCCTGCAGGAAACACCAACAGTAAGCGCAGCGAGTTCGCAGGTCGGTACTGGCAGAGACTGACAGGTAGGGGGCGCTACCCAGCTACACTAAATGCCAAGCTTTTAGAGGCAATAGGACCTCCCTCTCCTTATTTTCCACCTAATGAGAGAGGTGGAAAGGCAGTAGTCGCAGCAGGCAGCTGTCGCATCGTACATCTCTTTCCATTTACTGCTTGCCTGATAGCCCTTCGATTTGTTTCTGGCTGGTTACAGAGTCAACATCTGGATCGGACTGAAGGCAGAGTCACCATGGTGTGTGGAGGGTTCACCTGCTCCAAGAACTCCCTGTGCGTGCTGAACCTGCTGTATATTGTAAGTAGTCATGTTGCAGTAGGCTGCAGCCATACTTTCTATTCCGCCCATGCAGGCAGCTGCCTATAAGCATATAATAAGGATACAATGGCACTGGTACTATTCCCATGCACCTGCTGTGGGCTCTCAGCTATTCGCTATATGCAGCCGGGGTAATGCACTATTGGGCGCAATCTGCGCTGCTGGGGGCCCCGCTGGACTGGGTTGCAGCTCCGGGCCGAGGTATCGGGAAACACGGGACAGGATCCTGCCGGTTCCGCACTCTAGCCTTACCAGCTTGTATTTATAGCTATACCGGTGTCTTATTTCAGCCTGAATGATCCCTGCTGGCACATCCAGTGTGTTATCGCTCAGTGCTGTGTGTATGTGGCCATCATAACAGCAGCCTTTATCTCTGCTGGGTTCTGTCCTTACCGGCTATACACGCATCTGTTCCAATGTAAAGTCCTATTCCGTTTCATTATTATTACCTTTAATGAAGAGCAGAGACCTGTGTATTCATTAGGACTCCTGAAAAATATATGAGCAGGTTGCTTTTTTTCTGGTTTTACATAATAATTGCTGGGGGTTAGTGACAGCCAAATGCATGATAAACATATTTGGAAGGAGCTCTAATAAATGTTCATGGGATGGCTAGTCATCAAGCAACCCTGGCACCCCCTCTGAGCAGTAACCTATATGTAATCCCTTGGTGATCATTTAGCAAGCAGGTACTGTATATACAAATCACTAGTATTGTATTTTACCCACTATACAGGTATGGGATCCATTATCCAGAAAGTTCCAAAATACAGAAAGGCCATCTCCCATAGACTCCATTATAAGAAAATAATTCTAATTTTAAAAAATGATTGCCTTTTTCTCTGCAATAATAAAACAGTACCTTGTATTTGATCCCAACTAATATATAATTAATCCTTATTGGAGGCAAAACAATCCTATTGGGTTTATTTTATTGTTAAATGATGTTTAGTAAATTTAAGGTATGGCGATCCAAATTATGGAAAGATCCCTTATCTGAAAAACCCCAGGTCCAGAGCATTCTGGATAACAGGTTCCATATCTGTATAAGGGCTGCACAAAGGAATATTGTTCCTATGTTGAATATTGTCAGTGATTCTTTAATGCCCTGGTTCTTACCAAGGCAGCCTATGTAATGTTCTATACATAACATCTTTATATAATTTACCCACAGCGCCCATTAAATTCCAATGCTAAGCAGTATCTGTTCACCATCCATCTTCTGTTTGAAGTGGTTTGGCCCTTATTTACCAATACTGAAAATTCATCAGAGCTGACATATTCTCCTTATTGTGCCTTTCCATTATGGGTATTCTATTTAGGTTGTCTTGCACACAAGATCCCCTATTCCTGTTCCATTTTGCTATCTTGTTTGTTAATTCAATGTGTGCCTTTGTTATAATATTGTACACAACTTAAAAGCATGGAATAAATTGTTGATTATCTACAGATACATCTGGTCAGATATACATACATGCATCTGTGGAGTGTATGTATATATATATATATATATATATATATATATATATATATATATATTGTTATCTATATTATATTATTATTATTATCTATCTATATTATATTATAGATTGTAATGTTATTTAGATGGGAGTTGATACACCATTGTTTTATCCTTGATAAAGGTCCTAATGAGGACCGAAACGTTGGTTCTGAACAATGAGTCTTCAATAAAAAGATTTTTTTTGGATTTTACGGGTGTGCCGGCCACAGATTATTTCATGTTAAATACTCGAATTTTGGCTGTGCACCCCATAGAATACTAAAGCCTTGGAGTGCAGACACCATCAGGACTGATATATATATATATATATATATATATATATATATATATATATATATATATATATATATATATATATATATATTTGAGAATGCCTGTGCTAGCGATACCTACATGTGAGCTAATGCGCGAGTGTGGCTGATTCCCCTTCTATTGATCAGTAATTTTTATTCACAAAGGGGATGTGGAAAGTGTATAAATGTTATACTATCCATTTAGTTAGTACAGAAACTCATCCTCTTCCTATAAAACTACATTTAGGGATAGGTGAACTTCTGTACAGCAGTAATAAAACAGCAACTCCCAGCAACTCACGTTGAGCTGTTTGAGTAAAGCAGGGAGTTGAGCATTTACACCATTAAGCTGATGTATATACAGTACATACTGTATAAATGACATAAATGCAGTTGTCAGTAGCAGCCAATCAACAGTTAGTGTTGAACATTCTACAACAAGATAGAAATGAAAGCAAGTATCTCATTGGTTGCTATTAGGAATTGCAATTATGCAATACAGCACCAATGTATGTAAATGAGCCTCACAAGGTGTGCTCATTGTTGCCTAACGCTTATATAAATAGTGAGCAGAACCATGTGATTCTCATAGAAATAGTTAGCAGTGATGTGAATAGCAAGGCCTACTGATGCTGGGGGCTGGAAAAAGTTCTATTATGCACATACCATAGACACTAGCAGGGCACTCCCTGTTACTGTGTGAACGTGAGTACATGCCAATAAGTGATACATTCAGCACAGTGTTACCTTTCCGATACGTTTTATCAGTGTGTTGCAATTGTAACTATATTCTCAAGGATTGCAGTTTGGAATGGACCCAGTGTACCAGAGTACACCACTTTAGGCCACACAGGCTGATTCTCGGTGTGCAGATAACTACAGGCCGAGAATCAGCCCCTACCCTGGCATCATACTTTCTTTGTATCCACACCCAAAGCCAATGCGTCAGGCACACAAAGTAGATTTTGGCTTAGAAATGTATACTTATGCATTTCAGGGCAAAGTCCCCTCCAGGTGCTTGTACCCTGGCTGCCGTAATAGCTCCAGGTGCAGACACAGTAGAAAGCTGATGCCAGCATGGGGCTAGATAAAAAGCAGGTTGAGAATTAGCCCCATGTGGCATTAACCTTATAGGGCTTCAACACTGCTTCATTGAACTACAATTCCCAGGATCCCATGACAAGCCTGCCAATTTGTTTTTTTTTTGCTTCTGTGACTATAAGCCATTTAATTATATATAATTAGTCAGTAAATAAACAATAACCGTTTTATAGGGAGAGAAAGAACCTATATAGTATTATTGTGTATGGGTGAAAAGCTGAGGTGCCCAATAGGTAACATTGGCTGACAATATGACCCCTATTACTGAATATGCCTTCAGATAATGATCAGGATGGCCAGAATACCTAGTTGGCTGTGGATCCGTAATGAGTAAGCCCTCTTCAACCAAAATTTTACATTTTTGTACATGCTGAGGACTACATTGGCATGTACAGTTTCTGTTCATTTGGCCCATAGTCCAAATGAACTGATACATTTAGAACAGAAGGACGTATAGAGGAGCTGTGGCTTTAACTGTCTCATCTGCTAATGTGCTGGCACATGAAACACTCAAACCTGCCTGACTGACAAACTGACCAGTATCCATGATACTTAGATGTTGGTCAAGATCAAACAGATAGCATAGACAATAAAATTGTATGAAAAACACTTTAGCATGATTGTTTCACATGAGATTATAACTACTTATATTGGGCTTTAGGGTCACAAAACCAATTTGAGACTCAAACCATTCTTTTTGAATCCACTTTTCTTAAGGTAAACACATATTTGCATTCTTTCCCAGGCTTGCACGACTGTTACTGTTTAAATGAACTGCTACTTTCACAAACATTTGAGTCTGAGCCAGTTAGTCCAAGGGAAGGGTACAGCTGAATTTAGGATATGCAGATCCCAGAGAGGGGCTTAGTAAGGGGCAAATTGCATGTCATCATGTATCAGACAAAATATCCTGAATCACATGATTGTCACCCTGTAATTACATGATTATGCTCTGTGTGTTCATTTAATGTTCACATTTCTATGCTGTTGAAGTGCATTTATAGCTCTGCCTGGGTCATAAATGTGTAAAACCTAGGCATTCATATTGGGTCATGGGAATTCTGATTTGCCAGGAAATGCACTTGCTGTATGGCAATATGTCATGAAGCAAATGAAAACAATTATGTAATGTAGTATTGGTGGAAATGTTCCTCTCAGTCATATGGTTATTGGCTTTGTGAAAATCAAATACGGCTTAAGGGCATTTACAGACAGCTGGATTGACCTCCATTTAGCTGCTGTGCTTTTTAATATGTGTCAACAGGCAGCTGAATGAAGATCCTATAACTATAATTATAGAGTACAGGTTTGGCACACTATGAGCATGGTTACTTGCATTTGATTAAAATATACATATACTGTACTTTAGTTGCCTATACATGGAATAAATCAACTTCTTTGTCAATGTGACCAAACAAGGGGGACCTTTGTCTGATTTGACCATCCAAGAGGGGGTCAAAATTAGGCTGTTCCATTTGCCTGGCCCCCTTAACCAGTGTTCAAATAACACAAGGCTGTGCAACCCTGTTGAGAAAAGACTATGTCTGCAACCTGATGCAGTTCTTGCATGAAGGTATTTTTCCAGCTTTCAAGATCTGTGTCAGACTAAGCCCCGATCAGCTATCCAACCCAGCATGACTTAAATGTCATTGGCTTTCTGACCCAAATTCATTTGATGAATGTTTTGTGACCTAAAATTGTATTAAGAAACATTATTTCACCTAGAAATAACTATTTTCTACTGTTGAAGGAAACTGCTCATTATAAATAGGATGGGAACCCATTTTTGGGTCCTGGCTTGAAAGAAAGCTGAAAGACCGAAATGGAGAAAGTTTTTTTTATATACTTATTATCCTTAAGTAACCATGTGGTTTCCAATATAGTGATCTGTGTTGTAGAACTGCAAATAACAACATTGTCTAGCTGCTGGGAGTTGTGACTCAGGAGAGGTATAGAATTGCCTTTCTGTGTCATATAAGACAGTGCATAGTATAACTAAAATCATAAAGTGACACAGACCTGTTATGAACAGTGACCAGTTTTTGGTGACTTACATTCTGAGTCACTGAGACTTCCACGTCTCCTGCGTGCACTGCCTGTTACCAATTATACTAATTCATAGTCACAGGACTGCAGCCAAGCACATGACTTGCTGTTACTTGCTGCCTCACAGGTAACAGGTGTACAGCCTGGAAGGAGGGATTAGAAACCAGTTCTTCTATAGCTTCAATGAGCGTGTATGAACTTTGCACTCATGTAGAACTGGCTGGGCAGCATGTGTTCCAGGTGCCGCTGATTCATCCTTCCAGCTAATGTGCTGTATCTGCATAGCTATCTACTGAGCGCTGCACATTGCCGGTCAGGTCCACCCTGTTTAGCAGCATTGTCTGGTACTTTTGTCTACTCTGTCAACAACAGCATAGTTGCAGGGGTTTTTCCTGCATTTTGATACGGCCGAAATCAAACTTAACTTTGTTCAGTATCTTTTACATAATGGGCTGCAGACAGGTGCCTGGCCAAAGGATTGTATAGTGCTTAAGCTTAAAATATTTTTTTGTTATATAACTAACCTGATTGGAGTGCTGGTCCTTCCTTTTGCTTAAAAAAAATATATACAGGTATAGGACCTGTTATCCAGAATGCTCAAGACCAAGGGTATTCCGGATAAAGGGTCTTTCCGTAATTTGGATCTCCATACCTTAAGTCTACTAAAAAATCAATAAAACATTAATTAAACCCAATAGGATTGGTTTGCCTCCAATAAGGATTATTTATATCTTAGTTGGGATCATTTACAAGGTTCTGTTTTATTATTACAGAGAAAAAGGAAATCAGTTTTAAAATTCTGAATTAATTGATTAAAATTGAGTCTATGGGAGACAGGCATTACATAATTCGGAGCTTTCTGGATAATGGGTTTCCGGATAAGGGATCCCATACCTGTATCTATATTCACCAAAGAGAAGTGGCACTGCTGCAAACTCTGGGTGCAAAAGGACTTAGCCCGTTGGTACAGGCTCACATACAAAAATCCACCAAAAAAGTCCTGCACTCCAAACACTTTATTGTTAAAAACACATAGAAAAAAAGGCGACGTTTCAGGGCATCCCACTCCTTTATCAAGCGACCCGCTCCTTTATCAATGGCTTGATAAAGGAGTGGGACGTCCTGAAACATCGCCTTTTTTCTATGTGTTTTTTACAATAAAGTGTTTGGAGTGCAGGACTTTTTTGGTGGATGTATATATATTCCCTGCTGTGTTTGTTCCTTTGGTAACGAGATGAAATACTGTACATGCATTAGAAGTAGTGTGTACCTAAATGGAAGTAGGAAAGGCAAGATGAGTCTGCATATTGGCTTCCCTACCTTGTGGTATTTGGAGCTTGGGGGTAAGGGCCCACTGAAAAAAGCTTGGGTCATTGAGGATCTGTATACTCTTGCTTGATATGGGCAATTTGCACCCTTAAATGAAAGCATTAGGGTTGCCACCTCCCCCTTAAATACCAACCACATAGTGAATCTACATCTTTCATGGCTACTTTGGCAATTAAGGGCATTTAAATTAATTTCTAATTAACCATGCAGGATGTGGATTCAATATGTGGCCGGTATTAAAGTGGTCATGTGGCAACCCTAGTGGGCATAGATGCTTTGCTCCTTAGCTAGATATATTCTTCCTCCTTGGTAGCATGGGCACTTTGAACCCTTACCTTCTGTTGTCTAGAAACCGTTATCCAGAAAGTTCTGGGAAGTTTTGGAAAGGCAATCTTAAATAGAGTCCATTTTAAGCAAATAATTCAGGTTTTTAAAAGTTGTTTCCTTTTTAGTACCTTATACTTGAACCCAACTAAGATATCATTGATCCTTATTGGTGGCAAAACAATCCTATTGGGTTTAATTAATAATAAATTTTACTTTTTAGTAGCTTTAAGGTGCAGTGACCCAAATTATAGAAAGACCCCTTATCTATTCTATATATGTATATAAATATATATATATATCAAAATAAAACAGCCAGCACCAAGGGTCTTTGTGTTTCAAAAAATCTCTTGTGTATTATAATTGCATATACAATTGATTTTTAGGTCCCTTTTGGGACCTTTTTCCCACAGACACACTTAATGGATTTGATTTGTGTCTGTCTGTGTATTACATACATACATACATACGTGATGTTTTATATACATGGAAATATAAATTGTATTTTGATTCCATTTTTTATGTAGAATGTGGATACCATGACAAGTTGCAGATTGTCTGCAACTAATATCTAAGTCTTCACAGATGATTTTGCCCAGTAAACAAAATAAAATGATAGGTTAATATTTTAAACCCTGTTTATCTCTTTAGTATCTGCAGTCTGTGCAGCTCATATTTGGTCCTGCTGGCAGTAAAGAATGCTGAGTTTACAAAATACAACCCGAGCTTGGGGATAAATGGGTTAAATCCAGTGAGAGATACAGTATATATATAATATTGCAGAAATGCACTCTGCTTTATCTGTGTACATATTTGCATTTCATATTGATTTGACAGTGCTTAATGATTGCAGTGGGGCAAAATAACCTTTAAGACTGAATTGAGGAGGCTTATATACTATAAAATCCACCACTTATGTACACTGTTCTACTAATAACTATGTCTACCCTAAACCGATAGGGTGTGGGTATCATTGGTTTTTAATGAAGTCCGTAATAAATATGGCAGTGAATTATGCAGAGTAAGCAGACACAGAGTGCTCCTCTTGTTACACACACACAAGGCATGGGGTGCTGGTGTCTCCTTTTCTTTTGTTGGCTTTTAGTTTCTCAGATTTACCATGATGATTTTCTTTTAAGACCAAAATGCCTAAATCTGCTTGCCTACATTTTAACTACAATTCTTAATATTCCCAAGAGAAATGCAGAGCTGCTGTAAGGCATTGCCTGGTGCTTTCCAGCTTTGTCATGGAAAAACACAGAGCCAGAGATCCGATAGCAATCAAGTAACAATAAACCACCTTTTTGTAACGCTGGCATGCATTGTGTGGCAATCAGATTACATGAGGCAAGTCATCGCTTAGTGCTCCTGGGGTGATTATATGAGCATATTACACACACATGGTACAGACACACTGATGTGGCCTCACTGGGCATGGGATATAGCTGTAACTGTAAGCCATGCATGGACAATACATTTTCTATATCAAAAAAGATAAGTGTAACCTGAACATTTACACCCCCACTACCAATCTTTGTAAGTAGCCTAAACTGCTTGTTGCTTAGTAACAGTCTCATCATTCATCCACGGTGTAACTGGACTCAAGCTGATATGCTTTATATATGAAGTTGCTATTTGCACTAGTCAATATGTATGTCTATTTTAGAGCCAACCTTAACTCTGTTCCTGCAAGAATATGATAAACAATTTTTGACAAGAAAATGTAGGTAATCCCCTTATGATTCATTTTCTCTGTCCATGTAGTTTGTTTTTCAGCTGCCATTCGTACAGCAGAGTTCCCCCTCCCCACCTTAAAGACTGTAACATCTTCAGAATTTAATAGCAATGTCGTACATGTAAACTACGTATGGTTGTCACCATGGTGATTTCATTTACGATGCATCCATTGTTGGTGCTTCTGAAAGATTCAGCTCCCAATTCACAAACTGCTTTGGTAAGAGGTTAAGTAACAGTGATGAATAGAATGGGGGGGTGCTCTTCAAGCACTAGGCGGATTTCAATGCTAGCTGTCCGCATTTACATAGTTTCTCCCCCAGTGTCCAAGAAGTTTCAGTATCCCACTTGGTATTTCAGGCATGCAGCATTTAGGCATGTGGGATCACATAGGCCATATGCCAATCAGGTCATTAACTGGCCTGCTTTTTATTTTGGCTGAACTTTTCAAAGGAAAGTTCTACTTTTATCTTGATTCCACCCCACCCAATATTATTATTATCAATTTTCTTTGTTTACATAGCGCAAACATTGCAAGAGGCAGAAGTGCTGACGATTGAGCTACTGTATAAAGCACAGATGGAAAATCAAATGAAAATTCTTCAGGAAAAGATTATTCAATAAAAAGCAATTGTAACTTATCCATTATGTGTTCTGTCTGATTACTAAACTACAGGCCAGTGTCAAAACATTGTCACAATACTAGGCACACAGACTGATCAGCTAATGGGCCCAGGCCCTAATGAGCCACAGCCAAGGGTAATTTCATCATTCCTTCCTTATTTCCACTATTGGCCTATATAACAGCACTATCTACATATGTTTATTGTAATAATAGGCCATATATTTGTGGTTTCCTTTGGGGGCCCAAGGAGGCCCTATTTGATACTGCACATGCCTGGCCAAATCCTGCCTGGGTTCACAGCAAGATTTGTAACCTTGGATTTAGAGATCAGTACAAAGAGATCAGCACATACACAGCTTTTTCTTGCTGAGTGGGGCACTGTCACTCCACTCCCTTGTGTGCGTGCTGCATTGCTGAAATCTCTCACAAGCAATTCCGGTTTCTTGTAAGCTAAGAGCACCGTGTTCACTATATACAGGTATAGTATACAATGTATATATTTAAGTAAACAAAAGCAATGCAAGATTTTAATATACTATGCATAAATATCAATCAATTTGTTCATAAATAAAACCAGCTGTTGGCAGTTGGTCTTCATTTTGTATTCTATGTGATTTTCTACTTTTTGAGTCTTTTGTTCAGAAGTTTCTCCAGTTTTATATTTTATCAGCTATTGCTAGGGTCTTATTTATTCTAGAACCAGGCAGTGGTTTAAATGAGAGACTGGGATATGAATAGGCAAATACATTAATAGGAAGGTAAAGAATGAAAAAAGTAACAATGACAGAGTTTTTTGGCTACTGGGGTCTGATATAAAAATATAAATAATGAAAAACAATTGCAAAGTTAGTAGGAATAGGACTTTCTTTAACATATTTAAAACTTAAAGGTAAACTATCCATTTAAATTTAAGCTGCTTTAGGGCTCTGGCACACGGGGAGATTAGTCGCCTGCGACAAATCTCCCTGTTCGCGGGCGACTAATCTCTCCGAATTGCCATCCCACTGGCGAAAATGTAAGTCGCCGGTGGGATGGCACACGCTGCCCAGGCGATTTCAGCAAATCGCTGAAGTTGCCTCGCGAGGCATTTTCGGCGAACAGGGAGATTTGTCGCGGGCGACTAATCTCCCCGTGTGCCAGAACCCTTAGCAGGCTGAAGCTATTTACACTTTTGCATATCAAGTATGTAGGTGTTGATAACAATTCATTAACACTTCTCGCTCTCCTTTCTCTTCCTGCTCAGTCTCTTTTCACTTTCCCAAAACACGTCACCGCCCTCTCATTTTATCTGTTGAAGGTTCTGCTTCCTTTACAGCCTCAGTGTGATATGCTGCTAAGCATATATACAGTATATTGTATGTATTTATACAGATGGAGCAGTAAATGTGTTAGCCTTCACACTTCCTGCAGTTGAAAACATTATACCCATGCATCCTTACTTAAGCGACTCTGACTCTTGAACTACATGTTATTTTAACTGTTTAACCTCATAATTGCTTCTAGAAGCAGGTATTGAGAAAAAATGAACTGGCACAGGAGAAGCTGGCTGGGTTAGTAGATGGAGCTTCCAACTGTGTGCTGCATTGCTTGTGGGAAAAGATAATTTTGTTACCACTGTATGCTAGCGAAGCTGACATTCAAAGCAGTTCACAATTCTTTTGCTCCCTACATCTCTGAACTGATCTCCAAGTACTTACAAAGCTAATTTACACTCTTTTTCTGATATACACCTTACTTATTACCTCTTCACATACACACATCTGTTTCTCCTGAATTACCTCCCACTTTCCTTCCGAATTTATCCCAAAATCCTCTACCATTTAAACCACCTCTTAACTTGTGTTTCTAGAGAATTTTACCCTCATCTAGCCTGGTATTCCTTCAGCATACACTATGAGGCACATTCAAGTATGACAGGTTCGATTACAAAAAATTTGTATTTTTTCTAAAGTTTACAACTTTCCCTTATTTTCTGCGATATTTTTGTTAATTTGCCCGACTTTTTCGTACTTTGCAACAATTTGTGCGACACAATTGTATTTGTCGCAACGAGTACGAAAGTTTCAGATTCATTCAAGCTTTGGTATCGTGACTTTCCTTGGGCCGGGTTGGAGCTGCAGAGTGCCATTGAGCCCTATGGGAGACTTTCCTTGGGCCAGGTTGGAGCTGCAGAGTGCCATTGAGCCCTATGGGAGACTTTCCTTGGGCCAGGTTGGAGCTGCAGAGTGCCATTGAGCCCTATGGGAGACTTTCCTTGGGCCAGGTTGGAGCTGCAGAGTGCCATTGAGCCCTATGGGAGACTTTCCTTGGGCCGGGTTGGAGCTGCAGAGTGCCATTGAGACCTATGGGAGGCTTCCAAAATCTTGCACTGAAGGTTCAAAGTCAGAAAGGTTTTCACACCATTTATGATCGTTTGGATACGAAAATTACGTAACTTTCGGATCGTACCATGACATTTTTGGACAAGCGCGATGCGACTTTTCGCAAAATTAACGCACATCATAAATTCGCCTGTTTAATGCGAATTTTGCAAATCGGCCCTTTATGATACCACCACTTATTAAATGCATTGCTCAATGCCACATCAGTAACTTTGCTGACTCCCAATTCTGTCTGTTCTCACACCTTGTGTCTCATACCTCCCCTTATCCTTTTAGATTGTAAGCTCTATTGAATAGGGCTTCCTTTACCTCTTGTATAATTTATCAGTTGTAGTTTTGTGTGTAACCTGTATGATCCGTGTATAAACCCATATATTATACAGCACAGCAGAATAAGTTGGTGATAAATGTGTTAGTGCTAAATATTTCTTTTTCTCCCTCTTTGTGTTTCGGTTGGGTAGGCCCATCAAGGGTGCCCATATCACTTTGAAGGACCTGAATCTGCAACTGAAATCTGCCCGTGTATGGCTTCCTCAATGCTTCCCTTTTGGCAGTCATTGTAGACTGAGCTGTTCATTAATTGCTGCTAAAAGCACAAAATGTTCATTTTATCAATTTTTACATTGTATGGTGACATTCAACTCTTCACTTTTAAAATGTGACAACATAATTTTCTACTTTAGTTTAACGTAACTTTTTTTTTTTTTTTTTTTTTTTTTTTTTTTTTTTACAATGCTGTATTTTCATTCCAAAGGAAATTCCATTCTTTGAACAAACTTCCTACCCAATTAACCACACAAAGTGCCTTTTCCTTCTCACTTATCACCAAATGCTTCAATGAAAGGGAAGGATGTGCCATTTATCTTTCCTGTTTTACCTATGAGAACTGACCATTCTGGGATTGTATTTAAATGTGAAATGTGAGAAATGTATTTAAATCAGCACTATGATAAATGTTTAATATATATTTAATTTTATCAGTTGAGTAATAAGGTGTTTCACTAAAGTCATGTATAAACCAAATGCACAAAATATATAAAAAAATGCTCATACACCATAAATTATATGCCCTGTATCAAATAGTGTATTTAGAAGGCCAATAGGCCAATGGGCCCAGTATATAGAACACTGGGGGATAGCAGAACAGGGGCCCAAGCAGTGAGAGGGGTCAAACACAGGGCTAGGAAAGCAGCAGGAAAGCAGCAGGAAAGCATGGCCAGGGACATAACAAAATAGTTCGGAATCAGACAGGATAAAGCAAACCATTAGCAATCTGTTTTGGCAGAATAAGCTACTAAATGTTTCTGGCAGCAAAGCATGGTAAGTTCACTGTGTACCAAAAAATCAGGCATTATCATTGTAGTGTCAGGGTGGTGGGATTGCAGGGTAATTACATCACCAGACTGGGTAAAGTGGCCAGATATATCCACTTTAAGAAAGTTTAGTGACTGCATTATATAAAAATGAAGACATAAGGGGTCATTTACGACTGCAAGTGCAGTGAACAAAGTGCAATTTTGAGCGCAAAATCCATGTTTTATTCCCACAATGCAGTGTTTTGACCAGAATTTCAGCCTTGGTGTGCTCACCAGGGGGGATGGCTTCTGAAGCTACCTCCCAGACCTGAGGTGGTGGTAGCAGCAGGGTTCCCTCAGCACCCTTTGTCAGTTGACTTAGCAGCGCTGTATGGGGTACAGGGAGGCAGGTCTTTACTTACCCCTCCTGTTGTGCTTCAGGTTTTCTATCAATATTATCTGCTCTGCTCATGTTTTATAGATGATACCTTCTACATGTTGGCAAAGCCAGATTCCCTGATTGTGTGTGTCTATCTATTCTAGAGGAAGTGTTAACTTAAATTTCAAAATACAGAATGTCACATAACAGGAAAAAACATCCATTTTAAAATAAACAATTCCTATACTTGATCTTGACATTTTATGTCTTAGTAAGCATATTGAACTTCTATTTATTCAACCAGCCTCTTTGTGAAATCAATGCTTCATGCATTTATAATAATAGGATAGGCATGGAGGTGCAGGAATTGTGCTTATGGGTTGGATGCATCTCTGTTTTTCTTTTTTTACACATTTTTGCGATTTTTGATTTGTTTTGTATATGTGTGTAGAGATAATGTCTCAAGATATCTGTACTAGGTATGTTGGTGGGTTTTGGAAAAGGATACATAGATGTACGCAATACTTTACCAGTTGCAAACCAGCATATAATCTTTATATATTAGACTGAAAATAAACACTTAAGTACACTTACTGTTCATTATCATGATCTTAGATGAATCCCAGTACTTTTTTGCTTTTTTTAATGCAAGATTCTACTTTGACAAAATGATTTTTATTCAGACCAAATCTGAACCTATATGTAATAAAAAAATTGGTTCAAGAAAAATATGCGCGTATACATGCAACCTTGTTTTAAATTTTGTATCGGAGAGGAAATAGCAGGGCAAATAAAAGAAATCACAAAATATAGAACCCTTGCAGATTGTTACAGAATATATAAGTCTGTCTCATAGACTTGTATGAAGAATGTATAGGAAATCCTTCTCTTTCTGTGTGTGACAGACATTCATTTTATTTACAGTTGCTTTGGTATTAATGCAATGTATTGTCTTCTAGATGGTCAGCCTGCTGCTGATTGGAGTGGCAGCCTGGGGAATAGGATTTGGACTCATTTCCAGTCTGCGAGTGGTTGGAGTCGCTGTTGCTGTTGGGATCCTGCTATTTCTTATTGCTCTAGTCGGTCTTATTGGAGCAATTAAACATCATCAAGTGTTACTGTTTTTCGTATCCTTTTAGTAAATGAAAACTTATTCAACAACAGTGTTTGATTTATGAATATTTTTTAATACCTTGTGAAGTGTTTAGAAACTCCACTGGCAACAAAATGCTGTGAATCACTTCCCATCTCTCACAGTGGCTATTGCTTGGACCCACACAGTGCCCTTGTGGGTAAGGCAATTGCACCAAGTGCTTCAGTGGGTTCAGGCATTTGCCACTGAATTTAATAGGAAGTGATTCAGGGTATTTTGTTGGCTTCCAGTAAAGCTACAAAATGCTCACAAGGCAAAACATCAAGAATCAGTGTGTGCCATTCACGCCTATGCTGGCATCATCCCTTACGCTGGTTTCAGCCTTTCCATGTGCCTAAGGCAGTGCAATGGTTAATGGGTGTGGGGAAAGTGAGTATATGATCTGTCTTTAAAATATACCTTTCAAGTGGAAAATAGTACTCTCACTCTCACTAACAAGCTTCTCTTTTTAAAATGTCAATATTTTCCCCTTCAGCTCTGTTAAGCATTTATATAAGGGATACATTTTGCTGATTTAATGATAGACCTGTCCTATTAGAGAGCACTTAAATATCAAAAGCAAAAGGAGGAGGTCTTAACCCTGTGATTGTTAGATATTTCATTAGTTCATGTGTGGGTCTGGGAATTTTAAATCACATTTGTAACATACAAAATTATCAGTTCATCAGATGTACTAGTGTTTAGTAATGTGTATGTATATTTTTATTTATATAGTGCTACTTATGTACGCAGATTGATAAATGAATAAACAGAGAGTCATTACAATAAGAGTTAAAATACAACGTACAATAATGAATACAATTACAAATAAATAAAAAGTACAGTTGAATTATAGATTCCATAGAGCTAAGTGACAAGAGAATGGAGGTCCCTGCTCTGTAGAGCTTACAATCTAAATGGGAGGGGGGACTGCAATACAGCAGACCCCTGCTGTATAGCTAATTTTTCCACTGAATACAGTTGCAAGCTTTGGTTTCATATAAAGCATTGCTGAATGTCAGGCATATATAACCTGGGTCCCTTACTTGAATTTTATTTGCACATTTAAATGACATTTAACTGAGCTAAACCTCCACTAATACACTTCTGTGAAAGAATCAAGCCCTTGGCCTACACCGAGACCTGGGCAATTCTGCTCTGGGTATCCTGTGTACCCTGCGGCTGGTTAAAATGTAGGTGTGTCTGTGAGTCACTCTGTAAAGTAATGAAGTGTTTGGTTAGTGGGTGCAGCAGTGTGTTGGAACTGGTTTCTGCTTATGATTAAACCTTAAACAAAACCTGTAGTTTTTGACGATGACATACACCTTAAATAAAAAGAAAGGAATTTGGATTTTAAAGGGAAACTCTGGCTTCCAAAAAAACAGACAGACCCACTCAACACAGAAACCCCTAAAACACTGTAATTTGTTCCTTCAAAAAGTATGAATAGTTACCTTTTTTATATAAAATCCTGGTGCAAAACAGGTCATCTCCTTCTGCATCATGTGAAATCCTGGCAGGGGAGGAGGGACTAAAACATTGATGTTACAAATTGTAACAACATCTCCATAGCTTGCAGATGCAGACAGCATGCAGGAAGTACATAATCCACAATGCATTCCTTTTCTTATAGGAATTGTGGGATCTGGAGGATGCTGGCTGAAGACAGTCTACTACTTTTATCTGTTAAATATTTTTATTCTTTTTTGGGAAATTTCAAAGTAGTCAGCCAGATCAGCAGGAGAATGGGGGGGGGGGGTGGGATGGGGTGCAGGCTTAAGTAACTGTTCCAAACCATATTATTACATTAAAAATATTGTAATATTTTTAATGCATTCTTTTGTCAGGAAGGGCCACTTACTGTTACAGTAAAAATGTTTTAGGGTTCTTACAGCCGTCACTGTACACAGTTATGAGAGATGATTAGACTGCCAGTTTCTGAAAAGGAAGTACAGCTTCGCCAAACACATGAAGTCAATGGCTTTTTTTAAAGGAGGATAAGCTTGTAACAAGCAGTGATTCAGCCAGCCAATGACAGGGGTTAGAAATGAATCCTTGCACCATTCTCATTAGTTTTTATCTGCAGCCAGCCAATGACAGGGGTTAGAAATGAATCCTTGCACCATTCTCATTAGTTTTTATCTGCAGCATGCCTGACTGTAGAGTGTTTATGACATAGTATATTTCAGGTTTTCGAGGACCTTAACTTTTTACAGTATATGATCATCCTATTTTTGGTCTTCGTTGTACAGTTTTCTGTATCCTGCGCATCTCTGGCATTAAACAAGGATCAGCAGGTATGATCACTGCATTGCTGATTTTTGTTTGTTTCCTGGTCAAGTCTGAATCTCCATGAAAGAGATATACATTTTCTGTTGCAAAAATATCAGAAAAATATGTTTCTGCTTTTATAAATATATAACTTTTTCCTTACAAGTTACTGCTTTTATTTATACATCAAAAAAGTATCCCAAACTTCATACAAAATTTCATAGTTTAAAAAAAAACCAAAAAACACATTTTATTTAGACATCCATATTAAAAACATAACAGACCTTAGTCATAGGCAGTTGTATCCCTTTAGGTTCCAAGACAGGCTTTTTAACAAAATACTACTTTTATCTAACCAATTTGCATTCTTAAACAAATACACCTCAACAAAGAGAAGCAAATTTGGGGCTTCTGTACCAACCCAAGGCCACAACCCTTTAGAAAAGAAGATCAGTACACACATGGGAGCTGTTATCTAGAATGCAAGGACCAGGGGTTTTTCCAGATTAAGGGGGTCTTTTTAGAATTTGGATCACTATACTTTGCATTTATTAAACCCAATAGGGCTGTTTGGCCTCCATTAAGGATTATATCTTAGTTTGGATCAAGTACAGTTCCAATATTACAAAGAAAAAGGAAATCAATTTTAACCCCCAGTAACCCTTTTACTGCTGATGGACAACAAATTGTCTGGTCTACTGTCATTCAGATTTACAGGACATTACATGGCAGCACAGAAAACCGTGCCTTCTAATGCATGAAGTACAGGTATGGGATCCCTTATCCAGAAACCTGTTATCCAGAAATTTCCAAATTACGGGAAGGCCATCTCCCATAGACTCCATTATAAGCAAATAATTCTATTTTTTTTTAAAAATGATTTCCTTTTTCTCTGTAATAATAAAATAGTCCCTTGTACTTGATCCCAACTATCGTACGAGGTTTCGTACGATAGTATCGGTGCGTGTATGGCCAGCTTAAAGTTTAGGCGATCCAAATTACAGAAAGATCCCTTATCTGGAAAACACCAGGTCCCGAGCATTCTGGATAACAGGTCCCATAACTGTAGTATGAAAGTTGTTACCTCACTTTCTGGTAATATTTTCATTATTTTCATCAACCCCAAAGCAGCAGGTCAAATGATAGTGTGACAATATCAGAACATAGTGAGATGCTGTGGGCATCTGAAGTCCTGTTTTATTACTGCTTTAGGGCTGCTGAACAGCTGGGCTATATTTTGCCTACCGATTTTCGTATTTGTGTACATGCAGGAGATATTGTTTTTTTCTAACACACAAGCCATAAAGAACATGTAAAAAGTATATTTCTGTACTATGCCGTACTATAAGTTTCCTCCGTGTTCCATTATGTGTATTAGCACACTGAACAAGCAGGCTGTTATCTTATGTTTTTAGGATCAACTTTTGGAAGTTGGTTGGAACCATACAAATGGAGCTCACACTGATATTGAAAGAAGCTTGAACTGTTGTGGATTTCGCAGCTATTCTAAAAATGACACCTGTGGAGCTGTAAGTATTTGATCATTTTTTTCTTTAGAGAAACAAATGTTATGTGCTTATTGGTTGCTATGGGTTTTTGTACTTGGGACTAATCCGTTACCATATTTGCACCATTTGTTTTCTTTATTAACCATAAACCAATATTTGCAGTAAAATCCAGATTTTTAACTTAGTTATAAAATGTGTTTATGAACTAGAAAACTTGCAAAGTGACCCATGTAGACTTATATGCACCTTTTTTAATATAAGCAACATAAATGGAATGTACTTTATCCGGAATTTTTTTTCTGCCTGTTTTAATTTTTAAAAAAAAGTTGTTTTTTTTATTATACAGCATTATTGGGCCATTATTTTGTTATTACACACACTACCCACTGCCTGCACTCATGTTAGCTAAACTAGAAAAATTGAGTTCTGTATAAACAACGCCATCCTTTCTCTTTGTTGTGTTTGTCTCTGGCATAGTGATAAACAGGATTTAATTAAACTGGGTTTTTTTGTTCACGATAATCTGACTCTCTCCCACAGTTGCTTACAAGAACCAGGAACTTTCATACTGAAAGTAGTTTCAGTATCTCTGTGTCCTGTTGGCTCAAGAAAAAATAAAACCTATAGATTTAAAAAAATGGCAAATTCTACCTCCTGAACTTGGTTTTAAATTCAGCTCAGTTCATCCTATTTTGCAATATTTTGTTCAAAATCAGATAATCCTCAGGTGGGTAAATATCACTGCCTGTGGTCCAGCCCTGTAAGTCCAGCATTTTTGTCATCAAGTGGATGCTGTAAGACTCGTCTTCACTAGATACATCTATTTATATCCTAATACTTAACATTCTTATCAGTTTTATCATATACATATTAATCATTATTTCCTTTGTACATATTTTCCCCTGGGCCACCATTTTCTGATGTCCTGCGAGATCACTCACTGATCCCCCAAAAATAGCATGTATGAGGGTCCCTGGTTTGTGTGTGAGCAGAATGCCTCATACAAGCTAGAGGGACAGACTTTAGTACAGAAAATGGCAGTATTTTAGCATAGAATTATCTAATGGCATATGCTATTAGGAAAGTATATTTTTCATGAAAATGCTTTATTTATATGAAACCATGGCTAATGCAAGCTCATTTATGTGGTACTTGATACGATTGGATTTTTAAACCTGTTACCTGGCCATTTTGTCTAAGTCTTCTCTTCCATCTTGTAGACATGCGCGCCGGATTGCCATACATGTGCTCCAATAATTGAAAGCCATGCAGCAGAAGTGCTAAGGGTTGTGGGAGGAATTGGTTTCTTCTTCAGCTTTACCGAGGTGAGTCAAGTAACATGCACCAGGAGTTACAACAAGTTCAAACATCTTGTTGTCAGAAAAGATCACAAAATGAAATGACCAGTTGTAAAATTTCCATATTACTTTGAGAGATACTGCCACCAGAAATAAAACCTTTTTTTACAACTATAATAACATCGTCACTTTATGCCCTTTATAATTTTGCTCAATACAGTACCAATGCTATTACATTACCTTTCCATTCCACTATGTTCTTCTATCGGGGGCTGCCATATTTGTGCTCCAGAAATTTGTTAGTGTTAGAATCTGGACAAGTTTAAACAGCAGATGTATAGGCAAAAAAACTCTGCATTATGTATTGGTAACTTTTAATACATATAAATATTTTGAATAGTCATTTTTAGTGCCAGTGTCATATTACTAATAATGCAGTACTGTTTTAACACAGGATAGCCTAAAACCCTTTTTCTGTGGCAATATTTCTCCATTTGTTTGTTCTTTACAGAGTATGATTATTATTATTAACATTTATATATAAAGTGCCAACATATCCCGCAGCGCTGTACAAAAAGTGGGTTTCATACATTGAACATACAGAGTAACATATAAAGCAATCAATAATCGATACAAGAGATGAAGAGATATACTTGTAGCTATTACTATTTTAAAAACAACAACTTGGTGGCAGGATTGTAATGGGCTAAAATAGAAACACAGTTAAGCATTCAATGATACTATTGATTAAAGTGTATCAAAGTAATATATTATGTACTGTTGCCCTGCACTAGTAAAAGTTGTGTATTTGCTTCAGAAAGACTACTATAGTCTATATAAGCAAAGCTGTTGTGTAGCCATGGAGGTAGCCATTTAAGCTGGAGAAAAACAGTACATTATATTTTAATTACTATAAAACATTTTTATTTTTTGGTGTTACTGTTCCTTTAAGGTACTTGTGCCTATACTTGTACCTACTTTGCAATATGCAGCAGTCACCAGTGCAAACGCCTAGCCTGTTCTGATGCATGGTCATAAGGGAACCATAAAGGTACCAGCAAATTGGACCTGGTGGTACCTCCAGGGTTCCTTTATTGGCTTATGTCCATAGCCACAATTGAATTGTGACAGAGAATCAGATGCTAAAACAGTTATTCATGCCATGCCTTAGTCGTGATTCTATTCACACTGATGCAGTAAAGAAAAATGTGTGCTTCAACTTGTGTATGAGTTGTTAAAGTAGAAGCAACTCACACACATTAGCATCCATATTAGTGCATCACATATAGGTTGTGAGGCTTCCTCGTATAGCCTCCTGCTATTAGGTTGCATTTTTGGCAAAAAAAAATTGAGCTTTGCATCCAAATTTTCAACCTTGGACTGTGCTGCATAAACATCACACATAGAGACAACCTCTGTCTAATTTAGTGGTGAATGTGGGAAGAGATAAGGAATGTGGATGAGGCAGAGCAAACCACTGAAGTTTTAAAAATAAATAAATGAAATCTGAATGTGAAATGTCTACAAATTTGCCCCCCTGCCCAGCTTTATTAACGTGTGTTTATGAAGGGTGTAATTATGCTTTATGCTCTCTTTCTGAAAACAAAGGTTTTCAGTGGCTGAATAATGTAAAATAAAGCTACATATTATACATTTATTGTATAAGAGCTACAGTGTCACAACAGCTTAAATGACATTGACTCTTGGTTTAAATACACTTAAAGGAAGTGTTTTATAGACTGGGAATTTTCAGCTGGGGCCACTTTGTTGGCCAGATGTCCCTGCATTCCACCTAGGTACCTGTGTAAATGCAACATGCTCTTTATAAGGTTCAAAGCTCGTGTGGGGAGGGGGGTGAAGATGGAGAATTATTTTAGAGGCAACCTAATGTCAATGTCCAAGTATGCACCGAAAGCTAAGATATTGCAGCCAACTTTCAATCAGGTGTCAGATAAAGGGACTGCTGTACTTTGCACACTGCTTTTTAAACTGTTGATACACAGTGCACTATTTAACCTAAAGCTGGCCCATATAGAGGATTCTAAATTATGATCCTGCTGGTTTGGGCTTATGGGTTAGTATATCCATTTATGGAGTTAACCCTCTCCATTATATGGCTAATAGCTGAGCCCACCACATTATTATTTATAATATTATTATTAGTATCAATATTATTAATAATAATATTAATAATATCATGTATTTATAAAACCTAACTTTTGCCAACCTCACTGTCCCATCTCAACCTGTCAGTAGCAGCTTCTGATGCTAACGGACTCCTGCTACACATATATGGCAGCCCCCTCATAGAGGAACAGGGGGGATCACATAGGAAATGTAAAAGCTTTGGGCAAATACTTTTATGGCAAAATTAGAAAGCTCATGCAAGGACAATGCTATGATATATTTAAAAAAACAAAAAAAACCTTTAATTTCAGGTATCGGTATCTCGATAATTTCATTGTTTTTTACCCAGTAATGCAGCTGAATCCTGTATTATCACAATTCTCTTAATATTATAATAATTTTTTCTTTTTCTCTCACAGATTCTTGGTGTTTGGCTGACTTACAGATACAGGAACCAAAAGGACCCACGAGCAAACCCCAGCGCGTTTCTTTGATTTAGAAGACCCTAAGACTACTCCTTCATTCAGTTTATTTAATGCATCTCTGCAGCTTTCTTGGTTGCTGTGGTTGATTTGTTTGAGGGACACTTCTTCAACTGTGAATTTATATTATTTTTTTTTCTTTTCACGGGAAGTAGAAAATATGATCTCAGTGTAATGGCTGGTCAAAATGAAAGAATGAAGAATCACAGTCTATTGACATTAAAGCTTAAGATGCTCTCACCTTAACTGGAGCCAACTTTGGGATATATTGGTTTATATGCTGTCGATAAAGTAATGTATATCTGTCCACCCTCCAACAGTAGGGCAATGCTGTTCAGCTCACTGTCATATTTATTAGTTAAACTTTTTAAAGTTGACTTTTTAATTGTTAATACATATATTCTGTGTAACAGACACAATTATGTTCTTTTAGTTCTATAAACAATTTTTTTTCTTTTTTGCTCATCAAATCAAAATCATGCTATGCACTGTAGTAGACAGCAAAAGCTAGTTAGTATAGTCCCTGAAAATGAAGTTCAGTGTTTTGACTAGTACACCATGTAAGAACAGCCTGGGTATTAGAATGCATGAACCCAGAGCAAGCTTATCCCTGACTGTACTTAATGTGTGAAACATATTAGGGTATTATGAAATATGGGGATTTTTTAGATGGCAATAAATAAGTTTTTCAATGGGTCAGGTCTCATAAATTAACATCCTGAGACCCTCTGTCCTTGAAAACTACAATCATTTTGTAGGTGGAGACTGTTTTGCCTCCTGGTGTTTTTACAGATGCCCACCATGTTTTTCTGGCCAATGTCTGAAATATGGTGAAACTGGTTCCCTGCTGTGTTCTTTTAGAAGAGATCAAGTTGTTTAACAATGTATGTTGCCACTAGCCATATAGCTGAGAAGATATTTTCTTATATCTATATCATTTTAGGCCTCTGGCCCTTAAGTAGACTAAAGATATTTGTAAATTGGAAAAACATCCCTTATGATCTTAGACTTAAAAACATTTCTTATGTTTTTACCTAGTTCATAAAAAATTGCATTTATATCAGAATGACATAAGAGATGTAAATTGACTTTATAGCTTAGCAATACTACTTCAGTGAATCTGAGCCTACCCTGTGCAATCCATAGCTATTACTTACTGGGCCCTCCCCATTCTTAATACCTTGTGTAAGGTGATTATATATATATATATATATATATATATATATATATATATATATATATATATATATATATATATATATATATATATATATATATATATATATATATATATATATATATATATATAAAATCTCTTCTTCCACATGCCGATCTCTTGTAGAAATATAAAACTTTAATGCAACACATTACACATTTTTTCAGTTTGTGTTTATTTGATTTAATAGATTGTAGTGGAAATTGCCCAGTTCAATTAGCCGTAACCGTGCTCTGTGCAATTCCAATGGCAGAAACTACGTTATGGTAATAAGAGGACCACTATTTTGTATTGTTTAAAATATGTCTTTTGTTTGAATGTTTTACTACACTGGAACTACACTGGAACTACAGTTATTTATGGCAGCATAAGAAATTCTGTCCAGCTATTCGTACTGTGAATCCAACCTCTGTTGTCTTTAGATACAGAATGGATTTTAATTTGCACTGCTGTAGAGAAAGATAAAAAGAACTGGAAAACAAAGAGCATTTGACTGATTTATTTTCTTTTGTTTCTTTTTATGTGAAAGTTGATGACAAATGTAATTGTATATAAATGAAGTTTATAAAAAGCAATAAGAAGGAACATTACCTTAATACTTTTAATGGCAGCATTGTCACGTTAGGTAGCCCTTTGACCCTAGAGCCAGGTCAGAATAATGCAATGGCCATCTATTCAGCTCCTTTGAATATACCAAGGGAGGGCAATTTCAGAACATTCTCACAATATCAACCTGTTAGAATTGCCTATTATACTTAAGTATATATTTATGGTACAAGTATAGGACCCATTATCCAGAATGCTCGGGACCAAGGGTATTCCAGATAAGGGATCTTTCTGTAATATGGATCTCCATACCTCAAGTCTACTAAAAAATCAATAAAACATTAATTAAACCCCATAGAATTTGTTTCCCCTCCAATAAGGATTCATTATATCTTAGTTGGGATCAATTACAAGGTACTGTTTTATTACTACAGAGAAAAAGGAAATCCGTTTTAAAATTCACTATTATTTTATTAAAATGGAGTCTATTGGAGACAGACTTTCCATAATTTGGAGCTTTCTGGATAATGGGCTTCCGGATAAGGGATCCCATACCTGTAGCTTCTAACCCGAAGTTGCAGGTCATGCATGTGACTGTTTCCCTTAAGTCAAATAATTTACAAGCCTTTATACTTACATTGTATGCACCTCTGCCATGGGTGCGTAATAACACCAAAAAGGGTTTAAAGCAGGAATTAACTGCTCTTTGACAAAGAGCCCCATAGGCTTGAAAAATGTTGTGTGACAGTAAATATTGTTGCGCAGTTAATCGCTGCTTTAAGGTCATGCACATATTGGTGGGTCAGCCATGTCCCCTTGCTTGCGGGCTCCTGTATAGAGGAAGCAGGCCTTCCCACCCCCCCCCACAACTGAGGAGTCTGCTTCCTCTATAGTTATGCCAATGATTCAGAATCAATGCATATTATGATAAAAATACAACCGCAATGAGTATATCAGGACTTTTATTTATAATTCCTATTGTGGCCTTTGGGATACTTGGGCTACTGCCACATAAGACTGTTTCTTTGTCTGAAAAGCAGCTATATGAAGCCAGTTCTCTTCCATCTGCACCAGCTTCAGCATTGGCCTGTAAGCACACAGCAGATTTTGTTGTAAAACTTTTGCATTTCTCAAAATTGGCTCCATGTGCCAGCACTCCGGCAACACCATGCCTGTCGGGGCAGATACAGGACGAGACAGAGGGGAGCTGAAAAACTGTTGCACTGCCTGCCTTTAAATGGAGCAGAGAAACAGCCTTGTGTGGCAGTAGGCTTACAGAAACAGGATGCAAGGCACCAATACAAAGGCTTTATATGAGTGAAATGTTTAACTGTAAAGACCTGTCAGGCTGATTTACGCATTCTTATCGGAAGTATAAGGTAGAGCAGTGCTGTGCCCCCGCCTGTCTGGCTCCTGTGACTGCTTACCTTTGTGTAAGCTTTAAATGGTATTGGTACTAAGATTAACTGGCCCCTGCATTGTTCACACCTCTTATTCAGTCTGTAAACCCTTGTATTGTTTAAACATGTAATCCCCTGTACTGTTCACACCTCTGACTTACACTGTTAGTCCCCACATTGTTCACCTGTTCACACCTCAGACAGACTGTAGGAGCAGTGGTAGCATTGTATCACTGTATATACTGCCTGCCGTATGCTGCCTGTGTGTATGGCACACACAAGCAGCATAGGGCAGGCAGAGTATGACACAGAGACAGTAGGGCAGGCAGATAATGGTACACACAGAAAGGGTAGAGCAGGCAGAGTATGGCACACACAGGCAGCATAGTGCAGGCAGAGTATGGCACACACAGAAAGGGTAGAGCAGGCAGAGTATGGCACACACAGGCAGCATAGGGCAGGCAGAGTGTGGCACACACACACACACACACACAGGCAGGGTAGGGCAGGCAGAGTGTGGCACACACACACACAGGCAGGGTAGGGCAGGCAGAGTGTGGCACACACACACACACACACACACACACAGGCAGGGTAGGGCAGGCAGAGTGTGGCACACACAGGCAGTGTTCCGCCTGTCCTATGCTGCCTGTGTGTGCCATATTCTGCCTGTCCTATGCCTGTGGGAGGTGAACCTGGAAGAGGTTTGTTCTGGAAGTTTGTTAGCATTTGGAAATAGGCATCTTAATATGACATAATAAACTTTTTTCACATATGAATGAAGGATGATATCCCTGCAGTGAGCACCAACCATTTGGGTCTTTGCTGCGCTACCACCATTAATGTGGGTATGGTCTTAAAAGCTCTTGTGATAACATGGGTGTGGTTTGAAGTGGGTGCAGTTTAAAAAAGGGGAGTGGTCCAACCTGGCTTCCATTATTGGCCCTCCACCATCTAGGCCACAGAAGTTGAACAGCACTGAGGTAGAGCAAGAAGGGGTAATCTAACTTAGAGCTCATATTCTGAGAGTTCTAGATAAAAAAAAGGCAACAATTTTTGTTGCATAAAACACCCAAACTTAACAAAATAACATTTCTATTCATAAAGATTTGCCAGTAGTACCAAGGCCAAGAAGCTTCTCGCTTTGGTGTGTTTTTCATATTTAAGTGCTCTTGTAACCATTTATCAAAGTGTATATTCTGCAATTTATACCATAACCACATTTCAGTAGGTTTTATTACAATTCAAAGGGTTCAGTGAAGTCAGGGCATATTTACTAAAGTGCAGAATTTCAAAGACCACATTTTAATAAAAAATAATTATTCTTGTTTTTCAAATTGTTGACAGGCATCCAGTTACGACTTTTAGCACAAGGTGCTGTTTGCACTAATGCTGGGCCTGCACATTCAGCAGCATACCCCAGGTGTGCAAATAGAGTGTGTGTGCATGAAGTGCTGAATGAATCTGAAAGACTTGTCACCATGGTTACACACTGAGGAAGTGGGAGGAAAGGCCACATAAGCTAACCATCAGTGCCACCTAGTGGCGATCTTCCAATATTGCTTTAAAAAGGCAGAAAATTCTGCTAAAATATAAAGCAATTTAAAAAAAAATTTTAAAAGAAAATTCTGCAACATTCACAAATATGCCATAAGAAAAATACCAAAAGTAAGCCGACTTAAACATACATATTTAAATGCATAATGATCCCCAGTCTTCCTGATTTTATCAAACTATAATTATTAGCCTACATTCTTTTAACACATTTTCACTGGTGCACAATTTCCTCCAGTCAATTCAAATCATTAGATTTTTTTGTTATACAATATGGCCAGAGAAAATATGTGCTGAGTAACCCCTTCATGTAAAATCTCCTTGGTATGTCCATGCTCCTTGTTACATGTCTGCATACTGACTAGAGTTGCCACTTTTGAACCAGACATCCCGGTTTTCAGGGGGTTATCCAGTTCAAAACCTTCTGACCATTTTTCAACAAAAATTAAACTAAAAAAAGCTAGGCTGACATCCAACCACTTGTGTCAGAGAGGTGAAGTAACCCCAGCCATGATGTCATAACCCTGCCCCAATAATTTATAACCCCACCTCATTATGTAATGGCCCCACCCCTAATGCCATTGACACACCTCTTTGCTGGTTTTAACTGCAGACATTTTAACTACATGTCCCTTACCTTTCTAAGCGACAGCGCAGGGCAAGGGGTGCGGCCGCATTGCTAGTGCAGAGAACACAATTTCACTCAGAATTTCAGCTCTTAAAGTTACCATGCAATAAATGTCTTGCATTAATCAACTGCACATTGAATAGTGAAAGAAGATGTCTTATTGGTGGCTGTGAGCTGCTACAGGGCTGCTTTCAAAAGCATCTCTTGGGCCCACAGCTGTAATCCAACTATGTCTTGTAGAAAGAACACGAAGAGTCAAGCGTAAGACACCAACAGTCAGCGTTGCACTGGGGAACCAAAGGTCCACTGACTGGTATGCCCATATCTGACACAAGATTGTTGTATAAAGTAACCAGAGGGGAGGCTGGGCTAGAGGATGCCATTTCAGTGGGGTTTATGGGAAATATTTTGTACATAGAAATACCACAGCAACCAGTGTGGCAATCCCACGCATAGAAAAAAAATAGAAAAATGCTGTTAAACAAGTTTTTTTCTGTACAATAGCCTATGGCAAATATTTTTGAGAATGAAATGCTTGACTTGAAAGCTGAGGATATAGTGAGGGGAGGCTAAGCAGGGTCAGAGCTAGGTGTAGGCAGGTGCCTAGGGCGCAACTTGAGTGGGGTGTGTTTCTATTAACTAACAGAATTGTCTCTGAGCACAATTACACTGCTTTTGTCTAATACTGGGCTATTTTTATTTCATTTTTGCTTTTTGATCATTACAATATCCTTACTACTTTTGGCTGTGCCCACTTTTTATACTACACCCCATGTTTGCCCTTGGGTAAGGGATAAATGAACATGGTTCAACTGCTCAGGTAAAGGCACATGTTTTCGCTGGAGGAATCATTTTATATGTTCCTCAGGATTAAGTGGGTGGAGGGACCACCACCCAGGGGGTGACTGGTCGGATAAAAATTGGGCCCTTTAAGGGGAGAAAAACCCTGCTAACTTGATAGTATGGGGCCCCATTATTACTAATGGTGGCCCTTCATGTCCCTAGAGGAGCTTGGCCACTTAGAACTGATTTAGTCTTTAAAAACCTTGAGAGCACCGCTAAGTGTGTGATAAAGGAGCTGCTATTCTTGATGCTCTCACAGTCAAGTAATAAATAGCAGTCTCTGTCCTGTCAGTGCTGCTGTCAATAAGTTTGTTATAGATAATGAGTTTTGACCTAAGAATGCACCATTTATATAAGGAATAATGAACCCTCTATTGTGGATTTAGTTGTATGGCCATATAAAGGTACAACGCTGAAGGCCATGGAACTCTGAGTTGACTTCTACTATACTCATATTTTACGACAGGGGGAAGGTTTTTGTTATAATATACGTATATATATACGTATATACGTAATATAATTTTCAGTGAGTCATGAAACTGATGACATCACTACTGTTTATACATATAAATATTATATATTCTTAGCTCTCTGGTGTATTATAAAACACAATGGTGCATAACAAAATACCCAACATATATACAGATTGCCTATCCATTCTCTATTTATTATAGTTGTACCCAATTTGATTGCCATGGAGCCACAATACCAGCCATTGTAATGAAGGCTGGAGAATGTTTGTTATGCTAGCAGTTCTATGCCATCTAGAAGTATTCAAAAGACAAACAACATGATTATTTATAAATAACCCCAGATAGATTTATTTAAAAAATCAAATTGCATTCAGTTGAAGCAAACGGTAACACGTTTAAAAAGACAAAAACAATGGTTTCCTTCATACACCGCTAAATTTGTATGTTGTTGGCTTTGGTACATATTGTAACATTACTTTAGCAAACACCTCCGCAATATTCATAGTCGATTCAAAATAAAATCTCCTGTGATATATTCCCTTTTAAAGTTCTGTTTTCAGCAGGATCAAAGCTTTCTTCATGTTCTCAAACACTAGGAGGAAAATAAAGAGAAAAGAATGAATACCATGAGCAATTAAATGCATGTTAAATTAGCTATACTATCCACCAAGGGAAATAGCTATCCTATTGCATATAGGCCCAGGGATACTCCTGAAACTACACAGTTAGCTGAGTTGTAGCCCATAATTAGCACTGGTCTGGGGGATGGAATTAAGGAGGCTATTTGAAAAAGTACACCTTTTTTTTAGTGATACTGGCATGATTCCTAAACATGAGGGTATCCTTCTGTAGGTGTCTCTCCACCTACAGTAATGGTACCCATGTGTATTCCTAGCGTTTTGCACCCTGCACATTTTCTAGACAGCAAAAACTCGGGGTCCTGGCGGTTATAATTGTAATTAATGGCAAGGCTATTCCCAGCATTTTGCTGCCTGGAAAAAGAGCGGATAGCAAAATGCTAGGAGTATCTATCTGCCGCAGTTGAATAATCGCTCCTAAATGCCTTTCCACCATCAATTCTGCTGGAAAGGCCTAAGCATCACTTTGGTTTTCCGAAGTCATGCAAAGTTGCCTGTAGGAGGAAATCACCAGCTTTTGTCTTGCTGCCGATTCTCAGACTTTGATTTATGACTTACAGAAATAGGTACCAAATTCATTTGCGGGTGGAACACTTACACAAATCAATATCTGCTGGCTCATAGGTGTACTGGTGGTTGGAGTATTTCCCAGGAAGATCTGCTCTGACGACCAGGGAGGGATCTGTGCAGAAAGAAATGTCCACAGTATTATTAGCATTATATATTATTGTAACAAAGTCTACAATAGTGCTATATGAAATCTGTGTATTATAAAATGTGCATAATAAAAATTATTTGTGCTTTTCTTGCTGGATGTTTTAACAAGCAAGTCATTGATGAGGAGTAGGATAAAACAATGACTTCTGTATAAAGCATCTCTCGGGACTGCCTGAGGGGCAACAAACAGAAATACTGTCCAAATAGCTGCTTTCACGATAAGTTGGCCAGACTCTATATAATACACACAAGACCCAGTTTACTTACCTACAAATACAACCTTGGGAACATACTGGCCATCAAGCTGAAGGTTCTTATCTGTAGGATCATACTAAAAAAGGCAAATACATATTTTAATTATTTATGTTTTTAATTGCAATATATAGAGAATATTTTTTTTTTATCTTGACACTATTTGGCATTGTTTATTTCAGAACAGATCAGGTACATATTTAGGCATATATTCTATAATACACCAATATAATACCCAATAATGTAGTAATGAAGGATTTGAATGCAACAGCTTGTATATGTGAATTTGAGGAATCTTTGTTCATATTACTGTCACCTGGTGGATAAGAGGGGAAGTCACTACAAAGATACTGGATAGAGTGTCACCTTCAGCTGCACATTTAATGCAGTCTGTGTGCATAGTATGAAACACTTCACATATAATATACTGCATATTATTCTCTGTTCTATAAACCCATTGCTTTAGACCAAATATTAAATGCCAAGCAAGGACACATTACTTACAACAACATTGAGAAGCACAAACTCTTCTGCCAGTTTCTGGATACCTTGGTGTTCAGCAAATGCTTTCTTCAGAGCTACAATAGAAATTCCATTCTTGTTACCAGGCAGTACTGTACATTACTATGCAATACATATAAGCCATAAGCAGTGTAGAAAGAAGTACATCAACATTATTGCAACCTGATTAATCAGATCTGTTCTACATATATATATACACATATGGGCATCAATTATTTTGCATGTGGGGGCCTTATGTTTTCGCATATTTATCTTATTCATAGGAGTGGGAACAACCATGAAGGTTCTGATAAAGCAACATTAGGTAATTATAGGTAAGTAAACCTTTACAATATACTAACCAGAATCATATTCCTGTTCTGAATGCATATGTATATAGCTTATTGCAAATGTGATGGTGTTGTTCTAGTCAAGGTATAGCATATAAAGCTATAAAGCTGTAAAGCCGGCATGTCTAGTTTGTTCTGTACAAACACATTGTATGTGTGACAGTGTTTCACATTAGGGCCTTTATGCCCATTTTATTTTAAAAACTGAAACAGAAATGAATCAGAGTTTGTTTAACCTGTTGCATTTAGAATGGAATGTTGAAAAATGTTACCTAGAGAATGGGGGCAGTCGTTTCTGTGGTTAATGAGAATCAATGGTTTGTTTCTGCAGGAAAAAGAGAAAGGAAATAATTACACAATATTATCATATTTAACATACAAGCTTAATTGTTTTTTTAAGGGGCAGGCAACTAAAGGATTTCCAGATTACATATCTTACAAATCTTTGTTTTCTTTGTAGTAATTAAAAACATTGTAGAAAATTTTTTTTATTACTCCTGCAAACTACATACTTGTAGTTAACTGTTGTATTTATTGCTTGCTTCCCTTATGTAACCAATTAAAAGATAATACACCTTTCTCCTGCCACATTGCATTTCACCTTACAGAACATCCTTCTGTGAATATCCCACTGTGCTCCATTGATATGATGGTATAAAAAGCAAGAAACCCCTGCTTAGCCAGCCATAAATTAGTAATAAAAGAGTATCAGTCCAATAGACAATATTTCCAAATGGCACACAGCCATGCAATGGGCAAAGACTTGTGAAATGTTATTAAGACCCCAGTATTACATTATTGTGTGAGTGCCATGAGATATGGTGTATGCCTGTGACAGCATGGCATTAATAATACACATTCCTATAGAATAACACTAGAGGGCACCCATGATAATATATAGTTCTTACTCTGTTTTTGCTTTGTACAAGCCTTCCTCGTATGTCTGAACCCACTCGAGATTGTCACCCCATCCTGCAAAAAAAAGAGCCAGATATAAAAATGCAACAACAGCATAAGTGAGGTTTTCAAATACATGCAAGCTAGATTGTTGCCTTACTCATGCTATGAGAGCCTTGTGTCACAGACTGCCTTCACATGTCAGGTACAGAAGTGATTTCTAGGTGAGCTGATGAGCTCTGCAACATGTGCATTAGGTAGGTGTTCTGCTCTAAAGGAATGGAGTGGCTTGGCTAACCCTAAGGGCATAACATGCAAGAGCTGATATGTATATAAGGACTGACAGGTACCTCCCTTAACTATAATTAACTACAGTTCCCAGCAGTCTCATCCAACAGAAATACAAGCTGAATGTTGCAGGCACTTCCAAACTAGCTTCTAATGGTTAATGATGCTGGTAGTTATTGGGCTGGGAGATGTTAAATGAAGCTCAGGATGGGATTACTTTTTCTCAAATACCAGTGATAATATAACAACACAGAGACAGGGATAAGCTGGCCTCACCTCTGGAGAGTGTTTGTAAGACTCTGGTAGCTTGTGGTAAATCCTTGGCTAAAGTCAATGAGGTAGCCACAAGGAGAACAAACAGGGTCTTGAGAACTGTCTCCATAGTTAGCAGTGCTGGGGAAACAAAACATAATTAGGAAAATGTGATACCCATCATAATTAGGAAATATATTATCCATCATAGCAGAAATGTGTTGCATACATGGAACATTATAATATATTTACATCTTTTTTAAACCCACAGCCTGTGTTATACTGCAGTCACTTCAGCATAGCCTTTACATACTGTATACTTTTCCTACAGATATTATTTTCTTCTTAAAGGGGAACTCCACCCAAAACAGGTTTTTTTTCTCACAATAAAAGAAAATACAACTTTCTAAAATAGAAGTTATTTGTAAGTCTGATTGCTACTGAAAGGTATTGGCCTTGCCGCATACATTCTATGCACTACTGGTTTCTGACGCCTGAAATGACGTGGCAGAAGCCAGCTGGTTAAAAAACTATGTGTATAACTGACGTCTGCTACATTGTTCCAAGAGTCAGAACCAAAAAACAGAAAGTGATAAACGAATACTGCTTTCAGCAATTGCATTTACAAATAACTTTAAAAGGATTAAACATTGTTAATGAATGGAAAGTTGCCTAGAATTATATTTTCAGTCATTATAAAAACACACGTTTTGGGTGGAGATCCCCTTTAAAATTTTTAGGATTTCAACTGCATAAATAAATAAAATACATTTCTAATGTATAGTTGAAATATGCTCAGCTACTGTATCAATATTGCTTATTTAGTTGCTCAATCAATGATTATGTTAACTACTGAAAGAGTCGTGCTGCACCCTAATGTAGTTAGGAGCCACAGTTCCTGCTTCTGTTTAGTACAGATACGGAATGCTCACAGACCGCCATTCTAGTTTTGCTATATCAGGCATATTCAGTTTCTAGCAGCCTATCAGGATTCCTGGGGGCTGTATATTGGGCAAGCCTATGGTCCTCCATGCATATTGTGACTATTTACAATATCCACTCATTTTTATCACATATATTTCAAATAATTAATGCCATGCCTAATCCCAAACCAAATCATCCAGACCTACTTTGTGCCCATAGTAGTTCCACAAAGAGCATGTATCAAGCTTCATGACCATTGCTGTACCACAAAGAGCATGTATCAAACTTCACTTGCTATTTAAGATAAAAGGCATTCCTGCAACATGACTAAATACTGACCCAGTGTAACACTTTCATTGGATGCTGGGGATTTACCTGGTCAAGAAAAAACAAAAGGCTCTTTGTGGGACTTGGAACTTGTAATAAATGCCCAGGAAGAATAAATTCCCTCTCCTGATTGTTACTTGTCTCAGCTGCATGTAACCTAAACCTAAGTAGCACACAGAGAAATCAGTCAGAGCCAACTCACCTTTAGTCCAGAGGCAGGAGAGTGTTCAGCTTCTGTCAGTACCTGCTGAGAAGGCTCCTCTGGTATTTATACACCTGAGCACACCTGGGCCCCTCCCACCACATCAGAATATCAATAGACTTGTAATAACCTGTGCAGTATTACTTGTACAATAATCTTCTTATAAAAGCTAGGAAATAAAACCTCCCGCTTACAATAAGCTGATGCCTATCAGTTAACACTTGCTATTACAACCTGTATTTCAGCTAGGCTTGATTTGTATCTTGGTGGGGGGTTTCTTTCCCTTTCTCTTTTTCCAATAATTGGGCATTAATCCAAGTCTAGGTAAGCCTAAATGGGATATAATGATTTGCCTGGAGGCTGATCTGTCTGTGTCTGATTGGATACAAACATTGGCTGTGATTTAAAGAAAAGAAAAGTCACTAAGCAAAGAGTTACATTTGTAGCAGTCGTAGACTTGTCACCGAGTGAAAACTCCCGGCTGCTGGAAGCCTTTCCC
This sequence comes from Xenopus tropicalis, assembly GCF_000004195.4. Lineage (NCBI taxonomy): Eukaryota > Metazoa > Chordata > Amphibia > Anura > Pipidae > Xenopus > Xenopus tropicalis. Next base: position 37,436,926 of record NC_030682.2, read on the forward strand.
TTGCACTGTATTAGTTAGTTAGCTTACGGCCATGCCTTTCCTTCCTCCTTGTAAGATAAAAGGTTTATTAGGTGTAGGTATATTACATTATGGGTGATGTCACAGGCATTTGATTGCAAGATGCATATAAATACGTTCTGAAATATTAAGAAAATGTACATTTCCTATATAAATTAGATTTTGTTATTCTGACCTACTATTATTCTCTCTATGAGAGTGATTCCTATCAGTTAATGTAATTTTCCTCTTAAATCATACAATACATACTACCTATGTTATCCTATATGGTCCATTCTCTGGTATGCTTTGCCTGGCCCAATGTTGTTTATAGCAGCATAAACATATGTGCAAATACATACTGTACATGCTATAGTAGTAGAATGAGATGTCAATATTAGGTCAAGGTAGTAACAGTAGACAGTAACTGTGTCATGCATATAGGGACATGTATAACTGTGTTAATAACAGAGAAGTAGAGCAGTTGCTTATATTGGTTTATAAGCTCATTAGAGAAATGAACATAATTATTGCATGAAAATTACTGTAAATAGCTTATGTGGATATAATTATTTATATATATATATATATATATATATATATATATATATATATATATATATATATATATATATATATATATTAGGTTTTAACAATATATCTACAATAAAAATTTTTTAATGAAACATTGAAGGGTGTGCTGGCCACAGATGATTATTTTCTATATATATATACATATATAAATTCATAATCACATGTATATTACATTATATCTTATTTTCAGTGGGGGGTCCATAATAATTCTGATACCAGTGTTGTGTGTAATATTCTGGCCAGCCAATAACGTTCATGAGTATGTGTGAGCTAATAGAACCTGATTCTGAGCTGTAGCTCAACAACAGGTAGAGGCTGCAGGTTGTTCAGCCCTGATAAGTGATGAGTGAATCTGTCCCATTTCGCCGTAAAATTTTGCCTGTGACTTTATTTTGCCGCCCGCATCTTTATTTTTACGCGACTGGGCCTATTTTGACAAATTTTTCCACTGCGAATTTTCGTGCAAGTTTCTCGAAACAATTCTCCGCTGGCGAAATGTGGAAATTCGCATGCCTGGCGAAAATAATTGCTCATCACTAGCCCTGATACTTAATGCTGCTGGCAGTATCTTGCATTACTATATACATTATTCTACATTTGCATCCTTTTCACAGAAAATGCAAAAGTCTATGGGCTGTCAGTAAGTTTTTTTCTCCCATCATCATACAGCAGCTTCTGTGTTGGTCTTAGAATGAGAGGGGCAGATATAGCCCAAGAAAGTTACACCAGCTTGAAATTGAACATCTCTGGATTTTTTTATGTTACCACCTAAAAATGAATGCATGATATTATATGCTTCTGTTTTCTTCCCAAATCTTTGGTGTCCAGGTTTTTACAAGATATGTTATAAGATAAGTTAGCAGGAAAACTGCTTCAGTATACTGCAGATAAAATTAACAAGAAATGCAATAGTTATTGTAATGCCCTGCCTAGTAAGTAATGGACTTTTATGACTAAAGTGAGGTTGCAAAAGCAGCATAGACATCCAGTGGAAACTATGAATTATCCAGAAATACTGATTAATAATTCTGCTGCTCATAGCCTGTTATAATTTGGGATAGCCTTTTAATTGCTGGCAAATGCAGTCTGGCTTTGGCTCTTGTACATAATCAAGATATCCAAAATATACTAACAGTATTTTTGTTGTTATCTTGACTATTGGGTAAATAATGATTTGTCCAGTTTGCCCCTGGGCACTTATTGTGTTAAAACAACTAGTACATATTAAATGTGCTTCTGTGTGTGACAAAAACTCTCTTGCCATGCAAGAGAGGTTTGTAAAAGTATTTTTCGTTTCCATCTATCCTTGTAAAAAAAATGATAGGCATCAATTTTATTTTTTCAGGGATGAGGCTTACTGGTCTACAGAACATAACATAACCTCTCAGTGTGTTAATATGTATCTGACCATTTTACTTTTGGGTTACTGGCTCATTATAAGATCGGTCTGATATTATCCAGTGTGTATATTCGCACGTATGAACAAGAAGCACTGAAGCTCAGAATAGTGGTGGAAGCTGTAGCCACACTCACCTCTGAATCTGCCAGTGCCATTTATATATAAATGTGTACTGAAAAAGGGCAAAGGTAGATTGGACTAAGTGCCTGGACAGGCGTCAGTTTTATAGGAGCTCATGGTTAGGGAATGAGGCCAAAGTCATCAAAACTTCCTAACTGTGTTGGCATTGGTGTAGTCATCTTTACGCATGAACTCTTGAAACATACTTTGCAACACACTGGGCACATTGGCACTACCTGCTTTGCTTTGTCTGAATTGGCTAACCACTTAATGTGTGAAACCTTTGCACAACAATCTTAGTGACATCTGTGTGATACTATGGGGTCAGGAATAATACATTGCTGGCTGATGACTTCCATTGGCAAGTGCAGCACTTTGCCCTCCAGCAACAGCATGGACTGCGCCTCCCTTCACAATTCACACATGATCCGATCATGTGAAATACAAGATGTGCATCTGGCTCTGAATTGGCCAGTGGATGATAAGACTGATTGTTTCTTCCTCTAATAATTGTCCAGCTTCGTAAATTAAATAATCTCTTAATGTTAATCCTTTAAAAAAAGACCACCCTTTTTAATCTTGTACCACCGCCCAAACAAGTAGGTATCAGTTCTATAGACTTTGCCTTGGTCGTGTTAGTACATGTTATGTTTCACTCAATGGCTGAATGGGAATCACTGATGAATAATGATAACTGTGCCCTACTGCACATAGTGGGACACCAAAGATTTGGTCCATTAGTAATGGCGTTGCACTGTTCTTACTTGTAACTAACAAACTTCATTTGAGGTTTCCATGCCCTTTGCACCAGGCCTAATATATGGAGACATGTGATGCAAAAGCCAATTACACCATTTTAATTTAAAGATGTCTGAGTGTATTTGCCTGGTTTCCTTTACTGCAGCAATATAGCAGTTATGAGAAATATGCAGCCAGCCTTGAACCATAAAATTCAACACAGCAGGGGCCCCAAAGGGGGTGTAGGGACTCCTGGGGTAGCAGCCCACACACCCCATTCTGACCCGGGTTATCTTAAAACAGAGGAGCTCTTTTCTATGCCATACAATGAATATAATTCTTGACACTCTGCTTCCCCATCACTGCAGCTTGGAAGAACATTTGTGAACATTTAAGGCTCCATCAATAACCTGTCTGTTACACAACTGGCAAACTGGCCGATATTTGGCAGACATTGATGAGCCAGGTTTAAAAAGCGGGGGTTTGTTACCCCATCAAGCTGCATTCTCAGCATTCAGATCTGATTGTTAAGACTGAGGGCCAAATGATTGGATCAGCCCGATATACTGGGGAAAGGTCTGCTCATTTGGTGACCTTAGGGAGGTCATAGGATTGTGAGGGATCACTACGAAGCTATATTTTGCTTTTTATTTGGCACGGTGTAGAAAAAAATAAAAATAACAGCAATGCATTACTGTCTTGCAGGTTCATGTTTTTCCATATTTTGCAGCGTCTTTTCACAGAATTCCATTGTGGTTGCAGCCACCAGCAGACATGTACCTGGCTTAGTTGCGTCCGATTAAATGAGAATAGCACGATTGTGTCTGCAGTTCAACTTGAATTAGAAGCAATTGCACTGAAAATGTTCCAGTTCACTTCTGCCATTTGGTGTACAAGTGACATGTGTGCTCTAGTTTTTTGGTGCAACTACACCGTGGTGATTAAAGCAGGGTGCTGTGGGAACCCTGAAGCTACCGTATGGTTCAGAGGTGGGGGCAGCTCCAACGTTCTCTAGCATCAATAGCCACAACTGCACCCAATTTGGAACAGGAGGCAGGAAGGACTGAGTTGCACAGAGTGCAACTATATGGAAGTGCAAACAGTGCTTTTTGATGCAAGCACCTGCAGTAGGTAATGTAAATGTGTGCTCAGATCAGGACAGGGATTTGAAATAGACCCCGGCATTTCAAGTACACAGAGGCCCAAACAGCCCCCCCACCAGCCCAATGTTTGTGGCATTTTACAGCAGCCCCTCTGGCATTTGCCACAATCCAAAATTGCCAGTCCGGGCCTGTGTGCACTTTAATGAAAGCTGTCTATTACAGGATGATGCAGGGCTGAGCAGTGGGCAGTGGATCTCTGCAGGTTTTAGAACTGACCCATATTATAGGGATGGTCTAAAGTCTAAACAGAATATCCCTTTTGAGCTTTAAAATCACAAAGTACAAATCCCCAGTGCTGAGTCACTAAATGCAACATATTTTCAGAAACTTCCCTGTTTTAAAGTTTATCAATCTAATCTTAATTGGAGCTAGATTATATAGAGCGGTTATGTGCCACCTGCATATTGGGTCAGTGCCGAGGGAGTCTCTATGACTTGTCTCAGAGATACTCACTGATTACCCAAGGATACGCTTCACAGAACCCCTTTCCTCCTTACAGTGACTGCTTATATCTACTGTCAGTGGTGTAGCTAGAAGTCTCTGGGTCCCACAGCAAAATCATTTTAGGGCCCCCTAAATTTTGAGGGTGAGATGTTTATATATATTGAAACTGCTTATCAGACAGTGCCCCAGTGGCCCCCTGTATCTTCTGGGTATGTAATGGGGGATCCTTTATTAATGACAAAAATGGCATATCCTTTTAAATGGCTGCCTGTATGAGAGGCAGTTCTCTAGCTCTGTATATTGTTATAATCATCCTACATTAAATAAATTATTATTTATGCTTTTCTGCCATTTCTCATAAATATTTTTGACACCTTTGTTACTTCCAGGCACATTTATTCTGTAGGCAGCAACTTGGAGCACAGCTGTAATTACGCTGCACTTATAGGTAAAACAAAATGGTGATTTGCATCCAAAAATTGTACTTTACACACTGCACTTGAATTCATAAATGTCCCTTTACTTCTTTGACTGCAGTTCTTACTAAATTGCAGCAGCCGGCAGATAATGCTAGGTGCTTAGCAGTAGCTAGAACTCCATGGTCTCCATGGAGGTGGATTTAAATGACTACAGATAATGTTGGTGATAGCTTTTATTTTATTAAAAAATAACCATTTTGCCCCCTTATTACAGAGAATGATGGATGAATCCCTTAATACATGAGAACCCCTTTTCCCCCTGCCGTGTTTGCTAATCTAGAGGAAAATCAGAGGATCTGTCAGTCTTGGGTGTTGGCTTACAGGTATTTTGCTGCTCCATGGTAACTGAGGAGTGGCTTTGTTTATGGAGCAGGTCTTTTGCTGAAGTGCACTGGGCAGAGCAGAAAGGATTGGTGTAATGCTTAAAGCCTATTTTAGTACATTTAAGCAGGTAATTTTAATTGCTGCTTTCTTTTAGGAATGGAAATTTTTCATTTTATGGAATTACTCTTTTCTGTTGTTTCTCTATGCAGAGAAAAGAAAGCTTATTATACTGTGTAGCAGTACAATCATGGGGCATATGCACAATAATGGAGGTACACTGGGGGTGCAGGGACATATAACGTAAAGCCTTTTCTTACCATATTTGTACTCATTTCCCTATCAGTTGTTTATGACTTTATTGGGCGACTTCAACAATAATCCTACCAGCTCCTTGCCACAACTACCTGCTGGACACCCTAATCAGACCCATATTTTTATCATGTTCTCAGTTCCATTTAATCATGTCCCATCAGTTTTACATGCTGCTGGGGTAGAGCAGCCCATAAGTGCATATGCAGTGCTCCTTGGATGGATGATATTGTAGTTATGCCTCATAATGTTTGTGAACATGGCAGGTGGATCAGGCACGTACAGCATAATGTGGTTGGTGGGCTTTTGAGCTCCTTAACAATTAGCCAGTCCCAGTCAGGTATCATTTCTGGACCCCGTCCCTCAGCACACAAATCACCATTTTGTTTTACCCATAAGTGCAGCATAATTACAGCTGTACTCCGCGTTACTGCCTATATAATAAATGTGCCTGCAAGAACTGCAAGTAACAAAGTTGTCAAACATATTTAAAAAAATAGTAGAGAAGTGTTAAAACCAGCTTCTATTTAATGTAAGATGATTATAAGAATATACAGAGCTAGAGAACTGCCTCATTCTTATCAGCTTTCTGGCATAAAAAAGAACAATTTTACGATGTATTCTGGTATTCTGGTCTTATTAAGGAAAGGAATGTCATCCATCATGCCAAGGAGACATGCTTCTGGGGAAGTCCCCCGCAAAAAAATGAAATGTTTACTTAACCTTCTCTATAGATGCTCAGACTTATTTACCAATGGTAGTGAAGCTAGTGTAAAACTGTACCTGGCTTTTAAAAGTTGCAAATATCCAAGCAGGTACAGACATCATTTGTACCTTGGCTCTCCATCCAAAAAACACAGAAGACCCCGGACAGAAGAGCAAGAACACTAAGGGACATTAAAGTACAAGTTAGGTAACAGGCAGACCTGGACCTCATGAATACACCTGGACCTCATAAATGGAGCACTGTATTCATGGGATGTACGTAAGTCTGCCATAAGCAGATTTCATACTGCAAAGCACCCTATTATTAATAAATGAGGCCCACCGTTACATTAAAGCAGGATCAGACTAGGCTGACGAGACACAAGGAAAAAACCTGGTGAGCCCCAGCTCTGGTGGACCCCGCCAACCCACACCCCTCTTTCCCCTGATCACAGCGAAGTATAAGGTATGCATAATTGGTCCAATGCCGAATCAGAGTATTAATCATCAAAAATGTAAATTATAAAACAAGGTATATATAATATTAGTATATTACCCCCTAAAATAATTTAAATTGTGCTTTGGGAGGAAGCTAATATGCAAGAACATGTTTATAGAATTTTCTACACTTTCAGTTACATTCAGAAGCCATAAAAGTGCTGGAGTCTGTAGTTTTGGAAGTCGGACTTTCTGACCCACACACAGGTACAAGTCCACTAGCATGATGCTAGATTCCAGATACCTATCTCCTAAAACCCGTTGTTTCATAAGTAGCAGTAAAATGAATAAGAACTGCCTGAGACTCGTCAGCATTAGGATATGCTTTCACTCACACACACAGAGCTGATTCATCACTAGCCCGGCTCCACAGCACTTCCTCCATTGTGTTCCTGAGCTGGGATCAGATCCGGGATTCTATCTTTTCACAAAAAAACTGAATGTAAACAGAAGAACATTTTTTTTTAAACAAACACTTGACTTGACTTGTCATTCCTGCAAAGTGAAATGCTGACTGCACATATAGATTAGAAATAATAAGCAACATTTGGTGTATATGAAGCAATACAGGTAGCAAAATGAACAGCCGAGAAAGAAATATTGCAGCCAAAGTGAAACTGTCGAAATGAATGATAGAAAGCTTACTAGAAATAAATACACAGAAATACAGAGTCAGGCATTAATCCTCAGGCTGTGTGTCAGGCTCAGGACAATAATATGAATGAAATACCTTGCACTCTCCTTAAAGGAAAACTATATGCCGAGAATGAATACAAACAGATAGTTTATATTATATTAAGTGGCCTATTAAAGAATCTTATCAGACTGGAATATATATATATATAACAGTAAATATTGCCCTTTTACATCTTTTAACTTGAGCCACCATTTTGTGAGATCACCTGACAAGAAATGACAGAAATGCAGCTCTAACTGTAACAGGAAGCGTGGGAGTAAAAGGCTGAACCGTGTCCGTTCATCGGCTGATGTGACCTAATGTGTATGTGTGCCCTTGGTTTGATTATGTGCACCATGAATCATGTGATCACATATAAGATTACCCAATGGCACATACTACCAAAAAGTATATTTTTATGAACAGGATTTATTTAGAAGAAGCAGGCTGTTACATATACAGTAAGCTGTTTTATGCAATATATTTTTATAGAGTCCTGCTTGTTCAGGGGTATAGTATATATTTAAGAGAGAATTATATGAATGCTGAATGTTGGATTAAGCAAATGCTGCAATCTTGGTGTGGTTGGAGGTACCATTGGCACTATCACTAGAGAGCCACGTGGGTTCACTCTCACAGCAATTACATAAAGATAGTTCCAAATGGTGTAAGTTTATATACTGTATATGCCCCAAAGTGGATATGAGGAGGGTGGGTGGGAATTGTTAGGCCAGTCCCAACCTGGGTACTGCATCCCATTTTTTGCTGACCTGATATTATGCCTTGGCAGTTATTACATACAGGAAATAGAACCATTGCTTATCTGCAGGGCTTAATTTTTCTACTTTTTTCTACCACATGGACATAGCCAAATAATAGTAAAACAATTAAGTTAATTACAAGTAAGTCTTTGGAGCCCTTGAGCTGGCTGGGAACAAATTGTTGTTCATACATGCAGTTGATTGTTACAGAATTAACGGCTATGTTCATGTAATGCTTGGGATGCTTGCCGCTCTACATGCTCGATTGCTGCACCTTAGTAGAACTTTAGTACTTTATAAATACCAGAATGAAAATACATGCTACATAGTTACATAGTTACATAGTTACATAGTTACATAGGGTTGAAAAAAGACCTGTGTCCATCAAGTTCAACCCATCCAAGTAAATCCAGCACATCTAACCCACACCTACCAATCTATACACTCACATACATAAACTATAAATACAACCACTAGTACTAACTGTAGATATTAGTATCACAATAGCCTTGGATATTCTGATTGATCAAGAACTCATCCAGGCCCCTCTTAAAGGCATTAACAGAATCTGCCATTACCACATCACTAGGAAGGGCATTCCATAACCTCACTGCCCTCACCGTGAAAAACCACCTACGCTGCTTCAAATGGAAACTCCTTTCCTCTAATCTAAAGGGGTGACCTCTGGTGCGTTGATTGTTTTTATGGGAAAAAAGAACATCCCCCAACTGCCTATAATCCCCTCTAATGTACTTGTACAGAGTAATCATGTCCCCTCGCAAGCGCCTCTTTTCCAGAGAAAACAACCCCAACCTCGACAGTCTAACCTCATAGTTTAAATCTTCCATCCCCTTAACCAGTTTAGTTGCACGTCTCTGCACTCTCTCCAGCTCATTAATATCCTTCTTAAGGACTGGAGCCCAAAACTGCACTGCATACTCAAGGTGAGGCCTTACCAGGGACCTATAAAGGGGCAAAATTATGTTCTCATCCCTTGAGTCAATGCCCTTTTTTATACAAGACAGCACTTTATTTGCTTTAGTAGCCACAGAATGACACTGCCTGGAATTAGACAACTTGTTATCAACAAAAACCCCTAGATCCTTCTCCATTAAGGATACCCCCAACACACTACCATTCAGTAGATAGTTTGCGTTTATATTATTTCTACCAAAGTGCATAACTTTGCACTTATCAACATTGAACCTCATTTTCCAGTTTGCTGCCCAGTTATCTAATTTTGTCAAATCGCTCTGCAAAGCGGCAGCATCCTGCATGGAACTTATAGTTTTGCACAATTTAGTGTCATCAGCAAAAATAGAAACAATACTGTCTATGCCCCCCTCCAGATCATTAATAAACAAGTTAAACAGCAAAGGACCAAGGACTGACCCCTGCGGTACTCCACTAACCACACTGGTCCAATTAGAAAATGTTCCATTTACAACCACTCTTTGTACTCTATCCTTCAGCCAGTTCTCTATCCAATTACAAATATTATGTTCTAGGCCAATATTCCTTAATTTGATCATTAACCTTCTGTGAGGTACTGTATCAAACGCTTTAGCAAAGTCCAAGTAGATGACATCAACTGCCATTCCAGCATCAAGGTTCCTACTCACCTCCTCATAAAAGGCAACTAAATTAGTCTGGCAAGATCTGTTACGCATAAAACCATGCTGGCACAAACTAATAGTATTGTGAACTGCAATGTATTCAAGTACCCTATCCCTTATTACCCCTTCCAAAAGTTTTCCTACTACTGATGTCAGACTAACAGGCCTATAGTTTTCAGGCTGAGAACGGGATCCCTTTTTAAATAACGGCACCACATTAGCAATCCGCCAGTCTCTTGGCACCATGCCAGACCTCAATGAATCCTGAAAAATTAAGTGAAGAGGTTTGGCAATCACAGCGCTCAGCTCATTTAATACCCTGGGATGAATCCCATCCGGCCCTGGACCTTTGTTTACCTTTACATGTTCAAGTCTCTTTTGAATTTCCTCCCGAGTGACCCACGTTACAGCTAAGTCACACATACATTCTGTATTAGATTTGTGAGTTTGAAAAACATACATCTAAAAAAGGATATTCAACATACACTATTTATATAATATAAACTGAATTTAGATCATTTCTGTAAAACTAGTGCCATTTATTACCATACATATTTATAAGTATAATAATATAATAATAATACTTTTGGGTAATATAATAACAAGGGCAACATTTTCTCTGGATCTATGAACTGGTAGCAACAAATACGATCTTTACCCCCAATTCTCTTGGTGTTCTGGCCTCAAGTCCTCTAGTGACAAGTTTCCAATATCTGAAGAAGACTCATCAGCTTAAGTGACAGCACACTAATGATTTACAGTTGCCTGAATCATTCCTTTCTACAAGAAACCTCAGCTCCAACTAGAATATCATCTACCTAATAAGCTTCTTTGAAAGAAATATGAAAGGAAAAATAATTTTACTTTGTTTTAAAGATTGGTTTTAGGATTTTCTACATATTTATCAAAAGAGAAGGGCACGAAAAGTCTTACTTATCCGAATATTTGGATCTTTAAAAAATGTGTTGCTGTTTCCAGACTGATTGAGAATTTCACAGAAAAGGCTCAATGGCAAGGAGACAGATGTGACCAAGATGTAGTCTCCCTGTCTAGCACTGAATACACTTGATTCAGCCAAGGCTCTGACCCACCCACCTCTCTGCGCATACTGATTTTCAAGAGAGCGCACCAAAGATAACTTTCTCACACTTGTCTTATAAGACGTTAAAAGAAATTGCCTGCAGTAATCTAGTGTATGTATTCCATGCACTCACCATTAACTAACATCCTGCTGTTAAGTGGGAGGCAGAGCTGAGTTTTCAGAGATAAAATCCTACTCATATTGACCTGTTGTCATTTCTCCTGGATTGGAGGTTTTGCTAGAAGATGGTAGGACAAGGCGGCTGGGGTTCCATGTTTTAATGGCCCAGTACATGCAATCTGTTTATGGTTCCAGGCAGCAGTCTATTCATCATGAAAAGCTTTTATATTCTTTATTTGCTTTACCAGGCAATAACTTGTAATCAAATAACCTTTCTGACACAGATATATCATTGGTTTACTCAGTTAGAAAAGCCATATCCAAATTCCAAATCCTTAACTGTTCAATATATGATGTGCCTTTAACATTCCTCCATTGAGAGAGAGGCTGAAAGATAATGGCAGAAGTTGGCATATTGGCATCTCAGTTTTATTTAATTTGGCTAATTAATATTCACTGCTGACTAACTTTTGTGACCTTAATGAAATATCGATAGTTTCTCCCTTTTCAAATGCTGAGGTGTCCTTAGGTCTGAAATCTACGTAGCACATTAAACTAAGCAACTTTCCTTTGTTATCCTGCAGTGCAAATATTTGCCTTGTCACACTAGGAAACACATAGCTTGTCAAGGCTCAAACTGCCCATCTGCTTTATCAGCCCACACCTTGGCTGTACAAGACGGATGCTGGGGAGGATCTGGTTCCGCCACCTCTCTACCCTTTATTTTGTACTGAACTTATTTGCCATATTTTACTTCAGCAATAATTAGTCTGAGCAAACATGTGCTAATATTGCTTGGCTGTAGCTTTCTTTCTGTAATGTCTGTTTATTTTGCACAAATCTAATCATTAAAAGTACAAAACAGCTGTTTACAAGTAACCATATTTACAGGCTGGAAGGTTCCATGTAAAGGGAAAGAACAAAAAATTAAGATTTAAGAAATAACTAGCCTTTTATTGAAATGTCTTTCTTATGGCTTGCAAGCTTCCCAGCCAGATAGCATTTTATGCTTAAAGTCAGAGACAGAGTTAAAAGCATAAATATAAACTACTGCTACTAATTACTGTAATGGGATTGGTTTTCCGGAAACCCGTTACCCAAAAAGTTCCAAATCATAGAAAGGCCATGTTCCATAGACTCTATTATAAGCAAATATTTCTAATTTTTAAAAATGATTTCCTTTTTCTCTATAATAATAAAAGAGTAACTTGTACTTGATCCCAGCTAAGATATAATGAAACCTTATTGGAAACTAACAATTCTATTGGGTTTAATTCATGTTTAAATCATTTTTTAGCTGTCTTGGTATAACTGGATAACAGGTCCCATACCTGTATCTGCATTTATATAAGCAATGCTTGACGAATTAAGGGGAAACAACACATAGCATTTCCAACAAATGTAAATGATAAAAGAGGTGGTTATTGCTCATCATGCAGATACCAGTGCAAAACATTATTACAGTTATAAACAATTATGATATATGAACAACAGTGGGGTGAGACATCTGCTCTCAAATACTTATCTAAATGGGAAGGGGAGTGAGGTAAGGTAGTAGAGGTTCCTGTTTATCTAGAGATTAGCTCTGTGTGTAGTGTCAACCAGTACATCGGTTGACAGTTTATATGGGAGAAGAAGGGCTTTAAATTTTATTTATAATGTTGTTCTTCTACTGAGTTCTCCCTAACTCAGACCTACAACCTTATTTCACATTACAACTGGTGGTTTTACTACATGCATAATTCCACGCAAACTGCCTTTATATTGTATTACATTCCCATGACTCTTAGGGCAGGGGTACACGGGAGATTAGTTGCCCTGTGACAAATCTTCGTTGTCGTGGGCGACTCCACCAGCTAGAATGTAAATTGCCGGTGGGATGGCATACGCGTTACTGCGATGTCCCGCAGTTGCCCGAAGTTGCCTTGAGAGGAAACTTTGGGCGACTGCGGGACATCGCAGCGACGCATTTGCCATCCCACTGGCGTTTTACATTCTAGCCCGGGGGATGGCATTGCAGGTAGATTAGTCGCCCCCGTGACAACAAAGATTTGTTGTGGGGCGACTCATTTTTCTGTGTATCCCTACCCTTAGGGTGAAGACACACTGGGCTACTACTAGCAGCTACTTTTTTACGGCTACTAAACTCCAGAAAATACCTTGCCATAGACAATACTGAGAATTGCCTCTGCTAAAACACACATAGAGACAGTTATCAGTAAATGATCAGCATTGTCTTTTAGTAGCCACAACAAGTAGCTGCTGCTAGTAGCTCCATGTGTCTTTACCCTTAATGCTACCTCCTTAGTACACTTAATACTTTCCTTTTTTTATATACACACAGCTACAGTTGGCTATTAAGGTGATCTTTTTTTTTCTAGACTTGGTCGCTGTAATATTTTACTCAGGGTCAGACTGGGGCAGCAGGAAACTGGGAAACAACACTGTGCAATGCACCAGTGCACCAATTTGCCTCTTATGTCTGAGCTACTATCCTCATCATTGCCCAACATGGATCCAGGTTTAGTAAATAGAGGTTGGGGCTCATGCACAAGGCCCTAAACTACTGAGGGTAAGTGGGGGAGAACCTGTACCTTATTGATAAGGCACAGGTAGGGTGTGTAAACTGACACACTCACAGAATCCTTGTAGCTGTGCTGCCCCACACAGCAATGCCGGGCTTACGCAGTCTTGCACCATAGCCACAGAGTTAATTCCCTGCATCCCTCCTTTCCGGGTCTCCGTTTAAAATCACATTCCCCACATGCCTGCTTATTCAGGTAAATCTCTTTGCTGCTATTTGGGAAAAGATCACCCCTGAACCAACTAAGCATAGCAATCTCTTCTCTTTAATATAAGGGCTGTGCTCCCTTTCTAATAAAGGCTTCTGCCTACCCCTAGGCCTGCTATGGTTTGTTATGGGTGGGAAGTATTTATTAGTATCTGTTATCCTGTCAGTATCTGTCACCGCTATCAAACAAATTCCTTCTTCATGTCTTATTGATATGGGCAGATCAACAGTTGTTTTTCTTATTTCTCATTATGTTCCACTGACATTTCTTGACTTTCAATCAATTTTAGACCCGTATTTCCTTATTGTGAAATGTTGATTTTTATCCTCTGTCTGATTTTAGTCACTTCCTTGCACATTGTGTAGATGTCACATCATTATTTCCATGCTTTAGAAGTGACACATGCCACTGATACCTAATGCATATTTTTGGGGCCACAAACAAGGTGGATTTCTGCAGTCCATTAAAGAGGAAAGCCAGCCAAATATTAAACAAATACAACTTTGCATAATAAATGCAATATAATGCAAAGCAACTCTCCAATATTCTGTATTCAAACAATTACACAATACCTTGCACATTTCTGTGAGTCTTCTTTGTATTCAAATGTAACACTTTTTGGAAAATTGTTCACTACTACCTAGTGACTTGCTTGTTCTTACCTAGCAATAGAGGTCATGTACAATGCACCATGCAGTGTGCAAAGGGCTATATAGCCTGCAGAAACAATTTCGTCCCACTGTGTATACTTTTATGCAGATATGATGCCAATAAAGCTGGAATTGAGTTGAATTGAGTATGGCAGTACTGATAAGGTACACTTTGGTTTGTAATGAAATCTAATATTAGGCCTAGGGCAGGACACTAAGCGAAATAATTTTGTAGCTTATCGACATACTAAAGTATATATTTTACTACAAATCCTTGCAAAATAATACTTCACACCTATAAACATAATAGTGTACTCCTACAGTGTAAATTAGTCTTCACTGAGGCCCACTGGTGCCACAATGGTTGGGTAGAAGGCAGGGCCGGACAAGCAATCTGTTGTTCTTGGCAAATTCCAGAGGGGCAGCTGTAAGATGCATAGACTGTCACTATTTAGTGGGCTGGTTGTGTCCCTGTGTACTTGGAATTCGAGAGCCTATTTTAAATTAAGTCTAGGCCTGGAATTGTTGCATGTATAGACAGATTAATGCTAAGTATGATTAAGATTAATAAACACCCATTTCTGGAGTATTTTTCCTAGTAGCCCACCCTGAGCAGAGGTTACAATTAGGGGCAGATTTATCAAAAACTAAAATTTCTGAAGATCGCAAATATCATGAAAATGCTTACGAAAAAATTGTATTAGTCGCGATAATATTGTATTGGTGATCTGAAAGTCACAAAAATTTTGTACTGAACTATTGTAAACAGCAGAAAAACCAATCCGAATTTTTGCGCTATAAATATGAAAATGTTGCGAAAGCACTGAAAAAGTCACGCAAGCGTTGAAAAAGTCACACAAGGTACGAAAAAGTCACGCTATGTAGCAGCTACGTTTTCACAGCTACTAAACTCCAGAAAATAACTTGTCATAGACATAGACAATACTGAGAATTGTCTCTGCTAAAACACATGTAGAGACAGTTATCAATAAATGATCAGCATAATCTATTTTAGTAGCCACAACAAGTAGCTGCTACTAGTAGCTATGTGTGTCTTCACCCTTAGGTATTTTCCAGAAATCAGGGCCAGATTTCTGATTGGGGCGCCCCAAGGCCGCGGGCGACTAATCTCCCCAAAATGCCAAAATTTCAGCAAATCGCTGCGCCATGTATGCCATCCCACCGGCGATTTACATTCTCGCCGGTGGGATGGCATTTCAGGGAGATTAGTCGCCTGCGACAAGGGAGATTTGACTAATCTCCCCATCTGTCCCAGCCCTAAAACATCTAAAACGACTGTTTTGTGTCGCTCAGGCAGCTGTGTATTCTAATTCACTGGCCTGCTAAGTGAAACTGCTTGCTAATGCCACCTGAGTTTTGCAACTCTCTGCATCTGTCTGCATGCTAATAAGAAGCTTTCTGTCTTACCTAGAGGCAGCTTAATGCCTTAATTAATTAACTCAGCATGGGCGGGTCGTTAGAATTTACAGAAAGAACTCAAATTAGTAGCAATCCAAAGAAATGCAAATATAATGTGTAGGAAAGGGTGTCTTGGCCACTTATTGAAATATGTTCCTTTGGAACGCTGACCAATACTTTCTGTGGCTCAACACCCGCCCCATACTGGGTCATTATGTCTATGAAAATGGAAATGTTATTTAGACTACTGTTGGATTATAGGAACAGTGTAGGACTTAAGTCATGTTTCTATTTTAGCTGTCATCATTGAGAAAACAAATGTTTGTTTATTTCCAGTTATCACATCACCCACCTATGCGCAGAGAGAGAGAGATCAGTAAATGACGTGTCGTGTCACTTATGACAGATTGTATTGTTTCCCAGCTGAACTGGCCGATCAATTTCCAGGACAATATTATAAAACCTATTTTAAAACTGTCTCCCATTAACTTTCCAACAATTTAACAATTATAACAGATTTGTATGAAATTGGCTGTTTGTGGCAGTACAATATATTGGCCACCATAACTTTGCAGGCAGTAAATACATACTGTAGTTCTCCTAAACCCAGTGCCCATTGGATATCCATAATTTGCAAGTCTGAATCTCACCATAGGGGAATCCAAGGGGAAGCCCATTTGCCACCCCAGCTTCTCATGACTAACACAGGCAGCGCTGTATTTGCAGTAAGGCGCAGCTCTTAGCGTGTCATTCTCTGACTAAAAGAGTTATACCTTCAGATGGAACCCACAGTGCTGGATGCAAAGTGTAAAAACATGCTGCTTTGCACTCATTTTTCTTCTTTGCATGTAATACACTGCTTGGATAGCAGATTCTGCTGTGTTAGTACAGGTGAAGCAGTGAGACAAGCACAACTGGGGCTCATTTATCAACACTAGGCAAATTTGCCCACGGGCAGTAACCCATAGAAACCAATCAGCGATAGGCTTTTTCCAGCCAGCTGCAGGAGGAATAATGATTGAAACAATTGAATTGGTTTCCATGGGTTACTGCCCAAGGGCATATTTGTCCAGTGTTGATAAATGACCCCTACCACTAACTTCTGTTACATTTATTATAACATGGCAGGTAAACTGGCCTACGCCATACGTGCTCTCGGCATAGACAGGAAGTGGGAAACAGGAACAGGATAATGAATGGCAAAACAGTAAGAATGCCCTTAACCAAAATGTCCACACAAACAGTGATTACTTAATAAATAAGCCTGTTCTTGTTTTTAACAATGCATTGTGTTATACCACATATCAGATACTCTCTGTTGTCCGTGGCTTACCTTCAGATACGGGAGAACCAAACAATTTAATGCACCCCCCCCCCATTTTTTTTCCTGTGCCTTGTAGCTTTATGTTGTACTTACTCAAGATCCAAGAGATGACGGTGCATGCAGCAGGTGAGCTGGACTTAGTGCTAAGAAGGGAAACATTAGGGGACTTTATTTGAGGTTGCACGGGGCTGTTGTACCTAGAAATTGTTACTGAAGCCTTTGTATTCATACAAACTAATAGAGCTCCATCTGTGCATGTATAGTTATACTTGGTATAGGCACTTTAGACTTAAGACACTAGACTTAAACATATTTGCTGCTATGGCTGCATGTTGTGGATGTCATCAGTGTGATGGCAAAGACTGCATCAGAATGATCTAATCATGACCGGTGGTTGTTTCTAGGGGACTTAGTAAAGTTGTAGTATTCATTCAAAATTTCCTCCAGGTATAATCAACCAGAAGGCTGCCTTTGGGTGGTCTGTTGCTGCTAAGGTACAAAAACCCAGAGCCTCTCAGTCAACAAAATCTTATCATATGGCATTATTCTAATTCTAATTCCAAAAAAGTATGGGGGATCAGCATGTTCTGCAAGAAGTTAGAAGTTCCCAGTTAGAAAGATTACAAGGATGCCTGTTATACTCTCCATCAGCAAAGCTTTCTGCTTGTGCCATCAGATGCATCACATATAGTTACAATGCTAGTTATATACAACTCTTTATCAATACATATCTGTAGTAATAAGTCAAATCAACTGGACTTTGTGTGTTTTTCTTGAGGACGTTTTGCCAGTCATCCGACTGGCTTTCTCATTGCCTGGCAAAACGTCTTTCTCAGAAAGAAAAACACAGCAAGTCCAGTTGATTTGACTAATTACTACAGAAATTCCGCGACGTGGATGAATGAGAATCTTCACATCTCATCATCATCAATACATATTAAATATTTGGGGTTTATAAAGATCTTAATACTTGGTTAGAATAGTGTCAACAGGAAAAATCAACACACCTGCTAAGAATTTGGTATCTCACTTATTTGGCATAAGAAGTACATGAAAATGATTGAGCTGTAAGCTGTGAGGAGCGGGGGCCTTCCATCAGTATAGCTGTGTTGTGACTTTACCTACTAACATTAGGATTGATTTAAATCTGTCCCACTACCAGCTGCTGTGAATCTCTTCTGTCCTAATACAGAGTCCAGAATATAATATACTGTAACTTATACTGCAAGCAGCTGTTTGTGGGACTGCCGATGGCTGGCTATTGTGGGTGGCTATTCTGCCTAAGGGAACTATCAGCTCACTGTAGTAATATTTCTTCTTATGAGTAATTTATGGGGTGTATATAATTGTCCTGGTTTTACCCCAATATTGCACCTGGGACATAAAAGTAGGTATCGAGTGCCACCTGCTGGTTAACCAAGATACCAATTCATAGGAAAGATATGCTATTTGTGAGCCAAACTACCTGAAACAGAAAACTTTAAAATTTAGTTCCTTTGAATATATTGTGTACATCTATCTGCACAGAAGTACGTGATTCTGTAGTAGTATTATATACATTAAACAATTAATTTAAAAATGCATCTTTATTGACCTCCCTGTATTTCTTTTTATTACCATCCCTGTATATTTCCCTGTACATTTGTTATTGTAATTATTATTAGTTCTCCCTAAGTCTATGCATTAGAGCGCAATATATAATACCCACATCTATTTTTCAAATTTTTTAAAATATGTAATAGCTAGTTCAGTGGCCAAATTTTGGATGTAATTCAAACTATGACGCTATGTTTGAACAATTTAAGCTGCCCCACATCTTTACCACTTAGCTAGTAAGCTCTACTGTTCAGGGATCTCCTTTCTCCTATGTCACTTACACATGGCACTTAATCTCTGTAACTAAATATTCATATTTAATTATTAAATTGTTTGTCTTCCCTCTTTGTACTTTTATTGTATTGTAAAAATGTAGAGCACTGTGTATACTAGTATACACCCAGTATACACTGGGTGCAACATACAGCAGGTGTGCCTTAAGGATACCTAAATAGATCTTTTGCCCAGGGCTCAAGGATTGGCTTATACTGTAAGACATGGGCCAGTTAGGGTTGCCAACTGGCCAGTGTTTTACCAGCCTAGTCTATAAAACATATACCAAGGCTGGTATAACAAATCTACTGGTAAATTTGTAATTCCCTTTGTTTGTTGCCCCAGCCTTCTATTGTCCGAATGTGTCCCAATCTTACCCTTTTCTTCCCTGATCTGTCTTGAACCTGTGCTTGTCCTGCCTGTTCCATCATTGTTCTGCCCCTTTTTGTCATCACTCCACCACTTTGCACCACCTTCCACCATGCCAGTAAGAACATTTGTAAAAGTGGCAACCAAGGAGAAGACAATTATGGACATAAAATAGTGCCATTTACAAAGATTGCTTTGGGGGCCTAAACTCCTAGGCATGGCACTGTCTGAAACTATTTTCAGATCACCTTGGGGAGGGGGAAATTCTTTTCTGACGCAGCAATTGAACCAGTACTGGAGTAGTGGGCATTAATATCGATAGTTTATTATGCTCTTGCTAGGTGTCCAACCCTCAGTTGAATGTATCTGCAATACAATTACTTCAGTGAAAAAAATCCACAATTTCAGAGCTATCACTGTAAAACCCTTTGTGTACCTTATTATGAAGTCTCCTTTCTTCAAATGTCAAGAAGTGCCCTATTGTCCTCTGGAATTATCTATAGAGAGTTCATTGTATGGACCCTGTACTGTATATTCTCTACATGGAGTAGGGTTCTCAGTGGGGTCCCTCAGGGTTCTGTACTAGGTCCATTTTTGTTTAACTTGTTCATTAATGACTATGGGGAGGGTATTATAAGTTATATATCAGTGTATCAGCAGACAAAACTCTGCTGCCCAGTCACTTCTATCCAGGATGTGGCATCCTTGCAGCAGGATCTTAACAAATTGGCAATCTGGGCGGCTAAGTGGCAGATGAGATTTAATGTGGATAAATGTAAGGTCATGCACCTGGGATGTAAAAATATGCAAGCCAATTATACCCTTAATGGGACTGCACTAGGCAAATCCATAATGGAGAAGGACCTTGGAGTCCTTGTAGATAATAAACTTGGCTGTAGCAAGCAATGCCAGGCAGCAGCTGCAAGGGCAAACAAGGTTTTGAGCTGTATTAAAAGGGGTATAGATTCACAGGAGGAGGGGACATGCTTTCAATTTACAGAGCGCTGGTAAGGCCCCATCTAGAATATGTTTTGGTCTCCAGTGCTCAAATGGGATATTATTGAGTTAGAGAGGGTACAGCTAAGCTGATAAAGGGTATGAAAAGTTATAAAGAAAGACTGGCCAAGTTGGGGTTGTTTACAGTGGAGTAGAGGTGCTTTAGGGGTGATATGATAACTGTAAAATGTATGAATATAAAATAATATTTATCTAATTTCTAAGGCTTTATTTACCAATAGGTCCTTCCAACTGACACAAGGGCACCCATTTCCATTAGAAGAAAGGAGGTTCCGTCTAAATATTCGGAAAGGATTTTTTACTGTGACAGCCATGAAGTTGTGGAATTCTTTCCCTGAATCAATCTTACGAGCAGATACATTAGATAGCTTTAAGAAGGGGTTGGATGGCTTTTTAGCAAGTGAGGGAATACAGGGTTATGGGATATATCTCTTAGTACAAGTTGATCCAGGGACTGGTCTCATTGCCATCTTGGAGTCAGGAAGGAATTTTTTCCCCTCTACGGCAAATTTGAGAGGCTTCAGATGGGGGTTTTTCCCTTTCTCTGAATCAACTAGCAGTTATGCAGGTTATATATAGGCATTATGGTTGAACTTGATGGATGTGTGTCTTTTTTCAACCTAACTTACTGTGTTACTATGGCCAGCTTTACAGTTTGTTAAGCAAATACTCATGTTTTAATAGTGTGCAGTAACTTTGCAGTATATTTAAAAGCATATGAAGCTCAGGGTGTAAATACCAGAGGGACAGGGAGTGTGACTGCACCAGGGCCCAATGGGAGGTTGTCAGTGCAGGAGTGATGCTACCATGAGATGCGCTGTGGTTTAAAGTTCCAGTGACAGTATTTCCATAGTGTTTGGAAAATCTGTCATCCTCTTATTATTATGTTCTGAATAGGAAAGACCTTTGTTGATACTGTTGAAAAAATGTATTCAATGTTGTTATTAAAAAAACCAATTCAGCAACTTTTCTAAACAACATTCCTATAGAATTCTGGAAAACTTACAATATTCCCTTTGGTGTTAATGGTTTATACCTCCTCATAGCAAGCAAATATTAGAGGCAAATTGCAGCAAAACTCAAAAAATGTATAAAAAAAACCATATGACACACTATTTCATCCCAAACTCCACATCTCCTTAATAGCAAAAATATTTGTGCATGTAAAAAAGTGAATTTTTTAAAAGTAAATTTGTTCCATAAACTATTGCTATTGGTGTCATAGCCACAATAAGGCGTTGGATTCCACTTCGGCCACTGGGTTCCTGAAGATGAGTGCTACACGGCAGTCGGCCCTAAATAGGTAATACTAGGACTCCAGAGTTTCCTTGCATCCATGCGCTTTGCACTTGTGCTGATGTTCATACATGAATTTTACTGACTGTTGATGCTTAAATAGCTTGAGTGCAAACAGAAATAAAGCATTGAAAGAATTGGGACACTTGATTTTGGAGCTCTTACCAAATTCTATACAGACAGGCTTTTAAGTAGGAACTGAGATCTTTTACAGGTACTAATTTCTGCAAAAACAGGCTATGCTACATTCCATAAATAGACATAGCCTCTTGTTGGTCTTCCTAATGCTGAATTGGCCAAAGCCCAAAAGGTGTCTTTAAAGGGGAAGGAAAGGCTAAGAGTTCAATCAACATAAACAAAAATCTTCAGCACACCACTTACCTACATGTTCTCAGAGGGTGCTTAACTTCCACAGCCGCTCCCAAGCCTTTTTTCCATGTATCTTTGCAAAGGGGAAGAAGCACTCCAGTCTGTCGGCAATGCCTTTAAATCATTTATTTGCAGAAATGGACAAACAGCACAAGCTTTCGGGGGTGACCCCTTCTTCAGGTGCAATACCAGTTATTTGCAAAGATAGATAGAAGGAAAGGCTAAGTCACTTGGGGGTGCTAAAATGTTAAGCACCCCCAAGTGACTTGAACCGCTTACCTCATACCCCGGGCTGGTGCCCCTGTTAGGAGAAAACTGCACCAGCCCGGGGCACCTGGGGTGATGCGCTTCCTCCTTCCGCCTTCGTTTAGCTGCGACTCCGAGTCCAGAGCATGCACAGTAGAGTGAAAAAGCCGACTTCTCTGTTAAAGTTCCGCTATTCACTCTACTGCGCATGCAGCGGAAGGAGGAAGCGATCGCTGCTACCCCGGGCTGGTGCTGTTCTCTCTGTACAGGGGCACCAGCCCGGGGTAAAAGGTAAGCGATTCAAGTCACTTGGAGGTGCCTAACATTTTGGCACCCCCAAGTGACTTAGCTTTTCCTTCTCCTTTAAAGGGGTTACCTTTAAATGAGCTTTTAGTGTGATGTAGAGAGTGCTATTTTGAGACAATTTGCAATTGGCCTTCATTTTTTATTATTTGCGGTTTTTGAATGATTTTGTTTTTCGTTCAGCAGCTCTCCAGTTTGGAATTTCAATAGCTACCTGGTTACTAAGGCCCTAAGTTTAACCTAGCAACCTGGTGGTTTGAATGAGAGACTGGGATATGAACAGAAGAGGGCCTAAATAGAAACATACAAAGTAACAATAACAATAAAATTGTAGCCTCACAGAGCACGGGCTGTCAGGGTTAGTGGCCCCCATTTGAATGCTGGAAAGAGTAAGAAGAGAAAGGCAAACAATTAAAACTCCAATTGAAAAGTTGCTAAGAATAGGCCATTCTATAAGATACTAAAAGTTAACCTGAAGGTGAACCACCCCGTGTGTGTGAATAACCAAATGTTAACAAACGTGACTACTGAAATTCAAATTGGCTGAACAGAAAGTGAAATAATTTAAAAACCACAGGTAATAAAAATGAAGACTAACTGCAAATTGTCTCAGAATATTATTCTCTACATCATACTAAAAGTTCATTTAAAGTTAACCAACCCCTTAAAGGACCCAGTGGAGCCAGATAACCCCCTGGAGTTTCGAAAGACTGTGTCTCTACAGCAGGAAATGTCAAATGTTTCCAGTTTTCTCTATTAGTGGGTTACTCCTTGGAAAAACAAACATAATAAAAGATTAGTTCTGTTGGGCATAGCTTTTTGATTGTTAAGAATTTTTTTGCTGGCTTGGGGCCAGCATGCCGAACCATAGGTCAACATCTCTATTGATCTAATGTTTTGCCTCCTAAATTGCTGATCTTTTCTAAAGCAACTTGCTACAAAAACCAGACAGACCCCATGGCCTATGTATTAACAACGAGGGGCCCAGCAAATCCATCATCAATGGTGCTGGTAAGAATTCAAATGGCCTCATGATGTGTGATGCAGCAACGCGCTTTCATCACCTTTGGGGTTGAACTCCATGGGAGATTTTGGACGATGATGTCGGACAGACAAAACGCATCCTAGTTGGATGTAGTTACATGGCTTAAAATATAATGGACTCAATAGAAAAATCTGATGTGTAAACTAGAAGAAAGATTTTCCATTCGACACAATTCGCCAGTGGGAAGGGAACCCAGCACCCTGCTTCTGCATCTACATGATAACATCTGTGGTGTGTGACATCTCATCTTTGGTGTTTCTCATTAAAATACCTTGACTGTCGGATGTAGATGCAGGAACAAAACACACCATCTGATTTTATCTGATCAGACTTAACATTACAGTCTATGGAGATCAAATTTTGCAGATCGTTGCGACGGGGCACCATGCCGCCCCTAAATTTGTGCCTCCCTAGGCTCGGGCCTTTGTGGCCTCGCCACAGATCTGGGCCTGGTGCTGTTGCATGAAGACTCAGATTAAATCTGACCCACAAAATCTGAAGAAAATCCCTGGGAATTTAGCCCATAGGGTTGTTTGATTTACAAGTACAGCTGTTTAATTGCACCAGTCCAGTTGCACATAACAACCGATCAGATCTTTATTGAAACTAACTGTTAGTAGACAACTAGCTAAAATAAATTACTGATTGGTTGCTATGGGCAATTGCGCTGGTGCAATTCATCTAATTTAGTTAACCAGCCCCCAGGCTTTGGCACTACATGAGAAAAGACAAGATGCATCATTTAATAAAAACTGTTAACATTTGGGTGCTTGGAGGATCAGATTAAATCTGTCTCACAGAATCGGATGAAAACTGCTTGTGAAGTTTAGCCCTAAGAAAGCAGAGAAAGGGGCACAGGCATCATTTTGTACACAAAGGTGTAACCACTAAAATGCTTTTAAGGTGTGTGATTTCTCTACTGGGTGCCCAGAGGCCACCAGTGTCCCACACCCTTCCTCCCTTCTCCTCCCTAGGATCACTTTCAAACACATCCTTTTAGTTCACACATGGAGCACTGGGGAAATCTCAAGCGTGCCCAGACCCCAGTGCTCCGGATGTCAGCAAAGTTCAGGTGCAGCTGGGTGACATGCCACCCTAAGCCCCGGTCTTTGTGGCCTTACCACAAATCCTGGCTTTAGGTGAGAATCCTGTCATTCCTACAAAACAAAAAACTTGTATTTCCTTTCATTTTATATTTATGTGTGTTCTGTGTGTATTAAATGGATAATTCACCTTTAAGTTAAATTGTAGTGTGTGTTATCGGTGCCCCGGCGGCACAGTCCGATGCTGCTATTAGTCTTTATTACTTATGGTTCTATTCAGGCCCTCTCCTATTCATATTCTAGTCTCATTCAAACCATTGCCTGGTTGCTAGGGTAATTTGAACCTGAACAACCAGATAGCTGCTGAAATTCCAAACTAAGAAAAAAAAGTTTGCATCACACATATTTGTCTAACAACTTTTATTATCTCTACCCGTGTGAATGCAACACAGATATTAGATGTGACAATCATTTATTCATACCAAGTAACCCATAACCCACAGGGTGTCTTTTATTGTACTACATTGCATCTTGCCAGACAGCACACAGCATGGCACAGCTCTAAGAGCGATATTGTACAGCTGGCAGGGCTTAAATGTATTTCACACAGTTTAGGCCAGAAGCTGCAAGAATAATGTGTAAAGAACTTATAACAAGTATAATGCATGTAACAGATTGTATACCCATCATTTCTTCTGCAGCAGAACAATATATTTAGCATCCTGCTATAACCACAGGAGACTGCGCTCCTCCTTGTGCCCCTATTACAGTCACTATGTTGGATTCAGATGGCAGGGATGGGTCCTACATTCATTTGGCAGTAACTGGAAGCGCTCATAGTTCAGTCTGCAAAAGGTGTATCGCTTTGTTCATATTTTCTATCACTGAAAAGAAATGTAAGATAAATATAAGATAATGTAACAAATAAGTGACAGAAGTGCAGTAAGGGAAACTTGGAATACAAAAGAGAGGACGAGATGGCACAGAAACAAGTCAGTAAGTGAATGGCATTTATGTTGGCATAATATAGTCAGGGCCGGACTGGGGTGTGCGTTCAAGTAGTAATCACCAGTTTGGATTTCCTTAGTGGCACATTGGGTGTCACTTGGGTCAGGTGTAGCTTTAGTCCCACAAAATACTGCATAATGTTAATGAATAAAGGTCAGATCATATGGATGTCACTGGCTGATAATTTTTCTACAAGTGCATCAGCTCAGGAGAAACCTTTGCATACTCCCTCGCTAAGTCAACGACCACAAACAGCTACATGGTGCCACTATGCGCAAAATAGCATATGCAAGAGAAGGCCAAAAGTTTATATATATACAGTATATGGAAAAAAATGTAGACAAATGCTGCTTACATAGCGGTAGGTCCTGTGGCTCATAAGTATAACGACGATTGGAATATCTTCCCGTAATATCAGCTCTAACTGTAAGAGTGGGATCTGGAAAGAAACATGTATAAGAATATGATATAGTGATCGACAATCCTCACTGCTGTTTTTATCGGGGTGCTAATCAATATATCACAATTATGTTCAAAAGAAAGCACTCATGGATCTATTTCATGTAAAAATACAGTTTAATCCACATAGTGCAACACATCATAGCGTTTTATTTCTCAAGGAACTGTCATCAGGAGGACAGTCCCTTAAGTATTTAAATGCGTTGATGTGTAGTGGATTTAAATGTATTCTTCCAATTGATCTGTGAGTGCTTTCTATTTGGACATTTCTGTGCATAATAATGTGCCCCCCTGTTGTAAAATATAGGGCTTTTAGAGGAGCTCCATTACCACCTGACCAAAGACACAAAGATGAAGACATTTGTTGATGTAACTCCGAGGTGACTTCCAATATCCTCACATTTTACTAAAGGGGGTACATTATTTATTATAACACACAAGTGTCAGTGAGTCATATGACACAAATTACATCACTGAGCATCATTTATAACTGGAGACATCACTAAGCATTGCTTATAAGGATATAATTTAAAGGATATTTGTGGCTCTTGTGCATTTAGCATACAAAAATGTTTGCAGCGAAAAAGCAACCACAGTAGTTCAGAGAAATATACAGCATCCATGCCTTTATTACTTACCAATAAACATTATCCGAGGCACATACTGTCCATCAGGGGAAAGGTTTTTGTCAGTTGTTTCATGCTAATATAAAAAATGTGAAAATGTAAGCGCATGAACTTTATATGTATACATTAATGCAATCCAAAAGATCCAAAAGACATTGCCCCCCCCCCCCGTGTCCTTGCAAACCTTATACAACTGCACACATTGGGCCAGATTAAACTCCAAGACAACATGCTAGTTTATCCTGCATCATGTAATAACCTTATGTGCGAGATTCTATCTAAGGAGAAAATACTTTTCTCCTAATTCAGTTCCAGTTTTTTGCATTGACATCAATAGAGTTTCCATGGGATAAGTAGTGAGATAAGTTTTTGTCACTGAATTACATCTGGCTCTATGGGAAAATCTGCAATTGAATTAGGAGATTAGCTTTCTCATCAAATTGAATCTGACCTATTGACTAGGTCAGATTCAGATAAATCTTTTAATGCAACATTTATATTGTTCTTGAGAGGAGTTGCCGAGGGAGTGGGATTGGCCTGGGGGCTTGCCTTGGGTACCCATTTGTGTTGGCCTGGCTCTGACATAGAATTTATTCCCTAATTCAGGTATGATACTGCATTGAAACATTTTTCATGGAAATCAAGCATAATTTTGACCAACTGCTGAGTAGAGTAAGCCGTACATTGGTAAATTACAAGTTGTGTTTGCATTTTGCTGGCTAATGTTCCAGTGCTGAAAACTGCAAATTATTAGGTGTAAGTTATATGTATAGAAGCAGCATGTAAAGGGAAGGTGGGTAATATCGGGCTACTTTGATTGTTTGGCCCTAGGGCCAATGAATTGCAATGAAGAGCATAGGAGCTGTCAGACCAAGGACTGCATCAATGAGCTGATGCGGTCATCTGACGGGAAAATCAAACCTGCCCGATTGACACCTGCCTGATATCGATCATGGAAACCCATTGGGGGGGGCCTATACACGGGCAGATAAGCTGCCAAATCAGTATAATGGAGTTGGATTTCCAACTTAAATCTACCCATGTATGGCCACCTTAACATTTTCTCAATTCTAGGGATTCCATGGATCTGTAAGCCTAGTACTTTGTACCTTATTCAACAAGGCAGAAGCAAGAAGCTTTCTCTTGGGTCCTAGATTGTAGGGAGTGTGTTGCTGTATATGTTCTTCCTTATGTAAGTGTATGATTATCAGTAGCTAAGGCTTTGCTTGGAGGTGAGGCCCAGAAATGTACTTTGCTGGGATGCCAGGAGTGCAAAGTTACACCCTCGTGTCATGTTCTTCATTTCTATGGGAATGTAAATAGTCTAGCATTGCTAATTGTCCAAACACATTTACATATAAACATATGCCTCACCTAACAGACAGTGTCTGACATTCATTATACATTGATGTACATACTGTTATGCAAAATCACTTACCATAAGGTTGAGCATTATGAATTGCTCTTGGGCTAATGTCTGAGCTTCATCACTTTCTGCAAATACTTTCTTCAATGCTGATGACAGAAGAATGGATTTATATAGAAATATGTCTGTAAACAAATTACTACTTTATACAAAAGAAGAAAACAGTTTTGGGGGACAGATTTTATAGAACTGAAGGTAAACCTGCAATGCATGCATGCTAGGGTAGGGACTAATGTGAATGTCTATGTAAATCACTGTTGGCACTCTACCAATATGGGATAATAATTACAAATCTATTGCGCATACGTGGATGTGCACATTCAATGCAAAGGAGAGGGCAGAGAACGACAAATGGCGCAGGCTAGGGTCGCCCACTGTTTAAATCCAGCCAGCCTATTCATTCACCTATCCTATGTACTTACAGTTTAGACCCTATATTCAGGATGAGTGGGTCAGACACTGGCACTGCTATGATGTTATTTAAGCAATGCCTGAGCTTGGCTTCAGATGTGGTACTTTTTGTTCTCTGTCCTGCTGCACAGTTCACCAACCCTCTGGTATTTCCGAGGTGATGAGAAACAGTAAAGAATTATTGGGCTTCTAAGTGAGCCATTTATGTGACTTGGGTAATGTATATGTCATGGAAATAGATGGGCTCTAACTAAAAATAAGATAAATACACTTGTATTTGGAATTAGACCCCACGGTCCCCACATAGGGTCTGCTTCCTCTATGATTACACCAATAGCTGCTTCTATATATGCTTGCAACACGGGTCTTCTTTGAAGTCCACTAACTTCTACTTATGCACCTGCTCAGCCCTTTTTTACATTTAGGAAGCCTTACGCTCTCTTCCAGTGTTTAATACAAGACTGTAGGGAAAACTTGGCAAGTACTCTCCCTGCCCTCTTGCTATATAACAACACAAGTCCTGTGAAGCTGCATTTGCTCAGCTGCTTGCCTGTATGGTAATAGCCCATATATAAGCACAGTCCAGAATTTAAAACGTAAAAAGATAATTCTATATTTCATAAATAAGCTGTAAAATAAAGCAGTAGCCTCAACTTCCAAGTTATAAACTTTTTTTAGGAGAATCACTGATTTCATTTGATGAAAATGTTCTCAGGGATAACGGTTTTACTGGGAACCACGGTGGCCTGGGTTTTTAACATTCTCCTGTTTGTTTTTATAATCTGTTAAATGTATCTGTACTCTAGCAATTATAAAGTCATAGTGATTGAATCCAAATATTTGTTATACAGGTATGGCACCTGTTATCCAGAATACGTGGGGTTTTCTGGATAAGGGATCTTTCTATAATTTGGATTTCTGTACCTTGCTTCTACTAAAAAATAATGTAAACATTAAATAGACCCAATAGAATTGTTTTTTTCCTCCAATAAGGATTCATTATATCTTAGTTGGAATCAAGTACAAGGTACTGTTTTAATTTTTCCAGAGAAAAAGCAAAATCTTTTCTCATAATTCAGTTCCAGTTTTTCCCATAGATTTCAAGAGTTTTGACGTGATAAACTGTGAGATAAGTTTTTCTGAATTGAATTGCATCTCAAATTGAATCTTGTCCATTTGTTTCTACTGAGTTGAATCTGGACCAATATCTACTACCCTCTTATCAGTACTAGGGGAAAACTAATCCAATTCAAAATTATACATGAGACCAACACTGTGCGCAGCTTGGGTTTACTAATTGATGGGGAATTAAACTTCAGGAGCCAAATTTCAGCTGTGGTGAAACATTCCTTCTTTCACCTAAGGAATATTGCAAAAATGAAACACCTCATTCCTTCTGAGGTTCTTCCAACCCTAGTTCACGCCTTCATCTCATCACGACTGGACTATTGCAATGCCCTCTATGCAGGCCTTCCAAATAAAGACCTACACCGCCTGCAGCTGGTACAGAATGCTGCCGCAAGATTGCTAACAAGCCAACCCCGCCATTGCCACATAACACCAATCCTTCGCTCACTGCACTGGCTACCCATAAAATGGAGAATCCTTTTCAAAATTGGGATGCTAACATTCAAATCCCTACATGGCCTGGGCCCCGGATACCTGGAGGACTTGCTGCAACTATGTCACACCTCCCACAATCTTAGATCAAATGGATCCAATAATCTGACCATCCCTAGAGTTCAACTGAAAACCTTTGGATCCAGAGCTTTCTGTCATGCTGCCCCTACCCTGTGGAACGCCTTGCCAAACGGGATCAAGACAGCTCCAACCTTGGACACGTTTAAATCAAAACTGAAAAGCCACCTGTTTAGCCTGGCATTTATGTCCACATAACTTATCTGAGACAAGCTTATGCGCTTTGGGTCCCACGGGAGAAAAGCGCTTTACAAATGTTTGTTGTTGTTGTTGTTGTACCTAATGCAATTGAAGCTACACCCTATGGGCAGGGCTGACCATTCCGGATTACTCAGGTAATCCCAAGATTGTGGCAACAAATTATTAAATTCATGGCAGAAGAACTCTCACTCTTGCAAGTCCTAAACCCAGGGTGGGACTGAGGTGTGGAAGGTCTACCGGGGTTGCTGCACCAGAGGCCCCACTGCCTACCTGTGCGCCCCAGTGCCTTAGGCAGCAGCAGCAGCCCCAGTTCCTCCCCCTCTCTCCCACTCTACACTTACAAATTTAGTGTCGCAGTGGATGCACTCTCTGAACCAATGTTGCGGCCCCCTCTGGACCTGCTCCGATGCTAAATTTGTAAGTGACATCTGAGGCAAGGTTCTCCCCAAGTGCCAGGCCCATTGTGTTTTTTCTTGGTGTCCTGCTGGCCCAGTCTGGCCCTCCCTAAATCTGTCCACATGGCAGCTGGGCTTAGGACATACATAAGGGTTCTTCTTTTCTATGCCAAAAAAAAATAGCTCTTCACTGGACTTTACAACAACAGTGCATTATAAAACAGCAGATTCTCCTGGATTAGTCTTTCAGCCTAATTTCTTTGATTACTCAGCCACAAGCATGGGAAACAGAAACTGTCTGTCTTCATAATAAGGTTCTAAAGCTTCCAGCTCACAGGCACCTGCTATTGCATTTTCCACTGCAGGTGTTGGTCTCTTAACAACACATCTATTCAGTGCTTTGCTTTTTCCCTTCAGTGTAATTACGTTGGAATATTAGAAGGTTGCAGAGGGGAGTCTGTTAAATCATGCAACCCAAGTAAAGGCAGAGCATCCATCATACCTCTAGTACCCAAAGAGCAGAGATTTTGTTAAAAATTGGTGGCCTGATATAAGTAATGGTGGCATGGAGACATTTATAAAAGTGCTTGAAAGATTATTCTTAATTACTTAAGTTATTTATTTCTCAGGAATACTAGACAAACTATAAGGTCACTATTAGTTTAGTGGAATCTATTGGCATATAAGGCACTATTAAATTCTTGTTTTTTGGGATTGCATCATAACTATAATAGACACACTGCAGATTTTATGTTACATGTTAGCTTATGTACAAAGTAACAAATATATAACAAATTGTGTGCACTCCATTAAATAAGGTTACATGCCTGTGAGTTATTACAAATAAATGCTTCTTGAATTAACATCAAGTTATTAATTGCCCTGTTTTACTATTTATGAAATACAAGAAGTGAAATACAAATATTAGTACAATGCACATACAGTATGTATTGTATTTAGAGATGGACTAAAGTCAAAGCCAGGCCAAAGCTGCATTTGTAAGGTGTTAAATGTTAAATAATATCCAAAGCCTGCTGTGCACTGTATGTATATATATACACATACATACAGTGCACAGTGCATGTAATAAACCTTCTTACTAAAAATATGTTATTCTTTTACATTCTCTAGTGTTTTATAATATATGAATTAGCAAACTAAAGAATTAAGTAAAATGTAGTTATTGTTTCCATTAAAAGAAGTATGTCAGACAATGTACTGGTATAGGTTTGGGAATGGAGCCCAGTCTAAGTCAGTTGGATTGTTGCTGCTTATCTTTGTATTCTGCTGGTGTAATTGGGATACCCGACACTTCAATTGATTGCTTGGCTGTTTAGGACACTATCGCATTTGGCAAATATCCTGCTTTTCTGTGTTAATAAATAGAAGTTTCCCGGAATGTGACATTGGATCCCAGTAGAATGCCACAATTGTTGAGGTGGAACTTGCAGGTAACCTCATTTGCCCACCCTGTTGTAATAAGACAGCTAGAATGGGTTACTCTGTGCAAGACCACCCACTGCCTACCTCCCTATAGTTGAAGTGGTCACTTGCTTCTTTCAGGAAAGAATATGGAAATTGAAATGTTTCCTCTGACTTAAATAAACATAATTTACAAAACCTAATCTATGGACATGCTGGGATACAAGAACATTAAACCACTTTTCTGGGTTTAAAAGGTTTTGCTTATGAAACTTGAACCAGAGTTTCTAGCTTGAGTTTCAGTGTCGGAGGAAGGATAACTCTACTCCTCTACTCCAGCTTTATATCCTGTGTAACTGACAAGGGTCATGCTGGCATGATTTTCCCAGGTTAATCACTGCTAAGAATTGATCCCATGTGGAATTTCTCTTTCTTCTGAGGGAGCAAGTCATTCTTGCACAGTTGTGTTCCTGGATACTGAGGGAGTGTACTATATATGACATACTACATTCTTACCCCTCTTCCTTGCATGCTGTGGTTTATGTTTTCTTTTCCAGTCTTACATTCTATTTATTAAAGGGCAAAATAGGCACCAGTGCCCATGTGCCTTCAAATTAGTACTACACAGTACCTATCAAGTTAGGGCTAAAACCTAGTGCTGCTGCTCCAATGGGCAGAAGCCCCTTGCAGATTAATTCCCCCACACTATGTGCTGGGCTGACAGGTATACATGGTAAAGACAAGCGACACCATGAAGGTGAGGTCAGTGGAGGAGTTTTTTTGGGGGGGAAAGGTGCCCCAATACTCCCAGCACCGAATAAATCAAACAGTGCATTAGACTGGTATACACAGATGTATTTGTACAGACAAGCATGTAAGTGTTTTGGCAGTTTATATTATTAAGGGTAATAAATGAACATGGCAAAGCTGTTTGTTACATTTTGTGTTTCCATTGGCAAGTTACATAGAAGTCTGGTGTTTAAATGAGGCATCTTGCAGATAATCACTACTGTATGTAATGTACAGGTATGTTCAATTCACTTTCAGCCATCAATCCATCACAAGTCTGATAATTACCTTGGCAATACTGACAATCTTCTAAATGATGAATTACCATTAAGGGCTTATTTCTGTAAAAAAAAAATAAAGGACATTGTATATGACTTGTACATTGAGTGCCTTTATATGACATGAAGAAGGAGCTCATTTTGTTTTCTACTATAAAAGCACCTCTGTGTATGTAGGGCACACAGGGAACAACAAAAGGCAAGCTGCTACAACTGTTACTATAATTATCAGACTTTCCCTGGCTGTTTGTAGTAAGAAACGGTATTCAGTTATGCCAATTATTTTTAAGTGACATTTAAAATGACATGATTTATACAGATCTAATTGCTTATTAAAAATATTTTTTTATAATGTAGTCTACATGCTGAATTGGCAGAAACACTATCGTAAATTGTATGTAAAGGAATATTAGTGGAACAAGGAGTAAACAGAGTGCACAGCAGTCTAGGGCCTTGTGTTCTGCAGCCTACTTGGCTGCACAGGATTTATTCAGTGGAAGTTTTCCCTTTAGCTTTCCCTTTACTGGCCAACTGTCTCCACCAGCACAAGGTATGAGGAACATTGCAAGGTACAAGATGCAGCACTGCAGGTGCAGCTCATCCCTATACTTATCTCCTGTGACCATCAGCACTACCTAATTGAGTGTCCAAATGATGTTAGGGGCAGGTAAGGGGAGTTATAAGGCATGCCTATGTTTCTACAGCCCACCCCCTTGAATACAGTGCTGCTGAACACAGGCAGTGCAGTATTCATTAGCAATGTGCAGGGCCTTGTGGTCTATTTAGGAGCACAAAAACCTGCACCATGGGCACTTAGTGTGAGACTGGGTGCAAGTGCAAAAACAATTGTGCCTTGTGCCTGTTTTTTGCACTTTTGCACCCTGTACCTTATGCTGTAAATAATCTCCTTTGTCTCCTATCTGTAGTGGGAGCCAATCAGAAACAAGTACATGGCGCATAATGGTGTCTGCATGTTTAGGTGCCTTCTGTGTTTGTTTTTACTTGCCTTTAACTGCAGAGAGAAGACAGCAGGGCCTCCAACTGCTGGAGTAGGGTATTTTTTTTAACAATATAGTTTTGGCACAAGACTTGGTAACCAATACCAGACTTTGATTCCTTTCATAATGCACTAAACAAGTGTTGTATTGCATTTCTATTTCAGCTCCCAGGCATAACTATTGTTTTAGGAGTGCGCCACCCTGGACTGTACAAATACATATATGTATGTCTATATTTATATAAACATTTAACTTAGAAAAACACAAAATTACCTTTTCTTTGCATTGTAAAGTCCTTCTTCATATGTTTGCACCCATGAGATATCATCTCCCCAACCTAGAAAATATTTTTTAAATCCTATTTTAAACATGTTGAGTTTTTAAAATGTCTTCTTTTTGTTTGTTGACAGAAACTTCGTGATAATTTTTTTAGATTTTTATCAGTTATTTCTCTTCATGTTCTGCCTCTTTCCTAATTTCAGAAGGGGGTCACTGACCCCAGCAGCTAAACAGCTATTGCCCTGTGAGGCTACAGTTTTATTGTTACTTTCTACTACATATCTTTCTATTCAGGCCCTCTCTTATTCCTCTCCAAGTATTTCATTCATACCACTGCCTGGTTGCCAGGGTATACTAAACACTAGCAACTAGATAGCTGCTGGAATCCTAGACTAAAGAGGTGCTGAACAAAAAGCAATATAATTTAAAAACCACGAAAAATAAATATAACAATCAATTGCAAATTGTCTCACATTATGGGGCAGATATACTAATAGTCATATTTTTCTGTGATTTAAGTAAATCTGCAGGTTTTAATTTGGAAATGAAGATTCATAATGATAGTAGAGTTAATAATTGATGATAAAATCCCTTTAATGTCATTACAACATATTCAGCAGCACCTTCCAGTAAAAAAACAAAAGTTACTTTACCATATGCAGACAATGAATTTGTTGTGCAGTAGTATATTTTCCAGAGATGGGGCAAATTCACCCCTGCTAAATTTCCTTTTCTTTAATCCACAAATCCAATTGCCTCCACTAGTGATATGACCAGAAACAGTTGTGTAAATTTAAGTTAGAGAAATACAGAATACAGCACCTCTTGATAGTGTCTGCGGGGCCCGGATTTCTTTTCTGACCGACATGGCTAAGTTGGAGGATGCAAGCAGCACAAGTGTCAGTTCTATCATTGGAAAATACATTGTGGATATTGTCAGTTGCCTTCAGAACTCTGTTGTAGGGATCAAATGATAGAGATTCACGTCAGTTCAGCTGTGTGAAACTTAGGGTTTCAGATTAAAACATTTTTAGGTAAAATTATTATGTCCAACTCATAACAATGAATCTAAAAATTATGATACATAAGCCTCTCTTTGGCAAATAGCATTTAGTAATAAAATGTAGAAAAATAAATTAAAAACAACTAAAAGTAACTTGAACCTTGGGCACAGGTTAAACTGCCTATCAGTTAATGCCCCACTGGGCCCCCTATACCTTCTGGGCCCACCTGCAGTCGCTGGGTCTGCTTTCTCTATATTTATGCCCCTGCCTGACCCTGGCACTATTGATGTTGTCTATAAGCAGCTACACAGAGGGTGTCGGCACAACCAACATATCAGTAACATTTAATAGCCAAGAAGTAAATGTGGGTTTGAATTCAGTGATGGTATTTGGCTTATATACCAAATGATGGTCAGAACAATATGGCAATACTGGATGTGTATACATCAGCTCTGCAGCTTATATGAGAGGATTTGGCCTTTGGGTGGCCAACCTCCATTTCCGTAAGAGTTTTTTTTTTTTCAATACATGTGTAAATACTTTTTCATGCTAAATCAAATTCTTAATCAAAATCTTAGCATACGTTTTGTCCTTTTACAGTTTATAAGGTTTAGCAAGAAACACAACAGAAAAAAAAATCACATTATAGTTAATAGTATACAAAACAGAATCCATCATTCTGAATGTTAAATCATCTAGATTTTCGATCCATTAGAAAAATAATCTCTTATTTGCTAAAATACAAAAAAATGCATATTAATCCAAAATTTCTTTTTATATCAATAGAACTGCAGAAAACCCAGAATCTACATATTATTGTCAAGAACTGAAAAATATGATGAATATAATTATTTTAAATGCTAAAACCTATACTTAAAACCTTGCAGTAACTATAATACAAATTCAATACTTTTATATTTTTGCATATTTTCTTCCTTGTAGCATACAATCTGTAACACAAGGTCCATATACTTCATTTGCACATTTCTATATTTCCCCATTGTCTACAAATGTAAAACTTTTGACTCTTTCTCCCCAGAAGTCCCAGGATTACCTGCTTTGATTAAAATCTGGTTTCTCTGCTTGTCCGGGTGAAGTTTGGACTTTATTTGGAGAGAAGTAAATATAAAATCTTTTACTTACACAGGGCGAGTCTTTGGTTAGAGGCTGTCTGATTGGAAATAGCTAAGATAAGGGAGTTTTATAGGCGTACCTTGGACACCTGACCTGTGGCTTTCCGTTGCTATAGGAGCCGGGAACCTGTTCTCTGTTATAAAAAAGGGAAAAAATCATGAGCCAAGTCCCTTTTTTATTTTGTTCCTGCGCGTTCTCATGGCTGAACACAAGTTACTTTGGATTTGCTCTTCCCAAGCTTGGATCAAATATCACTAAATTAGGATAAAAGGGAGCTTGTGTGTGTGATCACATATGCAGGTATGGGTAAGTTTCGATGAAAAAGGAAACCAGCCTTGAAAGTTGGGATTGTATGTGCGTATTGTTCTTCATGAAAAGAATTTGGATCTTTGGTATCTGTAGATTATAGGATACATATAAATTAGCTCTTATTCAGAAATATACTCAAACATTTTGCATAACTAAATTAGATGCCTTAATGGATGACTGCATGAAAAGATTCATACAACGTATAAATCTAAGCAGTGCATTAAAGGAAAGGCATAAATACCTGCAGGGCATACAGTCATGGAGATTGGAGATTTAAGGGTGAAGACACACAGAGCTACCTAGTAGCAGCTACTTGTCACAGCTACTAAAGGCTAGAATATACCCTGCCATAGACGATACTGAGAATTGCCTCTGCTAAAACACTCATAGGGACAGTTATCAGTAAATGAACAGCATTTCTGTAGCCGTGACAAGTAGCTGCTACTAGTAGCTTTATGTGTCCTCACCCTAAGGGCCGTGGTAGACGGGGAGATGTAGTCCCTGTACAACAAATCTCCCCGAAAAGTTTCCTCTCAAGGCAACTTCAGCGATTTTGGCAAATCGCTGCGCCGCGTATGCCATCCCACCGGCGATTTATATTCTAGCCGGTGGCATGGCATTTCGGGGAGATTCGTCGCCTGCGACAAGATTTGTTGCGGCACGACTAATCTCCCCGTCTCTCACGGCCCAAAGAGTTAGCTGCTCCAGGGCTGTAGGAACAAGCAAGTTAAAGAAACAGTAACGCCAAAAAATTAAATTGTTTTAAAGTAATTAAAATATAATGTACTGTTGCTCTGCACTGGTAAGACACGTGTGTTTGCTACAGAAACGCTACTATAGTTTATTTTAATAAGCTGCTGTATAGCCTTTGGGGCTTCCATTCAAAGAAGAAAAGGTTTTATCTGTTATCTGCTAAGTAACCTGTGCCTTTTCTCCTTTGATTGGCTGCCCCCATGGCTACACAGCAGCTTTTGTGTATATAAACTATAGTAGTCTTTCTGGGCCAAACACACCCATTGTACCATTGCAGGTAACAGTACATTGTATTGCAATTACTTTTATACACTTTCACTTGTTGGTGTTGCTGTTCCTGTGTGGTTTAGGTTGTGGTTTAGGTCAGCAATTCCCAACCAGTGGCTCAGGAGCAATATGTTGCTCACCACCCCCTTTGATGTTGCTCCCAGTGGCCTCAAAGCAAATGCCCATTTTTACATTTCTGGCTTATAGGCAAGTTTTGGAAGCACAGAGGCATAGTTTTACTCCAAGCAGAGCCTCCTGCAGGCCAGCAGGATAGGGCTACCAAATAGTCCTTATTTGGCACCCCTTTTGGCTTCCCAACACTTACTTTACATGAGCCAGCATAGGGATAGGATTGTGGCTCTCAAGTAAAAAATTTGGGGATCCCTGATTTAGATATAATTCACTTAGGCATGGCATACACTGCAGCAATAATCCAGGTAACAGCACAGAGAGCTG
The DNA here is from genome assembly GCF_000004195.4 of Xenopus tropicalis. Classification (NCBI taxonomy): domain Eukaryota; kingdom Metazoa; phylum Chordata; class Amphibia; order Anura; family Pipidae; genus Xenopus; species Xenopus tropicalis. The sequence goes on from NC_030682.2 coordinate 37,475,605, forward strand.
CTGCCAGGGCTAAGAGAGACTTGGCAAGAAAGGTTATGAATTCCAGTGAAGCACACATAAATTTGCTATTTGGAAATCATGGGCTAGACCAAAAGTTGAGCGTGGGATAATGTTTAAATGTCTGTTCAGAAAAAAAAAAACCACAAAAGGTGAAAAACTCCAGAGACAAACCGGTTGGCCGGTTAAACTTTGTGGATAAAACAGGTAAGAAGTAGAAGGTATCAAACAGGATTAGCTTGTGGCAAATAAGTTTAGCATCCCACCCAAAAAATTAAGAGGGGGTGGTCATATGTGCCTATTTAATCTCATTGAAAATGAGTAAAATTCCCCATTGTGAAGCTCCCACTATGGTAATATTTAATTAAATATTAATTATATATTCCCCAAATTGCTTTCAGCCACATGCTATTCATGAAGGTATTTGCATCAATACTTGCTCTTCTATACTTGCACCTTGTATGAAATAGTCAGTTGTGTCCACAATGCAGAATAAGGTAAAAGGTGCAAAGTACAAGGTGCACAGACACAAGGGATCCCTGGAATTACACCGGCCTGCGGGTGGTATTATGTCCAGGGCACTGTTTGCATGTTGCCCATGTTGGTGAATCCCATGCTAGACTTCAGACTGTTTTTGCACACATTATTAGTTTCTTAAGCAAGCATAATGTTCCTAGCATTCAGCATTTAAGTAATGCATGTGAATTTATTCAGGATAACAATACAAGGAGAAGCATATGACGTATGAGAGGTAAGATGAGACAGATCATTGTGTAAAAAATGTCTAAATCTCCCGGACAGAGTGCTCTAATTAATAAAGGAAATATTTTAAATGAAAATATTGCAAACATAGAGGATGTATGGAAAGGAGGCCACATCCTTCTCACTGTCTCTCTGTGTCATCTGATATAGGCTGATTAGTATAACATCTCTCTTTAGCAGCACCCTTTCCCACAGATTTTCCAGTGAGAAAACCAGGAGAAGCAGCGTAGAAGAATAAAAGATAACAGACAGACTGACAAGTGGGGGTCTACTCAAAGCCAGCAGGTGAAACTAAATCTCCCATACAGACCCAACCAGATTAAGGAAGAAAGAAACATACAATCAATCTGTCATCAAGGATTTTAAAAGCAGCTGAGAGGCCTGGATTATCCAAAATGTTATATTGGTTAATATTGGCTGATTATGAAAAATGGTTCCTGGGGTTGTAGTGCCTTTGTCAGTTATTTCTATAAACACCCCCAAAAAGATTGAGCTGGGTTGTTTCCTAATAAATTTGTATCACACAACACAGCAGCACATGGGCTAATTTTCTTGCTGTTCATAAATATGGGTCTGGAGCAAACATTGCCACTTCTATTCGCCATTTAGGCTCCACAGATTACCATGCAGCCAGATATTCACTATATATATATATATTTATATATTTATATATATATATATACAGTGTATATATATATATATATATATATATATATATACAGTGTCACCCACTGTGACCTACAGCACTTATATTTGCCTATTTGTGTCTGTAAGTTACCCTCCCATATAGACTGTAAGCTCTACGGGGCAGGGACCTCCATCCTCTTGTGTTTTTGACTCTTATTGCAACTGTATCTTTTATTTATTTGTCTTTATTGTAATACTGCATACATAAGTAGCGCTTTATAAATAAAGATAAACATACATATATATATATATATGATACATTTTCCCAAACCTTCGGTTTAAATAGAAATCGTTTATCCCAAAACTGCTTTTGCCACACAGCATGCTGCAAGCACCTATAAATCTATTTGCTGCCTAAAATGCATACTATTGTAATGGAAAACATAACTTTTTCAGGTAAACAGGGAATTTGTTACTATCTCTGGCTGAAATGAATAAAAACAAAGAGACAATGGAAGGCAAGTGGCCTCATTCTAAGCTGGGATAAAATGGTTGGCACAGAGAGTTGGGTGTCGGCTTAGTTGAAAAACAAGTTGTGCTAAAGGAACGTCACCAGATACTACAGCAGTCTGTGGCTATAACATTGGGACCGTACAATTTAAATTACTACAAATTAAAAACCATTAAGGGGTAGATGCAATGCACTATAGCATTCCATACTGGTTATGTGTTACACATTCCAGTCTCTAGATGGCAGTGTGAGTCTGGGAATCAACTTTAGGGTAAGGACACACAGAGCTACTAGTAGCAGCTACTATTGATGACGACAGAAATAGACAATGCTGATCATTTACTGATAACTGTCTCTATATATGTCTTAGCAGAGGCAATTGTCAGTATTGTGTATGGCAGGGTGTTTAGTAGCTGTGACAAGTAGCTGCTACTAAGTAGCTCCATGTTAGCTCTATGTGTCTTCAGAAGGTTTTGATAGCTCAAAGGCAGAAATTGCCCCTGGAAGTTTATATAAGGAAGTGATGAGTTGTTCCAAAGGGAAAACTGATGAAGGCAATGGCCTGAGAACTAATACCCCATAAACGTGCCCTATTTATCTTATTGTCTTTTAGTCTGAGCCCCACCAGCACTGCTCCAGGCCCCTGTAGTAGAGATGTAGCGAACTGTTCGCGGCGAACTAATTCGCCACTTTGGGTTCGCCGCGGTTTTTTTTGGCGCCGCGTTTTTTCGCCTTGGTTTTTCCGCCGCGTTTTTTCGCTTCGTTTTATCGCCTATGCATATACATAGGAATAGCTTGCGGTTTTTTTTTGGCGTTATTTTTTGGCGTTATTTTTGGCGTTTTTTTTTTGGCGTTTTTTTTACAAAGTATTTTTCAGAGAAGTTTTTGCCCTTGATCCCCCTCCTGCATGCCACTGTCCAGGTCGTGGCACCCTTTAAACAACTTTAAAATCAGTTTTCTGGCCAGAAATGGCTTTTCTAGATTTTAAAGTTCGCCTTCCCATTGAAGTCTATGGGGTTCGCAAAGTTCGCGAATATTCGCGAGTTTTGGCGAAAGTCTACGAACGGGTTCGCGAACATTTTTGGCGATGTTCGCTACATCATTACCCTGTAGCAGAGCCCATAGTTGGGAAACAACTGGCTTGAGAACAAACTTTTTAAAGTATCAAATTAATCTTTAATGTGTCCATTTTTATTTGTAAGGCAGTTTAAAGCCGCATGGAATTTGAATTGCAATGTTGTTGCTGGGGCTTTATTACCATAGCAACCAGAAAGCATTTTTAAAAGCAAAGATGAATAGTAGTGGGGCTTATTGTTAGAAAGAGAAACAATAGAAATGAAAGTCAATAAAAAATGAAGCCTTAGGGCTCTGGTACACGGGGAGATTAGTCGCCCGCGGCAAAACTCCCTGCTCGCGGGCGACTAATCTCCCCGAGTTGCCTTCCCCCTGCCATCCCACCGGCGAACATGTAAGTCGCCGGCGGGATGGCAGACGCGGCGGGGCGATTTTGGGAAATCGCCGAAAAAGCCTTGCAAGTCTTTTTCGGCGATTTGCGCGAAATAGCGCCGCCGCGTCTGCCATCCCGCCGGCGACTTACATGTTCGCCGGTGGGATGGCAGGGGGAAGGCAACTCGGGGAGATTAGTCGCCCGCGAGCAGGGAGTTTTGCCGCGGGCGACTAATCTCCCCGTGTACCAGAGCCCTCAGAGTGAATTCAGTTTTTGGATGCTGGGTCAGTGACCCCTGATAACCAGATTGTCTTTTTAGTTGTAAGCTGGAAAAAGGTAAAATAAGAATAAGAGTAATTAAGACACTATATAAAACAAAATAATGAAATAACAGAGGCAACAGGGGTTAAATCACTGGGAAATCACTGCCCAGTTGTTAGGCACTTGCTTGCAATTTTAGTCACTAGGTTGGCACAAGAAAAAATGTCTCTTTCCCTAAGCCTATCCTCTCCCTATGCTGGCAGGTGGCACCTAGGGTACTAACTATTCTGCTTTTCAAATTGGCTGATCTGCCACCTAATCCTGATTTGTACTACCCACTTTTTTTTTGCTGAGTTCTACTTTGCCTTAGTCTCTTGGCATCATCCACCCTCCAACAAGTGGAACACAAAGACACTGAGGCAACTGCAATAACTTCCCTGGTCCCCATTTGGCAGCTCCTTAAAAACTAAAGCTGTTGATCCAATGTGCAGGGTTGAAGGGTTAGAGGAGGCAGAAAAGGTACATGCCTATGGTCTTAGCTCCTCCATGCTTCTGCCTACCCCTAGGTCCTGCCTTGATTTCCTCTCATCTCCCAGCTAACAGGAAATGTTTAGTTATCCTTAGGACATAGCTACCAATGCATGGGGATCTCACCCCCCTTTTATAACTCTAACAGGCCTAGCCCTTAGCTGGAATTAACCCCATATAGGGATTTCCTAAGTAAGGGCAAAGCTTACTTTTGCTTACTTACACCATAGTGCTGTAACACTATTTTGGGCAATATTGGACCAAAACCAGGCTAGTAGTAGAGCATTGGTTACATGCGACTCTCATACATCAGGATGGGCCTCCGCTATATGGGAGAAACTACTGGAGGATGTTGTTGACCTATACCTCCCACTGCCACTGTGTAGTGTATTAGATGTAAATGCTGACTTAAGAATAGATAATGGATGCCAGGAGCTCTTGCAAAACAAAGGAACTGTTTATTTGTCCAAGACCGTATTGTAAATGCAGGGATATCAATACTCACTCAGATGAGGTAACAGGTATTCAATAGCACAAATGATGTTAAAGCAAATCAAGCAGATGAAGTATGGTGCCTTCCGTTTATCCCTTCTCATAAAGAGGTATGGGTAGGATACAACAGCCAACAGAATGGTAGGAGGCAGCTCACCGGTTAATCCCTTCTCTTAGTAGAGGTAAGGGCAGGGTTAATTGCTGGCCTATGTCCCTAGCACTTCTGTGTCCCTAATCTAAGGCAAGTAAGCCAGTTAGGAGACTACTCCTTTACTCACTCTCCTGGATGGAGCAAATGAGCTGCTCTTTCTATATAAATCCTAACTGTGTAACTCTCCTAGAGAGTCCTATAATATAAATTAACCTGTTCTTACTTTACCTCGACTTTAATTTGGATGGAATGGCTTACTGGGGCCTGTGTCTGCACCCAGGCTCAATGGAGTGCTGCATCAGGTAGCAGACGAGCAGCCAAAGAGGAAGTCACACCCTCCTGCCAGACACTTTATCAGTCTGCAGGGCGCGTGTAAAACCAGGCTAAACCTATAAGGGATAGCTTTACAACTGTAACTGTAAGTACAAGGGCTTCTGCCCAATAATAATGTGAAGAGGTAAGGAATAAAGCCATAGGGAGCCATGAAATCAACCCCAAAAAAGCTGCAAAGTTTACACTGGATCACATAGCCCATAGAAACTAATCATCAGGTGTAATTCATTGGTCATTTGTTTAAACCAAACATCCAACTAGTTGCTGTGGGTTACCAGACCTGGTTAAGGCCATTGGGACTTTTAAAACATTACCACTTTGCAGATCTTTTATAAAGGAAGATATAGTCCCTACTGGTAACAGAGTTTGGGACTGTTCTCTAGCAGTACATATCTCAGCCTGGGCAAAGGCTGGAAGATACCATTGCAGCCTAGAGACAGTTACATATCTCAGCCTGGGCAAAGGCTGGAAGATACCATTGCAGCCTAGAGACAGTTACATATCTCAGCCTGGGCAAAGGTTGGAAGATACCACTGAAGCATAGAGCCAGGTACATATCTCAGCCTGGGCACAGACTGGATGATACCATTGAAGCCCAGAGCTATGTACATAGTTCAGCCTGGGCATAGGCTGGAAGATACCATTGCAGCACACAGACAGTTACATATCTAAGCCTGGGCAAAGGCTGGAAGATACCATTGCAGCATAGAGACAGTTACATATCTCAGCCTGGGAACAGACTCGATGATACCATTGCAGCCCAGACCCAGGTACATATCTCAGCCTGGGCACAGACTGGAAGATACCATTACAGTGCAGAGACAGTTACATAGCTCAGCCTGGGCAAAGGCTGGAAGATACCATTGCAGCCTAGAGACAATTACATATCTCAGCCTGGGAAAAGGCTGGCAGATACCATTGCAGCCTAGAGACAGTTACATATCTCAACCTGGGCAAAGGCTGGAAGATACCATTGCAGCCTAGAGACAGTTACATATCTCAGCATGGGCAAAGGCTGGAAGATACCATTGCAGCCTAGAGACAGTTACATATCTCAGCCTGGGCAAAGGCTGGAAGATACCATTGCAGCCTAGAGACAGTTACATATCTCAGCCTGGACACAGACTGGATGATACCATTGCAGCCAAGAGCTATGTACATATGTCAGCCTGGGCAAAGGCTGGAAGATACCATTGCAGCATAGAGACAGACACATATCTCAGCCTGGGCAAAGGCTGGAAGATACCATTGCATCCTAGAGACAGTTACATATCTAAGCCTGGGCAAAGGCTGGAAGATAACATTGTAGCCAAGAGACAGTTACATATCTCAGCATGGGCAAAGGCTGGAAGATACCATTGCAGCCTAGAGACAGTTACATATCTCAGCATGGGCAAAGGCTGGAAGATACCATTGCAGCCTAAAGACAGTTAGATATCTAAGCCTGGGCACAGACTGGATGATACCATTGCAGCCCAGAGCTATGTACATAGCTCAGCCTGGGCACAGACTGGAAGATACCACTGCAGCCTAGAGACAGTTACATAGCTCAGCCTGGGCACAGGTTGGAAGATACCACTGCAGCCCAGACCAAGGTACATATCTCAGCCTGGTCACAGATACAAGGCTGAGATATATAACTGTCTCTGCTCTGCAATGGTATCATCCGGTCTGTGCCCAGGCTGAGCTATGTACATAGGTCTGGCCTGCAGTTGTATCTTCCAACCTGTGCCCAGGCTGAGATATGGAATTGTCTCTAGGCTGTAAAGGTATCTTCCAGCATTTGCCCAGGCTGAGATGGGTACCTGTCTCTGGGCTGCAATGGTATCTTCCAGCCTGCGCCCAGGTTGAGATATATACCTAGCTCTGTGCTGAAATGCTATCTTGCAGCCTGTGTCCAGGCTGAGATATGTAACTGTCTCTGCACTGCAATGGTATCTTCCAGTCTGTGCCCAGGCTAAACTATGTATATGGCTCTGGGCTGCAATGGTATCTTCCAGCCTGTGCCCAGGCTGAGATATGTAACTGTCTCTGGACTGCAATGGTATATTCCAGCTTTTGCCCAGGCTGAGAAATGTAACTGGCACTGGGCTACAATGGTATCTATGGTTTGCAATGGTGTCTTCCTGTCTTTGACCAGGCTGAGATATGTAACTGTCTCTACGCTGCAATGGTATCTTCCAGTCTGTTCCCAGGCTGAGATATGTAAATGGGTCTGGGCTGCAGTGGTATATTCCAGACTTTGACCAGGCTGAGATATGTAACTGTCTCTGCGCTGCAATGGTATCTTCCAGTCTATTCCCAGGCTGAGACATGTACATGGGTCTGGGCTGCAGTGGTATCTTCCAGTCTATTCCCAGGCTGAGACATGTACATGGGTCTGGGCTGCAGTGGTATCTTCCAGTCTATTCCCAGGCTGAGACATGTACATGGGTCTGGGCTGCAGTGGTATCTTCCAGCCTGTGCCCATGGTTAGATGTGTACCTGTCTCTGGGCTGCAATGGTATCTTCCAGCCTGCGCCCAGGTTGAGATATATACCTAGCTCTGTGCTGCAATGCTATCTTGCAGCCTGTGCCCAGGCTGAGATATGTACTTGGCTCTGGGCTGCAATGGTATCTTCCAGTCTATGCCCAGGTTAAGATTTGTACTTGGCTATGGGCTGCAATGGTGTCTTCCAGTCTTTGACCAGGCTGAGATATGTAACTGTCTCTGCACTGCAGTGGTATCTTCCAGTCTGTACCCAGGCTGAGATATGTACATGGCTCTGGGCTGCAATGGTATCTTCCAGTCTGTTCCCAGGCTGAGATATGTACATGGGTCTGCACTGCAATGGTATCTTCCAGTCTGTGCCCAGGCTAAACTATGTATATGGCTCTGGGCTGCAATAGTATCATCCAGTCTGTGCCCAGGCTGAGATATGTAACTGTCTCTGCACTGCAATGGTATCTTCCAGCTTTTGCCAAGGCTGAGATATGTAAAAGGCACTGGGCTACAATGGTATCTATGGTTTGCAATGGTGTCTTCCAGTCTTTGACCAGGCTGAGATATGTAACTGTCTCTATGCTGCAATGGTATCTTCCAGTCTGTTCCCAGGCTGAGATATGTAAATGGGTCTGGGCTGCAGTGGTATATTCCAGACTTTGACCAGGCTGAGATATGTAACTGTCTCTGCGCTGCAATGGTATCTTCCAGTCTGTAACCAGGCTGAGATATGTACATGGCTCTGGGCTGCAATGGTATCTTCCAGTCTATTCCCAGGCTGAGATATGTACATGGGTCTGGGCTGCAGTGGTATCTTCCAGCCTGTGCCCATGGTTAGATGTGTACCTGTCTCTGGGCTGCAATGGTATCTTCCAGCCTGCGCCCAGGTTGAGATATATACCTAGCTCTGTGCTGCAATGCTATCTTGCAGCCTGTGCCCAGGCTGAGATATGTACTTGGCTCTGGGCTGCAATGGTAACTTCCAGTCTATGCCCAGGTTAAGATTTGTACTTGGCTATGGGCTGCAATGGTGTCTTCCAGTCTTTGACCAGGCTGAGATATGTAACTGTCTCTGTGCTGCAGTGGTATCTTCCAGTCTGTACCCAGGCTGAGATATGTACATGGCTCTGGGCTGCAATGGTATCTTCCAGTCTGTTCCCAGGCTGAGATATGTACATGGGTCTGGGCTGCAATGGTATCTTCAAGCCTGTGCCCATGGTTAGATGTGTAACTGTCTCTAGGCTGCAATGGTATCTTCCAGCCTTTGCCCAGGCTAAGATGTGTACCTGTCTCTTAGCTGCGATGGTATGTTCCAGCCTGCGCCCAGGTTGAGATATATACCTAGCTCTGTTCTGCAATGGTATATTGCAGCCTGTACCCAGGCAGAGATATGTACCTGGACATGGGCTGCAATGGTATCTTCCAGTCTGTGTCCAGGCTGAGATATGTACCTGGGTCTGGGCTGCAGTGGTATCTTCCAACCTGTGCCCAGGCTGAGATACGTAACTGTCTCTGCGCTGCAATGGTATCTTCCAGTCTGTGCCCAGGCTGAGCTATGTACATAGCTCTGGGCTGCAATGGTATCATCCGTTCTGTGCCAATGCTGAGATATGTACTTGGCTCTGGGCTGCAATGGTTTCTTCCGTTCTGTGCCAATGCTGAGATATGTAACTGTCTCTGCGCTGCAATGGTATCTTCCAGTCTGTGGAAAGGCTGAGATATGTAACTGTCTCTGCGTTGCAATGGTATAATCCAGTCTGTGCCCAGGCTGAGATAGGTACCTGGGTCTGGGCTGCAGTGGTATCTTCCAGCCTGTGCCCAGGCTGAGATATGTAAAAGTCTCTAAGCTGTAATGGTATCTTCCAGTCTGCGCCCAGGTTGAGATATATACCTGGCTCTGTGCTGTAATGGTATCTTGCATCCTGTGCCCAGGCTGAGATATGTACCTGGTCCTGGGCTGCAATGGTATCTTCCAGTCTGTGCCCAGGCTGAGATATGTAACTGTCTCTAGGCTGCAATGGTATCTTCCAGCCTTTGCCCAGGCTGAGATGTGTACCAGTCTCTGGGCTGCAATGGTATCTTCCAGTCTGTGCCCAGGCTGAGTTATGTACATGGCTCTGGGCTGCAATGGTATTTTCCAGTCTGTGACCAGGCTGAGATATGTACATGGGTCTGGGCTGCAGTGGTATCTTTCAACCTGTGCCCAGGCTGAAATATGTAACTGTATCTAGGTTGCAATGGTATCTTCCAGCATTTGCCGAGACTGATATGTGTACCTATCTCTGGGCTGTAATGGCATCTTCCAGCCTGCGCCCAGGTTGAGATATATACCTAGCTCTGTGCTGCAATGGTATCTTCCAGTCTGTGACCAGGCTGAGATATGTACATGGGTCTGGGCTGCAGTGGTATCTTTCAACCTGTGCCCAGGCTGAAATATGTAACTGTATCTAGGCTGCAATGGTATCTTCCAGCATTTGCCCAGGCTGATATGTGTACCTATCTCTGGGCTGTAATGGCATCTTCCAGCCTGTGCCCAGGCTGAGATATGTACCTGGCTCTGGGCTGCAATGGTATCTTCCAGTCTGTGACCAGGCTGAAATATGTAACTCTCTATCCTCTGCAATGGTATCTTCCTGTCTGTGCCCAGGCTTGGCTATGTACATAGCTCTGGGCTGCAATGGTATCATCCAGTCTGTGCCAAGGCTGAGATATGTACCTGGGTCTGGGCTGCAGTGGTATCGTCCAACCTGTGCCCAGGCTGAGATATGTAACTGTTTCTAGGCTGCAATGGTATCTTTCAGCCTTTGCCCAGGCTGAGATGTGACCTGTCTCTGCGCTGCAATGTTATCTTCCAGTCTGTGCCCAGGCTGAGATATGTACCTGGCTCAGGGCTGCAATGGTATCTTCCAGTGTGTGCCCAGGCTGAGAGATGTAACTTTCTCTGCGCTGAAATGGTATCTTCCAGTCTGTGCCCAGGTTGAGATAGGTACCTGGGTCTGGGCTGCAGTGGTATCTTCAAGCCTGTGCCCAGGCTGAGATATGTAACTGTCTCTAGGCTGCAATGGTATATTCCGGTCTTTGTACAGGCTGAGATGTGTACCTGTCTCTGGGCTGCAATGGCATCTTCCAGTCTGTGACAAGGCTGAGATATGTAACTGTCTCTACGCTGCAATGGTATCATCCAGTCTGGGCCCAGGCTGAGATATGTAACTGTCTCTAGGCTGCAATGGTATATTCCGGTCTTTGTACAGGCTGAGATGTGTACCTGTCTCTGGGCTGCAATGGCATCTTCCAGTCTGTGACAAGGCTGAGATATGTAACTGTCTCTACGCTGCAATGGTATCATCCAGTCTGGGCCCAGGCTGAGATATGTAACTGTCTCTAGGCTGCAATGGTATATTCCGGTCTTTGTACAGGCTGAGATGTGTACCTGTCTCTGGGCTGCAATGGCATCTTCCAGTCTGTGACAAGGCTGAGATATGTAACTGTCTCTACGCTGCAATGGTATCATCCAGTCTGGGCCCAGGCTGAGATATGTAACTGTCTCTAGGCTGCAATGGTATCTTCCAGCCTTTTCCCAGGCTGAGATATGTACCTTTCTCAGGGCTGCAATGGTATCTTCCAGCCTGTGTCCAGGCTGAGATATGTAACTGTCTCTGGGCTGCAATGGCATCTTCCAGTCTGTGCCCAGGCTGAGCTATGTACATAGCTCTGGGCTGCAATGGTATCATCCAGTCTGTGCTCAGGCTGAGATATGTACCTGGGTCTGGGCTGCAGTGGTATCTTCCAGCCTTTGCCCAGGCTGAGATATGTACCTGGGTCTGGGCTGCAGTGGTATCTTCCAACCTGTGCACAGACTGAGATATTTATCTGTCTCTAGGCTGCAATGGTATCTTCCAGCCTTTGCCCAGGCTGAGATTTGTACATGTCTCTGTGCTGCAATGGTATCTTCCAGTCTGTGCCCAGGCTGTGATATGTAACTGTCTCTAGGCTGCAATGGTATCTTCCAGTCTGTGCCCAGGCTGAGTTATGTACCTGGGTCTGGGCTGCAGTGGTGTCTTCCAGTCTTTGACCAGGCTGAGATATGTAACTGTCTCTGCACTGCAGTGGTATCTTCCAGTCTGTACCCAGGCTGAGATATGTACATGGCTCTGGGCTGCAATGGTATCTTCCAGTCTGTTCCCAGGCTGAGATATGTACATGGGTCTGCACTGCAATGGTATCTTCCAGTCTGTGCCCAGGCTAAACTATGTATATGGCTCTGGGCTGCAATAGTATCATCCAGTCTGTGCCCAGGCTGATTATATGTAACTGTCTCTGCACTGCAATGGTATCTTCCAGCTTTTGCCAAGGCTGAGATATGTAACTGGCACTGGGCTACAATGGTATCTATGGTTTGCAATGGTGTCTTCCAGCCTTTGCCCAGGTTAAGATATATACCTGTATGTGTCTTGTAAATAATTGCTGTGGCCATGTCACTTATTGCAATCTCTTGGTGTTTCCTTATATTTAAATAACAAATAGGTCAATGCTCTCATAAGAAAAATGCAGTGAGGTACATACATTGGGCCAATTTATTTAATACTATATTTTCCTATAGACTTCAGTGGAACATTTCAGTGATATGTCATAGTTTTGCCTCGCTGAACCATTATGTTTAGAAGAACTCCTGCCCCTCCCTTGTTAGAGTATCTGTACTAAATACTAAAAGGCATTACAGTAAAGTAAGCCTTTACCCTCATCCTTGTACCTTTGGAGGCATTTCTCTTTATTATTATAAAGGTGCTAGGATTTTTTATTTCAATTAGATATGTAATCTTAAATCTGAAATTAAGATAAAATTGCCAGTAACCATCATAGCTATTCCCAATCCAGTGAATGTGCATTGAGCTTTTCCATCCCACAACCACTTTTTTTGGTCTGTGCCTCCCTCTAATGGCCAATATGAACATCACACCATAAAAAGACCATTATCTATAACATGACCACTTCATTGACTGTTTGGGAAGAAGTTGCAAACATATAATTGCCGCGGTGCACTTTGTGCTTACTAAAAACTGTTTCTTCTTCTGTACATGTTATAACCAAGTAGGTTCAAGGTTCCTAAATAATTACTCTACCAAGGACATGGAAAGCAGAGAAATCAGCCCTACATAGCTTCACAGTTGCTGGACCCTGCAAGAGAAACCCCCCACCCCAAAACAGCAGGGAGGAGCTATGTTTGGAAAGAGTCAAGGAATCAGGAATTTTGACAAAATTCTGTTATATATGCATTCAAACTTTTGAACTTCCGTTTGCATTAATTAACACATAACTAATTTAGGATAACTGTACGTTGCCTGTCTCTACAAGTCCTTTCACAAAGAATCTCCAGTCTACAAACTGTAACCCAGTACTTTCTGAGCACTGACCTAGACACTATTACCACTAGGTGGCAAACATGCTTCACTAATACTATAGTAACATGCAGCCCTGTACTACTGTTTCTATAAATATACTAAGCATAGCAAGTTTAAGGCATGTATAACTCACAGGGGTCCTATGAAATATTCATGGTTTCTTTGGCCAACCTCTTACCATCTATTGTGGGAATGTGCTAAAAGTTGTAAAAGGAAAGACTTTTAGCAAAATGAACAGCAAAAAAATCCTACTTGTGTGATATTTTTTATTTGAAAGTCATTATACATTCAACATTTGCATTGTGTATAACGTATTTTTAAGACCCACTAAAAGGTGCCAAACGTTTATTATGCACACGTTAAACTAGGGCAAAATCTGCTGGTGTTTAGACAAATAATGTAGGCATTGTGGGTATGCTTTAGTGAATAACTGTTATTGCATTCCCCCAATTCATTCTACTGCAGTCTCTTCTGCTACGTAATCACTTATACATGAGGGCAGCCCACCTCTTAGTCTGATTGGCTGCTGTTGGTTGCTAGTCTGATTAGCAATAAAAGGCTTGCACATTGTGCGAGTCCTGCTCCTCCTTTCATGCTTTTCCAGCAGTTAAAATGATAAACTCTGAATTGTGTTGCATTTTTTGCTATATCAGTACTCACTTAGAAAAAAACACAAATCTTGGCTATAAGTCAGTCCCCCTTAAACTGCCCTTTAATACGCTACTATACTATTATGCTACTATATTATACCTCCTACTATCCTACTATATCACTATAGTAGTATAGTATAGTAGACAGCATAATCCAAAAAACATCAAACAGATGAATATCTCTTAATCTTTTCTTATTTATCTAATCCTTCATTGTTTTTGTTTTATGCTAACCTCTTCTCCAGGGCCACTTAAAGGAGAAGGCACAAGGCATTTTGGTACAATTGGCATTTTTGCTCAATAGTGGAAGCTAGAATGCTATATTTATTCTGCAGAAAGCTTTACAATACCTGAGTAAACAGCCATAGAATCTCCCTCTGTTTGTTTAAAATAGCAGCTGCCATTTTAGCTTGGTCTGACTTCAGTTCTAGGCAGCAGTGTGCAGGCACAGAATAGCTTTCAGCTCAGATTACGGCAGAGAGGTGAGGGGGAGACAGCAGAAGGGAGGGGGAGAGAGGAGCAAACTGAACAGACTTGCGCTGTGCCCTTAAAGGAGAAGGAAAGGCTAAGTCACTTTGGGGTGCCAAAATATTAGGCACCCCCAAGTGGCTTAAAGCGCTTACCTTGTACCCCGGGCTGGTGCCCCTGTTAAGAGAGAACATCACCAGCCCGGGGTAGCAGCGAGCGTTTCCTTCTTCTGTGTTCACAATTGCAAAGTCCGCTTTTCACTCTACTGTGCATGTGCCGGCCCAGGGATTTTGCCGGCAGAGCAAACACGGAAGGAGGAAACGCTACGGGTACCACGGGCTGGTGCAGTTTTCTTTGAACAGGGGCACCAGCCCGGGGTACAAGGTAAGTGATTAAAGTCACTGGGGGTGCCTAACATTTTGGTACCCCCGAGTGACTTAGCCTTTCCTTCTCCTTTAAGGATTTTTGTGAGAACAGGAAATCTTACACAGAAGATCATGTATACGCAATAAAAGGAAAGAAATTTGGTGTGTTTTTTTACTGAGGACTCAGAGCAGTTCTGTAAGTGTTTATGGCTTTTCTGATAAAGCTTACTTAGTTTTTACCTCTCCTTCTCCTTTAATGTATGCATGCTGCAAGGCTCTTGTTCTGTTGTTATTTTCCCTAACACTTTTAACCTCTTAAAACCTCATCTAATCATTTGGCCTTAAATATCATCTGTATGCTGACTAAACCAAAATATATTTATTAACCCCTTCATTAGCAGCTAAAACTGAGACTCAGATCTCTAACTGGATGAATTGATGCCACCTTATACTGAACCTAAAGGTACTGTGACAGCTATCTTGCCTAAAATGTATGGCAAAGTGAGCATTTGAGGTGCATGATGTGGACTGCAGGGGGATTCCTAGTGCAGATAGGGTTAAAATTCCCTCTCAGTCAGGTAATTAAGAGGCAGCTGAGGGAGGAGCTGCCTGGAGAGGTAAAAGGGGTCACTCAGGGCAGGAAGGCTGTCTGTCTGTGTTTGGAACTCCCGGAGGGGCTGGGGTGGTGCCTGCCACTGCAAGGAGCAGAGGGAGCCATCACCAAGTGTATGAGAGCCAGAGCATCAGGGCTTAGGGAGATGCCAGAATGTGTGAAAGTCACTGGATAGTTCCAGAGGGTGGAAGTTGAAATAACCCTGGATGGTGAGATTCCCAGAGAAGGGACAAGTTTTAAATAAGTTTGTTGATGAACTGTGTTCCTGTCATCTTTATATTTGGAAGAGTTTGCCAACAATCAACCTGTTTTGCCAGAAGACATGGTGTCCCTGTCTCTATGCTCCAGATCCTCTGCTTACCAGCCTGCCATAGTTAATAAATGACATGGACAGCCAGACAGCATGTCACAGTACCCATACACACACCAATATTATCATACAAAACTAATGCGATAATCATTGGGAGACAAGACAACCTATATCGGCAAAGGTCTTGGATATGGGTTGTCGCGTTGATCAGGCAGGATGGAAAATTTTGATATTTAACACTTCAGCTCTTAATGTTAGTGGAGTGGACAAGCCAGTGGTCACAGGAAAGGTCAGAATTGTATTGTGTATGGCCACATAAATAAATACTAAACTGACCACCTTTCCACCTAAGCCTGGTCCTACTCCCCCATTACTGACTCTATTGAGATCATGCTCATTAACCCTTTCAACTCGTCTGGGGGTAGTGTTTGACTCCATTCTCTCCTTCTCTGACCATGTTATCACCACTGTCAAAACTTTTTTCATAGGAAAAGTAATGCATGACCATCATGGTTTTTTTGTCACCTTCCAAAAAATACGAACTGTTTCAGTCAAGCAGTGGGCGACGGGTGGTCAGCAGGACCCAGCAGGGCAGCAGGGGGTCAGCAGGGCCCTGAATGGCAGCGGGCAGGAGCAACAAGATTTATGAATGTGGCAGTTTGCTTAGATGTGTTTGACGGCTTTAAATAGGCAGTTATTCTTTGTAATGAAGTATTAAGGCTCATTTTCACCCTCTGCATCATTTCCCCACACATTCCTCTACATTCCCTAGAATACTTTTCCCTACATATCTCCTATCCCTCAGAGATTTCCTTTTATGTATCAACTTACTTATGTTTCCTTGTAGATTGTAATTTTTATGAGCTGGGATGACCCCTTTTCCTCCTCTTTCATTCAGTATTTATATCTTTGTATTCATGATAAGTGATTGATGCATACAACCTTCTATTGTACAACATTAAATTTACTATGATGGAGATTCCTATATTTTTATACTGGTTAAATGATATACAAGTGTATATTAAAGGGAGCAGTTATGTTTTCTACTTATATTATAGGAAATGCTTGCAGCTTGCCTTCCCTTGAGGGATGAAGAGGGCTAACATGAATGAATAGAGCATATTTTTAGGAGCTTCAGTACAGCAGTGTCTCCTATGGAAAGAGTACAGTTTCCTTGTGGCTGCAGGTGGCTCTGACATCAGTAAGGCACTGCCTGCTGAACTTTAAAATTTGTTAATCCCTGTTCTATTAATTTACTGTTATGCTGAACAGCGCTGCACAGTAGCAGGATATACTTGGTACCCTGAGGCAGTAAAAAGAATTATTTTTATAACATGGCAGATTAAATATAACCCCCCTTCTTTTTGACATGATCTCATTTAGTTGGGTTTATATAAACGCATAAACTTCTAGAAATAAATATATATATGTAGATTGTAAGGAAACCATGAACTGGTCCCTATGCTCTAAGGACCTGTTTCCACCCTCTTTATTGTCTCAGTAAGCCAACCACTCCTTCACCTTTTCATTGGGAAGTGATGGCTTTTGGAGTTCAAACTTTGCTATAAAAACCCTCTGGTAATCCCATGTGTGGTTCTGCTGCAGGTTGTCCATCTGGATGTCTATCTGACAACTGGACATCTCCCTTTCTGGTAATGGATTGGGTCACATGTGGGCTGGAAGAATAGTAAACAGCTGGGGAATAGTGCACACAGTAACTGGAGGATGATAAATGTATAGAGACCATAATTTCCAATACCTGTACATAATTTTTAAACAAATATGAGTGTGACCATATTTTTATAGTTCCATTTTTTTCATTTTAGCTTTAATGAATCATATGTACTTGATTTATTTAAGTATGATAACTGCCATTTTGTATTTACTTTCCATGGTTTAAATCACATTTTGATTTAGAGAAGCAAAAGGAGCAAATCATGATAGTTAGGAAGAATGTGGCCCTCGGTGGAGGGTGAATAAGAAAGTTCAAACAGATGAAATTAATAGAATGGTATGAAAGGAAATGAATAGAGGGAGAGTCAGAGGGACATGCAAAAGACAGAAACAGCTGAAAACTTACATTGATGCACACATATTAATATTGTTAAGATGCAGTGTATTATATAGTGAATAATAATACACAGAAAGCTAGAGCTGAACACATGGCAGGTTCCAGCTTCCCAGCATCCCCTGGGTGTATGTGCAGTATAGAACTTTTCAAAAAATTGTATGGTATTAAGCATGTGCCAAGTCTTTCTAAGGGGCAAGGGATGCTGGGAAACAGGGAGCTCACCCTACAGAAAACAACCCCTTGCTGGGGTATAAGGTAGGCACCCTTCAGTTGGCACCCTCCAATGACCCAAGCTTTCCTTGTCCTCAAAGTGCTTGTTTATATTATAGACTTTCCCTTTCAGGGTGAATAATTTCTTTTTCCATGAACTCTGTTCTATTTTTTCCATGTGAAATAAGGAAGTTACTTGGCTGCTTGTGTGGTGTTTGAACAAAAAGGAGAACTATTTCTTTTTGTATTTCACAACATTTTTACATTTGGCAATATACCTAGATCACCACACTATTATATATTATTTTTATTCTGTAACAGGAAATCTGCTACAGATGTGCGCAAACCTTTTGTGGATGTAACAAAACTTTAACTCGCAAAGACAAATATGTCTGCAGATGGAAAAACAAATCCACCCTTGTACTTCAGGGAGGTGATTGTTACTGCATATTATTTGGCAAATTATTCATTTTATTCATTGAAACGAGGCTTCTCTGTTCCCAACACTGGGATTGTCCATGTGAGTCTTTGTGAGATGTTCCTGAGTTGGCAGTATGGCATTGACTGGTGGCTACACAAGGGTTCTTAAGTGTACAAAGCAATATGGGTCCATGATTCTTATTTTACAGGCACAAATTACTATAAAGTAATCTGTTGAAAAACTTCTGGCATATTTAATGGCACTGGCCAAGAAAAAATACTTATTGTCTTGTTTTTAAATTCATGAGACAGGGCAGAGTGCATTAGGAATATACATTAAGGCTTATTTGTGCAAGGTAATGGCATATACATCAACTTACTCTTTCAACAACTCTACTTCCCTGCATTCATGTATTACCACAAAAAGACTTTATTGCAGGGGTGCCCATACTTAGGCATACAGAGGAGAGGTATGCTTCTAGCGATATCATCACATCATATCATACCACACCAAAGGCCTAGCGCAGGTTCCCTACCAAAGGACCCGTAGACACATAACTGGTCTCACAAATAGAAAGGCATGGTGTAAAGTGCAAGAAACTGGCACAATCAACAATATTTGTATTTTGCACCTAAATGAATTGCTGCAGGTCTCTGCATTCTGTATCGACTACTCCCATGAATATATCCCTGTATGTGTTCAGCAGAGGTGTATTTATGAGGGATGGAAGGCACATAGCCGCCCCCCCCTCTGGTCACTTACTTGTCCCTTAACTAGCACATCATTCAGACATGCAAGTTAAGCTGGCAATACACTGAAAGATCCTTTGGCCAAACGAGCAGAACTTTTTTCGATATGCCCACCTTCAGGAGGGCAATATTGGATTCATCCGATCCGTCAGCCCTTGGCTCAAATGACTGGATCACATTGGCAGGATGCAGGCCCACATAAATGAGTGGATGTGTTCTTTGCCCCGACGAGATTTTGAAACCTGCCCGATTGACATCTGGGTGATTTTTGCCCTAATACTGGTCAGGCAGGCCCATTCATGGGTTGATAAGTTGCCAACTCTGTTCTTCGTCAGCTTTTAACAGCCTGTGTATGGCCCTGGGGAGCAGCAAGAGTGGACACAGGATGCAATGAGATCCTGTACTATGGATTTAGTAATTGCCCCTTATAAAACCACACCCATTTCCCAAGCAATTCTGTAAGTGCCCAGAACTTACAGGATCCCGTGAAGCCAATCAGTGGGACATTTTCCTTCTTGTTCTACTAATCCTTTTCTTGAGCTCTGGATGTTTAGTAGAGAAACATCTTCTTGCCAACAGTTTATCTGCTGCCATCTCACATTATTTAAACGTTATCTTCATTTTGGTCTTGCATAACTACAGAAAGCCATTGCACGTACAACTGGAAAATCACCAACACATTGCAAGTCAAGGAAAACAGAAAAAGTAATGGAAATTGCGCACATACCTAATGCCGGCAGATAAAATAAAACCCAGAGCATATTAAGAAGGGAGTTGGAAGAGCAGGAGATACTGTAGCTCACAGTTGCTGGTACATTGCATCTGCACTAGGAAACTGCCAAGATAATTATACGATGTAAGTTATTTCTAAAGTTACCAACAGGAAAAATACAACATGTGCCAAATATCAGCTGGCTAAGGAAAAGAATGTACACATGCATATGTTAAGGATAAAGTTTAACCTTTGCTGGCAACAAAACTGAATCAAATAAAGAATGCAAACCACGTTTAATAAACAGAATCCACATTTTAATCCAGAAGGATGATTTCCAAAACATTCATCAATCAAAGATGTGAACAGAGTTACAAAGAATAACTTGCTTTGTAACTGTGCATTATACAATACATTGAGGATGATAATGTGCATACCTCCAAAATTGTAAATATTTGCCCCATTTCTGTGAAAGCAATGTGCATACCGACACTGGGACAATACATTAGAAAAAATTAGAGGGCTCTGCTTACCATTTACCATCAAAAGGACTGACTGTTGCTATTACAGTTACATTAAGTTAACAAGATGTGATTCTTTAAATAACTGACTAGTAAATCAGTAGTCTTGCGGATATATTTAAGCATGGCCTTGTTAATGTCCTGGAATCTGATATTCCTGGTTAGGAAACCTAAAGGCTGTATTAACCCTTGGGGACATTTCATTTGTGCCTATGTACCTATAATTTTCTCTTTTCTTTAGGGCTTTTCTCTATATGCACTTTTAGTAAAAATACAAAGCTAGAAAACCCCCAAGTGAGCAGCTCAAGATCAAAAGTAGTGAACTTTTTATACTTATACCCCCACCCCAAATGATCCAAGGTATAAAGGATTGCATTAAGGTACCACTGCACCCAGGACAAATATCTTATTGATGGGCCCTCCACAGCCCCAAGAAAATTGTGATAAGGGGAACCAGGGTATAAAAGGCAGACAAAGATATGGCTGTAGAGCAAGCAAAAGCCCTCCTTACTATACCAGTTCCTTGCCCACATCTCTCAATGCCTCCCTAGAGTAGCACGTGGACAAGAACATGGAAAGTTTTTACCTCAGCTTTTCACCTAGTCTTTCCATATCATTCCCATTTCTTCACCATAGGTATTAATGTGTACCAAAACCTCTAGTCTTCCAGAACCATATAATTTGCTGTGCACAAACATAGATTTATATTCTGCAATATTCAGGATCCCTCAGTGGTGTTAGTTTCCCCAGCAGCTAATGGGTTGGCTACCTTTCTAGTTATTCTTGTAGCTTCATATTGAATTTGCATTGCAAAGCCGGGGATTAGGATAAGTAGAGATCGTGAGTGTGGGGTGATGCCATGGCTTTATAGGAACCCTTCAGGTTCAATTATTTGCTTCCACTTGGGCAAAATATAGGATGGCACTCTTCAGTAGGCTTTATCAAAGAGTAGGAACAAATTCTATAGTGGCTCTACCTGCTGAAGATGAATGCATTTTGTTATTGTAATTATCATTTTGAAGCACTACAGCAACACTTTTCTAAAAAGGAATTTATCATTAAAACAGTACAACATGTCCACCACAATGAGGAGCAACATTTTGTGCAAGATACTTGAGATGCAAGCATTTACTCTGGTTAGTAAACCTTGTGAAAATGGCAATGTGTAGGGCCTGCAAGGTAAGATGCTACACATGGGTGAGCCCAGTGGTGTCCTAGACTGTGGTGGCCCCCCTGCATGTTGGGCAATGCAAGCAATACCCTCCCCTCCAGTTACACATCCACCCACCCCTCATGTCCCCTCTCTGCATCCACCCCTTACATCCCAACTCCCTGCCCCTCCCTCACGTCCTCCATCCCACCCACTAGCTCTCAGGTAGGAGGGCGGAGGGGAACAATGTTAATGGTTTGCTTAAGCTATTAAAGGAACAGTAACACCAAAAAGTGAAAGTGTATAAAAGTAACTAAAATATAATGTGCTGCTGCCGTGCACTGGTAAAAGTTGTGTGTTTACTTCAAAAAGTCTACTATAATTTATATAAATAAGCTGCTATGTAGCCATGGAGGCAGCCATTTAAAGGAGAAAAGGCACAGGCACATAGCAGATAACAGATAAAACACTATTGTATCCTACAGAACTTATCTGTTATCTGCTATGTAACCTGTGCCTTTTCTCCTTTTTTCCAGCTTGAATGGCTGCCCCCGTGGCTACACAGCAGCTTATTATATAAATTATAGTAGTGTTACTGTAGCAAACACACCAGTTTTACCAGTGCAGGGCAACAGTGCATTATATTTTCATTACTTTAAAGCTCTTTTATTTTTTGGTGTTACTGTTCCTTTAAGGAAGCAGTTACTGCCACTGGGTAAGCCCTTCAACTGGGATTCAAGTAGTTCAGGCCCCAACGTAGATGAAAAAACAACATGTATATAGATGAGCACTAGCAGGCAGAGGCTCAAAAATGTATTGTGTATTATGGAAAAAATATTTATCTGTTGCACCTAGTGCTACTAAATGATCCATTCTGCTTCAGGTTCTTACATTCATTCTGTCAGTATTACAATATGCATATTATAAGAGCCCTTATAACCTAATGCATGCATTATTACTATGTACCATTATGTACAGCCCTACAGAATATGTTGGCCCTTTATAAAGAAATTCAGTAATAAGCAGGCAGTAAATGGTCCATGCTAGGTTAAACAAAACAAACAATTCCAAATCGTAAAAATGGAAAGCCTGATGTTTCAGTGCCGACTGCACCCTGGGTTCTTTGCAGCCAAGAAATTAGCATCTAAACTAATTACTAATCAGCCCCGTGGCATGTCCATTTTGTGGTCTTTTGTTTAAAAGGGATCCGCTCTCCTGATTAGCTCTTAAAAATTGTATGACTGTGACCTTCACGTTACATGGCCGAGTAGTCATTAATAATTAGTTCAGCTTCTATTGTTGCTCAGACAGCAATGTCTTCAACATGCATCTGTACTCAGCCATTCATTATGATATAATGGTATAATACTATAGATAGGGTGAGGTTATGGTTTAAACTGTATTTTAGTTTTATTTTACATTAACTAATTCACACTTACATTTCAGACTCCCTTGATGACACAGTGTTATAAATTCTACAGTGGTTGCCTGTTTAATGTACAGAGATGCACATGGTGTTACAAGTCACAGCGTGTCACAACATTTGTTTTAAAAGACAAAGTTGCAATAAGGATCTGTTTAAATGGAGCGACAACCTGACAATATGCCAAAAGGGAGCGAGCATTTGCAGAGTTAGAATGGTCAAACTTCCGGGGCCCTGTGTGTGTGTCGTTAATAACAGCATTAGTATGAGGCCGTGGTTGGGGGTGGAGCACTAAAGTTCCTGTCGGGGAGTGTGCCTGGGTCAGCAGGGCCCACATGGTTTTTCCCCTCTGTTTATCAGAGAAGGCTGGGCAGATGCACTGGAGCTCCCCAGGTGTAAGGAAAGTGTAGGCCACAAATAACTTATATGAACATTAACATCCAAGCAATTTTTTAGCCATTCTAGCAAATTGGACCTTTTGTAAATGATGGGATTTGTGTATTCTACCATAAGAACAAATGTGCAGTGCATGATTGCTTTATTTGTACCTTGTTCTTTTTTAACACGTATCAATAAAGTTATTCTATTTGTTTTTTTTCATTACCTTTCTCCTGTTTGTTTGGCATGGCATGGCTCTGGACATACTTCCTAGATTCTTCAGTATAGTAAAATAAAACCCATTTAATTTTACAAATAAAAGCAGAATTTTCTAACAAGAATTAACAAGTTGCATCAAAGGAAGGAACTGAGAAAGAAAAAAAAGAGAAAGTCTTCCACAAAAGAACAGAAAACATTAAGGAGGAAAAGAGAATCAGACAAACAAAAAAGTAAAAATAAAAACTCATCTATGGGATCAAGTGGGTCATGGAGCTTCCCTCTACTTCCACTATGTGCTTACATGCAGTTGCTAGGCAACCCCACGGACAGGAAAGCATCCAAGGTCAGTTTGGGGCCCAAGGGATCTCTTGGAATACTGAAGCAAAGCATAAGCTTCCAGTGAGAGAACAAGTAGCTTATTCTTATATTAAGGACACAAGGTTACAGGCTTTTGTTTAGATGATCTGTTACACATGGTTTATTTAAAGGCTACCCTATAAGAGGAGAGCCCGAGAAACTTCTTAAAATTGCAATGATAAACTAAGGCAAGAGTCTTGGAATAAAAGATGATTGTTCTTATTTACTGAAGGGAGGGCCTAGTAAATAGATGCTCGACAAATTTAAGAATTTTAAGAATACTACTTAACCAGTTGTCTATTTAATAAGTCAAAGACCTTGTATATTAAATATAGCAACAGATCTAGACCAGTCTATGTATATTTAACAAAATGCTAGAACTATTAAAGTTCCCTGTGAGAGAGATGCTCTTGCTGGAGCTAAATGCCTGAGAAGTATGAGAAGATCCAGGTGGGCGGGTTAATACCTTGGCAAGTGTACATTGAATAATCTATGTAAGTTCGATGTACCTCCTGAGTTAAGAGCTGTGGGGGCAGGACTATTTATTTACTAAGGTCTGCATCTGGTGACATAAAGAACTTTGGGGCTTCTTTATCTCTAGGATTGCAACTTAAAGGGACACTTAGTTCTAAAATGTTTTTCTTTAAGTCATCTTCATCCCATAGTCCATGACAAATATTCAGCACCTACTTTGAGAGAAACACAATCCTTTAAAAATAAAACTTTTATTGGAGCTACCCATAGGGGTATATTTATCATGCTGTATAAAAAGTGGAGTGAAGCATTACTGGTGATGTTGCCCGGGGCAACCAGTCAGCTATTAGATTTCAACAGTTAGAGAACCAAAGGAAAGCATTGGCTGCTGTGAGCAACATAACCAGTAATGTTTTGCCCCACTTTTTACACAGCATGATAAATATACCCCATAGAGTCTCTTCAGGTGTTGTCTATGTTAAAAATGAGTTGTGGGATGTCCTCAAGCTCATTCCCTGGAAGCACAGTAGGTTGTGAGTGTTTTAACTTTAAGCCAATCATAGCGTTGCCCTTACATGAAGATTGGCTGATATCCTTCATTGCAAAGTGATGGGCACTACAGGCTCTTCTGTACAGCCTGGGAAAACAGCCAGTGGAATGGCTGGGTCGTTCTAGCAATGTCTTTGGGGAATGTTAATTAAAGTAGCACCAAGGTCCTTCCTTCTATTTTTAGGAGTAAATATGGCAAATATGTGTATCTGACCCTCTAAATATAATTAGTTCAGGGCAATGCCTCTGCTAGACATAACTTCATAAGAACTCTGTAAAGTCCACTGGCAAACTTGGGGGGGGGGTTCGGGACATTGTTGTGCTGTATTGTATTTTTCATTTACAATTTTAGAAGACCTCATTTGAACTTGAAAGAGAATAATCACAGTACAGGAAGGCCATGGGAGGATGTACGGAATGTTGTGGCTAAAGAACCAGAGAACAATAGAGCTGTGAAAAGCAAACACAGGCATTTACACCTTCCGAGAAGCTGGAGAGGCAAGGCAATGGCAAAGTAATATAAGTAACTACATATTTATATATAAGGCTACACACAGGACTTTATTTTCAGAAGGTGGCTCAAGTAAGGAGCTGAAACATGAATAAACCACATTAACACATTAAAAGTATGTGCAGTTTGATTTTGTAGATATATATATATTTTTTTTGTTTGTTTAAATTTTTTAGCCTTATGAATTTTCGATAATAACCTACCCCTAGGCATTGTTTGTTTTGGTCATCTGTGTGCACCTCCTTAAGTTTATATAACCTCTATGCTATTTTCTAGGGGGATGGTTTACAGGTGGCACGAGACTTTTTTATTTTCAAATCTATTATTTTTGTGTGCACTGCCTTAAAAGTGGCAGAAAAAATTAGGTTTTCCTAAAGATGGCTTAAGTGAGAAGCTGAAAAATTGAATAAACCACATTAGCGCTTTTGTCCTATGTGTCTATCTATCTATCTATCTATTATCTATCTATCTACAGTATCTATCATCTATCTATCTATCAATCTATCTACAGTATCTATCTATCTATCTATCATCTGTCTATCTATCTATCTATTATTATTAACATTTATTTATTAAGCACCAACATATTCCGCAGCGCTGTACAATAAGTGGGTTTCATACATTGGACATCTGTCTATATATCTATCTATCATCTGTCTATCTATCTATCTATCTATCTATCTATCTATCTATCTATCATCTATCTATCATCTATCTATCTGTCTATTTCATGTTCAAACATATCAAAGAATCAGAGTAGTAAAATTGGAGGAATAAATTACTGCTGAACATGCCTCAATATCCGCTCTTCCACTTAGCACAAACATTCTTTGTTGGGTAAGCAGCTCAGGGAGGAACAAGGCACACTCACGCAAACATTAACATTCTTTATATTGGACATACAATACGTTCCCCAATCCACACCCTCCCTCTTCAATTACTTTTAATCCCTCTTAAACCTTGCACTTGCCAAACAGTCAACATTACTCTGGTATAAAAAGGAAATCTGTCATTGTATTTATATTTCCTTTACATAGGGAGCAAAACTAAAATAACAATATCACGCAGTAGCAAATAATTGCATTTAATTCTGCACATTTATCAATGCATGAAAGCCATGGTAATGTCTAACCACTGAGGGTACTAAATGTAAAGGCACGCATGTGCAGTTTGGGGGAAGGTTGCTAGGTACAATATAGTTGTTGATTACAGCATAAATTTGTGCTGCAGCCACAATGCTCCCATGGCTTCTTCAGCCAGGTCCCAAGTAATCAGGCAGCAGAGAGTACAAAGGAAGGATTAAACTAGAGTGCTTTAAACTAGGTCAGCCATCTCTGGGGCCTATTGCATTGTCTCTGCATATTATGATGTGCTGCAAGATGGTTAGCAGAACAGGGGGGATCTGATATAATGGGTAATAGTGTAGCACAGCATGCATTAGAGGCATTTCAGTAAATGGGCCAGTGAGTGATAAACAGTAGCAATGACAAGGGGTGGGAAAGAAAGAGAGATTGGCAGAGGAAGATAGATGGCTGAAATCTGATTAGCAGTGAAAGAAATAAGGACATACGGTATAAGGAGGGAGTTGGCAGAGAAGGGTGGGAGCAGACAGGGAAATGAGTACAAGTGCCATGACAACATCTAGCTTGATAGAAGTAAAAGATGACTGGAGGACTACCAAATGGACACCAAATTGCAGGCACAAAAGCCAGGGCAACATGAAAGCATTTATCATCAATCAGAACAATTAAAGAAATCCAAATAGTATAGGGCTGAGGTATCAAATTTTAACTTGGGTTTATCAGACCTAATACTTGGGTATTAAATGTGTTTGTAAATTTTTTGGGCAGGGCTCTGTTCACCTCTTGTATCAGTTATTGATTGCTTTATATGTTACTCTGTATGTCCAATGTATGAAACCCACTTATTGTACAGCGCTGCGGAATATGTTGGTGCTTTATAAATAAA
Source organism: Xenopus tropicalis (assembly GCF_000004195.4). Taxonomy (NCBI): domain Eukaryota; kingdom Metazoa; phylum Chordata; class Amphibia; order Anura; family Pipidae; genus Xenopus; species Xenopus tropicalis. Next base: position 37,502,714 of record NC_030682.2, read on the forward strand.
TGTTAATAATAATGTGTTTGCCATTCAGGCCTATGGAGCGACAGTCAGCACTGAGCCCAATGGCCTGTGTACCACATGCTTGGAGAAATGATTGAGACAATTATTTTCCATTAAAAGAGAAGTAAAGTTTAGCTAAAGAACTAGGCTAGAAATGTTGTACATTATGGGGCACATTTACTAATCCACGAACGTCCAAAAAGCGTCCGAATGCGTTTTTTTCGTAATGATCGGTATTTTGCGACTTTTTTGCGAATTGTCGCAAATTTTTCGAGCGCTCAATATGAAAAAGTCGCGACAATTCGCGAAAGTCGTAATGGCTATGCAAAAGTCGTGACAATTCGCGACAGTCATAATGGCTATGAAAAAGTCACAACAATTCACGAAAGTCATAATGGCTATTAAAAAGTCGTGACAATTCACGAAATTTGTATTCGCTATGAAAAAGTCGCGACAATTCACGAAATTTGTATTGGCTATGAAACGGTTACGAAAAAGTCGCGACAATTTACGAAAAAGTCGTAACGGCGACGAAAAAATCGCAAAAAATACGAAAAAGTCGCAAAATGTTCGTTTTCCAATCCAAATTTTTCTCATTCGGATTTGGATTCGTGGATTAGTAAATCAGCCCCTATGTTCTGTACCAGCCCAAGGCAACCACAGCCCTTTGGCAGGAAAGATCTGTGCCCCCAAAGATGCCCGAGTAGCTCCCCATCTTCTTTTCTGCTGATTCACTGCACATGCTCTGTGCTGCTGTCACTTACTGAGCTTAGGGACTGACAAAATACTGTGTATATTCATTATAAATGTCACAATATAAGGCTGATTACTAATTAATACAGATAATTACTGCCTGGTAGGTCTAAACCCAGAGCAATTAGCATCAGAAATTAATAATCAGCCCTGTAGAATCAGCTAATATGAGAGGCCAGCCTAATCTTCTGCTTGATAATTTGCAAGGACCCCTAAGCTTCCCAGCTGCTCAGAGCACTTTAAGCGTGTGCAGAGTCACTGACACTTCTAACAGATTTCAGTATGGTGACCCCCTGTGACAACTTTAAAAGGCCTCATTCTATAAAATATGGCATTTCTAGTCATATTCAATTTTATGGTTTAGTTCTCCTTTAAAGCCTGTATGGAGCAATTGGTAAGTTCAGAGCTACTAATGTGCACTCTGCCCACAGAATTGGATAAAATAGGCATTTCTCATTATCATCACTATGTTTTTGCTGGTGGCTGTGCCATTAACCTGCCACATAATGTTAAATTTGCAATAACTTTCCATTTGTAGGATTTTTTAAGCACAGCCGTGATTATGTAATATCTGAAAACCTGGAAAAAACAGCAAGGTTTAAATTAAATGCAATATCGGCGTAAATAAACCAACACTCACAAAAGGGCTTACTTGTACAGGAAATAACGGACATTAACAACATAAAATAACATTGAACCCACGTCTGTTTAGATGACTAGATTGCTTTTCACTATGTACACTCACAAGGCAAATTTGCTCATTTCAACAATATAAACACAATAGTTTCCTTTTAGCTTTAAAGTGTATTTAATGTTACATTAATTTTGATTTAAAACAGTACATTTGTAATGAATTATCATACAGTAGCGCAGCCGGCGTGATTCCAACGCAGCAGAAATCAGAGCAGAGTTGCAGCACGTCTTGTTTCTTCAAACAGGAAATCTGCTGTATCCTCTAGTAAAGTCTAACCTACAATAATAACATAAGGAAATCACTGAGTTGAGAATAAATGGGGCACGTTTTTACATCCTGCCTTGTGAATTTTTCTTGTCCTTCTAAACACTAGGGGGCTGATTTACTAACCCACGAATCCGACCCGAATTGGAAAAGTTCCGAATTGAAAACGAACATTTTGCGACTTTTTCGTATGTTTTGCGATTTTTTCGGATTCTGTACGAATTTTTCGTTACCAATACGATTTTTGCGTAAAAACGCGAGTTTTTCGTATCCATTACGAAAGTTGCGTAAAAAGTTGCGCATTTTTGCGTAGCGTTAAAACTTACGCGAAAAGTTGCGCATTTTTCGTAGCGTTAAAACTTAACGCTACGAAAATGCGCAACTTTTCGCGTAAGTTTTAACGCTACGCAAAATGCGCAACTTTTTACGCAACTTTCGTAATGGATAGGAAAACTCGCGTTTTTACGCAAAAATCGTATTGGATCCGAAAAATTCGTAAAGAATCCGAAAAAATCGCAAAACATACGAAAAAATCGCAAAGTACCGATCATTACGAAAAAAACGCAATCGGACTCCATTCGACCCGTTCGTGGGTAAGTAAATCAGCCCCTAGGAGTCACAAGGTAACATTAGTTGTAACTTTTGGCTTTTACAACTCCCTGAAATATCAGATATGATTAAGATATAGGGGCCGATTCACTACAGGCTGTGGCACACGGGGAGATTAGTCACCCACGACAAATCTCCCTTGTCGAGGTGGGATGGCATACTCGGCCGACATGTTTTCCCGAAATCGCGCAAGTTTCCTCTCAAGGCAACTTTCGAGATTTCAGGAAATCACAGTGCCGCGTATGCCATCCCACCGGCGATTTACATTTTCGCCGGTGGGATGGCATTTCGGGGAGATTAGTCGCCCACGAAAAGGGAGATTTGTCGCGGGCGAGCCCTAAAGGTCGATAAAACAAGCGCTATTTATAGCATGCGTTAAAAATTTTATCACTTCTTATTTTTTGCGACTTAATGCTCAATTCACTAAAAGGACACGTGTCATAATTAAGAAGCAATGTTCTTTGCGTTATTTAACTCACAATGAGCGATTTTCTTGCAGTATTTTACACAGCGTGCGTTATTTCCCATCGCGCGCGATATATTTCGCTGTGTGTGATATTTAGCGCATGGTATTACGCACGTAGCAGTTACTTTCGGAAAACTACTGTTCTGAAAATTACCATTTCCCTGAAAACTGGAGGCTGCATCACTCTAGGGCCAACACAGACTTGAAAATCCGACTGCAAACTCCATGTTGTGTTGCCAAAAGCTCATGAACCACAATTTTCTTTAAAATACCGCCTGCCCCAAGTAGGTGTTAATATTCACACAGATTAATGCAATATTTTGCACGTTTAACACTGTTTTTGTGAATCATGCGTTAGTACTATTTCTATTCGCTAATTAACGCGATGCGTAAGAAATAATGCTTTGCGATGATGCTTTTTTTGCTCATGCGATATGCGGATTAACGCATGCAAAATGACTTTGATGAATCGGTACTTATTTATCGCATGCTTTTTAACGAAAAAAAGCATGCAATAAGCGTTATCGACCTTTAGTGAATCAGCCCCGTAGTGTGGATTTCCTTTCCTTTCATGGGGTTAGCCTGATGGATATTCAGAATCCAGTTCTCTTTATAATGTATTGTAAGCCAGGGCTGCCATCACAAATTACTGAGCCCCATACAACATAATTATCTGGGGACCCCCCTCCTGATGGTTCCTCATGGTTAAAAAACAAAACACACATTGGTGGGAAGGGGGTCTATTGGTTAAAAAATGGGATGGGAACCCTAAAATATACTCACATAAGCCTGTGAAAGATACAGCACAGGACCCAATTAGTGTTATTACTAATGGTTGCTATGCTATAAAGTTTAAATTCCAAACCCCAGCCTATTCAATCCCAATGCGGCGGGACTTAAACTCCATGAGAAAACAAGTAGAATAGTAAGCTGTAAAGAGCAAATAAGATGCAGGGACTCCAACTCTGCCCTCCCTACCCAATTATGCAGCTGACTGACAGCTGGGGGGCTGTCAGTCATCATGGTCAGGCCCCCATTAAGACCCAAAACACACTGGGCCTGGGACAACAGTCCCTAATAGCTGCCACAATGTAAGCAGTTGTGCACAGTTGGTTTCTTTTTGTGGCTAAAGTCTGATTGGTTAATTAAATTATTCAGCAGTAAAAACCAGTGCCATCCCAGGGTTCTGCAAAAGTTCTGAGCAAGAGTTTGTTAGTGTATGCTTGGTAGCACTGTTACCATGCAACATATAGGCACCCAAGGGTCTAAGCCTATGGCAGCAGTATTATGGTTACAGCCCTATACAGAAAAAACTAGTATATAAACTATATAGAAAAAAACTAGTATTTTCTACTGCCAGGCAGTCCAAAAACATACTGGGGGTAGCTGTTCTCTAATTTAAAAGAATGTTATTGATTTTTTTAAAAATCATTCAGATTATAATATGACAGTCTATATGAATGCAGTTTTGAGAACATGATTTAAAAGCATGTTCTCAAACAGCTCTGCCCTTAATAAACCATGGACTGGGAAAGACAGCAAAACAAACAAAGTACAGCCAGCAGATGATTAAGATAAAAGAAAAATGAACTATTGTTTCCATAAGAGTACTGGTATTATGGTAATATTAGTAATATTAGTACAGGTATAGGTTTGTTATCCGGCAACCCGTTATTCAGACAGTTCCAAATTACAGTAAGGCCATCTCCCATAGACTGCATTATAAACAAATAATTCTAAATTTTAAAAATGGTTTTCATTTTACTCTGTAATAACAAAACAGTACCTTGTACTTGATCCCAACAAAGATATAATTAATCCTTATTGGAGCCAAAACAACCCTGTTGGGTCTAATTAATGTTTAAATGATGGTTTAGTAGAGTTGAGTTATGGAGATACAAATTACAGAAAGACCCCAGGTCCTGAGCATTCTGGATAACAGATTCCATACCTGTTTAAGTGTGAGAAATTCTCTTATCAAAAACCTAAATTTAGATATGGAGCATTTTAAAGATCAGGTCTCTATTTTTTTTAATAATTAGCATTAAAATATGAATACAATTAATACATTGTTTATTTCTTTAGCAAAACGTTTGATAATTTGCTTAATGTATATACTACTTTGCATTATTATTAGGAAAAAGTAAGGCAAAACTAGGGGAAAGTTTTATCGGTACTTTCAAAGTAGTTTTCTCCCTGACTTTAGAATGTATGTGTGGTAAGAACATTAGATCTTACTTCTAGTGATGAGCGAATCTGTTCCGTTTCGCTTCGCCGAAAAATTCGCGAATCTTTGAAAAGATCCGCGAAACGGCGAAAAATTCGCGAAACGGCGAAAATGTCGTGCGACAAAAAAAATTGTCGCCCGCGGCTATTATTTTGACGCGCGGCTATTGTTTCGTCTCCCGCGGCTATTGTTTTGGCGCGCGGCTATTATTTCGTCGCGCGCGGCTCTAGTTTTGTCGCCCGCGGCTCTTGTTTCATCGCGTGGCTATTGTTTTGTCGCGCGGCTATTGTTTCGTCGCGCGTGGCTCTTGTTTCGTCGCGCGGCTCTTGTTTCGTCGCCCGCGGCTATTGTTTTGTCGCGCAGCTATTATTTTGTCGCACAGCTATTGTTTCGTCGCACGCGGCTCTTGTTTCGTTGCGCGGCTCTTGTTTCGTCGCCCGCGGCTATTATTTTGTCGCGCGCTATTGTTTCGTCGCCCGCGGCTATTATTTTGTCGCCCGCGACTATTCTTTTTTGACGCGACAATTTTTGGACGTGCAGCGAATTTTTCCGCGGCGAAATTTTTCATCCGTTTCGCGAAACAATCCGCCAATGGCGAAACGCGGAAATTCGCCGCGAATCCATGCCTGGCGAAACTTTTCGCCCATCACTACTTACTTCCATTGTGACAGGGCCTTGTGCGTTTAAACTTAGAGGTAATTTAGCCTAAATGAAAGTGCACTAAGGGGCGCAAAGCACAACCTTTAGTACTCATTCCACCAAAGGTTCTGGATAAAATAAAATCTGGATGAGGTGCAAAGTGCAGAACCTTTGGGCACAAGGCAGCCCTCACCTTAATGCCTATCATAGAGCCCTCTTGAGTGTCCGAATTACAAGTTAGGGGTAGGATAGGATACACCTACGTGCCTTGCACTGCCTGCCTGTCCTGCATACAGCAATGATGGATGTAGGCAGCATTATATTCATGGGAATGTAGGTCCCTTCACTGGGCACTGTTTTGGAGCACAGAGATTAGTGGCAACAGATTGATGTGCAGGGCAGAGCGCTAAGTGTAAAAAAAGCAGATTGCACTCCCCCTGCCCAAAACATAGTGAATAAACCTCAATATGTTGCAATGCAAGACTGTAACTGTACATAAAGGATGATACATTTTTATATTGTAAAAAGTATGAATGGAGAAATTGGCCTTCTTGTTTGCTATTTGGTTTTTCTGGGCATTGATTCATTTTTTTAATCATCAAGATCATCAGATTTGTTAGTCCAGGACGGAGACTTTGAGGCACATGGGCTGCATCAAGGTTTAGAGCTATTTTGCCCACTCCGTGCAGTACATCAGCTGCATTAGCAGCATGAATGACTAAGTGCTGAGCTGGCATGCTGTGGGCATGTGGCCTGCTTGTTTTCTTATACACACTCAAACCAAGATTGTATTATGAAGACAAGTACACAGGTCTGCGTTACCCGGACAGATTCATTTCTAACAAAGTCTAGCTTTTGATATTTAACTGCTATTATACTGAAATGCTTTCCAAAAAAATTATGAAAGTTTACTGTGTGAATGATAAAGCAGTTCATCCCAACGCTGCAGTCTCACCAAATGCTACAGATGTCAGCTTGAGCCTGAATACAAAAGCACTCATTTCTAATTCATATCTAATCTGACATGGTCATCTAACTGTGAACTGCCCTGCTTTTGGTATATCATAACATAGCAGGGAATTTTTTATATATTCTGCTCTCTACATCATACATTTAGACTTAGCTTTAATTAGAGGAAAAATAAACTGTGAGTCAGCAATGGTGGCTAAAGTGCTACAAGGCCTGTATCATAAACTTTATCGGGAAGGATCGAAAGACCTCATAACGTCAAACAGGGAGAGGAGTAATATGATAGGCACCATTACATGTACTAAGGGAATCAACAAAAGTTAAAAAAAAGATTTTGCATAGAGAGGACCATTACAGTAAGCAGCAATGTTAGAAAGTGGAATGTAAGGGTGTTGGTGCCTTTAATAGTTTTCACCAGGGATAGGCAGCCTAGAGAGCCCCAGCTGTTGGGGAACATAAACTCCCTGCCACACAAGATAGTGGGGCCATCATGGCAGACCCGGCAATCTGTGGATTCTGGAAAATGCTGGAAAATGGGCCTCTGTGTACTTGAAGTGCAAGGGCTGTAGTAACCTCTGCTTGTGTGGACACTTGGTTAAGGGCATTTTTATTGTTTTGCCATTTGTCTATGATTCATTATCCTGTTCCTGTTTCCCACATCCTGTCTAAGCTGAGAGCAAGTATGGAGTAGGCCAGTCTTACCTGCCATCACGTTTTTTACACATTTTTTGACATTTCTTCCACTGACTTTTCTGATTATGAAGGTCTGAACACTGTTCGAGTGGTGTAAATTAAAACACATCTTGATAATTTGCCATTTATCTTTAATTTTACACAGCTTTTTGCACTGTTTTTTCGGCATTATTTGTTTTACATATCATGATAAATAGTCCCTTAATTATTATTAACATTTATTTATAAAGCGCCAACATATTCCGCAGCACTGTACAATAATTGGGTCTCATACACTGGACATACAGAGTAACATATAAAGCAATCAATAACCAATACAAGAGGTGAAGAGAGCCCTGCCCAAAAGAGCTTCCAATCGTTATACATCCCTGGAAAGAATGGTGGAGGTTATGAAAAGGGATTTCAAGAAGGTCTAAGATCAATACAGGGAGATTGAGAATAAAAATACACTGCGTAACTTATCATTTTCACACTGCTAAGGGTCAGATAAAAAGTTGTTTTATTTATTTATTATTGTTAGATTCTATGGTTTGTGTATTTAGTTCCCCATCACATTTTAGACTGAGGAAGCCATAATGTGAGTATTATTCATATATTCCCTGTGAATGCATCAGTGCTTTCCAGCCATCATTTTTCATGTGATGTCACTTTGCATGTATCCTTCATTATTATTTTAAAAAACCAACTCCCCCAACTGTTTTGGTTACACTTGAGGAGATCAAAAAGCCTGTTTTGTTTTCTCATTAGGAAACGGCACAGGAAGCTAAAAAGCCTGAAAAGGATTGTGTTATTACAGCGGGGCCGACATTACTGTCAATGAAAAGAGACAAATAGAATGATTGAAGCTGTAATTACATATAAAAAAATCCTATTGATGTAGAACAGGCACAGCACTTTTCATTTGCCAGTTTCTGGGAATCCCAAGTGAAAGAAAAGTGAATATTTATGTGTTTTTTTCAGCAAAATTAACCCTAATGCGATTGAACATAGGTTCATTGAGTGTGCAATGATATTTATGCTTTCTACAAGCCTTCAGGTAAGGATGTGTCAGAGCAAGATATTCAGTGAAATGTTACATACACATAATATGAGCATGAACAGACTCTTATAAATAATGATATGTATTTGGTCAAAACCCAAAGATGGGGCCCATCAATTCCCCAAGAGGCAGGTTACAGGCAGGTGGTGGGCCACAACCTAAGTCTAACACCTCTCTGCTCTGTCTAATAGAGCCCACACTCCATTTGGGGGAAAAACACTATGGTTGGCTAGAAAATGCCCCTAGTAAAGGCTATGCCTCTGGGAGGTGCACATAATGATAGATCTAGGAGACTCGCTCATTATGCACATGCATTTGACCAAACATGGCCTGCTCGCAATGCAAGCCCGCTAGGAGTATTGGCATCCACCTTAAGTGGGGGGAATAATTTTCCTAAGATAGGTGGCCTTTAAAGGCCAGGATTTGAAATGATGGTGCCCCTAGTCCTGCACTTGCTCACAACCCCCCACAATTTGCACTTACCTTTTTGCACAGGCTTCCCTGCTCGCATCTCCCACTTGGCTACATACACAACCTTTGGTACTGGGGGAGAAAGGAACAGTTATTTGAATCTCCCTTCCAGTCCCCACTACTGCGATTTGGGTTGCGTTAGAAGCATGGAGCTCAGATGTGGAACAGCCAGCATCTTTAACTGAGAGTTGTCTTGATGAGAGTTTGCCAGGTTAGGCCTAATGGTGTATGACATTTAAATATAATAGGATTAGTCATGTTACCTCAAAGTATCATATTTACCATAAGTATGCTTTAGCATTATTCTCAGCTACAAAATACCTCATTCAGTTCTGTGCTAACAGAAAAATGTGTGCAGTGATTTTGAGCTATTGGGAATGAATGCACAAATAATCTAAATGATATAGTGGAAAAGTAGCAATGAATGAGATAAATGGGCTTGACAGCTCTAAATAGGTTGGACTGCAGTGAATGCAGTCTATATAGAGATTAAAGGGCCTCATTTATCATACAAGAGAATAATAAATTAGTGTTTTCATTCAATATATATATATATATACATTTTTTGTAAATTTCTGCTGTTTCTACAGAACTGAGTATAATATAGACTTATTATTTTGCTTTTTTTATTTAAAAAAATAGAGATAATATATTAGTCAAATCACGCCCGGCCCCATTGCTTACAATATAAGGTCCCTATCATTAACAATGTGGGGATGATTTATGAGCTCAGCAATCGGTTATTGAAACCATAGGTGGTTTCTGTATCTGGTTACCTCGCCTTTGTGCCCCAAGTGAATTTTTGGAAAAAAATAAAAAGCTCAGCAGGTTTTAGGTGCCAAGTTTTTCATTTTTTAAAAAACCCACTCGGGAAAAAAAGAAACTGTTCAGTACAAAGCCGAGGTAATCGTATATAGAAAATACCCCTCACTGGTCTGAAAAATGAAGCTGATCAGTCTAATTCCTACAGCAGTGAAATGCTCAATTGCCCTAACACTAAAACCAGATGGCAACTTACCAGATCTCCAAACAGCAGCCCTACATCATTGCCAGCTCACCAATTTTGACAGAGTTTGGTCCATCTGGTACATTCTGAACCTTCCAACTAGATGCTTTTTAAGGGCCTATATATCTTAAAACCAAAACCCTAAAGTTAGAATCAAGCAGCATCTCTCCACCTGCCTTGAATTTAGCAAGATTATATAACTCCGGCTAATATAATTATGATATTTAAAACCAAGTTGTCAAGTTAACAATTATTGTTACGTAACCATGGTTAGTCCTGATTTCCATGGGGCATTCCAGAATTACTGGCCCCAGAGTCTACCTGAAAGTGGGCAGGATTTATTTAGAGATTCTACTAAAAAGTGGTCTTTTGTTTATAATTTGTAGAACTTTAGCATGAATTTTCCAATACACTTATTTTTTAAATACAAAGAAGTACAGTACATGGGTGTGTGTTTTATCTTAATCCACAAATAGTGTATTTATGCATATTTTTAATGTGCTAGTCTATTCCACCAATGCTTTTTTGGAAAGGCTTTACTAGAATGTGATACACAGTACTGCTAAATATATTGGTATCTGATCTGTTGGCATAAAGCTCTAGGAGCTAATTCTGAAATGTTAATCTCAAAGTAATGTTCAAGAAAGTCATCTTACATTTCGTTTATATTGCACGTCCTTTTCTGGGACAGATGGGTCTACTTTAGAAAACTCCTGTTTTAAATGCCCTTCATGTCTGTAGATATAACTACATATCCAGGGCTGTTTTAAGGAACTAGTGGGTCCAGAGTAAAGATCCTATTCAAGCAAAATATCCAGACATATTTATATATAATATATATATACAGTATATATATATATGGAACAAAATGTGAGTAAATGAATCATCCAAAGGTCCATTTGTTTTTCTGATAACAAGCAAGCAGAAATGCACTGCCCAGAGAGAAGCCACCATACAGTGTGCAACAGCAGTCATTTAATTTTCTGTACTTGTGGTATATTAAGAAAATAAGCCCTGCATACAGCAGTCACTTTCAAGCCAAGTTCCTGGAAAACTGATTTGAAATTATTAGAGGGATATTTGCAATTACTATAATACATTTTGCCATGTGATATTTTCCAGATTACTGCCCTACCAGCCACATAGCAATAAGCATGGATGCATCTAAGTGATTTCTAATCCTATTATGAATTACAGGCTTCATTACAATGCAACATCTTATTGTCTTGTCAACCATTCTCATTAATGGGTTTCAATTAAACAGAATCATATTATTATGATTATAATTATGTTGCAAACTTGTGAAGTCCCATCTGGCATCCCACAATAGAACTGGTCCAATGTTTGGCGTGGTTACTCTGCACAAATCAGGGGCGGGCCACCTCTCCCCTACACCTGCGCTAATGCACCCCAGCCCCCCCCCCCATTTTGCCGTGCATACGGAGTTCGCGGGGGGGTTTGCGAAGCGATAATTCATTGCCCCCGCCGAGTGATCGCAAGTGGTGGGGGCAATGAAAACAGAGTGCACAGACTAGGGGTAGGCAAGAGAGGCTGCCTGGCGCCCCACAGTCGTTGCGCCCTAGGCAGCTGCCTCTTCTGCCTACCCCTTGTTCCGGCCCTGGCACAAATATATATAAAATTGTGTGTAAAGAACATAAATGTGTGACACCTTTGTACATTTCTTACAGAACTACCCTGCTGTCTGAAATGTAAAATAGGCAGGGCCAAGCCACTCTCTGGACAATGCAGTGCAGATCTGGGATGTGACCTAGATGCATCATGAGATGGCTAAAAGTCTCCAGATTCTATAACTGAGAATAATCCACTAAATGTAGTTATGCTATAATACAATCACTTGCAATTGTGATACAGGTGACACATATATTTGATATAAAGGCTCCATAGAAAATATGATAACACAGGTATGGGACCCATTATCAAGCAACCCATTATCTAGAAAGCTCCCAATTACAGGAAGGCCATCTCCCATAGATTGGATTTTAAACAAAAAATTTAAATTTTGAAAAAATATTTACTCTTTCTCTGTAATAATAAAACAGTACCTTGTACCTTGATTCCAACTTAGATCTTATGTATCCTTATCAGAAGCAAAACAATCCTGTTGGGTTTATTTGATGTTTAAATGATTGGTGTTTTAGTAGGTTTATGGGTAGATTTACTAAAACTCAAACATTTCTCATTTTAAAATTCAAATAAACTTGTTTCCACAAATGTCTGGCGTTTACTAAAGAATCTGAAATGAAAAAGCATCTACAGGAAAAGTCGCAGAAATGTTGCGAAAATTCAGAATTTTTTCGAGTTGCATGAAAGATCCTCCAGGAAAGGGACATCTGCCTTTGAGCTCTACATGATCTTGGCAAGTTTTAGATGATAAATTGTTGTATTCGGATTTTTAGCCATTTTTACTTTTTTTCTGTGACTTTTAGGGGCAGATTCATCAAAGTACGATTTCGAATCCCGAATTGGGTAAAATTCGGATTAGATACAATCATTTCTGATGATCGCAAATATCATGAAAATGTTTACGAAAAAATTGTATTAGTCACGATAATATCATATTGGCGATCCGAAAGTCATGAAATTTTCGTGTCCGAACAATCGTAAATGGCGGGAAAACCTTTCTGACTTTGATCCTTCTGTGCATGTTTCTTGAAGCCTCCCATAGGACTCAATGGCACTCTGCAGCTCCAACCCGGCCCAAGGAAAGTCTCCCATAGGACTCAATGGCACTCTGCAGCTCCAACCCGGCCCAAGGAAAGTCTCCCATAGGGCTCAATGGCACTCTGCAGCTCCAACCCAGCCCAAGGAAAGTCTCCCATAGGGCTCAATGGCACTCTGCAGCTCCAACCTGGCCCAAGGAAAGCATCCCATAGGGCTCAATGGCACTCTGCAGCTCCAACCCGGCCCAAGGAAAGTCTCCCATAGGGCTCAATGGCACTCTGCAGCTCCAACCCGGCCCAAGGAAAGTCTCCCATAGGGCTCAATGGCACTCTGCAGCTCCAACCCGGCCCAAGGAAAGTCTCCCATAGGGCTCAATGGCACTCTGCAGCTCCAACCCGGCCCAAGGAAAGTCTCCCATAGGGCTCAATGGCACTCTGCAGCTCCAACCCGGCCCAAGGAAAGTCTCCCATAGGGCTCAAAGGCACTCTGCAGCTCCAACCCGGCCCAAGGAAAGTCTCCCATAGGACTCAATGGCACTCTGCAGCTCCAACCCGGCCCAAGGAAAGTCTCCCATAGGGCTCAATGGCACTCTGCAGCTCCAACCTGGCCCAAGGAAAGTCTCCCATAGGGCTCAATGGCACTCTGCAGCTCCAACCCGGCCCAAGGAAAGTCTCCCATAGGACTCAATGGCACTCTGCAGCTCCAACCTGGCCCAAGGAAAGTCTCCCATTGGGCTCAATGGCACTCTGCAGCTACAAACTGGCCCAAGGAAAGTCACAATACTGAAGCTTGATTGAATCTGAAACTTTCGTACTCGGTGCGACAATACAATTTTGTTGCACAAATTTTGTCGCAAATATAAAAAAAATCACAAAAAACGCACAGTCCGAACAAATAATAGGCCCCTTAGTGCTAAAAATCCAAATTGGGGAAAAGAAAATCCAACAGTTGGTAAAGGGCCCCCTTAAAGTATGGAGAACCAAATTATGGAAAGACCCCTTATCTGGAAAATTCCAGGTTCTGATCATTCTGGATAACAGGTCCCATATCTGTAATCATATTGCACTATTCAAAAAACTGCTTGAAATCATGTAACAGTTAATACTTGAAAATGGAGAAGTAATTGTGCTGAGAAAATCTTCTCAAGCAACTAGGATTTCAGTACAAATACCGAGTGGAATTTTGGAGAGCTAGGGTGCATTCTACGCATTTGGTAGATCCAAAAAAACAAAGAAATATTAACAGAGCGTTCCTCTAAACATCTCAGATATAGTATTTGAGACAAAAGATAAACCCCTGGGTTATTTTCTTCATTAAATAACAAGAAGATATTCAAAAAACAGTTGAAAATAAAAAGATGTGCATATCTTTATGGCAGCAAAAAGTAAATACCATCCATTTTTTAATTGTGCCAAACTTTAATCCAACACATCTGGCATTTTCCATCTGACAGTCATATTTTATCTCCTAGAACCAAATGCAGATTGAGATTTCATGGATTCCTTGGCTTCATTAAACATATCCCTAACTTTCTATGAAAAATACGTTTTGTAATTGTAGACCCAAATCTTCTGGGAGCCTGTATGTCTTTTGGAAAGTCCGATATCGTGTAGACTATCTTTGGGGTTGGAATGTCAGAAAATGAGAATGTAATTAGCTTTGGAGATGACGGAAGAAAATCCAAGATATATTGGAGATTATTTTATCAGTGTGCATTGTTTCTTAAATTAATTCCCTTTTTAGAAAACATTTTCTATTTCAAAAATGTGATCTCTGAGGTTGAGGTTTACAACTTCCATAGCCATTTCTGAAAAAATGGACTGCTGAACAATCTATAAACCATTCGCTTAAATAGTAACCTTACTTATACAGGGATTTCTATGTACAGATATGCACATTTACATTTAGTAATTATGAATTTATGAGAGGGTGGTTCAATACTTCTTTCTCTGCAAATTTAAAATGAAATACAATAGGAAATTGTAGATTGGCTGCTCCTTATCCTTACTGTTCTTCAAGCTAGTACCTTTGCACTCTGGGACATGAAGTGCAAATGCAAGGGCAAGTGGCACCTATTAATGCTCATTGGGGAAGTACTTTTTTCATAGGTCTGGCTGCACTTTGTGTTGGGTAAAAAGTCAGACGTAAATTCATTCAGTGAAGCATTGGGCCTTAAATATCTACTACATAGGAACTAAAGCAGAGGATTGGTGGTAAGTGAAATGATTGATATGTGGTAAAGTTACATATAACAATGGCATCAGTGGATGCTGCTGTGTCTGTGTGCTTCCTCTGCTTGGAAAATTCAGTGTATGGCAGAGCTTCCATGGTAGAGAAAATCCCCTGATAGTGCAGATGGATCTACCTTTCATGAGGACCACATAAGAAAGGTACATGAAATACTGAAGCCAAATATATAGAAGTCAGAAATATGCATCTTTCTACTGTGCTATATTATTTATTAACATTACTTTCTGAAAAAGTGATCTACAGTGGTCAGATTTTTACCTGTGAAGTAGACCTGCGCTAGATAGTAAGTGGGTCACTTTTCCTAATCTTTCATTGTGGCCCAGATGTACTAAACCACAACAGCTTGGTGATATAGGTTATTTCATTGGTTTTATTTATGCAAGGGGATTATGTTTCAGAGGCAACATAGGTGTAGTTACAAGGCAGTGATGGCACTGGCCTTTTTTAGGATCCCCCAACACGTCATATATGTTTTACAAACATATATCAAGACTGACAGGACCCACTGTATTTGTGAGTGTTCCGATACACCCCTGAGTTTAACTTTTTGGCAACCATCAGAAAATTCCGAATTATGGAAAGGCCATCTCCCATAGACTCCATTTTAATCAAATAATTCACATTTTTAAAAATGATTTCCGTTTTCTGTGTAATAATAAAACAGTGCCTTGTACTAGATCCCAACTAACATATAATTAATCCTTATTGGAGGAAAAACAATCTTATTGGGTTTAATTACGGTTTCAATAATGTTTTAAGCAGACTTTAGGTAGGAGATCAGAATTACAGAAAGACCCCTTATCCGGAAAACCCCAGGTCCCGAGATTTCTGGATAATGGGTCCCATACCTGTATCTCTTTTTTTTCATGATTCGTGTTTTTTTTGCACTAAAACTTGATTTTTCATGATTTATTAAGCTAAAAAACCATGAAAACCACTAAAAGCTGTGCCAACTAAAAGCTTCCAAGGTCAGGCAGAAGTCAATGGGAGCTGTCCTAGGCAAACTGTGATAATCTTTATTTAATCTGTGGTTTTAGAGTATTTCAAGTTCTTTTTAGTTTGTAAGTCCATGAAGATTAGTGGAAAAATGTAAAAACCATGAAAAATGTAATTCTTTGTGCTTTTTTAATTCGGATCTTTTAATAAATGACAAGAATTTTGTGGTTTTAGTGAAAATAAGTTTATTTGTGGTTTTGAAAAATTTAAAAACCACTGTTATTAGAATGCTGATCAATCTGCTCCTCAGTTTGCCTACAGTCAATATCAAGCACTTTTGCTAACAATAACCATTAAAATCGGCATGATAATCTCTTTATTATGACACTTTCCCAAAGTTTCTTTGTTTTCTATTTGTGGATATGTCGGCTGCCATGTGAGGATAAGGTCAATTTAATATTTGCCCTTAGGGCTTTTGATTCATTTCTCGTTGCGTGATTTTTGTTGGCTGTTTTTATCTTTGTGTCATATCCTTAGCAGTGCACCAGCGTGACCTGCCAACTCCTCATACAGTCATGTACTGTAAGTGTCAGCAGGATCCATTGGAGCAAAAACCCATTCCTGTTAGTCTCTCACCTGCAAAAGAAAACTTTTACTAAAAGAGCATAGGTGTAAAGCAAAAACCTTTTTATTCAGTAATAAAGAGATTGGTATTCTCTAGCCTTGTGCTGATAATGTGTAGCAGTTTATCATTAGAAATATTGAATAATGAATTTATAAGAAATGGAACAGTGCTGGGTTGACACTACTGATGGCTTTTTTCTCCAGGCAAGGGGCGTGAAGTCATGTCAAAGGGGGTGGGTGGCGATGTTACGGGGGCAGGGAAGAGGCAGAGCAGTGATGTCATGGGGGCGGGTCTATGACACCATGATCAGAGATTGGCAGATTGCCGCATCAATCTCAGGGAGTCCTGCCCGCTTTTCCTAATTTGGACAGTGAATGTAATAAAACTTCTTAATGAAAAAGTCATGGTCACAATGACGCTACAGTATATTCCAGCAGGTGCTGAACATTTGCAATGTAATAAATGTTTAGTGTACAGTATTGTATCAAGAACAGCACTAAAATTCTCAAAATAGCGCTTGAGATTTAATTACAATACCCCTTAAGTCTACTAAAAAAACATTTAAACATGAAATAAACCCAATGGGGTTGTGTTGCCACCAATATGGATTTATGCAGTGTAGTTACTATCAAGTACAAGCTACTGTTTTATTATTACAGAGAAAATTACATTTTTTTAAAAATTTGAACTATATGCTTAAAACTGAGTCTATGAGAGATGGCCTTCCCATAATTCAAAACCTTCTGGATAATGGGTTTCTGGATTACAGATCCTATGCCTGTATTATAATAGGCATTAAAATGTGATAATTTTTTTAATATATGGCTCAAGGCCCATCCTGTGGGGCAGCAATTATATTTAGAAACTATTTTGCAAAGGAATTTGCTTGGACTAAAGTTTCTAGTGGTGTTTTATAGCAGTGGTTCCCAACCTTTTTTGTACCACGGACCGGTTTCAAGCAAGACAATTTTTCCAAGGACCAGGGATGGGGGGTGCAGCGCAACTAGTACTAGTTACATTTTATATTATGCACTTTACTATTAATATTATTATTACATACAGCTTAATAAAGTACTTTGGTCCCTGTCGTAATCAGTAGAAATCTTCCTGGGCTTTGCATAGCTATTGTCATGGCTGTGTAATGCATCAGGGAGTTGGGATCACAAGTAATTGGGAGCAGAGGTGGCCCGATTCAGCACAGCCCACCCTGTTTTATAGGGTTCTATGTTGAGGCTGCTTTTGTTTCATCTGTTTATTAATGACTTGGAAGCTGGCATTCACATATGTGTTTGGCACAAAACATTACACATTTTTACATATATGCAGGTGACTTATATTGTTAATTGGACATGGTGAATTTTTAATGAAAAAAGGACCTAGGAGTGACTGTAAATAAATTATTGAGTATATATCAGCATATAATGTAAGCCTGTAGCAGCTGAGTCCAGCAAGGCTGGACCTGTATTTATGGGGGAATACATTTAAGGGGGGAGTATAGTTCTGCTCTTTCAAAGACATTCTTATAACCAAGTCTGAGTGTAGAGGGAACTAGAGGGAACATGATTTGTTGTTCAAGATGAAATTGTTTTCAAAGAAGAACAGGATCTTAAGAGAGGTTATGATTACTATGTATATATAAATATACAAGGGAACCCAAAAACAAATCTATTTTGTTTCTCCCCCATCAGTCTGAAATGAGTGGCACCTCAAAGATAAATGAACTTCCAGTCCTAAATATAGCTCCTGCCACAGAGGAGCCAAAGGCTTGAAATCCGACAGAGAACTGTCAACTGTGAGGCTGGCTGCAAAAAGGGTCAATTTACACCCTTTGGTGTCAGTGCCAGCTCAATTAATCTCCTCCAATGCAATGTCGAGCATGAGCTGCGGTTACCTGAAAGGTTAAACGCTAGTGTAATATCAGATCTCTCATTCTGTGTCTTTCAATTTTTTATAAACAAGAAGTGACAGAAAATATTAAAGTAACATGTGTGATGTATATAAAAGAAGAGCAGAGTTTAGTACAAGCTTCACTGCAAGGTGTACAGAACAAGGTCAGGTTTTTCAGTGTGTAGAAAATATATTCATATCTTAAGTGCACCTCATATGTGTCTAAATGCAGTACATGGAAAGAAAATTCTCTACTAATTGGCCTACCCCTCCAAAGACTGCCACCTCTGCAGTCCATAATAAATGCCGCTTCCCTGCTCACACCTCTCTGCCACCACTCTTCAGCCATGCCACCCTACCAATTCCTACACTTGCTTCCCTTCCATTCAAGATAACATTTTAATTGCTAATTGTGAAGATAAAGCAGCTTATAACTCTTACCCATGTTGTTTCTAAATATATCACCACATTAACTAAACCACTCATTATGCTTTTTAATACCTCAAACATAATTATGTACTCCAGACTTAGCTGAAACTGCTCAACTTCTCAAGAATTCCCTCCCATTTCCATTAAAAGTTCTCCCAATCTTTTAGCTTTTAAATGATATTCTCAAATGCATTTCCTTAGAGAAGCTTAGCTACTTAAGTAATCCTTCATCATACACTATATGCCATTGCCACCCGATGAGTGCCTCACTTAATGCCACATCTCTCATTTTGCTCTTCATCTCCTTCTGCTGTGAGATTGCAAGCTCTAATGAAAAGGTCCTCCTGTATTGGTCAGTATTTAGAGGTAATTTGTTAGATGCAATTAATCTTCTATTGTACAGTATACTGGCACTTTATAAATTACATATAGTGATAGGGCCCATTTGTTCAAAAGTTGCAAATGCACTAGTGTATAATCTCAAAAGCAAATAAATATTTTTAATTTCAAATTTTAATTTGTGCACACACACATGAGCACATTTATACCCCTGGTTTGATTTAAAAATTTTGGTACATTTAAAAAATAACACCAATAATCTACAAAGAAAATAGTGTTTTAAAAGGTTGCTACAAAAATTGGGTTTCCATCAGTGTCACAAGTGTCCCAGTATAGAGTCCCAGTCTGCAGTTAGTGGCCTAATTTTTTTTGGCTCACCCACCACATGACTATGCTCAGGCCCAGGTTTACGAAGCAGGCCAGACAGACAGTCCTGTCGCCCCCCACTCTTGCGTGCAATCTTCCTTTTATCATAATAAGATTCAGAATGTTTGATAATCTATGCAATCCAGATATATATAACTGATAGAAGGTAAACTGTGTGAAAACATGAACGAAAGCGTAGGGTAACCTCGTACATCAATTATACTTGCATGTCTAATCCAACATCTGTAATCAGTCAATTCAATTTCATGCCAACATGTGGCCAGAATTAATGCTGCTTATACAGTACATTTAGCCCAATGCATGAAATACTGAAATTGTAAATTTTGTAATGTTAGGTGCTACTCTAAATGGCAACTTTATAGACCTGCTATATTTTCCCAAATTGAATTATACTTTCCAGGAAACAATGCAATGATATGTGTTACATTTACAAGGAAGAATGTCTAACCAACTGATGATCTGTGCTTGGCCCCAAAATGTATGGATGTATATCTTTATTTACAAAGTGCTACTGTATATGCAGCACTGTACTTTTTACAATACAGCAATAGCACAAAGGGGACAAGTATTGCAATACATAAATTATGGTTTTTAAAACTCGAATATTCCATATTTATTAAGTGCAAAAAAATCCAACAACTTGAATGTAAAACTTCGGCATCTAAAAGCGTGCAAGTTCATGAAGAAGTAAATGGGAGTTGTCCTAGGTAAAATTTATGTGGTTTTTATATTGTTCACATTTTTTGCAGACCCATTGAAAAAGATTGGCAGAATATGAATTCAAAGTTCCCAAGTTTTTTTTGCAGTTTAATTTGATCAAGTTTTTTATATTTAAGTTTATTTTTTAAAATAAGAGAACA
The DNA here is from genome assembly GCF_000004195.4 of Xenopus tropicalis. Classification (NCBI taxonomy): domain Eukaryota; kingdom Metazoa; phylum Chordata; class Amphibia; order Anura; family Pipidae; genus Xenopus; species Xenopus tropicalis. Next base: position 37,522,936 of record NC_030682.2, read on the forward strand.
GTTGAGCTTAGTAAAATTTCAAGTTTATTAAAAACAGGAAAAAAATTTAGGCCCTAAAGTGTCCCATATTAAGAGACACAGGAGGAAGAAGATCCCAGCCCCAGTGAGCTTACAATCATTCAGTCCAAACCAGCAAAAAGAAAACCTGCCCAATAATGCAGTTCAGTTGGATGCGTTGGGTTACATATGGCTGACTACATAATTCAAAGGCCAGACTTCTCCCCACTTCTGCCAAGTCCTCAGAATAACTGGCCCAATTATTTCAACACTGTATGGCCACTTTGCCATTATGCATCAATATCTGTCTGATCTTCCTAACTGTAAGGACAGGTCTACAGGTAAGAAGGTACCTTAAGGTCTATAGTTACCTTGGAAGAGGTCAAGGCAAATGAAGAGATAAGCTGACATGGCATTCTCCACCCCCCCCCCCCCCCACTAATACCCTTGTTTTACATAGTTACAACTGACACAAGGACACCACGTGTCAAGGACGACACCTTGATGGGGTGCATCAGCTTATGCATACTTTGCACAAACCATTTAACTAAAAGTGTCGTTTTTATCAAATGTTGAAGTTTACCCTTTAACTTGTTGTAGTTTAGCATCTAGTTTCCCTTTTGAGTCATATGGAGTGCCTGGGTGTATTACATTTGATATATGATATAAGCCTGTGTGCATATATATTAGGACAGTGGGTTTAGACAACACATATGTCTAACCTATAAAATGTACTAGAAAGTGTGCATTTAAGGAGCATAATATGGACTGCAGGGGGATTCTTATTGAAGATAATATTCCCTGTTGGTCAGGTAATTAAGTGGAAGCTGAGAAAGGAGCTGCCTATAGAGGTAAAAGGGATGTCTGCCACACCTATGGGCTCTCTCTTGAATGTCTGGAGGAGATGGATCCTGGTTGTTACTACTATGTGAGAGGAAACCGAAGGCAGAGTGCCTGAGCTTGAGAGAAAGTGAGTGCCAAGGAGCCTGTGACTGCGCCTTGAGAGAGGAGGTGTTTGAAGAGAGTGCAGCAGTGAAGCTGACTTGGAAGTAGGCTGTGTGGGGTCTGACTGTTTTTGAGTGAACAATTAAAGGCAAAGTATTGTTTTCCAGCATTTTTGGTGTCACTGTCTCGTTCTCTGCACAAGAAACCTTTGTAGGTTTGCCTACCATTATAAAAGGTAATCTTCCCACAAGTATATAATTTATATATTAGTATTGTAAAGCTATAACAAAGCAAGAAAACTTTATTAAATCATGAAAACCAAAAGAGTGCTATTCTATATGTTAATAGTATTCATTTTCACTAAAATGCTGATATACAGTATTGTGCTATTGAAGGCTTCTGGTAATGATTCATTTTGAAGGCATGAATATTGCTCTGAGCTAGCAAAATGCTTGTGCACTAATTCCGTAGGTCTGGACCAATCAAACTGCCCCTTTGGCATGTAGCCTGAGCAGAAACCGGAGCCTATTGAGTTTTTGTTGTGTCTCAGTCTAGCCCATGCCCATAATAGGCTCTAATATAACACTGGTTCTCATTCTGTGACCTACTTAGTAACAGCAGTTTACAAATAAACCAAACCTCCCAGTGATAATTATCAGTCCTAATGCTAAAAGTGCTCAACTGAACAAAACAGAAGCATTGGGTTACAAAATGAATCAGCCTAATACCTAATGCTAATTTAAATCTTAAGTTGTTAAAGCAATATTTTAGGGGTATCATATTCTTTGTTTTGCCCAGGCTTTCACACTGTTATTAAAGGGAAACTCCGGCTTCTGAATCAAAATTTGTTAAAGAGCCCCACACAACACAGAAACCCCTAATAAACCTATCACTGTAATCTGTTCTTTCAAAAAGTCTGAATAAATATAATTTTTATATGCTGAAATCCAGCTGCACAACAGTTCTCCACAGATTACAGACAGTATGCAGGAATTACATAACCCACAATGCATTGCACTGTGAAGTTCCTTTCCTTATTGACATCAATTGTGCAGGGAATTGTGGGATTTGGAGGATGCAGGCTAAGGACAGTTGACTACTGTTATATTTTATTGAGGTTAGCAAGATCAGCAGGAGAGCAGGCAGCAGGCTTAGTTAACTGGTGCAAACCATATTATTACTTCAAAAATCATGTAATCATGTAATCCCCTATACTATTCACACCTTTTATGCCCTGCATTGTTCACACCTGTGAATTACATTCACAACGCAAGGTCTTACAGCCTGAATCAGAGGTGTGAACAATGCAGGGACTACGGTTTTAAGGTTCACACCTTTTCGTCCCCACATTGTTCACACCACTGACTCGGACTGTAAGTCCCCACATTGTTTACCTGTTCACACCTTAGACTGTGCCAGCATTGTGTCTATGTTGCCTTTGTGTGCCATACTCTGCCTGCCCTATGCTGCCTGTGTGTAACATACTCTGCCTGCCCTATGCTGCCTGTGTGTGCTATACTCTGCCTGCTTTATGCTGCCTGTGTGTGCTATACTCTGCTTGCTCTATACTACCTGTGGGAGGTGAACCTGGCAGGGGTTTGTTCTGGGAGTTTGTTAGTATTTGGAAAAAGTTATTATATGGTCCCTAAGATGTGTAATTATTTGCTGGGGGTTGATGTGCGATCTATAGAGGAGGAGGCATACGGATTTAAGGGTGTGTCTTAATATGACATAATATAATTCTTTCACCTATGAATGAAGGGTGATATCCCTACAGTGAGCACCAACCATTTGGGTTTTTGCTGCACTACCACCATTAATGTGGGCATGGTCTTAAAAGCTCTTGTGATTACATGGGTGTGGTTTGAAGTGGGAGTGGTCAAACTTCCATTATTGGCCCTCCATCATCTAGGCCAGAAAAATTCCAGCCCTCAGTACCACAGAAAATGAACAGCACTGAATTAATGTATATTGTAAAGTTGCATAAAAGCTTATGTTTATGTGTTTGGGTGGAGTTCCCCTATAATATGAAGGGTGGTTAGTCACATATTTGTTGAAAAAGCACGATACCCTCTGATTATGTTATTATAGATAACTTTCACTCTATGGAAAATATAGGGCTACATCTCTGTTACTATTATAAGGAGCCTGGTCATACTAACAGCCAATGTCTATCATCTTGTCTGTCAGGCAAAACTTCTTCCTTGGAACTTCTCTCTCCCTAAGCAACTGACTGTGCCTAGAGTGATAGAAGGCAAGATAATTACTTATAGTGTAGGGTGTCGCCGCCAGTGCAAACATGCCAAGGAGAATAATAGTGCGATCATGTTCGCTGTCACATCATCTGCTGACATGATACTTCAGCTGCATAAACAATAACGGGCTGTGGATCACATGAAACAGCAGGTTTCCTAATAAGTTCACTCAAGTGAACCCTGTTTTCCAAGTGTGATGGTAGGACCTGAAACTGGTTTACTGCTTGCTGTTGCTCACATTGCCATTTGTATCTGTAAGTGCAAAACACCAGCAATACCTGCAGTCTGTTGGCATATAGCATTTTCCATTTGTACTAATAAATCTATATGCTGTGGGTATCTTCTAGAATCTGAATATGTGCATTTTATTTGCAGGTAATAAAAAGAAAACTAGTGACCTGGTATTAAATAGAATCAAACCCTGAAATGCTGACTCTACAGGGATGAAATAACTCCACTTTGCTACAGATTCTGTTATCTATGTGATATAAACAGTAAATATTTATAAATCTGAATTGTGCTACCTGAGCAGCGATTAAAAGCTTAATTTAAAATGAGCTCAAGAAGTGGAAAACAGACATCACTATGGTTCAAGGTTTGTTCTAATAAGATTTTGGCTTTCTTACAGGTGACCAAGCTGTCCAAAAACCTACTGCTTTTACTTGACTCAAACCTAAGATTTGAGTCATATATCAAAGCAGATGTATACATTGTAAATCATTATAAAATCAATAGAAAATTCACTATGCTACACCAGTCATCATTATCTTTAATTTGTATAGTACCAGCAAGTTATGCAGTTCTTTACCAGTAAACACTACATGCTGATTGGTTGCTAGGAATTACTAGGACTGGAGCAAACTTTGCACCTTTTATTTCTTTACACCTACCTAACAGTTCTTTCATTTGACATCCTCCCCCTATAAATTTAATCTGCAATAGTTTGGCAGTTTGCCTATTTCAGATAATGCTTCATCTGTAGTTACCCTGCGGTTACCCTGCGGTTACGGGGGGCCCGGGAGAATGCCCTAATGAGCAATTGCAGAAGATCTTGGTTGAATAGGGGGGTTTTGGGGCCCTAAAACTTGCTGGGGCCCAGTAACATCTATTTAAACCACAAGGCAAAAGGTCTAATAAAGTCCGGACAATTGTGTTTTAGTACTTAGAATCTATTCATTTTAGGCTAACTACATTAGCAAGTAAATTGAAGGATGAAATGATCATCATCATTAGTGCATTCCTTCATCCTGGTGAAACAAAAAGGTATTTTAAGGTGAAATACTGTATTTTTCTTTCTATCAGGAAGTGAGTGATGAAGTCAGCATAACTGTCTAACCTAGCAAAGATTCATGTTACTTATAATTCAGAAGAAAATAGAGCACCTGAAGTAAGATACAATACACCATATTGTATTGCATAAAGGCAGGTTATTTAACTGTACTACCTGTCCAGGTATTCTTAACTAAGTCATAAAAACATTCCACCAGCCTATTGTGTATACAAAGGAAGAAAGTTTCATTGTCTATAGAGAGCAGGAAATAGATTATATCTGGAACAGGATTTTTTATTTGCATAATGAAAAAACTTAGCTTAAAGAATTCCAAATAATAATAATGATGATACGAATACTACTTCTAATAATATATTTCCAGCGAGTGTATGTCTGTATGATTTTGTAGAGTGATCATAATAAGGGTGGGGTGAAGTACATCATGTAAAAGGTTTGAAAGAGGATTTGTGCTTAGGAAACTCACATACCTTATTGGAAGGGTGCTCTGTACCTATAAGGTAGCAGGAGCCTTGACAGTGCTAGGAACAGCAGGGGGGGTGGAAGGGGTTAATTAATAGAAGCTAAGTCTGGCGGAAGGAGGGATTGTAAGTAAGAGGAGGGACCAGAATAAGGAAACTAACAGCAGAGGAAGAGGCGGCACCATTACCATGTGGTGAGTCAAGGAGCATTATCCCGCCTGCCCTTGAATTCAAGCAAGGGGGACTGGGTTGGGGAGGGGTTCGTTTATGCTGTCACAGCTTGCGGTAGGAATGCTTGCTGGAAGGTGGGGGCTAAGCCCCAGTTTTGGCACATGGGTGTCAAAAGGTGGATGGTAACCTCCTCGGACAAGAGTCCCAGGAGAGTAGTGGATTCTGGTTGCATGCTCTCACTTGCCCACCTGAAGCTGCTGCGGAAGTTGGTTGGCATGGCAGGCAGCCATGGTTGGTGGCTTGGAGTGGGCAAGCATTCCAATGGGCATAACATGGATGGTTACTTGTTAAAATGTTGATCATTTTATAAATTATTTTGTATTTATATATTTACATATTTTCTGTTAATAAAGCTGTGGCCTGTTATTTCTCATCCTGGACGTCATTATTGTCTCTGAGGTACCGGGGGTGGGGAAAAAGAGCTAAGGTAAGGGAGCCTGCGTAACGGACGCTGCACTGTCATGTATCTATTGCAGGTATACATGGCTGCACACACACAGTTCAGTTCATTTTCTACAACAGGCAGCAGCTGACTAATCTGATGAGCAGAGACTTGATAAAAAGATATGGATGAAACAGCAAGAGAAGGAAGGAAGCAACCACCATTACAGAGAAAGGCTCAGCAGAGTTGTTGAAAGGGAGTGAGGAAAACTGAGCATTTAGCGTAGGTTTGGAAATATAAATATAGAAGTATAGATATATCACTTGTGAATAAAATTGGCACTGAAACCTGATGTTGTCCCTGAAACAGAAGGAAAAGTTCACAAATTCATTTCAAACAAAGGAATTAAAGCTGTTCTGATTAACAATGAGCTGAGAATATGGATTTTTGGGTCATTGTGACATCACCATTTGATAGCAATAGGGAGGGGACCATGGCATTTAGAGATGGCTATTTTAATGTTTTTTCACAGTTGGAAAAAACACATTAGCAAATAAGGGGCCTTCATAATTTTTGTTAGGCAGCAAATAGGAATCCATTTTAAGTAGTTAATATTTGCGTTAACATTTTTGGGAGTGGTGCTCCCAAATAACCAACCCAAACCTAAGAAAAACTACGTGTCAGTCTCATAACACATAAAGGATAGGCATGTGCTCAGCAGTGATGACCATTATTCATTATATCATGGAGTCTACAAAGTCTCAAGTATTTTCTACAAGAATTTTTTTTTAAGAAAAAAAAGAAAGATTTTGCATAGTGCTCTAACATAACTTTCCATCTGGGAATAGAGGTAAAAATCAGAAGGAATTGCTAAAAAAAAGATACATAGAAAGAGTGATGTAGCTCAAAGGAAAGGTGATGGAGAATCTGGCATGCTGCAGAAAAAGGTATGAGGTGGGAATAGTTACCTCCAAATTGCTTCTCAGTTTGGATATTAAAACAAAACATATATATATAAATATATATATATACATACTGTATATATATAATATGTAATCTCCATTTAATATAAATGTATTTTTTAGGCTGAAACATTTAATCATGCAGTAATCCCATTATATGCCCTGAGTAACTGTGTGGGTTTTAGAAGATTTTATTGCTATAATTAGTTTTCCTCTGATGTGCAGCTTCACTTTCTGCTTAAACTGTTCACCTTGCTGCAGGCTGCTCTCTGTGTTTGTGATGGTGTGGGATTATGACTGACACTGCCTTTTATTTAGCCTGTGCTTTCATTATATTAAATACAGCTGTGCTATTAACCAGTTTCTTTAAATATGACAGCTTCTACTTCATCGCCGCACAACACAATTACTCATACCAGAAATCTTGATAAAAAAGGCACCATGAGACTTCACAATGGGCAATTTCCAAAAGTAAAAAGCAGCAACACCGAGGGTAAATTTAAGCAGGTAATTGTCTGTGTTTTATTAAAAGCTGCACTCCTTCAGGTTACTTCTTGAAAAGAGCTACTTTCCTTTACCAGAGATGAAGACTCATCGATCCCAACACCTGACTGACCTGGTTTTCCAGCCTCAGTGAACACAGTCCAGGTTATTCTCTACATTGCCCCAATCTCATAGATTATTCTGGAAAAGATAAACCTTCCCTTTAGAGTCCTCCCAGCTACTGTGTCACAGTACCCAAACTTTTCCTGAAAGCAAGTATTTTCCAGTAGAACCACATCTGAGAGAGGGCTCTGGACATCACAGACTTAATTTTCTGAAGTCAAGGCAAGTGTAGTCAGCAAGCAAGGCATATGTCGCTTGTGTGCCTAGGTGTCTAGTGTGATCAGCGGCCCATCTAGCTAATTATTATTTCTATTTTTTCTTTCCAAATCTCTTATTATGAATCTTTTAATATTTATTTTTATTTGTGCTGGGTCTAGTTGGGTGCACCTGGGATGAGAATGCAGGCAAAGTTTGTGTGTGTGGCCAGATGTTTGGAGATCCAGGCACTTGTGCTGTCTATGCCGGGTCAGGTTTGGTATGTGCCTTGGACGTCATGCACTGAACCCGATCCAATGTAGAGAACTTGGGTGCACTCATGCCTCAATCTGCGCACATACATGTGCCTTGCCTGCCTTCTTTTTCTAGGTTCACCTGACCAGACCCAGCGCAAATAAAAAAAAAAAATGAAAAGATTCAGAATGAGAATTAATAATTAAAAATAAAAAAAAGAATCCTGTTCACACTGTACCCCTAGGCTATAGTTTAGGTAAGCCTCTGGCAATTGTGGCAGATGCAGCTCAGAGCACTACCACAGTTATGTTGGAATTATGGGAACCTGCTGTATTATGGGTAAAAACCATAAGTTGTGTCTGAAATTACACTTTGCATACTGTACTTGCATTTATAAATAACCCCAAATTCTACCCAAAGTTTAATGAAGTGCAATCTATAGATCTGAAGGTGTAGCTGTATCTTATAACTTCTGTATTCTCTTAAGTAGTTTATACATGAGCCAACAAAACCTTTCAACTTGGCCCTTCAGACCTAGTCTGCAGATTTTTGGCCCATGTATAGGCCCCTTCCACTAGCCTGCCGGACCTACAGATCTTGCTTGTCAAACTTCCGAAATATCACAATTATTCATCACTAGAATTCTGCAGCCTTTAGAAACCAAGCAGCACTACCTTCCCTGGGGAATATATTGAAGCAACAACAGTTGCTATTTGATAAATAATTCCCTGTACGTGATAAAGCCTTGTGCATGCAGTCTTCTCTACTAGAAAGGATACAGGGCAATTGCTGTGTCTAGCATTCAGTGCTGCCATCTTTATATAAATTCATCAGTATGTCTTAAAATAACCAAATGCTTGTGAGTTTAGGAGTAATAACTGTAATTTAATCTTATGTAAATTCATAGCCGGTGGGATTTTTATTTAAATGTGGGAAGTACAAATTAATGAACAGAAATTCTACGAATTTGACTTTAATTCTCCTCTTCTAAGAACAGTTGGATTTCATTACTGTATTTGGGGGATTAGATTCCTGTTCTATATATAGTATAAAGTGTCCTTTGTTTTTGGCAGAAATACGTCATTATTGTAAAAAAAGGGAAAAACATGCAGTTTTCTCATTTCTGTTCTCTGTCATGTGTGCAAGTGGGTTTATACTCTGTAAATACTTGCTGTACTGAGTTTACTCAAATGCAACAAGGACAGCTTTGCATAAACAGAGGGACAATACTGTTTTCTGCATAACCCAAGAAAATGACATTTTAAGGATGTAGTATCCATTAATGAACACATGTCAGTGGTTTAAAAGGTATTTGGAAATTTCATTGCTTTTGAAAGAAGTATCTGCCTGTCTTTTACTACTCTCTGCACTCATTTCTTGTTCTGAATTCTGGAAATGGTATAGACAGTTCTCCTCCAGGTGGGGTAATAAACTTTCCTTTTTTCGCTATAGTTTATACAGGAGCAGTGGCCAGCTCCATGTAGTAGCTCCCATCATTCCCAGCTACAGTCAGGTGATCCCAGTGGAGCCAAAAATAGGGCAACCATTTGTGAGTTTTAACCTTCAAAGCAAGCAAATTGCAGGTAAAACTCAGTCCCTTTGTTAAATGTATAATGATGCAGCAAAAGTCTCTTCGAACAAACCATTTGTTTTTTAAAGGGGATGGCATTTTAGTAGCTTAATACACAAAATGTCTTAGTATACTGATAATGTATGAGTAAAGAGGACCTTTTGACTTGTATGAATTTTGTGGTCAAACCCTCACCTAATGGTTTAAAATGTAATGGTGAGCACAACTTTCTCTTTTTTGCTATAATGCCTACAAGGTACTTATTGGTATGAAAACAAGGATCAGGCCCCTGTAGTTAAAAAGTCCAAAAGCTTAGAAAGAAAGCATGAGAGAGGAGCTAGCACAAGATAGGACCTGCTAACCTGATTAACCAAACACTTGTGTCCTCTATCTAACAGAATATGGCAGTGCATGGGCTACAGTGCTACAGCAAATCACAGCCTGGTCTGAGATTTCTCTATGTTCTGCAGTGTACTATAGGACAGAAAAAATATATCCTAATCTCAAGGGCCCTGCAAATGCTGAGCAATGAAATCACGGCAAGCCCAAAGTTCCCTTCATCTGTCAAAGTCCTATTATGTCTTACTTCATATTTACATTGGCACAGTGTCAATGGCATGATCACTAAAGACCAGCTTCACTTGGCGACTCTCCTAATCATGTCTGATGGATGCTGTTGGTCAGCCTTCTTCCTGCCTCCTAATTTATGCTTGTGTTTAAGGAACAGTATGTGTTCTGATTGCCCCAGGCAGTTTCCACTCTTTCTTAATGTACAGATCTTCTCTTCACTCCTGATTACTTCTGTACTCCATTCCACTTCGTGCTGAACGGAGCTGCACTCATTGAATACTTTGAAACAGATTTACCAAAGCCAATGCTGATAAGTGGCAGACTTGAAACTGGATTTATTCTATGCCTAGATGTTGTTCCCAAAACGCATGGAACCATGGATTCATTTAAAGGGGAACGCCATTACATTACATTAACATTTATTTATAAATCGCCAACATATTCCGCAGCGCTGTACAATATGTGGGTTACATACATTGGACATACAGAGTAACATATAAAGCAATCAGTAACCGATACAAGAGGTGAAGAGGGCCCTGCCCAAAAGAGCTTACAATCTACGCCACCCAAACAAACCTTAAATGAACAATGAACACCAAAAAATGAAAGTGTATCAAAGTAATTAGTATATAATGTACTGCTGCCCTGCACTGGTACAACTGGTGTGTTTGCCTCTGCTATAGTTTATATAAAGAATGCTGCTGTGTAGCCAAGGCGGCAGCCATTCAAAGGAGAAACAGCAAATGCACATAGCAGATAAGTTAAAACACTATTGTATTCGACAGAGCTGATCTGTTATCTTCTATGTAACCTGTGCCTTTTCTCCTTTTTTCCAGCTTGAATGGCTGCCCCCATGGCTACACAGCAGCTTATTTATATAAACTATAGTAGTGTTAATGAAGCAAACACACAAATTTCACCAGTGCAGGGCAACAGTACATTATATTTCATTTACGTAAAAACATTAATTTTTTGGTGTTACTGTTCCTTAAAGCTTTTTAAATAGAAAAAATAATTTCAAGAAAAAAAAGAGTAATAGTAGTTGACTGTCCTCAGCCTGCCTTTTGCCTGCGTCCTCCAAATCCCACAATTCCCTGCACACATGATGTCAATAAAGAAAGGAACATCACAGTGCAATGCATTGTGGGTTATGTAGTTCCTGCTGTTAGGGATTGTAGTATAAGAAAGCCCATAGACTGCTAGAACCAACCCTTAGGGTGAAATAAAAGTTTTAGTCCCTCCTCCCCTGCCAGGATTTCATATGATGCAGAAGAAGAACTGTTTTTCAGCTGGATTTCAGCTGGGTTTTCTGTGTTGTGTGGAACTTTAACAAAGTTTGGTTCAGAAGCCAGAGTTCCCCTTTAATATTCTAGACCTAGAGGAACGTTGTTGTTTTTTCCATCAACTATGTTATTTATTTTTCTATGAAACATGCTACAATCATGTAAACAAAAAACCTTCTCCTCTGGGCTTTACAATTTTGTGTGTATTAAAGTACTTGAGATGTTCCCATCCCCATAGACACAACCATGTCATCCAGCTACAACCCCCCCCCCCCCCCCCCCCGAGTAGAGGAGTAAAGAAATAGATATACAATGAATGAAGTCCACTGACAGACATGTGTAATAGAAAAGACTCCGTTACTTGTATACCTTAGTTGTAAGAAATTGATCTTCATTATAGCATTTTGCATTCTTAAATGCAGCAGTCAGTTACAATCGGTTGTATGGGCTTTATGCACCATGAGAAAATGTATGAGTATTTCTCCCTGTAAATACACAGTACGCTGTCCCTCTGCCGTTTGCCATTTGGAAGAGGGTAAATGAACTATCTGCTTGGGTGGTTGGGGGGGGTTCAATGAGACAACTGCTCCTTCGATAAGTTGTTCATTCAGCATTTGTGATATCAGATAATATATCTGTTACCCAGAATGGATTTCATAGTTCACTTACTTTACTTGAAATCAAATTTTGAAATGTTAGCAAGATGTGAGAGAAATTTCAGAAAAAAGCCATGGTGATTTGCTCCCTGCAGATTGTTGTGATTTGATTAAATGAGTATCTGAAATGAGTATCTGTGCATATGGGTTCGTGTGTCCCTAGCAATGTTTTATATCTGTTAGACATATGATATTTAATGAGCAGAAATGTGTGTATTTCTATTGTTGCGTCTATTGGGAGTGTTAAGAACAGACATGTATCTATTTCTGGCATGCAACCAGGTATATACGATTTTCCGTTCTCAAAAGAGGCAAGATATCGCTTTTCGTTACGGATGATTAGAGTATAAAAAACTAAAAGAAACTATTGGTTAAGAAAAGCAATAGCCACGAGGTAGAGTCGTGTCTAAGGGGATGCTAATTAATTCCATATTTTGCTGGTCAGATGAAAAAGCAACACAAAATTACACTATCTTTTCTCCATTTTTCATTCATTGCGCTGAGCTCGCCCGGGGCTTGTTTAACGAAGCACCAGATGTTTCTTTGAGAAATGTATTTGTCTGTTTGTGATGACAGATGCTCTTTGAAATCTCACTGTATGTAATGATGGGCTTTGCATTTGCGAATCAGGAAATTCAATTTGCTGCCTTACAAGCAAAGAAGGGAAAACCAGGAAGAAAATGGAGATATCTAACATTTTACTTTTAACTATGTAAACAAGTATTTGGCTATTTTTTGCTTGTTTACTATCCTTGTCAAGTTAAATGTGGCTATTTAATGTTACTGGCCATAATTTGCAAATTGACCCATCTGGATGTTTGAGCTTTGTTTCATAACAAGGCGCGTTTCACACATAGCTGAGTGGCACCATGGTCAGTAACTGTATAATGCTCCAGTCTGACACTGCTGAGTGATGCCATGCCCTGTATATTTTCCAGGCACACACTACTGACTGACATAGCAAAGCCCCCCATAAACATATCTTTGAGTTGCACTGTGGCCAGACAAGCATGGTGGCCATTTATTCAATAGTGCGCTAGCACTTCCAACTCTCTTCTTGGGATTTGTTTTCCACCTCCTACTCCTAACAGGGATGGTGAGTGGGTCAATAACATTTACTTAAGTGACTGACACACTTTCTTTTTAATTGGCTGAGGTCATTTACATTAAAGGGGAACTCCACCCAAACACAACTTTTCAAACACAACAATTTCAAACAACTTTGCAATATACATCAATTAAAATATGCAGACTTTTCATGATTTTCAATGTAATAATATGGTTTGGAACTGTTCTCCTGCTAATCTGTCTGATTACTTTTAGATTTAAAAATAATAGTAATAGTAGCCTGTATCCTCCAAATCCCACAATCCCCTGCACATGGGATGCCAATAAGGAAAGGAACATCACAGTGCAATGCATTGTGGGTTATATTGTTACTGCATGCTGTGGAGAAATTGTTACAATTTGTAACACAATGTTTTAGTCCCTCCTCCCCTGCCAGGAATTCAAATGATGCAGAAAGAAGCTAAATTTGAGCATATAAAATGGTATTTATTCATATTGTTTGAAGGAACAGATTACAGTGATAAGTATATTAGTAGTTTCAGTCTTGTGTGGGGCTCTTTTATAAATTTGGGTTTGGAAGCTGGAGCCCTCCTTTAAAGGAGAAGGAAAGGCTAGTAAAGAGTTAATCTCAAGCTGCAGGCTTACCTTCAGTTGTCTCAATAGTGCCCTTAAGTCTCCCCATATTTCTCCTGTTCAGAAGATCTGAAGCCAAACAGGAAGAAAAAACCCTGAGCTGTGTAAAGAAAGTTCCCATGATGCCTCACTCCTGCACAGACACCGGGACCAAGTGAACATGCTCAGTTAGTAAGACTATGAGTCAGCTTCCTGCTGATTGGCTCAGATCCACATTCCTAAGGGGAGGAGTGAGCTCTTAGCATTCTTAAGGGAGGGGGGAGCAGGAGAGCAGGAAGCTTAAAGCTGCGTGTTTCTGGCACAGGAATTACAGACACAACCAATCTTTTTACAGAGAACCCAGTACAGCGTTTCTGTGAGTGCTTATTTACATAGACCTTTCTGATAAAGCTTTTTTGAAGTTTTTACCTTTCCTTCTCCTTTAATGGTATACAATGGTATGTGACACCACAATTTCAAGCTTTGCCCCACTTTAGCATTCTATCTTCAGCTACTTTCTCCCACTAACTTATAACATATTCTCCTTCACTCTCGTACACTAATTTAAAACAATAATGTTTAATTGCTGAGCTGTGGCCCTGTGCCCATAATAACTGATCACTGACAAGGAGGGGAAAGGGTGATACAGAAACACAGTAAGTGACCCCAGATTGCTCATCAAACACACAATAGCAGCAGTATATAACTCATAATTCTTGTAAAGTTTCAGACATTTCAGTCACTATGTCATGCTTGCTCTAAAGTTCAGCTATTAAACAGCTTTCTACTACTATGGTTTATTATTATTGTAGGGGATGTGCACATCTGTGACAGTAAATATTATGCAGTTTACTTTTATTCCTACAGATGTGCACAGGTAGGTCACTTCCCGATCAGGGGATGTCCCATAATAATATCAAATTAAACAAAACAGGTTCAAAATATGTGTATCATTGATTGTTATATATCTTATATATGTTTTGTGAATTCAGTTTAATGGTGCTGCTTGTTATGAACCAAATAAGACACTGCATAAAAAATAAAGCTGGCTAAACACACACACACACACACACACACACCAGCATGACTATTCACTGGTGTTGTTTCATCTTGTTGACATGATTATCAGCCTGAATGTGGAGTAAGCCAAATGTAAGCTTTGGGCAGATCAAGCAAAACAGAAAAACAGGCCGATACAATTTCACAGTCATTTGACCACTGGGATGATTAATTGGATCAGTTTAAGGCACCCTTATGTATTTGTGTGACCAAAGGGCCAGATTCGATTCAGTGAAAAAAAGTAAGGATGAAGACAGCGTGATTAGTTGCTGTGATTTTTAAAATCCAGTCATGGCAAATAATCGCCACCGCTAAACTTAACAGGACTTGTACCACATGGTAGGTTAGTTGCTGCAATTAGCCGCAACTATATTTTCAGTTGTTGCGACTAATCGCCCTGTCTGTCTTCACCCAATTCAGTAAGTTTTTCTGAATTGAATTGCATTTCTAATTGAATCTCGTTCGTAAGTTTCCACATGATAACCCACAAGATTCTGCAAACTTCATTTAAATGTATGATTGATATCCATTTTTCGGAAGAAGATTAAAATCTAAACGTGTATGGCCAGCTTTAGTCTGCTAAAATTTAAACATGAAATAAAGACACCAAAAACCTTTGTGGACTTGCACTACCAGACCACCATCCCCTGTTCAGTTAACAGTACATACCTGTTTGACGCGTTTTGTGTCCTGCACTTATTCATAAGCATAAAACATCAAATTCCAGGTTATAAGGCCCCCTATGTTTTTGAGATTCCATTTTTTAAATACATAAGCACAGATTTGAGTCAAATTAACACAGGCTCTCAGTCTCAGAAAGGAAGCTCCCCCTCAACTGTATTTTCTTAAGGCAGGCACAATTGTTAGATAGCATTTACTTTAAATAGAAACAAAAGTGTGTGGCAGAAAAGTGGTGATGCCCCAAAACGATCTGGTGCTCTAAACCCACTCCTTGCTGGATTTCCCACACATTCTAACGAAGCACAGTGGGTGGATTGGTGCTGAGAATGAAACTTTGGCATTGCAAAAGTCAGTTATTAAAGAAATAATATGCCAGTTTCCCATCTGAGCACATTTACTTGCTGAGGTTAAGCTGATGTTATCAGTGTCACAGTGACACATTTTCCCTTACCATGCTGTGGGTGTGGAAACTAAGGTTACTGAGACTAATTGGTTGGAACCCCACAATATGCTTATATTCCGCACACCCGTGCTTTCAAAACAAACTCTGCACATAATTTGCTACTTTCCAACCATACTGAAAAATTCAAAATGTAATTTATTAGCAGCTGATCCAGTTCAAAGCAAATCAAATATGCATTACACTAAATCACATTAAAAAAGTATATTCCACATGTTGTTCAGATTTGCGGCAATTTTGTCGCCGTTGCGACTTTTTCGTATCTTGCAAAAAATTTTTGCCGCCGTTGCGACTTTTTCGTACTTTGCAATAAAATTTTGCGACAAATTCGTATTGTCGCACCAAGTACGAAACTTTCGGATTCATTCAAGTATCATGACTTTCCTTGGGCCAGGTTGGAGCTGCAGAGTGCCATTGAGTCCTATGGGAGACTTTCCTTGGGCCAGGTTGGAGCTGCAGAGTGCCATTGAGTCCTATGGGAGACTTTCTTTGGGCCAGGTTGGAGCTGCAGAGTGCTATTGAGCCCTATGGGAGACTTTCCTTGGGCCGGGTTGGAGCTGCAGAGTGCCATTGAGCCCTATGGGAGACTTTCCTTGGGCCGGGTTGGAGCTGCAGAGTGCCATTGAGCCCTATGGGAGAATTTCCTTGGGCCAGGTTGGAGCTGCAGAGTGCCATTGAGCCCTATGGGAGACTTTCCTTGGGCCGGGTTGGAGCTGCAGAGTGCCACTGAGCCCTATGGGAGACTTTCCTTGGGCCAGGTTGGAACTGCAGAGTGCCATTGAGCCCTATGGGAGACTTTCCTCGGGCCAGGTTGGAGCTGCAGAGTGCCATTGAGTCCTATGAGAGACTTTCCTTGGGCCAGGTTGGAGCTGCAGAGTGCCATTGAGCCCTATGGGAGACTTTCCTTGGGCCAGGTTGGAGCTGCAGAGTGCCATTGAGCCCTATGGGAGACTTTCCTCGGGCCAGGTTGGAGCTGCAGAGTGCCATTGAGCCCTATGGGAGACTTTCCTTGGGCCAGGTTGGAGCTGCAGAGTGCCATTGAGTCCTATGAGAGACTTTCCTTGGGCCGGGTTGGAGCTGCATAGTGCCATTGAGCCCTATGGGAGACTTTCCTTGGGCCAGGTTGGAGCTGCAGAGTGCCATTGAGCCCTATGGGAGACTTTCCTTGGGCCAGGTTGGAGCTGCAGAGTGCCATTTAGTCCTATGGGAGACTTCCAAAATCATATACAGAAGGATCAAAGCCGAAAAAGGTTTTCCCGCCGTTTACGATCTTTCAATATGAAAACGTCGCGACGGCGACAAAAATTTTTTGCTAGATACGAAAAAGTTGCGATCTTCAGAAATTATCGAATCCAATCCGAATTTTTTTGCACTGGCACGGTTGCAACTAATATAATAGCAGGGTTTATCCTGCTTAAATAAGTCCTGTTGTGCCAGTATTTATGCACATTCTGGAACATAGCGGAGGGTGCTGAAGCCTCTCTAAATATTGTGCACCAGGTGGAAAACACGTAGTAAGGCCAGGGTGTGCTGGTGGATTGATATCTGAGTATTGCTCACAAGTAAAAAAAAAGTTGGGAATACCTGCTGTAGACTTTTCTTCTTGGATTGTTTATGTGCCACCTGGATCTTACTCATTCTCTGTGACCTTCTCTGAATTTGATGCAGGCAGATATAGGTACATCACATTTCTTATGGATGGCTCCTCTGATCTACAGAAAATCAAGTATGAATCCTTTTTATTTTTAAACCATAGTGCCTAACACTCTGGGTATCCATGCGCACGTTAGATGGGCATCAAATTCAACTATTGATGTCCTTTCTTCATATTAAAGAATGGAGCATCAGCAGATGTGGAGCTAAAAGTTCAATATTATTGGGTCATGTATGATGAATGTCACAGAGTAAAAAAAATATGGCTGTGTTTGTCCACCTTACGGGATTACTAAACTATTGTATCAATCCAACAATAACTAAACTATTCGTAGCTATGGAAGATAAAAACACCTAGTGCCTGCATGAAACTTCTTCCTAAAAATGGGCAACAATTACCTAAGACATTTTGTGGTTATAATCATCCATATACAATGATCCCTTGAGCTTCTCATTCAAGTTACAGGTATAGGACCCGTTATCTAGAATGCTCGGGACCAAGGGTATTCTGGATAAGGGGTCTTTCGGTAATTTGGATCCCCATACCTTAAGTCTACTAAAAAATCAATAAAACATTAATTAAACCCAATAGGATTGTTTTGTATCCAATAAGGATTATTTATATCTTAGTTGGGACCAATTACAAGGTACTGTTTTATTACTACAGAGAAAAAAGGAGATCAGTTTTAGAATTCTGAATTATTTGAATAAAATGGAGTCTATGGGAGATGGGCTTTCTGGATAACGGGATTCCGGATAAGGGATCCCATACCTGTAAAAGCAATTTTCAGAGTGTAGTGAATGTGCAAAGCACTGCTGCATGTAGTAATGCTCAAAATATACTTAGAAACATTGTCCTAATACTGTTATTAATCAAAAATTGTGTCTCTTACTCTGAGTGAAGTAATAAATTAAACTGGACAAAGACATACACTTTACACTGGAAGAGGTAGAAATTGCATTTCTACATGAATGTTAAATGGTATAAAAGCAGGTAATAAATAAATATAAGAAAATAAATATAATCATGAATATAATAATAAAGGCTAGTGTACATTATCCAATGATAAGGGGACTGCATATTTTCAATACCTGTTCACAAGATGGACAAATATGCTAGTGAGTAGAACCTGAGCTTGATTTACAGTTTAGTAATGTCTTCACCTGCCCATGCTAGAATTTAATTTTCAGAATTGTGGTTGCATTTTCCACTTACATTTAAATCACAGACAACAATCTTCATCTCTAGACAATTCTATAAAATAATAGAGCCTTGGGGCCAATAAACAATTGAAAATGACTTCCTAACTGCCATACATAATGTTTACCATATTACCTGTTTCTTTCTATAAAGCTTTGGGTGTATAGAGTGTATAGAGGAGGGAACTGTTATGTGCAGTGTTTCTGGCTGCAGATGTTACAAACCTACTTTAATACAATGACTGTGGAATTAGCAGTGACAATCTGCTAAAACTGAAACTGAAACATGAAGTGTGTCTTACAGTTACAGAATTCTTTCCTCTTTTTATTGCGTATTTATATCAGTTTCCTGGCACACTGGCAGTTTTATAACATCATTGTCTCTGTTTTGTCAGGATTTTTACAATATTAAGGTTTAACGATACAGCTAATAATAGTGTAAACCATGGCTAGGGGAGATTACAATATAAGTGATTTTTTCTGGGTGGAAAGGTTGCAAGTTACTTTATACACAAAAGGAATTCTGGGGATGAATTCCAAACAAACTCCTAAAAAAAATCCCATTTATCCTATAGGCTAAAGCTCACCCACTCGGTTTTAAAGCAGAAGTGATAGCTGATCAGATTCCCAACTAACGCAACACCCCCCCTGCGATCGCGCATGCAGAGAGGTCCCCATTGCTCCGTATGGGAGCAAAATTTCAAAATTTTGCTGCAGCGGGGCGGCATGCCGGGCCTTTGTGACAAATCTGGGCCTGCCAACAAGAAGACCTGAAGAGTTAGTACCCTGCAATGTAACCTACACAAAAGATACAGACAATAAAATTCCTCATGGGATTACTTAAAACGACAATAAGGGGTATCATTGCAGCAGATTTTGTAATTAAATGGATATAAATATATATATATATACAGGTATGGGACCTGTTATCCAGAATGCTCGGGACATGGGGTTTTCCGGATAAGGGATCTTTCTGTAATTTGGATCTCCACAATTTAAGTCTGCTGAAAATCATTTAAATATTGATTAAATCCAGTAGGCTTGTTTTGCCTCCAATAAGGATGAATTATATCTTAGTTGGGATAAAGTACAGGTACTGTTTTATTATTACAGAGAAAAAGGCAATCATTTTGAAAAATTAAAATTATTTGCTTATAATGGAGTCTATGGGAGATGGTTCGTTATTTGGAACTTTCTGGATAACAGGTTTCCGGATAAGGGATCCCATACCTGTATATTTATTTAGCAACAGCAAAGATTTAAGGCAAGATTAAAGCTGCAAAGGCGTATGGGTATAAACAGCAGCCTGTAATGAGCCAGAGCAGTGCTGTTAAACTTTCCTTACACAGAGGAACGTTGATCTTTTCTAATAGCAGGAAGTATCTTTATGGAAAATATTTTTATCAGTGTCAAAATAGCAAGTCATTCTGTCCATTGTGCAATAGATGCTTCGCAAGAAGAAAAGACTGAAAGAAATGTTAAAACTAACATTTCTAATCATATATAGTTAATATATATATCCTAATATATCCTAATCCTTTTACATTTCAAGACACGTAGGAATTTTGTTGTTTATAAAATAAATATCCTGTCTGTGGAGGAAGCAATGCCTAAAAGGCTATGCTGTGAGAGAAATACAAGAAGAACAATGCATTTATACTAGCACAGTCAGGGAATAGAATAATGCCAGTGAGAATGGCTGACTAACTAATACACAGTGACCCACACCCACAACTCTTCATACAAAGAAAAGCAGTATGTAAAGGATTTTTTGTGATATTAGGATAGCAGAGAGTAAAAAAAAGTCCTGGGAAGGATGGATTTACAGTAATTCAGTATTAGAAATATAGTGGTAAAATGGCACCTCCCTTATTACAGATTAAATCAGATATGTGAACTTCATGTGTGAGTGCTTGTTAAATGTTTAAGCTGACAGACAGATAAGAGAAGACAGATCATCAATGGCTTCCCAAAATCCCAGACTGGTGGGTACATGGTAGGACTGTATCATGTCTGTTATAAAACATACAAACGCCAGTGCTTGATATCACCAAAGTGCTACGTAACTTAGTTACATAGGGTTGAAAAAAGACCAGAGTCCATCAGGTTCAACCCATCCAAGTAAACCCAGCACACACAACCCACACCTACCAATCTATACACTCACATACATAACTATATATACAACCACTAATACTAACTGTAGATATTAGAATCACAATAGCCTTGGATATTCTGCTTGTTCAAGACTTGTGTCAGAAACAGTGCCTCTTAGACTGACAAGCTGCTCTTGGTGCACTTTTAAGGAAGACGGTACTGACCTATAGGGGATTTGGGTACAAAATACTGACTGTTGCTTAAAGCCCACCTTACCACATGTGAAAAACAGATTTGCATGTCATGTTACAATTAGCCAGAAGCCACGGGAAATTCTGAATGCATTAATGTATTCATTGTATCTTTGTTCCTATCATTGTGTAAAATTATTCCCCCCGGCACATATGTAGGAGCTGATCACACTTCCACCTTAGCAATGTGCAATATTTACAAATATGGGAAGTACAGTGTAAACTCCCCAAGCCTACTATAGCTGGCACATGCACTCATATGCGCCCCCAGGCCCAATTGTCTACTCATAAAACAACTGCATTTTTCATAAGCCTTATACAGTAAAAGAGTTGGCTTATTCTGAAGCAATTTAGAGGTTTTCTTCCATGCCTAATATAAACCAGGAATCATTGTTGTAATTATTAATAAGTTGAATTATATGGCATCCCTATTTAATCTCCATGTTTTTTGTTTGTAATTCTCCTCTGAATTACAGAAAGCCTGTTTCCCATAGACTTTATTTTAATCAAATAATTCAACATTTTAAAACTGATTTCCTTTTTTTCTGTAGTAATAAAACAGTACCTTGTAATTGATTCCAACTAAGATATAAATAATCCTTATTGGAGGCAATACAATCCTATTGGGTTTATTTAATATTTTATTGATTTTTTAGTAGATCTTTTAAGGTATGGAGATCCAAATCATGGAAAGACCCCCTTATCCGGAAAACCCTTGGTCTCGAGCATTCTGGATAACGGGCCCTATACCTGTACATAAAACTCACCCACTTTCTATTCATTCCTAGGGGATGTTTGGAAGCGTATTGGTGAGTTCCAACTTTCACCCATTGATAAATACACTTCTAAGTATCCCATTAGGATAAACAGAACGTGGGTGAGTTTTTATGTGTTAAGCTGTAAATTCACATTTTAATAAATCTGCCCCTTAGTATTTCATACTTTCGGGTCTGCATTTAAAAGAAATGTGGAAAAACATAGGATAAAAAGAAGAGCACTGCTAAAATCACTGAAGAATGAATAAATTAAAAAAGTAGGTTAAACACCATTCTGGCAAACCAAGTGCCAAGTAATCCTACTGTCAAAGGTCCTTAACATCTTTATTACAAACAATGGTATACATATTACTATTTTTTGCCCCCTATTTATAATGCGTCAGTGGAGTAATATTTACTGCTTCAATGCTCTTCCCCAGTTTCCATCACAATGGGACATGCCTATAAATATACATTTTCCATAACAAGGTTGAGCAGTTGTCAATGTAGGAATACAATTTTCAAAAGACAGAAATGGAATCCGATATCCAGGAACCTGTTGTCCAGAAAGCTCAGACTTACAGTAAGCCCATCTTCCATAGACTCTATAATATCAAATAATTCTATTTTTTTTTTTTTAAAATCTTTTTCTCTGTAATAATAAAACAGCATCTCATACTTAATGGTAACTAAGGTATAATTAGTCCTTCTAGGAGCAAAAACAATACCATTGGGTTTGCCTAATGTTTAAATGATTTTTTAGTAGACAATGTATGTACCTGTAGTTCAAAATAACAGAAATATTTCTGGAAAAACCCAGGTCCTGAGCATTCTGGATAACAGGTCCCATATGTGTAGTTGAAGAATAAAACATTTACATCATACATTTTCTAAAGAGGCAACAATGGGACAATGTCATCCTCTTATGTGAGGGCACCAGTACATACCAGTAAAGCAGCACTAGTCCCAATCATGCCTGCAGATTTTTACCAACAGGGATGAAAACCAAACTGCAGAACATTTTTTTCCTTCTTCTGCGTTTAGCGTTCTAATTCCATTGGGTAAAGACTCTAAGGCATAAATAGACCTTATTAGTACTTCTGGTGCTGTGAGGTGGAATACATACAAGATGTGTATCAGTATTATATCTGTGCCTGTATTATGTGTATTGTGCAGCTTTTACTCACAAATGTGTAAATAATAGATAAACAAGACACAGACAGTCTGATATAGAGAGAATTGGAGATGTAGACAGACATTATATGATAGATTGTTAGATAGACAGAGATGAATAGACATAGATAGATAGCTCACAAACAGATAGATAGAAATGTAACTTTGTAAGTTGACATACATATATATAAGAATACTCAGTTTTCCCTCAACAAAATAAGTCATCATATTCCGCAAAAAATTTCTGGCTAAGAATTGTATTGCATTGCCTTATGTCCGCTGTGCTAGAACACAATGAATTATATATGAATTTCTATTCTTGGACATGAAATTTTGATGACATGAGGTCCCTTTGTTGTGTGTCATTGCCAAGTGCCTTTGAGATTTCAGCTGAATCTGTTGGTAAATAAATTAGATTTTAGATTTTTTTCCATTAACTCTATACACATTCTGTGAAAGACTTCTAAATCCATGATGAAGCTCAACACCGTTATGTGGAATATAAGTGAGCGAGCTGAATGTTAACAGGCAGAGACATCTTTGGTTACTGACATCTCACCCCCGCCTCTTCTCTGATGTGGTTGTCAGTATTGTGATCCAGCTATTGTGCCTGGGGTTCCAACAAAGCTCTGATGTCCTCTCAGCTATTGAAGATGTAATTATGCCTTGTTATATAGCACAGCAGTGTCTTTTTTCTTACAAGGGAACTTTGATGGAACAGGATAACGTACTTTTTTTTCAGGATTGCAAAGAGGACATTGAGTCAACCACAAATAGCTAAATGACTGCATCACAGTCAAATTAAATCCACCATAATTTTGCCTTTAGATGCCCAAGTTTCCAGTAGGCACCAGTAGAGCAGTTACAGACTTCAATGAAAGTAGAACTCATTATAGTGTTGCCTTAAAAGTACCTGTATTTCCTTCCATTTTGTTTTATTACTACTAGTAATACAATTACATGGAGAAATGAACTAACAACATGGTTGTTCATCAAAACATTTCTTTAGACACAAACATTTTTGTTCAAATTTATAACTTGGATTTTATTACATAAAATGAATAATAAGATAAACTCAACACACAAATATTTTATACAGTTGATATTAGGATCTGCAGTGCAACATGGGTAGTGATATGATACACTGTCTACCTAGAGGGAGTGTATTTATGTATATATGAGAGTGTAAACATACAATGTATAACTCCAAGAGGACCAGCACTGATTTTTCTCAAGAACTGTGAATATTTATTCATGTCATATGCATCCAGCGTTTTAGTCCTGAAACATTGGATGCATTTGACATAAATAAATATGCACCGTTCATGAGAAAAATCAGTGTTGGTCCTCTTTTGGGTTCATGTATTGAAAACTGACCAAGTGCCCTTTATTGCATTATTGTGGTCTGAGTATGTATAACTTCCTCTCTGCCCTGGGCAAATGTGACTTTGCCCATTTGTTAAAATGGACCTTCAACTGATCACTAACAAAAAATCCAGACAATTGCTTCTGATGCAAAATAAACCATAGCAAAATACCATCCAGACACAAGGACACTGCTTCCAATTTCTTAGTCTGTATGTAATAGGAAACAGAGTAACCCTTCCAGCATTTTATTTTTCTCTCCATAAATAGCCATTGCATTGCCTCAGGCAGTAGTAATTCACCTTTTTCTGCTGGGCACATTTTGGGCACATTTATCAAAGTACGATTGTTTTCGAATGCATATTTATGATATATATATATATAAAAGTTTTCAGACTATGCGCAACTTTTTCGTACTTTGCAACAATATGCGCAACAAATTGTATTTGTCGTGCCGAGTACGAAAATTTCGAATTCGTTAAAGTTATCGTGACTTTCCTTGGGCCGGGTTGGAGCTGCAGAGTGCCATTAAGCCCTATGGGAGGCTTCCCTTGGGCCGGGTTGGAGCTGCAGAGTGCCATTGAGCCCTATGGGAGACTTTCCTTGGGCCGGGTTGGAGCTGCAGAGTGCCATTGAGCCCTATGGGAGGCTTTCCTTGGGACAGGTTGGAGCTGCAGAGTGCCATTGAGCCCTATGGGAGGCTTTCCTTGGGAGAGGTTGGAGCTGAAGAGTGCCATTGAGCCCTATGGGAGACTTTCCTTGGGCCAGGTTGGAGCTGCAGAGTGCCATTGAGTCCTATGGGTGACTTTCCTTGGGCCGGGTTGGAGCTGCAGAGTGCCATTGAGCCCTATGGGAGGCTTTCCTTGGGAGAGGTTGGAGCTGCAGAGTGCCATTGAGCCCTATGGGAGGCTTTCCTTGGGCCGGGTTGGAGCTGCAGAGTGCCATTGAGCGCTATGGGAGACTTTCCTTGGGCCGGGTTGGAGCTGCAGAGTGCCATTGAGCCCTATGGGAGACTTTCCTTGGGCCAGGTTGGAGCTGCAGAGTGCCATTGAGCCCTATGGGAGACTTTCCTTGGGCCAGGTTGGAGCTGCAGAGTGCCATTGAGCCCTATGGGAGACTTTCCTTGGGCCGGGTTGGAGCTGCAGAGTGCCATTGAGCCCTATGGGAGACTTACCTTGGGCCAGGTTGGAGCTGCAGAGTGCCATTGAGCCCTATGGGAGACTTACCTTGGGCCAGGTTGGAGCTGCAGAGTGCCATTGAGCCCTATGGGAGACTTTCCTTGGGCCGGGTTGGAGCTGCAGAGTGCCATTGAGCCCTATGGGAGACTTTCCTTGGGCCAGGTTGGAGCTGCAGAGTGCCATTGAGCCCTATGGGAGACTTACCTTGGGCCAGGTTGGAGCTGCAGAGTGCCATTGAGCCCTATGGGAGACTTTCCTTGGGCCAGGTTGGAGCTGCAGAGTGCTATTGAGCCCTATGGGAGACTTTCCTTGGGCCAGGTTGGAGCTGCAGACATGGGCGTCCGCAGAAAATTTTCCAAGGGGGGGCAAGTAAGCTAGCATCATCCTGCAACAGACAAATATATATATATATATATATATATATAAATATATATATATATTTTTTTTGCAGGATGATACTAGGGGAGGCTAAATATGGCCCATACACAGACTGACCTACAGCTAATGTGACACTTAGTGGATTCGCTGCTGGCGTAAAAAGTTAACCTCCCAACTACCTCTTGCCGTTCCCACTGACTCCCAGGGATACTGTACAAAAGTGCGGGTGGGGGTGCTTTTTTTTTTTACCCTAAAATGTTTAGTATGTAAAAGTATTCATACGCGCACTTCTGTTAGGGGATCTGCAAACATTTGTGTTTGTGATCAGTTAGCTTAAAGGGGTAGTTCGCATTCAAATTCACTTTTATTTTTAATGGTTTTTCAGTTATTTAGCTTTTTGTTCAGCAGCTCTCCATTTGGTATTTCAGCAGCTATCTGGTTGCTAGGGTCTTATTTACCCTAGCAACCAGGTAGTGGTTTAAACAAGAGATGGGAATATGAATAGTTAAGGGGCCTACTTGGAAAAATAAGTAATACAAAATTATAATAATAATAAAAGTGTAGCCTCACAGAGCAATATTTTTTGGCCCCCATTTGAAATCTGTATAGAGGCAGAAGAGAAAGGCAAATTATTCAAAAAAATTAATTAGGAAGACCAATTGCAAAGTTGCTAGGAATAGGCCATTTTATAACATACTAAAGGTTAACTTAAAAGTGAACCACCCCTTTAGATGTGTTTATGTTAGTTTTATAGCAAGAAAGGCAGTGGGTACTGACTCCCCATTATATACAGTGAGACGCAGTCCTTATTTACAAAACCTGCACATTATATACAGTGAAACACAGTGGGTACTGATGGCAGATATTCAGGCCCTGGCACTATAACACTGGCACTGATACACAACATTGGCCCCACTGTAACTTACTATAAATGAACAAAACAATGACAAAAATAAAAAAAAAAGTGCAAAAAACAACAACAAATATATAAACACACAATGAGCTTTTTCAGAGGGAAAGAGTTAACTTACCCTCCATGTGTTAGGGTAGGGGATAGATTATAAATTATTATAGATGTCAGGTCAGGCAAAAAACAATTTAATGTCAGCTAGTGATTCTTTAGAACTGTATAGTACCTGTGTATAGTACCTGTGTATAGTACCTGTGTATAGTACCTGTGTATAGTGCCTGTGTATAGTACCTGTGTATAGTGCCTGTGTATAGTACCTGTGTATAGTACCTGTGTATAGTACCTGTGTATAGTACCTGTGTATAGTGCCTGTGTATAGTGCCTGTGTATAGTGCCTGTGTATAGTACCTGTGTATAGTACCTGTGTATAGTACCTGTGTATAGTGCCTGTGTATAGTGCCTGTGTATAGTACCTGTGTATAGTACCTGTGGGATGAAAACTGCAGCAAAAGTTGAGAGTTGGTTCTTAGGTAAAGTTACAGCTGCAGATTCTTCTTTTCAGTCTTCATTTCTGTTTCCAGTTTGCAAAATCTCCCGATCCCTGTGCGCATCTGTGCTCTGATTGGTCAATTTTACTGTCTGTCAAGGAAGCTGTGCTCTGATTGGAGAATCCACAAGAAGAAAGATCCAATCGGAGCACAGCAAAACGGGCTTGAGGGGACAGTGCAGAAACGGAATAAGGTTTTTTTTTTGTTCTTTTTGCTACTTTTCCAGGGGGGGGCAAGTGCCCCCTCTTGCCCCCTTCTGTGGACGCCCATGCTCATGATGTCATCAGTGCAGCTTTCAGATAGGGCTACTTGTTCTATGGAGCAACACTGGGGCTGACAGTATCCCAAAATGCAGCCTTTTCTCCTAGTATCATATTCCCCCTTCCTTTAACTGTATAATGTCAAATATACAATTGGTTTACAATGTGTTTTACTGTTTTAATGAGGGCTGGGCAAGTCCATTCCCTCTCCCACAAGAAACAGCCATAACTGTAAGTGACAAACAGAACTGTGCAGTAGCAGCAGCCCAAGTGTGTGTTTAGTGGCGCTGCCCCAAACTGGAAGGTTATACTGTGCCCCAATATCAGCAGTTGTCTCATTCCCAGCACTTTTATTTCCACGCAGCTTCTACTGTGTAACAGTCTCCATTAAAGCACTAGCTGTTGGATACTATGGTACGGCCCTCCTCCTGCCAGCAACAACTCCCTTTAACCTTATATTATACATGGGGGGGGAAACATGACGATTCCTGTCCCAATGCGTCTTGCCCTTTGCAAGATGCCCCCTAAGACCTGATAGTGCCAGACATGATGGGTCTCATCAAAGGCTATTATAATGTGAAAGTTATTTGATCAAATATCCCTGGGTGGTCAGACTGATGTTAGAGGGGTTTCAGCCTTTTCCAGATCTCTATAATAACTAAAAACACTGAGACTGTTTGCCAGTGATATAAAGGTGGAGGGAACAATAAAATCTCTTTAATTGTCACCTTGTGCCGAGTTAAGATGAGCAACATATGTTCTGTTCACATGAGCAGGTGGAAAGGGGCTGCATCTGGGCAAACTGATGGGCTGTAGTTACCATTAAACTAAATAAGAGGAGTTTGTTCTGTTTGCCTTTTTTTTTTGTATTTGTCCACAACCAGCAGATGTGTTTCCTGCGACATGCAAATATTTCATTCTGCGCTTATCTGCACTCTTGCACTATTTTTGACAACTTTTCTACCCCCTACAGATCTGGCAAATGACTTTTACTTTTCTTCTAGAAGTCATTGGCCCATCTATTCATTGGCTGGTCAATGTATGTTAAATACTTATCATACCCAGGACATCTGTGTACAATATAAAATAAATGGAAGGATGCCACATATGTAAAAAAAATCACTGTTTGCCCAGTAGCAGTAACCCATAGCAACCACCAAGATGTTTGCTTTTAAATAGGTGACCAGCAATTCTAAATGCTGATTGGTTGCTATGGGTGATTGCTCCTGGGCAAACTTAGTCACTTTTTTTTTACATAGCCAAATATATATATATATTTTTTTTTTTTTGCAGGATGATACTAGGGGAGGCTAAAGATGGCCCCTACACAGACTGACCTACAGCTAATGTGACACTTAGTGGATTCGCTGCTGGCATAAAAAGTTAACCTCCCAACTACCTCTTGCCGTTCCCACTGACTCCCAGGGATACTGTACAAAAGTGCGGGTGGGGGTGCTTTTTTTTTTACCCTAAAATGTTTAGTATGTAAAAGTATTCATACGCGCACTTCTGTTACGGGATCTGCAAACATTTGTGTTTGTGATCAGTTAGCTTAAAGGGGTAGTTCGCATTCAAATTCACTTTTATTTTTAATGGTTTTTCAGTTATTTAGCTTTTTGTTCAGCAGCTCTCCATTTGGTATTTCAGCAGCTATCTGGTTGCTAGGGTCTTCTTTACCCTAGCAACCAGGTAGTGGTTTAAACAAGAGATGGGAATATGAATAGTTAAGGGGCCTACTTGGAAAAATAAGTAATACAAAATTATAATAATAATAAAATTGTAGACTCACAGAGCAATATTTTTTGGCCCCCATTTGAAATCTGTATAGAGGCAGAAGAGAAAGGCAAATTATTCAAAAAAATTAATTAGGAAGACCAATTGCAAAGTTGCTAGGAATAGGCCATTTTATAACATACTAAAGGTTAACTTAAAAGTGAACCACCCCTTTAGATGTGTTTATGTTAGTTTTATAGCAAGAAAGGCAGTGGGTACTGACTCCCCATTATATACAGTGAGACGCAGTCCTTATTTACAAAACCTGCACATTATATACAGTGAAACACAGTGGGTACTGATGGCAGATATTCAGGCCCTGGCACTATAACACTGGCACTGATACACAACATTGGCCCC
Source organism: Xenopus tropicalis (assembly GCF_000004195.4). Lineage (NCBI taxonomy): Eukaryota > Metazoa > Chordata > Amphibia > Anura > Pipidae > Xenopus > Xenopus tropicalis. The sequence continues at coordinate 37,552,373 of NC_030682.2, forward strand.
ACTGTAACTTACTATAAATGAACAAAACAATGACAAAAAAAAAAAAAAAATAGTAAGTGCAAAAAACAACAACAAATATATAAACACACAATGAGCTTTTTCAGAGGGAAAGAGTTAACTTACCCTCCATGTGTTAGGGTAGGGGATAGATTATAAATTATTATAGATGTCAGGTCAGGCAAAAAACAATTTAATGTCAGCTAGTGATTCTTTAGAACTGTATAGTACCTGTGTATAGTGCCTGGGTATAGTACCTGTGTATAGTACCTGTGTATAGTGCCTGTGTATAGTACCTGTGTATAGTGCCTGTGTATAGTACCTGTGTATAGTGCCTGTGTATAGTACCTGTGTATAGTACCTGTGTATAGTACCTGTGTATAGTACCTGGGTATAGTACCTGGGTATAGTGCCTGTGTATAGTACCTGTGTATAGTGCCTGTGTATAGTACCTGTGTATAGTGCCTGTGTATAGTGCCTGTGTATAGTACCTGTGTATAGTGCCTGTGTATAGTACCTGTGTATAGTGCCTGTGTATAGTGCCTGTGTATAGTACCTGGGTATAGTACCTGGGTATAGTGCCTGTGTATAGTACCTGGGTATAGTACCTGGGTATAGTGCCTGTGTATAGTACCTGTGTATAGTGCCTGTGTATAGTGCCTGTGTATAGTACCTGTGTATAGTGCCTGTGTATAGTACCTGTGTATAGTGCCTGTGTATAGTGCCTGTGTATAGTACCTGGGTATAGTACCTGGGTATAGTGCCTGTGTATAGTACCTGGGTATAGTACCTGGGTATAGTGCCTGTGTATAGTACCTGTGTATAGTGCCTGTGTATAGTGCCTGTGTATAGTACCTGTGTATAGTGCCTGTGTATAGTGCCTGTGTATAGTACCTGTGTATAGTGCCTGTGTATAGTACCTGTGTATAGTGCCTGTGTATAGTGCCTGTGTATAGTACCTGTGTATAGTGCCTGTGTATAGTACCTGTGTATAGTACCTGTGTATAGTGCCTGTGTATAGTACCTGTGTATAGTACCTGTGTATAGTACCTGTGGGATGAAAACTGCAGCAAAAGTTGAGAGTTGGTTCTTAGGTAAAGTTACAGCTGCAGATTCTACTTTTCAGTCTTCATTTCTGTTTCCAGTTTGCAAAATCTCCCGATCCCTGTGTGCATCTGTGCTCTGATTAGTCAATTTTACTGTCTGTCAAGGAAGCTGTGCTCTGATTGGAGAATCCACAAGAAGAAAGATCCAATCGGAGCACAGCAAAACGGGCTTGAGGGGACAGTGCAGAAACGGAGTAAGGTTTTTTTTTTGTTTTTTTTGCTACTTTTCCAGGGGGGGGAAGTTCCCCCTCTTGCCCCCTTCTGTGGATGCCCATGGCTGCAGAGTGCCATTGAGCCCTATGGGAGACTTTCCTTGGGCCGGGTTGGAGCTGCAGAGTGCCATTGAGCCCTATGGGAGACATTCCTTGGGCCAGGTTGGAGCTGCAGAGTGCCATTGAGTCCTATGGGAGACTTTCCAAAGGCCAGGTTGGAGCTGCAGAGTGCCATTGAGCCCTATGGGAGACTTTCCTTGGGCCAGGTTGGAGCTGCAGAGTGCCATTGAGCCCTATGGGGAGACTTTCCTTGGGCTGGGTTGGAGCTGCAGAGTGCCATTGAGCCCTATGGGAGACTTTCCTTGGGCCAGGTTGGAGCTGCAGAGTGCCATTGAGCCCTATGGGAGACTTTCCTTGGGCCAGGTTGGAGCTGCAGAGTGCCATTGAGCCCTATGGGAGACTTTCCTTGGGCCGGGTTGGAGCTGCAGAGTGCCATTGAGCCCTATGGGAGACTTTCCTTGGGCAAGGTTGGAGCTGCAGAGTGCCATTGAGCCCTATGGGAGACTTTCCTTGGGCCGGGTTGGAGCTGCAGAGTGCCATTGAGCCCTATGGGAGACTTTCCTTGGGCCAGGTTGGAGCTGCAGAGTGCCATTGAGCCCTATGGGAGACTTTCCTTGGGCCGGGTTGGAGCTGCAGAGTGCCATTGAGCCCTATGGGAGACTTTCCTTGGGCCAGGTTGGAGCTGCAGAGTGCCATTGAGTCCTATGGGAGACTTTCCTTGGGCCGGGTTGGAGCTGCAGAGTGCCATTGAGCCCTATGGGAGACTTTCCTTGGGCCAGGTTGGAGCTGCAGAGTGCCATTGAGCCCTATGGGAGACTTTCCTTGGGCCAGGTTGGAGCTGCAGAGTGCCATTGAGCCCTATGGGAGACTTTCCTTGGGCCAGGTTGGAGCTGCAGAGTGCCATTGAGCCCTATGGGAGACTTTCCTTGTGCCAGGTTGGAGCTGCAGAGTGCCATTGAGCCCTATGGGAGACTTTCCTTGGGCCAGGTTGGAGCTGCAGAGTGCCATTGAGCCCTATGGGAGACTTTCCTTGGGCCGGGTTGGAGCTGCAGAGTGCCATTGAGCCCTATGGGAGACTTTCCTTGGGCCGGGTTGGAGCTGCAGAGTGCCATTGAGCCCTATGGGAGACTTTCCTTGGGCCGGGTTGGAGCTGCAGAGTGCCATTGAGCCCTATGGGAGGCTTCAAAAAACATGCACAGAAGGATCAAAGTCAGAAAGGTTTTCCCACCATTTACGATCGTTCAGATACGAAAATGTCCTGACTTTGGGATTGCCAATCCGATATTAACGTGACTATTACGTTTTTTTTGTAAGCATTTTCGTGACATTTTCGATCATCAGAAATTATTGTATCTAATCCGAATTTTACCCATTTCGGGATTCGAACTTGTACTTTGATAATTCTGCCCCTAAGTCTACTAAAAATAATTTAAACATTAAATAAACCCAATAGGATTGTTTTTCCTCCAATAAGGATTAATTATATCTTAGTTGGGATCAAGTACAAGGTACTGTTTTATTATTACAGAGAAAAAGGAAATATGTTTTAAAATGCTGAATTATTTGATTAAAATGGACTCAATGGGAGATGACCTTCCTGTAACATTCTGGATAACACATTTCTAGATAAAGTACTGGCATATGGCACGGAATAGGAGGAGTATGCATTAAAAATCTAAAGCCATTTTAGAAATTTCTTCACTCATATTGGTTTTTGGAACTTTTCAAAACACATCCTGTGACTGCACACAGTGTTTTCCTATTTTGTTCTGAACTAGAATATTTGTAATTTATCAGTCAAAAAAAATCTCAACAATTCAAATGAAAAAAGTTGGTAGAAAAAACTGGTGAACTGCTATGAAAGTCAATGCCTCAAAGTGTTCAGACTTCATGCAAATTGTTTTGATAATTTCTAGTATTGTTATCAAATGTAAATAAAAATGTGTGTTTTACTTTTCAGTTCCCACCAGTGTTGGACCTTCCGCAGCAAAACTGATTTGTTTGGGCCCTGAAATGCTAAAATTACACATCCCTAATGCAATATTCATTGCCCAATAACTAGTTTATTTAATACTTTATAATTATAATCAGTTTTACCTACATGGAGCTATGCACTTGCTAAATGAACAAAAATGTATCCAACACTGCATAGATGCTGGGTCTCAAACTTAAATAATATTTGATAAAAATATTCAACATTTTACAAGAAAAGTTCTTTTTTAATTTCTGCCCAAAACAGCCTACATTGTTATGGGGTAAGGGACATTGGTATGGGGTAAGGGACATTGGTATGGGGTTAGGGACATTATTATGGGGTAAGGGACATTGGTATGGGGTAAGGGACATTGGTATTTGGTAAGGGACATTGGTATGGGGTAAGGGACATTGGTATGGGGTTAGGGACATTGGTATGGGGTAAGGGACATTGGTATGGGGTAAGGGACATTGGTATGGGGTTAGGGACATTGGTATGGGGTAAGGGACATTGGTATGGGGTAAGGGGCATTGGTATGGGGTAAGGGACATTGGTAATGGGTAAGGGACATTGGTATGGGGTAAGGGACATTGGTATGGGGTAAGGGACATTGGTATGGGGTAAGGGGCATTGGTATGGGGTAAGGGACATTGGTAATGGGTAAGGGACATTGGTATTGGGTAAGGGACATTGGTATGGGGTTAGGGACATTGGTATGGGGTAATGGACATTGGTATGGGTTAGGGACATTGGTATTTGGTAAGGGACATTGGTATGGGGTAAGGGACATTGGTATGGGGAAAGGCACATTGGTATGGGGTTAGGGACATTGGTATGGGGTAAGGGACATTGGTATGGGGTAAGGCACATTGGTATGGGGTTAGGGACATTGGTATGGGGTAAGAGACATTGGTATGGGGTAAGGGACATTGGTATGGGGTAAGGGACATTGGTATGGGGTAAGAGACATTGGTATGGGGTAAGGGACATTGGTATGGGGTAAGGGACATTGGTATGGGGTAAGAGACATTGGTATGGGGTAAGGGACATTGGTATGGGGTAAGGGACATTGGTATGGGGTAAGAGACATTGGTATGGGGTAAGGGACATTGGTATGGGGTAAGGGACATTGGTATGGGGTAAGGGACATTGGTATGGGTTAAGGGGCATTGGTATGGGGTAAGGGACATTGGTATGGGGTTAGGGACATTGGTATGGGGTTAGGGACATTGGTATTGGGTAAGAAATCTGGTGGCATATACTTTGCTTGCTTTGTTGTTGATAAGAAAAGAGAAAAAATATCACATTAGCGGGCCTTCATTACACAAAGAAAGCCTACAGACTGGTGCATGTAGTATCCTGATGCCTGGAACAGTGTAGCATGACTCATTCCAAAGTAGAGCACTATGTATCCTACAAAAATAACAATACAACTATCTTAGGCTTTCTCATTTAGAAGCACCTTTAAAGACCAAAGGATCTAACTTTCTTCTTCTTCTGTCTGGTCAGATGTAGCTCATACAACTCCTTAAAAGATGTGTCTACACAACCCTTCACTAATCCTGGATAATATTATCAATAGCTTTGGATACTTAACTCTTCATCTTGACAACTAAAAGCTCTCCCTCGTCTCCTTTAGGGCAGACTTCTTGTACCTAGGGGCACAGACTAAAAAATATTCCTGTCAAAGAAATTCAAACTGCTGCCAGTCATTTGGGGACAAGATACAGGCAAGGGCTCAGCTGAGAAGAGATTACCTATAACAAGACTGATTGTCGATCCATAGGGAACATTAACATTTCTGCAGCAGTCTATTCAACTGAAAGTGCATTAACACTCAAGGAAGTGTTTGCCACTTCCAAATCCCTATGTAAAGGAATAAATCTAGTTTATACTGTATTTACAAACACAGTAATTTTTGCATTCCTGTTTTTATATTAACAAACAGAGTTCTCAGAGAATAAACATGTAATACGTGTTCTATATGGGTTTACACTCTGCATTTAATTAGATTTTGTTTTCTCTTAACATAAAGCTGAGAGCTTTCTGGCAAACAAATCTTTCCACAGTCCTTTTTGTTTTATCCTAGGTCATTCCAACCATTATACAATAAGAGGCAAGTTAAATGGGAGCTGAGGCCTTCTGGCAAGAACAATCTGAATCAACAATGTTCACAGTTACAGTAACATTTGCAGCTTTGCAATACCCTGTAGCAGATATTCATGTATTGCTACTGTGGAACACAACCCATTCTGCATTCCTTAAGGGGGAGATTTATCAACAGTCAAGTTTGATTTTTTTTCACGATTCAAGTTTTTTTGTGCTAGAAAAAGCCTGAATTCGAGTTATAGTCCAAAAACTCAAATGTCTGGTATCTACTAAGTGCAAAAAGATGAAAAACTTGTGAGTTTCTATAGAAATCAAAGGCAGCTGACCTAGGCAAAGTCAAGCCATATTTTCAATCTGAGATTTCAAATTTGAGTTTTCAAGTAGTATTTAAGTTTGTAAACTCAAAAATTTCAAGGTATTTGAGTTTTGTAATCGCATGAGTTAACCACATTAATAAATAAGCGAACATTCGATATGTGAGTTTAATCAATTTAGAAAAACAAACTTAAATTCACAAATTCAAAAACTGTTAAATAAGCCCATAAGTGTATTTTTTTTTGTCTTATAGAAAATAAAAGAAATAAATGGCGTAAGCTTTAACTTACCTGTTTTTTCTCTAGAAATTCTCTTGACATACAAACATACAAACTATACATTTGTCAGAAGCTATTCTGTAAATTTCTCTTCATTCAGGAAAAAATGTGAACAAGTATTTTCTGAAACCTCCAATACACTAGCTTTAATAAAGAAAAAAACTCAAAAACTTGCTTGCACTGTATCTATTGAAATTTCAATTTTCAGGTTTCTCTTTGAAGAAAAGTTAATTTGGCTACAATCGTTTCTCTGGCATATTTACAAAAATCAGAATAACGTAATTGTATTATATAACACAAAAATAACAAACTTGCAAAAAAAAACTGGAAAAAACCCTCACATTTTAAAATACCTTAAGTTTTGAAAAAACACCTCCCATTGACTTCAACTTAAGCTTCTCAGCTTTTAGCTGCAGAGTGTATTCATTTTTTTGCTTGATAAGTCTAAAAAATGTTGATTTTGAAAATAAACGCATTTGTATTTTTTTTGCTGTAAAAAACTTTGAATAATTCTGCCCCCTATGTGTCTTACATTGCCCAAATCACTGCGTGATTGCTACAGCAAGATTTTATAACATAACTTATATATGATACTGATATCAAAACATTATTATTGTTGGACTAGTTTGGCCGTTCTCTCAACAATGGTTAACACTGTACAACAAAAAGAATGTTTGGTATGTTTAGTCAGTGTGAACAATCAGAAGCATACAGGGTAGCACTTGAGTAGGAGATAAATTGGGCCATTTACAACCACAAGTTCAATGGCTGTGGATCCAGGGATCCCCTGCGTCAATAGGTGCACTGCAAGTGGTTTTCAATAGGAGGCAATACAGACCCAGTGGCTGCAAGTGCAACTATGTCAGAAAAAAAGGCTTCCTTAAATCAGTTAAATCTTGGGCTCTGAAGAAAGCCAGACAGGGCAAACAGGTAGATTAAAGCTTCTCCATGTTTGGTCCTTATGAGACAGAACATTACCAATGCACAGATAATGGACTTCTGCTTAAAAAACAGTCACAACAAAGGGTGACTGGTGGGAAATGCACACTGGTAATTTAATTATCTATCCTGCAACGACCACAGGTTATTTGTATTAATTAACTGATTCACTATTAATATGTCTGTGTTCTAACAGTTTATATTCAAAATATTCCGTTTTTTGTTCCTTTCTTTTATGTAAAGCAAATACTGCAAACAATCAATGAGCCTCTCTCAGATTTCTCTAAATTACAGAATTTCAGAATCAATTTTCCACAGAAATGTTAAAATGAAGCCAATGCTGGAGAATTCTCTGAAATACCTTCTTGTAACAGCTGTTTATAGTTTCAACCCGGAGAAATGCATAGCTTCCTTAGATATATTATTGGTGATTCTTAAATACCTTCAGCAGTATTATTAAACGAGAAAATCCAGTTTAAGGCCAACAACAAGCCAGCAAAGTCAAATAACAGAAAGTGTTGTAACATATAAGGGATTTGTTTGTTTTTTAGAAATCTGCTGACAATAGCCTGAGATCTTAGTGTGCTTTGAGCCTTTCCTGTTCATGAAATATTTTCTTTCATGCATTGAACCTAAGAAGCTGCCATTGGCCACAGAACATGTGTTGTCTCACACAGCAGAAAAACGTGCCAAGGACTTTCCTGTACTGTGATTTAACTTGTGGTGTGTTAAGAACACATACAAAAATCTCACCCATTGTACACATTGGGTCAAAACCATCCTATAAAAATAAAAGGTGAACTCCATCTGTAGCTGCACCTTGGGCAGGTGAACTGACATAAAAAGGATCTCAAATGGTAACTGAAAGTATCTTACTTGAGTTCTAGAATCAAGTCTTCACCCATGAAATGTAAGAAAGACTAAACTATATGCAGGATCCAGGATTTAATCTCCTTTTGATTAGGTAAATGCTAGAATGCTAGAACAGGCCTTTATTTATATAGCTAGAATGCAATGAACAGGCCTTTATTTATATAGCACCAAGACATGTCCCCTGTCACATTCACACAACACACTATGGACAATCCCAAGAGGACCCAATGAGCCTGTCTTTACTGTATGTTAATGGAATATAGGAGGAAACTGGAGCACCCATAGGAAACCCACACAGGTCAGAAAGTGCCAGGTGAGAATTAAAGTCATAAACCCAGTGCTGCATGTAATCTACTCTTAAAACTTAAACTACAGGGCCTCAGTATGATCTCCAGCATTGCAAAACATTATACCAGTGTTACTGTATATAGATAAGGATCTAAAACAGGAGGATCTCAACCCAAAAACAGATTTTGCATAATGAAAGGCAATATAAAGCTAAGCAACGTTTCAATACACATTTAATAACATTTTCAGTGGTTTTAAAGTTATTTGGAAATGTAATTGCTATTGATAGCAGCATAAAAAGAGTTAAAAACACTGTTTTTATTTGTGCAGAAAAAAATTGTGCAGAGTATAAAAAGCAAGAAAAATACTGCTTAATTTGAAAAGCTTACTCAATTTTTGTTCTTGGTATACACATTCCGAAATGGATTAATATGGTGCTTACCAAAACAACATTTTCTTTTATTTATTAAGGGAGGAAGGCGTTTCTTATTTATTTTATTATTGTCCTTTAAAGGGGAACTAGTGTGGAAATTAAAATATAATATAAGCTTTATCTCATGGAAATAAGAAACTTTCTAATTATAATTAATTAAAAATCATGTTCTGCTTCTGATATAATCAAGTTAATATTCATCACCTCCTCTGCAACTTGTCGCTCTTCATTCTTTCTTCACACAGAAGCTAGGGTCAGATTTTGATTGACAGGTAAGTAGTGATGGGGAAATTATTTGCCAGGCATGGATTCTCTGCGAATTTCCATGTTTTACCATTGGCGGATTGTTTTGCAAAAATGCGCTACGTAAAATTTTTTTGCCACACACAGCAATTTTTTTTCATTTTCCCTGTTTTGCGAATCTTTTGGAAGCCAAAGCGAAATGGGACAGATTCGCTCATCACTACAGGTAAGTTTCATACATCTTTTAGGTAGGCTCCCTTACCTTGCAGATTTAGTAGAGCTAACTCAAATAACCAACTCTAGCACAAATCTATTTTGAAAGAGTGAGCTCTAATACAATTTCGAGTCAAATGCAGGATTTCCAATCCAGGAAGAGGCCAGTCAGACCCTGGATGCAAGTGCAGTAGCACTAAGGGGTGAAGAAGAATGCCCTTTAGTGCTCATTTAACAAGCACTTGTTTCTGGGGTCTGGCAATCCTCTGCACCTAGTGCTGGACTGGAGAATATTGTGTTTATTGTGCTTTGCCTCACATTCTATTGTCAGTATAAAATAATAATACGTAAAGGTATAAGTAATCAATTGTTTGCAGCTGAAAGCATAAAGTAACACAGTGTTCCCCAACCAGTGGCTCATAAGCAACATGTTGCTCCCCAACCCCTTGGATGTTGCTCCCAGTGGCCTCAAACCAGGTGCTCATTTTTGAATTCTGGTAAGGAGGCAAGTTTTGGAGGCATAAAAACAAGTATAATGCCAAACAGAGCCTTCTATAGCCTGCAAGTCCACATAGGGGCTATCAAATAGATAATGATAGCTGTCATTGGCACCTCCTGGAACCTTTTTCATGCTTGTGTTGCTCCCCAACACTTTTGCCACTTGAATGTGACTCACAGGTATAAAAGGTTGGGGATCCCTGAAGTAACAGCTGAGAGACGTTACCTATAATGGGAGTTGCTTATTTCTGCTGTTTTCATTCTTCAAATTCCATCAGGAAAATGCCAAATCGTGATTTTTATTACCGTAGTTGTTTATCAATAGAGCTGTCATTTCACTTCCTCGTGTGCCCTAGGCAGGATTTCTATGGCCATATTGCTCCGCTGGTTCTTTGTCTGGTCAAAACATGGCACTGCTATTGTTCTCAGACTTCAACAGATGTGTTCTGTACCCGAGGTCACATTTTAAAGTGGCAAACTGACTATTGTATATTCAACAATATTTAGCTATCAAAGCTAAAAGCAACATGGTGGCTCCTGGCAATGATCTTTCACATGACAAGACCCTTTGTCCCAATTCCGCTCGCTACATACATGTCAAAAGGGAACACTTGACAAAAATCACAAATGACAACACAAAGTGCTGCTTTAGAAATCTTACACCAAATCATATGTCCCACTAACCCAAATATATCTGGGTTTAATAGATAGTGAAAACTGTGTTGTCTGCTACAAAAAGCAGTGCTGATCCTGCGTGAAAGTGAGAAATAAAATACTTTTTGCTCCATGGCAAATGCAGTAAATGAGGAGTATAAAATATGAAGCATGAAGCCCTTTTTTTGACAATTTTACTATATCATTAATGAATTCATGAAATATAAAATCAGCTTATATTTTGTTACGGCTCCCTAGCAGCTAATTTCTAAATGTAGTGTTTTACTCAGAAATACTTTTGCAAATTATATGCAAGCTTTTAGCATGGGCACATGTGAAAGCTAAGCCGCCCATACACGTAACATACTGTTAAAAACACACAAAATGATGGATGGCTGCCTCTCTATTATTTTGATTTTTCAGACTGTCTGTTGGTTAAACCCTGGATGTCAGTTTTTTTAGAATGTATTATACTTCAATTGGTCACATGATGTTCAGGGGAGGAGTCAAGTATACCCACCCTATTAAACACCTGTTTAGCACGTCAGTGCTGAGCACTATCACCCATTTAAACCCTTGCTCCTTGATGCAAATCATCTGGGTAAAGAATGGATTCAGACAATCATTTTGTGTGAATTGTTTCAGAGTGGAAAATATACTGTTAAATCCTAAATTGTTACCGATTAAGAAAGTGCCTGAAAAAGAATGAGCATTTATTAAATGATTTGTAAATGACAGCTGCTGGTGGGTGGTAAATCAGTTCATCCGTCTTGAATAATTTTTTACAAAACCACACAACTGCAAAAATTCTAAAGACAAAAAATCCCCTATAATAAAAATGCATATTGTTTAAAACCACAATAGTGGTTAGTAGGGTATAGGGTGTGGATGATATTATCTAGATACAGTTGTTTCCTTCCTTGTATACAGATATTTGATGCCCCTGAATAGTGTAACAAAACGTGGCCTTCAACTGACTATGTTTATAATACTAAGGGAGCGTATGGCAGTGTGGGGAGGGTGACAGCACAAGTGTCGTTTGAAAACAGACTTAAAATGTTCCTAGAATCTTGGCATATACTATATATCAGCTCTATGAAGGAATCACTAAATAACTTTTAAATACTGTCTGGATGCTGAATTATAAATTCAGAATTAATATTATTGGTTAACATTAAAGTCAAGCTTTATTTCCTACATATATCCTATGATATGTCGCAGAGGGTGAAAGAAAACATCTTTTGCTTGCAAACCTTTTAAATTATTAATCCTGGTGAAGCTAAACAAACATAAGAAAATATTTCTGCCCTTCTGGTTACATCTATATTCATTTTCACCTCTGGGGACTTGCACGAATGTTTCAGAGCTCAGATAATACAAACGCTCGTAACCTTCCGCACAACCACAACAACTCACATCCATACACACACACACACCCCACACCCACAGAGCTCATTGATTTCATGTGTACTACATGCAGACTGTATTCTGCTTTCTTTCTAAATAGCTCTTCCAGTGTTATTTCCATCCATGGGACTAACCTTTTCTGTTTCTTTGATTCTCCAACAGAATGTTCTCTACAACGTTGTCTTGCTAAGATGCTGGTTGTCAAGTCATCCAAAAAAAAAAAATATCCAAGAAAAATTTTAGCAGTTTAAAAGGAAAAAGAAGGTCTAAGATCAATTCCCAATGGTTGTTAGGTATTTCCGACGCCTTTAGACTGGCCCTCGATTTTCTAACTGACCTTGTCATTCAACTTCAGTTTCCACCTGAATGTGTATGAGGATGCAGTTTAGCTGGGATATAGACAAATCTGGCCTAAATAACAATTTCAAACTGGTTCAAGAAAATCTCGGTGAGTTTAGCCTTTAGGCTCTGCCTAATGTTAAGATGCATTGGGGGAAGCATGTTGAAAAGCCCTTGCTAGAGCAATTTAATTTTGACATAGATAGTTACATAGATAATTTGGATTAAAAAAAGACAACAGTTCATTAAATTCAATCCCTCCAAATGACCCCCAGTGCACATACTGCTTTGCTATATCTTTCCTTGCTTACAAGGGAATAAACTGACAGGAATATGTGTAAGGTAGCATTTTAAAAACATTCTATTTTCCTTTCTGTGTTTAACCCTGTGAAAGGGCTTTAAAAGGCCTAGTTAATATACTGCAAAGATGCCCTTATAGTGACAAAGTTTGCACATTTAAAATAGGGAGGCTTATTTTTCTCCTACTTAACCTTGAATTTAAAAAAAAACCAGTTACCTTATTAATTAAAAAAATCTGATTTTAAAAAAAACCCAAAAAACCTCAAATTCACAATTTTCAATGAGTTGCAAAAATGTAGAAAACAACTCCCACTGACTTCTACATGATCTCACAATCTTTTACATTCACGGTTTTTAAATTTTCTTTGCTTAATATATATTGCAAAATTTGCATTTTTAAATCATTATTCAATTTCATGATTTTTAATGCAAAAACCTCAAATTTTGGAAAAAAATGGACATTGCTAAATCTGCTTCCTAGTGTTTTAGATACTCGCTTAAAGGACAAGGAAAGGCTAAGTCACTTGCCAAAATGTTAGGCACCCCCAAGTGACTTTAATTGCTTACCTTGTACCCCGGGCTGGTGCCCCTGTTAGGAGAGAACAGCACCAGCCTGGGGCACCTGTAGCGGAGCGCATCCTCCTTCCTGCTTTGTTTTGGAAGGACTAAACGACCGGCACATGCCCAATAGAGTGAAAAGCTGACTTCTCTGTTAAAGTTCCACTATTCACTCTACTGCGCATGCGCGCGCGACAGAAGGCGGAAGAAGGAAGCACTCCGCTACAGGTACCCAGGGCTGGTGCTGTTCTCTCCTAACAGGGGCACCAGCCGGGGTAGAAGGTAAGTGATTTAAGTCACTTGGGGGTGGTTAAAATTTTGGCACCCCCAAGTGACTTTGCCTTTCCTTCTCCTTTAAGGTGTTATCTCCCAACATCATAAAGAAGATCACTGTTCCCTAAATGCTCACCCACACTAGTGCTAGAGATGAGTTCTGTATTATTAGTATTACATGATCCAAACGAGAACCTTTCTCAGTAGGTACCTGAAATGCCTAAAATAAAAAGTTGTCATTGAGCATATTTACAAACCTACTAGCTTTTTCTGACTTATCCACCCCATTATTCCAGTCAATGTCTGGATAATTCAAGTTCCCCATAATAACATTGACCTAGTTGTGAAGGTGAAGACTCTTTCATTTAAAAAAGTATTTCAGCTTTATTCGCTTCATTTTCACTGGGCAGATTGTAACAGTGGCGTAACTATAGATGAAGCAGACCCTGCGAATGAGGGGTGCCCATGGGGCAATGCTGTGGGCAAGCTGTAGATTATAGAGCAATAATCATATGATTCAGCTAGAGATTTTCAAGTCAACATTTATGCTGTTTCCAGGGCTTCACATAGTATAAGCAGACATTGGCTGCAAACAAAGCCACTCTTGAATAAGTTGGCTGGCATTTGACCAGTGTATAGGCCCAAAACAATTCCCTCGTTGATCAATATCTGCCTCTGTTAGCAGAGGACTGCATCAGAACATGAATGTCTACACTGCCACCCTATTAGTAGCCCTGGGGTTGTAATCATTTTGATCAACTGAATTTGGCTCACCACGTGGGTGTTCAAACATATTATTACTCAGATTCAGCCACTGAATTGCAGATTTAACATAGTAATTTTACATAGAAGATTGTTATATGCTTCATTTCTTGTAAAGTGGCTATATATAAAAAATAGAATTTGTTAATATAATTTCCCAACTGTAAATCAATGCTGAATATGCCAACACTTTTTAAATATTTAACACTAATTAATATTTTAAAAAGATCTGTCCGCCACTCATGGTATCAGGCTGTTTTAAGTATAGAGCGATCTTGTTATTTCCAGACTGTAAAATCATATACAGTAAATGTAGAGTCTCTAATCAGAAATTCCATTACTGAAAGACTCTTTCCATATAAAAAAGACATAAATATTGGAGGAGATGGAGCTCTGTGGCTATGAATGAATCGGTTGCATGTTAGAAGAGCTATCCTTTCTCATTTTATACATGAACCCATGCCTTTTAATGTTATACTTTGCCTATAACAATATTATTCTCACAGTGGAAATATCAAATAGAAGAAAAATGTTTGCAGAAGTTCTCTTTGCCTAAATCTGTGCTATGCTATACCTAAGCTATTATCCACATTATCCACTGAACTGTCTGCCTCTGTCTTTTGCACTTTCCTTACCTTTTATAGAATTAGAATGGAGTCCAATGAGCAGCACCTTACTCTGAACACAGCTTTTAGCTGCACGGCTTCTGCCCCCTGTGCCAAATTTTTAAACAACTTGCACCACCAAACCAAGTGTTCCATGAATGGGCCCTTTAAGGCTCCAGAATTTGCACCTATACATTGCACATGAAGTCTGATAATCAAGCCAGTCATTACATAAGAAAAACTAAGAAAAATTATTTGCTTGCACAAATGAGTAAACAAAGGCTTTTTTGCACAAGCATTTCTATTAAATTCCTTTTAACATTTTATCAGTTACAATCAGCCATATCCTGCATAAGACGGCGTGCTGCTCCCACTCTGCTCTGTTTCTTCTCTAATAAACCAACATGCTTTAATGTTCACTGTGGTTTGTAGGAGGTAAAGGAACAATGATTAGAGTCAGAGCCACCATGACATTTTTCAAATGAAGTTAAATGTCAAATGTTAAAACGGCTCCCTTTCTACTAACACTTTTTAAAAAGGAATCTTTAAAAAACAAAACAAAACAGCAGTTTATGTGACTTATGATCATTTAATGTTTCCTTATCTGACACAATGTAGAGCACACAAAAGATTTAAACCTGTTCATGACAAGGGTAAGTAAACTGTAAAACATTTCATAAAATAACTTTGAAGACGGAAAAGTGCAATTATAAAACAAACAAAAAAAAAAGTTTTGATTTTTATTGGAACATAAATATGCTTTTAATGCTTGGCTATTTTTCTTCTATATGCTATAATAACCATATTACTATGGCAGGTTCCCACATAGTAATTGAAATGACAGTGAAAGTCGAAACCAAAAAAATGGCTTTTATTTCAGCTGGTAGTATTATGCTGTTCAAAATGAAAAGAGAGATTTCATCAGCAAGATAACACAAAAATACAGAAAGTTTGCAAACTTCTACATAGTTACAGAGGGTTGAAAAAAGACCAGTGTCCATCAAGTTCAACCCATCCAAGTAAACCCAGCACACACAGCCCACACCTACCAATCTATACACTCACATACATAAACTATAAATACAACCACTAGTACTAACTGTAGATATTAGTATCACAATAGCCTTGGATATTCTGATTGTTCAAGAACTCCAGGCCCCTCTTAAAGGCATTAACAGAATCTGCCATTACCACATCACTAGGAAGGGCATTCCCCAACCTCACTGCCCTCACCGTGAAAAACCACCTACGCTGCTTCAAATGGAAGCTCCGTTCCTCTAATCTAATGGGGTGGCCTCTGGTGCGTTGATTGTTTTTATGGGAAAAAAGAACATCCCCTATCTGCCTAAAATCCCCTCTAATGTACTTGTACAGAGTAATCATGTCCCCTCGCAAGCGCCTTTTTCCAGAGAAAACAACCTCAACCTCGACAGTCTAACCTCATAGTTTAAATCTTCCATTCCCTTTACCAGTTTAGTTGCACGTCTCTGCACTTTCTCCAGCTCATTAATATCCTTCTTAAGGACTGGAGCCCAAAACTGCACTGCATACTCAAGGTGAGGCCTTACCAGGGACCTATAAAGGGGCAAAATTGTTCTCATCCCTTGAGTCAATGCCTTTTTTATACAAGACAGCACTTTATTTGCTTTAGTAGCCACAGAATGACACTGCCTGGAATTAGACAACTTGTTATCAACAAAAAACCCTAGATCCTTCTCCATTAAGGATACCGCCAACACACTACCATTCAGTAGATAGTTCGCGTTTATATTATTCCTACCAAAATGCATAACTTTGCACTTATCAACATTGAACCTCATTTTCCAGTTTGCTGCCCAGTTTTCCAATTTTGTCAAATCGCAGCATCCTGCATGGAACTTATAGTTTTGCACAATTTTGTGTCATCAGCAAAAATAGAAACATTACTCTCTATGCCCACCTCCAGGTCATTAATAAACAAGTTAAAAAGCAAAGGACCAAGGACTGACCCCTGCAGTACTCCACTAACCACACTGGCCCAATTAGAATATGTTCCATTTACCACCACTCTTTGTACTCTATCCTTCAGCCAGTTCTCTATCCAATTACAAATATTATGTTCTAGGCCAATATTCCTTACTTTGATCATTAACCTTCTGTGAGGTACTGTATCAAACGCTTTAGCAAAGTCCAAATAGATGACATCAACTGCCATTCCAGCATCGAGGTTCCTACTCACCTCCTCATAAAAGGCGACTAAATTAGTCTGGCAAGATCTGTTACGCATAAAACCATGCTGGCACAAACTAATAGTATTGTGAACTGCAATGTATTCAAGTACCCTATCCCTTATTACCCCTTCCAAAAAATTTCCTACTACTGATGTCAGACTAACAGGCCTATAGTTTTCAGGCTTCTGTTTAAGTAACAATGTATACAGGTACATAGACTTCTATATATTTCAGTTTGTAGACTTTTATCTCTCTCTGTGGATCTGAGCTGCTAGGGTTTGAAGCCCCACTGATGATCCACCTTAGACCAATAAGGCCCAGCTGGACTGCCTTTAGCTGTCTGCTCTACTACAATTACCAATTACAGCTAAACTACATGGGAGATGGTGTCGGATCAACAGAACACATCCTACAAATTAGATATGGTTTCATGGGTTAAAAAAATAATGGGACTGCTAGAAAAATCTGATGTGTAAACTACATAGAAGCTTTGCCATCCGACAAGCTTCTCAGAAGGGAATGCTGCATGCTGCGCCCACATCCGACAAGATAAAATCTGATGGTGTCTGAAAGACTTTTTTTTCATTGAAATACATTGGATGCAGATGCATGAACAAAACCCACCATCTGTTTTTATCTTATCTGACTTGCATTACAGCTTTGGGGATCCTACAAAATCTCGTAGTGTTGTGTGGTGTTGCATGACAAGATTTTGTGAGTCAGATAAAATCTGAATCACAAACTCTGATCAAAATCTCCCATTTAGTTTAGCCCTTCGATGCATAACTTTAATATATATAAGGGGACCTTTACAATGACCCCCAATGCAAGCGCTAAGGGTTACAAAATCACAATTCAAGTAGGACTTGTGCTTAAATGTTTGCTGTTCTCTGCACCTCAAGCCAGATGTATAATCAATCTGCAGCACGGGTTGGCCAAAGGCAGACCTGTTCAACTCCGCTCCCCAACTTGCACCTCTAAATTATGTGTCTGAATGAAGGTAGGGGGCAGGAGGGGAGATACCTAAGCATCTATCCTTACCTACCCCTAATGAATACAGCATTGGAAAATCCATGCAGCACTGTATTCATTGAGCAGATGCTAGTCTTTTCACTGAATTATGGAGCGCAAAGACATGCATTCTGCAAATCTGTAAATCTGCCACTTTTTCTTCAACATTTTTATCCTAAACAGTTGTCTCTCACCTGGTTAACAAGATAAACAATATTGATAGTATTAGGTAATTTTATGAAATTGTATTTACAGTATTGATTGATTAAAACTGATTATGGTTTATTGTTTATATAATCAGCATTTCCAGAAACAGAAAATTAAACCTGGGTTTAAAAAAAGTCACTTCAAATAGATGGCAAATGTAGAACACAAATCCAACCTCTCTAGGGAATATGCAATTACATTGCATAACTAACACCAACCAGTCCCAGCATCATGTTCAACCTACCCCCCTGAGAATGACTTGGGGAATCCAGCTAGTCATCCCCTTCGTCTGCTGACGCTGGCCACTGCACGCAATGTTGACGTGACTTCACGTAGGGATGGGACAGGCCTTATAAAAGGAAAGGGAGCGCTCAAGCCTTCCTTCCTGGAGCAACGTATGAGAGCCTCCTCTGTGTCATCTCATCAAATATGGATACCCTAAATCTACCCCTCATTATCTAAGAAGGAGCGCCTCCTCTTGACTTCAGTGTATTCTGTCAAACACAAATTGGAGGGAAAAAGTTTATCTAAACGTTTGTAAAACAGCCCCTTGTATGTATATACTGTATGTCCCTTAGGATTCTACATGCTCTATGTGCAGTTTTATCAAATGAAACTGTTTAAGCAAATAAAAAGAATATTTTTTACTTTCTTTTCTTTCATTTTTTTTCTGTCATGCATAAAGAAATGTCACAACACCTTCTTGTGCTTGCACTAAATATAAATGTATGTTGTACCTTTAAATGAAGGAATGGAGTTACCAGTTTAGAGATATATGTCAAGCGTAGCCATGTGCATGAATAATAGATATAACTCACTGCTGCTGCTCTTGCAGCCAGGCTGTTGGACTGTACTGTATGCATTTACAATATCCCGATGAAAATGAACATGGTCCCGCATCTGACGGCCAAGAAAAGCTACACAATCTGCTTTGGAAGACCAATTATGTGCAAATGAAAGGCAGTTATACTCAGAGGTAGATTAGTGCTGGTTTTAGGCCATGGGCTGTTTGCGCAGAGCTACCAGCGGTTATTACATCCAACTCACTTTGACTTCTTTATCATGTTCTCGTGTTATATGACATGGCAGAGAGATGTAGGGGTTTTATTTTTGAAGTTCTTGTCTATAACACCATGGTACTCTCCTGAATTAATGTGAGCACTGAATGTATACAATATATACTTTAATTTAAGCTGAAAAAGATAGTTCTACATTAAATTAAACTTAGCATATCAAGTAGACAGAATCATTATAAGACATATTGCAATTGGAATCCATTTTTTATTTTTTGTACTTTTGTTTTAACTATTAAAAAGAAATGTCTGCGTCTGTCAGGCTTGGAATTTAAACTGTTATCTGGTTGGCAGAGGTTAAATACTCCAGGCAGCAGTTTTGTAATCACAATGGAAGATAAATAGTAAAGGGTCAGAAAAGAAACATAACAAACATTCCTATACGGTGTGTCTCCAGCCCATTATGCTTTAAGATTGGAAGCTCTTTTGGGCAGGACCCTCTGTACCTCTTGTATCGGCTGCATTTTTGTATGCAATTTATATGTTTAGTGTATACACCCATTTAGTGTACAGCCATACAGAATATGTTGTAATACATACTTATGTTAAACATTATTAAAAGAAGAATAGAAATAAAAGTGAAAGCTCACAATCCATCTGTTTTTCTTGTTATCATGATCAGTGACCAGAAACAACCACACAACATTTTCAACTGCAGGCTGGAGAGAGACTAAATATGACGTCTAAGAATTAAACAAATGCATACAAAATAAATAATGAAAACCAACTGAAAAGTTGCTTCAAATAAGTCCATCTATAATATACCAAAGGTTCATGTTCAGGTGAACTTCTCTTTTAATTTATATTTTGCTTTTGCCCCATCATCAGGGTAATACAGTATTAAATATGGGGGTTGGGCTCTACCCATTCACCATTCTAGGGCAGACACATACATACACAGTAAAAGAGTAGCAATGAGCGAACCTGTCCTATTTCGCTTCGCCATAAAATTTGCGAAACGGCATGAAAATTTGCGAAACGCCGAACAATTCTCGAAACGCATTTGTCTTACAATTTCTTTTTGTCGTCCTCGTCTTTTTTGGTCGCCCATGTTTTTTTTTGTCGCCCGCATTGAAAAAGTTGAAAAAGATACGTCTTCAATCATTTTGTCTAACTTAAACCCACCTAACTGCTCATCTCAGTTACCCCGCTTTATATTACTTGTAAAAAGCCATCAGTCCTCTTCTTAAAGCTATTTAATGCATCCGCAGTACAACCACAAAATAGGTTTTAGCTGGCAAGTATTTTATTTTTAAAATACAACACGGCTGTGAAAAATAAATACTTATGCTTGTAGGATTATAAATCTCCATATCTTATAGTACCACTTTTCTTTATATAGCAGTGCCATATTATACAATATTCCCAGCAGCACCTACAGGAAGTTCAGGAAGAATGTACAAATTCCTTGGAGATAGACTACCTCCCAACATTTATACAATGGAAAGAGGGACAAAAAAACCTGCCTTGAGTAGCGTGACAAATTTCTTTTACCACAACCACTTTCTGGCTACACCCCTAAATACCACACTTCCCCCGACATGCCTGTATAATTACTACAGAAAATAGATAATCAGCATATTAATTCCAATAATGTCAGTACAATTACTGTAGAACTGCCCAATAAGCACTCTATTAACCCCAGATATGCCAGTAAGATCAATGTAGAAATGGTTAGATTAAAACAGTGATCCCCAACCAGTGGCTCACAAGCAATATGTTGCTAACCAACCCCTTGGATGTTGCTCCCAGTGGCCTCAAAGCAGGTGCATATTTTTAAATTCTTAGGTTGGAGGCAAGTTTTGGTTGCATAAAAACCAGGTGTACTGTCAAACAGAGCCTCCTGTAAGCTGCCAGTCTACATAGGAGCTACCAATAGCCAATTGGACACCTCAAGGAACTTTTTGCATGCTTGTGTTGCTCTCCAACTTTTTTTTTGTTTTTGAATAAAGCTTGTGGGTAAAAAACATTGGGGGTTCCCTGGATTAAAAGCATGACTTCACCTAAACTTGCACAAGTAGAATACCAATGCCAAGGTTTTTTCTTCCCTAAGTTTGTTTGCTTCTCTCTTTCTTTACCTTCCTCTGCCTGGCTCGAATGGTTGTAAAAAAAAAATCCAAAATGGCCATGTGTCCCACAATGGAATGCTGTGCTCTTGAATTCTGAACTATCGCCTGCAACTGCATCAGGTGCATTGCAGCTATTACCTTGAAATTGTGGGGGAATAGGATGCATTGTAGGTAAAAACATGCCATATTTTGCCAAAAATTGCACACACTGCACTTGCAAATGAGCCCTATGAAATGTTTTTGAAGCCCTTCTTGAATGTGGGTGGTTACAGCTCCTAGTAAAACATTTCATTAGATACAATGCAAACTTCAAAATGTGCAGCCTTTTTCTGGCTGTAGATAGGATGTTCAATATGCTTATAGTTTTAAGAAATGTGAATTAAGCACTAATATATGGCAAGTTTGGCTTGCATTGGATGTATCTTTTCCACGAACTGCTTTTATTACATTGCTCCGTGGAGCGCTAAAAGCTGCTTACGCACAGGCTACTGACTGTGTGAAAAGGTAATTTTTAATAACATCTTTCTTTCACATCTAATGCTATTTTGGCCTCCCTCGGGAGCATTTAAGTAGAGCACAGGTTACACAGTACTTTCTTTCTCAGTTAGGTCCTTGTGGGCAACCAATGCTCCCTTAACAAATTAATGACAATCTATTATCAAGAAAAGACTTCATTGCAAACAATTAATTACTTTAAGATGTTATCAGGCCACAAAAAACACTTAAGCTGGCCATACACGTGGCGATCTGACGAAACATCGTCAGATCCGCCACACACAGTCAGGGCTGAAACAGCAGATAAGGAGGTAGAAACAATAGGATTTCTACCTCCTTCTGCCGATTCAGCCCTGACGGCAGATTTTGGTCAGGCGCCTTCTATGGCGCCCGATCAAAATTTTCTAACCTGGCCGATCGGCGAGTCGACATGCCATACACGCACCGAATATCGTACGAAACGAGGTTTCGTACGATAGTATCGGTGCGTGTATGGCCAGCTTAAGGGGCAGATTTATTATGTAGTGAAAAAAAACAAAATTTGCCACACATCGGCAGGTTTCACAGTGTAAGAACTGCGTAAAATCAGCATAATTTTATTATGATTTTTTCTTCTATCTGAACTTACATAATATAACGGAGTAAAATCTGGCATTTGGATGGCGAACTTATTAATTTTACACAGCTTTTTACACAATTTCTTCTGCGATTTTCATTTTACACAGAATAATAAATAGGCCCCTTAGTTACAGACAGACGTAGTTAAGAACTTCTATCCCAGCTAGGAATGCACAAATCCTGGATTCAGTTCGGGATTCGGCCAATTCCAGCCTTTTTGTGATGGATTCGGTTTCACCCGAATCCATGGTCCCGGCTGAACCGAATGCAAATCCTAACTGGCATAAAATAGCATATGCTAATTAGCATTCAGAAAGGGTTACATTTTAGGGGGAAATATTTTTTTAACTTTTAACCCTTCTGAATCCTAATTAGCATATGCTAATTAGGATTTGTCAGAATCCATTAGGAAGGGTTCAGGGGTGCGGTTGAACCCAAAAAGTGGGTTCGGTGCATGCCTAATCCCAGCCAAGGAGCATTTCTACACCTGGATGGGAAACATATATCTACCATGCATACTTACACAGCCCAGTCCTTTTATCCACAGCATTGAACTCAGTGGGCTCTAACAACCCTAGTAGATGGCTAAACACCTGCACCCACCTGCCCTACGTTTTTTTTTAATTTCTTTAAACCACCAGGAACTAATTAGGTTGCCCCTAATTATAGCCACCACACATTGGCAGCTTATCACTTTACCATCCCTGGGGTTATTTGGTTTTACTACTGTAGAGGATGATGCTGAGCTTAACTCAAAAGGAGAGCTGAATACTACAGGACGTTTGGATCTTAAAGTTACCTGCGCTGATTGGGTGGGTAGATAACTAGTCCTGCTTATGGTTATTTGGCCCCGCTGTACAAGTGCCAGTTGTTTTCTTTTTACATTTTTAATTGATCAAGTTTTTGAGCTTTTTCATAAGTAAGGACACATTCAAGATGCAACCTTTTTCTGGCTGGGATGGGAAGTTCAATACACTTATAGTTTTGGTAAAACCATATTTAATAACCATTTTTATGTAAGTTTGGATTTTTTCATTCTCTGAACAGATTCTGCCTAGAACATGGCTATTATGCAAATTCACCAGATAAGAATGGAACCAGCCCTATGAGCATTCTTATTACCGATGAAGGTACTCTATTTAACATGCTTTAGGTCTGGAGCAGAGAAAATCACTAATATCAGTGGCTCACACATCTATATAAAACCTAGGGGCACATTCATCAAATCACGAGTTCTAATCCCAAAATGTGTAAAATTCGGATTGGATACGATAATTTCTGATGATCGCAAATATCACGAAAATGCTTACGAAAAAATTGGAATAGTCACGATAATATCGTGTTGGTGCTCCGAAAGTCACAAAATTTTCGTATCAAACAATCGGAAACAACGGGAAACCTTTCCGACTTTCATCCTTCTGTGCATGATTTTGGAAGCCTCCCATAGGGCTCAATGGCACTCTGCAGCTCCAACCTGGCCCAAGGAAAGTCTCCCATAGGGCTCAATGGCACTCTGCAGCTCCAACCCAGCCCAAGGAAAGTCTCCCATAGGGCTCAATGGCACTCTGCAGCTTCAACCTGGCCCAAGGAAAGTCTCCCATAGGGCTCAATGGCACTCTGCAGCTCCAACCTGGCCCAAGGAAAGTCTCCCATAGGGCTCAATGGCACTCTGCAGCTCCAACCTGGCCCAAGGAAAGTCTCCCATAGGACTCAATGGCACTCTGCAGCTCCAACCTGGCCCAAGGAAAGTCTCCCATAGGGCTCAATGGCACTCTGCAGCTCCAACCTGGCCCAAGGAAAGTCTCCCATAGGGCTCAATGGCACTCTGCAGCTCCAACCTGGCCCAAGGAAAGTCTCCCATAGGACTCAATGGCACTCTGCAGCTCCAACCTGGCCCAAGGAAAGTCTCCCATAGGGCTCAATGGCACTCTGCAGCTCCAACCTGGCCCAAGGAAAGTCTCCCATAGGGCTCAATGGCACTCTGCAGCTCCAACCCGGCCCAAGGAAAGTCTCCCATAGGGCTCAATGGCACTCTGCAGCTCCAACCTGGCCCAAGGAAAGTGTCCAATAGGACTCAATGGCACTCTGCAGCTCCAACCCGACCAAAGGAAAGTCTCCCATAGGGCTCAATGGCACTCTGCAGCTCCAACCCGGCCCAAGGAAAGTCTCCCATAGGGCTCAATGGCACTCTGCAGCTCCAACCCGGCCCAAGGAAAGTCTCCCATAGGGCTCAATGGCACTCTGCAGCTCCAACCTGGCCCACGGAAAGTCTCCCATAGGGCTCAATGGCACTCTGCAGCTCCAACCTGGCCCAAGGAAAGTCACGATACCGAAGCTTGAATGAATCCGAAACTGTCGTACTCGGCACAACAATACGATTTTGTCGCACAAATTTTGTTGCAAAGTACGAAAAAGTCGTGCAAAGGTACAAAAAAGTCACGCAAGGTATGAAATTGTCACAGAAAACACGCTCAGTACGAAAAAGTCGTATTCGGAGCGTTCGTACAATAATAAATGTGCCCCCTAGTGTTTAAGTAGGTTTAAATTATGTTTGTTTACCTTTCTAACACAGAAGGGGTTCAAATATAATTTCATGATGGCCAGATAATAAACACACAAATAGAAAACCCACGTGTAACCAATGCTGCTTTACAGTACATATTGTCTTGAAGCACAAAAGGGTAACTAAGATGTTACACCTTTGTACTATGAAAACAAATACATAAAGCACAATTGGTTCTTGTAAAGGAAACGTTTTTATAGGAGTTGTTTCCTGGTTAAGACACTGAAATGTAAACCGGCAACTTCAGGATTAGAGTATAGTGATATTTCATTTAATGTGACACTATTCTTTGCAGAATACTGCTTGTTCATGCAAGGCTTGTTCATGCTGCACTGTGCTATGGTGGATAGGGAGAAAGCTTGCTGACCTGGAAAGAAAGACGAACGCTCAGTCACAATGTTGTTTGCTGTGCTGGTTCCTGCATATATGGGAAAATTACTCCATGACTTACTAAATTAGCATCACAGACACATACACTGTCTGTGTATTATATATGATGTAACTTTCCCTTACTAATACTCAAAACGATATTAGAAATCATTTAGGACTTCCGTGACTACAGAAGCATGTGACTGCAGTATTTTGTTATTTCTATAAACTGCACTTTAATGCCACATTATCCTTCATAACACATAAGGATTCATTAATTAGTTTAATTAGCTAAATGGTCTTTTTTTGCTGTTTTATAGAATTTTGCTTTAAAAAGTGCATTATTGTATTTAGATTGTAATTGACATACATACATATTTTTTTGCGGGTTGTTTTGTTTGGGTGAAAGAGTTGGATTGAATTTTATTAGTTTGAGTTTGTTTTTTTCTCTTTTCCTTTGTTTTTATAGCAGTTTATATAACTGGCTGCTGAGTACAATTAGAAGAATAAAGAGATAAAAATGGGGAATTCAGAAACCTATGTAACAACCATCAGGAAAGTGTTAACATACGGGCACATTTACAAAAGCAATTTATTCAAATGTACTCAACTGCTTTAAGCATTCATCTTCTATGGGTGTCAGTACTCAGTATGGCTCAGCAGTAGCGCTGTGTACTAACACCCATTTGAAGTGTTAATCCCTGATGAAAATAAAATACAGGGATTAACAACAGGGCTGGAAAAATTCCTAAAATAAATTTTTATAGTGCTTGGGTGAGTTTACACCAAGTGCTCTGGTTTCCTCCCACACTCTGAAAATATAGAGGCAGGTTAATTGTGCATAGTTTGTATTAATGACCTCAGTGTTTAAGCCCCTCTGTGTGCCTCTCTGTGGCAAAGACTAATGCAAATATGTTGGCACTATATAAATAAAATTTAATAATAGAGGAGTACATATAAATGCCCTGTATATTAATAGTAATGATGTATTATTAATGTTATTAAGTTATGTTGGCGACAATCCTTTTTTGGCAGGCATTTGTGGGTTGGTCTTTATTGGGAATATGTTATGAAAAGCTAATGGAGTGACATTCTCAAGAACAATATAAGCCTTAAGGGAATTCTATTTATTAGATTATAAATTACAGAAGCATAGAAGATAATAAACAACAAATGTGTATCATAATATTATATCATTTGACAGTTAAATTAGCCATTAAAAATGGTAGAAAGATGAAAGTAAGACTTACCGATAAAAAGGATAAACCAAATATGGCGAGATGACTTTCTGTATTACTCATTTTTGAAACGGTCACGTATAATTTAATTTATTTGTCACTTTCATGCACATATATTTCATTTACATTCCATAGATGACTATACTTTAGTCCAGTACCTTTTTCTTTTTTGCCTTCACTTCAACAAATAAGTTCATATATAGGTATTTTAGTCACTTTTATTTTAATCACTTCTTATCATCCCACATGGGGGTTTGTGCTTTACAAATAGTCCATTTAATAATTGTATATTTTTTATTGCTGAGTCACCATATCCAGCAGTGGTGAACATACTAAAGAGATGTATAAAGAAACACTTTCCATTACTTGTGCACAAACCTCTTGACCCTAATACATTGACCTTACCCCTTTTATACACTTTTACACTCAAACCATTTCACTTGCCTAAACACACTTCTATTAGATCATTATTGGCAGGAGCATCTGGCAGGGCTATACTGAATGAGGGTTTGAAAGGGAAAAAGGAACCAAGAGAAGATCTCAGGAGAGTGACAGGAATTAAAGGTTTAAGAATGCATGATGAGAGAACAGAATGGATCGTCTAGAGATCAGGAAAGAAGTCAAGCATGGATAAGTTACTTAGGAGAAATGAAATAAGTGGCAAAGTGGAAAAACATGGAATTGAGGAGACAGATGCAAAATGTGATGCTACCTCCTGTAAAAGTAAACCCAGAATAGAAAGTTAGGTGCTTATGATGTCTTTTTATTGTCTTTGTATATGCAAGCTACACAACAAAAAGGGTTGAGTATGCCCTTCTGACGGTATCCATTTGCAGATCTCCATGTGGAATCGAGCAAATAGTTAGGGCTATGGGTTGGTGCTAATGTATGAGTATGAGTGCCTATTAAAGCAACATGCAAAAGGAAACCTGGAATCATTCCATGCTCAAAGCAAGTGTAAAGTACAGAGCAGACTTGTGTAAAAATATACTGCTCCCTGTACCCTACTTTGTAAACCATGTACAAAAGGCATATTGGTATTTTAAGGCCTGGACCAATAACGTTACAGGGCTGCTAAAATTCTCTGCTGGTACAATACATTTACATAAGTTACAGCAATAGCAGTATTTGGGTTAGTTTTTGGGTTAAGGAGACCTTCCCACCACTGCTCATGTCGTTGGTACCTGTGACTGTAGCAGCTTAGGCAGGCTGGGTTGGTTGTGCCAGGACAACCTTTGTAGCTGATTAGAGCCCTAGTATTTTCCTATGCCAAACACACACTCACATTTTAGATGAAAAAGGAATATGTTTTTCAAGACAAGTTCAAAGGAAGCAAAAATCTTACAATAAGACACTAAAAGCAGCTCAAAAAGATTCTCAATAGTAATAATAACAGCTAATAAATAGCACTTCCAAAAGCTTTACAGAAACATTCACTATTCCTTTGATTAACAATGTGCTTTAAACTTAACAAAGCAAGAAAATATGAGCCATAAAAATGAGTGTTACCAAAATATGTGTTTTACTTTAATTCGTTGCCAATTAAAACTCAGATGTCACCATTATTTGTTGCAAAACTTCTTAGTAGCAGATATATTACATACATATTGAAGCCATAACATAATGAGGATAGGGTAAATACATTTTATGCTATTTATTTTTTATTTATGCTTTATTTCAGTAAACAGATAATTGAAATATATAAGCCACATGTATAGGAAATCTTCATTGATGCTATTTGCAGCATTTTTACATACTTATAGGGTTATGTAATAAAAAACACTTAGTTTGCCCAGGGGCAGTAACCTATAGCAACTAATCAACAGGAAGCATTTACTGGTCACTTGTTTAAAAGCAAACATCCTATTGGTTGCTACTGGTAACTGCCTGAGAAAACCTAGTGCCTTTTATTACATATGGGGGTAAGGCTACTAAAAGTTGTCTGAGAAGCAAAGGACACCAAAGGAAAGTGTGGTACAATTATTGGATGT
Source organism: Xenopus tropicalis (assembly GCF_000004195.4). Taxonomy (NCBI): domain Eukaryota; kingdom Metazoa; phylum Chordata; class Amphibia; order Anura; family Pipidae; genus Xenopus; species Xenopus tropicalis. The sequence goes on from NC_030682.2 coordinate 37,580,654, forward strand.
GCAGTCACAATGAAAACTGTCTGATGCACTAGGGTAACTTCTGTAACTGTGTAATACACTGGGCACTGTACAGTACACTAAGAGCAATGGCGCTTAATCTCTTCCAGCACAGGCAACAAAATAAATCAGCAAACAAAAATGTAAAGCTGTACCATCTTCAATTGCTTGTAAGGGTTCTGGGAAACTAATAGTGCACCGGTGCATGTGATTAACTAGAAATCTAGATTAGAGCACAAGTCACATGGCTGTGGCAGCCTGGGAAATGAAGAATATGTCTAGCCCCATGTGAAATTTCAAAATTAAATATGAAAAAATATGTTTCTGATTTTAAAAAACAGATTTCAATGCAGGATTCTGCTGGAGAAGCTCTATTAACTGATGCATTTAGAAATAAACATGTTTTCCGATGACAGTATTCCTTTAAAGGACAAGAAAAGGTTAATATAAATTAAAAGTAAGTCTAAAGGCATTCTTTTTAAGTACTTACTGCATATCTAAATTCCCAGATCCCTACTTGCTTCTCTGAGATATGGTGCTGGCAGCCTACAGCAGTGTGAAGCCTACAGTGACATCACTGAAATCTCTCTCCCCTTCCTGTAGCCTTCAGTAGCAATGAACATGTGTGTAACTTGATCCTGTTCTGAGCTACACATGCCCACCAGCCAATCAGAAGCGGATCTGCCGGGGGGGGGGGGGGGGGAGGGAATGAAACACATGTGCAGTATGAAGCAAGGAGGGAAAGGAAGGGAGAATACCTTTTTAAAGATGGCTGCCTGTTCAAGAAAACAGATAGAAAATGTGAAGTTAGTGTGACTGAGTAAATATTTGATTAGGTGAGCCAACCGTGTGGTGTTTTTACTAAACAAAAGGAGGACTATTGGGCAGTATGCTTTTTAAATTTTGACTTTCATTCTCCTTTAAGCAATTTCTACTTTATCCATCAACTCACCAGTTAATTCATTCAACATTTTCATCAAGCACATCTATCAGTGTTCTTTAATTTAAAGGGGCAGTACACCCCTTGCTAAACATTTCAATGTCTATAGTTACATAGTTACATAGGGTTGAAAAAAGACCAGTGTCCATCAAGTTCAATCCATCCAAGTAAACCCAGCACACCCACCAATCTATACACTCACATACATAAACTATAAATACAACCACTAATACTAACTGTAGATATTAGTATCACAATAGCCTTGGATATTCTGATTGATCAAGAACTCATCCAGGCCCCTCTTAAAGGCATTAACAGAATCTGCCATTACCACATCACTAGGAAGGGCATTCCACAACCTCACTGCCCTCTATGTTTTAATCATGAAAAATCTATGTTTTCTGTTTCTTGAGCTAAACAAGGTAAAGAGGGGAACTAAAGCTACTCCATGTTTGTACATTGTGAGGTAGATATTAGATTACCAGCAATGATGAGCTACTTTCAATGCAGAATGGACCTACGCTTGTCTGAATACTAGGAATCTAATTGTCTATGTAGGGACCCATAGGGTTAAGCTCCCTATGGCTTTACTTCCCTACTTTTCCTTATCTGTACTGTTATAGGGCAGACCCCCTATACTCAGGTTACAGTTTCTTAAGCTATCCCTTATAGGTTTAGCCCATTTGACCACTCCCCTTGGCTGACTATATAGTGTCTTGCACAAGGAAGCGTTTTCCTCTTTGGCTGCTGATCTGCTACCTGAAGCAGAGCTCCATCGAGCCTGGGTACAGATCCGGCCCAGTAAGCCACTATCCATCCAAATTAAGTCGGGGACAGGGCCCCGTGAATGAGGAAAAGACAGTATAGCAGCATATTTCATAGCACCCTCTAGAAGTGGTGAGTTCAGACAGAATTATACAGAAAGAGCAGCCATTTGCTCCATCCAGGATAATAGCAAAGGAGTAGTCTTCCTAACAGGCATTACTGGCCTTAGATTAGGGACACAGAAGTGCTAGGGAATAGGTTAGCAAATATGCCTTGCCCTAACCTCCAAAAGAGCATGGGACTATGCCGGTGAGCTTTCCTACCTATCACTCTGTTGGTGTTCTACCTGCCCAACCTCTTGATGAGAAGGGATACACAGGGGAGCATCATATTTCTGCTATTTATCCGAATTACCTCAATTGTATAACTGCATACTGTGTACCATCTATTAAGTGAGTATTGATAACCCTGATTACCTTTGTCTTGGACAAATAAAGTATTACCCAGTTTCATTCATAAGAATCCTCTGGCGTCCATTTCTAACCATTGCACCACACTACTTCAGCTAGTTGTAGTTCAACAACCCCTCAGCTCCATTATATACCTCCCACGTAGCGGAGGCCCACTCCTGTGCATTAAGGTCGCATGTAACACATGCTCTACAGCACGCTACTAGCCTGGGTTGGCCATATTATAGCCAAATAGGTGTTACATCTACATTGCAGGGACCTTGCATAGTACATCTTGCAAATAACATTAGTCATCTAAGAAAAATTCAGTCAGGTGGTTTTGTTGTATTTATATTATTAAACTACTGGACAATATTTTAGAACAGCAATTCAGTTTCAGGTGGGTAGGAACTCCAGCTCATTAATATCCTTCTTAAGGACTGGAGCCCAAAACTGCACTAGCTTACTGTGAGGCCTTACCAGGTACCTATAAAGTGGCAAAATTATGTTTTCATCCCTTGAGAAAATGCCCTTGTTATCTTGTTATCTACAAAAATCCCTAGATCCTTCTCCATTAAGGATACCCCCAACACACTACCATTTAGTGTATAACTTGCCTTTATATTATTTCTACCAAAGAGCATAACTTTGCACTTGTCAATATTGAACCTCATTTTCCAGTTTGCTGCCCAGTTTTCCAATTTTATCAAATCGCTCTCAAAAGCGGCAGCATCCTGCATAGAACTTATAGTTTTTCACAATTTAGTACCATCAGCAAAAATAAAAAACAGTACTCTCTATGCCCACCTCCAGGTCATTAATAAACAAGTTAAAAAGCAAAGGACCAAGGACTGACACCTGCGGTACTCCACTAACCACACTGGCCCAATTAGAAAATGTTCCATTTACCACCACTCTTTGTACTCTATCCTTCAGGCAATTCTCTATCCAAGTACAAATATTATGTTCTAGGCCAATATATTTTGTGCCAACTATTATGTGACAAAACTGCAACAAATCTAAAAGAACAAAAAGTGCCATCTAAAAGCTGTGAAGATCATGTACATGTCAGTGGCTGGTGTTCTTTTTACAACTGGAAGATCTTTGCTTTATGGTTTCATAAGTTTTTGAAGCTGTCATTTGTGCGACTTTTTTTCGTTCGGGAACTAAAGGCACAATCCAGTGTTCCTGGCTCTAATCTATAGAAAATGTACTGCTGCAACTACCATAATAGTGATTTCGCCACATTATGTTCATACCAAAATGGTCATATTGAATTGCATCTATAGTAAACTATGCATATTCGTAGCTTACTCTAGGGGTATAAAGCCACCCCTGTATGATTCATTGCACATTATATTATTAAATTAATTGTTTCTTTTGTATATTACATGGTTTTTAAATTTGGATGCATGAAATGTTCAAGAATATATATTAACCAAAAATAGTGAAATTTGGTTTTCAGAGAGCAATAACACACACAGCACTGTATAAGCAAAACAGCAGATGTACTCTCTGTTGAGGAAAAATGAATAAGCTCTTTAATTGGCTTAATTTCCTAAAGCATTAAATGGTTTAGACTTCCAGGAACAATACTTTACTGTTACCAAGCAGACAGAAATTCTGAGTATTAGATTACTATTCCTGCATTTTAAATGATAGTTATTGTAAACCCTATCCACAAAATTCCTCAATACACTGTTAAATGTATTACAACAGAAATAAAAGTTCTTAGGAAACAAAAACATTTTATATTTTATTCTATAGCTTTTCTTTCTTTTAAAGGGCCCTTAACAGAGAAACCAGGGAGGTTAGGGTGAGGCAGACTAATCCAAGTGGAAAGCCATTTCACTGTGCAGTAAACTCAGTACAAATCTTTCTTTATTGAATGAGAGTTAAAACCCTGTTAGTCTTGGTTTAGGGTTATTATATGTGTGTAGCAAGAGGCTTGCAAATGCTTCCTGATGTATGTATTGCATTTAAAGGAACAGTTCAGTGTAAAAATGAAACTGGGTAAAATAGATTAGACTGCACAAAATAAAAAATATTTTCAATACAATTATTTACCTAAAATGTAATCTATAAAGACTGGAGTGAATGGATGTTGTTAAACTGGCCTTGGTGATTAAATTTTAAAGTTGCATTGATCAGTAATGAAAAGGGAGGATTGATAAAAGTCTTATATATGTGCTAGAATCGAATAAAGGAATAAAGTGGGTTCTGGTATACAACAAAAAAGGGCTGAGCATAAGAGATAACCATAATATTATGATAAACATTAGACTTTTCTGATAAAAACAGGTAACGACATGCTGGGAAAAAAACAAGAACATTAAGGCATCAAGAGCCAAAAGGAAAGTCAGAAAGAACAAAGAAAACAAAAGAAAAGTCAGGAGCAAGAATTAGGAACAAGCATTACTGGCAGAACACACATAAGGGAATGTAATAAAAGTTGTTAGCCAAAATAATATGTGTAATGGGAACAATATATCCTTTGTGCCAACAATTTCTTCATTTAATGTATGTTTGGTGAACTTTAAGTTTCTCAACTGTCAATGGAAAGAGACTGCATATTATGGAGTTTATGCTAGAGTGCAGTATATGTAGTACAGGTATGGGACCTGTTATCCAGAATGCTCGGGACCTGGGCAAAAATCCTTAGTATAAGCCCCCTGTTCTGCTGATCTGGTGACTACTTTAAGACTCCAAAAAAATGTAACAGTAGTCTATTGTCCTCAGCCTGCATCCTCCAAATCCCACAATTTTCTGCACATGTGAGAGAAAGGAACATCACAGCACAATGCATTGTGGGTCATGTAGTTCCTGCATGCTGTCTGTAAGCTGTGGAGAAGATGTCATTGTTTTAGTCCCTCCTCCCCTGCTAGGAATTCAAATGATGTAAAGAACTGTTTGCAGCTGGATTTCAGCTTATATAAATGATCTTTATTTATAACTTTTGTTGGAACAGATAACAGTGATAAGTACATTAGCGGTTTCTGTTTTGTTAGAAGCCAGATTTCCCCTTTAAGAACGCACCCAGGAACTGACAAAATAAGTTCTCTAATTGAGCATAAAATTCTGGCCCTTGGCATCCTTTTATTTTAAATTTGGCACCAAACTGCAATGTGATAACATCACTATGCCTGTGTAGACGTTCTGGCACACAGGATCCACATGGCGCCCACGAGCACTGCCATCTTGGATGTGCTGCCGTGGGGGAAGGAGCACTAGTTCGTGTTTGTGACACTGGCATATTGTTCCACAGTAAGCTACATGACATCATAACATACATTAGAAAAATGTAGACAAATTATAAATTTAAAATTTACACCAATATGTTTAATAGACTTTACACAATGTTTTATTAATTGGTTTATATAGCTTTAATGTGTATAATTGCTAGCCCTTTCGGCTATTTCACCCAAACTATAAATATTGCCTAATGCTAGCTCTGCTCTACAGATTCTTTTATTAGAGCTTAGGGTCAATTAAGGTTAGAGACCTGAAGACATCAATGTACCTGCAGTACTATTCTTCAGTTCTACAACAAAGGCCAATATATTTCATTCTAAATTCCAGTTTACACAAGCAATGAAAACATTGTAATAAGTGGAAATTAGAAAGCATGATTAAATAGCACAGAACAAAAAGCCACAATAATCAGTGTTTTGTTTGCTACCTCAGAGTAGAATGTTGTTAATTTACTTTGACTAGCAAGGCATTGTTGCCAAGTTGTCTTATAATATTAACAAAAGCTGTATTTTAGGGAGCTTAATGCAAGCTTTCAATTACTATATTCAACTCAGAGAGCAGGGGTTCCCTTTCTGTTCTTATTAGGAGCTAGTGTAATGGTGCACAGTAGGATTAATGAGAAAGAAAAATTATCTAAATTAGTAGTGACAAAGCAGCTTTTATGCCAAAATGACATTTTTGTACCAAGTCTAAGCTAATTTGCTTAATGATAGAGAAACAGGTGCACCATGAACTACCATAATTATGATTGCACAAAACAAGATACCAGTGATCTCTAAATATGGATTTCAGCTCATTTTCAATTAAAGATGGTAGATCAGAAAGACAAACAGATAGATAGACAGACAATAGATAGATAGATATTGTAGACATACAAATTATGCAGGACATATGCATTCATATTTCCATGTATTTCTGTGTGCTTCTTTTAAAGTAACAATGAAATGACAAAGCACTGGCTATTTATGGATATCGCAGCAATCCCCTTAGTTTCAGCCTGAGACATCTGGATGTGTGGAGCCTTGTAAAGTGCTGTGTAAGCTTTAAACATTATTATTCTATTTGGGATAAAAGGGGAGGGGGACAAAAAGGAGGATTGTGTCTCCTTCATAGTGTTGTAGCCGTTGTTTACTTTCAATCACGCAAGTCTGTGACTGAGTCTAGAATTGTTTTTACAAACTGTATTGGCAAATGGAAGGCATTTCTGGGTCCTTTTGCATTGCACTGCTCATGAGTGTCGTAAAATAATGGATCACACAGACAATATTCTTAACTGGCATTTTTTAGTACAGTTATGGGACCTGTTATCAAGAAGGCTTGGGACCTGGGATTTTCTGTAATGTAAGGGGTCTTTCTGTAATTTGAATCACTATACTTAACATCTACCAAAAAAAAATTTAAACATGAAATAAACCCAATATGACTCCAATTGTCTCCAATAGGGATTTATTATTGGCCTGTATATGGAGCAATCTAATGGGCCTACCCAAAAATTATCTGACTGAAAATTGCCCAGATGTTGATATGGCAGGTTTGATTTTCCCATTGGATTAAGAACCCTGATGGTCTGTATATCTTTTGTTGTATTTCAATCATTTGGTTCAGATTAGTCCTAAATCACCAACCTTATATGGGCATATCAGTGAAACATCTGCTTGTTTTGCAACCTAGCAGATCATATAATGTATGTCCAGCTTTAGAGCAGAAGAAATCTGTTAGTGACCCACAGCATTTGTGGTTTGGTTGCAGCCATAGGAAAACGGTTAGGCTGAAAAACTTCCAAACAAATTGTTGCATATTTACATTGTATAAAAAAGAACTCTAAGAAAAAAATCTTTGTGAATCAAATGTATTAAATATAGTGATGCAAATAATGATGTATCTGTTTTTTCAGATAATATCTTGTACCACTGTGGTTTAAATATTATTTTATAATGAGCAATATACTCTGAGCCACAAAGCACACAGAACCACTGATTTATTATGAGTGAAAGGAAGGAGAATAAATTATTAAGTCTCTTTCCTATTACAGCACAACCGACTATCATTTTTAGGAATTTTTACACTCCAAAATGACTCTGATTTATCCAGCATTGCAAATTGGTTTTAATAACATAGAAAGTCTAGTTTTAATAACAGTATCATTTTTTTTAAATGATTCTGTTTAGCTTGATGTGTATTTTAGTTTGTAGAAGCATAAAAAGTTATCTGAATATAATGAGACATTATAGCAGGTTTTTCCCAAAGTAATATAAGAGATAACATTATATAAGTAAATGCTGTCCACCGTGATTTTTTTTTTTTCTTTGCTTTGGAAATCATATTCCTAAACTACAAGATTAACATAAATCTATCCAGATGCACAAACCCATAGCTAATAACAATGCTAAGCTATATTTCACAATACACCAACAGGAAATACAGGTTTTCCAGTGCATAAACAGATATGGTACAAAAGAAAGCCCAATCTTCATTATATTCTGCTGCATAACAGCGATGAATGAACTGACTTTTACATGCCTGGAAGTGCTGAGTGATTAGAATTTTGCACTAGGACATTTTTGAACAGTGTGAAAATTCAATAGCTCAGATGACATGACATTGATAAGTACTGAACATTGCACACTACATTATAATAGCACATGGTATTAGTGGCTTGCATGAAAGCTGAGATTCAACAGCAACTTTGATTAATCTGATTTAAAGGAGAACTATACCCCCAGGCGCAAAAAGCACCCTTAACTTTTACTGGCTCAACCCCCCTCACCTCTTCCTTATCGCATTGTTTTTATGTCCCTATAGCCAACCGCTAGCTAAAAATGCAGTGAAGCGCAGCCGTTTACCTCACCAACATCTTCTTACCAACTGAAGACTCTTTGGGTCTCACTGCCGACACCTAACCTGCTTGTGCATGCGCAGTTGAAGCGGATTTCATGCTACCTCCAACTGCGTATGTGCAAGCAGGTTCATATCGGCGGAGAGACCCGAAGAGTCTTCAGTTGGTAAGAAAATGTTGGTGAGGTACACAGCTGCGCTTCTCTGCATTTTTAGCTAGCGGTTAGCGATAGGGACAGAGTTTAATAATGGGGGTTTAGTCATAGACAGTAAAGGGTGCTTTTTACCCCCAGGGGGTATAGTTCTCCTTTAAATATTATGGGCAAAAATGGTTATTATACATTTTATCCTAAGACTTACATTTAGGGGCATATTATTATGCTGTGTAAAATGGCATAAAAAGCTGTGTAAAATAAATGGAGAAGATCACTGACCGAACGCCAGATTTAACACTTTTACGTAAGTTTTGGCAGAAGAAAAAACTTGTAAAAAAATTATGCTGATTTTATGCCGGTGATGTGTGACAAATTTTCTCCAGAAACGGTGGCAACCCAGACTAGGTTTTAGTTAAATATCGAACAGAAGGCTGGATTCAGAGCATTCCTTTGTAAATCAATTCACATTCAGTGGCAGGGTGACTATAATGACCATGGGGGCAGTAGAAAGTAAAAATGTAACTCTTTCTTTATCCTTAACTTTTAATTCATTGTAAATAACCTATAATTATGTATAAATGTACACCTGTGTTTAACATGAGCAAAATAAATATGACTTGATAACATATTCAGCCTATTCAGAATTACAGAACACTAATAAATTATTGTTTTGTTTATCCCTTACTACCTCAACGCCAGCCTCTAGTAATCAAAAGCATTTGATAATGACCTCTGTATAAAAATGTCCCACTTTTTACAGTTTCCAACTTTTTGGTTTATTAGGGCAATTATGGAAAAATCATTTTTTGTGCCTGTTGTATAATGAACTTCTTTTCTATAAATCTGGGTCTCAGATTTATGCCAGATTTATCAAAATGTCAGTTTAAAGCTTAATACATAAAAAGTCACCCAAGTTCTATGCATTCCGATGGGATTTTTAGAAGCATATTTATATATCAAGTGGTAAGTTCTAAGTTTCTACCCTTTCACAAGTTAGGAATAAATAGAACATGGGTGAGTTATGTATTAAGTTCTAAACTCTCATTTTGATAAATCTGCCCCTAAATGTCTAGTGCAAGGATTAACAAAAATTGTACAAGCTTATTAAACAAAACAATAGGCAGAAATAGGTAAAGGTGAATGCAGGAGTACATTGCTTTGGTAACAAACTACACAGCAAACAAAAAGTGTGATTCAAATAGTTTCTCTATCCCAATGCTGCAGGTCAATATATGGCAAGAGTGTAATACTGTAATATTATAGTATAATATTATTATTAACATATTTCACAGCAGTATAATTATAAAAATACAGTTTACATATAAAAACTGGCCTGCCACTTTACCACTTGGTAACCATTGTGTAAAAGACATATGTTTATATTTCAAAGTGCTGGATCATAAAATAGCTTTTCATAGTGTTTTTCATAAAGAGTAAAGAGTAATTGGACAGACTAGATGTGATGGTTTCCTTCTGCTGTAATATATCTGTCCTTTTCTGTCCAGATTGTTTTACATCTCTAGAAACAGATGTGAAAAGACCACAGTACCATTACTTTCTAGAGATAGAACTCATTTCAGTTATTTTAGAATTTGCAAAGATAGGTTGCTGGGAAGGCTATATATGCTTACTGTACAGAACTGTTTAGAGGTTGGAGCATAGTTCATTTTAGGACAAGGAATAAAGCTGAACAGAATTGTTTAAAGGTCACAGCATAGTCCATTTCAGGAAAAGGAATTATTCCCTCCAATAGCCTCTCTATCTTTTAGGTTGTACAGTAAATAACCAAAAAGTGTCTACTTTGCTTCTAGTTTTCAGACATAACAACAAAAATAATGAAAACTGCCCAATTTTCATTTTTTAATGAGTTTTATTTGTTGTAAAAATTGCCAAAATCTGGAAATTATATCACTTTCATTTACCTATTCCTAAAAGCATATCCTAGTTATTAAAATGTGTTGATATGACCTTAACTTTGCTGTAAAGGTGACTGGGGCTGATTAGTTTCAGCCACAACTATTTAAAACAGCATAGTTACTGGACAAAGAAATGTTTTTTAATGTTAAAGCTAATGCCAGACATAAAGTTTTCTTAATCATGAGTTGTCCTGTGCCTCATGCCATGACTTTGGTGGCATTTGCTTGTCATTGTTCACACAGAAGAGATTTTTTTCCTGAAAATTCACACTTCAAGTCAGTAACAGGATGGCCATTTTCCTGTTGATGTTTTTATGAGATAATAGAACAAATATTTCTAAAATGCAAATATCAAAAAATATAAATATGTCTGTCCCAGAGAATAGAACAAACCTGTCACTACTTGCCACAGTCAGTGCGGTTGTTAAAGCTTGTCATTCCACCATACAGGTATTTAACTTAAAAACATTGTTTACATTGCTAGTTCCAGCCTCTATCGTTCAAAGAATTTCCGTTTGGAAAGAAGGACTGGCTTTCAGCTCATATATCAAACACTTGGAGACACTTGAAAACAGAAGTTGGTGTGTCACGCTTAGCAACCTCCAGTAGAATTCATATAATTTGCAAACAGTTCTATTTTTTTCATGCAGTAGAATCCATATAAATTGCAAATTTTTTTGTCCACTATCTTTTCTCCACTCTGCTGTGTGAAACAAATTAGGAAAGACTACTTTACTTTTAACAGCATTATAAGAAAATGAGTATTTTGATGCTGGCAATGAAGAAAGTGCCCACGATTTTAACAGGGGGTGGGGGTAAGTTACTTTGGGGGGCTTTTTATAAAAAATGGTAATGTTAAGCAAATATTGAGGGAATAGAGTGAGAAGAAACTGTACAGGAGTGGGGTTGGGATGAAAATCAGGGTTTATAATTGCTGAGAAATGTTATTTAAAAATGCTGTCATCTTTAGGTAGCCTGATAGCCATTGCAGTCTAGGCACATAACATTTATCTTCTTCATTTGCAATGTCTCTCTCTTAGGGCAGTGGCACATGGGGAGATTAGTCATCCGAGACAAATCTTTGTTACCATGGGCGTCTAATCTCCCCGCAATGCCATCCCACCGGCATGAATGTAAATCACCGGTGGGAAGGCATAAGCGTCGCTTCACAAAGTTCGCCGAAGTCTCAAGGAAAGTTCGGGTGACTTCGGGAAATCGTAGCGGCACGTATGCCATCCCACCAACGATTTATATTCTTGCCGGTGGGATGGCATTGCGGGGAGATTAGTCTCCTGCGGTAATGAAGGTTTGTTGCGGGGAGACTAATCTCCCGGTGTGCCACTGCCCTTATAGGTTGTAGTGTCCAGTGTCGGACTGGCCCACCAGGATACCAGGAAAACTCCCGGTGGGCCCAGGTGTCAGTGGGCCCTCCTGCTCCTGAGCATTTGGCCTGTTTCATGGTCATTCCCTATTTCTGAATAGGAACGAAGAGGAGAAATGGATGGAAACATAGATGCTAGCGTGTAAATAAAAGAGACTAGGAGAATAAAGTACAAGAGTACAGCCCTTAGTGCTCATGCAGAGAACATTGTGGCTGGGCCAGCCCTGTCCTGTTGCCACTCCTCGATTTCCACATCTAAATTTCACAAAAATCAGGGGACTCCCAAGGGCAGAAGGTGGAAACCTAACCCCCCCCCCACCTCATTAATACATCGCTGCTAAACACAGGCATGATACTTGGTCACAGGTCTCTGTGCTCCAAAATGGAGATATCAATGTTTTGGCTGATAGTTGATGTATAATTATTTTCAATAATAACATACAAATTCCATTTATTATGTTCATGCTGAACAAATGTTTACATAGGTGTATCTTGCCCCTTTAAGTGAATCTGTCATTTACTTTTTCTTTAAATATAAATAGCCAAACACATACATTTCCCTGCAGAATGGTGCTGAATACAAATGAATGCCTGTGCTAACATAGTTTTATGACATCACTTTGTACAGTCTATGAGTCATGCAGTAAAGAATAGAGGCTTACCCAAGGTTAAAATCATTTTAAAGGGACACTGTCTTCCCAGATGCTTACTTTATTTATACATGAAAACAATTTGTAATATTTACTTAATTGCATTAGTTCTACCTCCATCCAGCCATAAAATGTTAGTTGTTTTTATAGCATAACATTAAAGATGTTGAATGGTTTCAATCTAAATGACAAATTAATGATTTTCAGCCTGCGGATATGTGGAGATAAAAAAAAAAAAGTATGTTATTTTTTAAAAATAAAATCAGCTTGCAGGGTTGTGATATAAGAAAAGGCAGATCACTGACTTTGTTGTGTGAATAAGGTAGTTGCTGAACTATTGTTTCATCTTCATCCTTACTTGGGTTCTCTATGGATAAAATATGCAAGATAAGCAACACCCACGAATAAATACTATTTATTATGTGCTGTAACTCAACAACATTCTAGTAAGACTTCTGTGTTAGCAGTGTTTGAGGACTGTTAAACCATAAATCTCAATAGGGTTGATTCACTAAAGTGCGATAACGTAGAAATAATACTAACACATGATTCACAAACACTTAGATGCGCTAAATATCGCATTAGTCTATGCGAAAATTAACACCTACTTGGGGCAGGCGGTAATTATACAAAAGTACAGTTAATGAGCTTTTGGCAACACAATATGGACTTTGCAGTGTTATTTATTCAAGTATGTGTTGGCCCTAGAGTGATGCATCCTCCAGTTTGCAGGGAAATGGTCATTTAAAAAAAAAAAGGTTTTACGAACATAATGGTGTGTATGGCTAATATGGCAGTGTGCACGAAAAGTAGCGCACACTCGTTAATTAGTGCGCACGACAAGTAGCGCGCGTTCCGTCAAATACAGCACGAAAATAGTCTTCGCGACTTAAATAACGCAAACAGACCCACTTTCTTTAGATAAAGGGTACTTAGTCCTGCTCTGAAATATCACATGTAGATACCATGATGAAGCTGATTTTTTCTTGAAGGAGAAACAATTACATGAGACCCCTGTTTGTTAAAAAATAATGTAAAGCACTGCTAACTTTCTACCATAAATAAAAAATGTTATGGCTGCTAATGAAGTGTGCTTCTCAGCATTCGATATTTATACATTTTTTGGTTAACAACCCTTATCTGACAGTGTGCCTACATTATTTAAGGAGTAAAATCACGATACATTGGCAGTTCACTTGCAGCTGTCTCCAGAAGTAACATGATAACAACATGTAACTAATAGGCAATACACACAGAGATATATACTCTATATATATATAGAGTATATATCTCTCTGATATATATTGCATTCTTATATGCAACATATTTGTATGTGAAAATAATCTTGTAAGAAGCTGGACATTGTCCAAAAAACTATTATCAGAAGAAATTAATAAATGCTGAGCCTGATTTATGAAGGTGTCTATAGTATTTTGTTTAGCAATTCATGAAGCTTAGAATTTAAAGGAAAGGAAAGTCCCAAAAAGTTAGACACCCTTTATTGATTGTATTCACTAGCCTGATACCCTGGGACAGTGCTCCTGTTAGCAGAAAACTGCACTGGCAAAATATCTGCCATTTAAAAAATATGACTGGAGGTAAATAGTTAGGACCCCCATAGGTGGTTTACCTTGATATGGTTATGATGGTTTATCAATTTTATAATCATAATTCTGTGACTAAAAACCCATACACATTTGCAAGTCTATATTACTATATTATTAGTAAATGGGAATGTGCACTCATCACCTCTCTTTTGCATGTTATAATGACATTACTCAAATGCAGATCCATACACCACTGGTTTTCTGTAAACTCCTAACCATGCCATTTGGTCTTCTTCAAACTGTCTACGTCTTTACACTACTCTATCAGGCTTTGAAACCCTTTTCCCTAACTGCTCCTTATTTCTGGAATTTGGTCCTTTTATATCAGCTGTAAAAAGAAGTTCTTCCCCACATTGCACTTAAATACATACGTACAGACCTCATTGTTTTTTAAATGATTCCCTATATCATAAAGTCAAAATGGGAGGTTGGCTGTACTACTAATCAATATACTAGTTAGATAATAACTCTTGTATACATGTACATTTATTTTTATAGCATTAATAATGTACGCAGCACTGTACAGTAGAACAATAAATTTATAGAACAGACAGGAGTAATTACAAAAATAAATACAAATGTACAGTTACATTAAAGTGTGGGAGTTAAGCATCAAAAAGACAAGAGGAAGAGTTCACAATCTAAGTGGGTGGGTAACTTACAGACACAAATAGGAGGTTACGCTGTAGGTTATAGTGGTTGACACTGCAATATACAGTAAGTGTCAGAAATGGGCCAGGGGTATGTGAGTGCTCTAAGAGATAGTCTTTGAGTCTATTTCTGAAGAGACTGAGGGAGGATTTTCTCCTTCTCTTTGGGGCTGGGACCTTGTAATTTGTGTTGCAGTTTGGATTACACACACTGCTTCTTCATTCACAATGTAGCAGCATATAAAATTAATTTATAAGTACACAGATACTGTCAACAACATTTTTTATGTATGCAAATCCAGTAAATTTCTAAAGACTGCATGGTGCTGCCCTTGCATGGCTTCAGCAGTTTCTTTACAGGTTATATTATGGCCATTGGGGGTAAAATAAGGCCAAGCAGTATAGTACTCACTGAAGGGGTGCATTTTCTCTGCTAATTTTTCTGACACCCAAAGAGTCTACACACTGAGTTACTAGTAAATATATTTTCTTGTAAATTAGTGATTTCAACCTCTAGTACTAAAACCTTTTAAAAATTACAGTACGATACAAGAATTTAGTAACCAAGGGTTTCCACAGATATTTCTAAAGAGAGGCAGGCTTAGACATGCAGTCATTTCCTCTAATGAACATAGCTTAAAAGAGTACTACTTTGCAGTCAAGGGAGACAGCACTGATATATATATATATATATTGTATTTAAAAGAATATATTTTTGTTTACTTTGATTGATATCACTAGGAAGCAGTGACAAGTTTAAGCCTGAATTATAGCATAGAAAGTGGCACTTGTAGATTTGTACAAATTTTCTTTATTTATTTTAATGCTTATCCACCTTGTGTGTATTTTCTAAATTTTAAAATTGTAAAGTGCTACTTATCTAATTTTAAAATTTTTCTCTCGAATGTCAGTCTTGAAAAACGTTGTGACAAGCATTTCATGACAAGCAAAGACAGTGTGCAGTTCCCTATCAGGTCAGACTAGTTGCTGATTGGTTCCTATGCTACAATGCAGTATACCGAGTGCCGCTGGCTCCCCTGCACATCCACACTCAAATGTAAAATGAGTTGGGGAGCAACACAAGCATAAAAAATATTCAAGAGGGTGCCAAATAAGGGTTGTGATTGGCTATTTGGTAGCCCCTATGTGGACTGGCAGCCTAAATTAGGCCCTGTTTGGCAGTACAACTGGATTTTATGCAACCAAATCTTGCCTCCAAGTCAGGAATTCAAAAATAAGCAGCTGCTTTGAGACCACTGGGAGCAACATCCAAGGAGTTGAACTGGGGGAAGGATGCTAACCCTGTTAATTCAGCATGCTGCCTGGGAGTTATCTTTGACCAGTCCCTCTCCTTCTCTAACCATATTAATAACATTGCTAAAACCTACTGCTTTTTCCTCCGCAATATTTCCAAGATACGCCCCTTTCTTTCTCAATTAACAGCTAAAACATTAATACATGCCCTAATCCTATCCCCTGCAATTTTCCTCCTAAGAGGAAACCTGTTCAGCCCCAAGGAATATATTTAGCATGGCAGCCTGTTCAGAACATTATAATGTACAGAATACATTTTCTAACATTCAAAGCCCTTCACATCTCTGCTCCTCACTGGTCTCTCTGAAAATTCCTATTCATCTCTGCCACTCCTCTCAGAGCCTCCGTCTTTTTACACCATCTACACCCACTTCTCTCTCTTGTCTTAAACCTTTCTATCTAGCTCTGGAACTCTATCCCTGAATTCCTCTGTAGGGAACACTTTCTCACTCTCTTTAAGAAAAAACTAAGAATCTGGAGCACTAAAACATTATTTTGTCTAGTCATTTTGCTTAAGGGCCAATGCCCATACACTTACCTTCCAATTTGTGCCTGTATTTTACCCAGCCACTTAGATTGTAAGCCCTATGGGGCAGTGACCTTCTTCCTACTGCATCTCATACCACATGAAAGGCACCAGAGGCTTCAACACCACTAAGCAACAGGCATCACACCATGAAGACAAAGTTCTGCAAAGAAGTCGGGACAAAGTTGTTGAGAAGTACAAGTCAGGGTTAGGTTATAAAAAAATATCCAAATCTTTTAGGATCCCCCGGAGCACCATCAAATCCATCATCTTCAAATGGAAAGAACATGGTACCACAACAAACCTGCCAAGAGAGGGCCGCCCACTAAAACTCACAGACTGGCAAGGAGGGCATTAAACAGAGACCATAAGTAACTCTGAAGGAGTTGCAGAGCAGAGACTGGAGAATCTGTCCATATGACCACAATAAGCCGTACAACTCCATAGAGCTGGGCTTTATGGAAGAGTGGCCAGAAAAAAGCCATTACTTAACATTAAAAATAAGAAGGCACGATTTGAGTTTGCCAAAAAGCATGTGGGCGACTCCCCCAATGTATGCAGGAAGGTGCTCTGGTCAGATGAGACTAAAATTGAACTTTGGCCACCAAGGAAGATGCTATGTCTGGCACAAACCCAACACATCCCATCACCCCAAGAACACCATCGCCACAGTGAAACATGGTGGTCGAGGGAAAGATGGATGGTACTAAATACAGGGATATTCTAGGGCAAAACCTGTGTCAGTCTGCTTGTGATTTGATACTGGGACGGAGGTTGTGTATGCTAACGCAACAAATGAGTGGTTTAAGGGGAAACATTTAAATGTGTTGGAATGGCCCCGTCAAAAACCAGACCTCAATCCAGAGAATCAGTGGTCAGACCTGAAGATTGCTGTTCACAAGCGAAACCATCCAACATGAAAGAGCTGGAGCAGTTTTGCCTTGAAGAATGGGCAAAAATCCCAATGGCAAGATGTGGCAAGCTCATAGAGACTTATCTAAAGCGACTTACAGCTGTAATTGTCGCAAAAGGTGGCTCTACAAAGTACTGACTTTAAGGGGGTGAACAGTTATGCATGCTGAAGTTTTCTGTTATTTTATCCTATTTGTTGTTTGCTTTATAATAAAAAAAAAAAATACATCTTCAAAGTTGTAGGCATGTTCTGTAAATGAAATGGTGCAAATTCTCAAAACAATTCATTTTAATTCCAGGTTGCTTGGCAACGAAACATGAATACTTTTGCACTGTATGTATATTTGTACTTATTTATTGTGTGTATTATTTTACTTGTCCTCCCTGTGAGTCATTTTGTATATTGTAAGATTGTACAGTGCTGAGTATCCATGTAGTGCTTTATAAATAAAGTTACACATACATACAAAATAGTTGAGAATATTACAATTTTGTTCACAAATAAGCATCTTGACATCTAAAACAGCCCCATGAAAAATTTATCAAACCTCGTATTTGTGTAATTTATATATTTTTTTTCTACTTTGAATGAGCTTCAAAATTTAAAAAAGCAAATGTTATCTTATTAATTTAAAAATCTAAATTAAAAAAACACAATTGCATAAAGCTGTACAAAAAAAATATAAATACTGTGTATTAGTGGTTTATTCTTCAGTTTTAATGGGTCAACAAGTTCGAAAAAAATTAGAGGCTTATTTATAAAATTTAATATTTGTGTAATTTTCTTATTTTTCCCTACTTCGATTAACTTTAAATCTAAAAAAATAAGTGAAAGTTGCATTATTTATTACTAAACCTGAATTAAAAACCTTTAAAAACATAAATACCTCAAATTCATAATTTCTGCATAATTTTAATGGGTTTTTATGATTTTTAGAAAAAAAAACTGGCAGAAAAGTACAGTACAGTGATAAATAACCCCCTTAATGTAATGGCTTCTTAGCCATTTAAATGTTGTTTTATAAGTACTATTTTAACACTTTTCAGACAATCAGAAGAATTCTCCTGACAGCAGTGAAAGCATTTAATAAACTGACACATTTACCACAGCAGATCAATACAATTAGAATGTATTTAACTGCTTCAAGCAGTCAAACACCATTCTGTGCTATGGGGCATTTGAGAGCTGAGAGTAACCATGCAAGAATGAGACTACTGAAGCCAACAAGAAACCTATGACAAGTCTGAAGGAGGTAAAAGCCTAAGTGGCTGAGCATCCAACAAAAAGTGTTTCACCAGTTTTGCGAGAGGCTAAAAGCCACTGTTGCCAGAATCCAAAGATTGCTAGTCTGGGCCTGGGCAATGCAAGCTAATAAGATGGCTGAGAAGCAGTGTGGCATTATCCTAAGCATAACCCTACATACCTTCCTGCCCCTGTCATGCTACTCTGCAGTATTATCAGCCAATATGGAAATTATATAAGTTTCTACAAAAGTAAAGTTTTGTAAGTTCTGTAAATCGCATTTAGGGGCCACTGCTGAAGAGTTCATGTAGAAGATAGATCTCAATATAAATAGTTGTTACTCTGTAATAAGTACTTCATATTAATTCATGAATTAATAAATGTCCTAATGTCAGTAAATTCATTGGGTGGACAAGGAATTAAGCTTACATTTTTTAATTCATTGGGGGTCAGTGGAGATTGCCTTAAGTTTAAACTGACATTGCTTGATATGAAAGATATAAGTTTCTATGTAGATTTAATGTAAGATAATGTGTAAGTTATGCAATGTCTAGGACTTTGCACTATGCTGCTGCGCCCATCGTTTTAGAATCTGACAAAGCCTCAACTGCAGCCCTGTAGTACATTTATGCAACCACCCTATTGCATACTCCTTGTGTGTATATGCTGCCCCTTGTAGACCTGTACTCATATATGCTGTTCCCCTGCAGTCCTTTTGTTATATATATATCATCCCCCTCATAGTTCCCTTCTGCATATATGCTGTCCCTTTGCAAATATGCTGCCCCCTTGTTGTACCTAGTATTGTAGTACAAATATGCTGCCCCCTTGTTGTACCTAGTATTGTAGTACAAATATGCTGCCCCCTTGTTGTACCTAGTATTGTAGTACAAATATGCTGCCCCCTTGTTGTACCTAGTATTGTAGTACAAATATGCCGCCCGTGGTACCATTCTGCAAGTAGGCTGTCCCACTGCAGTCCCCTTGTGCATATGGAGGATGATTTGAATCCCTGTGATTTGGGCATGTCTGGACTGAAATCTTATATATTGTAATTTATTTACAAAAAACATATACATTTATTAACAGAAACAAACAGATTATTCACAAAGAATGATTGTCCCAACAAGGCTCTATGTATGTGGGTATACTTGCAACTCAAGACCGCCTCCTGTGCCAGGCACTCTTACCCAAAATTTCCTGCAACTGTGGGCATGTGATGGCTGAACAACCTGAACCCCTGCCTAACCCCACCAGTGACCCATCAATGGTCACCTTTTCAGATATATACAACCCCCTGTCCCACAACCTAGGGTGGATGGGAGGAATACTGCTCAGCAGAACGCCTGGGAAAATGTTCCCACAAGGAAAAGGGGCATGTAACCACCTAAACCTTCCTAATTACTGGCCTGATGCCACAGCCTATTTCCCTAGCTGCTTCCTAGCTGAGTCAAACACCCCCTACACTTATTGCTGCTTCTGCTCCTGGAGGCCCATGAAGTAGTACATGGAACATTAATACACAGCTATGGGTTGGGTGCAGGTTCTACAATCCAGCACAGGTTAAGATTTTGTGGGTCAGACTGGGGGGGGGGTGCAGGGCCACTGGGGCTGCTTACCCCACCACCTGTCTGACCCCCTCTAGAGAGTGCCCAGTGGGAATCAGGTCTTGGCTGGCATGGCTCATCGTTTTTTTCCCGGTGCCCCGGCAGCCCAGTCCAACCCTGGCCCTGCAGTCTCCTTGTGCATATATAATGTCCCCGATGCAATGCTGTAGTACATATATGCTGTCCCCGAAACAATGCTGTAGTACATATATGCTGTCCCCGATGCAATGCTGTAGTACAGTGCTGTCCGACTTCTGCAGTGCCGAGGGCCAGAATTTCTCTCGCATACATGGTGGAGGGCCGCTAATGGAAGCCACTTTTGACCACTCCCCTTTTTTAAGCCACACCCACTTCAAACCACACCTATTTTATCACAATGGTGGTAGTGCAGCAAAAACCCAATGCTTGGTCCTTACTGCGGGAATATCTACCGTCATTCATATGTAAAAGAATTATATTATGTAATATTAAGATATACCCTTAAATCCATATGCCTCCTCCTCCCCTGTGAATAGCACAGCAACCCCCAGCACATAATTACACACCTTAGGGACCATTTAATGGCTATTTCCAACTGCTAACAAACTCCCAGAACAAACCCCTGCCATGTTCACTTCCCACAGACAGCATAGGGCAGGCAGAGTATGGCACACACAGGCAGAACTCTGCCTGCCCTACCCTGCCTGTGTGTGCCATACTCTGCCTGCCCTACCCTGCCTGGGTGTGCTATACTTTACCTGCCCTATGCTGCCTGTGTGTGCCATACTCTGCCTGCCCTATCCTGCCTTTGTGTGCCATACCCTCCCTGCCCTATGCTGCCTGTGTGTGCCATACCCTCCCTGCCCTATGGTGCCTGTGTGTGCCATACTCTGCCTGTCCTATGCTGCCTGTGTGTGCCATACTCTGCCTGCCCTATGCTGCCTGAGTGTGCCATACCCTCCCTGCCCTATGCTGCCTGTGTGTGCCATACCCTCCCTGCCCTATGCGCCATAATCTGCCTACCCTATGCTCCCTGTGTGCCATACACACAGGCAGCATAGTCCAGGCAGTACCTACAATGTCTGAGGTGTGAACAATGGGGGTGATTACAGCCTGAGCCTGAGGTGTGAACAATGCAATGGTTGAACAATACAAGGATTAAAAGGTGTGAACAACACAGGGGATTACATTTTTAAACAATACAGTCTGATTACAGCCTGAATCTGAGGTGAGAACCATGCGGGGGGCCAGTTAATCTCAGTACTGATACCATTTAGATCTTACTCAAAGGTAACACATCAAAGCAGCCAGACAGGCGGGGGGCCACACAGAGGGGGGTCGCGGGCCGCCAGTTGGACAGCAATGCTGTAGTACATATATGCTGTCCCCGATGCAATGCTGTAGTACATATATGCTGTCCCCGATGCAATGCTGTAGTACATATATACTGTCCCCGATGCAATGCTGTAGTACAGTGCTGTCCAACTTCTGTTGTACCGAGGGCCGGAATTTTTCCGACCTACGTGGTGGAGGGCCGATAATGGAAGCCAGTTTTGACCACTCCCCTTTTTGAAACCGCACCCACTTGAAACCAAACCCATGTTATCACATGACCATACCCATTTTAATGGTTGTAGTACAGCAAAAACCTGCCATACTCTGCCTGCCCTACCCTGCCTGTGTGTGCCATACTCTGCCTGCCCTACCCTGCCTTTGTGTGTGCCATACTCTGCCTTCCCTACCCTGCCTGTGTGTGCCATACTCTGCCTGCCCTACCCTGCCTGCGTGCCATACTTTCACTGTGTGTGCCATACTTGGCCTGTGTGTGCCATACTCTGCCTGCCCTACTCTGCCTGTGTGTGCCATACTCTGCCTTCCCTACCCAGCCTGTGTGTGCCATTCTTGGCTGGTTTGTGCCAAACTTGGCCTGTGTGTGCCATGCTCTGCCTGCCCTACTCTGCCTGTGTGTGCCATACTCTGCCTTACCTACCCTGCCTGTGTGTGCCATACTCTGCTTGCCCTATGCGTATGGCACACACAGGCAGCATACAGTGACACAATGCTGGCACTGCTCCTACAGTCTGCACAATAACTATATATTAAAAAACTTTTTAATTGCAGTACCACCTCAGTATATGTTCTTTTTGTAGTATGCAGGGATTATTTGTGGGTTTCTACTGCTCCTGAGGTGTGAACAGGGGAACAATGTGAGTGATTACAGCCTGAGCCTGAGGTGTGAACACTGCAGGGGGAAAACAATGCAGGGATTAAAAGGTGTGAACAACAGAGGGGATTACATATTTAAACAATACAGGGGGATTACAGCCTGAATCTGAGGTGAGAACCATGCAGGGGGCAGTTAATCACAGTACTGATACCATTTAAAGCTTACACAAGAGTAAAGGTGGCCATACACGCACCGATATTATCGTACGAAACCTCGTTTCGTACGATAATCGGTGCGTGTATGGCATGTCGGTGAGTCGACCGATATCGCAGGAAGCTGCCGATATCGGACGACTCGCCGATCGGACAAGTTTGAAAATTTTGATCGGGCGCCATAGAAGGCGCCTGACCAAAATTCTCCCTTCAGAGCTGAATCGGCAGAAGGAGGTAGAAATCCTATTGTTTCTACCTCCTTACCTGCCGATTCAGCCCTGAATGGTGTGTGGCGGATCTTACGATGTTTCGTGCGACCGATGGTCGTACGAAACATCGTCGGATCGCCACGTGTATGGCCACCTTAAGCCATCAAAGCAGCCAGACAGGTGGGGTGCCACACAGAGGGGGGTCGCGGGCCGCATGCGGCCCGCGGGCCGCCAGTTGGACAGCACTGCTGTAGTACATATATGCTGTCCCCGATGCAATGCTGTAGTACATATATGCTGTCCCCGATGCAATGCTATAGTACATATATGCTGTCCTCGATGCAATGCTATAGCATACCGCCCAACTGTCCCGCTTTCCGCGGGACTGTCCCGGATAGTTCCATGAATGTCCTGCATTTCCGTAATGCGGGACATTCATGCAACTATCCCTGACAGCGGGACGCGCTGGCTTTAGTCAGGCGTTCGGTTCCTCTTCTTCAGCGTCTCCTCTATATGCGTCTCCTTGTTTGGCGGAGCCAGGCCCTTTTATAAGGTTGCGCCTGTGCGTATTGACGTCAGACGCACGCACGGGCGCAACCTTATAAAAGGGCCTGGCTCCGCCGAGCAAGGAGCTGCATATAGAGGAGACGATGAAGAAGAAGCTTCAGCAGCAGAATGTATGGAGGCACTGTGTGGGGGGGGGTGCTAATGTGTATGGGGGGCACTGTGTGTGGGGGGCTACTCTGTATGGGGGGTACATGTGTATAGGGGGGCTACTCTGTATGGGGGGCACCTGTGTATGGGGGGGCTACTCTGTATGGGGGGCACCTGTGTATGGGGGCTACTCTGTATAGGGGGGCACCTGTGTATGGGGGGCTACTCTGTATGGGGGGCACCTGTGTATGGGGGGCTACTCTGTATGGGGGGCACCTGTGTATGGGGGAGCTACTCTGTATGGGGGGCACCTGTATATGGGGGGGCTACTCTGTATGGGGGGTACCTGTGTATGGGGGGGCTACTCTGTATGGGGGGCACCTGTGTATGGGGGGCACCTGTGTATGGGGGGGCTACTCTGTATGGGGGCACCTGTGTATGGGGGGGCTACTCTGTATGGGGGGGCACCTGTGTATGGGGGGGCTAATGTGTGGGGGCACCTGTGTATGGGGGGGCAAAACTGGTACATAGTTATAACTCACTTATAACTGACTGCCTTCTCCCTATATTTGTATTTTATATGTAGGAGTTACTATATTGTTTTCCTTAGGTAGTACAGTATGAGGGTATAGCACATTTGCGTCTGATCCCACCATTTTATCTATATAAAAGGAGTATTTTTTTTTAAAATGGGGTGTGGTAATTGGGGCGTGGCCACAAAAGTGGGCGTGGTCAAAAAAATTGCAGCGCTGCGCGCACCAAATCTTTTTGTCCCTCTTTTCATTTTTCAAATGTTGGGAGGTATGCTATAGTACATATATGCTGTCCCCGATGCAATGCTATAGTACATATATGCTGTCCCCGATGCAATGCTGTAGTACATATATGCTGTCCCCGATGCAATGCTGTAGTACATATATGCTGTCCCCGATGCAATGCTGTAGTACATATATGCTGTCCCCGATGCAATGCTGTAGTACACATATGCTGTCCCCGATGCAATGCTGTAGTACATATATGCTGTCCCCGATGCAATGCTATAGTACATATATGCTGTCCCCGATGCAATGCTGTAGTACATATATATACTGTCCCCGATGCAATGCTGTAGTACATATATATGCTGTCCCCGA
Source organism: Xenopus tropicalis (assembly GCF_000004195.4). Lineage (NCBI taxonomy): Eukaryota > Metazoa > Chordata > Amphibia > Anura > Pipidae > Xenopus > Xenopus tropicalis. Next base: position 37,605,207 of record NC_030682.2, read on the forward strand.
TGCAATGCTGTAGTACATATATACTGTCCCCGATGCAATGCTGTAGTACATATATACTGTCCCCGATGCAATGCTATAGTACATATATGCTGTCCCCGATGCAATGCTATAGTACATATATGCTGTCCCCGATGCAATGCTATAGTACATATATGCTGTCCCCGATGCAATGCTGTAGTACATATATATACTGTCCCCGATGCAATGCTGTAGTACATATATATGCTGTCCCCGATGCAATGCTGTAGTACATATATGCTGTCCCCGATGCAATGCTGTAGTACATATATATGCTGTCCCCGATGCAATGCTGTAGTACATATATACTGTCCCCGATGCAATGCTGTAGTACATATATACTGTCCCCGATGCAATGCTGTAGTACATATATGCTGTCCCCCCTTCCAGAGTGCGTTACATGCATTTTTCCTGACCCTATTTTGTATTCAATGCAGTATACTCTTGGGGAAATATACAGTATAATTTTTTTAATGCAAAGAATGGCATCAAATCTGGCGTTCAGACGGTGTAAAACAAAACACACCTTGATAATCTTGCCATTATTTTACACAGCTTTTAAGCTGTTTTTTGATACATTTCGTTGTACACAGCATAACAAACAGGCCCCTAACTGTTCAGCAGTAGAAGTGTTTGCATAAGGCAGTACAGCCAGGGCGCCACAGTTCCTCCAATGTATCCGGCACATAAAGCAGCACAATGCCCTCAGCTATGAACAGTTTAGGACTGTAATTTTTTTCACTCAGAAATGCAGACAGGCGGGACAAAACACTCGCACTCGATGTTACTATTCTCCGCGCCTTTCTTCCTGAAACACCTCTTCCGGCAAGAACGCATTTTTTTACAACAGCAATCCCCAGATTCACTATTTTATTTTTTTAAATACAATTTAATAATTTTTTAATTCTTTAAAATACTGACTTGCTGTACGTCTATTTTACTGAATTGTATCTAGCATACACTTTATCAAGAAAGTGACGGGCGCTGTTTAACGCCGTCCCACCTAATAGATCTGTCAATACGCGCACACTTAGGCGCGCTCCAGTTAACGCGCATGCGCATCCCTACGTGGGCGTGCCTCAGTCAAGCAACGTCAGGCCCTGCTCTGCGCATGCGTGTGCTTGCATACGCTTCAAGTGACTTGAGGAAAAGTAGAATTCACGGAAACTCCCGTTTTTGCCTTCTTACCGGAACTTTGTAACTATTTACGGATACGGTGCCGGGCAGGCACAAGGGGGGAGGGTGAAAGGGAGGAAAGCCATTAAATATTTAGAATTTGGAAGTTGGATTCCTTGGCGTGTCTCCGCGGCGTAGAAGTGGACGGGATGAACGCCAACATCATGTACGCCAGCAGGAAAAGAAGAAAACCCGTCCAGAAAACGTAAGAAAGCACCCAAGTGCTGGGCCGGGGCGGGAGGGCAAAAATTGCGTCCCATCTCTTGGGGTAACTAGAAATCGCAGCCTTAGAGCGACGGCACTGACAGTGTTGGCTCAACAACTGCGAGCAATAGGGCAGCAAGGGCATTTGTCCTGCAGAGGGGCATACAGACAAGTGGAAAGAACTTGTTAGATACGTTCTGTATGTGCATCAGGCATACCCAGCTGAGGTTGGCCGGGGGAAGGGGCCATAGATTCAACGGCAGATGACTTGTTTGCTGTGTTGTGTATGTGCATCGGCAGTGCCCAGCTTGTGCTGCCCTGCGGAGTGCCCATAGATTTCAGTCGAAAGAACTTGTTAGATACGTTCTGTATGTGCATCAGCAATTCCCAACTGATGTTGGCCTGGGGCAGGGGCCATAGATTCAAGGGCAGATGATTTTGAAGTAGTGTGTTCTGTATGTGATCAGCAATGCCCAGCTTGTGCTGCCCTGCGGAGTGGCCATAGAATTGAGTGGAAAGAATTTAGATACGTTGGTTAGATACGTTCTGTATATGCATCAGGAATGCCCAGCTGATGTTGGCCTGGGGAAGGGGCCATAGGTTCAAGTGCAAATGATTTGTTAGGAATGTTCTGTATGTGCATCAGGTAATGCCCAACAGTCTTCCAGTTGATGTTGCCCTGCAGAGAGGGATATAGGTACAGTTGTAAAGGACTTGTTAGATTCATTCTGCGTATACGTCAGGCATGCCATCTTACAGTCTTCCAGTTGATGTTGCCCTGCAGAGAGGGATATAAGCTATAATTGTAAAGGACTTGTTAGATTCATTCTGCGTATACGTCAGGCATGCCATCTTACAGTCTTCCAGTTGAGCTTGCTGTGGGGATGGGGGCATAAATATAAGTAGAAAGGCCTTTTGAGATACTTTCTGTATATGCTTCAAGCATGCCCAGCTTGCAGGTTTCCAGATGATGTAGTACTGTGCTTATTGTTTGTTTGGGGGTGGGGGTCCCTGTCTTTCTGCCTATTTGGAAGATGCGCCTTAGTGATTACTACCATTGTATTTATTAGGGAAAGTGTACTATATATATATATATATATATATATATATATATATATATATATATATATATATATATATATATATATATATAACTATGTAATGAGTGTGGGTTCATTTCTGTATGGTGATATTTAGAGCCTTTTCCCGTAAGTGGTGGACATACTGCTGTCCAGGTCATAAATATTTTTCATAGACTCTGGTAAAACAGTGATAATCATAAAAAAAATAAGGAACTCTTGGATAGCTGGTGCATGGTGCAACTATAAATAGCTTTGTAATACTTTTTTGTTTTAACAGTATAAATTTATTTAATTTATTGAATTAATGGTCACCATAATTTAAACTGTTCAAAACATTACAGATCAGTGCATCACAATATAAGATATAATGTAATGCTTGGTATATACACTGTCAATGTCTGTGCAAGGTATTTAATCCACAGACTGTTTTTTGGGGGGGATCATTTTGTCTACATAATAGGTTTATCCAATTCCCTATTGCACACTGGGTAAGACCATCTATGTCGGAAGACTGTATAAAGGGGGATTCTCAACATGTGACCCTAAAACTGCTTTTGAGCTACACTTGGGCAGCTGAAGGCATTTGGCGGGGGGGGGGGGGGGGGGCTGCTGTATTGGAAGGATGATTGTTGTACCTTCCTGATTTTAGGTGTCTATGTAGTAACTTTGGCCCCAGTTATAGCATTTGTTGAAGTATAGATCTCAGCAGTGTTTCTTCAGATGCTGTATGTTATGCATTTTTAAGTATTGGCGATTCAGATGGTCAAAAAAACTCAGCTGTTATGTAACCATTGCACAAAACAACTGGTCTGTTCTGAAAGAAATTAGTGCCTGGTTGGCCAAATATGCATTTTCCAAAATTGTTTAGCAAAGGACAATATTCAAATATTGATTGTTGCTAAACTTTGATAAAGTGTTTTGAGAGACCTTAAGCTGATTGGTGTAAAAAGGTATGCTTGAAAAAAGTAGCAATAGAATATTATTTCTGTACTTCTAAAAATGACACACAGTATCCCAGATGGGTTTAAAGGGTAAAGTGTCCCATTTCAATTATGACTCTAGTCAATAAATTGATTGTAATGATATATTTTTGATGTTTCTAATTTTATTTTTTTGTCTGAGGGATCAGTGGCAGCAATGATATGTTTGGGAATGTGTTCATATAAAAAGGGTTTGCCATCAAAATTAAATACTCCTTTGACACTTTTAAAATTGTTCAGAGCCCTACCATGGCTTTATTTATTTACCTTTTTTGTATATGTGTACTGGAATCATTAGCGTAATATGTACTATGTGTAACTGGATTGGCTAACTAGATTAATACTGAGCTTTACAAATCCTGTTGCCAGAGAGGGTCTTAAAATGATCCTCCTGGCTCCCTGCTTTGTGGCATGGGATGTACTCTGTGTGTTCTTGTAAGTTCTAGCTCTTGGAGACCCATCTTTTACTCCTTCAGTGATGTGACTGGGCCAAATCTAATAATAGTTCTGTTCACAGTGGACTAAAGTGCCTCCAAATGCATTTGCAAATAAATATTTTTTTTTTAATGGATTTTTTTTTTTTTGAAGCTATTTTATCTGCTATTCTTCAATACTAATACAAATATTTTTTTTTAAACGTTTTAAGAACATTTTGTGTTCCAAAATAATTCCAAAACATTTCATATTTAATAAAGAACTACTTCGTGGACTTTAAACAATGAATTTAAGGATAAAAAAATGTTTTGTTTGTTTTTGGAGGTTTTCATTTTCAAGGGAGAGCTGTAACCAAATGGAGTTTTGTTATCTCCTCTTTCCATAGGCTACTACATAGCAGCAGTTGAACACAACAAAAACTGTATATGACAAGTAGAAACGGGACTGGGGCAAATTATTTTGTTTAGTTATGTAAGCGGTGTTTGGCTTGAATATGTCACTATAAATAATTATGTTGCTGCTTCTACAATACACCTTTGTATTTTGGATGGGAATGTGGATCCGCAACTGCCAGTGCTGTTTCTCATTTCTGTTTCCCATTACAAGAGTTTTGATTTCCTGTAATGTATAGTTTTTATTAGAGAACATTTTGTGTGCTTTTTGACAAAGCTCGCTCCACCCCTCATTGTCTCCTACCTTCTGCTTTTCTCTTGTATAATGGAATGTTTCTTCCTCTTAACTGGCTGTGTTTCTGATCACCTTCTTTGCATTATTTACTATGTTGTTTGCTGTTATTGCTGTTTGTGTTTAAACTCACAAGTAACTTATTTGTGTTTTATTACACACCTCAGCTTTCCTAGCACAATTTTTTTAATAGGTCTGCAGTCTTCATGAACGCCCTGGTTGAATAAGATAGTTATTCTGTGAAGCAATTGGAATCCCTGTTAATGACCTCAAAGCAAATGCACAGCAAAATCACATTTTGTGTATAGATGTTGTTTTATGTTCTGCTGGATGGAGTAATACAAATTAAAGCATTTGTTGCTGTCCATTGATTTGCAAATCCTAAATGTATAGGTTGACAGTAGAATGGCTTCAGTATCCATCTCTTTCTGGTTTTCTGCCTCTGATGAAGCTGTCTTACAAATCTACTGCTTTGCAAATCATTTTTGTTTGTGTCTAAAATGTTAGCCATTTATGTTATTAGACTTATTTTTGCTTCAGTGAAGCATGAGAACAACTATATTACAATTATGTCTTGCATTCTCATATAAGTAAGCAAAGGTGGAGTGGTAGCATATCTTTAAATTAACTCTTTTTGTAATACAGAGTGCAGCAATGTCCTAGCAAAATCTGGAATTTATATTTTAAACATTTGTACAGATGAATAAACTGACATTTTAGATGCTTTTTTCTAAAAACTGTCCCTGCCATCGCTCGGATACCCACACCGGGAGGGAGCTCATGATGCAGGCAGCCATGTTGGGGCACACGCATGCACATAATGAGCGAGTGCCACAACTTGAGTGATATCCACCACGCCTACTTCTGGCGCATAGTAAGTGAGCAGGCGAGATCCGCTCATTATGCGGATGCGTGCCAACCAACATGGCTGCCTGCACCGGGAGCTCCCTGCCTCTGTAGCCCAGCGGTGGGAGTTTTTTTTTTTTTTACTTAGAGTGTGGGCTCTATTAAACAATATTGGGATGATAAGTCCCCTTTAATACAAAGACTAGTAATAAGGCTTGCTGACCTCAAAAACTGTATTTTTATTGAGAGAGAATAGAAAGATAGCATAATAGTTAGTTGTTAAATTGCTTAGGATATCTCTGTCATCAATGTTAATGTCTACCTTTTTTGTGTGCATTCCTTTAAAATATAGCATTGTTTGGGCAATGTCTTAGCTTAGCAAGTACCCCTCATTTTAAAGGGGAATTTGGAATTTCAAAATTTTCCAGCTTGCAAAGTATTGGAAGGTTTGTCTGTTCCTCATGCCACAAACAATGTTTTCTAGGGTAGTTCACTGATCAGTAGAATAAAATATGTGTTTAGATCCTGTTGGCTATGTTGTCTGCTGTAATGGCCTTGAATCTCCTTGGGAGAGCTACCAAATGGTTAAGCCTAGGATGAACACATCAGCTGTAAATATTAAAGTGGGACTATTGTGTAGATTAAAATATAACATAAGCTTTACCTCATGGAAATGTAACACTTTCTAAATATAATCAATTGAAAATGTTCTGCTATTTATGAAATAATCAACTTTATGCTTATTATCCCCCTCTCAGCAATCTGTCTTTCTTCAATCTCTCTTTATGCAGAAGTTGGGGTCAGGTTTTGATTGACCGGTTGGTCTAATACATCTTTTAGGGGGGCTCCCGTTAGCAGAGGTGCTAGAGATAATTTTAAATAACCTGACTCCATCACAAACAATAAAACTGACTTTGGCACTAATCCTGCCTGTAGAGAAACAGAATTTCTGCTAAAGCAGTGGTTCTCAACCTTCCTAATGCCGTGACCCTGTAATACAGTTGCTTATGTTGTGGTGACCCCCAACCATAAAATTAATTCTAAGACCATAGGAAATATGTGTTTTTCCCGATGGTCTTTGGCGACCCCTGTGAAAGGGTCGTTTGACCCCCAAAGGGGTCCCGACCCACAGGTTGAGAACAGCTGTGCTAAAGCCATTTATTTTGCAAGAGTGAGCATTAATAGCTCCTCTAAACCTGACTCCACCTACTGCATGAACACAGAATCAAGATAGACAGATAATGAGAGGGGGAGAGTAAAGATTATCTTGGTTATTTAAAAAAACAGGGCAGAATTTTCAATTGATTATACTTCTTATTTCAGTCAGATGAAGTTTTTATAAAATTTTCCTTTCATGATAGAACCACTTTAAGGGATGCCTGTTCCTAAAATTCAGGGGTTTGTTGAACATTCTGGTAAGATTTCCCAGAATAAGCGGTTTTGAAAAATGTATTTTTTTCTAAATTATTGTGCAAATTGTAAATTAAACCTTTTTGTAAAAATTTAACAAAGGCCTTTTCGACTGAAGTTTTATGTATGTTTTGAAAATGTGTTTACCAAGCGTTACTCTTCAAGAAGAAGATGCAGTTTCATAACTAATGCATGTTAGAACAGTTTAGTAATGTAATAACCTTTTTTACTTTGTAAAATGGAAAAATCTTCTATCTGTACGGATGTGTTGTTTTTTTGTTTTTCTCATAGTTTACGTTTAAGGGTTAAGACACACGGAGCTACTTAGTAGCAGCTACTTGTCACGGCTGCTAAATACACTGCCATAGACAAGAATTGAGTCTGCTAAAACACAAAGAGAGACAGTTATAAGTAAATGATCAGCATTGTCTATTGTTGTAGCCATGACAAGTAGCTGCTACTAGTAGCTCTGTGTGTCTTCACCCTAAAGGGGAACTCCACCCATTAATGAAAAGTGCTAAGTGGAATAGAAACTTTCCTATATACATTACAAATTTATATTAATTTCTAAAGTTATTAACATTTTTATTACTCCTCAAAACAGTGTCTATGTGGCCATTTTTATTCACTTTATGACCTTTCCCGACTGTAAGTGTAGCAAACGTCTGCCCTCCTATAGGCAAGACTCCAATTCCCACAATATCTTGCTTGTTTATTCACAGGCCTGTTAATTACAGAACATGCAAGGCATTTTGAGAACTTGAATCTTGGCTGGGTAAGAGGTGGTTTTAGCTACATTGTTTCAAGAGTCATGAAAAGTAGTACATAGAATAGAAAGGGGCCGGTTATTTCAATATGCAGGATTTTTTTGCTTGGGATCTATTGAATTTGCAGAATAGTTATTTTATTCTGAGCAGTAAGTCTTGAGGCTGCTAAAATTTGAACATTTTAAAAATAAGCATAGCTTTATGTTAGTTTGGTCACTATAATGCAGTGTATTGTCTTATAAAGAGTCAACAAATTGGCTAAAAATTATAGCTTTGTTTAAATAGGATGTTGTAGGAAATGACATATTTCCCTAAGCAGTTCCTGATTGGCCAGTAAACCCATTACATGTAATTGAAGCTTGTCCAGTTTTTTGTTCATTAACACATGCAAATTGGTGTTTGGGGGCTCAATCATTAAACTGTAATTATACAGTCTTATATCTAAGCTGTTTTTATAAAACAGGCTGTCGGTATGAATGGTTTGTTGTATGAAGCACTATTACAGGCTTTGTATGAGTTTACATGAGATGAAAAAATTGGGAATTTATATTTTACCATGCCTTTACTAGTGTACTACTGTGTCTCTGTTTGCTCTCCTTCTCTAATAAGTTGGCAAAGGTGCTTTTACAAAATACAACCATGCAGGCTTATAATAGTCTCTGTAGTATTTTAGGGGTTAATTATTTTGAGTGAATGAAGAGTTGGCTTGCTGCCAAAGCATACGTGGGAGAGATTTGGTCTATTTCTTTTGGAACAGCAACTTTACAGTGATATATAGTACTAAAGTATACTGTGGCATGTTATATATTACCCTCCTCCATTTTAAGGAGGAGTTGTCTGAGTTCATTATCCAGCGTTTTTACTGTTTTTAAATCAGATGTTTTTGCCCCCCTGTTATCCTTTACCACAGCAGCTTCTGTTCTATACTGACCCGACATTGTTCATGACATCATTTCTCTGGTGGTGCCAAGGTCTTTTATTTATTCAATTAGCTGTACTTAACGTTGTAAGAGTGCATTCATCAGTGGGGAAAGCATCAGGGGATGTAGGAAGATGCATAGTTTCTCTGCAGGGAACGTAAGCGAAATAGTAAGAGCCTAATGTTGCTTTTCATCAGGTATTCATATTTGATGTTTTTATTTAAACATTTAAATTAAAAATATGAAATGTAAATGTTTTCATTTGTATGTATTTGCTATGCTTTAGTTTTCTCTGATAATGGAATTCAGCTTTTGTGACCAAGGCCCTCTGATCCTATTTTTTCTTTAAGTCTTGTTTGTTAAACCCTTATTTGTTCTAAATTATTATATACCACAGCATACCATGTTAGTGGCATATAAATAAATGATGATAATTGATAAAGCTGATGGAATATGCTTTATAGCAGTTTTAATAAACAATTTTGTGCTTTACATTCTTTTTCTGTTTTACGTATTTTAGATATATTGGCAGTTATAGACAGTTTCAGCTCAACAGTTCTTTTTGAAGGCCAGAGCTACTCTTACTGTCTCTGCACTTTCTGTGTACTTTCTGGATTCAGTTAACCCTAGGGTTTCTCTTTTTAAAACTGGAAACAAGCAACTAACTTCCTGTAACAGCATGTTACAGACAAATGAATGCATCCTTTAATACCCTGTAACAGTTTTCCACATTAGATATTTGGAATACCAAAATTATTAAGAAAAGGCAGATAAACCTGCTTAAAGGAGCAGTTGAGTGTAAATATGAAAATGGGTGAAATAGACTAAAAAATATTTGTAATATAGTTAGGCAAAAAAAAAATATATATAAAGCCTGGAGTGGGCAGATGTCTAACATAATAGCCAGACCTCTACTTCCTCCTTTACAGCTCTCTAAGCTGTTAGCAGTCAGTAACCAACTTGAGGGGAGGGGGGGTGGCACATGGGACATAACTATTTGGTTAGTTTGCTTTTGAATCTGACCTGCATACTCACAAATTAACTGAACAGTTATGTCCCATGCCCCCCCCCCCCTCAAGTCACTGATTGGCTACTGACTGCTAACAGCTTAGAGAGCTGTAAAGGAGGAAGTAGTGTTATGTTCGACAGCCCGCTCCAGCCTTTATAGATTACATTTTTGCCCAACTAACTATATTACAAATATTTTGTATTTTGCACAGTCTATCCATTTTAACCAGTTTCATTTTTACACTGAACTGTTCCTTTAATAGCTATAAAAATGACACCAAAAAAGGAAACAGGAAACAAAAGACTAAGGTTCAGAGACAAATAGTAGAAAAGATGGTCCAGCCAGAGATCCTTAGCATAGTGAGCGACAAATTGCTAATTCTATAACATACTAAAAGTTAATTTAAAGATGAGCTACCCCTTTAAGTATTTATTTAAAAACAAATTGGAATGCCCATGAAAAGAGGCTGTATTTGGAGGAATTGTGTGCAGCTCATAGCTTATCATTCTGGCATGATTTACCTTTAAGAACGTACTGTAGTTTTATCTGTTTCATACCAGCTTTTTGCTCTTTGTCTGTTCAGTTATGTCAGTTAAACCCTGCCCAGTGTTTTGTTACCTCTGCCTGTACATGAAAGGCACTCCCACCGTGGGCAAGAGTAAATAGTAGTACTTCTGGTGTTGCAACGCTAAACAGATTCATTAAAAAAAAAAAAGTCTTGAATGTTTTAGCTTTTTTTGCTGATCTTATTTGAGATTTCACCGTAAAAATGTTGTATCTCCAGGCACAATTTATTGTTTTGAATCGAAAATAGCAACTGAAACAAATGTGTGAAAATATGTTTCCAGAAGCATTTTTAGGCATAAATTTACATACTGGGGTGCTGCAGCACAGCAATATGGCAGCGCTTTTGTTTGTTTCTTTTTCTTTTCTTTAATAGCTTTTTTTGGATTCTTGTTTCCAGTGTTATTTTTGTAGGCCAAATTCAGCAGAAAGAAGATTGAATGTGACTTTTCCATAATACGTGCATGGAATCTATTATCCAAAATGCTTGGGACCTAGGGTTTCCTGAATTAGTTTATTTTCTTAAAGGAATATTGATATACTAATTCCCACACTTAACCAATTTTCTGATTTTACTGGGTAAAAAGTTGTACACTCTTTGTTTTGTGACTTTTTTCTCTTAAGTACTGAAACTCAATTATATTTTATTGTGATAATTTAAGTCTTTTGGTGTATGTACCAGCTGTACCATGTTCATATCATTTGGGCCTATTCTTCCGGGTAGGTTTGCACCAGGAAGTTGCATATGCATTTTCCATATATTATAAGTGTGACTAAAACGTGTTTTTTGGTTGAGCCTTTTTTTATGTTTGCGTCACTCCAATGTTACTTTGGGATTGTGTTTAGGTTTGAGGCAAACTTTGGCCCAAGCTTTAGTTTTTAGCCAATCAAAACACTTTCTTCCATAGTAATTACCTGTGTTTTACACCATCTATTCTATTTATTTATTCTTTATTCTGTTTCAACAAGATGCTCAGATGTTGCTTATGTAAAGCAGCCCCTACAGCATGATGCTACCGTCACCATACTTCACTTTATTAAAGTGCTTTTGGAAGTGAAAGCAGTATTCGATTTGAGCTGTATGTACTACTTTTAACGTTGAATATGAAGTTTAATCTTGCTCTCAGCTGAGCACAACATTTTCCCACATTGCAACTGGGTCACACCATGGCTTTTTGACAAAGCCAGTGCTTTCACATGGTTCTTATTGAACAATTACTTTTGTTCCACTCTCTCATACAGTCCACTGTTATTCGGAGCTCTTAATATGGATAACCGGCGCACCTTTAAGCTGCAGCCACACAGGGCTCATCGGATAAATGCAGGCCAAGATTTAGCCTTGGATTTTGGCACTGAAATGCATATTCGCATATTTTGACATCAAAATCCAATCCGTTTGTCTGCACCCAGGCCAACATGGCAGCTCTGGGTGCAGGCACAGTCGAAAGCTGATTAATCGTTTATCCAGCGGTCGAGAATCAGCCCTGGTTGGATTAAGCCTTACTTTGGTTGCTGAACTCCTTCACAGTGATTGTTGGCTTCTCTGTGGCTTTTTTATATGTACAATTTTCTAGCCATTAAAATGACTTTCACTTTGAAGGGCTCTTAGATATTGACATTTGAGTAGCTTTTTATTTTAATACATTTTGTATGCCTGTCAAACTTATAACTAAAAATGCTGAATGTTGTGTTAAAATGAAATGCAAGTCTCAGAGGCTGTGATAAAAACCAGTGCAATACAGTGTTAGCTAGCCAGAAATTGTTTATTCACCCTTTACTTATCTTTTCTAATTCACAACCTGCTAATGGGACATATTTTCCACTGATGTTTTAATATGCAAATTGGCCAATGCCAACTTATTTTTGAGAAAAAATCAAAGCCAGGTAGCAGAAATGGACTCCTACACTTCTGCACCTGAAAAGAATAAACTATGTGTGCCATCAGGCATATTATCCTTTTAAATGTGATGTTTTTATCTTGACATTATGACAGTTATTTTAATGAATGACTGACTGATGGAGATGTGTCCTTGTTTAGTTGTTTTTACCTGCTTACTGAAAACTGACAATGTAGAATAAAGCACATTATTATTACTATTATTATCTTGTGTTTTTAAAGGTTTACCATATTCCACAGCGTTGTGCAACAGAAGGGTGGATACATCAAACATACAAGTTACATACAAATATTGACCAATACAGGATGTAAAGAGAGCCCTGCACATTAAACATTATTTGCCTTACAGGTACCTTATGGGCCAGCTCTCAATTATAAAAATAATATGCAGATAAAGTATAAGGACACAATCACTTCTTTTTTTGTTTTTTAACTTTTTTTTTTGTAGTGTAAATTTTATTGAGTTAAATATTTTTTGCCTAACCCATACGTATAGACTTTTTGGTTGTGTTAAATATTAGAATAAGCTCCACAGGCTATAGCACATATCTTGATCAGTAATACTGACTTTTTCCAGAGAAAGAAAAATGTGACTTACAAGTCAAAAATATTTAATACTTTAAGTTAAGTGCTTCAAATATAATGGGTAGAAGACCCTTCCACATAACTTCTCTGCATTTATTACCATCTTGCTACATTTTAAATGACCTAGTTTACACAAATCTTACTTGACTATTTTATACCCAATGTGTTAATCCTTGATTCTAGAAATAATAGGCCTTTTGTGGAATTACAAAAAAAAAGTCATGTTGTTTCTCGTCCCATGAAACTCTGACTTGCCCTAATCTGTTCTAATGTAACGTTAAAGACACAGAAGTAGTTTCATTATCCTTCTAAGAATGTAGTGTGTGTTTAAGAATGTCTGTGATTTTCTGTCAAGGTTAAGCAATTAACTTGATAGATTTGGCAAAATTTGTTGTTCTCATAACTTATATCAGTGCTGTCCAACTTCTGTTGTACCGAGGGCCGGAATTTTTCCGACCTACGTGGTGGAGGGCCGATAATGGAAGCCAGTTTTGACCACTCCCCTTTTTGAAACCGCACCCACTTGAAACCACACCCATGTTATCACATGACCATACCCATATTAATGGTTGTAGTACAGCAAAAACCTGCTCTACCCTGCCTGTGTGTGCCATACTCTGCCTGCCCTACCCTGCCTGTGTGTGCCATACTCTGCCTGCCCTACCCTGCCTGTGTGTGCCATACTCTGCCTGCCCTACCCTGCCTGTGTGTGCCATACTCTGCCTGCCCTACCCTGCCTGTGTGTGCCATACTCTGCCTGCCCTACCCTGCCTGTGTGTGCCATACTCTGCCTGCCCTACCCTGCCTGTGTGTGCCATACTCTGCCTGCCCTATGATGCCTGTGTGTATGGCACACACAGGCAGCCTACAGTGACACAATGCTGGCACTGCTCCTACAGTCTGCACAATAACTATATATTAAAAAACTTTTTAATTGCAGTACAACCTCAGTATATGTTCTTTTTGTAGTATGCAGGGATTATTTGTGGGTTTCTACTGCTCCTGAGGTGTGAACAGGGGAACAATATGAGTGATTACAGCCTGAGCCTGAGGTGTGAACACTGCAGGGGGTGAACAATACAGAGATTAAAAGGTGTGAACAACACAGGGAATTACATATTTAAACAATACAGCCTGATTACAGCCTGAATCTGAGGTGAGAACCATGCAGGGGGGGCAGTTAATCACAGTTCTGATACCATTTAAAGCTTACACAAGAGTAAGCCATCAAAGCAGCCAGACAGGTGGGGGGCCACACAGAGGGGGGTCGCAGTTGGACAGCACTGACTTATATCATTGTATAATGCCCTCGTTCGGCATTACTGTTGTCTTTAGCCATACCTCAAGGTGACAATTTCACAATTGACAAAAGTTTCAAATACCAGTGCCACTGTCTGGCACATGAATGGGGAATCAGCAGATGCAGAAGAGGTGCAGTGCCTTCTCAGTTTTACCCAGATCCAGTTGTTCAGGTCATAGACTCAAATAACAGTTTCCCACCATTCATGTGGTTGAAAGTTTTGTGGCTTTAAAGGGGAAGGAAAGGCTAAGTCACTTGGGGGTGGTAAAATGTTAAGCACCCCCAAGTGACTTGAATCGCTTACCTCGTGCCCCGGGCTGGTGCCCCTGTTAGGAGAAAACCGCACCAGCCCGGGGCACCTGGGGCGATGCGCTTCCTCCTTCCGCCTTCGTTTCCCTGAGACTTCAAGTCCGGCGCATGCGCAGTAGAGTGAAAAAGCCGACTTCTCTGTTAAAGTTCGGCTTTTCACTCTACTGCGCATGCGCGCGCAGCGAACCAGGAAGAAGGAAGCGATCGCTGCTACCCCGGGCTGGTGCTGTTTTCTCCGTACAGGGGCACCAGCCTGGGGTAGAAGGTAAGCGATTCAAGTCACTTGGGGGTGCCTAACATTTTGGCACCCCCAAGTGACTTAGCTTTTCCTTTCCCTTTAATAATGTTTTCTGTACAGGTTGTAGCCACACCACCCTCAATTCTCTACATTGTTGGTGCAGAACCTCCTTTCACAAAAGTTGGGTTGCTCTCCCACCTGAAACATTGATGCACGTGGGGTCACAATAAATGGGGTAAGCTCATTAAAGGCTCCTTTAAGGCCCCAAGTATTCTGGATAACACGTCCCATACCTGTACTTAAATAGAGAATTGGCTGTAGGATAGGTAAGTGAAATGTTTTATTGTCAGACCAGTGTTCCTGGACCAGGAGTCTGTCCTTGGCTCTCTGCTTTTTGATCTGTCTAAAGGTGGCCATACACGTGGCGATCTGACGATGTTTCGTGCGACCATTGGTCGCACGAAACATCATCAGATGTGCCACACACCATTCAGGGCTGAATCGGCAGGTAAGGAGGTAGAAACAATAGGATTTCTACCTCCTTCTGCCGATTCAGCTCTGAAGGGAGATTTTGATCAGGCGCCTTCTATGGCGCCCGATCAAAATTTTCCAACTGGTCCGATCGGCGAGTCGGCCGATATCAGCAGGTTCCTGCGATATCGGTCGACTCGCCGACATACCATACACGCACCGAATATTGTACGAAACGAGGTTTCGTACGATATTATCGGTGCGTGTATGGCCACTTTAATAAAGAACCTTAAAGGGGCATTGAAAATGCAGTCTCTCTTTTTTGTGAATGATTCTAAATTGTGCAAAACTATACATTCAAAACTATACTATGCGTTTTGGCTGAAATAACATAAATGCGAGTTATGCACTAATAATAGTATTTTGTGGGTATCCTTAATTGACTTGTTAATTGGCTACCAAACTTTGTAATTCTAGGCTGTGCCATTCTGTGGCTGCTATAGCAAAAAGAGTACTGTACTATCTTGCATCAAAAAGGGCCTTAATTTAAAAGAGACAAAAACATAACTTTGCCTCTTTATAGGTCCCTAAGCCTCACTTTGAGTATGCAGTGCAGTTTTGGGCTCCAGTCCTTAATGGATCTAATGAGCTGGGATGAGTGCAGAGATGTTCGTCAACACTGGTAACATGATACCTCTTTGCAATATTAGTATTAGTTTATTAAAGGATTTTATTGACAGACAGGGACCAGCAGGCACCCCTTTAGATTAGAGCAAACTTTTTAAACAGGGGGCCAGTTCATGGTCACTCAAACTTTTGGGGGGCCGGACTATTGTGCTCAAACTAGTCCCCCCCCTCTAGCTCCCTGCTGTGTCCTCAAACTATGGTCCACTCTTGCTGCCTGCTCCTTGCTGCAGGGTCAAACTACTGCCTGCTCCTGGGTCCTCCCTCTCCCAGCTCCCCCCTCCCGCTCCCCAATGCCAGGGGTGAGGACGCACTGAAGGCCGGGTAAATTACATTGGGGGGGGCCAGATCTGGCCCGTGGGCTGTAGTTTGAGGATTCTTGGATTAGAGGAGGTTCTTCATTGGGTGGGAAGTTTGGGGAATGCTCTGTCAGGTGATGGATGTTGTGATGCCAAATTTTGTTAATAACTTTAAGAGAGGCTTTGATGAGTTCTTGAATAAGATAATATCCAAGGCTATTGTGATCTTATACAGTGAAACCTCATTTTTACATCCCCTGATATTGAGTTTTCCTGCATTTTACACCATTGTTTTGTGGTCCCACTAATATATAACACATAATGAACTTCCCTGATTTTACATTTTCCCGGATTTTGCATCATTTTTTTCAGATCATCTGAAAAACTTTAAAATGGGGGTTCTACTGTATTGTTAGTATTGATATTGTTGTTTGTTGCTGCTTATTAATGATGAAAGACTACCGAGGGATTGATCAGTATTATGACATATATGTTGGCAGTCACAAGTGCTTAATGTAAGTTCTTTTTACCCCTGCTTCCTTTATTTGAGTACATTTTAGTATACCTCCTAAGGATATGTACTAGACAAAAGATAGTGTTTTCTTCTAGGAAAAGTACAGAGGGTGGCAAAACACTTGTTTTGCAAACGAAAAAAAAAGTAGAAGTAAAATAAAATATAACATCTAATCTGTTTCTCCATATATGAGAATGCGTGTACACCCATTGATGGAATGAGCATAATGCAGGTTGGGGGATGAACAATTCTTATCACTTTTTGCTGTACTGCCATTCTAGATTACATTCTTCTAAAATGTACAGAGGGGTGGGGGAGCAGTATTGAGTTCTGTGCCTTCCTGTTAGAAAACTGCACATGCAACATCTTTTCTATCTCTGCACTATCTGCATATAACTATGTCTTTTTCAAGCTCATTATCTTTCATAAGATGAAAAAAAAATATCTTATTTGCATTATAATCTTTTGTGTCCTAAATTTTAAATAGCTTTACGGAGCTGGGGAACTCCAGTGTGTATAGTACTTTATTCACATGTTCTACTTTATTAGTGATCTATTAAAAGGCAGTATGGGGGATTCCAATGTAATAATATATCAAATTTAATTAACACTGCCAGTTGTATGAATAAGCATAATTCCACACATTCAACACATGAAATCGGAGTTGCAGAAATAAGTTATAATGGCTACTATTTAGCTTTTTTAAGGTTGGGGGGGGCTGTAAAGTTTTGCTATATATATGTATGGCACACACAGGCAGCACAGGGCAGGCAGAGTATGGCATACACATCTTAGGTGTGAATAATGCAGGGGACGTGCAATTAATCTCGCTGGGCAGCCCTGACCTAGTAAATATGCATAATGTGTTTTGTTTGCAGTGGTAAAGGGTAAGCCATAAACATTTTTATGCACTGATCATAGCATTGTGTGCAAATTTCATTATAGTTTAAATGATTTAATCCATATGTGGTGTCAGAGTACTCAGAAGATTGGTGTTGCTCATATTTCACAAACAGTTTCTGTTCTTTTCTCCAAGAGGATTTGTCAGTTTCATCCTGAGAATATGATGATGATTTTCTGGGGATTTGTCAATAACAAAAATATTGGTATGGGTATAGGGAAACCTGTCATCCTGAAAGCTCAGCATTATGGGAAGCCATTTCCCATAGAGAGGTTACTTTAAAGGACATGTGAACCCCACACACAAAAATCTAATCAGTGAACGGCCTCTTTGAAATCTTTCAATACCTGCCACACTGGTTGTCCAGAGGTTAATAGTAAGGCTGCAGCATCCCCTTAATCACTTAAATGTACTTCTCCTCCTGTAACTCACTCAGCCCCCTCCCTCAGGAATTTGCTTTGGCTGTTGGATTGTGGGCATGCTCAGTTGTTCTAAGCTCAGATACTGAACATGCCCTCCAGTCTAGCAGCCAGTGAAAAGATGGCATAGAAATTCAGCTCCAACTGTCTGCTTCACCTTTTTTCTCCTAACCTCCTCTCCTGAGCTCAGCTTAAACAAAGCAGAACTTTTATCAAAAACAGTTGTGCCTGTGTGAGCCTGCATTCTTGATGAAACGTATGCTGAATAAAGATCTTTGTGCTTTTATGCTGTTTACAGATTTAAGTGTATCTGATTATGTATCAGAGGAAAAATGGCCACTGGCTGAAAGCTGCTATTTGCTTTAGGAAAATGTGATGGTGCTGGCAAGCGGAAGGGATATATGCAGTACAAATGATGCCATTTGGGTGGGGGAGACGTGCCCAACTGATATACATTGTAGGCAAATGTAGGCTTTACATGTCCTTTAAGCAAATAAGTGAGATTTTTTAAAATTCCTTTTTTTTATAATAACTGTACATTGTACTTGATCATAGATAAGCTGCATGAATCCATATTGGTGGCAAAACAAAATACTTCAAAATACCTTGCAGTTTTGCAGAAATGTTTGCTTATGCATCTTCAAGGGATTCAAATGATTTTAAGGAGACGATTTTTGTCCTGTACCATCTAATGATATGTTCCAGTCTCAATGTTGCTGCCCCTTAATGTTTTATAATGGATAGCCCTCCTTGCTTGGAGACAAATAGCTTTCACAGCAGACATTGGGAAATGCCATCTGTTTTTTATGTTACTTCGAAATCAACTGCTACATGTTCACTGGCTTCAGAAGAAATATATTTTTATCCTGTTGGGTAATACTGCTCCTTATAACTTTTTAATCTCATCCTAATAAATTGTTAGTATAAAGGTTAGCAGTTAGTATAAAGGTACAACACTGCTAAACATTTACCAGCAGTGCCATTTTGTTATTATCTTTATCCAGTATGTTCTATTTCCTTTCTGTTAATAAATAAATATTCTTTGGGTAGTGCCAAACTGATTATTGGGCTCAGACTCTGCTAGTGTGGCACTCCGAGTGGATATTTTGGAGAGCTCTTTCAGGTGATTTCACAAGGGTCATCCAGTTTATTGCTGATTACATATTTTAATAGGTTTGTACCATATATTATTATTAGTTGCTATACCATTTATTTCACCATGGAAATAGTTTCCACTGGGCTGCAGTAAAACCGCACTTAAGTGTGCATATGCAGAAGCACACTTGTTACTTAAAATGTTTTTAACAGACATCTCATTTTTAAACAGTTGCAATAATTTAAAATTAAATTGTTTCATCAGGCATTTCAGTAACTTTGACAGCCTCTTTTATATGTTTTATTTTTGTTTGCCAATTATAAGATACGCAAAGTATTGGCTGTCTAAATTCATAAGAACAGATTGTGTTGTGCTGCCTATAGTAGTTAGTGATAAATACCCACCATATACTGTTGCAGCCATCGACTGTCTGCATGTCCCATGAGTGGTTTCTCTGTCAGACTGACATACTTATTTGTGACTTATAAGGATTGTTAATAGGGATGCGCTGAATCCATTATTTTTGGCAGAATCATCCCCAACTGAAGTTCATCCCTAATTGTAAGCTACAATGATTCAGGGACTGATGTGAAAATGGTCTCTGTAAAGCACTCTGTAAACATGTCAATACGGTGTTAACGTTGTAGAAGGTTAATGCCAGACTTGACTGTTTCTCTATCTTTGTTTAAATGCAGATAGAGAAACAGCCGTTCTGCTGTCATCTGCTTCTTGCTGTATCTTCACTGACAGGCACGATGTAGGGCTGTGTGCAGAAATATGGAGCGGATTTTGCCATGGTAATTTATTAATATACATTTGCACCCTGAAAACCACTGATCTCATGCCTGTCTGTGAAGATACAGCAAGGAGCGGATTGGCTCTTTGAGAAACTGCCAGTCTGGACAATAAATAACATAACTTCATTTCAAGGCAGGTGATATGACTATAGCTGTTAGTGCACTTGTATCGAATTTGATTGCAAATTTTAATCAATTGTCTTAGTCATGAGTTAAAATTTAATGAAAAATTCCATACTAGTGTGTATGTTTAGCTGAAGTATGGTGGATACAGGTTTGGATTTTGCTTCTGAGAAAGAAACTAGATAAGCATACAGAGAAGGGACAGCAATCACTGGTGCACTCTGTATAACTCTTTAATTCCTTTCTCTATAGTTTCTTTCTCATTGAGCAACCTTTCACAGCATGCCCTGTCTGTGGGTATATTATTCTGTGTTGTGATTTATGTTTTCAGTTGTGTTGTGGGTGGTTGGCCCTGTTTGTGAGTTGGGAGCAGGTATCGCTTTGAACATTCTAATTTAGACACGTTCAGTATAAATTGCTGAGGTGAGTTATGGTATTATGCTCTATTTATGGAGGCAGACGTTAGGAGGCTGTGTCTAAATAATTTGTGTACAGGTTTAAGTCTGAGCTTGTTGCGTGCATGTCAGATGCATGGCCCTCAGACCTTCCTATGTGAACAGAGTTATTACATTTCCACAAAAAGTAAAGACTGGTAAAGATCAGTAGAATGGATAATATTGTTTACAGTTGCAGGGGCACTTTTTTTGTTTTCTGATAGTTGCGTCAAAAATTCTATTGAAACCTTGAACCAATTAGCAGTTTGCTATTTTTTAATTTTATTTAATTCAGCCTATTTATTTAGTGTTCCTATTTGTTATAATTTTTTAAAGTAAGCCACTTGGTTGATTGTGAGCTTAAGGTGTTGCAAGTTCTTGTATCTTGCTCGAGACAAATGATTCCAAAAATAGTGTTTGTTACCACAAAGATCTAAGAAAACATGTCTGGGTTTTTAGCTGTCAGGAGGAAGAGGTTAAGTGGTTCCTGTCAGGTCGGGGGCAGCTTCCACAAAACCAAAATTGATCTTAAGTGTTCTGTATGCTTTTGTTGTCCCTTATAGCTTGTACTTTTAGATAGCACACTTTTACATATAGGGTTGCTAGGTAATTTCTGCAGAGGGATTATGTATTTCAAAGCTGTCAGGGGACAAATAGCTCCTAGGATACTGCAGTTGCTAAGTTTTATCTAATTATAGATGGCATTAATTTCCTATGGTCCAGCTTCCATGGATATGATGACTTTGCATTTTTCCTGTGTATGTCATTATGTCTTTAGGACAACACATAATATTGTTTGGAAACCATTTTTGTAAGAATAAATTTGTTCATTTGGGCTTATGTGGAAAAAGTGAATAATCACTAAATTAACTTCAAGAAATTTTTGTTTTTTACACAAACACATCTAGTTCCACAGATTAAAAGAGTATCATGTCAAACAATGTTTCCCAACAGCCTATGTTCTTCTGTAAAGCAATGAATTTTTGGACTTAATGTTCCCCCTGCTGCATAATCAGTGGGTCATAGATTTTCTGGAAAGCAGAAAGACTGGAAGTCTCAGAATTTATCACTTCATGTTGTAAAACGGTGAGGAAGGGGTTTGATTACACTGAGCTAAGGTGTATGGGAAACTTTCCCTGCAGCACAGATGGACTATCATGGCCTCCTTTGTTTAGGTTTATTCAACTGTTCTATATAAACCAGGTTGGCTGGATTTCTCTAATTATGCCTTTTGAGAATAAATAAAAAGTCTGAATTTTGGACTTTAAAAAATACGAGTGGGAAAAAATCGTATTAGATGCGAAAATTTCGGATCACATCATGGTTGTATGAAACTATCGTGGTACAATCCAAAAATTCCAAAATTTTCTCAACGAATGGAAACGGCACAAAAAACTTTCTGACTTTGATCCTTCAGTGCATGATTTTGGAAGCCTACCATAGTACTCAATGGCAGTTCCAACGTGGCCAAAGGAAAGTCACGATACTGAAGTTTGAATGAATTCCAGAACTTTTGTACTTTTTGCAACAAATATGATTTTGTCACACAAATTGTTGCAAAGTACGAAGAAGTTGCGCAAATTAATGAAAATATCGTAGAAAATATGCAAAGTTCTAAAACTTAGAAAAAAAGACTAATTTTTAGTACTCTGACTCAATTGTACATTGATGAATGGGCCCCTAAGTCTTCTTGCCAATTATTTTGTGGCTATAATGGCACATGGGTATTTTGTCTGGCACAGCCATTCAGCAGAAAACTGTGTCAAACAAATTATCTTACAAAGTAAACTCAGTAGAGACTAATGCTAGTGCAGTACCCTTCATTGGAGAACAGCTGTGGTCAATACACCCCTCTTAGCCTGTCACTGCATCTAATGATCTTTACTGACTAATGGGCTTGTCATTAAAGAATATTAAAAACAGAGCCAGGTGTTTTGGCCGCTGCTTTTCTGCAATGGAGGCCAGTGGTAGTCAGAACTCCATGAGTGGCACAAACCTTAGACCCCACTGAGTTTGTTTTACAGATTTTAGAAAGTTCCAAATAGAACTTGCATTCTTTCAGTATTGGTACAGCAGTTGCATTGTATGGGTTTGCATCTCACTTCAGTAGAAGTCAGCAGATTCTAATAAATTTAAACCGTTTCTGACCCTTGGGCTGAACCACATCACCTATGTGAAATATTTTTTAGATATAAAAATATTTTTATTTACTAAATTTGAAAAGTTACAGGTCCTTCTACTACAGTTATGTGTTTTAAATAAAACTGTGACAGCAGTTTAAACTGTCAGAGAGAGCGATGCATAACAACCATTGAATACCCTCCACCCCCTCTTTTTTTTTCTTTTTTTTTTTTGTTAACATTTACATCTTGTGAGCAGTGACACAGCAATATACTTTGTTTGAACAAAAGATTACAGTTCTTTATATACAAACATATCAGCCTTCCCAGTTTTTGTTGACAAGGCAGAAATACTGAGAAAATGCTTTCCTTTTAAAGGAAAGGGTGAAAAAAATGCTATTTGTGCTTTAGAAATACGTGATAATATTCTCTCTCTCTCTCTCTCTCTCTCTCTCTCTCTCTCTCTCTCTCTCTCTCTCTCTCTCTCTCTCTCTCTCTCTCTCTCTCTCTCTCTCTCTCTCTCTCTCTCTCTCTCTCTCTCTCTCTCTCTCTCTCTCTCTCTCTCTCTCTCTCTCCCTCTCTCTCTCTCCCTCTCTCCCTCTCTCTCTCTCTCTCTCTCTCCCTCTCTCCCTCTCTCCCTCTCTCCCTCTCTCCCTCTCTCCCTCTCTCCCTCTCTCTCTCTCTCTCTCCCTCTCTCTCTCTCTCTCTCTCTCTCTCTCTCTCTCTCTCTCTCTCTCTCTCTCTCTCTCTCTCTCTCCCTCTCTCTCTCTCTCTCTCTCTCTCTCGTGTATGTATATATATATATATGCACTCGCCCATATCAGTATATTTAAGACATTCATACATTGACATGTCAACCCCAAAAATACTTTTTGCCTAATAAAAGAAAACATGACTCTAAGCAACTTTGCAATATACATTCATTACATATTTGTAATGCTTTTTCCAGTTACTTGTATATATACCTGCTAATAAAAGCAGCGGCTGCCTGTCCTTTCTATTCTCTGCCCTGGTGGCTCTGGCGTTTAAAATCTGCTGCCTTGTGTTACATTGTTTCACAGACCTGCCTCGCTGGAGGAGCCTGGCGCTTGCAACATTGTTTAAAAAGTAACAACCAAGAGTTCAGCAAATGCTGCTTTCTATAGCAATTATATTTACAAATAACTTTTAAAGCACTAATAATTTGTAATAAATTCATATTGGAAAGTTGCTTAGAATTATGTTTTCTTTTATTAGGCAAAAAATGATTTGTTGGGGTTAACATGTCCTTTAAGCTACTAAAATATGCCTTCCCCTTCAAACAAAACAAGGTTTGTGTATATAATGCACTGTGTTGGTTAACTAGGTCAATGTCATCCCTGATCTGGGCTACTCACTTTCATGTGATTAATTACCAATTCTTCTGTTTCTTATAGGGACACCTGAGGGATCACCTTTTATTTTACCATTATTATTATTATTAATAATATATATATATATATATATATATAATTTATTTATTTATTTTTTTTTTTAGATATTTTTAAGCTAATTATTAGGCTGCAGTCACACAGAGTGTTTGAAAACCACACAAAGAGAGAAGCAGAGCAGTCACATGGAGAAAAGCTGATCTGCTCAAACACACATCTCCTTGTAGGTGTATTGACAATGATAGCTTATGCCTCCATGCAACTATGTGGAGTGGAAGTGAAGGTCGATCCAAAAGCAGGCATTTTCATGCCAATCTCTGCACCGTGTAGTTGCATGCAGGAGAAAGCTGTGATTGTAAGTACAGCTACAGGGAGATAGGAATTAAAGGAGATCCGCTTCTCTCCGCCTGATTAAAAATTGAGAGCCTAGAGCAGAGAATACTGATCTACTACTTTAATGTTGAATGATAAGGTTACATATTAAATCCATTCAGGTATGCAAAGATAATGCAGTATTGGACCATTGTTGGCAGTGGTACCTAAGGACTTGCTAGCTGCAGGGAAGTTTGAAGATGCTGATGTTCAGTTTTGACCTAAGGCTATCCCAATAGCTACATACACTGGATAGTTTCCGATTGGCTTAGGTGAGCGTGTGACCTTAACTTTATGCAATGCAACATAATATTTTGGGCTCCTGGAAAAAAAGCTGCAGTGCCTAAAATTGATCAGTTGATAAACACAGTCCCCTGCTAGCTTGTTATGATCCCCATCAATCAAATACCTGGTTGCTGCTTGTCTATTACCTCCTCTCTGCAGGTTACACAATAAAATAGCCAATTGGTAGAGAAGCCTACTATATGGTACTATTGTGCAGTACCATTTACTAATTCTTTTCCAACAATTATCATATCACTGTATGTAAAGTGTTTTACATTCAGAGATTCCCATACATTCAAATGTATAGATATTTTCTGTCATCCGGAGGACTGGTGATTTCTTGTGGCCAACAGATCGCTGTTTGTGCCATTTACCCTTTGGATATTTACCTTTGTGACTCCAAAAAATGCACCTCATTGGTAAATCAACTTATTTGTCTTAAACAGACAATATGTGCATTTTAGGCCAGTAGTGGGACTTATTGGGCATATTTTATTCTTTCTGATTGGAACAGTGAGTCATGTGCCTGTCCACATACCACTTAGCATTGGTACATTCTGTTAAGGAACCACAAGATTTTACAGCAGACATCGGTTCAACCTAAATTGAAAGTAAAAGTGTGGCTTAACATAGGTTTTACTTCAGTTAAATTGTTGTAGCAACAGTTTGCCTAAAGTTCTTGGTTGTTGTGTAAATGATAGGCGTCAGGAAATTTTAGTTGAGAGCTTTTGAATTGTGCAGTAATGTAGAACTGTGGAGCAGCCGATTATGCCAACATACTGTTGTAGTATAGAGACTTCAAATTCTTCAGTGCTCTGGTTTTTATAAACCTAAATGAAACTAGAATTTTTATTACACCCTAACAGTGCACAATAGGAACTACATTTGCAGTTTTGGCAGCAAAACTGATCTCCAATACTGTCTTTAAATAATGTTTTTAAAAAGGTGAAACAAATGAATCACAAGAGCTTACTATCCAGAGGAAGAGGTTTTACTGTGCTTTTTATGCATACCCTATTCATACTTGGACAGGGCTCCAATGTATCTGTGCTGCATTCCCCTTGTGAACTCAGCCTAGGCTCCATTGTGTCTGTGCTGCACACCCTATTGCATAACGGCACTGAAATATCTGTGCCCCTGATTCTGCTGACTTAAACCAAAGCAATGATGTAGCAGTAGGGAAAGTATTAGGTGGCTATGTTTCAATTTGCATGTGATCATTCTGCTGCATGTGATCATTCTTTTCTGTTGAAACAGTTGCACTCTTTAAAGGATATTATCTGTATGTATGTATTTCTTTATTTATAAAGCGCTACTTATGTACGCAGCGCTGTACAGTAAATACATTAATACAAACGGGGTTATTAAGATAATAGGTAAATACAAAGTATAACAATAAATACAAGATACAGTTGCAATAAATTAAGAGTCAAAGACACAAGAGGATGGAGCTCCCTGCCCCGTAGAGCTTACAAACTATATGGGAGGGTAACTTACAGACACAAATAGGCAAATATAAGTGCTGTAGGTCACAGTGGGTGACAATATATGTGCCAGTTCCCAGATCAGATGCTGCATGCCCACATTAATGGTGGTAGAGCACCATAAACCCAAATAGTTGGTGCTTACTGTGGGGATATCACCCGTCATTCATATGTGAAAGAATTATATTATGACACACCCTTAAATCCATATGGCTCCTTCCCTGTGGGTAGCAAAGCAACACCCAGCACATAATTACACACCTTAGGGGCCATTTAATTACTATTTCCAACTGTTAACAAACTCCGAGAACAAACCCCTGCCAGGTTTACCTCCCACAGGCAGCATAGGGCAGGCAGAGTATGGCGCACACAGGCAGCATAGGGCAGGCAGAGTATGGCACACACAGGTAGCATAGGGCCGGGAGAGTACTCTGCCTGCCCTACTGTGCCTGTGTGTGCCATACTCTGCCTGCCCTTAAGTGTATGTGTATGTGCCATCACAGGCAGCATAGGGCAGGTTGTTCATACAGTGACACATTCTTGGCACTGCTCCTACAGTCTGAGGTGTGAAGAGGAGAACAATGTGGGTGATTACAGTCTGAGCCTGAAGTGTGAACACTGCAGGGGGTGAACTATGCAGAATCTAAAAGGTGTGAACAACACAGGGGATTACAGCCTGATACTGTGGTGTGCACAATGCAGGGGATACCATTTAAAGCTTACACAAAGGTAAACCATCAAAGCAGCCAGACAGGTGGGGGGGCACACAGAGGGTGGCCCGCGGGCCGCCAGTTGGACAGCACTGCCCTAAAATAACGTGAAAAAAGTATGTTCAGCAGAAACCCTTTTCATTGAACTTATGTTGAACAAGAGGGTATACTGCTTATTTAAACTTTTAAAGGTAATGTAGTAAAGTTACGGACCATTCTTTTATTTAATCTTTATTTCATAGAGCAGTGTTAGGAGACTTCAGTAGTTTAACTGTAGTGCTTTATTTTTTAAAAAAAAAATATATATTTATTCAACATTAGAAAACTTTTAGGGCAATGACACATGGGTCATTGTATAAATGCAATTATTGCTGGCAATGTAAATCACAGCAAATGAATACTGAAATGGCATAATTGTGTGAAATTTTTGCTTGGTGCTCTGTGTATGTACCCAGAAAGTACTGCAGCTGGGGCCAGTCAAGAAAGGGTAACCGTTTTATTGTAGAACTGTTAATGTGGACACATTTATTATTTTTTTCTTTATAATAATACCATATATTTATAAAAATTAATTCATCAGAAAACTCTACAACACAATAAGTAACTGATGAAAAATGCCCTGCCTGTGCTAATTTATTATTTTTTTCTTTTTTTACAGAATTAAACCAACACAGGTTGAAGGTGTCAAGTCCAACCCATCAAAAAGGCACAGAGATCGCCTTAACACTGAGTTGGACAGATTGGCAAGCCTGCTTCCATTCCCAGATGACATTATATCAAAACTTGACAAGCTTTCAGTGCTTAGACTCAGTGTTAGCTATTTGAGGGCTAAGGGCTTCTTTGAAGGTAAGAAATGTAAATGTATTCTTATCTTGCCGACTCCCATGTCTTATTACATTGTGTATAAACATTTTAAGGATCAAGAATAAAACTCACATAAGAACCATTTTGGTTTGCAGTGTCATAGGTTCATGAAAGTGTCTTGGAACCATTTTATTTTTTTAAATAAGGAATGTACTTTTTAATAAAGAAGTATTTCTTACGATCCATAACTTTTGAAGTAATTTTAAAGCAATAGCCAGCAAATTGTTTGCTATTGTG
Organism: Xenopus tropicalis; assembly: GCF_000004195.4. Classification (NCBI taxonomy): domain Eukaryota; kingdom Metazoa; phylum Chordata; class Amphibia; order Anura; family Pipidae; genus Xenopus; species Xenopus tropicalis. Next base: position 37,632,850 of record NC_030682.2, read on the forward strand.
GTGTTAGTCATACTATACAGGGAAGTTTTGGAAGCCATGCAAATTCATTCTTACAGAATATACTCTTAGAGAGAAACACTGCCAGGAAACACTGCCTCTATCTCAGTAGAGTTCATTATAACTAGACTCAACATTTCTAGAAAATGATGTGAAAACGCGTGCATACCGGTCTTTATAAGCCATATGCATGGTTTAACTGGCAAAACATGGAAAACTTACCTATAAAACAGCTCTTTGGGTAGCTGAATATTGTAACCGTTGCAAAAAATTTCTTCCCCTGTTTTGACCTGTGGGTGGTAGTGCAACGAAGCCCACAGAGTGAAGGTTGGAAAATGTAAATGCCTAATGTAGCAAAGCAACAGCTCAGAGACCAATTTAGGCTTAATCATGCTATAATAGACAACAGACAAGTGAAAGTCCGGAAAATATTCTGGAAGGGGGAGTATTTTGTAAGGGCTGTGGCACACAGGGAGATTAGTCGCCCGCGACAAAACTCCCTGTTCGCGGGCGACTAATCTCCCCGAGTTGCCTTCCCCTGCCATCCCACCGGCAAAATGTAAGTCGCCGGTGGGATGGCACACACGGCGGCGCGATTTCGCGCAAATCGCCGAAAAAGCTTTGCGAGTCTTTTTCGGCGATCTCCCGAAATCACGCCGCCGCGTGTGCCATCCCACCGGCGACTTACATTTTCACCGGTGGCAGGGGAAGGCAACTCGGGGAGATTAGTCGCCCGCGAACAGGGAGATTTGTCGCGGGCGACTAATCTCCCCGTGTGCCAGAGCCCTAAGAAGTCCTGAAGTGCCCAAGGATGTGTTTTGACATTTTAGTTATAGGTCATTGTTGTTTTATGACATGTCCCATATTGGTTTATGGAGTGAAAATTTGTCTCTGCATATGTATCCAAAAGGTGAAGGCAATTTACTATATTTGATTGAGCCAATATATGTGATAACTCTTTCATTAGCAGGCGTTCACAAGAATTTTGTGGGCATACACTATTAAGTGACAGCCTACCTCCCATAAACCAGTGGATTCTACATTTCTTGTCTAAGGGAATGTGCTGCTTAGTATGATGCTTGCTGTGGCTGACACTAAAGGCTAAATAAGTGTCTGCGTTGATGTGGGTTGTAAAAGTGTTTGTTTTTTTTTCTGCTGGTGGTCAATTCAATATTTATTTTATGTATTTAGTATGTGGAGATGCTCCATTACTATTGGCTCCATCATGGCTTCTTATTTTAAAAGTATGTTTTTCTTTTTGTTTAGTCCAAGAGCTAAGAAATGCAAACATAACTCATAATATATCAACACAGAACAAAAAAATAAAATCCCGCTGCACCACTTGCGACAAGGCAGATTAGATAAATAGGCCGTGCGTGGCAGCATAAAAACAGCATAGGCTGCATCATTAATTAGATCTGATTAGTAAATATTCCTGTGGCATCAGGATGTGCTTGGATTTATAGATTTTATCTGCTAAAAGGATGAAGAAGCAGCTGTAGTGGTATGTTAGAGCAGTCCATAGGCATAGCATAATATTTTTAGCTTAGGCCCTTACTGGCCTTTAGTTCTGCTTTAAAGAGACACTGGCACCAGAAATTAAATATTTTTCACATCTATCATAACATTGTCTTTGCTTTTACATTACCTACATTATCTGATCCCCACATTCTTCTATAAGGGGGCTGCCATATATGTGTAACAGGAGTCCGTTAGCATAAGAAGCTATAGCTGTCAGGTTGGGATGGGACAGTCAGGTTAAGAACCTTAAGAAAGTGTATCACCAATGGAATAGAAAGGAGATTTGTGTCATGCTGAAAAATAAATCTTTGTAATTTTTTCATTTTCCCATGAGGTACTTCCCATTTCAGGGTCCCCGGACCTTGTCCGATACCTATTCAGAAAGGCTTATACCCCCATTTGTAAGATGATTGTTTTTAAACAAGTGACCAGTACATTTTTTTTTATTTACCAGCTGATTGGTTGCTATAGGTTAGTGATCCTGTGCAAACATAGTGCTTTTTATTACATAACCCCATAGTGTTTGGCTACTGATGTGCCAGCCTATCATGCTTTTAGCCCACAGACACATCAGCACCATTGCATAACATTTACAGAACCTGCTGGTATGTGCTGGTCCTCCAGATGCACACAAACCTGGGTACCTCATGACTGCTGTTCCCACAGGCTAGTGGAGAAAGGACATGCTTTACTTACCATTTAGATTAATCAGTAACTAGCACAGAAACTAAAGAGCAAATATCAGCTTGTAACTTTTTGTAGGTGTTGCTGGAGTTTCCTTTGATAAGAACACAGAGTAAAATTATCAGGGTTCTCTATTAATGATTTGTACTATGGGTTAACTGTTTTAGCTACTAGGCCAAGACTGAATCATCACTGTTTGTTACTAAGGCTAGTTTGAACTAAATGAAGCACTCTGAATAACAGGATGCAAAGGGGGTGTGGATTCCTGAGGAAAGTCAGATCTAAATGTGCAATCATATCATCTGGCTTGGAATGAAGCCTATGTCTCTCTCAGCAACAATAGATTTATTTTAAAGAAAAACATTTAATCTGAGTTGAAGTGAGTTAAAGGGCATCATTTAACTCCTTCCATATATAACGGAATATATAATTGCATATGCATTTACATGTGTTCTTCTGGCCTCTAGTTTTCCTTTTTTTCTGCATTTACAAGATTTTATGGTGTTCTATAAAAAAAAATTGATAGGAAAGCTTTACTGTTTTTTTTAATTTGAAATTAGCAAACCTGGCACAGTCTTTACCCATGTCTTTGTTTAATTTTAACCTTCTTACAGCTAAAACTGGCTCTGCCATGCCTTGCCAGATCATGTCCAGATACACCATATCCAGATACAAGCCGGGTGCACCTCCTGTTGCCACCAGGCTAGTACTGGACTGGCAAGTAAAAATGATACTGGGGTAGAAAGATAATATAGGAAGGCCAGTATTTTTTTCCACAATGGTAGCAACCCTTGGTGCACTGTTTAGTCTGTTTAGTCTTCTAAAAGGGATAAAAATATGGACATATTTGAGTGGGTTGATTCTCTAAAAACAGTTTTGCTGATGTGAACAGGTTATGAATCTGATCTTTAACCATTTGCTGTCTGTTGGCGAACTGCTTTTCCAGCATCCTAATAACACAAATTGGTTGTTATAACCATGGCAGATATTGTAGTACAGTAATTTTTATAAGTCACTAAACTATGAATTATTTGCATTTGTACTTATTTTTACCCTCTCTGTCAAGTAATCAACGCAGAAACTTTATAATGCAAAATGATTTGGTATGCTACTGTGTCCATTCAAAAAAGGAATTTCTTTTATGAGCCACGCAGTTAATGTTATTTTATACTTTTCACTTTTGCTTCAGGAAAATTGCAATACAATAAATACTGTGGATTGCTGAAATCTGATTGGTCTAATAGAATGGATGGTCATTGTGGGCAAGTGAATGGGGTTGGGGCGGGCAAAGTCTTGCAAACAAAAAAGCAGTAATGTGCCTTCTGCAGGAAGTTAGGAGGGTCCCTGAAATGTTTTATCACATTCTGATTTGTGATAACATGAAATAACACGAGAGGGTCCCAGAGATATTCTGTGTCACTGTACACAGATGCCCCATGTTTTTGAAGTACACATACCTGTTGGCATCTTCGTTTATGGCTCCTAAGAAGTTTTGTTCTATTCGCTCATGCAGTGTCTAAGCCCATAAAGAACACCCAAACCAACAAACAGTCAAATTTCTTTATATAAAAGATATCTTCACTGAAATTCTGCCACTCGCAAACAAGGAGCCGGGTTTTCAAACTCTAAAATCTCTCGCCGAGAGATGCCTGAAAAGGTTTATTGCACAGTTCAACAGTTCAACATTTCAACTACAAGTGAGATTTGGATTTGTAGGTAATAGAGAATCCTTTTAAATGAAAGGCAGGACCCAGAGAGCAATTTTCTGTTTTAAGTCAAACTAAATATTTGTTCTAAATAAATTTTATTCTGATTTACCATTTTACTTTGTGAGGGCCCTTTAACAGCTGGACAAACAAGACAGTTTGATTTGACATATGTATTTTAGGATACCCACCCTATCTATATTGGATGCTGGGTGCATTTAGGAAGGGCTGAACCTTGCTTTTTATTATGACTCCTTCAACCTGGGATCATACTTAGGACTTTGGGCCATTTTATTAAAGGGTTTGTTTACCTTAATGTTAACTTATAATATAAACACAAAAGTAATGCTCTGTAAACAAAAAAGTAATGCTATGTGAGGCTACAATTTTATTGGTATTGCCACTTTTCATTATTTATCTTTGCCTGCCCTCCCCTCTTCATCTTACAGTCTATAATTTAAAGCACTGACTGTTTGGTAGGGTTAACTAGACCATAGAACCAGATACCTGAACCACCCCTTCAATTAAAAAAATAGTAATTAAACTTTAAAATTCACCTATCTGCACCCCGTAATGCTAAAGAGTCTAAAATATGCGATCTGTGGCAGTCTGACATGTCAATCCCAAAAATAATTTTTGCCTAATAAAAGAAAACATAATTCCAATCAACTTTCAAATGTGAATTTATTGAACATTTTTAGTGCTTAAAAAGTTATTTGTAAATGTAATTTCTGTTGAAAGCAGTATTTGCTAAACTCCAGGTTGTTATTTTATTAAACAATGTTGCAACGGTCAGTCTCCTCCAGCAAGGCAGGTCTGTCAATCTCCTGGCTTGTGTTACATTGTTTCAGATGCCAGAGCCACCAGGGCAGAGAATAGAACATAACTGGCAAAGTCTACATCTAATAGCAATCATATACACAAATAAGTAAAAAAAACATTGCAAATTTCTAATGAATGTGTATTGCAAAGTTGCTTAGAATTAATTTTTTTTTTTATTGGGCAAAAATTATATTTTGGTTTGACTTGTTCTTTAATGTACAAATCTGTCATTCTGCGATATGTGGCAGTCAGTTGGTTAATATTGCTGTGACTTTGTCATTGTTTTGATAAGATCAAGCATAGTTGCTCACCTATTCCCAGTAGACAACAGGATTACATAATTCCAGCTAAACTCGCCTATGTCACGTCCCTTGTTTTCTACATGATAATATGAACTCTCTGTAAAAGAGACAGGGCAGAAACTAAGGAAAAGAACAAACCACGAGACGATAAACCAAAGGAAATAAAAACTTCTGAGATTTGGATCATTGTATCTCAGACAAAAGTGTTTGATACTGAGACCTTAGATCTGTGATCCCCAACCAGTGTGGTTGCTCACCACCTCCTTGGATGTTGCTCCCAGTGGCCTCAAAGCAGGTGTTTATTTTTAAATTTCTGGCTTGGAGGCAAGTTGTTTTTGCACAAAAACCCAGTGTACTGGCAAACAGAGCCTCCTGTAGGCTGCCAGTCTACATAGGGGCTACCAAATAGCCAATCCTAGCTCTTATTTGGCATCCCCAGGTATATTTTTTATATCTGTGTTGCTCCCTAACACTTTTTCCATTTGAATGTAGCTTGCAAGTAAAAAAACGTTGGGGATCCCTGCCTTAGATAGACAGATATATAGATAGATTCACACATGAATTCATATTGGTGGCAAAACAATCCTTTAGGGTTTATTTAATTTTTTAGGAGACATAAGTTATGCAGATTCAAATTTTGGAAAGAGCACTTATCTGAGAAACTCCTGGTCACAAGCATCCTAGATAATACATCTTATATCTGCTTTATTTTTTTTTTTTTTTGCATAATATAAATAATGATAAACATATATAGGTTTCTGTATATACATAAATGCCCATTTTGTAAAATGTGAACCTGAAGTTTGGATCTCAAACTTACTATAATATTCCTATATAGTAAGCCAATAACCTGCCAGTACACCCCCTTGTTCAATATGATTTCAATGAATAGAGCTGGTCCTGAACATACTTTTGCCTATTGTTCTAACTATGAATTTTTTTTTTTTTTTTTAATATCTTGAGCAAAACAGGACAGACAGGGATACTTAAACTACTCCATGTTTGTTAATTGTGAGGTAGATGATTACCAGTATACATCTTTATACGTCTTTATTCAGGGGGATCTGCACTGGTAACTAATTATTTGATGCCAGAACCATGGAGTGTCTGATATAACTGATCAGGAAGACTGAAAATCTTGTTAGGCCAAGACTTAATTTGCATTAATGCCATCCTCTCCTAAAGGTTCTGTACAGAGCCCTGATATAATCCATGTGGATTGCCGAAATCATGTATCATGCGTATGTATGTATGTATGTATATATATATATATCTATATATATATATATATATATATATAATCTATATACAGTGGCTTGCAAAAGTATTCGGCCCCCTTGAACTTTTCCACATTTTGTCACATTACAGCCACAAACATGAATCAATTTTATTGGAATTCCACGTGAAAGAACAATACAAAGTGGTGTACACGTGAGAAGTGGAACGAAAATCATACATGATTCCAAACATTTTTTACAAATAAATAACTGCAAAGTGGGGTGTGCGTAATTATTCAGCCCCCTGAGTCAATACTTTGTAGAACCATCTTTTGCTGCAATTACAGCTGCCAGTCTTTTAGGGTATGTCTCTACCAGCTTTGCACATCTAGAGACTGAAATCCTTGCCCATTCTTCTTTGCAAAACAGCTCCAGCTCAGTCAGATTAGATGGACAGCGTTTGTGAACAGCAGTTTTCAGATCTTGCCACAGATTCTCGATTGGATTTAGATCTGGACTTTGACTGGGCCATTCTAACACATGGATATGTTTTGTTTTAAACCATTCCATTGTTGCCCTGGCTTTATGTTTAGGGTCGTTGTCCTGCTGGAAGGTGAACCTCCGCCCCAGTCTCAAGTCTTTTGCAGACTCCAAGAGGTTTTCTTCCAAGATTGCCCTGTATTTGGCTCCATCCATCTTCCCATCAACTCTGACCAGCTTCCCTGTCCCTGCTGAAGAGAAGCACCCCCAGAGCATGATGTTGCCACCACCATATGTGACAGTGGGGATGGTGTGTTCAGAGTGATGTGCAGTGTTAGTTTTCCGCCACACATAGCGTTTTGCATTTTGGCCAAAAAGTTTCATTTTGGTCTCATCTGACCAGAGCACCTTCTTCCACATGTTTGCTGTGTCCCCCACATGGCTTGTGGCAAACTGCAAACGGGACTTCTTATGGTTTTCTGTTAACAATGGCTTTCTTCTTGCCACTCTTCCATAAAGGCCAACTTTGTGCAGTGCACGACTAATAGTTGTCCTATGGACAGATTCCCCCACCTGAGCTGTCGATCTCTGCAGCTCGTCCAGAGTCACCATGGGCCTCTTGGCTGCATTTCTGATCAGCGCTCTCCTTGTTCGGCCTGTAAGTTTAGGTGGATGGCCTTGTCTTGGTAGGGTTACAGTTGTGCCATACTCCTTCCATTTCTGAATGATCGCTTGAACAGTGCTCCGTTGGATGTTCAAGGCTTTGGAAATCTTTTTGTAGCTTAAGCCTGCTTTAAATTTCTCAATAACTTTATCCCTGACCTGTCTGGTGTGTTCTTTGGACTTCATGGTGTTGTTGCTCCCAATATTCTCTTAGACAACCTCTGAGGCCGTCACAGAGCAGCTGTATTTGTACTGACATTCGATTACACACAGGCACACTCTATTTAGTCATTAGCACTCATCAGGCAATGTCTATGGGCAACTGACTGCACTCAGACCAAAGGGGGCTGAATAATTACGCACACCCCACTTTGCAGTTATTTATTTGTAAAAAATGTTTGTAATCATGTATGATTTTCGTTCCACTTCTCACGTGTACACCACTTTGTATTGGTCTTTCACGTGGAATTCCAATAGAATTGATTCATGTTTGTGGCTGTAATGTGGAAAAGTTCAAGGGGGCCGAATACTTTTGCAAGCCACTGTATATATCTATCATAGTATTTGAATGGAGAAATTTGTATGTGTTAACTTAATCTGAAGAAAGACAGTTCAGCAATTGTTGTTTTTTTACTGTCAAGGAATGTTGTTTGTTTCATTTTTTTTTTTTTTTAACCCGATTGAAAAAAAGATTCAGTTCCTAGAAAATAAGCACAAAATGTAAATTGTCTTTGAATATCACTGTACCTTATACTAATAGTTAACTCTAAGATAAACACTTCTTATCTTTCAGTAAAGTATAGCATAGTTGAGCTTTTAACATTGAATGTTGCTTTTGTCAGTTTTTCAACATTCTTTCTGTGCACCTTACGTGAGGCAAAAATGCTGGCGTTTGTTGAATTATTATAGCATCATAAGTGATCTGTATGAAGGACCATTCCCACCCCAATTTTATTATTTTATATTTATTTATTTGGAAGGGTGAATGTCATTCAAAGAGGTTAAAGTTTCCTACCCATCACTAGAGCATATAGAGTGGTTAACATTGTTGTGTTGCAGCACTTGTGTCTTATGTTCTATTTCAGTCAGGACACTGTCTCTAAGGGCCTGCATAGGAAACACAGACTGAGAAAAGCCAATTATCTGTTCTGTGTCACTGGCCTAAAGAGTTTGTATGGTCTCCCACTGCTTACATGGGTTTCCTCTTTGACAGTTAAGTTAACTGGCAATATATGTGGTTTTATAGGAACCTTACACTAAAAGCTTCATTGGGCCAGGGACCAATGTGAATGGTGTATAATTTCAGTAAAGTGCTGCTTGAATATGTTGGCTTTATATAAATAAAGGATAATAATACACCATATGTGCATGTCATTTTTTACCCTGTATGGACCATTAGTGCTTTGTAAGTTACAGGGGGATGTATTTTCTTCATTTCTGCTTGCAGCTCTCCCATTTATTTCTGCTTTAATTGATTTAAAAATGGTCTTTTTCTTTCTTGCATTTGGAATCAGGGCAAATAATATATGGAAAGACTTGGCTTTAAGAAATATTCTTTAAATGCATAGCTAGAGCAGCACTTTATGCAGCGAACCGGAAACACTGAGTGATTGTGTCTAGGGAATGCTTTTAGTAGAAGGGAGGAAGAGTATGCTGTTATTGGCCTCAGTGCACAATACACTTTCTTCACAATCGGCCTAGTGTTCATTGAGCATATTCTCACAGACTCGTCATAGAATATGAAAAATTTAGGCAAACAAAAATGAGTTGTTTTACACTGGTAGTTAGATGAGGAGATTATACCCACCCCTTCCCCCAGCTCACTAAGGGTAGAAGTCATAACAGAGAATACTTTGTTTAGCATTCTTTTTCATAAAGCAATGCAAGTTGTGGCATGTCATACACATGACACTGAGCACAGGATTTAAGTTACATCTCAAAGATTCATAATATACTGGCTATATATATATATATATATATGTGTGTGTGTGTGTATATATAATATACATGCACATACATACATATATACATACATACATACATAAAGGATTCCGCACACTACAGGGTTTATATTATCATAAAGAAAATTTACTTGGGGCGACTGACGTTTCAGCCCCTCCAAAATGTATATAAAATCTGGGTGTGAATGTAATATGTGTTGTGTGTTTGTACCTGTCTGGGCATCAGCATGCTGCATATTCCATTAATTATAATACGTCTCCTATCCATTTTGGACTTTACAATTTATATCTGGTTCCAGTTTATATCTGGAAGAAGCTTAGAAATGCAAGACTGTATATACTGCATGCTTCTACCCCTGGATACTGGCTATGAAGATTTTCTTTTGACTTAATTAAAAATCACATTATTTAATTCATGTCTTGAAGCATCATCAATACTCATTTTTAAGGGCTCTGGCACACGGGGAGATTAGTCGCCCGCGACAAATTTCCCTGTTCCTGGGCGACTAATTATCCCGAAATTCCATCCCACCGGCGAAAATGTAAAACGCTGGTGGGATGGCATATGCGGGCGTCGCGATTTCAGTGAAATTGAAGAAGTTTCCTCTCGAGGCCGCTGCGTATGCCATCCCACTGGCGATTTACATTTTCGCCGGTGGGATGGCATTTTGGGGAGATTAGTCGCCCGCGAACAGGGGGATTTGTGGGGGCGACTAATCTCCCCGTGTGCCAGAGCCCTAATTGTTCCAATGTCCAATGATAAAGCAGCCCCACACACATAAGAACTCATATTCTTCATAAAAATAAATCACCCCCCTCTAGACATTAGATTAGTCGCCCGCGAACAGGGGGATTTGTGGGGGCGACTAATCTCCCCGTGTGCCAGAGCCCTAATTGTTCCAATGTCCAATGATAAAGCAGCCCCACACACATAAGAACTCATATTCTTCATAAAAATAAATCACCCCCCTCTAGACATTAACGCTTGCACCTCCAGCACACAAAGATCTCAAAGGAGCCTTAATGCAAGGGTTTTATTAAAGATGGGTTTATTTTGCTATGGTACCTTGCTGTTTTTCTCTTTTTGCTATCTAACTTCTTTCTCTGTCTTATACCAGTGTAACGCTTGTAAAAAGTTGTTACACCAGTTATTGTTGTAATAACTGGTATTCCTCACATTAAACTATAAGCCTTGATTCCATTTCCTTAGTGTTATCTCCTTCATCATACACTGCTTTCTGCACAGTAGTGAGTGAGGTATTAGTTCAGTTTTAACCAGTTTGGGTTCTTCCTTTCTAAGTTCTTATAAAATGTTGCAAGGCAATGTTAGTAGCTGGTGTTTGCTGCTGCAGCCAGCACATACAGTGTTAAAGGGATGCTCTACTGACCATTAAAGTGTTTTGGAAAAAAAAAAATCTGTTTCACAGGGCTTCTCTTGAACCAGACAAGAATTTCCACTATTTATTCCTTTTTGTTTTGTTAAGGCTGCTCCCACTCATGAGTACACACAAACATTGCAGTCAAACAGGACTCCCTCTGCAGAGTAACTGCTGCTAATGTGTTTTACTGAACATCAGTAGAATTTAATGTGATAGTAAACCCTGTTTATGCGTTGGAAAAGTGCTCAAGCCTCTGGCCTTTTGCTGTTATGTTTTCTGCAATATTTTTATTTTAAAGTTCTGATGTTTAAAATAATATCTTTTAGTGCAACTGACATCTGGTCTGAAATCGGGCAGATCTCGATCAGGCAGGTTTGTTTTTTTCTGTCAGATTGGGGACTGAATCGGGTCGTCAATGTGGTCCCTGAAACAACGGCGCCTATACCCGCCATTTTAATTCAACTGTTCGGCCCTAGGGCCAAATGACCAAGTTAGCTCCATTACGCCCACCTGTGTATGGCCAGATTAAAAGATGGCACATGCAGTGCTTTCTCATCTGTGGGATATCATGCTTCCTGCAAAAGACAAAGTGCCTGAAAATACCTTTTCATTGGGTTGAATGTGCATTTCTACAGGTAAAAAGTTAATGTTGCGTAATCACACTATAATGCATTTATGAAAATCATGTAATTGGGTGAAAATGCCTCAAGGCGGATGTTTTTCACCTGTGCATCAAAAAATGTCGTTTGTGCCATCACCTCTATCTATTTTACCCAGTTTCATTTGTACACAGAACTCTTCCTTTAATGTTTTCCTTGACAGACCCAAACATATGGTAATATATTAGTTAAAAAGTTATTTATGCATCTTCATTAATATTGCCTACTATAGCAGAACATTAAACTTTAATCAAAGTAGTCATGGAGACCCACCCTAACAGGATGGCGTGAGAAATTTGGGTCCAGGCTGATTGTTAAAGCGGTAGTTCACCTTAAAGACAGCGGTCCCCAACCTCTTTTGCACCAGGGACCACTTTTCAATTAAGAAAATTTTCCACAGACCGGTGGGGGGTAATGCATTTCAATTACCAGGGGGCAGCACTTGGCAGACCACGCAGATAATCACAGTATGACGCCCCATCACAGCACATTATATGTAGCGTTATGCGCATAGACGCATCATACGCAGAGTTATTTGCGTCTTCCATGGGCCACTGTGTAACAGCTGCAGGGATCAGAGATGGCCCATTGCAACACACCCCACGGCCCAGTGGTTGGGGACCCCTGCCTTAAAGGGGTTGCTGTTTGAGGCTGCATTATTATTATTTTATTACTTTTATATATATATATATATATATATAAGTAGTTCAATAAGTTATAAGTATATACTAGGATATCGGAACCTGTTGGGGACGTGCACCACGTTTTGTTCTATTGCAGGGTGCTGTACTATTGCATTAAACAAGTGTGTGTGTGTGTGTGTATATATATATAAGTCCAAGCAACAGGCACTCACGTCTGATGGAATCACAGATCGCCTGGGTGCAGAATTAGAGCTGTAGTTTAGAGAGCAAAAAATGGAAGAATGCCGCACTCACAGGGCTTAGTGTAGAAAAATAGAGTAGTTTATTCAAACAAAAACTGTCTTGAGATTTTTGCTAGTCATCTTAAAGGGGCTGCTAGAACTATTTTTTTTTGGGGGGGGGGGCAGTGGTTATTAGTGCTGAAACTGCATTTGAGGGCAATTCAATTACCAGTTCTTAGGTTGTGTTTGGAGGGAATTGGATAATTATCCATGCTGGTACTGTTTATTGTAGGAACTTTGGATTACCACTGGGACTGCGTTTTGGGCCTTTGTATTATCTCTGCTGGTATTGTTTGCTTATTACATTATATAAAGTGTTCCCCTGTTACCATGGCGTCCTTTGTTAGCCTTGCAAAGAAATAACAGTATTATTTTTTTATCTGCCAGTCTCACTTAATGTTGACTTTAAGCTATTTCACAGGTTTATTTGGGGCACTAATGGGTCAGGAGACTCAAAGTGAATTTCCAACATGAAAAGCTACTTAGCAAGCTTGGGAACTGCCTCCAGTAGCCTTTGCAGTTAACAAAGAAGGATTATCCTTCATGTCTGTTGGCTGTACGAAAGCTATGTGCTAAGCTGCTTTTTATTTTTTTTTATAAGACATGAAAATATTATATTTAAAAATTGTAAAGGCTGTTAAATGAAAATAAGCATTATCTGATTTATTTAACCCTTGGCATTTCATTTTTTTTTTTTTTAATTGTCCTTATTCATTTTTATTGCAGAAATCGCTTTTTTAGAACAGTTCATTAGTAGAATCAGATGTTTTAAAGTCTTCAGAGCAGAGGAGGACTCAAACACACAATGTTAGGGTTGTGTAGCTGAGAACCATTAGCAATAGCAATTGAATTGTAAAAATAGCTGAATTTATCTGCAGAATAGATATAGTATTCTAGCTTGCACTGTTGTGACTAATCTATTGGCAGTAAAATGCCAAAATGCCTTCTCCTTTTAATGGTGTGACTTAGTACCCCATAGTGCTTTTGCACTTGAAACGTGGTAAAAGTGGTAAAAGACCCCGTCTTATGTTACCCATAATATCTCATATCATTCTAGAGCCACCACCAAAGTTTGCTACAGACATTTGGGGGCCTATTTATTATAGTGTGTAAGCCAGAATCACCAGTTATGTTGCGTTAACTGCAATGGTAACCAATTGCAAGACTTAATTATGTTGCACATAGCAACCATTCAGCAATAAGATTTGAATGGTCGCCTACAAGTTTAAAAACAAACGCAAAGATCTAGTTAATTAGTTGCTATAAGTAATATCACTGCTGATGTTGACTTACACAATATAATAATTATGCCCCTTGGTGTTAGTTATTACTTGGCTTTCTCCAGAACCTTACATTTTAATTGGTTTAAAGTGTGGCCTTTACCAGTAAAGTGTATTGACACAGGTATGCTAGTATTGCACTAATTGATCTTTGTTGAGAAATAAATTCTGTTCCTTGTAAGTTGCATAAATAACCTGCTGTTTCCTACCAGCAAGTATAGGGTGTGCTGTAAAGTCTGTAATAGATGGATGCTTTTACCCAGTGCTATTATACTGGAGATTGTTGTCATGGAAGTGCATTTACAGTGTGCTACAGACTCATAAGGGAGAGTGGATTCACACTTTTTTCACAAATCTTCAACTCTGAAATGCTTTTCTTAAGAAAGCAGTTTCTTGCTGCCATGGAATATTCTGTATGCAGGATGGCAAGCTGTGATACTATAGGTTATCATGTAACCTTGGCAAGGTTAGTTGCTTGCTCATAATGTAGGTCGAATGAAAGCAGTGGAGTAGAAGAGAGCATTTATTATTTATAGAGCATCACCAATGAAATATCCGATGTACCACCATACAGCACTCAACACATGCCAAGTTGTATTTGTCACAAATGAAGAACATTTCTACTCTTAAAAAGCACTGTTTCCCTGACTTTAATATGTTGAATTTATCAACATATTCCTAACTCTGTTTCATGCATACTTTCCCACTCTATCCCCTTATTATGATTTTTTCCATGTGAGAAGTGGACATTTCAACATCTTCCAATGTCAAGAGATTGCACAAACCCTATTTATGGGAGCATTCTGTTTAAGAGACTGTAAAAAAGCAAATTGTTTTTTAAAAACTACAAAGAAAACCAATTACTTAATATCAAGCTCTTTTGGAAAGCAGTATCTAATGTAGGAATTTCGTACTGAAATTTATTATGGGAAAATTGTCAGCATTGTAAATAAGTGATTCTATATAATTTAATAAAAAGTTTTTGTGTTTGTAAAATACCCCCAAAGTGGTATAAAAAACATATTTATGAAGCTCTGAACGAATTTTGTGTTGCAATCACCAAAGTAATCATGATAAAGATCTGTTCAATGTATATTGATAGTACCAGAATAACACCTACATTTATACAGTTATATTGCTGGCTTAACCTATTACTAATGTTGGGGAAATTGTAAAAATAAATCAGAGTTTATTTCCTGTTTGGGGATTGGTCAGCATTTAGTAGGACTTTTTGTTGTAAATATTTACAGTTTGAGAAACAGAGATTACATTTGTCTTTTGCTAAAGGCCAACTGGCAAACAGAAGCATAGCACCCTTAAAAAGGAGGATATTGGTGCTAAATATAGACATTACTCATACATTTCTACAAACCCAAAGGTTGAACTTCTCGTCATTTGTATATTATACTACATGTCTGCATTTTATTTAAAGCGGATGTTGCACGTATATATGAGATAAAAGAAAAGATATTGTTTCCTGACTGATAAAAGGAAGCAATAAAATGGTGATTTTACCTTTCCTTCTCAGTTAACTTAGTTCCGGTTCATTCTTTTTTTGTCTTAGTCAATTAAGAAATATTAGGACCTAATATTATGTTTCTTGTGCTTTCCATAAATTTTTTTTTTTCTTTTTAGTACTGATGCATTTTGCTAAAAAAAGGTAAGTACACCCCCTTTTCAGCATGAGTGGAAAGAGTAGGGCTAGTGCATTTTGACTATTGTTTATTTCTTGATCTAAGGGCTCTGGCACATGAGGGAGTCTAGTTGTTTTCAAAACACATCAGTTAATAGAGCTTCTCCAGCAGAACCCTGCTTTGAAATCTGTTTTTCAAAAGAGCAAACAGATTTATTTATTTTTTTATTTAATTTTGAAATTTCACATGGGACTAGCCATATTCTTCATTTCTCAGGGTGCCACCGCCAAGTGACTTGTGCTCTGATAAACTTCAGTCACATTTTACTGCTGAGCTGCAAGTTGGAGCGATATAACCCCCTCCCAGCAGCCGATCAGTAGAACAATGGGAAAGGGAGCAAGATAGCAGCTCCCAGTAGATATCAGAATAGCACTCAATAGTAAGAAATCAAAGTCCGACTTGGGACTCCTCCAGTTACATAGGGGTAGGAGCAACAATAGGTTACCTGAAAGCAGTTCTAATGTATAGCCCTGGCTCTCTCAGACTCCGGCACAATGCAGATGTAGCCTACACACCAATATTACAACTAAAAAAAAAATACATTTGTTGGTTCAAGAATACAATTTTAAATGGTAAAGTAAATTATTTGCTATGTAAGCAGTGTCATTAAGAAATAAAAAGTACACTATAAAAATTATAACAGTATCCCTTTAATCTACTTAACTACCTTGCAAGGCTAAAAGCTGTCCATACATGCACTCATATAATTGTCTCATACGATTTTTGGATTGTGTGTGGCCTCCAAAATATTGTCCCTATAATTTTCATAGCATGGAAATCTGTCATTTAGTTGATTGGGCAGGTTAGAAAATTTTGGTTGGATAGCGATAAAATCTGCAAATGTATTGTGTATCTGACGATATCCTTGGGTGACCTGCAATGCATTTCCGGGATGTCACTCTCATACAATTGTTGTCTGCCAATTTTGTCATGTTCAGAACCTCCTTCGATTTGTTATGTTTAGGACTTTATCCTACAGTTTCAATCTGAATGTTAGCTTTGGATCGTTGCATTTAAATGTACGATCAATATCTGAACGTTTGTGTTAGGACTAAAATCTTAACATGTATGACCGCCCTAAACATGGTGTTTTCATGTTTAGTTTTTGAGATAAACAGGGCATACATTTTTTTGAGATCAAAACAGGCACAACAGGCATATTGAGCATAAGCCCCTTTTTTGTTGAATTATTAGGTGGCATACTGTCCCCTTTAAATATGCATATTATACTCATGATTTACAAAGTTCTTTTTCTGTTTATGTTCCTTTATTCTACTTCTCAAATATGCTTAAAGAAACCAGTTGCTAGGCACAATTGTACTTTGCTATAGTTGTCAACATCATTGACTTGTTTTGCCCTCAACCCCTGCAATAGCCTCATGTTACACGCAACATGTCATATCAAATAACATTAGTAATAGTGACCAGCAGAATGTTATATGGAATGAATAAAGGGAATTTGTTGAAAATAAAAACCTTGGGCATTCCAATATTGTAATAGAACACATGCCCTGTCATTTCATATTTAATATAGCATTGAATATATCATAAACAAGTGCTTGGAGTCATTCAGCAAAGTCAGGTATTAATTCACATGCTTGCTACTATTTAGACTGGTGTCTGACTAGCTGCTGCGTTCCTGATTTGTTTTAGTTTTACATTTTAACTCTTTGAAATCCTGATATTTCAAAATAGCAGTTTTAAAAAATATTCATAAACTAAATATGAATCCAGCAGGGAGCCAGGCAAGGGCACACATGCTATCTGTTGTTACTCAAGCCGGTTACTCTGACAGGACACGTCACTAAATCCCCTGTCCAGTTGAGCAGTACCTAAATAAGAAATGCTCCATGTTTAATAATTGGGATCAGTTATATAAGTTTTATTGCAATGCACCCATCCAGCTTACTGTACAGGTATTGGATCCATTATCCAGAAACCTGTTATCCAAAAAGCTTAAATTACGGTAAGGCCTGTAGGCTCTATTTTAATCAAGTGATTACATTTTTCTTAATTGATTTCCTTTTTCTCTGTAGTAATAATAATAAGTAATACAAGTAATAAACCTTGTACTTGATCCCAACTAAGATATAATTAATTCTTATTGGAGGCAAAACAATCCTATTGAGTTTATTTAAGGTTTAAATTTATTTTTTTTGTAGACTTTAGGCATGGAGATCCAAATTATGGAATAGCCATTATCTGGATAACTGGTCCCATACCTGTACTAAGTTAAAGTATAATAAAAGCAATGGTGCCACCGAATAAGGTGGTTGGGAATTCCTGATCTCCACTTCTGACCTGTGACATCACCTTTTTTTTTTGACAATGGGGCTTGCAGATACTTCATTGACTTAAAAAAAGGCTGAAAATTACACAATGCTCACTTGCTCAATGAAGAGCTGGCAAAATGTATGTAAGCAGCACAAAGCACATTCTACCATGTGCCCTTCACAGATCAGCATAAGTATATATCGCTGTGTAATGGGCAGAAAGTTGACACTGGCCAGTAGAAACATGGGGCCTGGAGTACATGTCCTAGACCTACAGCTCAAGGTGGTAATTCATTCTCAAAATGATATATGGCAGGAACTCTCAGATCCAATCAAAAACCTACAAAAGTAACACGCATTTGGTTGAAATGTGGAAAGCTTTTTGTACCTGATGTTTTAAAGTATTATATTCTTCACACCTCTTCGTGGGATATGTGAGTGACTGCGAGCAAAGCCTAACACCTGATAGTAAGTCTGAGTGTTTTTGCTCACAACCCATATCTCTGAGCCTATTTGTCTGATGTCCTGAGGGCTTGTCTGTCTGCCTCTGCCCACACAAACAGGTAGCATGCTGCTTACAGGGAGGTCACAGCATGGAGCAACAAACAGTATGGAAATATTGCTTAATTATAAACATTTAAGGGCCATGGTAGATGGGGAGATTAGTCGCCCGTGGGAAATTGCCGGTTGGATGGCATATGCAGCGCCGCGATTTCCCGAAATCGCGGAAGTTGCCTTGAGAGGAAACTTCAAATCGCGCCGTTGCATATGCCATCCCACCAGCGATTTACATTCAAGCCAGTCTGATGGCATATTGGGGAGATTAGTCACCCACAACAAAGGAGATTTGTCACGGGCGACTAATCTCCCCGTCTGCCACGGCCCTTAAAGTGTGGTTCACCTTTGAGTTATCTTTTAGTATGTTGTAGAATGGACAATTCTTAGCAACTTTTCAATTGGTCTTCATTATTTATTTTGTATAGGTTTTGAATTATTTGCCTTCTTATGACCCTTCCAGTTTTCACATAGGGGTCACTGACCCCAGCAGCCAGAAAACAATTACTCTCTGAGGTTACAATTGTATTGTTACTTTTAATCTCTTAAATTTCTATTCAGGTCCTCTCCTATAAATATTTCAGTCTCTCATTTAAACCATTGCCTGGTTGCTAAGATAATTTGAACCCCTAGCAACCACATAACTGCTGCAATTCCAAATAAAAAGTAAAATAAATACAACACCACACATAACAAAAAACGAAGACCAATTGCAAATTCAAATTCAGAATATTACTCTCTGCATCATAATAAAAGTTAGCTTAAAGAATAAGTTCACCTTTTTTTTTTCTATTAATAAAATAACTCTAAACAGCTTCCCAGATTGCCTGCCTTTGTCCCTCTGTTCTTTCTTACCTGGTTGCTGAGTTACATTCTGCTCTATTCCACTCCTTCCTTGTTCAGAGTGAAGCTCCGCCCCCACTTCCTGTTCAGGTCTCTCACTGCACCGACAACTTGTCGGCAGGGGAGAGTCCCTTCTGGGCATGCCTGGAGGCAGCAGGAGCCAGCCTGTGCATGAGCAGGCTTTTTTTTTTCCAGGAGGGTGGGGGCTTCTGCTCTCTCTGAAGACTTTCAAACATGGCACATGTGACTGCAAAGCACCAGGGGGAAGTGCTGGACACAGTGGATTAAGGTAGTCTTATTTTAAAAATTAAGGTAGTGTAAAGTGTAGAGAATAGTAGTCTAAGGCTAAATATATGATTTGTTTTTTTAACATTTACATCTCCTTTAAAGGTGAACAACCTCTTTAAAAATCATAGAACTCTGCAGTCTACATCCTACCACTTTCCAAGCAGGCCTAGTTACACCCAGAAATCTTTCATTTACCTTTCAGAAGAGTTTCTTTGTGCCTCACCACCTTGTGCTTGTCTACCTCTGAATTGTATTTGAACAGCTGTCACGGTTCTGTAAGTTTTTCCTCCTTTCCGGTTTTCACCATTTTTCTAGCTTTTAGTTATTAGATATGATAAATTATTTCGTCCAGTTCAAGCAGAATGTGAAGGAAGTCTGAGGAAGTACTTTTTTCATGTAATTTCCGTGGTGTGGAAGATAACGATGATAACTTATTTGCCCTTCGCAGTTATAGGTGGCGCAACCAGTTATTTCTCTTTTTTAATGTAAAATGTTCCCGCATCTCCTATAGCTAAAGAGCGGGGAAGTCTCATATTGCTACAGATGAAATCTGACCTGCTTACTGCGTGAACACCTGTTTTAGCTCAACAACATTTGCAAATTTTTAAAAATAAAGCTAATGGCACAAAGGGGCCTGGAATGTGCAGGGACACTTAAAGCCATGCTATCCCTCCCGCTAATGTTAGGCTAATCACTGACTGAATTATTAATACAAATGAAAAGGGTTCATTTTTGCTACGTTCATGTATATGGAAAAGTGCTTTTCCTACAACAATGGTTGGACTTTGCAAAAAGATGGACTTTTCCTTTAAAGGAACAGTAACATTAAAAAATGAAAGAGCTTTAAAGTAATAGATATATACTGCGCTGTTGCCCTGCACTGGTAAAACTGGTGTGTTTGCTACAGTAACACTACTATAATTTATATAATAAGCTGCTGTGTAGCCACAGGGGCAGCCATTCAAGCTGGAAAAAAGCAGAAAAGGCACAGGTTACATAGCAGATAACAGATAAGTTCTGTAGAATACAATAGTGTTTTATCTGTTATCTGCTATGTGCCTGTGCCTTTTCTCCTTTGAATGGCTGCCCCCATGGCTACACAGCAGCTTATTTATATAAATTATAGTAGACTTTCTGAAGTAAACACACAACTTTTACCAGTGCAGGGCAGCAGCAGATTATATTTGTTACTTTTATACACTTTCATTTTTTGGTGTTACTGTTCCTTTAAGCTTTATTAACGTTTTTCTGATTAAAATCATAAGATCTTGGTCTTTGAATATTTAGGGGTGAAGCAGCCACCAAACCATATTCTGTGATGGGTGCATATGTAGCAAAAACTCTTTTTTGCCAAAGGTAAACCAATACATTGGAAATTAAAACCTGCAGCGTTTAGCCCTCTCTTGTCCTTTCTCAATCCTGGTTCCTTTAGTAATATTCACAGTAAAAGTTATTAAATACTGTGGCAAAAAATCTCCTCTTTAGTTAACTGTACAGCTGGGACATGAATGTGAAACGCTGTCCAAAATAAAAGCATCTGACATATCCTGATGGAGTGGTATGCTGTATCTCTATGCATCTCTCTTTCAGACTTCAATTTTGCCTGCTATGCTCCCAAGCAGTTCTTGGGAGAGTTCCCTTTAATGCAAGATATGATTCATATGCTGATTTGTACTTACAACAAAACAAGTAGGTAGTGTGATTATCCTTGAAGAGATCCGTTGAACTTTTGACTTTGTATTTGAGAAGCGGTTTGAGAAATGGAACAATCGCATTTTAACCTGTAGGAAATGTATCCGCATTATGTCTAATGTTAATAAAGAAAAACTTGTTTCAAATGGGGTTTTGAAAATTGGGGAGCAAATAGGGCTTAAACAGTGTCAGCTTTGTTCTAGTTTTTAGTAACCAGTTGCTTTTGAACGTAATGTTTTCATGCCCATGCTCTCTTTTTACAAGAATCTGCCATTGTTCTGACTGATTTCTCTTTTTTTTAGGACATTATTATTATTTATATAGTACCAATGTATTCAGCTCTTGGTTTCCATTTGCTGCTGCCATAGACACATGCCCCCTCTTCAACCCGATTGGTGGGTGTGACTATTGCTCATGCGCCAGTCACAGACCTCGGCTACACTGCTGGATTTTACCGTATCTGGTGGCAGGGTTGAGGCCTTTAGAAATGTTTTAAATAAATGTTCTTCCACAATATCACTGTCATATATAAATGCTATGGTCAGTTTTATCAGCCAGTTGGGCCCTGGGCACACAGAGCAGTTTGTCTGCTTATCTCGGCCTGCATTTTTCCGCCTCAGTGCAGGGATGTGGAGCAGAAGCTGTAGTTTTCAGTGCAAACACATGGAGCAGAGTATGGTAGGGGTTTTGTGAAAAAATGCAGGCTGAACAAGTGTACAAACCGCTCTGTGTACCTAGGGCCATACACACGCTGATATTATCGTACAAAATGAGGTTTCGTATGATATTCAGTGCATGTATGGCAGATTGACGAGACAACCGATATTGCCAAAGCCTTGGATATTGGTCGTCTCGTCAATTGGGCGCCATTGAAAGTGTGGGAGCAAAAGCTGGGTTAAGGACTGAATCGTCAGATAAGGGTAGAATTCCTATTGTTTCTACCTCAATATCTGATGATTCAGCCCTGAACGGCAGTGAAGGGTACGAGCAAACTTTTCTGTAACCAATGGAGTGTAGAAGGAGACTGGAATACATGGAGAAAACCCACATAAGCAAATAGTGCCCTGGTTGGAATAGAAACAAGGACTCAAAAAATCTCCAAGGGTCTTAGAACATTTCAAGGTTTTGTTTTTTTTTGCAGTCTTACAAATGTTATAAAATATACATGAACATATATATATATATATAACAAATATATATATATATATATATATATATATATATATATATATATACTTCCAAGTAAATGCCGGCACTCACGTATAGATAAGTTGCTGTTGCCTGGGTGCAGGTCCAAATAATGTTGAAGGTGCTTGAGAGAGGGTCAGCACTCACAGGACTTATACAAACAAATTATTTTATTAAAGAGGAGACTATCTAGTCTCCTCTTTAATAAAATAATTTGTTTGTATAAGTCCTGTGAGTGCTGACCCTCTCTCAAGCACCTATATATATATATATATATTGTGACATGCTGAATGCCTGTACACGCAATTTTGGGGGAATTAGCAATGGTAGGCAGGCAGGCATGCAGAGGATCTGGAGCATAGAGACAGGGACACCAAGTCTTCAGGCAAAACTCAGGTTTATTTAGGGCCAGTTCTTCCCAACAGAAACATAAAGACATAAGTTCATAAACAGTTCAGGGTTTTGATATGTCCCTTCTTCAGGGTTCTCACCTTCCAGGGTTACTTCCACACTCTGGAACACACAGGCTTCACAGTAAGCCTTGCTGAGCCCTCCCAGCACTTATCCACCTGGTCAGAACTCCCTCTGCTTCCTGGCAGTGGCAGGTGGCACCCCCAGCTCCTCTGGGAGTTCCTAACACAGGCAGCCCTCCTGCTCTGTGCCCTGCTCTGAGAGTGACCTTCACTCAGTCACGGTCCAATTCCCACTCCAACTCTGTGTAACTCACACAACCCTTTTTATTGGCTGCTCACCTGCAGCCTAATCAGGCAGCTCCCTACAGCTGGCCAAATCAAACCTTAAAGGAGATTTACTCCAAAACAGCATTACCTGCTGTAAAACCAGGCATTTTACCTTGGGCCATTTGTATCCCACCTTAAATACTGGTGGAAATACACCAAATAATGACCTTTTCCATTGCATCTCTCACAATATATATATATATATATATATATATAATATAAATCCTGTTTTTGCTTTAAAGCTCAGTTGTTCCCAGAGCAGGGCAATGCCTGTGCTGGAATATTTGCTCTGGCAACAATGATCAAAGGATCATATTTTGGCAGCATTTTCAAGTGATAATCACCTGACCAGCAGAGTCAGTGCAATTCCTTAGTATTACTGTATTAGTATCTCCTATATGAGGCCTGTACATGTAATAATGTATTCATGGTAAATTAAAGGGGTGGTTCATGTTAAAATTAAACTTCACTAAATACACTAAAGACAACTGGGTTTCCTCCTTGGTTTTCCTTTCTCTCTCTCTCTCTCTCTCTTAGAGGATGTTAAAAGAATGTAAAATGTAAAAAGAATTGTAAAACTGAAATTAGTAATCTTAAAGGAGGGTATGAAAGATAAGATAGAATGGGATGGGTTAATGTTTTTATAATGATACATTTAGACTGTATGATGAATGGGACATGCTAGTGATTTCCCTCAGCTAGAAGACTTGTAAGGAGGGATTAAAGCCTACTAAGTACAATAGCCAAAGACATGCTGGAGCAGGCAGAGAGAAACCAAATCACACAGAGCTACAGACAGAATGACACTCTGAGTCACAGCCAGAGAGGTTGGACTGAATGCACAGGGAAACAGTCAGGGAAGACACATGGGTGAGAATCATCTATACAAACAGAGAGACACAGACCAGGCGGCAACATGGAGATATAAACCGAGAGAACATGGATAGGGGTTAAAATGAAAGCCAGAACACAGGCACAGAATTAGGAGCATGGGGCAAGGGCCGCAAACAGGCCAAGGTCAGACCCAAAACTGACGTAACAGCAAAAATACTCATGCACAAAATTAGCAAGCATCTGAGGTAAGGCATCACACATTTGGTCTATGCAAACAGACAAGAGAAAGCTGGAACAGAACAGGGAGGCATGCCAGTAAAGGGGGTGGGGGTGCCATAAAAACAATTATGGAGGAATGTTGTCTAGCAGTTTCCTATTTAAATGAGTGGCAGGGACAGTTTGACCTCCTCTAACTGGAATATGCTGCCATCATGTGCCATCAACCTAATGGCAATGTGAATTCACAAGCTGCTCCGGGTAACTCTTAAAGTTACAGTTTATGGCAAAGTTCTTACCGTGCCCGATGTCTGAAGCACCCCTGGGCTTAAGCTGAAGGAAATCAGTGTTGCACAATATCCTTTATTGGGCTTAGTTAAAAGATATTTTGGGCAAGTTCTGCTCAAGTAAGTTGTTTAAACAAAGCCATTCTGTTGTCATCTTGCTAGAAATCAAGAGGAAGTATGAGCTGAAGGGCTGAAGGAAATATCTGTCATGTATATTATGTGTCTGCCACATTTGGAGAAAATGTGCAGAGTTAAAATCGGAACTCGGAAATGTGAGTTTACCTTGATAACTGTAAAGCTAGTGTATCTTTGCCGATTGTTTCACACGGCAGGAAGTGGACTCCTTTAGAGTGCAAAAGTGCAACAATTAACTCAATCCTTGCTTTTCAAGCATATTCTTTAATTAACCTTTGCTTGACAATATGGTCATATTCTGTATGGTTTCGTTGAAATTAAATATGCCGACCTTTTCACACAAATTGCACAGGTCACTTACTGGCTGATAATAGAATTTTGTGAGGATTCACCACATGATTTGTGAGATGCTGTTTTAATAATTTTTGTCCTCAAAACATATTTTAATGTATGAAGTGACATTCCTTGAGACTTCAATTCATTATATTTTGGGGCATGTGTATGTTCCAACTTCAGTGCCCCAGTCACTCTGTAGTCTGATTCCTGTTTTGACTGTAAAGCTGCTGTGCTATATACAGCAGTACACTTTGTGCAGTCATGTTGGGGTTGTTGGCCTGCTACAGTTGATACATTGTTGATTTCAGTTGTCTGCAACTTATTTTATATTAAGGGCCTATTTTATTTCTCATAATTATGTTTAAGGGCCGGATTATATCAATATAATTATTTTATATAGTGAAGTGGAGCCCTTAAGAATACTGGGGACAATAAAAACCCTTTGAAGGGCCACATCAAGCCCACGTTCAGCCCTGGATTAGAAACAAATTGCCATCACATGGATGCTGAGGATGGCACTGAACAAATGAAAACTGTGGCATATAATAATGAATAATAGCAATTTGCTCAAAAGTGCTGTTATAAGCACTTTTGCAATTTATATTCATTATTTCTCACTTAATTTTCATTTTCAGTTTTGGGCTGCTCCTACCAGACTTTTAGCTCAAAGCTCTTGATCCCCAAAGTGTGAAAAATTGTTTAAACCGCTAATATCTCTACTACTAAAAATTATACATTTGTGTAAATAGCAAGTGTGTTCAGATGGTCACTGTGAGTTTACATCATTTCATTTTTCTATGTTCATATGTCCTTTAACATAGGCTTCAAAAGTGTTCAGAAGAGCTCTCCAGCACTGTTATTGTTGTCAGAAGGTATATGTGCCATTTAAAATGGTTTCAGTATTACTTTAAAAGATCTCTGCAAGGCATGCAGGGCATTTTAAACCTATTAGAGATATTAGTACATTAATGGCAGCCACCTTCAGAAGAGTAACAATGTCATTGGTCTTTCTGAACTTCTGCTTTTGCCAGTCTCTTATATGCATATACACGTATTCATCATGTTTTGAAGCTTCTGCTGCTTTTCCAATTATGACGTTCTCTTGGGGTTTTTTTGGGGTTTTTTTGTATTCGTGAAGTTCACTCTTTATGTTTTATACTTTTTGAGCCAGGCCATTTTTAGGGGTTTTCTTCTTATCCAGGTGGATTTCTGGCAGACTAGCACTAGTTCCATTATCTTGCAACTGCAGGATTATTTGTCCGAGAACGTTTTTGTTCTGTATAACCAGCATTAAGGGACCATTTACTAACCTCCGGATTTATTTTCCCCCAAAAAGTTGCATATTTTTTGAGATTTACTTTGCATCCAAACAGCTAAAAATCTGTGTCTAACAATTTGCCAGCTACAGCCGAGATCATGTAGAATTCAATTGCAGATGTTCCTTCCTTTTCCTGAAAGATCCTTTTACCTCAAAACTTTAGAAGTTTTGGATTTTTTTCGAAATAGTCAGTTTCTGCAACTTTTTCACAAGCAAACTTTTTCAGTTTGAATTTTTTAGTAAATTTCAGACATTTGTGGAAATGAGTATAGTCGAATTTTTAAAAGAAGAGTTTTTGTAAATCTGCCAATAAGTGTTCATAGAGATCAGAAAGACCTCATCATGTTTTTTTTATCCCAAGACTCTTATCTCAAGAAACTACCGAGTTTCCAAGTACAACCATACTATTTTCTACAATCTTTTTAATCACCTGCTCAAGCTATCACACCCACATTATTTAATTACAAAAACAGCCTTTAGAACCTTTGTAACTTGGCACAAAGCTTTGGCAGTGCAATGACTGCACTACACTTATAAACACAGTGTGCTGGGAAGTACATAATACTGAGTGCATTCATTGGGGATTATAAGTGGGCAGAACTAAACCTTTCTTCTCGGCCTAGCTTGAATCCCAGCTGTATGCACTTTTTTAAAAGTTTTCTTGCCATTTCTCAAGTAAAGGGGAGACCTACTGACATTTACATGGTAATTTTATTTGCTCTGTACAACATGTTTATCCATAAAAACTGAGTGCCTCTGGAACTTTTTTTTTTTTTTTTTTTGCTGCTTTCTGAAAAGATGTGTTCTTTCCTGTACATAATTATTTCACATAGTCTAGCTGATATGCAAGGCACAGTGTGTGGTCTTTTCTAACAAAGCATTTCCCCCTAAAATTCACTGAGCATGGTTGTCGGCTTATTCATGATTCAGTATTTTGTTGCATGGAAAAATTATATTTGTTATGCTAATCTTGAAAGAAAATTAATTTTTAAGCATATAACTTTTCTTGGTAGATGTTTATATAAATATTATAACTGTGGAACTCAATGTTGTAATTGTATTTTTACAGTTTCAAAAAAAGTAAATTGAAAATATTTTTTTTACATTTTAACAGTTGTTTAAACAAAAGGCAGTGTAACACTTTAGGAACTGAGATTTTGATTACTGAACTTGCTGTACTGTGCTTTTTATTTCATTATATTTTAGTAATTTTATTGCATTCTGCATTGATTGTGGTTACTTGTTTCTTTTTTGTGCATGGTTTTCATTTTGGGGCCTCTAAATACACACAGTTTTATCACAAATTATGCACACCATAGCGATTTTGATATCTTTACATGATTGCACGGGGTGGTGCTACCATTAGCAGAAAATTGCACTGGCCTGGGATATATCTGAAGAACTTCTTCGGCACCGGTCTGCGCATGCGCACTAGAGCTAAAAAAATCTAGCCTTTCATTTCTAAGTTCGGCTTTTACTCTACTGCACATGCGCCGGATGGACCAGAATGAAAAAGAAGACAGAGGAATCCGAAGATGATGTCAGCAAGGGTCTTCTGCAGAAACACCATGGGCCAGTGCAGTTTTTAGCGAACGGGAGTACCAGCCCGGGGTATCAGGTAACCGATAGTGCGAATGTTAGAAAAACAGAAAAAATTAAAACCAAATAAAAAGTACTTTAAAAAATAAATTACCTTGCTATCCTAATTGAAAACAGTTGGAGGAATATAACGAAAGTAAACAGAAATACTATGTGAAATGAACAGTCTACAGGCCCTGTATGAGCACCAACAGGGGGATGGGATGCTGTGACTGTCAGTGTTGGCACATTGGGTGTATAGCAGAAAATTGGTGTTTTTATACATCAGAGGCTATTAACAGAGACTACAGACAGGTTATTACAAATTTCCCTGCTTTTCCTTTTCCAGTGGCGCTTCAGAAGGGCAAGGCAGATGGAAACAGCAGAACACAAAAGCAAACAGACCTACGAACACTGGAAGGTGAACTCCTGTTGCAGGTTAGTGTCAAAGTTTCTGGACCATCTACAGTCTAATATGTATCTATCATAAAGTTAGAAATTAAATATAAACAAAATCTATTTCCGCTTGAAAATGGATTTCAATGTGGATTTTCAATTTCTGCTGGTAAAGCTTCATTAACTGGTGTGTTTTGAAAACACGTTTTCCCATGACAGTATTCCTTTAAGTCAATCAGGAATATGCAGAAATATTCAATCATAGAAGAAGGTTAAAACAGCCGTAACTGCTTTTACTACAAGTGCATCCTGACTGTTTGTCCTTAAATCATATCACCTGTAAGACTGCAAGCTTCATAATTGTACTTGCACCTCCACAGGTCTACATGTTGCCCTGTGTGCATGGCTGCATGATTGCATTTCATAAATAACGGTGGGGAGTAAAGCAAATGGCATTGGACCTTTTATTGCTGCTCGGAACTTGCACCACCATTTTAATTCTAAATACTGCATGTATGATAGTGGTAACTTAGCTGTGGTATATAGGACACTCAAAAAAACTTTTTATGCTAGGGTAATAGTGGTTTGTTGACAAAAGCAGCTGAAACAAAAGTCACTAAGACAAATTCCTACAAATAGTCTCAAAGAGCAAATAGCGTTAAAGTAATGGTTATGACCCATGCAAATAATTATTGCTATAGCACTTTCGCCTACATGCAACATAATCTAACTGCATTCTTATATAACCTGCAGATGCAAGATTGAGCCATTTTAAAAATGGGAGAGAATAAATAATGTATTTTCTGAGTGAGAGTTGTGAGCCTTAGGCTGCTGCCCCATGGGGCAGATTCTCGTCCTGCAGATAAACACAGGCCAAGAATCTGCCCCTGTGCTTCAAAAACCTGATTATTGTGCCTGCACCTGGAGCTATTGTGTTGGCCTGGGTGCAGGCACACTAAGGGAAATCCAGCAAAAAAACTGCATATGTAAGCATTTCTGTGCCAACTTCCGTTGTGTGTGCCTGTACATCAATCTGATTTTTGAAGTGTAGGTACAGATTTTCGGCCTGCAATCATTCGTAGGCCAAAAATCCGACCCTTGTGGAATTAGCCTGAGGGTGAAGACCACAGGCAAATTAGTCACAGCGACTTTTAAAAAATCAATACCAATACAACCTGACCACCTGAAGCCTGGACTTCCCAGTAGCTTGTGAACTATTAGGATGAAGACACGTGGGGTGATTAGTGGCCTTGACTTTTTTAAAAATATATTTGGTGCATGGACATGGAGCTACTAGTAGCAGCTACTTCTTGTGGCTACTGAAATAGACAATGCTGATCATTTACTGATAACTGTCTCTGTGTGTTTTAGCAGAGGCAATTCTCAGTATTGTCTATGGCAGGGTATTTTCTGGAGTTTAGTAGCCATGAAAAGTAGATGCTACTAGTTGCTCAGTGTTTCTTCACCCCACCAGCAAGAATGTAAATAGCCGGTGGGATGGCATACACGTCTCTTCAGTTTTCCGAAGCCACCCAAAGTTTCCTTGCGAGGCAGCTTTGGGCGACTGAAGCGATGCGTATACCATCCCACCGCCGAGTTACATTCTTGCTGGTTGGATGGGATGTTGGGGAGATTAGTCACCCGCAATAGTGAAGATTTATCGTTGGCAACTAATCTTCCCGTGTGCCACTGCCCTTAATTAACCAAGCTATTACCTGTACTTTGAACATGTCACTTTTTAGACATGACTTTATAAAAGATAGGATTTAGGAAATATATAGAACAAATTTCCTATTGGAAATTTCCAATTGGTCTAGTCAAGAAAAATGTTATCACATTAAAACTTTCTTGACTGTTAGGATTTTTTTGTGCAGTATGAGTAGTTTGATAAAGTGGAACTTTTAACAATGATTGCCCTGCAGACTAAATAAATGGATACTGTATAATTTGTCCTCATATGTACCATCGTTAATTGTTTCATTTATTTACCTGGACAGCCAAAACTATCATAGCTTTTTAATGTTATTTGTACATGTACAAGTGCAATCGAAAGTAGTAATTGTTTGTCCCTGTCTGTACTGCTCATTCTGAAATTATAAATAAAGCAGGAAAAGTAAGTTGTCCTCTAGCCAGAACTCCAGTGTCCACAATGCCTTGCATGCCTTTTTACAGATCTGTTAATAAGCTGGCTTCTGTTAAATTCTCTTAGGGCTCTGGCACATGGGGAGATTAGTCGCCCGCGACAAATCTCCCCGAAATGCCATCCCACCGGTGAAAATGTAAATTGCCGGTGGGATGGCATACGCGGCGCACAATTTCACTGAAATCGCGGAAGTTTCCTTGAGAGGCGCAATCTCCCCGTGTGCCAGAGCCCTTAATAATGACAACTAGCAGTGCAGATAATAGAGAGGGACATACAGGTATCTGTTATCTAGAAAGCTAAAGATAGCCAACTCCTATAGAGTCCATTTGAAGCACACACAATTTTTTTTTTTTAAAAAGTTTTAAAAATGATTTCTTTTTTCTCTGTAAAAATCAAACAGCACCTTGTACTTAATGGTATCTAAGCTGTATGAATTCATATTGGTGGCAACATTTCCTTTTATTATGCAAATTATATTTTTGATTAGACTTTCACTTTGAAGTGGTAAAATGATCTGTCCTTGAGTGTCTAATGTATTATTTCCTTTGTACAGTAAATGAGGCAAATATTTTAGCCACTCTCAGCCAGGTGCTCCTATTACTTGCACATTTGTAATGTATTCTGGGTTGTTAACTATGTCTAGATTTAAAATAGCATTTCTGCTTGGGTCTTTAGAAGACTGTGACATAAAATTATCATGGAACAGTTTTACAACCTTCTATTAAGCAACAGGAGCGGAGTCTCTTCCTCTTTGTTTACTTGTGGGAGTCTGTAGTGTAATCCTAAATTCATAGGAAAAACATACTTCCGTTTTTTGACATATTTGTTTGGACTTATTTACAACATGTGCATAAAAACTATCTGAACTGATAAGCCCAACTGAACAAGCTCATGTCAAATATGGAGTGGTGCTAGAAGAACTATACTCCTGGTTGGTGCTATACTGATCAAACAGGAGCACTGGCCTGGGGTTTAAAGCTGGCCATACACAGGCAAATTTAAGCTGTCGATTTGGCCCCTTCAGACTGATTGGGGGAGGAGGGGGGCCCTTCAGGCTGGCCGGGGGTTTAAGGTAAGCTATTACAATCATTGGGGGCTGCCTAACATTTGGCACCCCCAGTGATTTAGCCTTTCCTTTTCCTTTTGTCTTACATGCAAATAATACTTTAACACACAAGGAAACACCTCTTTATCATTTCCTATTTAAAATTTAGGCTACAACTCAACAAATGGTATGGGTTACTGAGTTTAAAGACAGCAATTTATGGCTTAATGGCATTGTTTCATGGATTTTTGCATTTTTTTAATTTGTTTTTGAAAGAAGGAAATTAGCAAACTTGTAAAAATTGGTATGTATTTTACTTCTACATTTCTAACATGCTTTGTTTCACAAGTTGTTATACAGGTTCCTGTATAGGAACAGGGTTTCCTCACAGTTTCCATATTGTTTTCACAGTTTCTATAGTGTCATATTAGGTTAGATTAGAAAATGCGTCAGAATAAACTTCACTTGTTGCAGTGTGGTTCCCACTGCTAGGGATAGCATGCAGTGTAGTAAATCCAATCCAGCAGAACACAGAAATGCGAAAAAGCAATGTTTTATTGGGCCTGCGCTGGTGTTTGCCTGAAATGTTGCCTATTTTTTGTAGTAATAAGTTAGGTTCTTCTTACACCCCTTTGTCATAATTTAGATATCTTGTGTATGTTTTACAGAGTTGTTTGGTGTCTGTGCTCTGAAGAGTAGTATTCTCTTGTATTTAGAAACACATTCACGT
Source organism: Xenopus tropicalis (assembly GCF_000004195.4). Taxonomy (NCBI): domain Eukaryota; kingdom Metazoa; phylum Chordata; class Amphibia; order Anura; family Pipidae; genus Xenopus; species Xenopus tropicalis. The sequence goes on from NC_030682.2 coordinate 37,664,737, forward strand.
TTACATTTTTATTCTTTGTGTTAATCCCACTATCCTGTTTGACTATTGCTGAATGCTGTCCATCAACTTTTCTTTTGAAATACCTCATGGGAGTACTGTCCCAGATGGCAAACTCACAAGTCATTTGAGGTCTAATAAAGGGCTAGTAAGAGTAAGGCCCAAACTATTGATTTTCTGTGTATGTTACATTTAAGCAAATAAATCACAATTTGCATATTAACATGTTTGTAGCAACACTTTCCTGCACTGCTGCCCTTGGGGCTGCTAACACACAGTGTCTTTACTGCCCTGCAGCCTGTAGACAGACAAAAATGTTTTCTATCATCAGTATAAACTCTTCAGGATCAGTAATTAGGCATGCTTTCTGTGTGTAATGCACGCATTACCCTGCTAACTGCAACAGCAAGTAGTGTGGAAGCAAAAGGCAGAACTGCCCAATAATTGGCTGATGGGGCCCAGCATGTATGTGTGCCTTGGCTTGTTTGTGTGCACTGTGAATTCTATGCTCTCAGGAGGCGGCCCTTAATTCTTAAAATGGCAATTTTCGATTTAGGATTACCCAATAGCACATACTACTAAAAAGTATATTTTTATGAAAATGTTTTATTTAGATGAAGCAGGGTTTTACATATGAGCTAAAAAAGCAAACTGCGTCCAAAGAGAGCATCAGAATTATAGGCATTTCTCCTTGAGAATTGGTTCAACTACACACATTTTAGCATTGCAAGAAGATTTGCAGTTCTAAAGAAAAAGGGTGGCAGTACTACAGAGGCGGTACTAATATACTAGGTGGTGTTGCCAAGTTATACTGCTTTTTTTTTTTTTTTGTTGCCAACAAGTCAAAGGCCATGTAGATCCCAAGTTCAGACAAAAAGAATTTTCATAGACTGTAGAAAAGGAGCTGCTTTATCTGAATTCATCATGGTAATATGTGTTTGTTATATGGTATGTGAACTCCAAAATTACTTTTAATTTTATTTTTATGTAACAAAAGGTATATTCGAGGTGTATTATTTCCAATATAACAACAGACTCTGTTTATTTGGTATTTTACCTGGGGAATATTGTCAGTGCATTAAAGGTCACCTAATTTGCATTTGGTCTTAATTTTTAATAATCGTTTTTTAATTATTTCACTTTTTGTTCAGCAACTCAGTTTGGAATTTTAGCATTTATCTGGTGGCTAGGGTTCAACTTACCTTAGCAACCAGGTAGTTATTTGAATGAGAGTCTAGTATATAAATAGGAGAGGACCTGAATAGAAAAATAAGTAATAAAAAGTAACAATAACTGTAAAATTGTGACCTCATGGAGCAATAGTGTTTTGGCTGCTGGGGTCAATGACCCCGGTTTGAAAGTTGGAAGATGTCGGATGAAGAAAGCAAATAAAAAAAATAAATAATGAAGACCAGTTGAAAAGTTGATTAGAATTGGCCATTCTATAACATACTAAAGGTTAACTGAAAGGTGAACCACCCCTTTCACAAAACGTTACAAAGCACATGTTCCTTTTTTTCCCCCATTAACTGTTTTTTTCCATAGACCCTAATTAATGAAGAGCCAAGAGAATGTTTTCAGCCTAATTTTTTCTGAAAGAAAACTCACAATCAAGAATTACACTGTTTACCATTTATTTTCAATGAGGCTGAAAATCTCAAATGTTTTGGAAAATAAAGTTGTTAGAGACAATTCCTATTGAATTCTCCGTGCGACACATGCTGACTCCATGCCATATACAGCGGCTTTTCTTTACCTGTGTCGAAACCACATGCAGAGAAAAGCTGGCAATCAGGCCTACGTGCCACTAACCTTGGAGCAGCGGTTCTCAACCTGTGGGTCGGGACCCCTTTGGGGGTCGAACGACCCTTTCACAGGGGTCGCCTAAGACCATCGGAAAACACCTATTTGGTCTTAGGAATCATTTTATGGTTGGGGGGTCACCACAACATGAGGAACTGGATAAAAGGGTCGCGGCATTAGGAAGGTTGAGAACCACTGCCTTAGAGAGAGGTTTTTTTTTTTTAGAATTTTGTGATGGACACCTTTGGTGTTATTACATTGTGATCATATTAGTTACATTGTAAACAGTCTCACCTTGACCAGCCTGTCTTGGCTTTTAATGTTTCCATTTTAATATAAAATGGGAAGCTGCCACTCAGAAGCTGTTCTTAGTAGGAAAGAGGTCACCTTCTGATAACTGGTATCTGTTAAATGGTACTAACTTTTTGAAATTTGCACAACCTAAATAAGAACTATCACAAAAATATAATTCATATATACAATTCCTCACAAGCTAAGCTTGGCATACTTGCAAAGAAGATCTGATTGTTTGGCAGGGTCAAATCTTTCACCTATAAATCCACCTTGAAAGGGGCAGATGGTGACAATTGTAAAATATTGACAACCCAAATATGTAATGTATGTAACTGTTGTATGTCATGTTCAAAACCTGTATTATTGTATTTTTATTTACTGTGGCTGGTAAAAAAAAAAAATCTAGATTAAATTAATGCTACATTTGCTTATAATATATAATTATTTATAGTCCTTATTTTCTCATGCAGGCTCTTAATGGATTTGTCCTGGTGGTTGCCTCTGATGGCTTGGTCTTTTTTTCGTCTTCCACTATTCAGGACTATCTGGGTTTTCAGCAAGTAAGTACAAATGTTTTTAAAACATTTTTTTTATTTTCCTACAGCATTGTTTATTTTTGTATTAATTTGACATACTTATATGGTTTTTTGCATTTCAATTTCAAAGGGAGGTTTGAAATTAACTGCAAAGTTTAAGGACCCTAGGGTTAATAGTTAAAGAATGACAGCATTTCTAATTTAAGCCAATAAAAGTGAATAGGTGAATTGTGGTTGGTGGGTGTACCCACTTTCTCTCACCTTGAGCCGAAGTCACCCAGTGACAAACTACAAAGTTTGAGCACCCTGGCATAAATAGTGTGAGACAGCATTTTATATTTAAGCCAATTAAATTCAATGGATGAAATCTGGTTGGCTGTTAGTGGCCCAACCCACTTTTCCTATTTGTGAACTGCAGTTACTTGGTGACTAGCTCTGCAAAGTTTGGGGACCTTAGTATTAATATTAAAAGAATGGCAGCATTTTAAATTTTAATGTATGAAGTCTATAGGTGAAATCTGATTGGCTGTTGTTGGCCCTGCCCACTTTTCTAAACTTGGAACATAGTCACCCAGTGACAAACTGTGCAAAGTTTGGGGACCCTGACATTAAACGTGAGAATGGCAGCAGTTACATAATTTTCAGTGGGGAAATTGTAAGAAATGTGATTGGCTTTTGGCGGCCCGCCCACTATTTCTAACCATCAGTACGTAGTCACCCAGTGGCTGACTGCAATGTTTGTGAACCCTGGCATCAAACCAGTAAAATTCAGTGGGTGAAATGTGGAGAGTTTGGGTGTTGTACCCCTAAAAATGTAGGAGGAGTAGCGTTTAGAAAATGGGGGGGCGCGAAGAAGAAGAAGAAGAAAAAGCGAAATAATTAGCTGTCAAAGAACGGTTTGTTGGGTTTTTCAACCCAACATAATGATAAACTGAGTGAATGACTTCGCCACTTTGCTCTGTATCAGGGTGCTCAGTCTTTACTGGTGCTACCAGGGTCTACTTTACTGTTCTTTCATCATGGCCTTCCTGCTTGCATCAGGACCTAGTACATTATGGGGTGTGTTTATTAACATTGGAGACAAACATCTCTGGTGATGTTGCCCATAGCAACCAATCAGCAATTAGATTTGAACGGTCACCTACAAATACTTAAACGTGTGATATCTAGTGATGAGTGAAATTTTTTTACCGGGCATGCACTTACGGCGGATTTCCGCACTTCACCATTGGCAGATTGTATTGCGAAACAGGTGCAAAAATTCACCGAGCAACAAAAAATAAGTTGCGTGCGACAAAAAAAAAATGATGCGTATCAAAAAAATTGGTTGTCCGTGTAATTTTTACAATGAGCGGAATTTTCCGTGTTTCACAAATCTTTTCAAAGTTTTGCGAGATTTTCGGTGAAGCAAAACGGGACAGATTTGCTCATCACTACTGATATCATGCCGCTTTTTGCAGACAATGTTGAGCTGCTCTGATCTGTATATAGCAAAATTAATCTGTGGCACTTTGTTGTTGTAAAAACAAAGCAATTTCTAGTCACTTTGTAGTTTAGTGTGCAGGGACAAAGCTCAGAACTGGGGCTGTTACCAGTTTTAAGCAATAGAGTACACACACAAATAACAGTGTAAGTTGCTCAGAGTTCTCTTCTGAGACCTTTACAATTTGCATGTATTGGTTTTTTCATGATTTTAGCAGTTTGTGCACCTGCACTGCTAATATCCTGAATGAAGAGTGTAACACAATCGCTTCCGACTCTTTTGTGTGGGTGGCTGACAGTTCTGCAGAACATTTAATTATTTATGCTTCTCTCCTTAGTTCTGTTACTCAATGTGACAGGAGCAAATTAAAGGAGAACTAAAGCTTATCTAAAGAAGTAGGGCAGAAAAGTTGTTTTGGTTTTCTGTACCAGCCCAAGGCAACCACAGTGAAGATCTTCTGCAGATTCACTGCACATTGCACATATTTTTGCTGCTGTTCGTTACTAAGTTTAGGGACTGGCCTACAATATACTGCATATATAGAATATAAATGTTACACTATAAGGCTAGTTAGTGATTCATTCAAATTCACCTTACATGACCGCTTAGAAACCAGTGAAATTAGCCTAAGAATTAAATAACCAGTCCTGTAGCATCAGCTTGTATGACAATGATAGTTTCTTTATGGGAAAAAGAACATCCCATATGCCTATAATCCTCTCTAATGTACAGAGTAATCATGTCCCCTCACAAGCGCCTTTTTCCAGAGAAAACACAAAGCCAACCGTGACAGTCTAACCTCATAGTTTATCTCCATCCCCTTTACCAGTTTAGTTGCACGTCTCTGCACTGTCGCCAGCTCATTAATATCCTTCTTAAGGACTGGAGCCCAAAACTGTACTGCATACTCAAGGTGAGGCCTTACCAGAGACCTATAAAGGGGCAAAATTATTAATCCCTTGAGTCAATGCCCTTTTTTTATACAAGACAGCACTTTATTTGCTTTAGTAGCCACAGAAGGACACTGCCTGGAATTAGACAAATTGTTATTTAAAAAAAAAAAACAGATCCTTCTCAATTAAGGATAGCCCCAACTTGCATTTATATTATTCCTACCAAAGTGCATAACTTTGCGCTTTTCAACATCGAACCTCATTTTCCATTTTGCAATTTTGTCTAACGCAAAGTGTCCACATCCTGCATGGAACTTATAGCTTTGCATAATACAGTGTCATCAGCAAAAAGAGAAACATTACTTTCTATTCCCATCTCCAGGTCATTAATAAACAAGTTAAAAAGAGCAAAGGACCAAGGACTGACCCCTGCAGTACTCCACTAACACTGGTCCAATTAGAATATGTTCTATTTTCCACCAATCTTTGTAATCTATCCTTCAGCCAGTTCTTTATCTAATTACAAATATTATTATTATAGTTAGTCACTAATAATAACTTGTCCTAGTTGTGGGGCCTTCTCCATTTGCAAAAGCAGCTGGGCCTCATCCTCCTCACTTATACAGGGTGGTTTATAGCATACACCAATGATATAATTTTCTTTGTAACCTTTTAGCCCTCTACCCAAAGGGATTCCACACCCTCTCCGTTGCTGTCTCTGGCAATTTCTTTAGCACATTAAGACAAACCCTTGCACCCTTTTTAATCACTCCTTCCATCCTAAAAAGGGTGTAACCATTTAAATTCATAGCCCAGTCGCATGTTTCATCCCACCAGGTTTCAGTGATACCAGTTAGATCTTCATTTTTAGTACATGCAATATACTCCAGCTCTCCTATTGTGCCTGACAAGCTCCATGCATTAGCCAGCATGCAGTGGAGATTACTACTTTTCCCTAGAGTTAAATCTAAGTTTACTATTAGGCTGTTTCCTTTCTAACGGAGGAATCTCCTTAGCTATACTTACTATATGCCCCCCTCACTCCCCACCCACCACCATCCCTTCTTACAATAAGTTGTTGGAAAGATTTATGTCACCTTCAAGAGTTTTCCGATATCACACTGAGGATTATTTCTGGGCTATATAAAGAATTATAAGATTTAGTTATTGTATATGTTTTCATGTGACATGTGTACAACATCATATTCAGTGTAGCCTCTACTGAGCTCCAGTATTCCTCCAATAGTGACTGCGAAGAGCAGTGCAGAATGACTGTTTAGTAAGGAAATTAGTACAACGGATAATCCACATCACTAAAAGGGTTAATGTTCCATATCATTTTTCAGGCATTTTGTCCAAACTATAAAAAGTTGCGTGTTAATATCTAATTAAGTCCTTTGACTTTGATTGCTTTGGTATTTCCTTAGTATCAGCTGGCACAAATTGTGCTTTTAGATGCCAAGTAAAACATTTTTTCCCATCTATTCTTTTCTACAATGTCAAAAGCCGGAAAAAAAATTAAGAAAAACTGCAGGTAGTCTTGCAAACTATTTTATTTTCTACATGATAACAAAAATAGTTGAAATGGTTGTCCAAGCACAGTCTCTCGTGATCTAAAAAAAAGTTTGGTTAATGAAAAACATCTTAATAAATTCAACTTGATGTTCTGCGCCTGCATGTGAAAAGGAAATGCCTGAAATGAAGCTTGTGCTATTAGTTTCAAATGGGACCTATTGCACTGACTGCTTTCCAAAGAATATTCAGATTAGTGGAGATGATAGGAACATATGCAGCTGTTGTGTTTGCCGTACAGGTACATCTTGCTCATCTGCGATGACTGATGAAAAGCACAATCAGTTCAACGCACCTTTCTTTGCAGTACCTTTTTGTTTTTGTTTTATACCCCATATTCAGGGAGCTAGTTTCACTAATGAATTGGCATCCATGGTTCCATTCCAGCCAAGGCACCATCTGCAAGGAGTAAATATGTTCTCTCATGCATGCATGAGTTTTCTCCATATACTCTGATTTCCTTATACACATACAGGCAGGTTATTTGGCTCCTGATAAGATTGATCCTAGTGTTTGTGTGATAAGGACAGGTGCGACAAACTGAAATATTCTTTGTAAAGTGCTGCCAAAAATGTTGCCGCTGTATAAATAGTTATATATAATAAAAAAATATATTTTTTTTCACCTAAACTAATCCCTGCTACGTTTGTTTTTTCCGACTTTAAGAATTAAAGAATTCATCTTGCTCTGCATTTTGGACAGAGATGCAAATGTCTGTCCTGCATTCTCTTCTTTTAGTAAGTGTATCTGTAAAAATGAGCCTTTTTTGGACAGGTATATTTACAGAGATCAGCTTCATTGGCAGCAGTGATGTTATTCTTTATCCTACAAAATTTAGCCAGTTTATATGTTTCAAATGCAATGTCTGGGTTTGTGTTAGTTCAGGGGTCCCCAGCCACCGGGCCGTGGACCGGTGCTGGCTTGCAGGCTGTGCTGAACCTGGGCGCATCTTGTTGCAGAGAAACAAGTTCAGGGTACTTACATGGGGCCATTAAGTAGAGATTTGTTTACTCTGTACATTTGTCCAATAGACAGAAAGAGAATACCAGTAATTGGGAGGCCTACATTGTTACTGCTGTATTAAGTTAATATATCTGAAAATCAAATTAGTAAAGGTTTCTGTAGAGATCAAAACACTTTCTATCAAATCTTTCCATGAAATTACTATTTCCTTGGTCTTTAAAACTTTGCAGTGGTCCTTTTTGATATGTTAATGTGACATGGTCATAGGTGTGCAGTCAGTCACATTACTCCATATTCAAAAAATTGATCTGCCACCTCAGTAACCAAAGTGCAGTTTGGCCTGTTTCATGGGGATGTCACCTTTCTGTTGTATGGTGCATTTTGTGGTCATGCTACATAAATAGCACATATGAGCTGGCCATTCAATTAACTGCACATAGATCAGTTACTGCTTTGAAGCTTTACAGAACCATATCTACCTCATTCCCATATTTTTATATATATTATGTATTCAATACCATCGCTATCCATATAACTGAAAGGCTAGTTGATGTGTTAGTAAAAAAAAGAGCAATACAGAAAGATGTAGGCTAATGTTGCATATAGTGCGCCTAAAAATGCTTCATTTTAATCAATGAAGTAGGTACCCGGGGTCATGGACCATTATAGGCTTTTTTACACCAACAATGTTAAAATCGGGATTTGACTGTTTGGATTTTAAAGAGAATAATAATACATTATGCTTGACAAATGCCATTTAATTTTATGATTCAATTATCAATATTTAATACTAATATATTTTGTCTTTTTTCTGCAATATTAGTCTGATGTAATTCACCAAAGTGTGTATGAGTTAATACATACCGAGGATCGAGTTGAGTTCCAGCGCCAGCTTCACTGGGCTTTTGACCCATCTCATCCCTCAAACTCAGTACAGAGATCCCCAGGCAAGTACCCATGTTTTGATTACAATTTAGTTTTGCTTATGTTGTGAAGCCCTTAAAGTGATACTGACATGAAAAAATGACTTTTCAAATTATGAATCTACATAAAAAGTTACCTATAGGTCATGTTGATCTTTTTTCACTGTTAGGGCTGGTTTTGTATGTAATTGTTACTTGAAGTTCCTAAACCTGACTGTTTTGCCAACCTGACTGTCCCTTCTCAGCCTGTCAGTTATAGCTTCTAATGCTAACGGCCTCCTGCTGCACAAATATGGCAGCCCCCTCACAGAAGAACATGGGGGATCAGATAAGGAATGTAAAAGCATCAGCAAATACTTTTATGGCAAAATTATAAAGCTCATGCAAAGACAATGTTATGATTGATGTAAAAAAGGTTTCATTTCTGGTGTCAGTAACTCTTTAATGAATCTGGATGTTTTTTCATTATTTGGTCTTTGCACTGCTTTGCTCAGGTAATACAAATATAAAACTGTTAGTACATTTACTTATTTACATTTAACAACAATATCATTTTAAGCCCACAAGAAGTGCCATTATGAAGTAGTTTCTGAAGAAAGGCCTTTAGGGTGAAGACACACGGGGCGATAAGTTGCAGCGGCTAATCTGTGCGCCATTTGACGCAGTGACGCAAGTATACTCTACAGACGAAAAGTCTCTGCGATTAGTCGCAGCGTCCGGGTAACAGTCGTGCCGACTAATCGCCCAGTGTGTCTTTCCCCAGGGCCAAACGATTGGATTATTTTTTTTTAAGTTTCTTGCTACCCGATATCGCCCACCCGTAGGTGGGGATATCGGTGAAGATCCAAGCGAGCGGATCTTATAGTGTATCGGCACCTTTAGGGAGTACTGGGGAAATCAGAACCTCGCTTCCACTAAAATCAATTGGAAACACTTTTCTTATTGCAAATACTGCATTACCTGCTCAATAAATATAATTTCCAAGCACTCACCCTTTTTATATCTGTATCTACCATAGCCAGATTTTTTCTTTTTCTTTTAAAAAAAGGGGGGGGGGGGGCAATGATAGGTAGTAAAACATTCCCTTGTTTCTCCCTGAGAACACTGTTGTGGTTAAAATGCCAAATGTGCCATGAGAACTGTTAGTATAGGATCCCTTATCTGGGAATCCATTTTCCAGAAAGCTCTGAACTAATAATATGTTTTTCTTTATTTCCCTTTTCTCTGTAAAATTAAAACTTTACATGATAATGTGTGTGTATATGTATATATATGTCATAACAGGATTCTGTGAAGAAATTCCTTAAGGCTCCTAGAAAAGTCCATTTACATGGGCTTTGTCCCATTTACATGGCTTTATCCTATAGGCTAAAGCTCACCCACTGGGTTTAAAGCAGAAGCCAGGATAATAGCTGATCAGATTCCCAACTACAGACCGGTTTCGCCCTTTTTTTATATATATATATATATATATATATATATATATATATATATATATATATATATATATATATATATATATATATATATATATATATATATGGGTTACATGTTACTTGATGAAACCCTTATTGGTGGCAAAACAATCCATATTGGATTCATGTTTTAATGTTTTTACTAGACTTAAGATATTCCAGATAATACATCCCATACCAGTAGAAAAATTCATAAGAAAGATGATTCCTCTCTCTAGGTTGATACATTTTGAATTTATCTCCAAGCACAATTTATTTAAATTAATTTACTGTGGATGTTATGGGAAATCAACCCCTTTTTCATGGCTGGTCTAGTGCCATAATTTTTGCTAACCACATACAAAAACACCTTTTAAATGCAATGGTACACACACAACATTAATTTTCTGGGTAGATGAATTAGAATTTGTATATTTATACAGTGCTTTCATTGCTGTTTATTCGTTAATCAAATTAAAATATCTTATTGTAGACATCATTGCAATTTCCTATATTTTCAATATATATGTAATAATCCTTTATAAATTGGTTTATATCCTTATAAATTGTTTCTTGCTGCGTAGTTAACTTCTTAATGTTTAAAAATGATGCACAGCTTTAGCGTCATATATTTATATAGGCCAGGAAATTATGCTATGATTTACAATTATTTTATAACAGGGGTCTTTAAAATGAAAAAACAAGGGTTGCAGAATGAAATGTTAGGATTAGTGGGCCCTTGCAAGAGCTTCCAGTATAAAGTTTGTGGTGCCGTTTAGGTATTCCTGGTAAAATGTATGGGTTTTTTTAGCAATATACTTGCTAGATTGTGTTTCGTTAAAATGAGTAGCACAGACACATACTGTTTAATCCACATTGGATCAATTTTCACAGGCCAGCTGAAATGTTGGTCTCCTGCATAACTCACAGCTTAGTGACTGGCCTTGCAAACAGCTGTTATGAAAGGCAAGTTTGCAAGGCTTGCATGCCAGGATGGAAAAGTGTACCGCAGTTTTTAGCAACTATGAGTGAAAAAAAGTCCATAGAAATAAATTTATTAACAAAAGGATACTGTCACGGGAAAACATGTTTTTTTTTTTTCCTTTAATTTTATTGAGTAGCACTGCGTAACCATAAAGAAAAAAGTAAAATATTTTGAATACTTTACCATGTAAGTATACTTATACTCCAAAAGTAAGAGTTTTAGAAAAATCTACTTCTTGTACTTCAAGCATGGGCAAACCCCTCTACATGTTGGTGCCCTAATAGTTATATTTTAGCAGTACAGGTATGGGATCCCTTATCCGGAAACCCGATATCCAGAAAGCTCCGAATTACGGAAAGCCTGTCTTCCATAGACCCCATTTTAATCAAATAATTCAGATTTTTAAAATTGATTTCCTTTTTCTCTGAAACAATAAAAAACTGCTTTGTATTTGATCCCAACTAAGATGTAATTAATCGTTACTGGATGTAAAATAATCCTATTGGGTTAAATTAATGTTTTATTGATGTCTTAGTAGACTTAAGGTGTGAAGATCCAAATAACTGAAAGACCCCTTATCCGGAAAACCCTTGATCCTGAGCATTCTGGATAACAGGTCCTATAACTGTATCTGCAGGGTCAGCATTGCCTGTCACAGTTGAGCAGTACATGGCAAAAACATATTACTTTTAAGCAGTCTGTGAGAGAGTTGGAAGAGCTGGGAGATTTAGTTATATCTGATATTATTTCAATGATTTTCTACCTCCTGGTTTTTTCTTGGATTTATGCAGCTTGGCTACCATTAAGTACAACGTCATGTTTTATTACTATAGAAAAAAAATGAAATCATTACAAATATAGATTTTTTCCTATTATTCACAATAAAAAGTATTTTAATACTTTAATCATTTAAAGGGGTGGTTCATCTTTAAGTTTTAGTAAGTTATAGAACGGCCAATTCTAAACAGCTTTTCTTTTGGTCTTGATATTTTATTTTTTAATAACCTTTGAATTATCTGCCTCTTTACAGTTTTCAAATGGGGGTCACTGACACCTGTATCCTAAAACCTATTGCTCTGTAAAGCTACAGTTTAATTGCTGTTGTTACTTTTTATTACATATTATTTTTTTTCAGGTTATCTCCTATTTATATAAAAATTGGAATTATGGAGGGCACTCCAGGCTAAGATATACTTATGGGTATCTCCTATTCATATACAAGTCTTTCATTCAAACCACTTCCTGGTTGCTAAGTTAATTTAGACCCTAGCAACCAGATAACTGCTTAACTCCAAATTGGAGAGCTCCTCAACAAAAAATAACCAATTGCAAATTTTTAGAATATTACTTTCTAAATCATACTAAAAGTTAATTCTAAGGTACACAACCCCTTTAAAATTCTGTTCTTTTAAGTTGCGGAGTTTTTGGGGGGGTTTTTTGTGTGTTTTTTAAAATTTTGTATTTATTGTCAAATGTAGATTGGTAGCAAAAATGTCTCTACAATAATCACTATTTTGTGACATTTAAGTCCTGTGAATGGGGATCCCCTATCTGTATGCGTCTGTCCATCTCTTTATCTAATGTGACATTTAGGTGAAACCAGTGGAAATGACAACATTTTCACTTATTTTTCAACATTTCACTTATTTTTGCTCATTGTCGGAGACAAAATGTTTTTCTATTTACAGAAGATCTATTTAAACATTTAAAGGAAGTGCTTGTAAATCACTAATCTGTCTTGCAAGTGCATGTGTGCTTAGCTTTATGGTATGTCTAATTCATGTCGTGTATATTTTCTACACAGATGAAAATGAGTTCTCAGCAATACCTTGCTATAAACCAGAACACCTCCCCCCTGAAAATTCTTCCTTCATGGAAAGGAATTTTGTCTGCAGGTTAAGATGTCTTCTGGATAATTCTTCTGGATTTTTGGTATGTGATTATTTTTGTAATATTAAAATATAATTTCCTTGCTTACATAAGTCTTAAGAATCCTTTGATCTCAAATAAGGGCCATTAGAGTATAAGGGAATAAAAAATGAAATCATTGGTGGTGTCACTAATTGTGTTTGTTTAAAGGAACAGTAACACCAAAAAATGAAAGTGTATAAAACTAGTTACAGTATAATGCACTGTTGCCCCACACTCGTACAACTAGTGTGTTTGCCTCACAAAGGCTACTATAGTTTGTATCAGGACTGTCCAACTGGCCCCCCCTCTGTGTGGCGCCCCACCTGTATGGCTGAAAAAGGCACAGGTTACTTTGCATATAAAAGATAAAGCCCTATTGTATTCTACAGAGCTTTCCATTCATTCAGATATGCTTTGGGTCTCACTGCTGACACGGACCCTGCTTGAGCATGCGCAGTTGTGGCTACCTGGAAATCGGCTTCTAAGGTTTCCCAAATCTTTGCAGGCGGCAAATACTTTTTGGTTGATTTGCTTAGCATTGGGGCACATGTATAAATATTACTTTCAGGGCTCTGACTCCCTTGTGCCTCCTGGCAGCCCTGCCTTTTAGAACATAGACACTTTTTTCTAGCAAATGGCATGCTTGCCTTTCAATGGCGTTACAACAGCGCTGTAAATAGATTTTAATTGTAAATAGTGACATGTAAAATATGCAAGAAACAATTGTTCATCTTGGTTTTTTTTTAGGCAAAAAGAGTTTAGCAACTGATGGGCATGGATTTTCTGCTTTATCATCCATTAATTTTTATTGCTTAGCCTTAGCTGCCCATCCCTAATTCCTGCATGTAAAATTCTTTTCTGTAGACCTCATACGTACAGACATTAGTGCCAGTGTTTTTGCTCATTCGGAAATGTAATCTGGCTCAAATATAGTTGGTCACATGTCCGCTTTCATTGGATTCTGATAGCCTGCTACCATTTTTTTTAAATAACTCTTAAAAGTCTAATTTAAGAAATCACATTATTTGTGTGTAGTTCTATAGAGAGGATTTTCCTTGCTATTGAGAGAGGAAGGTCAAATAAAATGCTTTATGTTGCCAAATCAGAATAAATCTAGTTTGATCACATAGGCCGAATCCAAACCCTAATTTGTATATTCAACATTTTTTTTTTCAATGCATCAATAAAGTAACATAATTTAAGCATTCGGATGAACACTTAAGCATTTGGCCAGATCCTGCAAAAAGTGCTTGAATTTGCCCAAACCAAATCCTGCATTTATTGCATGCCTACATATTAAAGCAGGGACTCCTGTCTCATTTAAAGAGATACTGACACCAGAAAGTAAACCTTTTTTCACATCTATAATAACATTGTCTTTGCATGACCTTCATTTTTGCCATAAAAGTATTTGCCCAATGCTTTTATATTACCTGTCTGATCCCACATGTTCCCCTATAAGGGGGCTGCCATATTTGTCCAGCAGGAGGCCATTAACATTAGAAGCTATAACTGACAGGCTGAGAAGGGACAGTCAGGTTTGCAAAACAAATCTCTCAGCGAAAATCAACATGACCTATAGGCAACTTTTTATGTACATTCAATGTACATACATTCCAAAAAAGTTGGGACACTAAACAAATTGTGAATAAAAACTGAATGCAATGATGTGGAGCTGCCAACTTCTAATATTTTATTCAGAATAGAACATAAATCACAGAACAAAAGTTTAAACTTTGAAAATGTACCATTTTAAGGGAAAAATATGTTGATTCAGAATTTCATGGTGTCAACAAATCCCCAAAAAGTTGGGACAAGTAGCAATAAGAGGCTGGAAAAAGTAAATTTGAGCATAACGAAGAGCTGGAAGACCAAATAACACTAATTAGGTCAATTGGCAACATGATTGGGTATAAAAAGAGCTTCTCAGAGTTGCAGTGTCTCTCAGAAGCCAAGATGGGTAGAGGATCATCCAATTCCCACAATGTTGCGCAGAAAGATAGTGGAGCAATATCATAAAGGTGTTACCCAGCGAAAAATTGCAAAGATTTTGCATCTATCATCATCAACTGTGCATAACATCATCCGAAGATTCAGAGAATCTGGAACAATCTCTGTGCGTAAGGGTCAAGGCCGTAAAACCATACTGGATGCCGGGCCCTGATCTCCGGGCCCTTAAACGACACTGCACCACAAACAGGAATGCTACTGTAAAGGAAATCACAGAATGGGCTCAGGGATACTTCCAGAAACCATTGTCAGTGAACACAATCCACCGTGCCATCCGCCGTTGCCAGCTGAAACTCTACAGTGCAAAGAAGAAGCCATTTCTAAGCAAGATCCACAAGCTCAGGTGTTTTCACTGGGCCAGGGATCATTTAAAATGGAGTGTGGCAAAATGGAAGACTGTTCTGTGGTCAGACGAGTCACAATTCGAAGTTCTTTTTGGAAATCTGGGACGCCATGTCATCCGGACCAAAGAGGACAAGGACAACCCAAGTTGTTATCAATGCTCAGTTCAGAAGCCTGCATCTCTGATGGTATGGGGTTGCATGAGTGCGTGTGGCATGGGCAGCTTGCATGTCTGGAAAGGCAGCATCAATGCAGAAAAATATATTCAGGTTCTAGAACAACATATGCTCCCATCCAGACATCATCTCTTTCAGGGAAGACCCTGCATTTTTCAACAAGATAATGCCAGACCACATTCTGCATCAATCACAACATCATGGCTGCGTGGGAGAAGGATCCGGGTACTGAAATGGCCAGTCTGCAGTCCAGATCTTTCACCTATAGAGAACATTTGGCACATCATAAAGAGGAAGGTGCGACAAAGAAGGCCCAAGACGATTGAACAGTTAGAGGCCTGTATTAGACAAGAATGGGAGAGCATTCCTATTCCTAAACTTGAGAAACTGGTCTCCTCGGTCCCCAGACGTCTGTTGAGTGTTGTAAGAAGAAGGGGAGATGCCACACAGTGGTGAAAATTGTCTTGTCCCAACTTTTTTGGGATTTGTTGACACCATGAAATTCTGAATCAACATATTTTTCCCTTAAAATGGTACATTTTCTCAGTTTAAACTTTTGTTCCGTGATTTAGGTTCTATTCTGAATAAAATATTAGAAGTTGGCACCTCCACATCATTGCGTTCAGTTTTTATTCACAATTTGTTTAGTGTCCCAACTTTTTTGGAATCCGGTTTGTATTTTGAGGAGTCATTTTTTAGTGTCAGTATCACTTTAATGTGTGTGTGTCTATAATGCCTTTGGGCCTAAAATAGAGGTGTTTTTCTTATAATTCTTTTATTTCCCTTTCTAATATCTTACTTTCCAGGCAATGAACTTTCAAGGTCGGCTGAAGTTTCTGCATGGTCAGAATAAGAAAGGGAAAGACGGGGCAATAATTCCCCCTCAGCTAGCCCTTTTCACTTTGGCTACTCCATTACAGTCTCCTTCAATCCTGGAGATCCGAACCAAAAACTTCATTTTCAGAACCAAGCACAAATTAGACTTTACGCCAATTGGTTGTGATACCAAGTAAGAGCTAATACTTTTACCATTACTGGCCATATGCCGACTATTTTTATGCTCCCTGTTGCTAATATAACATGAAAGCACCAGATTCATTCATTGTTATCTTCATTGATTTTTTTTGTGTGTTTTTAGAGGCAGTGTGGTGTTGGGATATACAGAAGCTGAGCTATGTGTGAGAGGAACTGGATACCAATTTATTCATGCTGCAGATATGCTGTATTGTGCTGATAATCATATCCGAAGTATGTAACTTTATGTAACTTAAAAAAAAATGTTATAAGAAGATCTAAAAGATATTATATCTGAAATGCATAAAACACAGGTCTCTTGTTTACATAGTTACAGATTTACTCATATATAATAATCTATAGCAACAAGTCTGCAGATTTTTAAATAACTTTATAACAAGTATGGATATAAAAAAAGAATTTGGGTTCCATGTTTAATTTGCAAAGGACTTTATATATACAGCTTTTATGTGTGGGTTACAGGTCTTTTTAAGGTATGGGGATCCAGATTATATTACCCCAGGTCCCCAAGCATTACGGATAATAGATCCTATTCCTTTATTTAATTACTTCCTGTACTGGTAAACATGTATGATAATAAATGATCCTTTTTTTCTTTCTTGTGTAAAAAAAAATGTTTATTGTCTTTGCAAAGTCTAAAAAGACACTGTTAGCTATATCTAACTGAAAGGGTTGCACTGATTAGTTGTATCATAGAGGATTTTTAGTTACCAGTTTATTAATTTCCCAGTTTCTTTATACACTGAATTGCCACATTGGCCGCTCACAGACACTATTATTACCTGATGCAGTGAACTGTCTATATAGTGAAAAGAAAGCAAGCGGCCTCCAAAAACCTAGACTTTTATAACATACAGTCCATGTAAAGTTTTTTTCTTTTTTAATTGACCGTGCAATCATTTATTCAACAAAAAATGATTAGATATGCCATTTAATTGGCTTGTGATAAAGATAAGCATATCCTTGTGCAACATCCACTCTCAGTTGAGCTTCAGTCTTCTGATAGATGGTTTCATATTATCCTCAAGCAACTCTTTGGTGCAATGAGGACTTGCTATTGGATACTATGATGCTGAGCTGCCCAGGCCCTGATACAGCAAAGCTGACCCAAACCATAACATTCCCCTATCATGGACTACAAAAGGCAAATGGTACATGATATGTTATATTTTACTACTTTTATCAATCTCTAACACATTGATAGTTAACCAATCTTGACTTCAGTGCAATTAATAAGTTAATAGATTTAACAATTGCATTTAGATTATTAGCTAGCTACACTTATGGGTAATACAAACAACAGTAAATGCCACAGTACATCTTGCCCTATTAAATGTTCTCTATTTTAAGGGGATGTTTTTGGATACTTATGTTTAGTCCTCATTTTATTTATTCATCTAAGCTTCTTACTCCTTGTCTTTAAAACTAGTGATTAAGACGGGGGAAAGTGGCATGACAGTGTTCAGGCTCCTTACTAAAGAGGCTGGATGGGTTTGGGTTCAAGCAAATGCTCGCCTCGTTTACAAAAATGGAAGACCAGATTATATAATTGCAACGCAAAGAGCACTAACGTAAGTAGTGATGTTTTACACAACTCTTTCTATTATAATGCACTGAATCATTTCTCTGTGTAAGATGTAAGTGTTCGTTGCCCTTTATGTGTTTGGTTTTGAAACCAGGGACATTTTCTTGTCTTATTGCTAGGAAAAATGTTTTAAAGGAATACTGTCATGGCAAAACATGTTTTTTTCAATATGCATCTGTTAATAGAGCTTCTCCAGCAGAATCCTGCTTTGAAATCTGTTGAAATGCAAACAGATTTGTTTATATTTAATTTTGAAATATTATATGGGGCTAGCCATATTCTTTATTTCCCAGGGTGCTACAGCCATATGACCTGTGCTCTGATAAACTTCAGTCAAACTTTACTGCTGCGCTGCAAGTTGGAGTGATATCACCCCCAGCAGCTGATCAGCAGAACAATGGGAAGGGAGCAAGATAGTAGTTCCCAGTAGATATCAGAATAGCACTCAATAGTAAGAAATCCTAGTCCAGCTTTGGACTCCTCCAGTTACATGGGAGTAACAATAGATTATCTGATAGCAGTTCTAATGTGTAGCGCTGGCTACTTCTGAAAGCTCAGACTCAGGCACAATGCACTGAGATGGCGCCTACACACCCAATATTACAACTAAAGCAAAAATTCATTTGTTGGTTCAAGAATAAAATTCTAAATGGTAAAGTGAATTATTTGCAGTGTAATTTAGAAATAAAAAGTATAAGCTAAAAATCATGACAGAATCCCTTTAAAACAGGTTATGGTTATATACTCTACATATTCATTCTATGGGAACAGTGGAAAAATACAAGGCAGGTGTTGTGTTCCCTAGTTCTACAAAATCATGTATGTTTTGGGTTGAACATACAGATATGTAATCGCTTCTTTGCAAACTTAATATACCAAAAGCTCCAAATTACAGAAACACTGTATCTCAGAGAGTCAATTTTAAGCTAATATTTATCTCCTTTTTCTCTGTAATAAAAAAAACAAAACAGCGCCTTTTAAATGTTGGTCACTAAGATGCATTCATCCATATCCTTGGAAAAACAATCCTCTTGCAGGGCCGGAACTAGGGGTAGGCAGAACAGGCAGCTGTCTAGGGCGCAACAATTGGGGGGCACCAGACAGGAGCCTCTTCTGCCTACCTCTCTAGTCTGTGCTCCGTTGCGCTATCGCACCCCACCTCCCCCAGCTCGGACCGCCCCTGTCCTCTTGGATTTATTTAATGTTTAATTAACCTTTTAAGGTATGGTGATCCAGTTTAAGCATAACCTTATCCAGAAAACCCCAAGTCCCCAGAATTCCACATAATAGGTCTGATACATGTAACGTCAAAAATATAAATGCTAAACTATGGTATCTAAAATGTGTGACATACTTAAGGGTACAGTCAGGGTACACCTTTAATAAAAAAAAGTTTAATATGAAAAGGCTGAATTTTGCATATTTTTTGCATAATCATAAAATTACATTTTTTTTTTTTTTCATCAAGATGTGCAGTTGGAGCCAGTTCCAAATTGGCTTTACCTCAAATTCTTCTGTACGATGCGGGAAGAAGGCCAAGACCTTGGGGTTGTAGGTAGAATGGGTAGGCAACATGTATAGTGTCACCTGATTACTTTATGTGTTTCATGTTTCATTTTAGGGAGGAAGAAGGAGCGGAACATTTGCGGAAGAGAAGTTCAAAACTGCCCTTCCTTTTTACAACTGGAGAGGCAGTTCTTTATGAAGCTTCATTTCCTCTGCAAACCATTATGGAGGTTACACCAACAAAAGCAAAGACAACAGCGGTCAAAGCCAGTTCTTCCAAAAGTGAAGGACCAGTAAATCCTGCCTCACTCTTGGGGGCTATGATGAGACAGGATGAGACTGTATACATTTGTCCACCAGCATCAAACACATTTTCTTTTGAAAACTTTTTACCAGATCTCAGAAGTGAAGTCAGCAATAACTTTCCCGGTAGTTGGCAAGAGAGTTGTTTGCCAGCAATAAATAACAATTTAAAGCTTGAGGGAGGAGCTTGTTCCCAGGGAAACTTGGCTCATACTTCTGATCGCCCAGAAGTGTTTCCTGAAAGCAAAAATAATGAACTTTATAATATTATGAATAGTCTTGGCATTGATTTTGACGACTTGGAAATGATCCAGCAGGATGAAGCATTTTTTAGGAATGAATTTGATTTTCCAGAACTTAGCGATATTGATGTAGCTGATGAAATCCTGACTTATGTACAAGAGACTCTAAACAAAAAAGCAGACTGTATGTATATGAACAATGTTCAGCAAATGCCTTGTGTACAAGAGCCGTCCAGTATGACACAGGATTCTGTGAAGCCACCACAAATACAGCAGCACCCAAGCAAAATGATGCCCCAACAACTGTGTCAAAAAATCAAACACATGCATGTCAATGGCATGCTCACAAACTGGAATTCTTTGAGCAATGTCCCTCCATCTTTTCAAGAGCAGCAGTGCGAGCAATACAATGTTTCCAGTATAAACAACATGACTCATGAACTTTACAAATCTGAACTTAGCAGTGCTCCCTATCCTTGCAAGCAGGAGTATATGCCTTATCAGGAGTCAGTGCCCATAGTGCCACTACCTTCAAACCTTACCCAGATGGACTTTGATCTTGGAAATGTGGAAAGATCAGTTTATCCTAATCCTTCAAATGTGGAGGGTTTTCTGGATTGTTTACCACAGAACTCTGGAATCCAAGAATGTGGCTTAGACTCACAGACAATAATGGTGACTCCTCAGTCTTGCTATTCTGGCGCTGTATCAATGTATCAGTGTGTACCTGAATCATCCCCGGCAACGTGCCTAAATCAGATGCCATATAATGCAGTAATGGCAGCTCAGCAGCCAATATTACATGAAGTAAGTTTCAATCTAAAGAAAGCTTTTTTATATACCTGACTGGATTTTGAACTATTAAAAATGGGTCTGTGTTAACATTTTGGTAAAAAAAAAAAATGGGCCATAAATTAAACATCTCAGGGGTCATTTAGAAACAGAGCCAAAATTGAGGTGAATGTTACATATTTCATTATAGGACAACTCAAGCTCATTTTCTGAGTCCCACAATCCATGCTTTACATATTAAATAGAATATCAGTACTGGTTAATACTTCACTCTGCTTGTATGTGGTGATGTTCCTTTGCGGCTACATGTAATGAAGTAACCTCGGTTTCCAAATTCCTTAATGGTAAATGTGCCATCATGTTAAATGCATATAGCAAAAGTACATATTTATGTTCTCAG
This sequence comes from Xenopus tropicalis, assembly GCF_000004195.4. Lineage (NCBI taxonomy): Eukaryota > Metazoa > Chordata > Amphibia > Anura > Pipidae > Xenopus > Xenopus tropicalis. The sequence continues at coordinate 37,685,942 of NC_030682.2, forward strand.
AGGGAAAGCACTTGAAGAGATAATTAACCTGGGTCTGGATTAGCAGACGTATTGAGCAGATGAAATTGGACTTTTCCCAGCCATGAGAGTAATAGTTAATGGTATCTACGATAGGTGCCTAATTATCAATTGCAAATAGATCTTTTTTCAATTACTAGACCGGTGTATAGATGTACTAAATGATGAACGGTTTTAAAGTCTGCACTCCGGGTGCATTGTAAATGTGACTGGGTCAACCTTTAATTGGCAGAGAATAATAATGTGTCTGGGCACAAATAATGCTCCCATGGGTGGACATCGATGCTGTTTTTTTCCCCCAGATTATGTTCAGCAGCATGGATTGATATTAGATTGTGCATTTGCGCAGCAAGTACAGTTTCTGTTGGTAAAATGCGTCTGTGCTTTAATTTTTTAATATTCCTTAGCTAGCCTGACACCTGTGGTCAATATGCAGCTCTGGAAGGATTTTAGCAAGCCAGGTGATTAGTCGGCTGCAATAAATCTTCGCTAAGGAGAAATCTTCTATATTTGGTTACTCAATGGCAATAAAGTGAATCCCTGATAAGGAAAACATCCAAACACTTCCAAGGCAACCTTGGGTGACTTCAGAAAAACAGCATGCCACATATGTTTTCCCACCGGCTATTCACGTTATTAAAATAAATGACAGCTGGGAAAGCATTTAGGGGAGATTTGTCACCCGCAGTAGCCCATATTCAACTGAAAAGCATATGCCGCACTTTGTTTTCCGAAGTTTCCTTGAGAACTTTGGAAAATGAAGTGCCATTTACTTATTTCTTTTAATTTAATAATGCATTTTGGCTAATATGTTTTTTCTTCCAACAGTTCCACAATGGATTTAACGGAGTCAATGTAAATGAAACGTACGCTGCACCCATGGATATTGTAAACAGTGCCCCAGCTGCCAACCATCTTCCACCTCATAACCTTCACCATCACCAAACGGATTCCAAACATTTCCCTGATCTACAATCAAGTGGATTTATGTAAATAAATGTGAGGAGAGCAGCATTTTTTGCACGCTCAGATAAGTTTTTCTGCTGGCCTGAATAAACAGACTTCATACTAAAAATGCTTTAAAAGCTTGATCACATCCTGCAAAAAAGTTTATTTAGGCTAAATGCACTTTGTAAGCCACAGAAGCTGATGGCTAACGTGATGAGCGAGGGCTGGCCAGGCCGGAGCTGGATTCGGAGAGCGCTTATTTTGCAAAAACATAAAGAGCTGTTGTTTTCCCATACTCCTTACTTTCAGTGGAGTTAAAGTATGTGTATTTTTTTCAATATATGTGTGTAATATATTCTATCCAGTTCAAAACATAAGATAAGGCAAATGTTTTTTTAACCCTTCACCGCTGTATAATCAGTTTGCTCAACTCTAAAGCACTTAGGGCCAAATATCTAAATGCTTGGTACACTTTTATTTATGTAAAGAGACCATGCTTTTGAAATATGCATGGAATTTCCAAGAAATGGAATGATTGCTGTAATATGGTGTAACTACAGCACTTACTTCAAGCAGCAGTCTCATACCGTGCATTATTTTAAACTGGCAGGTCAGTTTACTATGCATCTTAAATTGCACTAACTGATGCACTCTATTAGAATAAATACAGTAGAATGCTTTTTATCCACTGCCTTCTGTGCTGGTATCCGATGCATTGTAATGCTGCAGTGTCTTCTTTACCATAATGTGTGTCCCTTTAGGAGCACTTGTTTTTTAGGGTTTAGAGAAAAGGCCAAAGATTTAGCTCTGATTTTGAAAGCTGACATCAACACATTGCAAGATGTTCCATATACATATATAGATATATATGTGTATTCATATTCATTAAGATTATTTTTTTCTCTTTCCAGAAATATCTAAACAGCTTCCATAACTTGCAAGACCTGAGCTCCTATTCTACAAGGGGCAAAATTTAAAGGGTAAAAATAAGTTTTTCAAATGCTTAAAAATTTAATTTGCAATATCATATCAAATAATTGAATGTTAAGATAAAAACTACTAAAATGAACAGTGTACAGTCCTGGGTTTTCTGTCTCCTCCAAGCCACTCAAAACCCTTCTCAGGCCAATGGAAGAGGCCACAATAAGCCATTAGTGTAAGACCATACTAGGGCAGTGCTTGTAAGTGAATGTCAAGTCCAGCAGGAATTTGCAGATAGGAAATGCTTTCCTTTTTTAAAAATACATCTGCCTTAGCAGTATAGGGTTAGGTACCAGTAGATGGGCTGGACAGACTTGAAACTTAGAGACTAAAAACCCTTCATTAATTTTCTTTTCCTTCCATTAGGCAACATATGGGAAAGGATTTTTGCATGAACACTTGCCTGTGTACCTCATGCTTACCCATGTTTGCCAACCTAAATGTTTGCCTAAATTCATGAGCTTATGATTATGCACATAGAGTAATCACTCCAGTAGATCAGTGGGCTCAGATGTGTGGCCCAGTCATTCAGGCAGCAGTATCAATTAAAGTAATTAACAGTGCTACACCATAGCCATTTCACCTTTTGAAACTAATTATATTAATTGAAATTTAAATAAAGGATTTTGTAATTTTAAAGCATTATTTTTAATAAACTTGTTTTTATATGAGCTTGCTAAAAGCATTCCCAATAGAAGGCCTAACCCTTCGCCTTTCTGGCAAAGGATTGTAGGTCTGCCTTGTAGAACAGTATAGTTGGTAGGTGTGCTTGCTGCTTAATAATAATGCCTCTCTCATCACCATTATTGTCTCTGCCCTTGAATTACTGAATAGTAATTGCATCATTTAGTCTCTATATATTGGCCCCAAAATTTTTAGCATCTTGTCATTGGCATGACTTTTAAGCTCTTAGTATTCTGGGTTTTTTTTGTTTTTTTTTGAGTCTCCTTTAATGATTTGTAGACATTTTTATGGCACACTTTATTTAAATTGCACATTTTGACCCTGTTTATTCAGAGAAAGACAGCTTTATAGTAAGATACATGTAAATAATTTGTTTTCTGCAAGAAAACAGAGTCAATTCTCTCCAGATTTCCTTTATTCTTGTATAAATATATATATTAATATTGATATATACTAAGTCACTAATCTTTTAGTAACAATTTACGCCTTGTGCTTAAGATTTAGTGACTTGCCCAAGGCCTATGCTCCTCCCTAAAACGAACTGCAAACCTTTTGTAATGTATCCTACTCAGCCTATGATGAAGGGCGGAGTTGTGAAACTATGTTCTGTGATTACTATATCCCTCAATTCATTGCCATGCAGACATTTAGAGCTACACATCAGGCAAAATGGTAACCAGAGGTTAAACAGATGTATAATGAATAAGCAAATGGGCCAATTAAGCAGAGATAGAGATGTATAGATAATAGACTTATAGGCTAACATATGTATACGGTAATAGATATGATCCAGATACATTCAGAGCACAGAGATTTAGATATGGACAAATAGCTACAAATTTACAGGGAAGTACATCTTCAGCGGGTAGTAGATGCTGAACCTTCTACATACGAGTGAACAATAATGTAGCAAAACTGTGTTTTTTTACGTGAGTCTATAACAGCCCGGCTGAATTAGGAGTACAGCTATAGCTGTGAGCAACAGGGTAGCTATAATAACAAGGAGAAAGGGTACATATACCCTTGTTCATGTTTTGATATTTGTCCATATTTATTATACTTCCAACACCATCCATTGTAAAGCACTTGGGCATAACCCTCACACTGTACAGCAGAAACCATCCAACCTATATATCCTTTATAGTTGGCTTGTTATGCTGCCAATATCTTCACATTCAGCAACAGGCTGAAGTGCTATATATATATATTTATATGTTCAGTAATTGCAGGTCTAGTGTTTAGTCTTGCAATGAAAATTCATGTATACTCACCGCCTTTCTGATAAGCACTAGCTTCCAGTTGCTATGAATTGCTTTGAAACACAAGTGTGCCGATATAGTAGTGTGAGCGCAGACTGATCGCATTTTATAATATTGTGTGAAATGTTGTCTCACTTTAGTCTACAAGCAAATTTTATATTGCAATGCCTGTTTTTATTTGGATTTTAAGTATGAAAGAAGAGTCTTATTCATTTAGCAGCTTGTAATGAATTCACTGTTGCAGGTTGTCCACACACTCTTTACTTTTCAGTTGCTCGACAAATAGAATTTATAACAATTCCATTTTCAGTTTTGAGCAAGAGCTGCCGTGTTGCTTGCTTTGTTTGAGCTGAACAGCCCTCCGTAGAAAAAAACATGGATTCATTTTAAGGGAATTGCTCCAAATGAATTAAAAAAATCATATATTGCATTACTTCTATGCATTGCTGTAAATATAATATGCAGAGCATGAATGTTCCTTGTTGTGCCCCCATCCTATATAAATTCTTACAAACTAGGTATGTTTTCCCTTTATTGGATTTCAGACTGCTTATATTTCAGCATCTAATAATGAAACTTTTAAAATCATCTGTATTTCCTTCCAGCTTAATGTGATTATTTTTAGTTCCTTTATCTGCATTTTGTATGTACAGGATTTAGTGTTTGTGCTGAGGTGACTGATATATTGTCATGTATGGAATATACTTTGGCTTTTGTGATTGTCATCGTAGCGACGGAAAGGCAAACACCATGTTATTATGGTGACTGCCTCTCTGTGCCTCAGCCTATTAGTAGTAACAGGGGAAATCAACCTGTGCCTTATCTTGTGTTCTTATGTTTGTTTCATATCTGGCTCTATGCAACGTCTCTCAACAATGTCCACCCGTCCACTCATCACGGATGGGATTTGCATTAGGGTTTTGTGTGTATAGTAGATGAACGCAGTATTCTTTTGTTTAATGTATCCGCAATGAAATGGATGTTTTGTTAAAGCAGCAGTTTAATATGATGTACAGAAATAAATTTCCCTGAAACTTGCACTTACATGGAGTCCTAGATTTTCTGTAATGAAGGATTCCCTGCTTGCATTTAGTTTGTGAATTAATACAGTTGCATTAAAGGATTTCATTAGTTGATCCTTGTTTACTTCTGTCTCCATGTATGATGCTTATGACCGACATTGCAGTTTTGCTGTACTAGGCCTGTTACAAGTGGAAGAGCTACATGGGTGACTTTCTTGCTGCAAGGGAGCCGTTTCTTTGCATTGCACCTTCATCTTTAAACCCCATTTTTAACAGGATTTGTCTGACATATATATTCATTTTCTGCCTATTTGAATGTATAAATGGAGTAGAAACTACAATATTGCCTTTATTGTTGTTTGTACCCACCTAATCATTGAGTAGAATATGGTTGTTTCCACTCTTACGATGTATGCATTGAATGTGACCATAGCCTAGGCTTTATTTCTATTGCCTGATAGAGAGTAAGTATAAACTCTGAAACACTTTACACTTTCCTTTTAATTTCAGATTTTTCCCTATATTTATTAATTAAAACAATAGGCAAAAAGTATGTTTAGTGCATGCCCTATCCATTGAACTCATGTTGAAAAAGGGGGTGCACTGCTACTGCAACATGGGCAAAGTGTTCCCTGATCCACCATTCTAAAGCAATTACTGCATGGTTTTACTGGGGCACACTGTATACCCTTTAGCAATGACTTTAAAATGTTTATATGAGATTTTATCAACTCTATAGAGGCTGCAGTAACCACTGTGCAACTATTGCCAAGAGAGTCGCCTGTGTAGCACAACCCTAAACATGCCCAAAAACCACATATGTGATCCCGAATCAGTTCTGTTCATGTTAAGTAAAGGAAAAGGTCAATGACGAATAAAACACAAATCAGGTTAGAACTGATAAAGTCGCATTCTTTTTTTAGTAGCTATATTGTCCCATTTCCAACAGATTTTCCTACTTGTCATACCCACTGCTATCCACATTATAGAGAACAAACTGATTATTCACAGTCAATGTTGCTGCTTTCACTTTAAACCATAACAAGTGTGTTAATTGTTACATGTTATATTATACCTGCTGAATTATAGCTTGTATTTTTTTTTTATATAAGTACAAATATTTTGTTCCACAAAAACTTTGTAACATTAAGTGCTATATTTTCTTTTGTTTTTCATCTTGTCATTCACTAAAGTAGGTTAAAAAGCCAAACTGCAAAATGAAATATGTTGTTTTTTTCCCCTAATCCTTAATAGATTTTGTGCAGTTGCACCATTTTGGATTCGGGGAAAACTGTTTAAGAAAAAAATGTACATGTTTAAAATAAAAATGTGTGTGCAGTGTAATTTATATTCATTGAACAAAAGTATCTTTTTATGTAAAATGTATAATTCTGAAACTTCTCTTTTTTTGCCGATTTAAGGCAAACAAAACTATTACAGACTAAGAATTTGTGTTCTGTGTAATTTAAAATGAAGCAGAAAACAAAGAAATTGTTGAGTTATGTTTTTTCTTTTCTTTTTGTATATTGTTTAATAAAAAGACAATCATATGGACTGGAATGGATTCACTTTGGAATAACGATACCGTGTGCAACATAGGATTTCATTTATTGCAAAAATAAAGGCATTCACTCATAAAAAAAATAGATTGTTTAATCAGCTTTGCTTTAACAAATCCCTCTGTGACACAAATGTGGCATTACATGAAATAACATAGTGTAATTGTAGCATTTAATGATTCTATGAACATGTTGAGCATTTACATTCAGCAATATTTGAAACATATTAATGAAGGGTTCACTGGAATAAATGCTTGTGCAATGTCTCATATACACGTAGCTAGAGTCAAACAGACCTCTGCTGATATGTTTGGCCATCGGGCAAGCAACTTACATTTTGCCTATATCACCAAGTGCCAAGCGTTCAGAGCTGTTAAATGTACTGCTGTGCTCCTGTAAAGTCATGCTTGGTAGTCTTTGCTCTAGCTGAGCCTTTAATGGCCATTTCTAAAGATTCCTTTTAAAACATTTAAAATCTAACTTCTTTCCACACACCATCATTTTTCTCTCTCCTAATTCCTTCCTTCAAGGTATGCTCTGTACTACTTTTCTTGGCCTTTAGATATAATCTGTAAGACCTAAAATATGGTAATAAAATCATCACAGAATGGAACTGGTTGGTTTTGTTTAAACAGCACACATATTGCCACTAATTGGGTATTTGTGTATAGGTATAGGACCTGTTATCCAGAATGCTCGGGACCTGGGGCTTTCCGGATAAGGGATCTTTCAGTAATTTGGATCTCCATGCCTTAAGTATACTACAAAAATCATTTCATAATATTTTAAACCCAATAGGATTGTTTTGCCTCCAATAAGGATTAATTATATCTTAGTTGGGATCAAGTACAAGGTACGGAGAAAAAGGAAGTCTTTAAAACTAGAATTATTTGCTTATAATGTAGTCTATGGCAGATGGCCTTTCCGTAGTTCGGAATTTTCTGGATAACGGGTTTCCGGCTAAGGGATCCTATAGTGTTCCTGTATTTGTTATGCAGTTTTGTTTGTGTTTTTGACAAAATACATGTTTTGTATGACTTTTTGTGAGCTGATGCTTTTGTGCCATTTGTTTTTTGAACATTTGGCAAAGGGATGGGTCACCTTTAAATTCTACATTGCATATTTGGCCTTCATTTTTTTTTTTTTTATAGTTTTCAAATTATTTCCCTTTCAATTCTTTCTGAATCACTGACCCCAACAGCCAAAAAACAATTGCTTAATAGTTTGTAAACAATTTTATTGGGATAGTTACTTTTTAATTTATCTTTCTATTCATTCCCTCTCCTATTCATATTCCAGACTCTCATTCAAACCACTGGTTACCAAAGTAAATAAGACCCTAGCAATCAGGTAGCTGCTGAAATTTCAAACTGGACAGCCGCTGAACAAAAAGCTAAATAAACTGCATAATATAAAAAAGATAACCAATTGCAAATTGTCTCCGAATATCATTGTCTGTCATGCTAAAAGTTAATTTAAAGGTGAACAACCCCTTTAGTGTGTGTGTGTGTGTGTATATATATACACATATATATATATATATATATATATATATATATATTGTGGGGGTTCACTCGCTGGTAGGCTGCAAATGAGGCAACTGCACACACCAAGACCGGTGTAAGGGCTTCCTGCCCGCGTTTATTTTTCAGCGGTTGCAGAAGTTTCCCCTCGCAGGGGGTATAAAACAAGAATTGGAACAGAAATATCAAGCCTCCTGGCTAACACAAAAATAAATGCTTCTCTTTCTCCTGAAGCTGAGCAAATCCAGCAGCGTGTCTCTCTCTCACACACACAGGCTCATCAGCTCCCCTGCACAGCTTCAGGTGTACTACAAATAGGCCTAGGGCCTCCTGAAAACCTGGCCTATGGATTTGGGAATCCACCCACCCTGCTCTTGCGGATTCCCCGTAAGACCAGCCCCGGATCAACAATTTAAAAAACTGCAGAGAAACAAAGTGTTTCTATGCCCCAAAACACTGCTGGTCTCACCTCAGTAAAAATGTCTGAGAATCCGTGGCCCAACATACCTGTTGTCAATCACTTTTCCCCAGGAAACCAGGGACCTTTTTGTCACCATACCACAATATATATATATATATATATATATATATATATATAAGCTGACTTTGTACAAACCATGTTACTAAACATGTCTCTTTTCACTAAAATGCAGACATTTTTCCTTAAGTGTGTGCAAAATTGTGCTGGGGTAATGTGTATAGTATACAATACAAGTCACTCACCTACGTGCACCCAATTAGTTTTGATTGATTCATGGGATGAGCTGTATTTTTTGTATATATAATAATATATGTATACACAGGTTATGCTGAATGCTCGGGACCAAGGGTATTCCGGATAAGGGGTCTTTCAGTAATTTGGATCTCCATACCTTAAGTCTGCTAAAAAATCAATAAAACAGTAGTTAAACCCAATAGGACTGTTCTGCCCCCAATAAGGGCTAATTATATCTTAGTTTGGATCAATTACAAGGTACTGTTTTATTACTACAAAGAAAAAGGAAATCAGTTTTAAAATTCTGAATTATTTGATTAAAATAGTCAATGGGAGACAGGCTTTCCGTAATTCGAAGCTTTCTGGATAATGGGTTTCCGGATAAGAGATCCCATACCTGTATATGTATGTATGTGTATATATATATATATATATATATATATATATATATATAATATATATATATAATAGGTTTGGTTTGTTTTTTCCACTGAGGAAGAGCACAGTTAGTGCTCGAAATGTTGGATTTCTTTGCTTAAATAAACTTATCATTTTTTTGCCAAGTCCTGGTGTGTGCAGCTCACTGTCTTGCTTTATATATTTTTGCTAGCACCCTGGGTATTTGAACTTTAATAGGGTGTGCTCCGTTTGTTCCTGTATATATATATATATATATATATATATATATATATATATATATATATATATATATATATATATATAGCAATATGGATTGTGGAATAAGTGAAATCGTCATAATATTTTATTATTAATCAAAAAAAGTACATTTAAAAATAGCATAAAAATTTCCCATATGTAAAATAAAATAGAAAATTATTCTCTCCCTCCAACTGCAATGGATTCTATCATGTTCTTTGGTAACATATATGAGACAAGTAAATCCCCAGAGGATTTTTTTCTGTTCCATAAATATATTATATACAAATATGCCTAGTTTCCTCTCAGGAAATGGGACAATTCCTAATTTTGTAGGGGTAGCTCACATTTGTAACCGTAAGGTGGGTGAACTATTGCATTACAGTATATTATCAAAACTTAGTTATAGACCTTCCCTGGATTAATGTCTTGCATCGTAAACATGGAAATCATCTATTACAAAAGGTAATTAAGGAATTGATGAAGGTGTGTATCTCTATTAACACTGCGAATTATACCATTTACATAAACCTTTAACCTATTGAAATCCATGGGGTAGGTTAAAAAATCCTTTACAAGTGAATAGAGAGTTGGGGTTTAAATTGCTAATTACAGGTTACCATTGGTATATATGGTAGGGTAGTTAAAGGAGATGGAAAGTTACAATTTCTGGGGGGCGTCAAATTGTTAGGCACCCCCAAGCGATTGTTATCACTTACCTGAAACCTCCGCCCATTGCTCCTGTTAAAAGAAAACTGCACTGGCCTGGGTGTATGCGAGTGCTTCTCTTGCTCCTTTGGTCTTCGCGCATGCACAGTAGAATAAAAATCCAAACTGCAAATAAAAAGCCGGCTTTTTGTGCGGCCCCAGGATCACTACGAAAGGAGAAGGAAGGAAGAGGATTGCTCAACTGCATTTATCCCGGCCAGTGCAGTTTTCTCCTGACAGGAACACTAATATTTTTATATATTCAATTCAACTATTCAGTCCCTGTGTTTTATAGAACTATGGTTTGTAACAATAACAGCTTTATGTATTTTAGGGTAATTATGCACCAGCTTATGGAGTGAATTGGGCCCTTCCCTCTAGGTGACTATGCTCCAGGCATTTCAGGTTAGTTAGATGATGCTTACGCAGCTCAGTTTTAAAATACTACCACCAATTATTTGATCAAGCTCAGTGATTTAAATTGGGCTTATCTGTTTAGATTCCTTGACCTGCTAAAGGATCAATGCCTTATAGTCTGATGCCTTCTGCCGTACCTTACTGTAGGAATAGGCCAATCAGATAAAGACATTTACCTCGGCCTCTGGGGGGGCTGGAACAAAAAAATCATTATTCATAAAGAACCATGTCTTGAGTTTGTCAAGAAGCCCAAGAGTGAGCAAGTTAAGATATAAGGTTTAACAGTCAGACGAGACTGTAATGACAATTTTTGACCAAAGTGCATAGCAATCTGTGTAGCAAATGTAACACGGATGGTAGCATTATGCTGTAGGGCTGCTTGCTCATGAAAAGTTTTTTTTTTTTTTAATATCAGTGCATATATAGATATATTTTACTGCTTACTCGTGGCTTATATTTTATGAATTCCACTATTTCTTTCAAATTAAGCATTTTATTGACATTAAAATAAGAACTCGTTTTCCGTGTTCAAGTTTTAAATGCTATATTAATGCCTTTAATGTATTCATACACTATTATTACACTTGTATTTATATGACACCAGTATGTTAATGTAGCACTTTACAGTGATATGGCTATGTGCTTGTGGGGGTGTTTGTGTAGGGATAGTTTCCTTCTATAAAAGTAGAAATGTGGTCAGATGCATTTGCATCCATTCCATCACTCATTCAATGTGATAATCACTGGTTACTTTAATGGGTCCCTTGGTGTCAGCTTCCTAAATTACAAGATCCTAAATGATCCTGAAACCATTTTGATGCATATTTTGTTCTTTTCTATTTGTAGCTCAGAACTTGCTTATGCACTGCTGACAACAAACTGGGCCTTTTTTAATATACAAGAAAATATGGTTTCCTCTCAAACCCAGATTTTAAGAGGAAAACAATTGCATGCATTGTATATTACAGGTCCATTCCACTGATCAAATGCTTGTGTAACCAAAGCATAAAGTAGCCCGGTCTGTCTACAATGAAGGGCTTATAAGCAATTCTGAGGTCCCACAAACCCTCATTCCAGTACAATATGTGCCATTTACAGGAAGCAGAAAGCGAATGCCAGCAATAGTGCGGTGTTTGCATTCAGTATTTTTTTTTTATTTTAATAAGCAGTGTCTGTAGGCAAGGGATGATGGAAAATGGCAGTTCTGCAAAGCAAACACAGAATAACTAGTGCTAAGCTGCTTTCACTTGGTGGGCTTTAATGTGTGATGTTCTTCCCTTGCACCAGCAACATAACATTCCACTTTAAAGAGAGAGAAATAAACACTTTGAAAGGAAAGAGGGAAATCTTGGTGTTTAGTCTTATTTCATTTTGCCTCCAGCTGCATTCACTTCTTATGATTTTTTTTAAAGCAAGAAGTGACTTGCTTGAGTAACTAATAGGAAACTGCATGCATCACAGCTTAGAGAATAAAGGGGTATTTGGCAGGGTCAGCATTAGAGAAAAGTAGGCAATAGAGGAGGGTTGATTATTGCTTTTTATTATTCTTCCCAACATCCCCAACTCATTTCATTGTGGAACTTCCTGAAGCTGAAGTCTCAATATGGAGACCTCCAGATACTAGGTGCTGGAGTAACCAAAATGTGCAGTACTTCTATGGAGATGTGTAAATCTAAATCATGTAATATTAGGTGCAAAGTTTGTGCCAGTAGTAAACCACAGCATCTAATTAGCAGACAGAATTTATTAGTTAGCTGTTTAAGGTCCATGACAGATGGGGAGATTAGTCTCCCTTGTTGCAGGCGACTAATCTCCCCGAAATGCCATCCCATCGGCTAGAATAAAAATCGCGGTGGGATGGCAAAAGCGATGTTGCCTTGAGAGGAAACTTTGGCGATTTCGTCGCCACATATGCCATCCCACCGGCGATTTACATTCTAGCCAGTGGGATGGCATATCGGGGAGGTTAGTCGTCTGCCACGGCCCTAAGAGCAAAGGTCTAATTGAAAGCTTACATGTATATTATACTAGATGTCTAGTGATTACCACCCCCTCCCCCCCAAAAAAAGTGTTAGTTCCCCTGGCCCAAGTATGGGGACCTTTGAAGGGCTTAGCCTAAAGGCCAGATAGGGTGATGGCACATAATTGTGTTTTGTTGCCCATAGAAAATTGCTTCTCCCACATGCCACATAGCAGCTACCTCTTGCCGTTGGAAACCACAGCAGGAATTTCCATGGTTGAAGCAAATGAATTGCTTAATCACAAAAAAATGGAGCATTCTGTAATTTATGCAGTCCCCAATGGCAAGGTATTTTGGGTGCTTTTCACCCTGGGATGAAAAGTGATTTCCCATGACCAAAAGCGCTCTGTGGGCCAACACCCTAAGGTTGGACCTCCAAGGGGGCTGAAACGGAAAAAAAAAAGACACCTTGGAACCTACAATTCCCTCTGTTGCTTATAAGGCCTTAGGTTTTTTTCCTGCTGTTCCCCTGATAAAGAACGGTGACTGATATCCCAGTTGTATAACTTATAACAGGCTACAACATGTTCATCAAATGAAGGTGATTGCTCATACCCTTTAGAAGTAGTTAGCAAATGGACATCCTTTGTCTTCAGCAGCCTTGAAAACATGTACCTCTCCAAGTTTTCTTGAACTGCAAATCCCTGAATTCTGATGACAGCTGACTGTTTTTGCAGGGTGCTGGGAGTAGCAGTACAGCAGCTTCTGGAGGCTAGAGACACAGGCAGGCCTTTAGTACAACGCTTACATTGGGAAATGATATGCTGGTTGTAATGAGTATAAATTTAGGGAAGCATTTGGCAGCAAAGCCTACAATGTACAGTGTAAAGCTGGCAATGTATGTTAAGTGCTAGAATAGGAAGATTTCACAGCTCTGTTCCCTTAGGGCCTTTGCTGTCAAGTGGCTGCCTTCCAAATTCTTTAATATAATGGTCTCTGCGAAATAGCTGCTCAAGGGGAACACAGCACAAAATCATTTTGACTATATTTTTCTCGTCCAACAGGGCTTTTTGCACAGACTTTTGTGTTAGTTTTTGCTTCCTATCTCGGCTGTTTGTATTAAGGCTGCAGTTCTGAGTAAAGGTAGCTTTCAGTATCCTAAAGATTGTTAGATAGTGTCTTTATTGTAATTTTGATGTATTGTTCTGCATTTCTTCCTCCTGAAATGTTGAATGTGATGTAGTGGGTTAGTGTCACTGGCCCCACAATAGAGATGAATCCAAAGAACCGCTATCATACCCATAGTGGTATTCATGAAGAATGGCTCATAAAATGGTTGTAAAGGAGAGGATGGTAAAGAAAGAATTGACTGTAGAAAGACCGCTTAAAAGAGATTCTGTCATGATTTTTATGGTATCCTTTTTATTTCTAAATTACACTATTTATATTGCCAATATTTCACTTTACTGTTTAAAATGTTATTCTTAAACCAAAAAAATGTCTCTTTTTAGGTAAAATATTGGTGTGTAGGTGCCATCTTAGTGCATTGTTCCTGATTCTGAGCTTTCAGAAGGAGCCAGCACTACACATTAGAACTGCTTTCAGATAAGGTACTGTTCTAGCCAATGCACTGTCAATTGGACCCAAGTGACGTAATAACAAAGTAGGGTTTCTCCTGCTTGTGTGCTATTCTCCTGTCTACATTTAGCAGTGCAAACGATTGCAGAATTAATTGGATCTCTATAATGCTGAAATCTTCTCCAGCCTCTAGAAAACCTGCTTGTTGGAAGGTTAAGGGGTCTTGGGTGTAAGAAATCATAGCCTCTTATTGCATACATTATGTAATTAATGTATTTGGGGGTAAAGTTTCCACTGCCTCCATCTGTATTTGATGTATTTGGGGCTATAATTCTCACCAATTAGATGAATGGAAATTGGCTGAATTTAGATGCTTGATTTGTGGTTCTCCATAACAGAGCAGTGCATATAGGAAAGACCTGTGTGTTTGTGTAGCTTTATAGCACCTGGGTGATAACACGTGTGATGATCAGTCACTTCAACTTTACTTTTCATGGGGAAACTCAGACATTTGGGAAGCCTGTAGATTTTCTAGCAGCAATCAATGAGAACAGCACAGTCAGGATACAAAAATGAACTGGTATGGTTTTTAGGCAATGAGAGGGGCCACATACCTCTGAAAAAGTTTTGCAATCAAGCTGTCTTTCACTTTTAAACTAATACATTCTAAGAATGAAAGTGGCCATAATTCCAGCCTTAGAGCATCTTGTCCTTTTCCCAGTACTGTGAGGGTTTCATGTAAAGCAGGCTGACCTTTCCTGCTAAACCACAAGATTGCACAGCATGCACATATATAATCTTTCTGTGATCTGGAGGTGGAAAGCTATTAACATTTTTAGAAGTGAATAAAATGCTAACATGAGTCTCCACGAGAAATGTATCTTTATGGAAACTGTTCTCTGCTACAGTTTAGATTTAGATCTGCCTGAGCCTAGGGGCAGGACCGCAAAATACCCAATGATATAGTGCTTTGTTCTCCACTTTATAGAACACTGCTAAGGCCCCATCTAGAACATGCAGTTTTGGTCTCCAGTGCTTAAGGGGGGATATGATAACTGTATAAAAGTATAAGGGGTACATATAATAACCTTTATAATGCTTTATTTACCAGTAGGTTCTTCTAACAGACCAAGGGCACCCATTCCAGTTAATATTTCACCCCCCACGTGGCAAATTAAAGAGGATTTAGATTTTTTTTTTCCTTCCTCCGGATCAACTAGCAGTTAGGCAGGTTATATATAGGCATTAAGGTTGCACTTGATGGAAAATTGTCTCTTTTTCTACCTAATTCAGTATGTTTTAACTACAAATTTAAAACTCAGGTATTTAGGGTAAGGGTATGGCAGCACAGGGCACACTGGCACCTCTGCTGCTTGGTTGCAGTGCAATCTGTGAACCAGGGCCCTGTTTAAATAAATCTTGTGGTTAAATATCAGTCACAGCTTGGCATTTCTCCCCATCCCTATGATACTGTGTTTATACAATCCACACCGACTAACGAGAAAACAAATCTAAAAGACATTGAACAAGGATAATGAAGAAAAAGAAACAATAGTGAATGAGCAATTCTGTAAATAAAACAACACAAGCCATAAGTATAGACAGGATTTAGACACAATTAAGTGAGGCTGAGATTGTATAATCATTACATTGAAAAATGACAGAATGAAATCCTCGGCTTCAAGTAATCACCCAGCAGTGATGTGTATATACACTTTGTTACACGGCCTTTGATGTTACGTGATTTATGTCTCCGGATACAAGAAATGCCTCAAGGTGAAGCACTGCTAGCTTATTCTTGGAAGCTGACAAGAGGAGACATGCCTCACGTGTCTCAATTTGAGGTCTTGAATTTTGTGCAAGAACCCTTTTTTTTCCATACAGTTCCTATAAATATATTTTCATTTATGCTTCAGGTACGCTTGCCTTGCAAAGTTTCCGAAGATCTGTAATCCACCTATAAGCCTTATAGTGTGCCGCCATCAAACATTCTGGGCAGGCTGCCATTGTTAAAGGGTGCCTACAGAATACCATAAATCCGCTTATCCCTGTAACCTAAAGTGCGTGGGCTGAGGAAAAAATGGTATTAAACTTCAGTTTCTTGAATTAGTATACCAATGGCAGTGTGAGTGCTTAGAAGGGTATTTGATCACAATGTAGCATACATAATGGTAGCTGTTCCCAATAGAATTACAATAAATTATGTTTTTTTTCTTCCCTAGCTGGTCAATATGCCCTTTACTCAAATCTTTATGACTATTGCCAGTCTCTTGGTATAGAATCATCCAGGTGTTTTGTGAAAAACACTAAGAGATGCTTAATTACATTGCCATCACTAGGATAACAATGACGCAGATACATGCATAATAGACTCACAAGGCAGGAAAAAGTTCTGCACGCAGAAAGTTAACATGAAGTTAACAAAGTAACAGAATTTTCACATGCGCAGCCCGGCCTCCTTAGTTTACAATGGTGCCCTAGTAAGGGAGACAGCACTCCCAAATACTTAATAGGTGTAGAACGTTCCAAGCGCACAAAGTTATTCTAAATGGTGTTGTGTTATGTATAAACAATTCCCTATGTTTTATTATGCCAAGTGAACATCCCTATGTCCCCTAGACATTGTGTGTTCTGTTTGCATAGTAACCAGGCAAGGGCCAATACCAGGAACATAAATATATACTGTACAGTTTAGTGTCAGTGGGCCCTTTAACCTTGAATTTTGTGCCAATGAGCTACTCACTTCCCCAGGAGCCTGATGCCTAGTGTGGCACAGATGGTCCAACACAGGTGTGATAACAATTCCCAGTGGCACCCATAACAAAAAAAGTTGTTCTCACTGCTTTGGAAAATTCACCCGTCTTTGGTTTGCCAAGCCTGCCATTGATGTAATGCCCATCTATTGAACCGCTCGACCTGGTCCCTTTCTGTCTCAGGAGCTCAGGAGGTGATAAGGAAACTAATGGTTCAGCCTAAGAGAAAGAAAGAAAATGCTTATGGCTCCTCACCAGTGCCCAGGCAAGTTAAGTGAGAAAATACTGTCAATGATACTGCCATTTTTGTATTTTAGAAACAATCTCAAGATAACTGTACTGAGCCATCAAAGTGTTAAATTAATGTTTTTTTTTCTTGGCGGCAACTTAACATTTTATGCAGCTTAAATAAGCTACTTTGTGCATGGCCAAGAGTCCACTTACAGATATTCTCTCAATGGCGAAGGAATGTGATGAAATCAGAATGATTCCCTTTGTTAGCACAATAAAAAGCATGTGTTTTTTCAAGTCAGAGAATAAGAAACATCCAAGATGAAGTGAAATTTATGCTGTGTTTATGGATTAATAATCTAAAATGTCAGTTCGGGTACTTGGCACTGGCGCATTTTTTTTGGTTCTGCTGTCTGTGGGTTTAACATCATCGGCGTTTATTATCCATTCAAATCTTGGCTATCATTTTACTGTACCCCTTGTGGGAAGTGTTTCCATGAAATGCCAAATCCATTTGCTTTCATATCACGAATGTGCAATCCATTAAAATCAAGTTCTAGGGAATATACTTTCAGATTGTTTATAGACAGATTATCTTCCCAGGTCTGCATTACTGGCAGCATGACGTTCGTGTGGATATTCTAAGGGACACCTACGTGGATAATGGTCCCTTTTATATGCCTTGTTTCATTCAACACCAAAATCTACTGGGTTTATCCATCTTTCCATAAAAATATTTCATCATGAGGCCCAACAGCAGTGCTGTTCCACCTGTAATCTTCTCATTTCCCAGCTACACGTACATTATATGTGACTATTTATTGTTTATATATATGACTATATATTGTTTATATATGTGAGTATATAGCTAGGTCTGCATGAGTATGTATATAAATGTGCACTGGGGGGTCTTTTATAGGGGTTGAACTTGATGGATTATTGTGTTTTATCAACCTCTTTGCAATTGGTTTTTGCTTACAATGCGCCTCACCCTCTGGGAGTTTCGCCTGCCACACTCAGGCGTAATTTGTACTTTCATCATGGAGAACATAAAGTTATCCCTAACAGTAAATTGTGCCTGCCAGGTAAATAGTATGAATGCAAGTAACCTATGGGCATTCCAATGTAACTGGAGGAGTCATGAGCATTTTTAGTAGGGATGCACAAAATTTTAGGATACGGCCTAACCCCAAATCCTTTGCAAAAGATTTGGCCGAACACTGAACCAAATCCGAATCCCCAACTTGCAGCGCAGCAGTAAAGTGTGACTGAAGATTAGCAGAGCACAAGTTACATGGATGAAGGCACCCTGGAAACTAAAAACATGTCTAGCCACCACATCAAATTTTAAAATTAAATATAGAAAAACTGTTTGTTAGTGTAGAATGGATTTCATAAAATAACAAGTTATGCAGAAATTAATGTTTCCCCATTAGTTATATTGTGCCATTGTGTTTGTTATTATTGCTTCTCTGACGTTGTTTGGTTTGCAAAAGAGCAAACAACTGCTTTACATTGTGTGCCTTTATAATTCCCAGCATCTGAAAACACACTGCTATGTAAATAAAGGATAATATTACTATTTACAGCGCACTTAATTTGCTTTATTGGCTCACAAGCTGTGCACCAAATTAAAGAATTGTGTGAAATGTCAGTTAATATCAAAATACATGAACCTTCCAGATTAACTGTTAAAACATAGCATTTTGGAATACTCTAGGGGCAAATGTATTCATATTTTAGTTTTAAGTTTTCATTCAAGTTTTTAATTTCAAGTTTTTTAAGTTTTTAATTCATAATTAAGTTTTACACATTTTTCCTGGTTTATGTGATTTCTCCTGCTTCCAGTTCTAATGCCAATGATACATACCATGCTGTCTTTCCTTTGCACTTGAACCTTTAATGGCACCCATATTAGAACTTTACTTCTCTTTCCTTATTCTTTCCTGCTCTATTTCCCTTACTTTCCTCAATGGCTTTACACTACCATTCTCCTCAAGCACAAATATAAATCTTGCAACCATCTCAGGCAACCCAACTAAACACCTATGGGGTTCCAAACTCAGTAATGCCGTTGTGGGCGGCTGAATGGAAGAAAATCCCACCAAGAGTAGAGTGGAAAGCCTTCCCTTGGGTAACGAATAAGTTGTTAGAAAGATGGGTTGTTGTTTTGATTCTTGTATTTTCATAGATTACACAGGCTCTACAAGTTATTCCTATCCCCAAATCTCTGTGCTTCTAAATTAACAGCAGATGCTAATGGAATGTGCATTTATGGATCGTACTAGGCCAAATCTAAGGGGGCCCTAGGCAAGCCCCACCCCAGATCAACCCAGCCACAGTTAGGTGACAAGTGAGAGGAGTGGGTTGAGGAAGTGTTTGGTTTAACAGCATGACTGGTGTTGCTATGTGCAGTGGTGCATTGTGCTTTTTTTTTTGCATTTTCAAACAAACAAAAATAAAACAAAGGAAAAATAGATAAAATAAAGTAAATTGGCACTTACATCATCATTAAGTACAATCATTTGCGTTATATACTTTGTGACAGTTTTGAGATAAAACTCCATGTGGTATCAACTTGTCAAGGTACACCAGGGGTTATGTGTGAATTAATCGTCCGGTAGAGATATACTGGGGTTGGCATCTAGCCAGGGTTCCCATATTTTCTCAAATTTCCCAGGTGCGCCCCGGGCATTGTATTTGAGTGTGCTTTAGAGGTGCCCAGAAACCACAGAGACTTGGCCAGGGCCCCCCTCCCAGCAAATTGATTGCAGCAGGCGGGCACATTTTTAGGCAGTAGAGTGGCTACAGAGAAAGCACTCTGCGGACTGGGTCCCCCCTGTTGCCCAAACCACCCCCCATTACCATGAGGTCGGCTTCATCTATAGATATTCCACAGTGTGCTGCCCCTTACTGGAACAGTATTAGAGCAGATATATCTATAGCAGCTGAGTCAGTCAATGCAGGAGTTTCCACTTGTATGCATACTTCATACTTCAGTTATACAGGGAGGAAATGTGTTCTGTAGCCAAGACACTTTAGTCATTTGTTTTCAGTCTACGTAAAGGAAATTATGATTATTATCACATATTTTCCCTGTGAGGTCAAAAAAAGAATATCCGAAATGTTTAAAATGGCCTTATAAAAGAAATGAACTCCCTCTGAAGCAACTCCCGGCAGGTTGGGGATAGTCTTGTACTCAGTACTTTGCTAATTGCCATAGTTCTCATGTATCTTAGTTACGGGCTGGCCAGCCCCAAGCTTTGTATTTGTGTCATTATATTTGTAAGGTCCCAAGTCTTTCTGCCACTCCTCCTATTGTTTTACTAATTATTCCCAATATTGTGTTCTAATTGTTCACTGTCGTTTACACATGCTGTGATTACTTTCCTTCTTGCAATTATTCCAAATCCATGTGTGCTTTCTGTCCAGCAGTTCTGTACTTTCTGTGCTGTAATTGTATAGGCCGGTAATCGGATCCTCTTGTGCGAGACAGTTATGCACCTGAGATCCAGTCTGAATTTGTACCAGATCTCTTGCAACTGCTTTGCTGCTCTCTTACCTAGATGTGTCTCTTACATAGATGTGTCTCTTACATAGATGTGTCTCTTGTGCTTTTGTGCTACCTGCTATTTGGTTGCTAAGGGTTACTGCACCTGGGCAAACAAAATGCCTTTTATTACATATGGGGGTTAGTAGATGTTGCTTAATTTCTGGCACTAGAACATATCCAGGTCCCAGCTAAACATAATACTCATACACACAGTATTGTGACATTAGTAAAATGATCTGGAAACTGAGGCAATTCCTGATTACGCATACACATACAGTATCAGCTGCATGACAAATAGTGGGCCTACTTTCCTCCTACACTGCTACTATGTAAGTGAGTCAGTTTGTATAATCATTCAGTGCAGTACAGTTTGGACAATAAATACTCCAAAACCCATGATTTTTACTTTTAAGAAACATCTCTTCCAACCTCCATCACCTTTCTTTATTGTGACTAATATACAGTGCTGTATTTAGGTTCAGTGCCACCCTAGGCACCAGGCATCAATCATCGCATGCAGCATACATTGGACATCACTTCTGGGAACCCTTTAGTAAGGCAATAAATATTGCAGATATATAAATACCAATAATCCCATAGACAACATTATTTGTGAATAATGTAATTCATTTATATTTAAAGGGAACTACATTTAATGTACACTTTTTTTAGGTAATATGTTTTCACTTTTCTAATAAGCAATAAGACAAATGGAAACTGTTTTTTGCTAGCACATGAATAAGTGTTTGGCCAGATTATCTGTGACACTGCAGATGTCAGGCATATTAATGTCAGCAATATGCTGGCCTGAATAGTGAAATAGGGCGAGTATGCAGGAAACGCTGTACAATAACTGCCTCCTGTAGTTATGGGAAATAATCATTGCTTTGAAGTAAGATTTATCTCCCTATACTGTAAGATATAAGGGCAGAAATTATCAAGAAGATTTCGTCTCAGCCTTTTGTATTGACACTTTGTAGGGGATAGTGTGTATGTACAGGCAATAGTTCAGTATATAATATGTGTGTGTATCACATGTAATTATGATAAATCTATATTCGCTTTCTCTCTACATAAGACAGTACCTCTCCTTTAATATAGCAAACAGCTGCATTTACACATATATCTCATCTCTAAGAGGAGCTGTGGAATTTTCAAGTAATTTGGCGAAAAAATTAAGTTATTTTTAGCATAAATCACTCTTGGAATCATCAAAAATGCATATACAGCTGAGTCAACACAGCAAAAGTCAAATATTAATTCCAGATGGGAATCTTGAGTTACATATTGCTCTGCTGGTGAGAGGTTCTGTTCCCTTAGAGAGCTGCACAGGCGCTATTTAGCTTAATAATGTTGTTATTTTCTGTATAGCTATAGCTAGTTACGTATTAACTTCTGTTAGCTCCTATTTCTTTTCACTGATTACTGTATCATTACATATCATTATACACGTTAAAAGTAAACATATAGTTAATTCAGCTTGGGTGTATTCGTTTTCAGCTTTTTCTTATATTTAGTCACTTTTGGTCCAGTTTCCTGTGACAGGCTCCATATTTGTTTATTTTGTTTGTCTTCAAAGGAAGCCATATGTGTTTTATTAGAGCTTTGATGTCACAGCACTCCATCAATTACAATGAAGTCATATATGTAATTTTCAGATTTTCTCCTCTCCTGTACGTGATTGAGTAACATAGAGCTGAAACCTCTAATTACCTTGCTGGCCTGGAGAGAATATTGGTGTACATGGGAATCGATCAATGGTATGTTGCTGGAATGGGTGAGCTATGGTGGTAATGCTATGGGGATAGTGGAAATGGTTCATAAGCAATGTTAACTCTGTTTTTTGTAAACTATCCTTTTCTATGCACTTGTGTTATAACTTGTGCCTGTAGATCAGCACATGTTGCAGTGAACAGTTATTGGGAGGTACTCGGGAGGTGAAAGCAACATTTTTGACAGCTGACTGTTCTTTTCTTTACTACACATAGTGATAGATACCAGATCTTTTAAAGGAAAACTAAAGCCCCAGAATGAATACTTAACCAACAGCGTATATCATATTAAGTGGCCTATTAAATAATCTTACCAAACTGGAATATATATATCAGTAAATATTGCCATTTTACATCTTTTACCGTTAGCCACCATTTTTTGATGGTCTGTGTGCCCTCAGAGATCACATGATAGGAAATAATGCAGCTCTAACTGTAACAGGAAGTAGTGTGGGAACTTTGTCCTTTCACTGACTGATGTGACTTAACATGTATGTGTGCCTTTGTTTTGTTTGTGTGCTCCGTAATTCGGATGATCCCAGGGGTGACCCTTAGTACTTAACTATACTATTTAGGGTTACCCAATGGCACATACTACTAAAAAAAGTATATTTTTATGAGAATGGTTTATTAAGATGGAGCAGGGTTTTACATATGAGCTGTATGATATACATTTGTATAGAGGCCTACATTATACGGGGGTATCGTTTTTCTCTAAGAAGCAGTGTTACAGAAAGCTGTGTTGTATGTGGCAGGACATGGGTGAGCTTACCTTTTGTTTCCGTTATATCCAAGATATCATTATATTTTTTACTGCCAGATTTACTCTAATAGTGGTTTATCTGGTGTCTTTTTATTTTTTGGCCCTTGCAATTCGGTGTTTGTGGTCTCTCTTGAAGTCTCTCCAGCTTCCAAAGGGAGCCTCTTGCAATATATGTCAGTTTAATTTATTAGATCTATACACACTGCCAGACTAGAGGGATGTGGCTTGTCCTCTTCATGATTATTTATTAGTTGATTTCATCAAGATCCTAGCATGGTTTAGAGACATAATTTGACTAAGTGCAAAAGACTTCTTGAGTTTTGACATAACAGTAGGTGCAAGTTGTTCATTCATGTATTTTATCACTTTAGAATTTACATTTTTTTAGGTCTGCCTTTTGATTTTCACTTTGGTTCAGTCTCTGGTGGGATTGGTGATCACTCCTGGGATTTGGCCTAAATCTCTATGGTACTGTGAAATGTCTCTAAAGAGCCCAAAATGGCACCATGAAGAGTAGTCAAATAGTTGTAGGATTTGAGTTAAGAAAGTTATGTATAACGTTTTCTGGCTAGCAGTGTAATACAAGTACATATTGTGTAGTGCTAAACCACCTCTATCACAGGATGCCGTCAGAGTTTGCCTTGATATTTTTGTTGATTTTTTTGGCCCAAGTGAAAAAAATACTTTAGCCTATTAAAACGTTTAGTTGAAATGAATGCCAGAGAGTTTAGCATTGGATGAAGAAATGTTGGAAATCAATCCTCTTAAATAGATTGACCCTGCCCCATACAGTCAGAGTAACTGCACTTTTTTATTTTATTAAGGATGGGATCTAGATTTTCCGTACATTACTGTTTACTTGTGTATTTTTATCCCCATGTATCCAAATTTGGGAACCTATGTGAAATATTGCCATGGCTGGGCTCATTGAAGAGAGTGGATTTGTCACTGTGAGGCCACTGTACTGGGCAAGCCTGAATGTGTGCAAGCGGCTCCTTATACAGAAGTTGAACTCATGAGATAAATCTGTTTAATAATAAATTGCCAGCTAGCCAAGTAAAAGATCTCAGTAATATCTAGCACTTCTATTAGAATTTATGATTGAATCGTTTGAGAGAACTGGACGATTGAGGCCTCTTCTTAAATTAATAGATGTAGTTTTATTTGGCACAAAGCCAGACTGGTCAATATGTATTGGGTCTAAGACAACCTTACCTAATTCACATATGTTACCATGTTTGTGACTCTATTACATCATACTTACTGAATTTGTATTTCTTCATTCTAATAGACGTGGTTCTCTCTTTTTATCAACTTTTCCCTTCTGGCCCCTTATACAAGAAGATGCAATCATATAAGACCAAATGGTTTAGTAGACAAGCATGTCTCCTTATGCCTGGGCCCACCAATAGTTTTTCTGATACCCAAGTGGGCAACGCTATTGAGCTAGCTGCTTTTTATACATACTGATGTTAATTCTCTTGCAAGACTTATACCGAATATTATGTCCAAGTACAGGTATATATAAATAAAATGTGAAAAACTTTACAGAATTATAAATAGTTTTGGTTTATAGAATGATGGCAATTTAATGTTTTTTCTAAATGTTCTTCCTATCCATAGCTTGCAGGACTAGATATTATATTGTTCTATCACAAAGTGAGTGCTTTGCATGTTACAGCAAGAGCATATAGGCTAGGGTTAGACACTGGAGTCTTTGTTTTCATCACTTTTTCTCATTTAATAACTGATAACTTTAGCACTAGGCAGATGTCAATAATAAAACCAATGCACAATTTAATAACACAACTCATCTGATAATACAAAAAGAAAAAAAAAGTTTAAAAAAAACAAAATTTGGATAGATTTCAGTTTCTGATTATTTCTATCTAGTTTCCAGTATGATAAAGAGTACATATGCAGACATATGACTTGAGGGAAAACATATGGAACTATTTCCATTACATTGGAGCCCAATTATGTTAAAATGAACCATATGCTTACCTAAAAATGTGTGCTTTCTGTTTACTCTTTTTTTTTCACTTTCTATTACTTGAAATACTGTACAACATTATAAAGTATTATAGAGACATTTGTAGCGCTAATTTGTTGTTGAGATATAGTGCCTGCATTATTACATAAATCTTTTGCATTTAAATTCAAGATAACACCCCTCCCTTACCTATTAAATACTACAAGGACAAGATGGGGCCCAGGAAACTCTTGGTTGGTTGCTCCTTCTCCCAATAACACACAGGGCGGTTGATCCCACCCAGATGGAATGGCCATGCCATGACCTCATCTAATGGAAGCACCAATCTTTTCTTAAAATGACTGTACACTGAAATAAACACAAGATAAAGTCTAGGGGATAAAGATCCAGAACTGTTAGGGATTTGAAGTTCTTTGTAGTGGGATACCATCTAACAGTTAACCCTTCTGGCGTTGATCAGTTGCCAGATATGGTTAGGGTTTTTTTTTCCAAGCATAAAAAGGTCCTACACGGGAGAAGCAAAATGATTCACCAAGCTCTAAATACAAAGAATACAGAAATAATAGGAAAATGACCAGCTGCACAATCATTCAATGTGACATTAGCTTCCCTTGAGATAACCAAAACAAAAGAAGAAAAAAACTCCCAAAGCTAAACTAGCCCCTTCTAAAGTCATAACTGGGGCTTTTCATTTATGCTGTAATTTCACAGACCTGTCTTTTTATAAATCCATTCTGTAGCCATTTTGTTTGAAGTACTACATTTGTGTCAAATAATAATTTTATACCAAAAAAGGGGGTTTTGTCCATAAGGGCTGTCATCAGGGGCATAAGGGCTCTCCCCGGGTTGCCTTCCCCCTGCCATCCCACCGGCGACTTACATGTTCACCGGTGGGATGGCAGGGGGAAGGCAACTCGGGGAGATTAGTTGCCCGCGAGCAGGGAGTTTTGCCGCGGGCGACTAATCTCCCCGTGTACCAGAGCCCTAAAGGAGAAATTTAAAATTGTAAAATAACTATTTCACCAGCAATGTAGTGATCAAAGCTAATTGCTAACTGGTGACTGTGGCTTAAGCTGGCCATAAATGTACCAATAATATCATATAATCGCATGATTTAAGTACATGTATGGTAGCTCACTGATTCTGTAACCATGCACTATCTGTCTTCCCAAAGATGGAAACAATAGAAAGGCAGCTATAATTTGTATGGCCCCTTGTACATTATCTGTTATCTGCAGTTAATGGAGCGGATTGGCCCATGTATGCACTGCATGCACTTTGCTCATTGTTAGTAATGAAAATCAGAGCAAAAAACTAAAAACTAAATAAAATAAATAAATAAATAACAACAGTAGTACTTTGAGGGGTCATTTATTAACACACTGCAAATTTGAACGTAGGCAGTAACCCATGACAACCAGTTACAGTACATTTTTGCTTTGATTGATCTACCTGCAGCTGGCTAAACAAACTGATCACTGATTGGTTACTGCCCATGGTGCACATTTGCCCAGTGCTGATAAACAAGCCCTAGTAAAGGTATTCAGCACAATACTGTCTTGTATAAAAAAGGGCATTGACTCAAGGGATGAGAACATAATTTTGCCCCTTTATAGGTCCCTGGTAAGGCCTCACCTTGAGTACGCAGTGCAGTTTTGGGCTCCAGTCTTTAAGAAGGATATTAATGAGCTGGAGAGAGTGCAGAGACTGCAACTAAACTGGTAAAGGGGATGGAAGATTTAAACTATGAGGTGAGACTGTCGAGGTTGGGGCTGTTTTCTCTGGAAAAGAGGCGCTTGCGAGGGGACATGATTACTCTGTACAAGTACATTAGAGGGGATTATAGGCAGTTGGGGGATGTTCTTTTTTCCCATAAAAACAATCAACGCACCAGAGGTCACCCCTTTAGATTAGAGGAACGGAGCTTCCATTTGAAGCAGCGTAGGGGGTTTTTCACGGTGAGGGCAGTGAGGTTGGGGAATGCCCTTCCTAGTGATGTGGTAATGGCAGATTCTGTTAATGCCTATAAGAGGGGCCTGGATGAGTTCTTGAACAAGCAGAATATCCAAGGCTATTGTGATACTAACATCTACAGTTAGTATTAGTGGTTGTATTTATAGTTTATGTATGTGAGTGTATAGATTGGTAGGTGTGGGTTATGTGTGCTGGGTTTACTTGGATGGGTTGAACTTGATGGACTCTGGTCTTTTTTCAACCCTATGTAACTATGTAACTATGTAACAGTACACTGGATCATTTAAATATCTCTATATTTTAGGAATGCAGAACAGGCCTCATAAAAAATACAATAATAATTATAATTGAGGAAGAATTTGTATAAAATTGCATTAAATGACTTGACACCCCTGTGTATGATATGGCAAAGGATATTCCAGTACCACTACAGCTCAACATGTATATTGGTGCACTATTCTTCTTTCCTATTGGTTGTACTGCTAAATATACACAGGTTGCCCCAGTTTGAATGGGAAAAAGGATGGCATTGCTGCAGATGCTTGTCATAAAGACTTTGTCATATACAAACAGAACAATATCATATAGCTCCTTAATAAAATATAGCTAATGTCTCTGTAGGATTTCTTGATATACTGTATAATTATTAACAGGAAAAGCCTTAGGGGATCAAAGCCTATTTTTTGCCGATTTGTAAATCTCTTGCAGGATGACACTGCAAATTTGCAGATCAGATTCGGGTGCCAGCCTGCAATAGAAAATGACATATTGATGGGAAAAAATGTTAACTGTGCAGACTGGGGATTTTAGTCAGGAGGGAATGTACAATAGTAAGATGTGGAGTATCTGAAAGAAGACGAGACCTCACTCTTACTCTGTAATTACATGTGGTAGGCAAAATAATGATAATAGCTGGTATTTGTGCTTATAATTGTGTTTATGTTCTTCTTCATGAAACAGTTTAGTAAGGGCAAAAAGAAATTACACAAGTCCCTCATTATATTCTATGCTTGGTGGTGAGTTATAGTAGGGGCACCTTGGAGACTCCATTATGATTTGCACTATGCCATGGCAGGATGGATAGCTGAGTAGTGATCTCTCTCTCCCCCTGCACTCGCCAGGTGATTCTGTCTCCTGTCTCTTACACAGTGCTCAGCCCCAGCCTCCGACCCAGTGCTCAGCCCCAGCCTCCGTCCCAGTGCTCAGCCCCAGCCTCCGACCCAGTGCTCAGCCCCAGCCTCGATCCAACCCCTGCAGGGTAGGAAATCTTCTCTTTACTATGGGGAGATCTTGCTTCCCCTTACTGTACATAGTTTATGTGGAGAATCACAATGTATAGTCTGTATATAATTATATGGGGCACCAGAACCTACTTCCTGACCCACTGCCTCATACTGTACAGGGTGCTGTCGAGACTCTGGGGTCATTTATAAACACTGGGCAAATTTGCACCTGGGCAGTAACTCATAGAAAAACCTAATCACTGATTGGTTGCTACGGGTTACTGCCCAATTCAAATTTGCCCAATGTTTATAAATGATCCATAGTGCCTCTTACTGTTTATAGTAATGTGATTTTAGTCACCAAAATTCACTGCCTATTCCTGTATGTATATACAGGTGTGGGATCTATTATTCAGAATGATCGAGACCTGGGGTTTTCCAGAAAAAGGGTCTTTCTCTAATCTGAATCTCCATCCAAGTCTTCTAAAAAATAATTGAAACAATATTTAAACCCAACTGGAGTGTTTGCCCCCAGTAACGATTAATTGTATTTTAATTGGGATTAAGTACAAAGCATTGTTTGATTACAGAAAAAAAAAATTATTTTAAAAAATTTCAATTGTTTGATTAAAATGGAGTTTATGGAAGATGGCCTTTATGTAATTCGGAACCTTCCGAGTAACAGGTTTCTGGATAAATGATCCCATACCTGTATATATAATGCACAAGAGCCATGAATATACTGTAAATTCTTAGCATATAATAGGTGCTTAGTGATGTCATATGTTATGATTTCACTTAGTGATGTCATTTCTGTCACATGACTCACTGAAACTTATGTATTATACCAACACATTTCAGTATACTATATACAGTGTACTTTGTGTGCCAGTGTCTATTGCGTCATTATATAGTATGCTTGAGGTGCCAGGACCCAAATGCCTCAGGGAGTAGTGTTTTCTCTTTTGTAACAATGTTTGTTCTAGCTGCTATTATTTACACTTTAGCTTCTGAACTTCCCTTGCACGTCTCCTGATTGCTTCTGAACAGGTTTCTGCCATGGAAAGTCTCTCAAATGCATGCGTAGCCTGGCTGGTGTGACCAAACTGGACTTCATTTGATTGGTCGGCCCATGTGCTTGCCAAGTGGAACATTGGGCCTGTGTGTGGCCAGCTTTAGGCTTTGTCACAACATTTAATATATTACTAACAATTTCCAAGCAAATATTTTTTCAACAGCCAGAAAGGAGCTTTATAAAGACAATTAATAACCCAGGCTTTGATGTCATTTTAAGGCATTAGCGCTTGGTCTTGGCTAGAAGCCAAAAACATAAATAAGGAAGGATTCTTTTTTAAAGAAAACACTGCATTCCTTGCATTCTGTATGAGGCCGCTAACATAGGAGGTCAGAGAGTCTGGGAAGCCAGTTGCTGCTCTCATAGTGGATTGGTAAAGGATTCCACTGCTAAATGCATTAGTGACACATATGTTGTATTCCTAGAATCAAAAGGCTAAGTTAAGTCTCATAGGATAGCCCACTGTGTGAGGCCTCTGCATTCCTCTAACCCAGCACAGCTTTCACTATAGGTCCAGCAGAGCCAGCAACTGCCAGGGGCCCAGTAAGCACAGCTCCATTGTTAGTGTTCAGGGTAGAACTGTATTGTTCTATTAAAGGTCTTATGGTTTAAATATCTATTTGTATAGCCATCTACAGTATACTGTATGTTTGTGTATATTTACAAAAGTCGATGGGCTATTTATGTGAATGCAAACCTTTTATATAATGCTGCTATATATTCAGTGATGTACAATATAGAAATAGTGCCAATGGGGGACAGCTTTGCCATCAATTAAATATATATACCCAGTAGTGAAGATTACGTGGCATGTGTGAAGAGATTCAGCATACAGAATGCTATATAAATGTAAACAGACGTTAACTGGACCTGGAATTTTGCCAGCATAACTACTTTTAATTGATCAATAAACCTTTATTAGGATTGTTCAAGCTTTAGACTCTTTAAACATAGATTTCCTTACCCAGACTCTGCTCCAGTCTTTCCCAGGTTACACATTCACATTGGGAGCAAATAAATCACCTTCCCTAATGTGTGACACCCCCAGGAGAAAACAGTGCTAAAAGCTGAACTCTAGGGGAGCGGAGTGTTAGCAAGGCCTGCCAGCTTCACACAGCCAGATGGAATATTTCCAGTCATTGTAATACTGTTCTGTCTATAGCTGAATAAATACACACCAAAAAATATCCTGTGTCAAGGAAGGTAACCCCAGGCAGAATATATTTCACATAAAATAATTACCACTTTACAGTTTGTCATATTTATTTTGGACAAAGCTGCACATACAGTATCTCACCTCAAAATGGTTCTACTGCACAACAGTGTCTTTCTTATTTCTTGTGGATCCTGGATTTTAATTGCAGTTGGTTATGAATGTATGTAAAACGCATTAGCAAGCTTCCATGTATGAAATAGCTTGTATTTACTATAACAAAGCTTTGAATGAAACAGATCAGTAAAGCTCTCCCTTACAGCACTATAACTAAGAAAATGGTTTGAAAAGACAGTGAGGGTCCTTTACTATGTGCAGGGCAGGGTGAAAAGTGCAAAAATGGGTGCAATTCAGCAGGTATTTTTTACACATTGTGCCTTGCTCAAAAATGCAGCACCCCCTCCATGAATCCAGTGCTGCCTGCATTCCGCAGCAAAGTATTCACAATGGGTAGACAAGGGTGGAGGCACAGCAGGAGCATGGTACGAGCAGGCTTTAATAAAGCCTTGTACTTACCGTCTACAGCAATCCAGTGCTAAGTGTAACGCACGGCCAAGCCCGAGATGCAAGTGGTTTTTATTTGAGCTCCCCTTTGTGCACTAACAGTCCAGGGGTCTGTTAGTCCAGGGGCCTCTTACACAATTTGATGTAAAGGAACATTGTCCCCCACTATATATAAAGCAGTATTTTGGTACAATACAAACAGTGTTACGTTACATTTGTGATTGGGACTGGGTTGGAGCGAGTAAAGGAAGTTAGGGACTGCAATATCAAGTGCAAAGTTTGAGCAGGTTTGATTTTGGGTTTTTTTTTTTTATTTCAATACATTTTTATTTGACTTCAAAAGAATAAATATAGTATATCAAAAATAAGCTAGCTGATTGTTAATCAGTGATAATTATGTGTTATTAGATAAGCAAATATTAGTGTGTATACAATAATTTTACAATAATAAACAAATAAACACTAATAATAATAATAATAACAAAATAGACAATAGGCAGGCCATGTTGTCATAGCTTAAATCTAGTACTGTTAGTTCTGATACAACTTAGATGTGATCTAAATCATAAGTCCCTGAGAAAGTTTACTGTGAGAGAAGAGCATTAGGGTAGTCCATACCTTGTAGATTTGATCCTTTTATTACATGACCCTACTAAAATGAATGGAAATTTGCTTCCAAATTCTATAATCCTTTACTTGTGTACAAGTTACCCATGTGTGAGTCCCAACCTCACCATCTTTACAGTGATATATACTGTATATATATATATATATATGTATGTATGTATGTATGTATGTAGCAAAAATGGGGGGAGTTCTGCTCACCACTAAATATTAAACCATTAGGCGGGGGTGCAATAAGGCTATAGACAGAAATAAGAGGTCCCATTATTCCCAGCAGCAGTCAGGTAATCCCAGTGGCAACCATTTGGGAGTTTTTAAAAGTAAGCAAATTGCAGGTAAAAGTCACTACCTGTGTAAAATATATATTGAAGCAGTAGAATTCTTAATGAATCAGATGGAAGTGAGTGTACGATTGGCCAGACTGGGAAGGACTTTGACATAATTGGCCAGCTTGAAGTATATTGCAATATAAGGACAAACAACCCCTGTTTTATTTATTAGGGAGGGTATCTCCTAGTAGCTTAATGCACAGAATGTCTTAATGTCCTATATATATTATATTGATAATAGATGAGTACAGAGGATCTCTTGTATGTAAGTATGTATGTATCTATAACATACCTTAAGATTTGTCATAGGAGTATTTAGCTCTAATCTCTAGGCCAGGTTATCTATGTCTGACATCATTATTTCTCTGTAAGGTGACAGCTGTTGCATCTTTGTACCAAGGTTGTGATCTGTAAAAGATAGAGTTAAAGCGTTGGATGTTGCATGACTCCATCCCGTCACTGTTCATTCCAAGAAGAAAACAAGTTTGGCATTTGTATATGCAAAGGGAGATAAATAACAAAGTCTGTACACCAGATCTTTTGGTAGAGCCCAAGTTGCCGAAACCTCTCTGGACTTTCCAAACCATAAATTATAGAAGCACAGCTTAGTAAAAAGGCAAAGACCACACATGGAGGTAAATCATTCTTGGTTGGTTCATTTATTCAGTATCATGCATGCACAGTATAATAGTAAATAAAATATCCATTCAGAATGTCAGCCTCCATGTGTGTGGTCCTTTCTTTCTACAGCTTTTAGGATGCATTTTTTTTCTTCCAACAATTAAAGGTGTATAAGCTGTTGTCAGAATTTAAATTGTGCCCATCAGTATAGCATGGCTTCCAAAAGTAGGTCTAGGAAGTGCAATACAAAGGTACTTGTGGTAAAGACTGGCTTGATGCAGGTGAACTTTAATTTACAGCTAATTGTTGGAACCATACCTTCAGGGTACTGTATTGTAATGGCCATCACTAGCCTACAAGTTACTGCATATCATGACAACCATCAGCACACAGATTCAGGGTCTATAGACCCTATAAAGCATTGTATTTGTATTTATAACCATGTATAATGCATATCTCTGTATCTTTTATATGAAATTTGTATTGAATTTGTTGTTTATAATGTTTATTGGAAATAATTCATTTTCTTGGGGACTAACAGTGTCACTGCGTGCCATACACATCACATCCTGCTGCTTCATGAATATATTTTTTTTGGCTAATACCAAGCTATTGGGAAAGTATTTGCTTAAGGGTATAATAGAAAACCTTTAGTTTTTCCCCCTAATATTAAAGAAGACCTGCTTGATGGACTATTGGTTTTTTTTCAGCTCAAATTATTTACACTAGAAACCTCAATTTACAATTTTTAGGGGACAATAAAAAATGGTGTAAAATCTGGTAAATTGTAAAAAATCAGGGAAACGACTTTAGTCAACTGCTTCTTCAAATATTTAAAGGATATAAGCACATGGGTCGGTTGGGCAGAAGAAAGTGGAAGGGGCCGGAAAATGGGCAGGGAATGGGCAGACTGGGCAGGGAAATCAGCAGAGCAGGGGTGGGCTTGTGGTTATAAGGGCTGATCAGCAGGGGCAGGACTGGATTTGTGGCGAGGCCACAAAGGCCCGGGCCTAGGGCGGCACAAACTTTGGGGCAGCATTGCTCCCAAATTTCAAATACCGGGCAGGTGGCAACCCTAGGTGCCAACTAATTGAATTTACTGTTTGCAGACAGAATCAGGGCAAATTACGCTTTGGGTGTTATTTTCTGCCTCTTTGTTTCACTAAAAATAACATTTACAGAAGACAAACAGCCATTTTTGTGAAAACCAGGATACAATTTAGGTGTAAAATCCAGGAAAACATTATATAAACTCCAGAAAAAGCTCCTATTGGAATGAAAACAGCATAAAATACAGGAAAACATGAAATCAGGAAATGTAGAATTGATGTTTAACTGTATATAACTATCTATGTTTCTAACTCAGGGGTGGGCAAACTTTTTGGCTCACGGGCCACATTTACTTACCCCCGGGCCAGACCGGGCCAGGGCGGGCAGTGCCAGGCCAGCATTAAGCCCCCTTAGTCTGTTTAATTCCGGCCCGCCAATGACACCAAGTCTCGCGTGATGAGACTTGGCGTAGTCGGTGGGCCGGATTAAAAAGGCCAAGGGGCCGGATGTGGCCCGCGGGCCGTAGTTTGCCCACCCCTGTTCTAACTGGTCCAAAGCTAGAGGTGCTGCCCAGGAAGTTTTAACAAAAGGCCTCAAAAGCATGAACTGGT
The DNA here is from genome assembly GCF_000004195.4 of Xenopus tropicalis. Classification (NCBI taxonomy): domain Eukaryota; kingdom Metazoa; phylum Chordata; class Amphibia; order Anura; family Pipidae; genus Xenopus; species Xenopus tropicalis. The sequence goes on from NC_030682.2 coordinate 37,720,260, forward strand.
AAACAAAGAGAAAATCCAGGGAAAACAGCTCTTTTTACAGTTAATTTACTCCAAGATTTTTTTTCCTTTTGTTTGGAGATGCTATTCCTTTGATCATTATAGTTCTTCTAATATGATGAGCACAATATGTTGAAAAAACACAGGTTATTATCTAAACTCTGTCTCTATTGCATTCCATTTTCAATAAAATAAAAATATTTTTTTCATCATGTGCCTCTTGCCAGTTACTAACAGCAGAACATTGTTCTTATTCTAAAGCTGCCATCTGGAAAACGAACACAACTTTGCACAGAAACCTTTGAATTCAGCCAACACCAGAATAACCCTATGTACTCTGAGACATTAAGAAAAGCCTGTTGCCAATTACAAATGAAAATTTGCATTCATTCGGGCTACCAAACCCAAATGTAGTCAATTACATGCCAGATCTCTAATGTTTATGATTACAGTCTGTAAACATGAAAGTAAAACCAACTTTTACACCCCAGAGATTAATGGCGACTTCATTACATACTGGCCACTGGCACAACTGCAGTTTTACACTTATTACTGTGCCCTTTGAGGTTCAGATCATAATAGAAGAAATGTTACAACAGATAAATTGCATAGGACATTACTAATGCTCCTCCCACACATGGGGGGGGGGGAAGAATCACAGGAGTGTGACCAAAATTGTCTTGAAAATTTGGGTAAAAATGTTGTAATTGCCCCCAACAAAAAAAAAAATTCCAATATTTTTCTGCCGATACTGCCATTTTTGCAAAAATTATTGTAATAGGGGCAGGGTTATTTTTGTGTCATGAATTATTATTTTTGGAATTATGACACTTCTGCAATTTGGCAACCAACACTTTTGGAACTGTGTTCTTAATAGCACACTGTGAATTCCCACCTTTAAGTTTATTATATCTATATATTGCTCCTAGACATTGAGCAGACAAGGAATGATCAGCCCTGCTCTTCAGCAAAGGGTTAGATGGTAGAGGCCCCATGGAATGCCACTGCAGTGACACCTTATCTGTTAGGGATGTTAGTGTAGGTAGGGTTGAATGAGTTCCTCTGCAGCTCTTTGCCTGATATCCATGTACTACATCCCCATTCATGATTAACTCTAATTAACTGTTTGCACCAAAGAGCTTTCCAAGAAACCCAGACAGCCAGTTTTTATATGTAAGTGAGATTGTTTGACCTGCCTACTTGCTTTTTACACCTTACTGAGTCTGGAGCCATGTCTGAAGTTCCAGTACTATCAATTATTCATATGTTTTGATGATTAAAATCATTGCAGTTAATTTCAGAATACATTAAAGGGAAAATACACTGTTATAAAGATGAGGGAATTTCATATTCAAGCTTAAATGTATATGACTAGTTTTTAAGCTACACACACTATGCCCATATTATCACAAGATCTTTTATATCCATGTCCACATTAGTGGTGGTAGCACACCAAAAAAACCCAGTGGTTGGTGCTCACTGCAGAGATATCACCTCTCCCAAGTCATATTAAGACATACCCATATTCTTCCTCCTCCCTTGTGGTTGGAACAGCAAACCCCAGCGCATAATTTAACACCTAAGGGGCCTCCTGACAACTATTTCCAAATGCTAACAAACCCCCACTAGGCTTACCTCCTACAGGCAGCATAGGGCAAGAAAAGTATGGCACACACTAGTAGCATAGGGCACACACAGGCAGAGTATGGCACACATAGGTGGGGTAGGGCAGGCAGAGTATTGCACACACAGGCAACAAAGAGCAGGACAGGTGGAGTATGGCACACGCTGGCAGCGAAGGGCAGGCAGAGTATGGCACACACAGGCAGCGTAGGGCAGGCAGAGTATGGCACACACAGGCAGTGTAGGGCAGGCAGAGTATGGCACACAAAGGCAGTGTAGGGCAGGCAGAGTATGGCACACACTGACAGGGTAGAACAGGCAGAGTATGGCACACACAGGCAACAAAGAGCAGGCGGAGTATGGCACACACAGGTGGCAAAGTGCAGGGCAGGCAGACTATGGCACACACAGGCAGCACAGGGCAGGCAGAGTATGGCACACACAGGTAGCATAAGGCAGGCAGAGTATGGCACATATAGGTAGCATAGGGCAGGCAGAGTATTGCACACACAGGCAGCATAAGGCAGGCAGAGTATGGCACACACAGGTAGCATAGGGCAGGCAGAGTATGGCATACACAGGCAGCACAGGGCAGGCAAAGTATGGCACACACAGGTAGCATACGGCAGGCAAAGCATGGCACACACAGGCAGGGAACAATGCAGGAGCTTACAATCTGAGTGTGAAGTTGAACAATGCAGGGCCTTACAGATGTGAACAATGTAGGGGACAGTTAATCTTGCTACTGATACATTTTAAAGCTTACACAAGGTAAGCAGTCAAAGCAACCAAACTTTAATATGGGGTCCACAAAAGGTAGACCCACAGGCTGGATTTTGGACAGAACTGGTTTAGATGCTGGTTCTTGGCCAGTAAGAACTAGTTCAAACTTTGCAAAGTAAAATGATACAACTTAATTGCTTCCTCTATGGGATTTAATAGATTTCCCAGTAAGGTATAGTACAAATATGTTGTGAGGTGATAATATAGCATTGAGGTACATCAAGCAGCATTTGGGTGAGTAAGCTTTCATACTGGAAAGACAAAACAACTTGTATCTCCAAAGAGTAGGGGGTATTGAGAATAATGTATTGAGATGGCAGGGTAGAATGTGTCTCTCTGGGATTGTGGTTGATGACAGGAAGTGTGAAAAATGGAGATTATTAAGCCAGGGTCATACAATAATGTAAAATACTTCTTGTTCCATCTGAATTAGACACGTGAAACTTGACACTGTCTGCAGAGCCTGATATTTTCCCTCATTCTTTAAGCTTGTTATAGGAAGCAGGTTGAATGAATATTATCAGTGTATTCTCCAGAGATTGGATTTAGACACACTTGCATTTAGATGAACTCAAATATTTTCCTGGGGTTCGGCCTGGAAAGGTAAATCATTTCTGTTTTCTTTTAAATGGAGCTGCTAAGAAATGTTTGGATGGGTGAAATATCACTCCTAACAGGGAAACCTCTAAAACAAATGCAGCTTTTTATGTCTCTATGTTTATATGCCCTTCAAAGGAAAATAAATGGAAGAAAACTAATACATCAATTAAATAGCATAAAAATTTTGAAAAAAAACATTAACATCTTCATTGTGCTCTTGTTGGACCCTTTTTTTATAATATTATAATATTTTCTACATATACAGATCCTATATGTTCAGGCCCGGATTTGTGGCAAGGCTACAAAGGCCCGGGCCTAGGGCAGCACAAGTTTAGGGGCGACATGCTGCCCCACCGCAACTAAATTTTAACATTTAGTGGCCATACGGAGCAATGGAGACTTCTCCCCACTGCTCCGTATGGGAGTTTAAATGGCCGCGCATGCGCGCTTGCATCTTACTTAATCAGAATACTCTCTTTTTATATTGAGAACCACTAAACCTACACACATATCTGTTCTCTTCTATTGGTTGGACCGCAGGGATACTGGGAGCTGTAGTTCTCAACAGCTAGGGAACAGCAAGGTTGGCATTCCTGCTTCAGAGCATTTGTTTGTCTGCCAATAGAAATTTGACATACTGTATTCTGAGTTTTCCAGCCAAATCAGTGGTAAGCTTGACAAATATATATATGAAATATAATATATATTTTCATAAAATGGTAAGTCATATCACCCAGTACATGGTGATGAAAAGGCTAAAAATTACTGAGGGATATTTAATGCTATTGTAGAAAAAAAAAGCCAAAAAGTGCAAAAATTACCCCTCTCCAGTCACTGATTGGTTACTGACTGCTAACAGCTTAGAGATATTTTTCATTTTGTGCAGTCTATCCATTTTGCCCAGTTACCCAGTTTCATTTGAAATGAACTGTTCATTTAACATGATCTGGTCATGCTCCTTAAGGTTCTGGACAGCAGACTCTCAACTAACCTAGCTTTTCCTACAGTAGTTGCTCCTGTGATTTGTTCGAGTCAAATAGACAGTATAATTCCACATAAACATTGCGAACTTTGTTTTAGACCAGTGGTCCTCAACCTTTTTTGCACCACGGACCGGTTTCAAGCAAGGCAATTTTTCCAAGGACCGGGATGGGGGGTGGCGTAACTAATGCATAGTATATAATTTCATTATTACATATATAATGTAAATGTAATTATTACATTTTATATTATGCACTTTATTATTAGTATTATTATTACATACAGCTTAATTAAATCCTTTGGTCCTTGTCATGATCAGTAGAAAGCTTCCTGGGCTTTGCATAGCTGTTGTCATGGCTGTGTAACACATCAGGGAGTTGGGATCACAAGTAATTGGGAGCAGAGACGGCCCGGTTCAGCACAGCCCATTGGCCTGGCACTTATTATTCTATGAAAAAAAAACAGTGGCTATGCAGTGGATGTGCCCTTCCCCACCTACCATTATGGCTTGTAAGAAATTAATAAATGCTGTCATCCCTTTGTTTAAACTCACTTATATGAGACCAGGGGTTCAGCCACCATGTTTGATAAAGTCTGGGGTCCCCGGTGGGACATAGAGGGCCACTGATGTGAGTCACACTTAAAGATTCTCTCCAGTCCTCAAGAGGGAATTAAACTTCACTTGACTCTAGCTATTAATATGCCTCAACATGTTAGCAACTCTCTATATTTGGATTGCTACTATAAAAAGAAATGAAAGAGTTGTATATGCCACGTTGCCATCTGCAGTGACCTGGAGCCAAACTCCTTTCTCTCTATCCAATTGTTTCATTAATGTTGTTTTGTTTTGCATTATTCTAAAAAAAAACATAAACAATAAAAGAACAACAAAATGCAGTGCGGCCTAATCATGCATTGTAATCTTCACTTTACTTGGCTAGTTTGGACTTTTTGCCTTATCATGGGTGTAGGCATCTGTAGGCACCTTGGATAGCAGTTTAGACAAATCACCCTGAGAATGAATTGAATAAGGGTCCAAGCAGCCATTGTATCAGATAATACCATCTGCCACTGCCTGCACAATGCATGAGGAATGAAAATGATAGGCTCTCCCTTTAACTTTCTTCCAGATCTTCTCTTTGGGAAATGAAAGCATCAGTACAATATGGCCAATATACAGATATTTGGCTCCCACCGTACCAATACATTTTTTAAATAAAATGTTCCAGCCTTTTGTTGCCAAGCTACGCATTGTCTTATCAGAAATAATACAAAGTTCACTACAGATTTCATGGTTTTCAGCAGATTTTTTTATTAACACAACAAATTGTATGACTTTTTATACATTTCTCCTTGCAATAAACATTTTTCTGCACTTCATGATTCCCTGGCATCGAAAGGTGTAAAATAAATAAATATGCGCAATATAATTGAATTTTGTTCTTGGCAGATGTATGAGAGAAATGATTTCAAACTTATGTCAGTTGTCTTTCATTTTGCTCATCTCAAATACAGTTTCACAGAAGAACTCTGCCAGACCTTGTATTGTTTACATTTGTTTTCTTCAAACTGTCACCAATACGATGTATAATTTATACAGTTACTGGAGTAGTAAGGAAGGCACATCTGTGAGGCTCAGCGTGGTGCTCCTTTAGGTTCTTGCTGTTGACTTATATTGTTAATGTTTATGATGGGAGATTACTTAACTTCATGTTGGCATGGAAGTCTGAGAAAAGACAGCACCAATTAAGGGGAACTGCGCTGAAAAAACAAATCCATCTCTTCCAACAAACTGATAATGTTTGGTTCAGCAAGGGAGGAAAATGAATTTTGGGTGTGAGCAGGCAGTGTAACCAAGCACCGTCTATTAAAATCTTCACAGGGAGGCAGTAGTGGATTTATGGAACCATATCTTCCCCACAGCAGGTAAAATATTACTTTACACAGCCCAGGGATCTCACACTGACTTAAGTGCTACCTACCTATATTATAGAACCATTCAGAGAAATTGATTGAGGCTGACCAGTCTGGACCCCCTTAGAGCCATAAAGAAAAAGTAGCAATTGTAAAAAGCTTGTTTTATAATGTACCAGTCTAGGAAGAGATACTATAAGTGGATTTTCATGCTCTGCAACTTATTACATCAAGGTCTTCAGTTATTTTCATGATTTTAGTCAGGGAATGTTTCCACATAGGAAGGCTTATTTATCAGTTTTTGAATTCGTTTTGCGGCACAAAAAAATCGTTTTTTCCTGGCCTTGAAAGTCGTATAAACTCGACATGGTATAAATAGATAACAATGAGGGGATTAATTTCCTTGTGAAGCTGGGTGAAACTGAAACAATGAGGGGATTAACTTCCCTTTGAAGCTGGGTGAAACTGAAACAATGAGGGGATTAACTTCCCTTTGAAGCTGGGTGAGACTGAAAACAATGAGGGGATTAACTTCCCTTTGAAACTGGGTGAGACTGAAACAATGAGGGGATTAACTTCCCTTTGAAACTGGGTGAAACTGAAACAATGAGGGGATTAACTTCCCTTTGAAACTGGGTGAGACTGAAAACAATGAGGGGATTAACTTCCCTTTGAAGCTGGGTGAAACTGAAAACAATGAGGGGATTAACTTCCCTTTGAAGCTGGGTGAAACTGAAAACAATGAGGGGATTAACTTCCCTTTGAAGCTGGGTGAAACTGAAACAATGAGGGGATTAACTTCCCTTTGAAACTGGGTGAGATTGAAAACAATGAGGGGATTAACTTCCCTTTGAAGCTGGGTGAAACTGAAAACAATGAGGGGATTAACTTCCCTTTGAAGCTGGGTGAAACTGAAAACAATGAGGGGATTAACTTCCCTTTGAAACTGGGTGAAACTGAAACAATGAGGGGATTAACTTCCCTTTGAAACTGGGTGAGACTGAAAACAATGAGGGGATTAACTTCCCTTTGAAGCTGGGTGAAACTGAAAACAATGAGGGGATTAACTTCCCTTTGAAGCTGGGTGAGACTGAAAACAATGAGGGGATTAACTTCCCTTTGAAACTGGGTGAGACTGAAACAATGAGGGGATTAACTTCCCTTTGAAACTGGGTGAAACTGAAACAATGAGGGGATTAACTTCCCTTTGAAGCTGGGTGAGACTGAAAACAATGAGGGGATTAACTTCCCTTTGAAACTGGGTGAGACTGAAACAATGAGGGGATTAACTTCCCTTTGAAACTGGGTGAAACTGAAACAATGAGGGGATTAACTTCCCTTTGAAGCTGGGTGAAACTGAAACAATGAGGGGATTAACTTCCCTTTGAAACTGGGTGAGATTGAAAACAATGAGGGGATTAACTTCCCTTTGAAACTGGGTGAGACTGAAACAATGAGGGGATTAACTTCCCTTTGAAACTGGGTGAAACTGAAACAATGAGGGGATTAACTTCCCTTTGAAACTGGGTGAGACTGAAAACAATGAGGGGATTAACTTCCCTTTGAAGCTGGGTGAAACTGAAAACAATGAGGGGATTAACTTCCCTTTGAAGCTGGGTGAAACTGAAACAATGAGGGGATTAACTTCCCTTTGAAGCTGGGTGAGACTGAAAACAATGAGGGGATTAACTTCCCTTTGAAACTGGGTGAGACTGAAACAATGAGGGGATTAACTTCCCTTTGAAACTGGGTGAAACTGAAACAATGAGGGGATTAACTTCCCTTTGAAACTGGGTGAGACTGAAAACAATGAGGGGATTAACTTCCCTTTGAAGCTGGGTGAAACTGAAAACAATGAGGGGATTAACTTCCCTTTGCAGCTGGGTGAAACTGAAACAATGAGGGGATTAACTTTCCTTTGAAACTGGGTGAGATTGAAAACAATGAGGGGATTAACTTCCCTTTGAAACTGGGTGAGACTGAAACAATGAGGGGATTAACTTCCCTTTGAAACTGGGTGAAACTGAAACAATGAGGGGATTAACTTCCCTTTGAAACTGGGTGAGACTGAAAACAATGAGGGGATTAACTTCCCTTTGAAACTGGGTGAAATTGAAACAATGAGGGGATTAACTTCCCTTTGAAACTGGGTGAGACTGAAAACAATGAGGGGATTAACTTCCCTTTGAAGCTGGGTGAGACTGAAAACAATGAGGGGATTAACTTCCCTTTGAAACTGGGTGAAATTGAAACAATGAGGGGATTAACTTCCCTTTGAAACTGGGTGAAATTGAAACAATGAGGGGATTAACTTCCCTTTGCAGCTGGGTGAAACTGCAACAACAAGGAAGGAAGACATTTAAACGTTTTATTCATACAGTTCACAGACAATTCAGTTTTTTGACTTTAGGATCTCAAAACCTTACATTATTACATTATTACATTTGCATTTGGAAGTTTTTGTGCTTTGAGAAACTGTAGGTTTTGTGTTTACTGCTCTACAGATAAATAGTGATAAGTGAAAATTTTCAGCAGGTTTGCCACTGAAAAAATGCCCATAGACTCAAATGACTGTAGTGAAAAAGTTACTGCAAAAAAAACGCCCATGGACTTCAATGCATTTCACAAATCTTTGCCATTTTGCAAATTGTTTGGTGAAGTGAAACAGGACACATTCACTCATCACTAAGACTAACAAATGGCATTAGCAGAAAGGCAATATAGTGGAAACCAACATTATAAGGTTTCAAATGTCAGATTTGAACTAAATCTCTAAAAAGGTTCAGGCTAGAAAATATTTGTCTTAAGCACACGGTTGCCCAGGGTCAAAGGCCCCCCATGCCACCAAAATTGTCCCACAAGGTGGGAGTCCTTATTATTCAAACTTCTAGATAGGGGATACCTATACGCCAACTCTCCAACCTGCTGCATGCAGTCGCATCATGATGAGGGACTGGGGTCACTGTATCTTGAAATGTTTTCATGCTGGAGGACCTCTCTGTGACATATATTGCTGGAACCAGTGCACCATCAAAAGCCAAGAAGATTGTATCATCATAAAATGATGAGGATGTTATGTCAAGAAATGCTGGGGCTGCTGGTGTCACGTGTCTCCTTTAAAACTGAGCATGACCTAGCAAACATTTCAGCCATGCCACTATGTTCTTTCTAAAAGTAAAAAGTGGGCACAGATTATAACGAGCATTACATTTTTTCGACCATATGGATTTCTGCTAGGGTTTCCACCGTTGCCCTAAGCAAAAGCCAGACAAAGGGGGTGGGACAATCATGTGGGCAGGTGATATTGGGGGCAAAACCATGACATTTATGAGACATTCAGTGAAATAATGGGTGGGGCTATAACATCACATGTTAAAGCTGAATGCTTTTTGTCCAGGTTTTACAAACCTAAAAGCCACTCAGAAGGTTTTAAACTGGACAGCCCCTTAAAAAACTGGTGGCTGCTAAGTTTGAGAAAATGTATATTATTGAAAAAAAAACATAATCAGTGATTGCTGACTACCCATTTATTGCAATGCATTTGGTGCAAAAAAAAACGGGCGAAAGAACTAAAATGCATTTTAGCAAAATTTTGTCTTTTTGTGAATTTTCCACAGTTTCCTGAATTTTTTCAGCGAAGAAAATAAAGGGGGGAGTTTCACTCATCCCTATAATAGAGCATTAGAGGTGCTTATACTGCAGAATAATGTGAATCTGGCAACAACGGGAGAAGCGCTCAATTGCAACATCTCCTCTTAATTTTTCTTCCTTCATTTAACCCTTCTCTTGCTCTGCTGAAATGTCCTATTAAACATAGATACTATGACTTTATATGATTTAAATGTCCCTTTTAAACTTATTTTTCTATCGCAAGTGCTCATTGGATGCTCGGCCCAGCAGCTGGCAGACCTTCGCTTTTCTGAAAAACCCCATAGCTAGTTTAAAGCATAAATCTCCACTTTCCGGTATATGATTTGGCAGCAAATCACAGGATATAAATTGCCAGTGAATATCCACCTGAAAGGTTCATTGCCATTTCTGGGATTTGTTGAGTTAAGACACTGGTTCTAAGTTGGAGTTATGGGAAATGAATGGTTTTACTTTCCATTACTGTCAGTCAGAAACTGCTGTTTGCGCAACAGAAGAAAAAAGAAACCGGTAACTTTCCTGCAGATTTGAAAGGTTTTAGACAAAACGGAAAAAAGTTTTAGTCTTCAAAGAAAATAAACGAATCCCTCTTGCTCCGTACGTAAAAAGCTGTGTCAGAGCTATGGGATTCTATGTTTCGTTCTTACTAATGGTGAGATTAAATCAATTTCTAGTGTAAATCCAGATGGCGTAAATTCTAATTTTCCCCCTTTGTGTTTCTCGGTGCATTCCAGTATGTTTCTGTGCGTCGAGTTACATGACATTAGAGCATGCAATGTACCCCAACAAAAGTCTATTGTCCTTTCCTGTTCTCTCAGCAAAACAGAACACTGCTCTCGTGTTTAAATCCTCTGCTTCTCCGGTTATTTGAGCTCTTTGCATTTGTTGATTCTTGAGCTTGCCATTTATTTATTTCAATAGTTCCATTTACTGCCAAGTTTTATGGGGAAGAAGAAAAAAAAAACCTCCAGAAAAGATCATGTTGCTTCACCACTGGGAGCCAGATGTCACATTGCAGGCTCCACACTGGCCCAGCATCTTAAAAGCATAGCTACATATTGTATGAAGTGAGAAATGACTCAGAGGCATTTAACTGGAAAAGCTTCCACTGTGGCGAACTAAAATGGTCTCTTTTAAGTTTCCTTCACAATATCAAATACCACTTTGCATAGCAAAGCCAGTCTGTATTGACATTAGTCAATGTTTTCCTTTTTTGTGCCTTGTTTTTATAATGTGCCAGCAGGAGAAGCCTTTCCAAACCCAAGCATGCCTGAACACATACTCACTAGATTCTATTTGAAGCGGATTTTTTTTCCCTTGATGACATAACTACGGTCTTGGTAAGTTTTCCCTTCTCCTTGGTTTCTTGTTGCATGTACTGTTTCTTCAGACTGCAGATTGTTAGGGAAAGAATTTTATCTGAGAGAGTAGGCATGGCTAGATACAGTTACATCAGATAAACCATGTTATGTATTTTTAGACTTGATTTAAAAAGGCTGTACTTCTCAGAATCAACCTGTTATGGGTGTGAATAAGTCAATTATTTTCATTTGGACCTCCCTGGCACATAAATTTGCCTACTGAACAATTTTTTATTTTTTTTCCTGCCCCTTTTACACCAGCCTAAAGCAACCACAGCCCTTTAGCACAAATATAAGAATGGTTGGTAAATAATAGAGATTATTAGTAAGTGGCAGCTCTACAGTGCAATTATCACCAGAATTTAATAATCAGCCCTGTAGCATCAGTTTATATGACACTTGAACCTCATTTTTTGCTTGATAGTTTGTGGAACCCCTAAGTTTAGCTTCCCAGCAGTTGCCCAGAGCTCACTGAGCATGTGCAGTGCCACTGACATTTCTAATAGAATCCTAGATGGTGATGTCCACTGATAACTTTGAAGGTTCAGTTTATAAAATAAGTTATCAGTTTATAAAATTGAGGCAATTTCATTTTTAGGGTTTAGTCCACAACTTTTATTCTGCTTCCCCATTCAATTCAAGTAATTAAGCAATGTTGTACAGTTTCTGCTATTCCACCTTTGTTCTTCATTAGCTACTCTTAGGGGCTGATTTACTAACCCACGAACGGGTCGAAATGAGTCCGATTGCGTTTTTTTCGTAATGATCGGTATTTTGCGATTTTTTCGGCTTCTTTACGAATTTTTCGTTACCAATACGATTTTTGCGTAAAAACGCAAGTTTTTCGTAGCCATTACGAAAGTTGCGTAAAATCTGGCGATTTTTCGTAGCGTTAAAACTTGCGCAAAAAGTTGCGCTTTTTTCGTAGCGTTAAAACTTACGCGAAACTTTGCACCATTTAAGTTTTAACGCTATGAAAAAGGCGCAACTTTTCGTGTAAGTTTTAACGCTACGTAAAAAGCGCAACTTTTTACGCAACTTTCGTAATGGCTACGAAAAACTCGCGTTTTTACACAAAAATCGTATTGGTAACGAAAAATTCGTAAAGAAGCCGAAAAAATCGCAACAAATACGAAAAAGTCGCAAAATGTTCGTTTTCAAGTCGGAACTTTTCCAATTAGGGTCGGATTCGTGGGTTAGTAAATCAGCCCCTTAGAAAGCATGGGGTTTTGGAGACCATACACTGTCCAACCTTACACAGTAGCCAACAGATCGGCCAACAGCCTGAACAATCAGAACAACAGAAAGCGAAGAAGACCTGAAGATCCTCTTCAATCCCTGGTCTGCTGATACCCCCCATAAAATTTACATCAACAAATTAGATGTTCAAACAGGGCCAATCTATGTACTGACCAATACGGCCAATGTATATTGATCAGAATTGCCAGCCTGCCATGCACATACTGTATATAGCTTCACCTATATTTTGAAAGGGTTAATTACTTATCTTGGGAAACAGAGGTTTTTCATAAACTGAAAGTGAGTTGAGGAAGAGGGGAGTATAAAGTTTTACTTCGTCCTTACAGTTTCAGTACAGAGCAGAAGCAATGCTCTTGTTTCATTGCATTAATATATACATACACATAGGGGGAGATTTACTAATCCACGAACGGTCCGAAGGCATCCGAGTGCGGTTTTTCGTAATGATCTGTATTTTTGTGACTTTTTCGTATGTTCCGCGACTTTTTTGTTGCCGTCATGACTTTTTCGTATATTTTCTGCGACTTTTTCGTCGCCGACGTCGAAAAATCGGATCGGTTTTTCCACCGTTTACAATCGCTCAATACGAAAAAATCGCGATGGTGACAAAATAGTCGCGCAAAATACAATAAAGTCGCGGCGGCGACAAAAAAGTCATGACAAATACAAAAAAGTCGCGACGGCGACGAAAAGACGGCAAAATTTTTGTTTACAATCCGAATTTTTCCCTTTTCGGAATTCGGATTCGTTGATTAGTAAATCTCCCCCATAGTGTAGATAATTGTTCTCATCTTGGAGGATCTCTGACTGATCTTCTGACTGCATTCTGCCTATTGTAATACTTCAAAAACATCCCATGAAATATTCTTATTTCATTGGGGACCTCACAGAGAGAGAGAGAGCTTAAAAAACAAACTTTGCATGCCCCAGCATTATATACTTTGACCTCTTGCTGAAATCCTTGGTGAACGATGTATCTCTTTCAGATGTTTATATGGTCTGTGAGCCCTCACATTACATACACTTTATGGCCAAAGTATCTTGACTACTGCCTGTCCAACATCTCATTCAGAAGAAACAGCGGCACTGGGCAACACAATAAACAGCCTCGCAATAAACATTGGCAAAGCCATTATACCATCTTTAGCAGTGGTGCCCTTTTTGATATTTTTTCACGTGATTCAAATAACATACAGTACAGTGAACCTGGACTCATGGCAAATGAGGAGCACCCGCAGAAAGCAAATGGAACTTCATGTGAATATGAGTATTTATAGTATTCTTACTGATGAGTGCAAGGATGTCAGGCTAGTTACTGAAGTTGTATATGTAAGAATGCAAGGTTGGGAGGATTATGCAATAACAGGAGCACCGTTTGCTTCAGGCCTAATATTCCATAGCTACCAATTCATTATCCGTACTGCGGTAGTCCCATAAACGCCACTGCTTGGCTAGCTACTTTAGATCATGGACCTGCAGCAAACTTAAAACTTGTTCTTACATTCCTTCCATGTGCATAAACATTCCCTAAGCACCACAAGAGATACTTAGTACCTTGCATGTGGTTTCTTCTTTGCATTAATAGGAACATTTCCCACAACTTTTCATTATATGGCATAATGCAGTTACACATGCAGTTACACATGCAGTTACACATGCAGTTACACATGCATAGAGGGTTACACAAAAAACCACCCTGTGGTGATCTTTCAGCAAGTTATGATTTCCACTTTGTCTATCAATAAATGAGATCTTCTTAGTTACAATGCATTGGATTTCCTCTGAGAATAGGCATTTTCCTCCTTTGACTCATCTCAACCAGGAACAGTTGATATTGAAAATGTCATTGCAGACAAACATTGTCCCTGTCTATATAGAGCCCTTAACTCAAACCACATTCTTCACCTGATCATGAGATTAAGAGTGTATATATTGGGATTTTTAGAACTGTATTTATCAAATGGTGAACTCTAACTTTCCCTTGTTGATAAATTTGCTTCTAAAAATCCCTTAGGAATGAGTAGAAAGTGAGTGATTTTTTCTGTGGTGAGCTCTGTTCTTACATTTTGATATATCTGCCCACTAGGAGTTACACCTTGAAACCTTAGGTGACTGGATGATCCTTTATCTTTCACTAGGTCAGATTCATCTATTGGGAAGTAATTTACTTCAAAGAAACTCACTGAACAAAAACACAACTGTGTCCTGGGCTCCAGAACATCCAGAGTCCTAAATTAATACTTCAGGAATCACTGACTGCAGATGAACCTATTTACTCATGTCTGACAGTGTAACAGATGACAGATTTTAGACAACTGCATATACTCTACATGTGCAGATCCATTCATTATTATTATTTACATTTAATTATAAAGCGCCAACATATTCCGCAGCGCTGTACAGTAAGTGGGTTTTATACATTGGACATACAGAGTAACATATAAAGCAATACATAACCAATACAAGAGGTGAAGAGAGCCCTGCCCAAAAGAGCTTACAATCTACATTAATCAAAATAACCAGATTTCTAAAATAAGGTGCTGCATAAAGATGCAAAGTTGGTTCATTTTATTAGTGACTGCATTTAAGAATTGTATTTATGTCTCTAGGATAGTCTGTTGGCTGCACTCAGGTCCCGACTGGCAATCTATAGATTTAGGAAAATGCCAGAAGGGCTGCTTTAAGATGCCATATACAGTCACTATTTATTGGGCTGGTGGGGGGCTAAGGGTGCTGTTTGGGCCTCTGTGTACCAGAAATGTCAGGACCTATTATGAATCTCAGTCAAAACCTAGTTGCACCCAAGGCTTTATGCAGCACCCTATTTAAAAAGCAGGCTATTTAAATTACTGGCTGTATTTAAGTATCTTACTCTATGCTGTTTATCCCTGAGAAAAAGATGGTCAGTTTGTTGAACCCAGAATTGTAAAAAGGGACATTTGTTATTAGTGTCCACCTCATGGATATTTGAATAGAATATACTGCTATATCATACAGCATAAACATAGAATAATAGCAAGATGACATTTTGCCCTTTTCATAGAGAAGATCACTATTCTATATATGGGTTATAAAAGAATGTATGTGCTGCAAATGTATTCAGTACAGTTTGAAATAAGCACTTGCATGGGCATTTCCAGTAGGCTGCATAGTGTGCATTGCATGCTTAGCTCCTTCAATGTAGCATTGTACAGAATGTTAAAAAAAACATTGCCAGTTAATCCTCATGTAGACACTGTAAGTGTTGGTGTATAACTTGTATCTGTTTTGGTATTTTATGTTTCACAGTGTAATTGCAGCCAAGGAAACAATGCTTTGAGATGTCGGCTTATCTATGGAATGCGATTGCCTCTTTTCTGCTGCTGGTACATTCACTTCCATCAGTATATTGGGCACTTAAAGGGATTCTGTCATGGGAAAACATGTTTTTTTTTCCATAACGCATCAGTTAATAGAGCTTCTCCAACAGAATCCTGCTTTGAAAAGAGCAAACAGATATTTTTATATTTAATTTTGAAATGTGATGTGAGGCTAGCCATATTTTTCATTTCCCAGGGTGCCACAACCGTGTGACCTGTGCTCTGATAAATTTCAGTCACATTTTACTGCTGTGCTGCAAGTTGGAGTGATATCACCCCCTCCCTTCCCCCCAGCAGCCGATCAGCAGAACAATAGGTAGCAATATAGCAGCTCCCTGGCACCTGCATTGCCAAAAATGCTCCCATGCCCCACCTAGTGATAGATATGAGAATAGCACTAATCCAGCTCATGACTCCTACTGTCAGTTTATTTATTTATTTATGTATGTATGTATGTATGTATTCATTTATTTGTTACATTGAGTAGGAGAAACAATAGGTTGCCTGAAAGCAGTTCTAATGTGTAGCGCTGGCTCCTTCTGAAAGCTCAGACTCAGGCACAATGCACTGCGATGGCGCCTACACACCAACTTTATATTTTACAGTGAATTATTTGCTATGTAAACAGTGTAATTTAGAAACAAAAAGTATACCATAAAGATCATGACAGTATCGTCTAAGTATGAAAAAAGGGCAATCTTTTCATTAGCAGTGGCACAAGTTCTTATTATTTTCACCCTGATAAAAAACACATACAGAACATCTTGTTGTTCCATTCCACTGAATGCAAATGAAAAGAATTCTAGCAAAGCATCTCATGCTGCATCTTGGCAGAATCACATTGAACCTTATCAGTAGTAACCAAACAGGTTTTATCCCTGGTAGATCTAACAGTTTGTGCAAGTGATTTACTTATTTGCCCAGTATTCTTTGCATACTATTTGGCTAATCAACTTCACTATGTAGAACAGTGATGGTCTGACACCCAGAGAAGTCTCTGAACTGTAGCTCCCAAGACTCTCACTGTAGCTCCCAAGACACTCACTGTAGCTCCCAAGACTCTCACTGTAGCTCCCAAGACACTCACTGTAGCTCCCAAGACTCTCACTGTAGCTCCCAAGACACTCACTGTAGCTCCCAAGACTCTCACTGTAGCTCCCAAGACACTCACTGTAGCTCCCAAGACACTCACTGTAGCTCCCAAGACTCTCACTGTAGCTCCCAAGACTCTCACTGTAGCTCCCAAGACTCTCACTGTAGCTCCCAAGACTCTCACTGTAGCTCCCAAGACTCTCACTGTAGCTCCCAAGACACTCACTGTAGCTCCCAAGACTCTCACTGTAGCTCCCAAGACACTCACTGTAGCTCACAAGACACTCACTGTAGCTCACAAGACTCTCACTGTAGCTCCCAAGACACTCACTGTAGCTCCCAAGACTCTCACTGTAGCTCCCAAGACACTCACTGTAGCTCCCAAGACACTCACTGTAGCTCCCAAGACACTCACTGTAGCTCCCAAGACTCTCACTGTAGCTCCCAAGACACTCACTGTAGCTCACAAGACACTCACTGTAGCTCCCAAGACACTCACTGTAGCTCCCAAGACTCTCACTGTAGCTCCCAAGACACTCACTGTAGCTCCCAAGACTCTCATTGTAGCTCCCAAGACACTCACTGTAGCTCACAAGACACTCTCTGTAGCTCACAAGACACTCACTGTAGCTCCCAAGACACTCACTGTAGCTCCCAAGACTCTCACTGTAGCTCCCAAGACTCTCACTGTAGCTCCCAAGACACTCACTGTAGCTCCCAAGACTCTCACTGTAGCTCCCAAGACACTCACTGTAGCTCCCAAGACTCTCACTGTAGCTCCCAAGACACTCACTGTAGCTCCCAAGACTCTCACTGTAGCTCCCAAGACACTCACTGTAGCTCACAAGACACTCACTGTAGCTCCCAAGACACTCACTGTAGCTCCCAAGACTCTCACTGTAGCTCCCAAGACACTCACTGTAGCTCCCAAGACTCTCATTGTAGCTCCCAAGACACTCACTGTAGCTCACAAGACACTCTCTGTAGCTCACAAGACACTCACTGTAGCTCCCAAGACACTCACTGTAGCTCCCAAGACTCTCACTGTAGCTCCCAAGACTCTCACTGTAGCTCCCAAGACACTCACTGTAGCTCCCAAGACTCTCACTGTAGCTCCCAAGACACTCACTGTAGCTCCCAAGACACTCACTGTAGCTCACAAGACTCTCACTGTAGCTCCCAAGACACTCACTGTAGCTCCCAAGACTCTCACTGTAGCTCCCAAGACACTCACTGTAGCTCCCAAGACACTCACTGTAGCTCCCAAGACACTCACTGTAGCTCCCAAGACTCTCACTGTAGCTCCCAAGACACTCACTGTAGCTCACAAGACACTCACTGTAGCTCCCAAGACACTCACTGTAGCTCCCAAGACTCTCACTGTAGCTCCCAAGACACTCACTGTAGCTCCCAAGACTCTCACTGTAGCTCCCAAGACACTCACTGTAGCTCCCAAGACACTCACTGTAGCTCACAAGACACTCACTGTAGCTCCCAAGACACTCACTGTAGCTCCCAAGACTCTCACTGTAGCTCCCAAGACTCTCACTGTAGCTCCCAAGACACTCACTGTAGCTCCCAAGACACTCACTGTAGCTCACAAGACACTCACTGTAGCTCCCAAGACTCTCACTGTAGCTCCCAAGACACTCACTGTAGCTCCCAAGACACTCATTGTAGCTCACAAGACACTCACTGTAGCTCCCAAGACACTCACTGTAGCTCACAAGACACTCACTGTAGCTCACAAGACACTCACTGTAGCTCCCAAGACACTCACTGTAGCTCCCAAGAAACTCACTGTAGCTCCCAAGACACTCACTGTAGCTCCCAAGACACTCACTGTAGCTCCCAAGACACTCACTGTAGCTCCCAAGACACTCACTGTAGCTCCCAAGACACTCACTGTAGCTCCCAAGACACTCACTGTAGCTCCCAAGACACTCACTGTAGCTCCCAAGACTCTCACTGTAGCTCCCAAGACACTCACTGTAGCTCCCAAGACACTCACTGTAGCTCCCAAGACACTCACTGTAGCTCCCAAGACACTCACTGTAGCTCCCAAGACACTCACTGTAGCTCCCAAGACACTCACTGTAGCTCCCAAGATACTCACTGTAGCTCCCAAGACACTCACTGTAGCTCCCAAGACACTCACTGTAGCTCCCAAGACTCTCACTGTAGCTCCCAAGACACTCACTGTAGCTCCCAAGACACTCACTGTAGCTCCCAAGACACTCACTGTAGCTCCCAAGACTCTCACTGTAGCTCCCAAGACACTCACTGTAGCTCCCAAGACACTCACTGTAGCTCCCAAGACACTCACTGTAGCTCCCAAGACACTCACTGTAGCTCCCAAGACTCTCACTGTAGCTCCCAAGACACTCACTGTAGCTCCCAAGACACTCACTGTAGCTCCCAAGACACTCACTGTAGCTCCCAAGACACTCACTGTAGCTCCCAAGACACTCACTGTAGCTCCCAAGACTCTCACTGTAGCTCCCAAGACACTCACTGTAGTTCACAAGACAAAACAGTTTTCACCAGACAGTTTTAGTCCAACAGCACCTGCAGGGTCTGATCAAGAAACTGGTAAAGTACAAATATAAAATCTTGTTCAGAGACTTAGAACCAGTTAATCTGGGAAAACATCCTTCTTAAACACATGCTTGGAATTCTTATTGTATTTATAAATTATTCTTGTATTTATAACTTGATTCCATGTGGGTGATTTGGTTCCATGTTTTACATGATATAAAAGTTTACATTAGTTTGTAATTTGGCTAGTAACCTTCTACAGCCATTAGTGGCACTGATTCTATTCTGTCTGCTGAATCTAATGCCTTTCAATATGGAAGCTCCATCCCCTGTCAGATTTCCTGTCTATTCCTTGTCCTTCATATCTACAACCAGGGGGGTGAGAACAAAGGGAAGAAACTGCATCCTATTTACAGTATGAGGAATAAGGAGTGTTCTCTTTCCCCCATCCAACGCCCACATTGTTCCCGAGGTATCTATAACGGTTAACAATTCTACCATCACCCCATCTTCCCAGGCCCGGTGCCTTGGGGTTATCCTTGATTCTGCCCTGTCCTTCACTCCTCATATCCAATCACTTACCACATCATGTCACTTTCACCTAAGAAATATTTCCAAAATCCGATCATTTATCACCCAAGATGCTGCCAAAATTCTTATTCACTCTCTTATAATATCTCACCTGGACTACTGTAACTCCCTGTTAATTGGCCTTCCCCTCCAAAGACTGTCCCCACTCCAGTCCATAATGAATACTGCTGCCAGGCTCATACACCTCTCCAACCGCTCCTCCTCTGCTGTGCCACTCTGCCAATCCCTGCACTGGCTTCCCCTACCATCCAGGATAAAATTCAAACTAATGACTCTCACATTCAAAGCAGTTCATAACTCTGCCCCACCCTACCTCTCTGAACTCATCTCTATGTACCATCCAACCCGCTTGTTATGCTCCTCTACTGACCTGCTCCTCAACTCCTCTCTCATTCCCTCCTCACACGCTCGCATTCAAGACTTTGCAAGGGCTGCCCCCCTTCTCTGGAATTTGCTCCCACAATCTGTCAGACTTTCTCCCAATCTCTCTGCCTTCAAGTGATCTCTTAAAACGCATTTATTTAGAGAAGCTTACCCTAATCTAGTTTAGCAATACCCTGTGCCACACCTCTCACAACTCTGCCCATTCCCACACCTTGTGTCTCAACCCTTTCTCCTTGTAGATTGTAAGCTCTTCCCCTCTTGTATCAGTTACTGATTGCTTTATATGTTACTCTGTATGTCCAATGTATGTAACCCACTTATTGTACAGCGCTGCGGAATATGTTGGTGCTTTATAAATAAATGTTAATGTAATGTATATGTAATGTAAAAGGACAATAGATAACATTAACATAAAAGGAACCATCTTTTACTATTGAATGGGGGTCCATTCAACTTTCCTCTCAAAAATGCCCTTCAGATTCTTCTTGAACCATCAAACCCACTAGATCTGTGTAACCTGGAAGTACAATAAGATCAAGGAATCCAGTATACCAGCCTATGTGTGGCCTGCTTTGCCTTGGACTGTGTGTGGGATACTCTAGGTAAAGTCAAAGTGCAAATTTCTGAATAAAATCACTTGAAAATGATATCCCTGAAGTTTCCATGCCCAGTAAATATGCCATTTGTGCCATATGGATTGAGTTGTCCTTTTACAAGGCATTGTTTAATATTATTTTGGGTTTCCAGAACTGATTTCAATTTTGCTTAAAGGAAAAACTGTTCATACAAAGGAAACACTGTTCAGTTGCACAGTGTGTTGACTTTATCACCCTCGGTTCTAACTTCCTTACACTAAAGCACAATCTGACATTTCTCAGCTTCTTATAATCCAAACTATGTACACAGTGAATTGCCTTCTGTATTGGGGTGATATAGGCCATTGGCATAGGTTTCCCATTAGCTTGCTGTACACTTACAGTCTTGTCAATACCAGCACAGTGACAGGCAGATTCAGTGATGGCTGGTGGTTGGGGATCTCTCTGCATATTATTAAAATGATCCGGCAGAGCTGGGTTGGATAGTAGTACCTATCCCTAGTTCCAGCCCTGCCATCTAGTTTTACTGTCTGTAATTAAACTAACAAATATGGATTCTTTTTATCACATGGAAGTCCTTATTATTCTGATTTCACAACAACTTTGTCTTGTGTTTAAAACAGCGATGCCCAATAGGCAGGCTAGGGAGCTCCTGCAGCCAATCTGTGCTCAGTTGTGTCCCCATCTGGGAAAAAAGAAATGTCAGTGTGCTTCTTTTATGAAGGGTATTTTGCTATCTGAACATTCAGTCCTTTAAATAGTAAGCGAAGCCCCTAAAATTTCAAATCTCCTTAATTACTGGTCTAAAATATCTCTAAAAGAATTCTTTCTGAAAAGTCATTGATGGAATTTAGTCTAGCATAACATGTTATCAGCTCCATGTGGGTCACAGGGATATACCAGGAGTCTGAGGTTTCATTTATTTTGCATGCAAAGACATATAATATCCATTGTACCTCAGTGAGACTGTAATAACCACTTTATGTCCAGGGGGCTCACATGCTCCTCCTTTTGCCTCTGACAGACAAATGAAAGAGTCTGTGCCTGGCTATTGGAATAGCTACCCTCACAGGCAGGGCCCTGCAGTATCTAGCTGAGAACAGTACAACATCATACTTTGCTCCATTTATCCATGAGATAAATGGCCATAATACATTATAATGAATAGTTTACTATACCAAAAAAAAAACCAAGACAAGTGTTATACATCCCATGGCTCCCATGGCACAGCGCAGGATAGCTCAGAAAATTGCAGCATTCGTTTCAATGCAAGATGTGATAATGATCTGTTTATCGACACACTAGGACATGGTGAGCCATCAATCCCATGTGTAAATAATGTTTGCTCCATTTGTACCATTGCATTCAAATTTCATATCCAAGTAGCTGACATACATCAATAAATAGAAATGGGAGGAACAGCATGATGGTGGGGTTGTACTTCAGAAGATGAAAGACACATTTATTAACAAAAATGATCCTTCTATTCTTATAGACCTTAAAACAGAGAGAGATTAAGACCATCTGGCGTCCAAGATACTGTATGGGCTGAAACGCACAAAAGCAGCCATTCATGTAGCAATGTCATAGTCTGAATGCCAGGGTCATCTGATTTCTTTATTAGCCCTGAAATGTCCTAGCCAGGGAATAGGCTGGAATTGAATAGTTACAGTGAGCACCATTTGGCTTTACTTTCAGGGGAAATATATTAAAAGTGAAATGTGCTCTCTTCTTTTATTTATATTTGCACTTCATGTTTTTATAACAGAGGCAGCTGTCTATGGCAAAGTGAGTTTTATTGATATAAATACAGTGTACAGAATTACACGCCAGCACTTATTCCCATAGTTTAGAGTCTAAACTTTAGACCATTTGTCAGATGGTTATTTGAATGGACACAGCCATGCCTTATCCCTCACTTCCACGCAGGAATGGTTGTTTCAGTCCTCAGTGACCTATGAAAAGGTTCATGTGTTCCAAGCCTCATTTTGATGTGTGCCAGACCTCACCACTTTAAAAAAAAATGTTTGCCATAGGGTGTAATTATCCTAATTAAGGGAAGACCCTAAAAAAAAAAAAACAATCACAGTTTGTCCCAGTTTATAAATGGATTAAATATTTAAAGATACCTTTCTGTGCTGTTCTGATTTCTACGTTTGTATTATATTTATAATAGGATTATTATGGTGAGCACCATATCACAGTTTATAGTGGATAGCATCCCAATTTAGTCAACATACTGAATGGGCTGCAAGACATGCCAGTCTGCAAATGTTCCTGAACATAAAATCTTCCTTTGAAGAGGCAGCGAGTTCAGCATGTTTTGTTCATTTTGGTTGCTAAATAAAATAAAAAACAGAGCAGTTGGCATACAAAAAAAGTATTGTTTTCTGAAAGCACAAGCGAACAATTTACTGTCCATTTAAATGGAATAAGAAGCCACAGAGGTCATGCCCGGTTAATAACAACAAGACAAGAGCCCATGGCATTTGACTACACCTCTGTAGGGACCCATAGGGACTAAGGAAAGTCCCATTTGCTGTAACCTATGGACCTGGGAGCATAGGTTTCCAATGTATATTGATAATGGGTGACTGCAGAGGATCTCTTGTCATTAATTATATGAAACCATTTGCATTTTGTTTAGATATTTGCCTTTGTGTTTTCCTGTAGCCCAAATGTCAAAATGCAGAAATCAGATTCATTCATTATAACTTGATTTTTGTTGTTTTTTTCTTATTGCTTATTTTTCTCTAAATGCTCTTGCATTTGCAAAGGTTGCAAGGGTAAGTGGGGCACTAGCAATCAGATAATACCCAGAATCCCTAGCCGTAGAAAGAAAATTGTAATAATTAGGAATAACAGAGACTAAAAAATTTCTTCTAATGTACACTGTGTAAGCTGGGCATAGGAGGGTTATTATTATTGAATGTATTATTTATTCATTATATGGTGTTCATGGACAGATTCATAAAGTTCAAGGAGATAACATGATACTGCGTGCTGATCACCTTGTGATCACTTGTACTGACTGAAGCATTCTCTCCTTCAACGAATGAACTTAAAACCCACTGGTCATGGGACATATTTATGCCAGATACACTTAGATATATGCTCAGTATTAAAGTCAATAAATCTTTACATTAAGGAACAAAACTCTCTTGGTTAGATACTTTGTTTAAAGGCAGCAATTCTTTGAAAATGGGATAAAAAGCCTAAAGGTAATTTACTTTCTGTTAAAGAAGAACATTCCAGCGCAAATCTAATGTTTCCTCTCATCTCTATAGCACATACGTTTCTTCAGACATCAGCTGCAAATAGTTGCCTATTGCTTGGGAAAATAATGTCATTTCTTTGTTCCCAGCAGAAAGTCCACATCCACAAGGTCCTCTGAAAGGTGCATTTGGCAAAGGATAGTGAGTTCACCACATAATGCCTTAGGTATACACACTTTAACTGGTGACCAGGGAGATCAGCTCAAATGATGTCATTATTAAAAATAGACAGATGGAGAGATAGATAGATAGATAGATAGATAGATAGATAGATGATAGATAGATAGATAGATAGATAGTTAGATAGAGAGATAGATGATAGATAGATAGATAGATAGATAGTTAGATAGAGAGATAGATGATAGATAGATAAATAGATAGATAGATAGTTAGATAGAGAGATAGATGATAGATAGATAGATAAGCCTTGTTCATCAGCATACTCAGATTGTGTGTGCAATGAGCAGGGAAGGCCTCCTTGTGACAATACCACAAATAATGCCAGTTCTGTTGGGGTTCCTAAAAGGGTCGGTATTTCACCAAAGACCTCTACTAATCTATGTGTGCCATATGGTTCTTGTTTAATTTACATCTATCGCTCATTACTATTCTGTTCAGTGGGATTTACAATACTAAATAAATATTTGATGTTGGAAGCGATAAAATGAATGTACACACTAATGAAAATCTGCAAACTCAACATAAATTATGCAGTAAATGTCAGGATCGTTCTTACAGAAGGAACACTGCAGCTTTTATGCGACTGTCTGAAACTGAAGCATTCGGTAAAGCCATTTTATTCCATTTGGCAAAGCCAATTTGTTTTCATGTACATCAGGGATTTTATTTTTAAATGATATGAACATGTTTTTAATTCTTTATTCTGTATGTTATTATTAAGATTTCATTTTGGATGTCTGCTGTTCTGGAATTAGTTAATAGAGAAATATTTGTCAGGTGGCTGCTGTGTTGTCAGTATAGTAACAGCTCTCCTGCTACACTGCCCCAGCCTATACAGAAGAAACCAAACAAGCTGTTTTTCACTTTTTTTACACACCTCATCCTATTAACATCTAGGGACACATTTACTAATCCACGACCGAAAAGCATCCGAATGCGTTTTTTTCGTAATGATCAGTATTTAGCGATTTTTCGTAAATTGTCGCGACTTTTTCGTAGCCATTACGACTCGCTCGGAAATTGTCGCAATTTTTTCGTAGCCATTACGACTTGCTTGTAAATTGTCGCGACTTTTTCATAGCCATTACGTCTTCCACGAATTGTCGCAACTTTTTCGTAGCCGGTGCGCTGAGTACAAAAGTTTAGGATTCATTCAAGCTTCAGTATCGTGACTTTCCTTGGGCCAGGTTGGAGCTGCAGAGTGCCATTGAGTCCTATGGGAGACTTTCCTTGGGCCAGGTTGGAGCTGCAGAGTGCCATTGAGTCCTATGGGAGACTTTCCTTGGGCCAGGTTGGAGCTGCAGAGTGCCATTGAGCCCTATGGGAGACTTTCCTTGGGCCGGGTTGGAGATGCAGAGTGCCATTGAGCCCTATGGGAGACTTTCCTTGGGCCAGGTTGGAGCTGCAGAGTGCCATTGAGCCCTATGGGAGACTTTCCTTGGGCCGGGTTGGAGCTGCAGAGTGCCATTGAGCCCTATGGGAGACTTTCCTTGGGCCAGGTTGGAGCTGCAGAGTGCCATTGAGCCCTATGGGAGACTTTCCTTGGGCCGGGTTGGAGCTGCAGAGTGCCATTGAGCCCTATGGGAGACTTTCCTTGGGCCGGGTTGGAGCTGCAGAGTGCCATTGAGCCCTATGGGAGACTTTCCTTGGGCCGGGTTGGAGCTGCAGAGTGCCATTGAGTCCTATGGGAGACTTTCCTTGGGCCAGGTTGGAGCTGCAGAGTGCCATTGAGCCCTATGGGAGACTTTCCTTGGGCCAGGTTGGAGCTGCAGAGTGCCATTGAGCCCTATGGGAGACTTTCCTTGGGTCAGGTTGGAGCTGCAGAGTGCCATTGAGCCCTATGGGAGACTTTCCTTGGGCCAGGTTGGAGCTGCAGAGTGCCATTGAGTCCTATGGGAGACTTTCCTTGGGCCAGGTTGGAGCTGCAGAGTGCCATTGAGCCCTATGGGAGACTTTCCTTGGGCCAGGTTGGAGCTGCAGAGTGCCATTGAGCCCTATGGGAGACTTTCCTTTGGCCAGGTTGGAGCTGCAGAGTGCCATTGAGCCCTATGGGAGACTTTCCTTTGGCCAGGTTGGAGCTGCAGAGTGCCATTGAGCCCTATGGGAGACTTTCCTTGGGCCAGGTTGGAGCTGCAGAGTGCCATTGAGCCCTATGGGAGACTTTCCTTGGGCCGGGTTGGAGCTGCAGAGTGCCATTGAGCCCTATGGGAGACTTTCCTTGGGCCGGGTTGGAGCTGCAGAGTGCCATTGAGCCCTATGGGAGACTTTCCTTGGGCCGGGTTGGAGCTGCAGAGTGCCATTGAGCCCTATGGGAGACTTTCCTTGGGCCAGGTTGGAGCTGCAGAGTGCCATTGAACCCTATGGGAGACTTTCCTTGGGCCGGGTTGGAGCTGCAGAGTGCCATTGAGCCCTATGGGAGACTTTCCTTGGGCCGGGTTGGAGCTGCAGAGTGCCATTGAGTCCTATGGGAGACTTTCCTTGGGCCGGGTTGGAGCTGCAGAGTGCCATTGAGTCCTATGGGAGACTTTCCTTTGGCCAGGTTGGAGCTGCAGAGTGCCATTGAGCCCTATGGGAGACTTTCCTTGGGCCAGGTTGGAGCTGCAGAGTGCCATTGAGCCCTATGGGAGACTTTCCTTGGGCCGGGTTGGAGCTGCAGAGTGCCATTGAGCCCTATGGGAGACTTTCCTTGGGCCGGGTTGGAGCTGCAGAGTGCCATTGAGCCCTATGGGAGACTTTCCTTGGGCCAGGTTGGAGCTGCAGAGTGCCATTGAGTCCTATGGGAGGCTTCCAAAATCATGCTAAGTCTGAAAGGTTTACGAGCGCTAAATACGAAAAAGTTGTGACAATTTACGAGCAAGTCGTAATGGCTACGAAAAAGTCGCGACAATTTACGAGCAAGTCATAATGGCTACGAAAAAGTCGATTAGTAAATCAGCCCCCAAGACTACAATCCAGTGTAATACCAGTACTTTTTATATTTACCAACGTTTTGGAAACCCCGCTGAATCTTACCCTGAACATTTCATCCTCAAATATCATTTTATATCCCATGTCACATTGGCGATATCATTCCCAGAGTCATTAAACTGATCCCCAGATGTCTGCATACCCAACCATTAAGTAAGTTCCTGCAGTTTGATCTGAATAAAACCCATGTGATTAGGCAGAAGTGCAAGGGCTCATCTTATTAAAACAGATCATTATTTATTATAGAGTTTGGCATTAACTTGTATGTGAATTGCCTGCAGTTACTTGCCCGCTGTTTCCCTGATAGTTTATTTTAACTCAGTCACAACCCATATTTCAGAATTTTCTTTGCTATAATCTTTGGAAAATGGCATTGCTACAAAGGATAGAAATATCAGCTAAACTCCTGCTTTCTTTATGTTCTTATTAATCTGTTCTATATAAACTCTAGCCTGAAGCAGAAGGCATCCGCAGCCATTTTCAGATGTGAATTAGAAAGCTTCTGTCTAAGCATGCTTATTCTATTCAGGAGCCAGGTCACCCTGCAAAAACTATGTCCAAAACTCACCCTCAACAAACTGCCACCCTACCTGGGCGTAGCCATTGGCACTTGGAGGGGCAGCTAGAACCATATGACAAACCCTGCAACTGCCCAGGCCCTTCTTTTTCAATGGCCTACACTGTCAGAGGGTCTGCTGTATGGTTGTTACAACACTGCCTATCCTATATTGTATGTGTATATACATTATGTTAAAGGTGTAATACATCAGCTTTATTTTTCATGCAATTTTACAAAAATAAAGTCATAGGCAATGGTTTTTTTCCTGTTTTATTTAGTGACCCGTAATTTTCGTCAATTTTGCACAATGGTTGTAACGTAAGGCCCCTACTCTGGCCAGTTTTCTTTCTCTGACTCTTTTGAGATCCCAATCAATTGGGACTTCCTGGCTTATGACAAAGGGCACTTACCTTTGCGGTGCACGGCGGTGCATTACATGTTCCTACATTAAACGCTCCACCACATTTACCAGTACAGCGACGGGTGAGAGTTTTGATATGTATATGTATGCCAAATGCAATACCCAATTTGTAGTATACTTATTGACCTGTTCAGTTTGTAATATGCGGGAACATATTGGACAAATTGTGTCTAAGAGTGGCAACAGTCCAGTTTCAAAACATTTTATACAGTGTTGCAATGGTGATGTGTCCCATTTACAGATACAGGTGATAGATAGATTGATGCCAGATGGAAGAAGCAGAGATAGATCAACTAGGTTACTGCGTTTGGAGGTTAAATGGATTTTTAAGTTAAGTACACGTCAACTGAAAGGATTAAATTCTGTTTTTGACATCAGTTATTACATTGCCTCCGGCTGAGTAAAGTTAATATTTGGTATGGTTAAGGTTACAGTAGGTCCTCTTTATTCGCATTGTTTAATTGCGGTTTCATTTATTGCTTTATTTATTTTATTTACAGAGGTGTATATTAGCGCTGAATGTTATTTGTTTACTAATAACAAGTTTTGTCATTTGATGTATTGTATTATGCTATAAGGAAAAAAGAGGAGGAGAGAAAAACGAAAAAAAGAAAAAAATTTGTGATGTCACTAATTGCACCCCCTTTATAAGGTTGTGAGGTTTTGTATGTTTTGTATGATTAAGTGCGCTTGTGCATGAAACTACTTAGGCTTTGTTCTTTTAAATGAGCGAATAAAATTGGATTTTAATTGACTCCTGTGGATGATCCTGGTGTATGAGCACAGCTATTTCTTCATGTAAAGCGGTGATGGTCTTATCCTACCATAGGGCAGGTGGTAAATACAGGGCACTGTTGCAGCCTGAGCCTGGCTGAGTGACGCGCAAGTGATGGGGATGGGTAGGGGGTGGGATAATAAAGGCAGTGCTGTATTCATGGGGGGAACACTCTGTGCAGAGACTTGTGGCAATTTATCTGGGTTCAGGACAGGGCATAAAGTGCAAAAAACCTTGGGGATTGTGCCTGTTTTTTTGCACTTTTCACCCTGCCCTGCACATAGTTTAATGTTGGTAAAGCAGAACAGTTTAGCGCATTCAGTTGTACTGTGATTCTACCTGACTTGTTCCAAATTAAATATAGACTAAATATACTAAATATAGTATATACTAAATATAATATAATAAACTAAATATAATATAGATTTGTTTAAGGACATGGAAATATCATGCTTTTTGTTATTAACTTTCCTTAAGTTTTATGAAGACCATTAACTTGGTGATATAATATTAAATGCAACATTTTTACAAGATGCCTTTACTTTATCTGTGGGATAAGATAAGCCAGGGCAAAACTTGCTGATTAGGAAGCATCACTTTGTGGCATTGCAGCTTTCCCAGCATTAAAACCTATAGGCTTTTACAACTGCAAAGGCAAGAAACCTACTTTAGACTGTTTATGTGTCTGAAGGGCTGAGGCTGACTGGTCCCCCATTTGCTTTACAATATAAGGGTGTCTTATAATGATATTAATGATATTAATACTGTATGGATTTTAGTGTACAATGTATCCCTTGAAGACCAGGTAAGTGGGCTGGGGTGTGTAGGAGAGGTAAATTGGGGTCTTTTGCTGTGTCTAAACCAACATGGTTTGGTGTCTGTAAAGAAACTTGAGCAATTAATCTTGTTTAGTTTCTTGTTTTTATTAATTAAAAAAAAAAACAGTCAAAAAAGTAAATGTTCAGCACTTGGTCTATTCCTGAACTTATTTTGAAAAGGGAGAAATATTTGACATATCAAGTTGTTGAGCAATGATACAAAATAGGTACAAAAGGAACTCTACAATTTCATTTTTTTCTGTTCTGTTCTGAAAATTTAGCACAGGCAGATCATTTCAGAACAGGACAATGTTGGGCTGCACTGCTTTAGTATATCAAGGAAAATAGCCCCAAAAGGTGCAGCTGAATTCTAAACCGAACCCTTATATGCATATTTATTTCATGGAAAAAAATGGAATCATCAGTAATCCAAAAAAAGTCATGTTGATTTGTGCAGAGCTGTAACGTTACATGAGCTTTAGGGTTACAATTCTGTTTTGCTAAACAGTGCTTGGCTAAACTCCAAACTGGATTCTGGATTTAGAACATCCCTAATATGTAATATAAATTAATGGCATTGGCAATAGAAACTCCACGCCATGCCCCTCCACTATTACATCTTGCAGGAAAGTCCTTTTAGTGTGACTTATCTGCACTATACCTTCAGGGCAAGATGTCTATGCCCATGTAAAAAAGTTAAACACACTCTGGGTCATTAATTATGAAGTTCAAGATCACTAAGGGAAGCAAAACTGTGCCCCTTCTGTCAGGGGTCTAGCTGCACTCTGCAACTTGCACTGGATAACAATCTGTTGCAGATAGGGTTGCCACCTTTTTTGCAATGTCACACAGGGGCAGTAAAATGGGTGGTAAAATGGCTGAGACATAGGTGGGACTATCCTTATAAGGGGGAATACGGCAGAAGAGAGGGGGAGGGAGGCATTTACAAGGTATTCTAAAGTAACCAACAATTACATTTGGCCCTGGCGGGTGGCAACTCTAGGTGAAGAGCACAGCATCGGTGGGCACAAGGCAACACTGTATTCATACTGGGGTTTGCAGGACTCTGGCTCCATTTTAGAGCACAGAGACCTGTAGCAGTCCTTCTATGTGCAGGGTCAGAGTGCAAAGTGCAAAACACATGGCAGTCTACTTTGCACCCTGCTTTGCTTATAAGCCATAAGCCCTCTTATGTGTACTCTATAAGCAGATAGGTTTGTTTTACCATATAGATGAAAGAATTTCATGGATTAGGATATACGACTGTCAGTTCCTTGTCGATGGACCTTTCTAGCAGCTCCTTCTACTACCATATTGCTTTCATTAGAATTTCTTATTGTAGCAATGCTAAAGAATGATATTATCTGCCGTGTTCTCTGATCTGGTGTTAGAGTTCAGCCTGGCTCAATAACTTCATGGAAAAGCGAATGTACGTGTCATCCTTTCTAGTGTCCAAGCCAGGATTCACGTGCTAAGTTGTGTCAGCTGGGAACGCGCCACACAATAGCACATTGACTTGTGCAGCTGTTTGTATTTGTGTTCAGGCTTTATATTCCCACCAGGTATTAAACTATTATATTTATAAATACCAAAGCTAAGAAATGTATTCCCTAACTACCCCAGATGTCAGGTAAATTCAAGTGTAATGCTAAGTATCAGGCAGCTTTTGTTTTATCAACCCCTTGTAAAAGCAGTTGTTGCTTGAAATGGATTGTTACAAGAAATCTATTAACAGCACACAGTTCCCTGTAGTGTCCACTATTTCGGATGGGAAATCTATTAGATGTACACACGTCAGGACTGGAATGTCAGTATACCGCATACTGTTGGATGGAACATGTGCAGATCTACACAGTTCAGTTTAATATCTTATGAGCCAGCGTTATTTTGCTAATATATTGCATTACCCTATAACCCTATAAAATACCTAAGGGGTGGTTTGCCTTTGCTTTCCATGTTATAGAATGGCCTATTCTTTGCAACTTATTTGCAAATTGGCTCTCATTTTGTATTTTTTATAGTTTTTTAATTATTTGTATTCCTCTTTAGAGTCTTTCCAGCTTTCAAATAGGGGTCACTGACCCCAGCAGCTAAAAACTATAACTCTGTGAAGCTTCAATTTTATTGTCATTTTTAATTTTTATTACTTATTATTCTATTTAGGCCCTCCTCTAGTCAAATCCCTATATCTCTTTTTAAACCAATGCCTTGTTGTTTAGGTTAACTTGGACCCTAGCAACCAGATTGCAGATGAAATTGCAAACAAATGGTGTATCTCAGGCCTTTGCTTTAGTTTCTCGTTTTACCTTTCCCCACACCAAAATGATGTCATGGGAAATTCTGCAATCCTAAATACACATTCAACACTATCCTTGTGTGTAAAATTATCCTACAGAAAAACTTGGCATCACTGAAATCACAGTTGCGTAACTAAAGTTAAGTAGATCTTGAGAAATGTTTATTGTATAGGTGCGTGCAGGCCTGCTATGCTTATAAGTAGAGAACGCTTCCTCTGGGCTAGTTGCAAAACACATTATGTCAGTCAGTACTTGGCTGCCATTATAACATATCAGTAACAGTGCATGCTCATGCCAAAGAAAAAATATTGTAAGCATTGCCCAGTTTGTAGTTAAGTATCACAACACAATCTTTCCCCGACACTCTGCCTATAGCTTTGGATCTACTGGATGCGACTTGTTCAGTAGATGGATAGTAGATCAGTAGGGCACCATACATTTACCAATAATCATAGAACTTTATTATGCACAATATTATTGGAATGTATATTGCCATATGGGGGTTTTAACCTTGAAAGCAAGTAAGTTGCAGGTAAAACTTAGTCCCTTTGCTAAATGTATATTGAAGCAGTAGAATTCTTAATGAATCGCATAAGTCAGTGTAGGACTGGCCAGAAGGGATGACTTTGACACAGTTGGCCAGCTTGAAGTATATTGCAATATATGGACAAACAATCCCTGTTTTATTTAAAGGGGAGGGCATTTCTTAGTAGCTTAATGCACAAAATGTCCTAATGTCCAATATATATTAATAATGGGTGAGTGCAGAGGATCTCTTGTTGTTGTCTATATGAATTTTGTGGTCACAACCTCATTGCACCCCCGCCTAATGGTTTGAAATTTAGTGGTTGAGCACAACTTTCCCCTCTTTTGCTATATCAAATTACAGGCTAACTTGATATATTATTCCAAGAAAAGACAAACATTTAAGGGATCCAACCCTAACCCAAAAAACAATACCAAAAAGACTTTCTATTAAGTATACACACGCGACAAAAAGGTAACAGATCCAAGAACAAATGAGACAAAAGTGTCTTTCTTTCTCTGCTTCTCTGTACGAGATTTGTTTTGAGCATAAAACATGTGAGAAATTCTCTGTAGGGAGCAAGATTCATGAATCGGTGTCCATGCTGAGTAGACGATATGTGATAGTTTCTCTGCTGGGTGCAAAGTCTGTGAATCCTGTTCCATGATAAGACACTATTATGAGTTTCTCAGCTGGGTGCCTGAGTTCCCCTGATCAGCGAGTCTATCTTGCTTTGCTGGCCGGTGTGTACATTTAATAAATGGAATCCACAGAGATATTATCACATATAGATTTTTATTTTGTATGACTTATAGTTTTTCCTTCATGGGGATGCTGAGTGAGATGGGAGGCTGTCTTACTGGATTCCACCCAAAAAGTTGTTTCTCCAAAACAGCAACATGGACAGAGAAAAGAACGCGTATTCCTGAACAAAAACACTTTTATTCTCATGTGATGTAATAAAGCGCATATAATGCTGAAACCATTCGCATTCACATGTGCATGATGTTATCGCAGTGGGGAGCATGGGCTTTCATGTTCATGGATGGATTGGCCTCTGCGGGCCGCTGGCTAAAAGTCAGTATGTGAGAACTGGGCAGATAGGTTTTCTTGTTAACTGCAAGTTCTGTGGGTTAGTTTCCATGTCAGATGATTTCTGCTGGCCAATCCCCTGGCATATCAGCCTAATTGCATTCTTATTACAGAGATAAATCTTTCAGTGCTGATTAGTTACAGATGGGCATTAGGGAAAAGGTAAATTAAAACCATTTTACAGCCAGGGAATAATACTTAAATACCACTAAATGAGTGATATCCACTTCAAAAACATTTCCTCTCATATATTTTGTGTTTTCAACTAGAATTAAAAGAAATGAGCACATACACTTTGCAGAACCTTTCCTTGTCAGATTTGAAGGGGTATTATCATTAACCTACTTTTTCACGCCATTCTATAGTCAACCACATTAAAAAGTATCATTGTTTATATTAGTTTAACTAGATACGGCTCATTTATTTTAGGAGATGAGGTGCACAATACAAAAATCAGACACATTGCACCATTTTCTTCCCACAATGCACCCAAACTTTTCTCTCTGCTCTTGCTGCTTTTACCTGCCAGTCCTGCCATTTCTTGCTTGTCATACAGGATAACCTATGGAAGGAAAATCAAAGCCATGACATAGGCATTGTCAGGACTTTCTCCACCTGTGCCAACCACAAACCCACCGTCCCCTGTACCTGACCACAGTAAACACACCAGACACCAGAACATTTATAACAGGAGTAAGTAACATCATAACCAAGAAAGGGGATAGCATAACATATCATTGTTTGAAAATTAACAATTAACTCTTGAATAACCATATACCTTAACAACCCTATGACTACACACTGCTGCCAACTGCCAAAGTTCCTGGAAGCCTCTCCATTCCCACCCGAATCCACTTCCTGGGGTACCTACCAACCCCTAACATGCCTATGCCTATGTAGCTTATATAACCTGATGCAAGTGCCTGCCACAATTTTAAAATAACCAATCAGAACTCAGAGAAAGGGGGCTTACATAACCTCCCTCACTCTCATGCCCATGCCTCCCTATTCTTTGCGACAGCTCATTGGGATTGAGGTACTGGAATTAAGTGCATAAGTACCCATAGGGAGTTGGCACACAAGGACAAGGTTTAAGTTAGTTAAGAAGGTAAGCAACACCAGATAAAAACCCAAATGGTTAGCAGCTTGTGAAATTGTATGAATATTGTCTCTCCTTTGCTTGCCAGACCAGATATGAAGAGTTTTTAAATGTTAAGAAACCATTCTAATAAAGTGTGTCTTTTTTTTGTTGCAGTGCATGGATTTCTATATATATGTAAATTAAAGTAATTTAATATACTAATAAGTCATTTCCACTTAGCTGTGTCTGCCACAGGGTGTGCCTTCCTTGTTTATCCGCATTTTGTCTGAACATGACTTTAGCAAATTAGAGCTTATTTAAGAGTACAAGCGAGTGTAGCTGTGTTGGTTTTGGCAATGTGGAACATCCCAACCAGACATTTACAGAAAGTATAGGATAAAAATTCACATATTTGGTTGTTATTTGTTTCCTATGGCTGGTAAAGCATAACAGCATTATGAAAACCAAGGAAGGATTTTTTTGCCCTAAAGATCTGCAGGCTTTATGGACTGACAACATTTTCACTTTCACAATTCTATTGATATCCCTGGCAAAGGTTTCTTGCTGTGAACCATACCTTTTCCCATGCTTCGCAGGTTCTTGAAATAAAAATAACTTTTCACAAATGCCCACATAACTTTGTGAAAGTTTTAAGGATTTCTAGATATGTCTGCTGCTTTAACCTAGTATCAGAGATAATTGCAGGGAAAGAAGTAGGTAATATCAGTTAGAAAAAGCAATCAAGAAAAGAAGGAAGTGATGTGCCCACC
Organism: Xenopus tropicalis; assembly: GCF_000004195.4. Taxonomy (NCBI): domain Eukaryota; kingdom Metazoa; phylum Chordata; class Amphibia; order Anura; family Pipidae; genus Xenopus; species Xenopus tropicalis. The sequence goes on from NC_030682.2 coordinate 37,755,748, forward strand.
CCTGATTGGAAGGAGGGTGGAAGGGAAAAGGTGATGTGCTTAAAGGAGAAGGAAAAGCTAAGTCACTTGGGGGTGCCAAAATGTTAGGCACCCCCAAGTGACTTTAATCACTTACCTTGTACCCCGGGCTGGTGCCCCTGTACAGAGAGAACAGCACCAGCCCGGGGTACCCGTAGCGCTTCCTCCTTCCTGTATCGCGCGCGCATGCGCAGTAGAGTGAATAGCGGAACCTTAACAGAGAAGTCGACTTTTCACTCTACTGTGCATGCGCCTGACTCTCAGTCAAGGCTTAACGAAGGCGGAAGGAGCCCCAGCTACCCCGGGCTGGTGCGGTTTTCTCCTAACAGGGGCACTAGCCCAGGGTACGAGGTAAGCGATTCAAGTCACTTGGGGGTGCTTAACATTTTAGCACCCCCAAGTGATTTAGCCTTTCCTTCCTCTTTAATATTAAATGGAGAGAAGGATGAAGGAAGAAGGGGATGTGCCCAACAATTAACTGAAGGGAAGGAGGAAGAAAGAAAGGGATGTGTCTAATATTGATTAGAAAAAGGGATGAAGGAAGGAAGGAAGGATGTGATGTACCTACCACTGATTGGAGGGAGGGTGGAAGGGAGAAAGTGATGTGCCTAATATTAAATGGAGAGGGGAATGAAGGAAGGAAGAAACTTACCTAACAATAATCAGAGGAAAGGAAGAAGGAAGGAAGAGATGTACGTAACATTGACTGGAAGAAGGTGCAATGGGCAAGTGATGTTCCTAATATTAAATGGAGAGAGGGATGAAGGAAGAAAGTCATGTGCCTACCATTCACTGGAGAAAGGGATGAAGGATTGAAGTGGAGAGGAGGAAGGAAGGGGTGTGGCTAATGTTGGTCGGAGGGAGGGAGGCAGTAATGTACCTAATATTAAAAAGTAGAACATGATGAAGGAAGGGAGTGAGGTGGATAATTGATTGATCAGAGGGATTTTTTGATCAGAGGGATAAAGGAGGAAGGAAGTGATGTACCTAACATTGATCTGGGAGGAAAGTAGGGGAGGTAGTGATATGCCTAATATTTATTAAAGAGAGGGATGAAGGAAGGAAGAAAGCGATGTGCCTACCAGTCACTGGAGAGAGGAATGAAGGAAGGACATGAAATGCATTACACTAATTTAAAAGATGGAGGGAGGAAGGAAGTTGTGTGCCTGATATTGATCAGAGGCACCAATGAAGGAAGTAATAGACCCAATGTGGAAGGAAGGACAGAAGGACAGACCACTTAAAATGGAATAAACAGAAAATACAAAATCTAGCAGTCCCTTTACACCTCACTTCAATCTACCTTCAAAATTGTCCTTTATTTGACTAAAAACCTCTCTGCATGTCTAAGTGGTAACAGTGGGAGTAAAGAGTTAATAAAATAATGACCCAGCAGAGTAGTTTGTTTCGCTGAGGTTAATTTATTTCTATTGAAGGCCCAGGGAGCATTCTGCTTGTTGGAGATCTGAATGTCAGATAACAGGGCTTATCAAGGGAGGGTTAGGGAGGTTTCATTCCACCCCCGCAGAGCTGGCATGTCTGGCAGAATCCTCAGAAACATTTCATCTTCTCTTGGAGAGGAATGCAGGGTGTAAGTCCATGATCCAAATGTTCAACAAACTTGTCTTTTGCAATGGCTACAGCAAGATTTTCCCAAACAACCTCTTGTACCTGAGCCTAACCTTTCGAAGCAAATGGTTTCCTCCTACACTCCAAATACCTTCTACAGGCTGGCTAAGGGTTGGGGTGAGCACTTGGCCCCTCCAAAGATTCTTTTTGTGGGGGTCGGAGCCATGTAGTTTTGCTGCTGACACACATGCTGCTTTCTTGCCCCCAGATAATTGCCAAAAAATTACCTAAGGGGGGTGGCCCAGAGGTGCCTATATAATCAATATATTTAAATACATTAGAAACCTGCATCCACCAGTCACTACCAAAGAAATCATGCAGCTCAGCTGGGGGGCTCGGGGGTCAGAAAGCATTTTTGCCTAGACGTGACATTTCTCATACAGAAGTGACGTCACACAGTGAAATGCACATGATGTCACTTTTTCCATCTGGAGGGGTGCAGTTAGGTCCATTGCCTAGGGTGACATTGGGCTTAAATACTGTGCTGCCTTATAATCTGGAAGAATGGGGATCAGCACATATAAAACATGTTACATGCGACGTTATTGAAGGAAGATATCTTCTATATTTTCCCCATGCTTATCCTGGGTCACCACACGTAAGGTGATCTCTCATGGGCACCAAAGTATCCCATCTGTCATTGCTCTTAAGAAACAAGCAAGCTTCTGCACGTTTGGGGGCCCCCAAATGTTTTTGCTGTAGGGGCCAGTAACTATAGTAAATCATGCCCCTGCAGGATGTTATGCCGTGCTTGCTAGGTGTGCCTTATAGTGGGAGTTCATACACTAAGAAAGATCTATGTGCACTCTGGCAACATTACCAGCATTGCTGGCAGACTAAAATGTACAGAATATTTTCTGAAATCATAAAACTTCCTCTCGTCCAAGGAATGTCCTTACTGCTGATTTATTCCTCTTTATAATACGACTTTTTTTCCTGGGTTCCAGCCTTATATTATTATCATTTTAGTCTTAAAAGTTCATGTACAATAACACCAAACGATTAGATATCTTGAAGTGGGTTTTATAGTAATAATAAGAAAAAGCTTCAGGATATGCAAAGATTTATGATTTCTTTAGGGGGTGAAATATGACTAAATTGTAATCTAATTTGAATGGAATTTTCTTGCCTTAAAGTGACCTCTGCGGGCTGCGGCTGGAATTTCACCATTAAGTAAAGCTGGAACATTCTTTACAAGAGGAGAGAGAGAGAAAATGAGAGATTATTATATCATGGCTTGTTAAGCACATGCCTAAGAAAAGATTAACGATTATATAAATACAGCACTATCTCTCTCTCTATATATATATGTATATATAGTACATTAATACACTATATGTTTACAAATATATATATATAGCTGTAAGAATTCACTTTACATCCAAATTTTATTGCCACAGCACTCAGGGGAACCCTGATGGTCAGTCCCAGATTGGTAGGGTAGGCAGAAGAGGCAGCTGCCTAGGGCGTAACTATTGGGGGGTGCCAGGCAGGAGCCTCTCCTACCTACCCCTAGTCCGTTCTCTTTAGTCATTGCCCCGGCGCTTGTCATTACGTGTTGGGGGCAATGATCTATCGCAACCCCCCCCCCAGGGAGCCCGGTTGGCTTGGCTCTCCCGTGGGCCCAGGCCTAGGGTGGCATAGATTTAGGGGCAGCATGCCACCCAGCCGCAAGTAAAAAACTTTAGTGCATCCTGTCCCCAGTGCTCAGTATGGAAGCTACAAGGATCCATGGCGGGTGGGGGTGGAGAATGGGGGGCCTATGGGCAACCTCATCAGAAATCCGACTTCTAGTATCCTCACATTTTCCAACAGAAAGTAAATTATTTATTTATAATACACTGGCAGGATATCATTTACAGATTATTCATGGCATATGTTGACAGGCGTGGATTTGTGGCAAGGCCACAAAGGCCCGGGGCTAGGGCGGCAAAAATGTAGGGGCGGCATGCCGCCCCGCTGCAATGAAATTGTAAAATTTTGCTCCTGTACGGAGCAATGGGGATTCCTCCCCACTGTTCCGTATCGGAGTTTAAATGGGCACGCATGCGCCCTGCGCGGCGGCGGGGGTGGTACGGGGAGAGAGAGGTTTGTTTGCGCATGCGCGTGCAGGGTAGGGGGGGGGGCGCGAATGGGGGGGTGGCCTTGGGGCGCCCGGATTTGAAATCCGGCGCTGTATGTTGATTTGAAGCAAACAAGAATGTAACAAGGCCACCCCCTGTATTTTACATGTATCTAGAATTTTATAAACCGTGACTTTTGCTTTATACATTTTAACCAGATTTGATATTCTCTAGATGGACCCATTTATACAGAAGATTATACATCATTTTTGCAGAGATTATACATCATTCACTTTTCCAGTGGAGTTTACAATCTATGCTCCCTAAAACACACACTATGGTCAAATTTATCAGGAGCAAATGAATCTGCCTGTATATGTTTATAGTGTGGGAGGAAACCCACGCAGGCACAGGGAGAACTTACTTATTACTTAGCTAAAGTGATTCTTATAAGCCACTTACCCATATTACTCCTTGCAAAGCTGAAACTGCTTGCATTCTATAAACTAACAACTTCTGGCCTTAGGAGCGCTGAAAAACTCGCTGAAAGCCGACTTTTCCATTTGTATGACTATGGGCACAATTGCATCAGGTCAGCAATTCAGTTTGCTTATATTATTTTACCTACAGTAGGATGATAAAAGCTTATGTCGGATGGTCTATGGTTACTGCAGTTCTGAAGATCTGCAAGCTTAATAAACCCAACATGTTTTGCCTGATAAAAATGCCTCTTTGTGATGGTGATTAATTATACTTAAAAATACAACTGCTGTGAAAGGCTTGGATATTTTTTACTTACAAACCTATCAACACATTTTAAGTTTAGATGCCCTTTGAGTATTACCATGAGGTACTTCAGTTTCCATCCTCGCCCCAAAACATTCAGGCAGGTTAACTGGCTCCTTGTAAAACAGGGTGTGAATGTGACAGGGACTTTAGACTGTAAGCTCCACTGGGGCAGGGACTGATATAAATGATGTATAATCTCTGTAAAGCGCTAAGGAATATGTTGGCACCAGAGTCGGACTGGGCCCCCGGGAAAAATCCTGGTGGGCCCCGGCGGCCCAGACCCGACCCTTGCTGATGCTCCCCCTGCCCAACTGCTCTTCCCCTGAAGCGTTAAACTTACGCTCGCTCAGGGGTGGACGTCGAGTGGGGGACCCTGCACCCTGCTGGGGGCACCTGCGGGGGGGGGGGAGTTAGGGGATGCGGCCGGCGGGGCCACCTGTAGGGCCCCTGGGGCGGGAGCCCCGGTGGGCCCTGCACCCCCCAGTCCGACCCTGGTTAGAACTATATACATAAATATTAATAATAATGAGGGATAGACCCATGAGTAAAAAGGTTCAGACTGAGTATTTAAGTAGCAGGTAATCAGTTCAGTTCTTGACTTATTTAGAGGCTGCAAATAGCCTATCTGTCTATTTATACTGCTGCAGTGTCAGTGCTGTAGTAGGTCATAAAGCAAAGCCAGCAATGGGCAGTCAATGAAAGCCACTCATGAATGGGGGCTGTTTTTAATTAAATTGGCATTTTCTGTATTTTTAGATACCGCTTGATGACTGCACGGCCTGCTCAGTAAATGATCCAGATATCAATGGAAGAACAGAAGAGCACTGCTGTTATAACAGTATATTTCATACTTGTGCAAGGTTTCTAGCCATCAGCAGGTACGGACTGGATATATCATCGAAACTGCCACACTGTAACTTTAGTCTTTAGTTCATGCATAAAAAAAAAAAAGCAGCTATTTTTCCAAGCAGGATTTCAGATTTTACAGTGTTTAATGGATGGCTTGTTAAGCAGGAATATGCCTTGCCAATAAGGACATTTATGAAAACAAAAATTGAATGGAAATGAAATGGAAATTCCAGTAAATGAGATTAGTCATTTATGTGAACCAGCATTGCCTTTCCAAACCTACAATTGTAAGAGACTCTCAGCTACCAGGGAAGCCAAAATCTCAGGGAGAATGGATGAATAACATTTGACATTTTAACATCTGGGGATTTTGTGAATTCTTTCCTTTCATTGTGGGATTCGTCTTTGGTAACATTGGCATTTACATCAAGGGCACAGGGAGAACAACATAAAACCACAGAATTAACTGTGTGCAATCTGGTTATGAATTATATACTGTACATACTGTAAAGCTGGCTCATTACAAGCTTGCTGAAAGCCTTCTTTGGTCCCAAACAGCCCCCACCAGCCCAATAAATAGTGACTGTCTATGGCATCTTACAGCAGCCCCTCTGGCATTTGCCAGAACCCACAGATTGCTAGCCCAGGCCTGAACTAAAGCTCCCATACATTTTTTACAGGCACATTTGTACAACAGCATAGGGCTTCTTTATGTGTTACCATGGTCTCTTTCTGAACTCCACTTGCTGGAGGAGGTGGTTGATGCCAAAAGAGCCTGAGATGAAGGTAGACGCTAGAGAAGCTAGTGTAAGTAAAGATCCGTAACAACTCACTATAGGAGTGAGAGATAGGATTAGGGTAGTTAGTAGAGCAGCCAAAGGGTCCAACGGGGAGACCTGAAGGGTTAGTACCCAGAGGTGGCACCTGCCAGTATAGGAGTTAGGCTCAGAAATAGGAGATTCCTGGAGTAAGGCACCACTATGAGCGCTCACCTATAAGTGAGTACTACCTCTGGGTTGTTGCCAACACTATAGGGCTCATGTACTGTAAGTGCAGTTGCAGTCGGTTATACTAAACAGTTATACTAAAGATGTGTCAAAATGTGCTCCTTCACTTCTGTATAGTTGCGCTCAGCTGCTCTCAGTCCTTTCTGCCTTCTGAATTGTACCCTGGAGGTACTTTCACTCTGGACCGGGCAGTAGCTCCAGGATTCTCTTGGCACCCTGCATCAATTGCCACAATTTAAAGGAGAACTATACTCCCGGGCTATAAAAGCCCCTTTATCTAGCATTGCCTTGACCCCACTCACCTCTCCCTTATCGCATAGTTTCTAACTTTTAAAGCTGTCCCTATCACTAACTCCAAGCAAAAAGAGCAGAGTAGTGCAGCAGCGTATCTGGCCGACATCTTCCCTGCAACTGAACTGTCTTAAGTTTAAGCTGATGTCCTGCTCCCACCAACTGCGCAAGCAGGGTTTGTATCGGCGGAGAGACCCAATGACTGTTCACTTGCAGGGAAGATGTCGGCTATTTTAATCAATTTTTAACTATGAATCTAAGACAAAGTGATGTTCTGCTGGGCCTGATGTTGTCAGTGAGTAGATGGTAAAGGGACACTTTGGGCAGGGATAGGTGACCTGAACCTTTTTTTTATAGAATTAAAATGTCAGCATTCTGCTATAGCAGAAAAGTCACATTTTCCTGATCTTTTTTGGGGCTTGTGTCCCTCAGCAAAAAGTTTTGTGTGTGTGTATGTTTGTCTGTATAAAACCAACACAATGCTGTTTATTATGAAATGTATTTGAAAAGCAATTTTTTTTGGGGGGGGGGTCTTTTTTCTGTTCTTTATTTAATCTTTAAATTAATGATGTCTCTAAGGTTAATGAGTCATTTAAAAAAAAGAGAGAAATAGGAAACAAGCAAAGCAGTAAAATTAAATTAGGGTTATTATATTAAGAATATGTCATTCTAGGTCATTACATTCTAGGACAGAACCTTAAAAAGAATCTGTACAGAAAGCAAACAATGAGTCTTTGACTACTAGATTTGGATTGGATGTGAAAAGATTTTATTACAATAAAGCCCGTCTAATAGTCTAGGAAATTTAACCATGAATTGTGTTTCTTGTTTTTCCCTTCAACTTAATTAGTATTTGTTCTCATGACCCTGTCCCTGTTAATGTACCAATGAAACGGAATGTGCTGTATATGACATCATTTTAACAAACTGCGATCAAAAGTACGAAGAAAAGAAGTTGGCAAAAAAGCAGAATATAAACAGGCGTCAGAGGAAAGATACTAATGAGGGCTTTCTCACATGAAAATGTTATATTAAAGCCAGATTGTATGGTGCAGAGTGTGTGTGGGAGAATCTGGGAGAGTCATTTGATAGGGACAAGGGTCTTTTTAAAGTTCAGGTAAAAATTAAGAATAGGGGGAAATAACATCAGCAGAGTAAGATGAGCATCTGCTAGAGACCAAAGCTAAGTAAAAAACAGAGGGGAGTAAAGATGGCGACTGAAATAAAGAAGTAGCAGAAACCACACTAATTAAGGCAGCCATACAGGAGCCAATCCCAAACAGTATCTGACCAATCAGCCTGAAGCCCGTATATTATTATCTATGTTTGGACTGACTTCTCAAATGATCATAATACTCATTCCAATCTGTGGCTCCTCATTCCTCATCTGTCGCTGTGCCATACATTTGCAGTTATGGTGCAGCGCCAGACTATGTTTTGGCCTGAGCAAGTGATATACACAGTATATTAATACTGGTCTGGATCGTGGACCACCAAATATGTACAACAATCATACAAAATTGAATTTCATACAATTTTACTGGTAAGTGTATGATCAGCTGAAGCAACTAGTTGAGCTGTGCTTTCCTGGTACGTAGCCAGAAGTCTAGATCCAACACTGCTCAATAAGACAAAATGCAGAACATTGGAGACAACAGAGTTGAAGTTCCCGGTACCCCAGTAAGCACTGAGGAAAGCTGGGAAAAGTAATGCAAAGTGAATGCCTTCCCTGTTAGCTCCCACTAACCTTCACCTTAACACTGACACCTCTAGCTGGTGCACATTTAGGGGGCCTAACCCATACACTAAACCCCTCGGTGGGGCCACAAGCTATCCTTGCGTGCTAACCTAGCTGACTCTCAACTCTGAGGTGAGCTATTACAGGAGCCACAAGCTTTTCCCATAACAAACTGAGCTGAGAAGGCACCAGCTTTAAGAGTCTGGAAAGTCCACTAGATGTTCATGTGGCCAAAGACACTATAACCCACCTCCTTACCTGGGAGTAGGTTCAAGACATAGATTATTTCTACAGCAAAGAAAGATAGCAGTGCCTCTACTTGCAATGTGGTTAAAAAAATCTTATTTTTAGTCACAGACTGGAGTTTTTCTCACATGGAAAAATTGCTTATGGTTTTCTTCTAGAATAAACTGGATCTGCATGTACCTTAATGTATAAATTATTACATTCCATTCAAAATTCCATCAATGACACATCAGTCTAAGAAATCTTTCCAATCATGCAATAAATCATTTAACAGCCTCCTTTGGGGATAGACTAAAATACCCACACTATTTTTTCTACAGCTTTTTGCGGGTTATTTCAGAATAGATAAAATGAAAATTACAAAATGCTGAAAAGGATGTGCAGTCGCCAAACCATCAATATCTTTGTTGGGTTTCTTTTTAGGATAACTCACTGTAGCCTTTTGTACCAACAAAACATCACATCACATTTGTTTCTAAGACCATAACACAGTCAAATGACCTTCATATCCATCCAAGACTTCTTAACAGGAGCAGTGGGTCAAACAAGAAGGCAGCAAACACAGCATCTTAAAAAGGAAACATGATTTATTCACACAGAAATATATCAGCTCAGCTACCCAAGAGGTTTGCAGTGCAGGTCATGACCATCGCGTTGGAGTTTTCAACTTTGTGCATCTTCTTGAGATTTCTTAATCTCGATAAAAAGTAATTTTTTTCCAAAATATGGGGTTACAAACCACTTAAAAGGACAGTACACCTCCCCTTGTTCAGCATGAATGCAATAAATAGGGCTTGTGCTGATCATACTTTTGCCAGTTGTGTCATTAAAAATGTAAAGGCTTTAGGCACACAGATAAATTGAAGCTACTTTATGTTTGGACCTTGCGAGTTAGATAAAACTTGTAGCGTGTTTCATATCTTGTTGATTATTAATGTACAACAATTCAGCAGTGGCTATCCCAAGGCCTATAGAAAGGCAACTAGTAAAGTCACACATAGTGATGAGCGAATCTATCACATTTCGCTTCACTGAAAAATGTGCAAACTGTAGAAAAATTCAAAAAAAGGCAAAAGAATTCTCAACTTTTTTGACCTTTTTGCCACAACCACGACTTATTTGACGTGATTGTGTATTTTTTTGATGCGACAATGACCTTTTTGACGTGACTGCGACTTTTCGCTCACTTTTGCCAATTTGCCAATGGTGAAATGCAGAATTTCACTGTGAATCCATGCTTGCTTAAAAAATATGCTCATCACTTGTTAAAACTAAATGTATGGGATCTTTTATCCAGAAGTCCAATATGCAGCAAGCTCCAAGCAGTACCTTGTACTATGGTGACTAAGCTCCATAAATCCATAATGTTGGCAAAACAATCCTATTATTATTTATTATTTGTATTATATATATAGCACCATTGTTCCCTGTAGCACAGAGTAAAGGTATAAAAATACAAGACTAAACAGTTTCAATATATAGATAAATATTTCACCAGGTGTTTCTCGTGTGCCTGCTACATGAGAGCAACTGCCTGTTACAAAGGGAGAGGTACTTTGGGGCAGGTAGCGCTACCTGGGGAAACTGAAAGAGCTCTGGGGAAGGGACTTTGCCAGGACTGAACTGGGAAAGGGTATTTCCTCCAGGAGTGGAGTGTGGAACTGAATCCTCCTGAGACTGAGCCAGTACTGGCTAAAACCACACAGGTTTCCAAAGCAGGGTTATTACTGTTTGGTCATTATAAATATTTTATCTTCACACCATTATATAAAGTTGATATTTGCTGCAAACTGTGTGTGATTATTTTCCAAGTGGAAATCCCCTTGAGATGTGCTCCTCAGTGTCCACTAGGTGGAGGCACTGCACTAAAATCCCAGTACCCAGTACCTTTCACTATTGCAAGGGGGACCAAATCTTCTGTTTAAACAAGGATACAAAGGAAGTAAGTGTGCCAAGAAAGGGTTACACAACCATTAAGCGAAAATGAAATGTACGCAAAAGCCTCTCCTGAGCATATTTGTAATTCAATTAATTTTTCTCTCTGACAGCTCTTGCAGGGATCACAGATATCCAGAAACCACAGCAGCTAATTTTCTACACAGGAGTTATAGACATCACTGTATGTTCTTTCACAGGCCAGGGAATCTAGCACATCAGCCGGCATGGGGAGCAGCCTGTACAGGGAGGGTTTGGGTAGAAAGGTTTCTTGTATATTGAATGAGTTCCAGTTCTACCAGTCATGCAGTGATCTTTGCTTGCTACACAAGCTTTCAGTGAGAAATGGTTTTTAAAGTCTCTTTTTCAAACCTTTCTTATAAATTGCACAAGGGCCCAGGAGAAGTGAGAAGTGAGAAGTATCAGACATCATGAAATCATTTCTCCTCTTGGGGGCCAGACTAGAGAGCAAGGGGCTCACTTATCAGTGCAGGGGGAACCTTGGAGCTACCCTGGTGGTGGCGGTAATTTGTCTCCACTGTGGGCTAGCTCAGTAGGCCCCTAAAGAATCACATGAAAATGTATTTTTACTATAAAGGGGCCAAAACTGCACTTATTTTAACGTATCTCATGCAATTTCCGTCCCTATCTGTGAGCACCCACATTGCACTGGAATTGTAAGGGAAAGTGCAGCATTATAAGCTAAATACATAGTGAACTGCATCCTAAACTGCATTTTACACAATTCACTTTTCTCAAAAATAAGCCCTCAATTTCCAAATTCTCAAGTCAGACAGAAGCATCTCAGCAAGGAACCTATGTAAGTCTGCCTGTGATGATTGTTGCATCTTTCTTAATACTATTCTGCTTTATTCTGAAAAGTTCACCGTCCCTCTGTGGGCTTAAATTGCTAGCTTTAGGGCAAGAAGTGGAGTGTTGACAAGATTAATCTGTTGCCAGGAGTTCAACCCATTTGCTTCTCCTCGTCAGGGGATGCTCTAACAACACATACGCGTTTTAAGAAGACTGGATACTGGGAATTTTTTAAAGTGGACTCCATTAATTTGGGATAGCCAAAATAAACCTTTTTAGCTGCTTCACAGTAGATGGCAGTCATCATTTAAACATTTGGCATTCCCAACAGGTGCCAGTGAATCTCAAACATGTAGCAGAAAGTCTATTGAAAAGATCTGCCAAATACAGTGCCACAAAAGAACCCATCTGCAAAGTCTGCCATTTTATAACATAAGGAATTGTGGAAAGGAAGCTCAGGATTATTCCTATAATGTGTTTTTAAAGAAAATACCCTTGAGACTGAGCCTCATTTTAAAGCACAGCCAGGGCAGTATGCCCAAACACAGACCAGCTTTACACTTATTGGGGCTAATCAATGCAATGCAGAATTCTCCCATCAATGGGACGCCAGGGAAATGCATCCACTAGAAAATTATTTTGGTTGATGAGAGACATCCTCATTTATATGCAATTCAGAAGGAAATATGAAAAGAAAGGCCAGGATTGCTCCTAAAATGTCCATATACATGGAAAACCCTATGGATTGAGCCTCACCCATTGGGTTTGAAAGCAAAGACAGGGCAGTGTTCAGCATTATGGATCAGTATCTCTATTGTTACAAACACATAAATAGAGCCCACTTGGCTCTCCGGGTCACCTTCAAGGGAAATAACCTCTATACCTAAAATGTAGAATTGAGTTCTTATTCTTGTGATCTCCGAATCATCCTATTTAAGTAAATAAGATGATATATACAATAACTGATTCCCATTGCCACTGTTACCATCATAAGTGAAAAGCAGCCACCTATGCACTTGTGGACAAATTATTAGTACGTTTATCTGCAATTTTGTAAGAGGATAAAGGCTTTATGTTTCCTACAGAAACAGGGACCAGTATGCCACTGCTGCTATTGGACCCCTGATGTTGATGGAGATAAATTGACTTTAATGACAGAGACCAGCATTAAGGTAAGCACGATAAAATATTTAAAATTGGTCCAGTGGGATCAAAGAGTCTGTTTATAGAAGGGGAAGAACCTAAAGCTGGATCTGCCCAGTATTTGTGTCAGCACTTGCCTGTCTGAATAAACCCATTCATTTCCCCTGTCCATGAAATCAGGAAGCAGTTAGCCTTTAATAGCCGGGGCATCTACTTCTGCTACTGCTCCAGGGATATTACTCAATAAACTCTACCATTTGTCTCTACAAACATTGCTCTGAGCAATAGTCTGAAGATGAAAGTCCATGTGGCTTTATTAATGATAATGACTCTAGTAATGATATTGCCAATGTGATTACAGATGAGGAGCAGGGAAGTGTATATGCTGTAACACAGACTCGAATTATGGAAGCACGCCATGTAAAACTTCTTGGCAATTTCTGAAACAGCAGTTTAATTGCAGCCGTTGCAAAGCCAAGCAAATAAAGGACTATGGCACACAAGCTGCACCTGCTATGAAACCGGTATTGGTCCAATACACCCACATCCCCCAACTGTACATCACTTACATGGGTGTCAAACAGTTGTGCAAAGCGAGCCCTGTAGTTAAAGAACCATTAAAAAGCATTAATGATTATTTTTGTTATTCATCTTATCACAAAGGTGTGGTACCTGTGCACTTACTGTAGCTTCTCATAACTACAAAGTTGTAGCTGATTATGTCAGCTTTCTAATTTATTTTTACCAGCCGGTGGGGTGGGTGAACGCGAAAAGGGGCGGGCACTGATGTAAAAGGGGTGGAACTATTTCTGGTAAATTTGGCCTGGAGGAGGAGGGATTTGAGTCACAGTGCTAAATGAAATAAAAATAGAAAACATCCTTGAAGCAGCAATATCATCCCAGATTATCAACTGAAGTTTCCCATATGGTCCATATACATCTACATAGTCATAAGGGCCTGTTTGCCTGATGTGAGAACTGATGTAAGGCTGCACTTATTTAAATCTGCCCAGTGCTAGTAAATGAGCAGCAGTAAAAATAAAGTTAGGTTATGAGCGTTTAAGATTTGCACCTTTTCTAGCCTTCAAATACTGTAACGAATAGGGAAAGCAGTTATGCAGGAAAGGAAATATTTTTAGGAGTGTAATATATTTAAAATAAAAAATAGTGTAAAAATCAGAGAAAATATATGGAATATTTTAATACTACTGTGCTTTATGGGCACTGTCCCTTACAAACAACACCAAGCCATATATGCCAACATTTGAAAAGTGTAAAGAGGGACTAAAAGTTTGAACACATTTCTGGGGGTTTTGGGGTCATGTTTTATGTTATGCTAATGTAACACTTGTTTGGCTATGATATGGCAAAACCCAGGCTAGTGATAGGTATAGAGCATGTGTTACATGCGACCTTAATACACAGGAGTGGGCCTCCGCTATATGGGAGGTATTGATGGAGCTGAGGGTGTAGTTGAACTACAACTAGGTAGAGCGTGTGTGGTGCAGATGAAATTATGGACGCCAGAAAGGTTCTTGCTCATGAACTATAGTACAAGTTTATTTGGACAAAGGCATAACTTGATAGTGCAGCAGGGTTATACTCACAGACACAGCAGTGTATGATGTCACAGATAGTACAGCAGATGTGACACTTTAGGCACAGAATAACCCACTTGGAGGATGCACAGAGGACTAGTTGACACCTGAGATATAGACCTTTCAGAAGGGAGTGTTCCGGCCGACTGTGGTCCAGGGGAGAGCTCCTAACACTGGTACCTGGCGTCTAATAAAACCGGTCCCTAAAGAACGACTACAGAGCCGGGGTGGACTAAACCCTTTGTTACAACTCCTGGTTGGGGCTATTAACTGCCCTTGCTAAATAAGCTAACTACTCTCACCACTTCTAGAGGGTGCTATAAGTAAAACTGTCTGTACTGGCTAGTTCTCATTCACGGGGCCCTGTCCCCGACTTACAAACTGGCAGTTCTCTTTACTGAGACCGTGTGTCTCAGGCCCGATGACATGCAGCCTGAGAGAACAGCAGCCAAAGAGGAAGACACTTCCTTGTGCCAGACACTATATAGTCTGCACAAGGGGAGTGGTCAACCTGGGCTAAACCTATAGGGGGTAGCCTAATACTGTAATCTGAGTGTAGAGGGCTCTGCCCTATTACAACACAGATAACATAAAGGTAGGGGATAACACCATAGGGAGCTTAACCCTATGGGTCCCTACACTAAAAAAAAAAAAAAAAAAAAAAAAGGTGAAATTGCCCTTTAACCAACAAGACTTGGTTCCCTCAAGTGCAGGTGTTGCTTGTATTTTGGGCTCTCTGCCAAAAGCTACTTATTTAATTAAGTTTGAGAAACATTGTATCTTTTTTAGCGTTCAGTGCAGGAGATGAAAGAGAAATATGGGACTTTTCTGTAAGACTCTGATACTGCGGGCTGAGAAGTTAAGATCAGGACTGTCCCGTGAAAATTGGGACAGTTGGGAGGTATGCATCAGGCATGTTATCTCACTACCCCAGATATGTAACCCAGAATAGGTCATCAAACCACCTGTGTGTTGTTTCTTTGCCATCACTATAGCTGCACGGGAACTCCATGCCACACTGCACCCTTTAGAGTTAGACCAGAGTAACTTATACAGTACAGTACAGACATGGATCAGGCAAAAACCGAGTTGAGAACAGGCCAAAGTCCAGGACTGGTAACAACACATGGTCAGGAACAGACAAGGGTCCAAACTGGATAAATGCACAATAAGAATGGCTTGAGTAGGATCTGAGGACTAGAAGCCAGTTTGGGTTAAGGTCATGGGCGTCCACAGAAGGGGGCAAGAGGGGGCACTTGCCCCCCCCTGGAAAAGTAGCAAAAAAAACGGGGAGAAGGGGGAGAAGAATTTTTTTTTTTTAATTTTTTTTTTTTAGTTGTAACATTATTTATATCCCCACCTTGGCCATTATAAAACCGCCGCCCAAACCCCCCTCTAAAGGTCCCAGGAACTGAGCGCAGGCACCACCTTCCCACCCTTCCCTATACTGGAGCGGCGCTTACCTCCGTGCGCCCATATGACACGCATGCGTATTGGGCACGCCCCCCCTACGCATGCGTGTCTATGAAACACAAGGCGCCAGAAGGCGCTTGGGTGCGGCGGCGGTCGGTTGTGGTGTGGGCTGGCTGAGTGAGCAGGACTGCTGGCCTTGGCTGACTGGCACCTGGGACTGGGATTTCGAGGCACTGCTGCTGCTGACAGGTACAGTTGCTGGGGGCGCAATATGAGGGGGGCTTGGCTGCTGGCACAGTACAGATGGGGGGCTTGGCTGCTGACACAGGTACACAATGATGCTGGGGCCTTGCTGGGGGCGCAATATGAGGGGGGCTTGGCTGCTGGCACAGTACAGATGGGGGGCTTGGCTGCTGACACAGGTACAGATGCTGGGGCCTTGCTGGGGGCGCAATATGAGGGGGCTTGTCTGCTGGCACAGTACAGATGGGGGGGCAATATGAGGGGGGCTTGGCTGCTGGCACAGTACATATGGGGGCAATATGAGGGGGGCTTGGCTGCTGGTACAGTACATATGGGGGCAATATAAGGGGGGCTTGGCTGCTGGTACAGTACAGATGGGGGGGCAATATGAGGGGGGCTTGGCTGCTGGCACAGTACAGATGGGGGGGCAATATGAGGGGGGCTTGGCTGCTGGCACAGTACAGATGGGGGGCTTGGCTGCTGACACAGGTACAGATGCTGGGGCCTTGCTGGGGGCGCAATATGAGGGGGGCTTGTCTGCTGGCACAGTACAGATGGGGGGGCAATATGAGGGGGGCTTGGCTGCTGGCACAGTACATATGGGGGCAATATGAGGGGGGCTTGGCTGCTGGTACAGTACATATGGGGGCAATATAAGGGGGGCTTGGCTGCTGGCACAGTACAGATGGGGGGGCAATATGAGGGGGCTTGGCTGCTGGTACAGTACATATGGGGGCAATATGAGGGGGGCTTGGCTGCTGGCACAGTACAGATGGGGGGGCAATATGAGGGGGGCTTGGCTGCTGGTACAGTACATATGGGGGCAATATGAGGGGGGCTTGGCTGCTGGCACAGTACAGATGGGGGGGCAATATGAGGGGGGCTTGGCTGCTGGCACAGTACAGATGGGGGGCAATATGAGGGGGGCTTGGCTGCTGGTACAGTACATATGGGGGCAATATGAGGGGGCTTGGCTGCTGGCACAGTACAGACGGGGGGGCAATATGAGGGGGGCTTGGCTGCTGGTACAGTACATATGGGGGCAATATGAGGGGGGCTTGGCTGCTGGTACAGTACATATGGGGGCAATATGAGGGGGGCTTGGCTGCTGGTACAGTACATATGGGGGCAATATGAGGGGGGCTTGGCTGCTGGTACAGTACATATGGGGGCAATATGAGGGGGGCTTGGCTGCTGGTACAGTACATATGGGGGGCAATATGAGGGGGGCTTGGCTGCTGGTACAGTACAGATGGGGGGGCAATATGAGGGGGGCTTGGCTGCTGGCACAGTACAGATGCTGGGGCCTGGGGGCGCAATATGAGGGGGGCTTGGCTGCTGGCACAGTACAGATGCTGGGGCCTGGGGGCGCAATATGAGGGGTGGCTTGGCTGCTGGCACAGTACATATGGGGGCAATATGAGGGGGGCTTGGCTGCTGGCACAGTACAGATGGGGGCAATATGTTGGGTGCTGGCACAAATACATGGGGGCAATATGATGGCTGTTGGCACTGGTACATGGGGGCAATTGGGGGCTTTTTTATGTGGCATGATAATTTTGATCCATCTAATGTGTGTTTCTGAGTACTGAATTATGTGAATAGTAGGTAGCTGAGTAGAGCAGAGTAGTTGTAAAAGGCACTAACAGTTGTAAATGTATTCATTAATTAAAATATATTTAATTACAATTGTATATTTTTACATACAGACACACGTAAACTAGTATCATCCTGCAAAAAAAAAAAAAAAAAAAAATATATATATATATATATATATTTGTCTGTTGCAAGATGATGCTAGCTTACTTGACCCCCCTTGGAAAATTTTCTGCGGACGCCCATGGTTAAGCTACTAAAGAGTAGAGGGCTGTTTATACTTACAAGGAAGGCAAATGGAGGAAGCGGCATCTAGAAGTGATACCTCAGCTGCAAAACCTACAGTCACATCCCCATGTGCGCACAGGAGCATCAGAATAATACAGTCAATCTAAAAAATGAGGGACATTTCCAAAGTAGTGATGATCGAAATTGTACGCCACTTTTCACTGCAAAAAAACGCCCATAGATTCCAAAGTATTGAGCGCTACATAGTTGCTGCGCTAAAGTTGACACAAAAACTATTCCACAGTGCAACACTTCCAGAGACAAAGACATAGTCACTATGCCTATATTATCAAGGTTTCTTTGTCAATCTTTTCATACTTCATTAAGTTGGGCAATTTACAGTTAAAGAAATCAGTACTGGGGCTCATTTATAAACACTGGGCAAATTAGCCACTGGGCAGTAACTCATGGCAACCAATCAAATGTTTGCTGTCATTCTTCAACATGCAGTTGGCTAGAAAACGTCAATTGCTGATTGCTATGTGTTACGGCCCATGGGCATATTTACCCAGTGTTTATAAAAGCCCCAGTAACCAGATCATTAGTTCTATCCATTCTTTACTAATATCTTAAAGGAAAAGGAAAGGTGGAATCACTGGGGGGTGCCAAAATGTTAGGCACCCCCACTTATTGTATTTATTTACCTAATATTATGGCACCACCCCCAGTGATTCCACATTTGTTTCACTTTTAAAATGCTTTTGTATGTATATTGTTGTGATAAAACAGTTATATTGTAATTGCTTGAAGTGGTGTTGGCTTGTCCAATCAGTAGCCTGGTTGGCTGTAAACTCAGCTACATTGTCCTATCATGGAATTCTTCAGGGTACATTGGAAAGAGGCAGTATACACCTACTGTATATACAACTTTTTTCAAGACCAAACTATATACAGTATACTTAGAATTGAAAAGGAAATCAAATGTTATTAGAAAGGAATATATTCTTTTTTAGTATTTTAGTATTTCTACAGTGTATTTTTGCTGCCAGAGAAATGCCTGAATCCACTATAAATTACTGTGAGGCACTATAGGCAGTTTTGCCTGTTTGCCCACTTGCTAAAATTCAGGACAGAACCAGCAGTGCAATTAGGAGGCACTATCAGTTCAGGCAGCTGAATGCTTTGGAAAAGCCCATTGTTCTGCTGACACACTGTTGGGGGGAAAGGGAGGGGGGTGATATCACTCCAATTTGTAGCGCAGTAGTAAAGAGAGACTGAAGTTTATCAGAGTACAGGTCACATGGCTGGGGACACCTAGGAAAGTAAGTAATTGGCTATTTCCATATCAAACGTCAAAATTAAATATAAAAAAAATCTGCTCTTTCCAAAAATGGATTCTGCAGGAGCAGCACTATATATCTGGGTATGCGTTTTGAAAAACATATTTTCCCAGTATTTCTTTAAATTGTGTAGATAAGCAGAAGTCCATAACACAGGAGTATTAAACAGCGGCTTGCAAAAGTATTCGGTCCCCTTGAACTTTTCCACATTTTGTCACATTACAGCCACAAACATGAATCAATTTTATTGGAATTCCACGTGAAAGACCAATACAAAGTGGGGTACACGTGAGAAACATTTTTTACAAATAAATAACTGCAAAGTGGGGTGTGCGTAATTATTCAGCCCCCTTTGGTCTGAGTGCAGTCAGTTGCCCATAGACATTGCCTGATGAGTGCTAATGACTAAATAGAGTGCCCCTGTGTGTAATCTAATGTCAGTACAAATACAGCTGCTCTGTGACGGCCTCAGAGGTTGTCTAAGAGAATATTGGGAGCAACAACACCATGAAGTCCAAAGAACACACCAGACAGGTCAGGGATAAAGTTAGTGAGAAATTTAAAGCAGGCTTAGGCTACAAAAAGATTTCCAAAGCCTTGAACATCCCACGGAGCACTGTTCAAGCGATCATTCAGAAATGGAAGGAGTATGGCACAACTGTAAACCTACCAAGACAAGGCCACCTAAACTCACAGGCCGAACAAGGAGAGCGCTGATCAGAAATGCAGCCAAGAGGCCCATGGTGACTCTGGACGAGCTGCAGAGATCTACAGCTCAGGTGGGGGAATCTGTCCATAGGACAACTATTAGTCGTGCACTGCACAAAGTTGGCCTTTATGGAAGAGTGGCAAGAAGAAAGCCATTGTTAACAGAAAACCATAAGAAGTCCCGTTTGCAGTTTGCCACAAGCCATGTGGGGGACACATCAAACATGTGGAAGAAGGTGCTCTGGTCAGATGAGACCAAAATGGAACTTTTTGGCCAAAATGCAAAACGCTATGTGTGGCGGAAAACTAACACTGCACATCACTCTGAACACACCATCCCCACTGTCACATATGGTGGTGGCAACATCATGCTCTGGGGGGGCTTCTCTTCAGCAGGGACAGGGAAGCTGGTCAGAGTTGATGGGAAGATGGATGGAGCCAAATACAGGTCAATCTTGGAAGAAAACCTCTTGGAGTCTGCAAAAGACTTGAGACTGGGGCGGAGGTTCACCTTCCAGCAGGACAACGACCCTAAACATAAAGCCAGGGCAACAATGGAATGGTTTAAAACAAAACATATCCATGTGTTAGAATGGCCCAGTCAAAGTCCAGATCTAAATCCAATCGAGAATCTGTGGCAAGATCTGAAAACTGCTGTTCACAAACGCTGTCCATCTAATCTGACTGAGCTGGAGCTGTTTTGCAAAGAAGAATGGGCAAGGATTTCAGTCTGTAGATGTGCAAAGCTGGTAGAGACATACCCTAAAAGCCTGGCAGCTGTAATTGCAGCAAAAGGTGGTTCTACAAAGTACCGTGTTTCCCCGAAAATAAGACACTTTCTTATATTTTTTTAAGCTCCAAAATATGCACTAGGTCTTATTTTCAGGGGATGTCTTATTTTTCCACGAAGAAGAATACAGTACACATTTATTCCATCGTTTGGGCAAGATTTATCACCCAGCCCTAGGTGGGTGTCTTATTTTTGGGGGGTGCCTTATTTTCCGAGGGGGGAGAAAAATTGGGGGGTGCCTTACTTTCAGAGGATGTCCTATTTTCGGGAAACAGGGTATTGACTCAGGGGGCTGAATAATTATGCACACCCCACTTTGCAGTTATTTATTTGTAAAAAATGTTTGGAATCATGTATGATTTTCGTTCCACTTCTCACGTGTACACCACTTTGTATTGGTCTTTCACGTGGAATTCCAATAAAATGGATTCATGTTTGTGGCTGTAATGTGACAAAATGTGGAAAAGTTCAAGGGGGCCGAATACTTTTGCAAGCCACTGTATGTACACTGGTCATCTGATTACCTCTCTGAGAACCAGGAAGTGATTGATGGATTATAAATACATACAGCAAAAATGTAACTCAGTTTTAGTGTTCCTCTGGAAAATACAGTGCCAATTTTTGGTATTTGAAAAATAGAAGACTTTTTATGTACAGCTAAGAACAAGCAAAAATGGTACCAAATTTCCCCAAAACAAAAGTGATGGAAGCACAAATGCAATTCTGTCACTCACTGTATCTTCTTTTTGTTTGAAGCCTGCCCGGTAACAGGAGCTGACTCCTAGCCCTTCACAATAGCGATAGTCTGGATTCATTTAGAAACAACTAAGGGAATTCCTGGAAGACATTCAGTATATAGATTATTTCTATCAACCAAACTGCTTGTAGCTTCTATACACTCTTGATGTAATATTAACAGGAAAGAGTACAAAGGAAGGTCTGTCCTGCTTTTTATTTTTCACACTATAAATGTAAATGTTACGCAACGAAATGCTGAGTGATGAAGCGCCAGATATATATTGTCTTTGCATTTTCACAAGGAACATATGAGCTCTGTATAGTACCTCAGGCGTCCGGCTGTCCATCAAGAATGTAAGAATAAAAACTTACTGTGAAGATGGGAATTTTATCATATAAAGCAAATAGTCATTTGGGTTCTTAGTGCTAGCCACATACAGGCCACATTATACACCCCCTGTTCCACTATACACAGGCAAGCTTTAGCTGCATACTCAGCCAGGCTTGGATCGACAGCCCAGGGGCGCCATAATAATTGCTTAATCAGCATCTGATCAGGGGCTCAGTCAAAAAAATACTGGAAAATCTGTTTGACCGAGAACAGCACAATGGATGCAGTCCAGAACAGGTCTTCTATGGGCCATTGTGTGATCTGCTCATTAGACCAAGGGTTTAGCTATTGGATCAGCACAATTTGTGCCAAATGGATCTTCCCAACTAGGGTCAAGTTACATGAGCTGGTGATTAAAGGTCACTATACATAGAGCAGTCTGGTAGAGCAAACACATTTCTTGAGTGATCACATGCAGTAGGTGGAGAAACAATCCCACAATCCCATGAGACCTCAATCAGTCTGTTTGGATAGAAAAATGAGTCTACTGAAGTCCCCCAGCAGCATTATAAGGGGGCAATGGGGCACCATTTCTCATTCATTGAATTGTCCTCTTTAAGTCTATTGGTCAAAACAGCATACCAGTGGGCTTTGGTTAGCTGTGCCCAGCTGCCATTTCTGAATCCCTTAGCCTTTGTGCCAGGTGGATGGATTGTCTTAGAATTCCACAGTCTACACCAGTGATCCCAAACCAGTGGCTCAGGAGCAACATGTTGCTCACCAACCCCTTGGATGTTGCTCCCAGTAGCCCAAAGTTGGTGCTTATTTTTGAATTCCTGGATTGGAGGCAAGTTTTAGTTGCATAAAAACCAAGAGCATTGACAAACAGAACCTTGTGTAGGCTGCCAGTCCACATAGAGTATACCAAATAGCCAATCACAGCTCTTAACGTGCAAACCAGGAACTTTTTTCATGTTTGTGTTGCTCCCCAACTGTTTTTACTTATTATTGAATGTGGCTCATGAGTAAAAAAAGGTTGGGGATCCCTGGCCTACACCAATGTAAAGTTCAATTTGAAGGTGACCCTTACCTTTAAAATGCATAGCACAAAGCAGTACAGCTGCCTTATGTATTGAAGGAAAAGCAAAGTTTTTAATCACCTCCACCCCCCCCAGTGATTGTAATCACTTACCTGATACTCCAGGCCAGTGCTCCTGTTAGCCTGAAACTGCACCGGTCAGGGGTATTTCTGGAGGTGCACCATGGAGCGATCCATTTTCTGCTTCTCTTTCTTTGCGTGGGATGTTCATGCAGTAGAGTGAAAAGATGAACTTTATCAAAATAGCAAGCATTTCTCTGCCCATTGAAGGCCATGCTGTATGGGTTCAACATTATCAACAGCCCTTAATAAGTAATGAGCTCAAATATCAGCTTAGATCACATGATGTTGTAATTCCAATTGGCAGTGGACTTTATCCAGTGTTACATACCTTAATATACCTTTGTGTCACCTATAGGACATAGCAGTAGTAATAAGTCATATTAACTGAACTTGCTATGTTTTTCTTAAAGACATTTCTCTAGGTATCTGACTGGCTTTCTGGATTCAGAACTTGTAGGGATCTTATAAAGGTAATTATATTAGCGTGATACGAGAGGGAGGGAGAGTTGCCAAATTAGCATTGTATGTGGCAGACAATAGATTTTGGCCCCAACCTCTTTTCAAGCTTTTTCTGTGTTTACATATATTAGATATCGTCTTTACAGGACCTTTATCACCCTCAAACTCAGTAGCAGCTGGGCCACAAGATGGCAGTATAGCTCTCTGTAGGGGTGAATTCAGCATTTCTGACCTTCTACAGTTTCACTTTTCAAAAGCAATATTAATGCTTTTCTGCACAGCTTCCCAGGCAAAATTCTGTGATAATGTAAATATTATGTGATACCGACAACTAAATGAATGAATGGAATAAGTGCTGTAAAAAGAACTTCAGATTTGGCTTTATGCTCTTTACATAAATATCCCCTATAAGAAAAGCCAAATGTAAATCTGATGAAGTTCCATGCAAAACACTGGTTGGGAATTATGTCCCCTTCGCTGCGCACATCTTATAAGGCTAGGGGGAGCATTTATTTTTAGCAGTAAACACATTACTATTATGGTTCCAGAACTCCCTGCTAGATTTTAGAAGAGGCCAGCTTGAACATTTAAACAAAGGGCTTTCCCTTACTCTTTATATGGCAGCAGCTAATGCATCAGTTGGAAGAGCAGCTATGTACAACAGGTGTCAGTAAAGCTCAGGGGGCATGCTCAGTAGAGCAGGGGGTCACGTTCTGTTGCTGTTTCTGGTTACACAACTGGACCTGGGTATAGTTTTATTATCTATTTAGTGGATATGATGTCACAATAAACACTCAGCACAATACTAGTAACTTTAATGGGCTTATTTATCAATTTGCGAGTTTGTTAATTTGAGTTTTGAGTATTCAGGTTTTTTGCACTAAATACTAGACAATCAAGTTTTTATATCATAATTCGATTTGTTTTAGAGTAAAAAAACTCTGATTGTAAAAAACTTGAATGTTGATAAGTCACCCCCTAATTATGTGTCTCACAACAGCCCTTAAATAAGGTAAATGGATGTACTTAGCCTCTCCCACTGGGTGGCAGTCTTGTCACACAGAGTTGAAATACAATGTTAGAAATACAGTAAGCTACAAATGTGATTTCCTCTGGAGAAGCTGATTTCTGTTTTTCCCATTTAGGTTGTTCTGTGTATTTCTTTTGCCTTTATTCTCGTGCCATTATATGATTTACTGACTTTTACAGTCCAAATGCTTAGTAGGCAATAAATATAATAAGAGCTAATATAAATATCACAAGAATGTGAATCAGAAACAAAATATAATGTCAGTAAAGACATAGAATAACTGATAAAAAAACAGGGGTTTGCCCTTGTCTGATGTTAATGAAGCTTAGCCTGTAGATTGCCACTTAAATGCCAAATCGATGAATTTGGATGTTATAAAATAAAATAGGGGTTGCATCTATTTTTAGCAATTTAAGCCATCTTTCTCTAATAAAGAAACGTTTAAATCTCCCAAACTATTTCAATGCCCTTAAAATACTAAGACACCAGTATATAGATTGTAAGGTAGTATAATAGGCGTCCTTCCACAGTATTTGCAACATCCCATGCTTTAAATGATATTACTATCATTGTATATACAGGGATAGAATCTATCTATACTTGAGACCTGGACTTTCCCAGATAAGGAATCTTTCTGTAACTCAGATCTCCATACCATAAGTCTACTAAAAATTTTTTTAAAAAACATAAAATAAACCCAATAGGATTGTTTCCAATATGAATGAATGCAGTTTAGTTACCATCAAGTACAAGGAGCTGTTTAAATTATTAGAATTATTTAGCTAAAATGGATTCTATGGGAGATGGCCTTCCTATAATTCAGAGCTTTCTGGTCTCTGGATAAGGAATCATATACCTATAGATATACCTTCCACACGTAAGAAGCTTGTATGTTCCATGTACGGATAGCAAACCTGCTTTCCATTACATCCGTTCTATCATCATTAACAATTTCTTCCACCCTTTACTGTAAGTAAAGCCATATTGCCTAACACACCAGTTTAGACTTAAGGTATTAGCAACAGGCAGCGCGATCAAAATAAAAAAAAAAACACGGGCAGCTTTTTCATGTGGTCTAATGATATATCACAGGGCACGTAAAAATGTCAGAACAAATCAGCGAGAATAAAAGATTTCACCTTTGGATATTTTTATTTTAATCGCCTACTTATGAGCAATAACAGCTGAACATCTGGGTGAGCGGAAAGGAACCTTCACGTTTGTTTAGGAAAAACCTAAGAATTGGCTGCACACACTGGAAATGATAATCCTACAATTACAGCCTGACAAAGCCATACCCCAATCTGGGTAGTCCCTGCCAAGTTCCCATGTGCCATAACAGCCTCCATAAAGAAATGTTTCGCCAGGCATGAATTTGCGGTGAATTTCTGTGTTTCGCCATTGGCAGATTGTTCTGCAAAATGGATGAAAAATTTGCCTTGGAAAAATTCTCTGTGTGTCCAAAAAATGTCACCCGCTTCAAAAGAATTGTTGCGGGCATCAAAAGAATTGTTGCGGGCTTCATAAATTTGCAAATTTTTTGCCGTTTCGCGAACAGAGATTCGCTCATCACTACTAAGAACTGCTGTATCATGGGTGTCACATTGGGGGGCTCCAATCAGCTGCAAAGTGTAGCTTCCCAGGAGGGAAGGCAGTTGGGTGTTACTGTACCATATGACTCCGCAGGGTGTCTGCGCCTGAACTGATGCATTAGCCATTTCATTTCATCCTGCAGTCATCATGAACAATATGATGAGTGCCATAGGAATACAAATATAATGTATCTGACTTCTGATACTTCAAGAAAGGACCACACAATATAAATATGTCATAACTGGACACAGAACATCCTATTTCATGTAAAAAGGCATTTTTATTTACGACACACATCAAAAACATTACGCAGGATGAAGTGTTGGACTGAAAAGAAACTGCCTGGCTGTAAGAGAATGCTGGCAAGGTGCTAAATCATTTTGCTTGCTGGAATGTAGAAAACAGAACTTGCACTTCTGCAGATCAAAGGGAAGCCTCCTCGGCGTGCTGGGAATCCTTTAGCCATACTAAAGGCAGAGTAACTGAATGACATGGAACTTAAGTGACCAAAAAATTCCCGAGCAGCTGTGGACTCTTAAGGTGCTTATGCTCATATGTATTGTGTGATGCAAGTTTGAGTGTGCTCCATTTAAATAAAGTGAGAATTATATGTGAACAAAAAGCATCCAAGCTTTAGCCCACAGAGCGCTTACTCTCATGGTTTATACCTAAACAGGATCAGAGAATTCTGGCCAAGTTAGGGTCAGGCAACATGAGGTAGCTCTCAATATTTTACAACAGCTGGATACAACATAAATCAAATGTAAAGACATGGAACACCAATGGTTATTATTATTATTATTACAACAACAATGAAAATGAAGGCTGTGCCTATAAAGTGCTTTATAAAAGTGCAGGTGGAACCTGGCACCCATGTGGCCCAGGTATTCCAAAGGACTGCTCAATGGCCAGGGCTTCTTTATGGCCTGCTCCAATTATCTCTAAATCTCCTCACCTTTCAACCCTTGCTGGTGAAGCCACCACTGGGCTTGGGATGCTACAGGGTCCCTTCTTGCAACTTCTACTAGACATTGTCCTTAATGCTTGTCTTCTTAGCTTCAGCTTTGTGCAACCGATTCATTCTTAAAGCTGTGTATCCACCTATTGTCCCACTGGAAAACTAGAAAAATGTTACAGGGGCCCATTCCATTCACTATTAATCTGTGTCGTTTTGCTTTGCCAAGAGATAATATGCAACTTTTTCTACAACCACTTTTTTTTCACCAATTTTTCTGGCAGAGGATACACTGGGCTATGGACTTTTTTTTTTTTGGGGCACCTGATTTTAGCAAAATACACTGGGGTCTATGGGAATTTTGTTGACAATGTGATTAAGGAAAATAT
Organism: Xenopus tropicalis; assembly: GCF_000004195.4. NCBI lineage: Eukaryota > Metazoa > Chordata > Amphibia > Anura > Pipidae > Xenopus > Xenopus tropicalis. The sequence goes on from NC_030682.2 coordinate 37,782,842, forward strand.
TCACAAATGGTAGAATGCAGAATTTCACTTTCAATCCATACCTGTAATAAAGTTTCGCTCATTACTATTGCTAAGTAAAACCACTAAAAAATATTTGGTGAGAGACAATGCCCTTTCTAATAAAAATGTATTTTATTATTATTATTATTATTATTATTATTATTATTATTATTATTATTATTATTATTATTATTATTATCAAGGATTTATAATGCACCACATATTTCACAATGCTGTACAACAGATGCACACATTTGGTTGTACAGGTATGGGATCAGTTACCTGAACACCCGCTATCCAGAAAGCTCTGAATTACAGAAAGCCCGTCTCCCATAGACTCTATTTTGATCAAATAATTCAGATTTTTAAAATTGATTTCCTTTTCTCTGTAATAATAAAACAGTACCTTGTACTTGATACCAGCTGAGATATAATAAATCCTTATTGGAGGCAAAGCAATGCTATTGGGTTTAATTCATGTTTTATTGATTTTTTAGTAGACTTAGGGGCTGATTCATCAAAGTACGAGTTTGAATCCCAAAATGGGTAAAATTCGGATTAGATACAATAATTTCTGATCGAAAATGTCACGAAAATGCTTACGAAAAAATCGCAATAGTTGCGATAATATCGTATTGGCGATCCAAAAGTCACAAAATTTTCGTATCCAACCGATCGTAAACGATGGGAAAACCTTTCTGATTTTGATCCTTCTGTGCATGTTTTTTTAAGCCTCCCATAGGACTCAATGGCACTCTGCAGCTCCAACCCGGCCCAAGGAAAGCCTCCCATAGGACTCAATGGCACTCTGCAGCTCCAACCTGGCCCAAGGAAAGTCTCCCATAGGACTCAATGGCACTCTGCAGCTCCAACCTGGCCCAAGGAAAGTCTCCCATAGGGCTCAGTGGCACTCTGCAGCTCCAACCTGGCCCAAGGAAAGTCTCCCATAGGGCTCAATGGCACTCTGCAGCTCCAACCTGGCCCAAGGAAAGTCTCCCATAGGGCTCAATGGCACTCTGCAGCTCCAACCTGGCCCAAGGAAAGTCTCCCATAGGGCTCAATGGCACTCTGCAGCTCCAACCTGGCCCAAGGAAAGTCTCCCATAGGGCTCAATGGCACTCTGCAGCTCCAACCTGGCCCAAGGAAAGTCTCCCATAGGGCTCAATGGCACTCTGCAGCTCCAACCCGGCCCAAGGAAAGTCTCCCATAGGGCTCAATGGCACTCTGCAGCTCCAACCTGGCCCAAGGAAAGTCTCCCATAGGGCTCAATGGCACTCTGCAGCTCCAACCTGGCCCAAGGAAAGTCTCCCATAGGGCTCAATGGCACTCTGCAGCTCCAACCCGGCCCAAGGAAAGTCTCCCATAGGGCTCAATGGCACTCTGCAGCTCCAACCTGGCCCAAGGAAAGCCTCCCATAGGGCTCAATGGCACTCTGCAGCTCCAACCCGGCCCAAGGAAAGTCACGATAACAAAGCTTTAATGAATCCGAAACTTTTGTCATGACAAATATGATTTTGTCGCACAAATTGTCACGCGGTACAAAAAAGCTGCGCAAATTAACGAAAAAGTCGCAAAAAATACGCACAGTACAAAAACGTATCCAGGAAACCCTTGGTCCCAAGCATTCTGGATTACGGGTCCTATACCTGTAAATGTTTTAGCTCTTCTACTGCAGAGAGTACAATTGGGCTAAAAAGTTAGGTACAAGAGGCGCGAGGGGGGCAGCATCAGAAAAGCCACCGTAGGGTAGCACTGGGGCCAGGATCACCCCTGTTTACATTGCCCTATTAAATGTTTTTAGATTTGTCTAAAAGACACATGCAGCCCAGACCAGAACTCAGGACAGGCAGAAGACACACATGCCTCAGGCGCATTTGTAGATTGTAAGCTCTTTTGGGCAGGGCCCTCTTCACCTCTTGTATCAGTTACTGATTGCTTTATATGTTACTCTGTATGTCCAATGTATGTAACCCACATATTGTACAGCGCTGCGGAATATGTTGGCGCTTTATAAATAAATGTTAATGTAATGTAATGTAATTGGTTGTGCAGGGGGGGAGGTCATGCAATAGAAGAGGAAGAGATTGGCCTGAAAGGATCGACTGGAAAGCAGCAGGCGGGGTAAGTGGCAGGGGAGCTAGGCATAGGGGGTCAGTGTGGATCAAGGCGCAGAGGGCAGAAGAAGCAGGCAGAGTGCTGGGTCAAAAATTATCGGCTTGAGCCACAACAACATGCTAGGTGTTTTCTAGCCATCATTCCAACCTGATAAAACAGCACAGAGCTGGAACCACAGCCGGCACAATGCATTTTTCATCAGTATTGCTAATTTATATACATGCAGCAGGGCTGCTTAGGAAAACCTTGCTAAGAATGTTTAAGAAGCCAAGAGATTTTAAAGAGACATAATGCAGAGAGTGCACTGGGAATCATAGAGCAGACAAATAAAACAGATCATTATCTTTTGCTGACAAAAGCCTCATAAGGAAACACTAGCAGCTTATATATTTAAGTATCTGTGGAATCAGACCTGTCATATCTCCAGGTCAGCTGTATGTATTTCCCCAACAGGGACAACACCGGGGAGCATGGTTTTATCTTATTTATCTTAAAGGGCAGTGGTCAAATATAATCTGAATTAATAACTGGGGAGGCTGATATCTCTAGGGGATGTAGTGGGATCTGGATCTATGGTAGATGCACCTTGGATGAGGGAAGAGGGCTTCTTAGTGGATTGATGATTTGTTTTGATTGTGCTTGGTAGAACAGGAATAAGACTCTGACATTACCTTCATTTTACACTGTGCCCTGTTTGGTGCAAGAAATAACAAAAATTATGAATATTTCATAATAACATATTAGGGAAAAAGTATATTCTGCACAAGCCATATTAATGGAACTCATGCTTTAAAGTAGGTACACTGCCCCTTTAAAAATAGCAAAAGCTCCTATTTAAATAATAAAAATATAAATTGTGAAATATTTCAGTGCTGTCAATGTAAAATCAAGACTTGGCTAAAAATGCAGCTGAAATCTTCATTGATATGAATGAGGTAAATGGCTGGGGCTACAATATAACTGGGTTTAGTGATTTGGGGTGTACAGGTTTAATGGCTCCCACCTGGCAGCTGATCAGAAGGGAAGGTCAGACGTACAGTAGAAAGTTTATTTCCAGTGTATGAGTCTAGGTTATAGCCACGATTATTTACACTTTAACCTGAAGTTCCATACAGTACGTATATATGTGCCACAGGGTGTGACCCAAAACGCTTGCAAATTGCTGTAAGTAAACTCTTTCAAAGTGTGTCCAGGCAGATAAGGGCCACAAAGCCGACTTCCCCCGAGCACAGGGATCAGGTCTCTTTGGGAAACATTTAAGCTGCAGGTGTTTTCCCTTTTGTGTACCAAACTTTAGAGAGGTCACGGAAGCATGAAATTGCCCTAAGTCATTCTAAGCGCTACACACACAAAGATAGAGTGTGACCAAGTACAGAGCAAAGTCATTTGGCACCTGTTTCGGCCTCTCAGTTTGTTGTTGTTACACCTCTTCATTTCATTTGCCACTTGGCCCAGATGGCTAGAGCCAGAAAGCGTGCTTATATCTACGGCTCTTCCCTATCATTCCTTTAATCTATTTACCATTCTCACCATCAGCGCTGGTGTAACAGCAACCATCATTTCTGCTTCCTTTGGAAAAGTTACAAAATACATGAAAGAGGATTTTAGTGCTGGAGCACTGATTAAAGCAATCCATGCACACATACACCAACTGCAATGCCAGCTCAATGCATGAAACTCACACAAGGCAACAACAACAAGAGATCCTCTGCACTCACCCATTATCAATATATATAGGACATTAAGACATTCTGTGTATTAAGCTACCAAAAATGCCCTTCTCTTTAAGCAAAACAGGGATTGTCTGTCCATATATTGCAATATACTTCAAGCTGGCCAATTATGTCAAAGTCAGCCCCTCTGGCCAGTCCTACACTCACTTTCATTTGATTCATTAAGAATTCTACTGCTTCAATATACATTTAATAAAGGGAGTTTTACCTGCAACTTACTTGCTTTCAAATGGTTGACCTATTATTGGTAGCTTAATGCACAGAAGGTCTTAATGTCCTATATATATTGATAATGGGTGAGGGCAGAGGATCTTGTATTGTTGTCTGTATGAATTTTGTGTTCACAACCTCATTGCACCCCCGCTTAATGGTTTACAATTTAGTGGTTGAGCACAACTTTTCCTTCTTTGCTATGAAACTCCCACAACACACAGCAGATAAATACAGTGCCAATACCATAGATAAAACCCTAGAACACATGGCAGATAAATACAGTTCCAATACCATAGATAAAAACCCAGAACACATGGCAGTTTTTTGCCAATACCAGGCATCATAACCCAGAAAACATGGCAGATACAGTACCAATACCAGGGATAATAACCCAGAAAACATTGTGGATAAATACAGTACCAATACCATAGCTAATACCCCAGAACACATAGCAAGATATGGTGCCAATTCAGTGTATATTATTAATAAAATTTTTTGTTCAGTTCTGGGTAACACAACCTGGTGATCCTGCCTGTGGGAGGCAGGAAGTGCAGAGATGTGCAACTACACTAGTAAAGTGATGGAGGATTTAAACTATGAGTTTAGACTGTCAAGGTTGGGGTTAATTTTTAAGGAGAAAAAATGCTTGTGAGCGGACATGATTAGAAGATTGGAGCTTCCATTTGAAGCAGCGTAGGGGGGTTTTCACGGTGAGGGCAGTGAGGTTGCGGAATGCCCTTCCTAGTCATGTGGTAATGGCAGATTCTGTTAATGCCTATAAGAGGGGCCTGGATGAGTTCTTGAACAAGCATAATATCCAAGGCTATTGTGATACTAATATCTACAGTTAGCATAGAAATTGGTATGTATATATTTTATTTACAGTTGTGTTTGAAAGTTTGTGAACTCTTTAAAATTTTCTATAGTTTTATATAATTGTGACCTAAAACAGTACTGTCCAACTTCTGTGGTACCGAGGGGCGGAATTTTTCTGCCCTACATGGTGGAGGGCCGATGGAAGTCAGTTTTGACCTCTCCCCTTTTTTAAACCACACCCACTTCAAATGACACCCATATAATCACAAGAGCTTTTAAGACTATACCCACATTAATGGTGGTAGCGCAGCAAAACCCAAATGGTTGGTGCTCACTGCAGGGATATCATCACCCTTTATTCATATGTGAAAGAACTATATTATGTCATATTAAGACACACCCTTAAATCCATATGCCTCCTCCTCCCCTGTGGATAGCACAGCAACCCCCAGCATACAATTGCAAAGTTTGGGAACCCTGACATAAATGTGTGAGATATGCAGCATTTTAAATTTAAATAAAAAATAAAATTCAATAGGCAAAGTCTGATTGGCTGTTGGTGGCTCCACCCACTTTTTCTCACTCTGAACCGCAGTTACCTGGTGCCTAACTCTGCAAAATTTGGAGAACTTAGTAGTAATATTTATATAATAGCAGCAGTTAAAATTTAAATGTATGAAGTCTATAGGTGAAATCTGATTGGCTGTTGTTGGCCCGCCCACTTTTCTAAACTTGTAATGTAGCCACCCCGTGACAAACTGAGCAAAGTTTGGGAACCAATAAAATTCAGTAGGTGAAATATGACTGGTTGTTGGTGGCTCCACCCAATTTTTCAAAACTAAAACTGCAGTCCCCTAGTGACCAACTGTGAAAAGTTTGGGGACTCTGGTGTTAATTCTGTGAGAATGGCAGCAGGTTGAATTTCCCCATTGAAAGTCAATAGGTAAAATCTGATTGGCTGTTGGTGGCTCCGCCTACTTTTTCTAACCTTGAACCGCAGTTACCTGGTGCCTAACTCTGCAAATTTTGGGGACCCTGGTGTTATTACTGTGAGACTGGCAGCAGGTTGGATTTCTCCCAAGTCAATAGGTAAAATCATATTGTCATTCAGGCTGAGCCCATGACTATGTGATTCAAGTTTAGGGAGTGTCGCCTCAAAGCTGTAAGATTGGCAGCAGTTTGAAAATCTTCCCTGTCAAAGTCAATAGGAAAATTGGGGTAATAACCAAGAGGCCCCTTGCCTGAGGTTGGAGATGGGCCTGCTATAAACATGGCACTTCTACATCTGAGACCAATGAAAATCGTAGGTGGAGGTTTAAATGTAACTCCACATTGATCTTCGGCACTTGCACTGTGATAACATTTATTGCTGGGGCTGTTGGTTTTTCTTTGATGCATGTTTTCTGAACTGTATATGAATAAAAAATAAAAGCTTTTTATTTCATTACCTATATTCATGGTGTGTTCAGGGTTAAAGGTCACTAGATTTTGTGTTACTTATGTAAATAATGTACTTATGTACAAGATTCCTCGCTATCATTGGGATGATAATACTGTATATCTTATTGTCTACTAATAAAGCAAATGGAGGATCTGATCTCTGTTCTGAAGTTACTACGGCCAGAATGGCTTTGTCAGTATGTAGTGCCTGCTGGGAAATTGCATAGATAATGGCTTCAGCTTCTCTAATCACATTACACATGGGTTATGGTGGTGTTGCACGTGTTCCAGTATTTTGCCCATCTGCATCAACCCAACAGCACATTACAAAGAGGGTGCAGATCATAACCCTCCACTGTTAATGTGCTGTATTTTTGTGTTAATACCGTATATATGTATGGATATTTGGGTAACTGATGTAACTTCCCTAGTGGAATTATATACAGGTCCTTCTCAAAAAATTAGCTTATTGTGATAAAGTTCATTATTTTCTGTAATGTACTGATAAACATTAGACTTTCATATATTTTAGATTCATTACACACAACTGAAGTAGTTCAAGCCTTTTAGTGTTTTAATATTGATGATTGTGGCATACAGCTCATGGGAACCCAAAACTCCTATCTCTAAAAATTAGCATATTTCATCCGACCAATAAAAGAAAAGTGTTTTTAATCAACCTTCAAATAATTATGTTCAGTTATGCACTCAATACTTGGTCGGGAATCCTTTTGCAGAAATGACTGCTTCAATGCGGCGTGGCATGGAGGCAATCAGCCTGTGGCACTGCTGAGGTGTTATGGAGGCCCAGGATGCTTCAATAGCGGCCTTAAGCTCATCCAGAGTGTTGGGTCTTGTGTCTCTCAACTTTCTCTTCACAGTATCCCACAGATTCTCTATGGGGTTCAGGTCAGGAGAGTCGGCAGGCCAATTGAGCACAGTAATACCATGGTCAGTAAACCATTTACCAGTGGTTTTGGCACTGTGAGCAGGTGCCAGGTTGTGCTGAAAAATGAAATCTTCATCTCCATAAAGCTTTTCAGCAGATGGAAGCATGAAATGCTCCAAAATCTCCTGATAGCTAGCTGCATTGACCCTGCCCTTGATAAAACACCGTGGACCAACACCAGCAGCTGACATGGCACCCCAGACCATCACTGACTGTGGGTACTTGACACTGGACTTCAGGCATTTTGGCATTTCCCTCTCCCCAGTCTTCCTCCAGACTCTGGCACCTTGATTTCCGAATGACATGCAAAATTTGCTTCCGAAAAAAGTAATATGGACGACTGAGCAACAGTCCAGTGCTGCTTCTCTGTAGCCCAGGTCAGGCACTTCTGCTGCTGTTTCTGGTTCAAAAGTGGCTTGACCTGGGGAATGCGGCACCTGTAGCCCATTTCCTGCACACGCCTATACACGGTGGCTCTAGATTTTTCTACTCCAGACTCAGTCCACTGCTTCCGCAGGTCCCCCAAGGTCTGGAATCGGTCCTTCTCCACAATCTTCCTCAGGGCCCAGTCACCTCTTCTCGTTGTGCAGCGTTTTCTGCTACACTTTTTCCTTCCCACAGACTTCTCACTGAGGTGCCTTGATACAGCACTCTGGGAACAGCCTATTCGTTCAGAAATTTCTTTCTGTGTCTTACCCTCTTGCTTGAGGGTGTCAATCATGGCCTTCTGGACAGCAGTCAGGTCGGCAGTCTTAAGCTGGCCATACACGCGGCGATCCGACGATGTTTCATACGACCATCGGTCGCACGAAACATCGTCAGATCCGCCACACACCATTCAGGGCTGAATCGGCAGGTAAGGAGGTAGAAACAATAGGATTTCTACCTCCTTCTGCCGATTCAGCTCTGAAGGGAGAATTTTGGTCAGGCGCCTTCTATGGCGCCCGATCAAAATTTTCTAACCTGGCCGATCGACGAGCCGACCGATTTCAGCAGCTTCCTGCGACATCGGTCGGCTCGCTGACATACCATACACGCACCGATTATCGTACGAAACGAGGTTTCGTACGATAATATCGGTGCGTGTATGGCCACCTTTACCCATGATTGTGGTTTTGAGTAATGAACCAGGCTGGGAGTTTTTAAAAGCCTCAGGAATCTTTTGCAGGTGTTTAGAGTTAATTAGTTGATTCAGATGATTAGGTTAATAGCTCGTTTAGAGAACCTTTTCATGATATGCTAATTTTTAGAGATAGGAATTTTGGGTTTTCATGAGCTGTATGCCACAATCATCAATATTAAAACAATAAAAGGCTTGAACTACTTCAGTTGTGTGTAATGAATCTAAAATATATGAAAGTCTAATGTTTATCAGTACATTACAGAAAATAATGAACTTTATCACAATATGCTAATGTTTTGAGAAGGACCTGTACAAGAACAGTAATCTCCCAAACCACTCTATTGCTGCCTAGTTTCCAACTATAACTCCTTTCCCATATGACTCTCTCCCCATTAATATCTCAATGGAACCCCTAATCCCATATCTAGATTCAATAGATCTTTTTCAAGTGTTGGATATAGGAGGTATAAATATTAAAACATATGCTGACAATCTTTTACTAACTGTCACAAATCCAGTTTGATCTTATACTAATATTTTTAAATTATTTGATTACTATAGCTCCTTTTCAGGATTATACAATTAATTCTACTAAAACACTAAATATTAAAAATTCTATCCCAAAACATTTGCTTAACAATCTTCATTTAAAACTACCATTTGGGACCTTGAAATATTTAGGAATTAAAATTGGGTCAGATTTATCCAGATTGTATTCCTTAAATTTCCTTATGTAAAAAATGGAAGAACAGCCCTTCCAGTTTGTAAGGAAGGTGGCAATTTTTAAAATGTTAATTTTCCCTAAAATTTTGTATCCAATTTTAACTCTCTCACTACTTTTAAAACATGCAGATATAAAGAAACTGGATCAGTCATTAAGGTTGTTTGGCAAAATAAACAAAAGGAATTCTGGGAATGAATTCCAAAGAGCTCCCAGAAAATCCCATTTACATTGGTTTATCCTATAGACTAAAGCTCACCCACTGGGATTGAAAGCAAAAGCCAGGGCAGAAGGATGAGGATGAATATAAGTAGGCATGCAGCATAAGAAACCTAACATTTCTCTGGAAATCCAGAGAGGAATCCAAAACTTACATCTCCATTCCTGGTTTTCAGAAATGTAATTTAGCCTGGAACTGAGACCTAATTGAAATGAACATATTTATCTCCTCTTTATTGATCTGATCAACCTAATCCAATACATAAAGACACAGTTATAACTTGGAAGATTCTTGCTAAACTGAATAAACTAAATGACAATATATCACCTTTTACTTCTCTGTTTAATTTGGGAGGTTTCCCAAAGAAAGAAAGTGATCAGATGTCATATAAATGGAGAAAGAATGGGATCTCTCAAATCAGACAAATAATTGATCCTGACTGAAATATAACTTATATATAAGGTTAACTGGATGTTATCAAGGTCCTAGGGCACTTTAAGATACAAATCTGGCACTTAGAATACTTTCTCCTAAAGACAGATGTAATTTTCAAATACTATACAGCTATTTTACCTGTTTGACATGTATAATATATAGATATATTTTTGTACTGAAGAAGGTTGGCGACTTCATACTTGGAAAGCCTTATTGCACAGCACAGGATGACCTTGGCCCCGGCGTTGTGCAGCTGTTATGAGAAATAATTTTGGGGAAATTGCACAGAAAAAGAAACAGCTTTCTAAATTGGGGACTAAAGGTGACAATAGCCTTTCAGGAAGGAGCTGCAGAACATGTTGCCATTGTTTGTTTATTTAACCCAGGTGCAAAAGGAAAGTAATGGGGGTTATTGCTGCAGAATAAAAGGTGCAACACATTTCCCCACAGGGAATTTTCAACAGGCACACAACGTGTTAGGATTGATATGAACATTCTAATGAAAACAATCGCCGCTCACATCCACCAATAGGCAATAACTGCCAAAGTATAAAACTCAGCTAAAATGAGTGAGGCAACGATTAAGGGCAGATAAATTGTTGTGTTGCCTTAGTGACAGTAACACTTAAATACAAGTGACACTCTCCATAATCTGTCTCTTTTCATGCAGGAGTTGGAGACAGAATTTAAATGACAGTTAGGTCAAATACACAGGTGTGTCCTCTTCGCCCAGACAAAGTTTTAGAGCTAGCTGCCTTTCCAAATAGCCAGCACCAACACAAAGCTGCACATACAGTGTTATGAGAGGGGGAGACTGAAGAGTAACTTGATTATTATGGAAACAGTATAGACATTTTAATTAAATTACATTTAGGCTTATTCTTATTTCCACAAAAGAAGGCTTACATTAAATGTTTATTTTTGTGACAGGGTCAATAAAAGCAGGAAATGAAAGTGCCCTAAAAGCATTACATACAGCTTCACACAGGTGGAGTAAAGTAAAGCTGGATCAATTTGGTTCTGTTGTAAAAAAGAAAAACCCTGAATTTCACAAAATCCTTCCTGCATTTTGTAAGTACAGGTATAGGATCTGTTATCTGGAAACCCATTATCCAGAAAGTTCCAAATTACAAGAAGGCCTTCTCCCATAGACTCCATTATAAGCAAATAACACTAATTTTCTAAATGAATTTCCTTTTTCTCTGTAATAATAAAACAGTACCTTGTACTTGATCCCAACTAAGATATAACTAATCCTTATTGGAGGCAAAACAATCCTATTTGGTTTAATTAATGTTTACATAATTTTTCAGTAGACGAGGTATAGAGATGCAAATTACAAAACTATTCTTTTTTCTCCACTTTTTCTTTATTCTTGTAATTATTTATCTTTACATATTATCGATCTATTTATTCCCTCTGTTATTATATAGAAATATGGAATGGCCATTGTATAGGCATACAAGGCAAACAGTTGGATGAGCAGGAGTGCCCACAGGGAGTTTTTTCCGTACACTATTAATGCTGTCACACAGTTGTAATATCTCAACTTTCTAAGTTGTTTTGCTATCTGAAAGCAGAAGAGTGAATATACTGAATATATTTCTACTTCTCTTTCTATTCAGACACCTTCTCATTCATGTTCCACCTTTTATATGAATAAAAAGAGCTGCATATAAATTTTAAATAAAAAAAGTACACAGAAAAGTAGGGATGCTATATAAAATTTGGTCAAATACTGAATCCTGCTCAAAGAATCTGGCCAAACCCCAACCCTACATTTCATGCACAAATTCAGTAAAAAAAAATAAAATAAAAACTACATAATCTGTTGGCAAAAAAATGCCATGTTGTAGTCTAGAACTCTGAAGGCACATGGTCTTAATGCTTTGGGTTCAGTTCTTTAGAACACTTGCCCCCCATATGTAATAAAAGGCACTGCCAAGGTGCAGTAGCTTATAACAATCAATTAGCATTTACTGGTCACCTGTTTAAAAGCAAACATCTTATTGGTTGCTATGGGTTACTGCTCCTGGGCAAGCTTAGAGCCTTTTACTACATAACCCCACTGGGATCTGGTCAAATCATCAAATCCAAACTGAACCGTTGATTTGATGCATCCCTACCAAATAGTTAATTTAAGAGTAAGCTTTTCCTTTATGAACAATGTGCCCAAACCATAGTGGTTTGAAGCAGGTTGTTGCCATATGACATCAATGGGAAATGCTGAGAGTTCCCTGCACCTGAGATTATTGCAAGAAAATGATTCTGTGCCATTTGTCGGTTGATAATTGCAGGTTCTGGTTGGATGCAGTGCTACTCACGACAATTTACTACCATGTTGTGGCAGATTCATCAAAATTCTAATTGTTCTTGATATTTCTCTTTGAATTTTGCATGTGAGAAACTGTGGAGCACTTTTATGCAAGCCTTTCTTGGCCCTTGACACAAGCCATTCTTAGCCATTGGCCTAAGCCACTCTTGAGTCAAAATTCTTAAGAATTGTTCACGGTTTAAGGTTAGGACTTTAATGGCAAAGCAAGTTGAGTGACAGAAAGAATTTTATTTCATGCGATGTACCAATTGGTTTGAATACATCTCAGCAGGTTTGAGCTCCCAAATCTTTTCGTTAAAACTTCCACCATGATAAATAGGTATGTGTTAGGTGTTTATAGCAACAAAGACTGAAAATGCTGATTATAGAGTCAAAAGAAGAGAAAGGCACCCTGGTTTCTGTTAATACTTTATTAGTGTAATCATTAGTCCGGCTTTTCAGCCAGACATAACATAACGCAAACGGCAAATAAAAATGTTATTTTCAGTCCGGTAAAAATGACTAACATTCGGTATGCTCTTTGTTCAATTAAAAAGAAAGAAAGAACAGAAATACATGAAGGAAAACAAGGGTGGAAAGAGAAGTGAGAGAACAAATATAAAGCACAACCTAACATTACTGTACAGTGATATGCATGGATTCATCCTTATACACTTACAAGAGAGCAAACTGGTCTCTATCATTACAGGAAATGGAAAAGTGGAGTGATGAGCAGACTTCTAAAACAAGTCCTTAAATAAAGTGATGCAGCAGCAGGAATGTCAATGACCCACACTAAAATACCAATCAATCTCTAGTTCCACCCTTTAAACACGTTTTACAGTCATACAAAGTTCCATGAGCTAAAGCAGCAGTTTAAAATTCTTGGTAATTTTGACTGAAAAATCAGAATCTTACTGTGAATGTGTGAGACACCACAGTGCAATATTTATAGGAGTTGAATATTATTCCTTTAGAATAAATATAATCTCCCTGCTGTTGGGAAGAAAGCATAAGGTATGTATTGAAATTGTATGAAGAATTCCCAAAAATGATAAGGCTTCATGCACTCTAAAAATTGTAGGACCATTCTTGGCCAGACAGCCTGGTTAGTGGTGGCCTGGCACAACTCTGCCCAACATCTATAGCATGGATGAGCCCTTAAGGAAGATGTATGTTTAAATTCAAGGGAAAAGGAAAGAAACCCATTGATGATTTATGAAGTCATTGAGAAGAATTAAGTGCTGCCATTGTTTGATCATTTAGTGTCTCTTTTTTATTACACAGAATTATGAACTGCCTGCAATATTGCTTCTCCCAAGCAAAAACTCCATATCAAAGTGCACTCTCTCTGTATGGCTAGTAAGGCGTTGTTCTACATGCCTCCCTATTAAAGCTTATAACTGCCAAGACAGGCAATGCAGCTGATACATGTACTTGTAATTGAGGGAAATAAATCACTAGCTTACAATTAAAAACAGGTTATATTTTCCATTAACAATTAGTTGACTAAATAAAATCTGTTGAGCAATAACTTCATGAGCATACTGTGAGTAGTGCAGCCCCCCCCCCCCATGTTTCCATAATTAAAGGACAGGTATTATTTCACCTTAGGGGTTTCAGAATGGAACCTTGTGGCCATTACTTATAACACAGCTCATGTTTTTCAAATAAATAGCTCTATGCTTTTTTTTTTCATTTGGACCACACTCTCACAGTACTAGATAAGTACCAGCAAGGCAAAGTTATGAGATGAGTTAAAATCATTTTTTTTGATTGCTAAATTTATTTTATTTTATTTTTTTAAAAAACTTAAGGCTAAAATAAGTGCAAATCTGGACAATGGCACTTTTCATTTCAGGCAGATCATTAGAGCAGCCATACGCTGAATGATGCCAGAAAGCTAAGTGCTGTTTACATGTATTAAAGTACAATCAGTCTGAGAGATTACACAGCATTAACTGAAACCAGCAGGATTACAACAAACCATTTCACAGTGTGGATGATGTGCAACAGTCTGATGACTGCGCCAGCTTTATATGATCTAGTAATAGCAGATAAAATACATAATTAAAATGATTTCACAACTCATTCCAGGTGCTTTTGTGCAAGCATAACCATGGGACACAGACACATTGTAAAAGAGAAATCGGTGAGGACCACACACACACACACACAAACAAACAAAACAGAGTCTCCTCTCCTGTCATGATGTCCCCCTATAAACATGAGGCAATAATGAGACACTATCCCAAGGAACAGTGGCACGCCAACTATCGCTGGACTATACCTCCACGCAAACGCAGGCCCGGATTTACTAATTCCTTCCTTCCTGCTCAACTACAGGGCACTTAGCAAATTATTATCCATCATACACATCAATCCCTGCCCAGTACAGTTTACAGTCTAAGTCCCAATGACATTCACACATACACACACTGTGGCTAATTTTTTCTGGAAGCAATTAAAGGGATAGTATCACTTTCTAAGTTTTAAAAGGAACGTGTCACTATGCCTATATAAACCCTAGCAATGCTATTCTTTTACTAACCTATGTCGGTCTTTGGCATGGCTTGAAGTTGAACAGCTTAGTGGTTAATAGTGCGCTTGGGGGCAGGACAAGGCTCTCATAGGCTGGAGGACAAATGTAAACAGTACCCCAGCCTATGAGAACACTGCCCCACCCTCACAGTGCAATGTAAACCAGGAAGCTGCTCAACTACATCATGTGCCGGAAACCGCCACAGGTTAGTAAGGGGTAGGGCAGGGGGGCTCCTACATTACAAAAGAATAGAAGCATAGAAGCACCAGGGTTTATGCAGGGAAATAATGACATGTTCCTTTTAAAATTGGAATGTGTCACTATTACTTTAACTTGCTTGTATGTGTTTTGTATTACAGATAAACCATTTTTAGAAACAAAGGTTATTATTTCTCTTAAATGAATATGTGTATTACATCTAGTGCCCAGGGCACTAAGTTAAAGTTATAGTGACACGTTCCAATTTTAACAGGAACGGGTCACTGTGCCTACATAAAACCTAGTGCTTCAGCTTATTTCTATATACTGTACATATGCAGGGTGCTTGACTCAGCCAGGGCATTCTCCATAGGTATCTGCAGAACAGAGAACACTAGTGATGTTCCACTGAGCGATACTGCAAGTACTAAAGACAGAAGGAGAAAAAAAGAGAGAAAGGGGTGTACCAATAGTACTTTGGGAGAAATTATGCAAACATAGGAGAAATGCTATGGCTAAACGGGTATAGGTTCCATCTGAGCATGCACAAAAGTTATGGCACCAATGCACACAGCAAACTGGAAAGCGAAGAATGTATTTAACACACACACAATTCTGTACTTATGGCCCACCCACTGGGTTATTAACACAGTTCTTAGAAAGCAGGTGCAAGAGAGACATGTAGGGGTTTTGTAATAAAAGAAACTAATTATGGCCAGGAGCAATACCAATAACAACCAATCAGCAGGCAGAATTTAATGGTCACCTGTTTAAAAGCAACATCTTATTGGTTGCTATGGTTTACTGCTACTGGGCAAACTTTGTGCCTGTTATTACATAAGGGGTTTGTGTACACACAACTGACAATAAATTACAGGGAAAAACTGAAGCAGTATATACATCATATTCACTGGTCAACAATTTGTGCTACATAGAACATCAGTATAATGTTGGATATGGCATAACTTTAATAGTCAAGCTGCACCCAGATACCTTGTTCTGTCAGCTGGAACTAACATTTATAAAAATGTGGGTAAAACTAGGCCAAGCATGGCTAAGGTTCTGGAATTGGGTTGGTGGAGGATGCAGGAAGTTTTAGTCCAGCAATAGCATGAGCCAAAGTCATCACTATCTCAAGGATAAATATGCACAGAAACTGTAATTAAAAAGACAAAAAAGGCATACATATCTATTCTCTTAATCCACACTCTTCCCTGGCCAATCACAGTTCATTGAATAAGAGAAACAATTGTAGCACTAAGTAAATTCAGCAGTTGCTACATATGATGATGTGCGGTGTGTTTCTATGTAAAACAATACACCAGATTTAGAGAGTACCACAAGCAGCAAGAGATATAACCTTGTGAACATCACAATGTACAATTAACATGATACCACTCTGTTGTGTGCACCGTTGATGCAAATGCTTTAAAACTAGCTTTAGAGGCTACACCAAATGGAATTATTCCAAAAGATATCCTACCCACAGCTTAAAGCCACCCTTCAACCTCCTTGTGAATGCATTATCTGTCTGACTGAGGGTTAAAGGAGCTGTGATAGGACATCTGGAGTGTGAAGGTTGCACATAAATTTCTCATCATTTGGATTGATATGAGCTTACAGAACACAAATAGTGTCAATTTTCTTTTCTGTGTGATACAAACAACCAGTCAAGGACTGTCTATTTTTAATGTTAAACCCCATGACGGCTTGTTGCGTGTTACTTGTGGAGTAAATATAATAATAAAAAAATAATAAAAGTTTATTCAATCAAAGTGGAGTTTCTTTTCAAGATAAACAGGTATTTTGCAAGTGCAACTCTGCCAAATAGTTCTTTACTCAGTAAAGACAAACAACACCATGGTGCTCGCACAGCGGCTGCAAGCCACTTCTAGATTCTTAAGTCTACAATCCATCAGTAGTATGGATTATAGTCTGCCCAAAGCCCATTCATTGGGCAGTTTACTAACTAAGATGATAATTTAAACTAATGAAAAGGCAGAAAAAGAGCAATGTTTTGTAAATGAAGCACGCTACCACAGGCCTTTATGTTGGTGTCCAGGGGTAAGCCGCCCATTTATCTATGAAGCCTCTAAAGGTCAAGATTTATGTTTCATATGACAATGGATGACTGGCCTTTGGAGACAGCTATCTCATTTGGTTATGGAGCCTCTAAATGTTACATTTATGGTTCATATGACAATTGTAGGCTGTCCTTTGGAGACAGCATGAGACCCATTTGGTTTTGGAGCCTCTAAAAGTTTACAATTATAGTTCATATGACAATCATGGGCTGTACTTTGTAGACAGCTTAAGACCTGTGGATATCTTTGAGTGTTATTGCCATTCCTCTACCACAATGACATTTAATCTTACATCCCAATACACAGCAAGGTTTACTCAGACCTTCCATGTCTTGATTGAAGAGTCTTGATATCTAACCAAAAAGGTAATTGCACAATATCCCAGTCTGAATAAAACCTAGCTCAGTTCTCCAGTATACCACTGTAATTGTGCTTGTACTTTGTGTAGAAAAATACAGTCTGGCACTTCCTCTGGACTGGACAACTAGGACTCGATCTACTCCAGCTCTTTATGGTCAGAACCCAAGATTAGCTGGTTCCGCATACTGAAAACGACAAAGCCACCCTGCTCCTCAGTATTGCAGATGCACCAAATCATTTAAGACAGAGAAACACAATCTGATGATTGTTGCACAGAAGGCAAGGATGAGAAAGGACCACACGTCTGGATGCATTAGTATTAAATATGACACTATATGATTGGAGCAGAAACCTAAGTAGGTGTATTGAAGCCCCGGCAATCATACCCAAGCTACAGTCAGGAATGCCTGGATCAAACACTGAAGAGTTTCTTAGGGCACCTCTCGGCAAATTGTAGTGTCACCTTTTCTGCAAAGAAGGCGCTTGAGAAGGCTGTGGTCTCAGTTTATATTTTTGCATGCGCTCTGACCGAGAATGGAGTTTATAGAAAAGCTCGCGGAACTTATACTGTGGAAATAAGGTTTCCAGGAAGCCCTCTAAAAAAACATACACAAGTCTCCTGTTCAGCTGGTTGTACTGAAACATTTCAAACACCCGCAGTATGCCTTTCCGAGTTGTTTCAGCACCAATGATATGCTTTAGTTCATCTAAAAAAAAAAAAAAAAGATGGAAAAATAGTTTATACCTAGAAAAACTGGATTTTTTTTGCCAGACATTTTACTAAGTCTAGTAAAATGTAATGCAATTTTATAAAACGGTATTCTTAAATGAGAGTTGATGCCCCAGGTCCACCTGAGTTTATACTGTTCATGCACATAGTAACTTTACATCCAAACCAGATCAGCACTTGTGGATATGCCTTGTGATCTGCAGTCAGGCAGAAGCTATTTTTTGACAGGTACTGTCCGACATTGTACATTTTGTGGATAGGCAACATGTTTGTTGGCTGATTTATATCAGTGTTTGACACCACCACCCAAGTTATAAAGAGAAGGCAGAACAGGTGAAATCTGAGTTGGTAAGGGGGAATGTGGCCAGAAACTAACCAGCAAATGGGCTTCTGTATCTGGGAAGCTAACAATATACATAAGAAAACAGAAAAAGCTAAAGCATAAGCTGTATTAGTTGAGTTTCCACTGGCAACTATTACATGTGTTTGCTTAAGCTGCACTGGCACTCATAAAATCAGCAACATTATATAAATAAAATAATACAATAAATAATTCTCAGAGGGAGGCTAGTGATTAATATTAGAGATTTATAATGATCTTTTTATGCATTTATGAATACACAGCAACGGTGTGAGTGTCTGTGACGTTCACATGTAAGAGGGTGATTTTCTAACCTGGCATTATTTCAAGCAGCTTGGTCTTTGCTGCCACTCTAGTTCTCATTCGAATACTCCGGTCTCTGCGTAGAGATGCTTCTGCTAATATTCCATTTGGCCAAAATGATTCTCTGTTATCAAGTAAAAGATAACTTTATGAATGGGATTTAACACATAATCTAAGGCATATAGAGTGTATACATAATCTACAAAGAAAAAACTATGGCTCTGTACATAAATGTTGTGATAAACAAGCTTTCGTTTTCTATGAATACCTAGGAGTGATTGGTACAGGAGATATAAATATAATGGTGCAGAATGATTGCGCTATTTTTGGCCTGTATAGTATAATCAAGCCAATTGCTAATATCAACTACCATAATCATCTAGTGCTGCAATTCCACTATCCTTTACTTAGTAATAATGTGGATACCCCTTGCATTAGTCACTCGGGATCTATATGTATGCCTAATTCCTGGTCTTGCTGGACTAAGCTTTCTACAATAGTATGTCTTAACCCTGCCTTGTGAGGGCTTATGGAACAGGAAAGAGATGTGAGTATCTTATACCGCTGGTTACCAATGGGTTAGTTTCACAACTGTGATTACATTGGCTTCCAAACAGAGTTGGTCAGTGTCCAGCTGCCAAACCTACAAATTGGAGAAAAGGTTGCAGCTAGAAGCAAGGGCCGTCATGGATGCTTTTCCCTCTGGTAAGCTATTAAATGGTTCACACTGGCTTTAAAATATTACATACACTGGTTAGAGCTCTCAGAAAGGATTGTTTTAATCCCATAATTGTGTTTTCTACATTGTACAACATTATATATAATGCATC
Source organism: Xenopus tropicalis (assembly GCF_000004195.4). Taxonomy (NCBI): domain Eukaryota; kingdom Metazoa; phylum Chordata; class Amphibia; order Anura; family Pipidae; genus Xenopus; species Xenopus tropicalis. The sequence goes on from NC_030682.2 coordinate 37,802,329, forward strand.
GTAAAGTGATTACTTCCATGGCATTTACCTGAACTGTTTTACATAATCTGCTACTTGGTCTGGGGACGTCATATACTGCACATGATCAACAATTTTTCTGGAAAAAAAAAAAAAATACTTAAATGTGAATGATTTCACAGCAATCAGGACGATGATATGTGAAACTGTATAATACAGTGTAAATAAAATAAACCTGTATCCATGTTATCCCTATGTAAAAACTTGATATAAGTCAAAATTGCAGTACTTGGATAATGCATAACCAACTTGACTAATGCTGTAGTGGACGTGTCTGAGTAGGGAAATGTCTGATAATGCCTGGATGTATGTGTTGAGCTTCCATTTATATTGTTGCCTTTATTCATCATTATGGGGTAAGTGCTAGGCACATAATTACGAGCAAGCTTGCCTGTATAATTAGACCATACATAAGGCACTTGCACCTGTTTTCATGCACCTAGCCTGTTACTAAGGGCCAAGGAAACCCTTAATTTTATACCTGCTATTGATCAAGTGTCCAGAGTTCTCTATGTGTACCACGTATGGAAAGTAACAGGCATAAAATGTATGTGTATATTCTAAGACAGGTTAAGTTCAGTGGCATGCACAAATTTGCAGCAAAGTTCAGTGGACACAATGACACTGCGACACCACTGCATTGTGGGGGAAATAACATAATGAACTGCACTGCATTTTGTATTTTGTGCCAAATTGCTAAATATGCCCAATATTTCTTATATTTTTGATTGGCACAACATTAAATCTTTGAGTCAGATTCATGAAAAGGTAGACAAACATGCACATGTGGTTGTCTCAGTATGTTCAGAGAGAGACAGGGCAACACACAAAGTGGCATTGCAAATGTCAGAGGCTTCAGGTAAGGGGAATTAACTAGTCAGCCTCTTTGCACTTTATACATATCACTCCCCACAGCCAGTATGGGTATAACCAGCCTGTAGATTCAATGGTGGAAGCACGTATGGGTAGATAAAAGCCTTGAAAGAAATTATACTAAGGAGAACTCTCTCAACCGTCACAAATAAATTTAGGTTTACTGCAAGACACAGTTACAAGCTGGAGTTTGCTCATATTGGCTACACAGCAGTTGACACAAAATCTTTTAATTCCTGAATACTGTATAATAAAGGCAAATGTATCGTACTATAGAGTCACAAACACTATACCTATTGATGGTGTCTCCATAAGTTGCTCTTATGAGCTGCTGGAGAAGGCTTGTAATTTGTCTTCTTAACCACTGATTCCTTTCTTTCAAGTCGAAAACTTCATCCATAAGAAGAAGCATCACTCTCAGTGGAATATTGTCGTCGACCTTTCACAATAAAAAGTCATTCATTTGCTTATACATATAAGAGTATAATTTATTACATAGTATATGTGCATGTCCATGTTCACACTTTCTGTACATTGTTGTGATTTAGAGTGCCACATGCATGCATTCATTCACATGGTTTATTCATTCACAGTGCTGTATAACACAGCCCCAGCTCAAGTCTACTCTCTTGCTGGCAATAAGCCCTGTGTAGCAACCCTAGGCTCAGTGTATGCAGGAAACATGAATGAATAAAAAGGGCAGCGCAGCATGATGCAGGTTTACTTCTACCACCAAAATCATCTTTCACCTGACACTAACGCCTATGTCACAGAGGAGCAGTTACTTGTAGCCAGTTGGGGCAACATTCCTGGTATAACCCACAGAAACCACGAAAACAAATGTTAGACTAGAATGATAAGGAATATAGGCTCCTTATGCAAAGAGTAAAATTTTTCACACACTAAAGTGCATTTACCTTGAGTGTTCTGGAATGCAAATATAATGCCATCATGCTTGCAAACAAAATGCAGAATTAAATGGAAGAATGAGAAGCCATGGCATAAAAAAATCAAGCACCTGATAGTTTTACAGCCATGACGAAAATTCCTAACTCCATTAAGGCCAGAGCATTTGTCAAACTGATGGTAACATAGTTATGCTCAGGAAGACAACATGGAATGCTTTGATGTGACAAATAAAAATGTAGAGTAGAGGACAGGTGCAGATTTATGACGATGACAAATCTCTATATAATCACCAATAATCTTTGCTCCTCAAGTTCTAGTTAAAAAAATTCCTACTTTGTGAACTATGAACATGGCTTTCAAAGCACTGGGAAAAAAAGCACATATATTTTAATATCAGCAATGGCAGTTAGAAAGAAAAGAAATTTTAGCTGTAAAGGATGACACCAATGAACGCTTCTTTATTCCATCTTAAGTACATAAACCATTACACAGGGCTACAAGTGTGTGTGTATGGGCACTTGAATAAGCACAGGTCTTTGTACATGGTCCTTAATACATCCAATTCATACTAACTTTTCTTCTGTAGTTATAAATTGTTCTCTGGCTGCTAGGTTGAATGGCAGAGTGAAAGAAGGTGGCAAAACATCCATGTGCCCATAGAGCCCACAGATGCTGTGTGACTGTGTAGCCTGGCAATACGGCAAACAAAACACTAGTTCAGGTATACAGAGATGTCACCCAATGCCATGGATTGGTCAAAATCTGGGTTTAACCGTCAGCTGATGTTCTACGACAACGTGAGCATTTTTCTCTAACAAATCCCTCCTGTGCTGATGGTCATATAAATCATTTAGAAATGGCTGTGTAGCATGTGTTAATGATCCTGAGCTTTCACATTAAGATGCACAATCAAATAACATGTATTATCCATTGGAAAAGTAGGATGTTCTCATCCTACTTTTCCAATGGATAATACATGTTATTTGATTTGTATATGTTAGAAATACTTAAAGCAAATAACACAGAAGAGTATAGCGACATGCTTTTTTGCTAGAATGGATAGAGCAGCCATCTCATCAATCAACAGTCATGTATACCAATGCAGAAAAACACTTACATTGTCATCCAGTTGTGCCGAAACTCGATAGTTTTCTGGAAATGCATCAGTTTTTGGTACAAGAATTGGAGCCTGGAAAATGTAATTAAAGAACTGAAGTTCAGAAAATATCACAGTAAATAATACATAATACTGTATAATACAATAATACTGTAGGCATAAAAGGAAACCACTCCTATTTAGAATAGATGACTACCTTATATTAACATATATATGGGGTTATGTAATAAAAGGCTCTAACCCACAGCAACCAATCAGCAGGTAGCACTGGTCACCCATATAAAATCAAACATCTTACGGTGAAGACATGGGGCAATAACTGGCACACGATTGGTTGTGGTGACTCGTATAGTAACCTATGGCAGCTAAATCGCCCCATGCTATGGGATACTGCTCCTGAGCAAATTTAGTGCCTTTTATTACATATGGAGGTTAGTATGTTAAAATGAATCACCAGGTACCAAGGCAATTATAGCCGATGCAATGTGGAAAATGTGTTCCAACTGCACATAAAACCTGATGTATTTACACAGTTTAAAACTGCTAAGTAACTTTTCGCAACAAATATACAGACAAAAATAAGTTTTGCTTGTAACAATTGTACAATTAGATTGACAAAGGCTAATAAATCGGTGTCAGTGGCTTATTTGGAACCCAATAATGATCTCCTGCCAGTTTCAAAATCCCGTTGGGTAAGAAAACAGCATGGTCCATAGATCCAGCTGAGTGGCCATACTGGGCAAAGATCTGCTTATTTGGTGACAGTGCCAAACAAGCGGATCTCAATGTGTAGACCTAGCTTTAGTTGTCTGTACTTTATATCAGGTTTCAAGGGTAAAATTACCAAGGCAGACAATCAATAGTGCTTCCCATTGTTAATTGCTAGGTGTACAGACCACAGCCACAAGTAGTAGTGTTTAATACTTACTGACTTTGTCAGTCTGGTTAATCTCCTAAACTGTACACCTGACAGTTGCCAAATATTCTAATTATGTTACATAGATACTAAATACAAGCTAGTCAAAACATATTACCTTAAAGAAGGAGTGTTTTATATCTTGTCCAATTTTTTCTGACATTTTCCCCATGTTATCAGACATTTTATTCATCCCTTCAGCTAAACTATCAGGGATTGACTTAACCGCGTTGGAGACATTCCTCATTGAGTTCCTCAGAGGATTAACAAATGTATCCATCTTAAAAAACAAAGATTCAAAAGATATATTGTTTATAAATAAATGCAGCACAACATCAGCCATTCAAGCACTCCCACCATCTTATTCTCTGTGCCCACATACTTTAAAGGATTAAGTCCCTGAACATGATCATTCACCATCTAACAATGGAAAAGGCTTTGATCCTTGTGATAAACAATTGAAACTGGGCCCAGGGAAAAGCAAAAGTTACTGATCTCCATGTGTGACATTAGCGAGGTCAAATGGCTTTAAATCATTTATGGAGGGATCATCATCTTATCTTACCTTCCTTGCAAAGTCTCCTTTCCCTTTACTGTAGGCTTTGTTCTCAAGGAAGTCAAATACATAATGAGCAAGTGCAGGGCTCGCTTTCACTATCTCTGGATTCAGTAGCAGCTGTTAGGAAAGAAATATCATACAGTAAATACATATATATATCTGAACAAATTGCTCTTGAATGTTATAAATATTTAGAAAATGGAGGTAATTCACTAACTGGGATGCCTGACCAGGAACTAACACACCTCGGAAAGTCAATGTTTAATGTCAAGATTTTATAACTGCAAAAACCACAAATGTTGTTCCCACTGTTCCTTAAAAAGCCAGGGGACAATGACACAAATGTATGTGGGCTTCCTATGATGTCATACGGTGTGTGGTCTGTATTGTGACCGAATGACGTGTTTGCTTAAGTGTTATTTAATGGGGAGAGTGAATTCCTATGGTTGAAGTACTCAGATCTTCTATAGGTGCTCACTATATTGCAGTGATTTGCACTTGAACAACATGGAGCAACAAAATTATCCACAAAACTGGGTGTGATAACTTTTTATTGGTGTTATTGGTTTACAAGTAAGACGTTACTACTGGTTATCAGCCATGGACCACAACACCATCAGACACATGCATATATAATATCCTGGGAGTTGCCCCAGCAGTGCTATAAGGTATTCACTCACTGCTAGTGGCTATTATCAGCACCACTAAACTGGAACATATTTAGGGTGATGAGAATGCACTTGGGAGTCTGCTTGAGATTTTATAATGACTTAGGGGTATCTACCATAATAACACATTATATATCTGGATACCCATGTTATTTTAAGACTTATTTGTGGTTGCTTTGTATATTCACATTCTAATTCTATTTTTAATTGCAAAGGTTGAGAGGTGGGGCTTCACCTTGCTCTTAAGGGCAGGTGTCTGTCCACATATTTACATTTCTATATGTATGATATTAATACAAAAATCATTGTAGGCTTTTATCACATGGAGTGCAATAGATGTGCCTGCCTCTTTTTATGTCATTTAACATTTTATAATTCACTTGCCGTTACACACCAACTGAGTAGGCTTGTTTTGCCATGGTTTTATTTGCTACAATCAAAGCCACTCTGCTGTAACCACAACTCACACAAATACCTGTAAATATGCATTTAAGTCGTTTCTCCGCTTCTCTAGAAATTCTTTATCCATATTGTTAAACGTCTTCTTCCCAGGCAGCTTCAAAAGGCTTGCGAGGTTCTCAAACTAGAAAGTCAGTTACAGTTGAAAAGCCAGAACATCTTTATAAATACAGAGTCAGAAGTTGTTGCTTATTAACAGTAAAAGATTGCGTCAAAAGGCACACGAGAAAAACACATATAAGTATGCTTTTACATTCTATGCTGGCTAGAAGCTAAGAGTCAGCCTAGTAACAGACACAAACATTCTGTAAGAAGTAGACTAAATAAACATCACACAGAGAATGGCTGCTTGAAAAGAACTGTATTTAATGGACTTTTATCAAAACATTTCATGTTTTCTTTGAAAAATGACCCAGCGCAAATGCTCTCCTTACATTTAGATATACGCTGACATTGGATACAACATCTAAACCTGCATGCTCTGGGTATGATATGGCCAGCAGAGGCGCTGGTAAGCCCTTATGGGCTTTGGCTCTTTTCTATCCACACTGCCACACAATCAAGGAAATATTAATCATAAAGTATAGCAGACTGACCAATTACAGACCACGGAATGTCTCAAAATAAGCCATTTTGCTCTCCTTTTACAAGGAGAAGGAAAGGTATACTCATTAAGTTAAGGCTGGGGCTGCCTGATGCAGTCAGGCACAGTGGAGGTTATTACCCTAAAAATAGCAGAAAATACAGAATCTACAATGTGCCCTGCAAATCTGCCCAGGAGTGGTCACTGTTTTGTTAATTTTAAATTGAAGAAGAATTCATGGCTGCTAGCACACGTATAAGTAACACAAATATGTACAAAATAATGTTTGCCAAAGTTTCCTGAACTTTGGGACTCAGAACAGGGAATAGGTAGTCCAATGTCAGCCATTCTAGCAAATGGGGTTAGTTTCAGGGTGAATAACAACTTGCTCTTGGTTTCATTAGTACTGCAAACACATGTTAGACCCCAAAAGTGTATTTGTCAGTAATGTGGAAGATTACCTTTAAACAAAAACAAATATAAAGATTAAATATGAAAAGGATGTATTTCTCTTTAAGGGCACAAAAGCAAATAATGGACAAAAAACTTTTTTTTATTGTCTAATTCATCCAGGTACTCCCCACAGCATTCCGTATGGGAAGTGATCCGTGGGAATCTGCAGCAATATAACCCCACGTGTGACACAAAGCTTGAGTGTACCTACTCCATAGTAACCACTATTTGACAACAAAAGTTTGTAGAAAGGAAATAGTTCACGCAAGTTTGAATCTACTTGTAAATAACCTTCCATAAGGATGTTTGGAGCAGTTTTCAGTTCTATTATACAGAAAGGAAAGGCTACAGTGCTCTTTTGCTTACTCACGAACATTGATCTTACCTGGATAACTGCAAACACAGTTTTTCCATAATGTATTAAAATACATACACAAAACTCAGCAAATCGTTTTTATATTTGGGGGTCTTAGGGTGAAAGAGATATTTTATATGCAATTACTGCTACTAAGCAGACTCTCAGTTAATGTAAATGATCTGTGGGTTAGATTACAGTCTGGTTAGTGCTAAGAGAGGTTCTGATTCCAGTGGGTGGGAGCTTGTGCTAAGCCCCCGGATCAGCAGTTTATGGACAGCTGGAAGTAGAATGTGCATTCAAATTGCCTCATCAGCTTTAACAATGGCCTCGGCAAGGTCAGCTGGCGTTCACCATAGGTTGTAGCAGTTGAAATTGAAGTGATAATTATCAAGGTTGGGGACAAAACCTGGCTGCAGGAAACCAGCTAATGGTGAATTAGATTTAAAAGGGGAACTTTATGTAGTGCCAGGAACTATTTGCGCTACTACTGTGCCCAGAAAAGAAATCACAGTCAATTCCATGCCCTCCTGCAGTTTTAGAACACTAGTCTCCAACTCTCGCTGAACTGATCGGTGCTGCTAGGATGTGCAGGCAGGTGTAACAGTAGGGCACAACAGCTTCTTGCTGGCACTCAGGCATGGGTACAGCTGTCTCAAGCACAGACCTCACAGAGCCATAAGCTTTCACCCAAAGCCTGTGTGCTCCATTCCCAAGCTCACTTGTTACTTCCTAAGCTGCGTGACCAATACCACAAATGATCCAAGCCACTGTTACATACCCATTATTCTGCCATTCTGCACATTTGTCTCTCCTGCCTATCCTATAAATGGCCAGGGGATTTGTGTTGTAAGATGAATGGGCATAAACTTCCCCATAAAGCTACAGCATTAGTACAGTCCACTGCAATGTCTGCCCACTAAAACGGATTCAACATTATAATGCAGACAATAACATGATTGCTCTTTTATAGTCTTAAAGACGAATACAGCCTATTTTTAAGTAGAATTTAATTTCCCATGTACTTTCCCAGGACTGTTGGTTCTAGGGAGCATTTTTGGAATAGTGAAAGTGTCACAGTTGTTTTGGCTCAGCAGTAGATTTTGCTATAATGACACCTGGCTGCTGTAATAAGATGCAATATTAAGTTAATGTTTCGCTAAATGTTCAGATAGATAATGGGGTTAAGTTATTCTGCAGAGCCTTTACATGTTTGTATATTTGTATTTATTCATATCAGAGGGTGCAACTATGATTAAATTCACATAAAAACCATAATGAATCCATGACATGTAGAGGCTATGTTTCCATGAAACATGGCAGCAGTTAATAAAGTTTCCATGTGTGTTGTTTTCTAAATCTATTACTGGTCAGCATCTTGTTTCCTTCATATCATTATAAGAAAAATCATAGAAGGATAATGTGATAATATTTTGGGCTTAAAAAAAGGGAACACAATGGATGGATAGTAAAAATGGTTTTCAAAAACCATAATCAAAGGGGATATTTAATCTACGTATAGCAATGTAAAACTGCTCAGAATGCCATTCTGGGGACTTGCCAGCCAAAAAGAACTACTTTTAATTACTTATCTTTATATTTTAGGCCCTCTCCTATTCATCTTACCACTGCCAGGTTGCTAGGCTAAATTGGACCCTAGCAACTATATAGCTTCTGAAACCCCTATAACCTAAAGTTCCAAAGCAATTCTGGAACAGAAATGAAGGGTTTAGAGGGAGGCACACTTGTGCAGCTATATGTCAAGCTATAGTAATAAAGCAAAATAAATCACAGCTTATATTTTTCCATCTGTCTCAAAAGCTCTTATATGCCAAAATAATAGAATTGCACAATAACTCAGTTTCTATTGGCCTCTGTGTGGGTCAGTTGGGGAAAACTGCTTATTTTTATCAGCCTGGGTGTTTCATAAGTGTGTTCTGTGTGTGTACAGCTGCTAAATCCCTAAAGTAACAGATAAGTGCTTCCTAAACCGTCAGCTTGTGCCATTTACCTGCTCAGTGATTCGCATGTGGAAGTCATGAAAGTCACTGTAACGGCGATACGTTTTCCACATGTCTTCCATGCTGTCTAAGGCTCGCCGCTGGACAGTGATGGCGTACAGTGCATAGGTTTTGCCATGTTCATTACAAACTCCTGCCAAAGCATATGGGTCAGAATCAGCACGGATTTGCCATTTACATACAGAAAACAAGAAAAAAGAGGTGGGGGGAGAAGGTGACAGGGCAGAAAAGAAAGAATAAAATGCCTGAATCAGTGGTTAAATGCATAAATGATTTAGAAATTGAGTTTATTTCCTTTACTGTACTATGTGTATATTATAGGTTTTTTTTTTTTTAAATATTCTTTATTTTTTGGTTTTTCAGAAGAAATGGGGTACAGAAAAAAGAGGGGAATGGGGTAAGGACATTTATAATAGTCTGCATTTACAATCAGCTTATGAAGTCAGGAGATAACACAAAGTTTTTTCTATTAATTTAAACACAATTGGAAAAAGACATGTCATCAGAAACTTGTTAGCTTGTAGAATAGTGGTTGTATGGTTATAGTTTCTCGTGTCAACGGGTTTGTGTGTGAAAGTTGTTAATAAATGCTAGCCAGGGTTCCCACACTCTCTTATATGCTATGCTGTTGTTTTGGTTCTTAAAGGTTATTTCCTCAAGTTTTCTAACCTCTTCAACTAGGTGTACCCATTCTAAGAATGTGGGGGGTTCTTTGGCCTTCCAATGTCTAGGGATAAGGGTTCTTGCTGCATTCAGTAGGTGTTGGGTGAGTTTGTCAGGTATTACACAGTTATTTTTGGGAATTAGGTTTAGTAGTATGGTGGAGATTTCATCTTCTTTGATTGTTACCTTGGTAATGTATGTTATGGTTTCTAGGATCTTGGGCCAGTATGATTGCAGTTGAGGGCATGCATACCATATGTGTAAGTGGTTTCCTGGGTCTTTGTCGCATCGCCAGCAAGTGTCTTTTGTGTTATATTATAGGTTTTAATTAAATATTTTATTATTTTATTAAATATTAAAGATAAGGAATGTACTAGAATAGTGCGTGTCTATACGTAATGCACAGCACAGAAATCCAGCAGAATCCAGGGAATGTTCTGGCTTTTAATTTGCACCATGTCTTTGCATACATTTATGGTTTAGGGAGAAATATTTAGTGTTGTCAGGCAAGCACATTATAAATATGAACATTTAAACTGTTTTCATACTACTGTGCACTAAATATCCACACAAGGACTGTCAGTGACAAAGAAACTGGGCAAAAAGGACTTTTCAAAGGGGAAGTAAAGCTAAATCCTTATGTTTTGGGCATCTGTAGCAGTATCATCTCTAGTGGCACATGCTCTAGGATGCAGTCTGTTACCTAAGCTTACAGAGCGAGTCACAATATATAGATATATTCACAATATAAAATACACAATACAAGCCTGATGAGAAATGGACCAAACTTAATAGACATAAAGTCATCAATGTTCTGCACAATGCAGCCCCTGAGCAAAACCCAGCACAGCTCTGATGTGAATTCATTTAAAGTGGATTATAAGAGCATGATACAGAAATACAGATGATTTTAAAAACATTATTCATTATTTTTAAAATATATGTATTTCCAGTTCAAATTGAAGGCAAAAGATTTGTGGAATTATTCCAATTGCCTTCTGGTTAAAGCAATACATTATTATAGGCTTCCACCTCAGGGCTTTACCTGCCAAATGTCAAACTCTGCTTGAACTGTTTAGATAAGGACATTTTCTAAACTTTAGCCAATGGAATGTTTGTTTTCTTTATTTTGCAGTTGTAATAAATTTTATATCATTTTATATCATCTTTTATAGGGGAGCTATTCCCAACATGGCCTGAATGGAAGCTGCCCCAACTGCACTGGTTATCTTTCAGAAAGTACTAAAGGTTTTAAATATGAACCACAATAAATGATGCCCAGAAGCAATCTCCCTGGTTGTCATGTTGGATGCTTTGACTTGCACTGATGATGGGGAAACTAGTGCAGGTGTAATGTTTAGTTAGCACAAAGCAGCTGGAGCAGGGTAACCATGCCCTCCAATTTGTTCGAGTTGGGGTGCACTGGACTGGTATGTAGGGAGCGGTCTCCATCTCTCCCTCCCATCACCAATGCAGAGACGTTAGTGTGCATGCAACTGACAGACTGTTCTATACATGTGGGGGGGGTGAGGCAGGATATGCGACCTAGAAAATGAGTTTGACTTAAGTGAAATGGGGCAATGGAAAACTACAGGAAATGTACAAGTAAGTGTCTAATGGGCTAATGAGCCAGGGGGTACAGTTCAGTATGAAAGTGTTATGGTATTCACCCGTTTCATGGCCTAAGTGCATCTCAGACTTCCCTCAGAATCTAACACATTAATCTCAAAATGACCATCAGAGCTGACGCTCTCTCATTAGTCTATAGCCATAGAGGCTTCCTGCTGGGTATCTTGGAGAAGTCCAAGAGACAAATGAAGAAAGGAAGGAAGGAAAATGTTGAAGGTGAAAATTAAATCTTTAACTTACCAGTGTCAGAAATAAAAGCATTAATCTGTAATAGCTCGTCGGAGCTGGTCAGGTCATCTAGAGACTGAAAAAACACACACATAGGTTAATCCGTTTATCGTGTTTTCCTTACAGTGTCCTGAGTTGCTTAGCATGGAAACCACCTGCCCGAGGTATATCATTTCATATGCCTGCGCACATCAGATGAAATGGAATAAGAAAATCTGATAGCTTAACCCCTAAGGGTACATGTTCTACAAAAACACATTTCCAGGCATGCAACACACTGATCTTTACGCTTCTAGGGACAAATTGCTAGGAAAGGAAAGCAGCGTGCCTTTAAATGAGTTACAAATATTGCAAGCCATTGACCTTAGGACTGACCCTGTGCTCCTATTCATTGCCTGTTCTGTTTATTGTAACTGAGTGACACAGGGGAGCTGTATTAATTGAGTAGGCATTTACTCCAGACATGGATCCCAGCCAGAAACAACTAATCTGCGAGCGCTCAAACACCTGCACAAGCACGCCAGTCCCACAATAGCACTAAACATTACAAACTAAGGGAAAGTAAAAAGTTCCTTCATTTATATTTGCTATTGTTTCACAGAGCTCATGCCCATGCCACGGCTTCCTACTCAGTCTGTCAAATGATCTTTCCTACATCATTAGGGCAAAAAAGCAACATTCAAAGGGGCAACCTGACACTTCTCTTAACTTTAAAGGACATAGAAAAATAAAGAGCAAAGTCCCACTTGTCTTGAGAAATAATAAGGGATCTGTTTCAATAATGCTCTTATTTATGTTACTCTCACTTTATTAGCATTGACACGATAAGAGATCAACAACAGAGTATTATGGTCCAAAGAGCTACTCTATAGCCTTAGAAATGACTGCCCTGTTTCCTATTGATTTGATATGAACCCCAGATTTGCTTCCGCTCTTGTTAAAGTGGAAGTTTCATTAAAATAATTGGCATGCATTGAACCCAAAATTTGTAGATTCATCTAAATACCACATTCCCCACTAAATGTTTTGCCAAATACCAATATGAATCCAAACCATAATATGTATATTTAAATGGCCTAGCTAATCCCTCAGGATTTGGTTAAATCAGTAATTCATATTGCATGCAGCATAAGGAAACTTAAAAATATGCATCTTTTTGCCAAAAGTCAAACCTATGAAATAACACTTGGTTAAAATATTCTAGGAATTCCTTAAAGTCTTGAATAATGACGGCAGTGGATAGCCCTGGGGAGCAAGCAAGTTAATGGGCATGCAAACTGCTTACCTGCACAAAGGGTGGCTACACTCCCCCAAAGACTTGGGGGAGTATTTATTAGCATTAAAGACAAACATCACCAGTGATATTGCCCATAGCAACCAATCAGCAATTAGATTTGAAAAGTCTCCTACAAGTTAGAAAACAAAAGTAAATATCTGATTGGTTGCTATGGGCAACATTACCGGTGATTTTGTCTCTAATGTTAATAAATACGCCCCTTGCAGAAGAAGAGCTATGTTATGCCCGAAGTACATGGAAGGTACATGTGGTTTGAAAGAGGAACTACAGGCAGTGGGAAGCAGTAAGGGCACCCTATTTCCTAAAAGGAAGCCATTTCTATTTAAGGATTTAGTTACCAATTGTGCAGCATTACAAGCCAAGGTTGCTTACCGAATGTATACTTCCATTAGGTGACCCATTGAAAGATTCTGTTAACAGAAAAAAAGGAAATGGGATGTAATTTAAAATAAAACTATGTTTCTCTCTCTTAGCCTTATTTGCACTCAGTGAGAGGCCACTAGAGGGCACCAAAATACAACTTAAGCACATTTAATCCTCCTTTGTATAAGTAATAATGTACAGCAATGTTTGATGTGCAGCTAAATAAGTGCCATAATGTGCACGAAATGTATGTGTTTTAGAATGCTTTTTCAGTTAGGCTTATGCAAAAAAAAAAAAATGCATAATATTGAACCAGAAAAGAAAAATTCTCCAGATACACCCGATTCCACAGACCGAAAGGAATTATCTTTTTTGTGACCGCTGGGACCAACTCACCACCCTTCTAAGGTGCACAGTGTAATTCAACCCCTCCCTCACCCTGTTCCACTATGAAGTGATGGATTCTGGGACTTGAAGTCCCACTGCTTTCCATAGGGGGTAGGACACAGATTCTGTGTAAAGTAGAAGAGCAAGATGAGAATGTCTGAGCCTAAGGGGGGGGAAACTGTCTGCCAGTGTATAATGGTTCTCTCTCAATCTGAGCATTGTGCAGATATATGCACCTTTTCTACAGAAGCCCAACTAAATAAGCTCATGTCAAAAAGGAAGTGGGGCTTACCTTATTTTTTGCTTTTCTTGCACCTTGGCCGCTGTGTTTTTTTTTTTTATATATTTATATATACATACATACAGTGGAGGAAATAATTATTTGACCCCTCACTAATTTTGTAAGTTTGTCCAATGACAAAGAAATGAAAAGTCTCAGAACAGTATCATTTCAATGGTAGGTTTATTTTAACAGTGGCAGATAGCACATCAAAAGGAAAATCGAAAAAATAACTTTAAATAAAAGATAGCAACTGATTTGCATTTCATTGAGTGAAATAAGTTTTTGAACCCCTACCAACCATTAAGAGTTCTGGCTCCCACAGAGTGGTTAGACACTTCTACTCAATTAGTCAACCTCATTAAGGACACCTGTCTTAACTAGTCACCTGTATAAAAGACACCTGTCCACAGAATCAATCAATCAAGCAGACTCCAAACTCTCCAACATGGGAAAGACCAAAGAGCTGTCCAAGGATGTCAGAGACAAAATTGTAGACCTGCACAAGGCTGGAATGGGCTACAAAACCATTAGCAAGAAGCTGGGAGAGAAGGTGACAACTGTTGGTGCGATTGTTCGAAAATGGAAGGAGCACAAAATGACCATCAATCGACCTCGCTCTGGGGCTCCACGCAAGATCTCACCTCGTGGGGTGTCAATGATTCTGAGAAAGGTGAAAAAGCATCCTAGAACTACACGGGAGGAGTTAGTTAATGACCTCAAATTAGCAGGGACCACAGTCACCAAGAAAACCATTGGAAACACATTACACCGCAATGGATTAAAATCCTGCAGGGCTCGCAAGGTCCCCCTGCTCAAGAAGGCACATGTGCAGGCCCGTCTGAAGTTTGCCAATGAACACCTGAATGATTCTGTGAGTGACTGGGAGAAGGTGCTGTGGTCTGATGAGACCAAAATAGAGCTCTTTGGCATTAACTCAACTCGCTGTGTTTGGAGGAAGAAAAATGCTGCCTATGACCCCCAAAACACCGTCCCCACCGTCAAGCATGGGGGTGGAAACATTTTGCTTTGGGGGTGTTTTTCTGCTAAGGGCACAGGACAACTTATTCGCATTAACGGGAAAATGGACGGAGCCATGTATCTTGAAATCCTGAACGACAACCTCCTTCCCTCTGCCAGGAAACTGAAAATGGGTCGTGGATGGGTGTTTCAGCACGACAATGACCCAAAACATACAGCAAAGGCAACAAAGGAGTGGCTCAAGAAGAAGCACATTAAGGTCATGGAGTGGCCTAGTCAGTCTCCGGACCTTAATCCAATAGAAAACCTATGGAGGGAGCTCAAGCTCAGAGTTGCACAGAGACAGCCTCGAAACCTTAGGGATTTAGAGATGATCTGCAAAGAGGAGTGGACCAACATTCCTCCTAAAATGTGCGCAAACTTGGTCATCAATTACAAGAAACGTTTGACCTCTGTGCTTGCAAACAAGGGTTTTTCCACTAAGTATTAAGTCTTTTTTTGTTAGAGGGTTCAAAAACTTATTTCACTCAATGAAATGCAAATCAGTTGCTATCTTTTATTTAAAGTTATTTTTTCGATTTTCCTTTTGATGTGCTATCTGCCACTGTTAAAATTAAACCTACCATTGAAATGATACTGTTCTGAGACTTTTCATTTCTTTGTCATTGGACAAACTTACAAAATCAGTGAGGGGTCAAATAATTATTTCCTCCACTGTACATACATACATATAAAGGTCTCAGGGAAGACCAGAACATTGAAATAACAAATAAACTTTATTTCTTTCCCGGATACTTTTAAGCCCTGTGAGTGCCCACCATGCAGGTTCCAAGTTACTTTACTAGTGAATTCTAAGAGGAATAGTATATATTTATTGCAGTGCTTTTCTGTATTTCCACTCCATCCCATAAACATTTTTTTTTTCTGCAGATCTGTTCTCCACCATATAAACAGGAGATGTTATGCTGCTAGTCTCTACATCATTTATTTATGCCATCCAGTTGCTAATCGTAGATGCAACAAAGAAATACAGCATGGCATAAATTCTTCTATTCCTATAAGGAATGTTGGAATGCTGTGAGTACACACAAACTTATTACATTATAATTTATACCTGGTGGGAACAGGTACATTTAAGGGGATGATATCACTGAATAAGACATTGTGCTTTTATACCTGAGAACAATATGCAAAAGTTGTTAATAAGGAGAAGTTTTGCAAAAATGTTCCGATTTCAACACAAAGCAATAGTAACGTTGTACTTTATGGCAAGAACAGAGAATTCTATAGAGAATGCAGACTTGAGAGGTCAGTGAATTAATGTGAAACCCATTGTTCATCAGGAATGAATAACAGATATAGGTAAGGTTTGGGAAGGTAAGTGATTTACTCATAGTTATGTGCAGCTGACACAAAATGAAATCCTTGCTTAAGCCGAATATACAAATAAAAATCTTTGCCCAGTTTGGCCCTCGGTTCAGCACTCATAATAAATGCCTATGAACACATGTCAGAAGAACACGGCATCAGAAATTTAACCTGCCCAAAAGATATCTAGTCCATTTTGAGAGAGAAATTGGTCAGACAGGTCCTATGCAAGAACTGGCTCAACCTGCTCAGTCAGCAGGTTTTATCAGCCGTGTATGGCCAGCTTAATAAACTCTATGACTACTTCAGTGCCAATTCTTTTTATAGCCTATATGGAAAAAATATGGCTTATAGTGTGAAGAAAAATATAAATAGTACTGATAGCTGTACAGAAAACATCAGAATAAGAGATTTGCGGCCCGAGATAAAATGAAAGGGAACAAACTATAGAGATAAATAGAAACTTAGCACTTGAGATACCTCCATCTCCATCATCTGACCCTTTAAAACTTGGCTCCTTTAACATGTCGAGCTCTGCCAGCATTCGGATATAGAGAGTATTCTGACGGAAGGATGGGTAAAATCTCTCATTGCGCAGCATCATGTCGTAAACCTTAATGGCAAAAGGCACAGGTCGGTCCAAATGTAACATGTTGTTGAATGTAAATAAGGAAATGTGTAACTGCTAAATACAGAGCTGGAATGTTCTGCCTGTGGCCCTGCAGCTGTTGGACTAAACGCTGATGAACTTCAGCAACATCTGGAAGGTCACAATCTGAAGACATAAAGGTCAATAACAAGAGAACATTTCTAACACTGAAACAAAGTCTGCCTTAGGCTCTATAACACCTATATATATATATATATATATATATATATATCTATATATTTTCCTCTGCAGCTCTCTTATATATACCAGCAATTTTTCCACTTGTCTGATATACTCTGTTAAAAACCCAGTGATATTAAAGGACAAGGAAACCTCGAAAACTGGAACTTTGCCAAAACAACAACGGTCTACCCTGGAACATGCCTTCTGTGCATAGGCTAAGATTCTAAATGGTTTATGTAATAAAAGACACTAGGGCTTACCAATAGTGAGCAAATTTAACCTTGGGCATTAAACCCATAGCAACTAATCTGAAATTGCCTTTTTTTAAGCATAAGCAGGTAAAACAATGAATAAAAGGCTTACTGCCCACAGGCAACTTTGTCCAGTGTTAATAAATGCCCCCCACTAAATGTAACCAGGTGCTGTAACCTGTAGCAACTAATCTGCACCTGTTTAGAACAAAAAATCTTCCCATGGGTTACTACTCAGGGCAAAAGTAGCGTAGTGCCTTTCATTACATTTGGGGGTAAGTTTGACTCCAGGAAATGTGAGGCCAGACAGTGTTAAAAAATATGGATTTCTAGCAGAGGGAAAGGTGTATATTTTGGATGATTAGAAGTATTTTTTATACATCCCAACAGACAGAGTCATGCTCATAGTTTCCCTGTCCTTTAAAATGATGATTCATATGACAACTTTTGGACAGGCAGAGGCCATTAAACTCCCTGGCAGGTCACATCTCATGTCAGACTGCCTTTTGCAAAAGGCCTAGCAAACATAGCAACCATTTAGAGGTTTTTAGATGGCCAGTAAATGCTGACTGGGTGATATGGGATCCCAAACTTGATGACGACTTTTTGTCTAGTGCATGAAATACTGAATCTACTGCATTATTGGAGTTGCAGGTATATTAAATACACACCTTTCTCTGTATGTCATCAAAAATTTCAGGTGTTGGGTCCTCGCTGTTCAATTTCTCTTCAAGCTTTGCTAATAAGTAGTCATCAATATGGACTCTAGGTGATGCCTGGAAGAGAGTGAAAAAGATAGAAAGTCCAATGGAACTGTCCTGATGTGAACCATTGGGAGCCAAAAATTTTTTAAAAAGTCAGCCAGCTTAAAGCAGGATTCAGTCACAACACTGCCCCATTTGGATAGATACCATCTTGCCACCCACAAGTGTGCCGACTTACAAGTGTTATAACTACTGATGGGGAAAACCAGGAGCCTGATTGGGTATTGCCTAAAATAACCTAGTGTTGTCTGGGATCTCAGTGGGAGAAGATTTTGCACTACTTCTCAGCAAAGATTATCTTTCTTCTCCAAATTCATTGTGGTTTTGAGCATAAATATTAGTGAAAAAAATCTAAGAGGATTTGCTGCTGATTTTACAAGCACATCTAATAACCATACAGTTCTGCAGCTTCGTAGAAACCATATAACTCTTCCACTCACTACAGATGAAAATCTCATTAATGGGAAAAAAAAAAACAGCTGATGTTTTTTGTTCTATATAGTGTGAGGAAAATTGCCAATACTGGCCAGCAGATGGCACTGGGTCATAACAAATCTGATATTCTCTCCACGCACATACCAAATCCCTCATTTCAATATTAGTTTGTACATGGAAACATATATCTAAAAACATATGAGAGTTGATTTGCAAAGACAGTTGTACCCATACAATTGGCACACTTGAAAAACCATTTCCATTTCTAACTAGAAGCAGACTGTTCAAAGCTAATTGCAGATTGGTTGAACTTGTGCAGTTTAACACCCGGGTTAGTAAATGATCCCTATAAGGTGCGTGTCAGTGGTGTGGCCACACCTGGTCAAAAAAAATGTGCAAAGATGTAAAAACAACTACAGTAGGGAACACTTTTAAATATGACATAGATCTGGAAATCGTATGCAAACTTTTGTACGTAACGTCTATGTGTTATTCTGCATGTGATGTTTAGGTGTTTTCCATTCAGAGGAATTGATAACTTATATTTGAGGAGAAAATCAAGATATCTTGTAATGTGACCAATGGGTAAACAAAACTGTACGTGCAGAGGTATACCTTATATATATGGGAACATGAACATAATAGTTTACAATTTTTTTTTGTCACAATTGGGCTAGTAGGGCTACAATGATTCTCAGGATAGAGTAACCTCAACAACCTGGTAGCACTTATGACTGCAGGCTGGAAAAAGTAATAATAATCCAAAAGCCATACAGAATAAATAATGAAAGCCAAACAAAAAGTTGCTTATTATAGGACCATCTATAACATACTTCGAATGTAAATACTGTAAATATAAGTACAGTACCGTAATCACAAGTAATTATTGTCACAGGTTAGTCTAGCGTACAACATGTACATAAGGTAGAGCAAATGGAAATGCATTATACCTTCTCAGATAAATACTGTTCATACACTCCAAATGCTGCGGCTTTTAACAAGCCTTTTGTTTGATTGGTTTGGTGCTTCCCATCCCTTTGTCGACTGTGCAACACTTCAAGCTGCTGCTGCGCTGTGACCCGGTATCCTTCTACTGTCAGCCAGAAGAAGAGATGTGCTTGCCCTCCAGTCTGCTGCATAAAATCTACAGCAAGGAAACATGAGAATAAGGTACAAAATATAGCGCTTTTATCTAGTGCCACAAAAAGATGTGTAAGAGGCCCATTCATTAAAGAACGACTGACCGCGAATGAGAAAAATTTGTATTTTTTCTAATTGTTAAAACTTTTCGTATTTATCACGATAATATTGTTAAAATAGTATGACTTTTTCATGGTTTTCGTTAAATTCCACGAAAAAGTTGTATTTTTCGCAAAGACTATGACAATTTTGGAATTCATTCAAGCTTTGGTATCGTGGCTTTCTTTTGGCCAGGTTGGAGCTGTAGAGTGCCATTGAATCCTATGGGAGACTTTCGGATCACAACCACAATATTTTCGTACGACCAAGAAAAGAATTTTCGCACATCAGAAACTATTGTGGTTACTCCGAATTTTTTCCAACCGTGCTTTTAATTCGTGAAAATTGGTGCTTTAATGAGGCCCCTAAGTATGTATCAATGTTATACAATCCACACACCAAAAAACACAGTTTTGATCCTGCAATTGATTCATTTGACCTCTAGGAGTCAGAAAGTAATTTTTCCCCAAATTGAATTGGCTTTAGATATTTATCTTTAGATATTGTTTTTTTTCACCAAAACTTGATGGACATGTCTTTTTTTTCCCTACGTCGACAAATACAGAGTTCTTTATCTTGAAATTAGAAAGAAGCAAATTTTTCTAGTAGAAAATAAAGCACAGTGGGAATACTGTGTCACCCACGTGTTGCCCAGCCACCTACACACCAGAAAACTCTAACTAAGGCTGATTTATTTAGATTATTTACCTTTTGAAGGTGTTTTTATAATTAAGCATCTACCTTTCACATTATAGTTCTAGGAAATTGACCAGGCAGTGGGCAAAGGGATAAAGAAGCTAAATAAAAAACTGCTGCTTTGTTATATAAGCTCTGTCTTATGCAAATAATAAAGCAAAGTAGATTCAGGGACAGGTCCTACAGGCCTCTTGGAATCAGGCAGGCATTTCTTCTCCCCCACCCCACCCCAAGGCAAATTAGAAAGATCTGAGGTCCTCTAGGTCAGTGCTGTCCAACTGGCGGCCCGCGGGCCGCATGCGGCCCTCGACCCCCTCTGTGTGGCCCCCCCACCTGTCTGGCTGCTATGATTATGTGTGGCAAAACACGAAACGTGTCAGGTCTGGATCTTTGAATAAAGCCTTTTTAAAGTTTTACAACCGCTGTCCTGGAGTCCGTTTAGTGCATGCCGGGGATGTTTCTACACCCGATTTGAGGTCGTGTTTTCCCTTGCTGCGGGTCTGGGGCATTGCACCCAGGTCACTGAGAGGAAGCGGTGAGTGTATATCTAACCGTTCACAACTGCATGTAGTATACTAATTGCACTTATATGAAGACTGAATATCTACAGAGAGAGAGGTTCGGAGCATAAGCACCCGGACCTGTAGTCTAATTTGGTGAGCGTATGGCTTGTTATAAGAAACCATTAATTTTAAGCTTTTCAAACTGGTCCGATCGGCGAGTCGGCCGATATCACAGCTTCCTGCGATATCGGTCGACTCGCCGACATACCATACACGCACCGAATATCGTACGAAACGGGGTTTCGTACAATATTATCGGTGCGTGTATGGCCACCTTAAGGTTATAGCTCACCACTACACAAGCATATAAGTGAATAGGAACGACTGGGAGCCTCCAGAGAAACAGAGTGAAGCGTATTAACTTTGTGTTAGCTTTAAATGGTATCAGTAATGAGATTAACTGCCCCCCTGCATGGTTCTCACCTCAGATTCAGGCTGTAATCCCTCTGTATTGTTTAAAAATGTAATCCCCTGTGTTGTTCACACTTTTTAATCTCTGCATTGTTCACCCCCTGCAGTGTTCACACCTCAGGCTCAGGCTGTAATCACCCCCATTGTTCACCTCTTCACACCTCAGACATTGTATGTACTGCCTGGCCTATGCTGCCTTTGTATAGGCAGCATAGGGTAGGCAGAGTATGGCACATAGGCAGCATAGGGCAGGGAGGGTATGGCACCCACAGGCAACATAGGACAGGCAGAGTATGGCACACACAGGCAGCATAGGACAGGCAGAGTGCTGCCTGTGTGTGCCATACTCTGCCTATCCTATGCTGCCTGTGGGAGGTGAACCTGGCAGGGGTTTGTTCTGGGAGTTTGTTAGCAGTTGGAAATAGCCATTAAATGGTCCCTAAGGTGTGTAATTATATGCTGGGGGTTGCTGGGCTATCCACAGGGGAGGAGGCATATGGATTTAAGGGTATGTCTTAATATGAAATAATATAATTCTTTAACATATGAATGATGGTTGATATCCCTGCAGCGACCATTGTGATAAAATGGGTGTGGTTTAAAATGGGGGAGTGGCCAATACTGGCTTCCATTAGCGGCCCTCCACCATGTATGCGACAGAATTTCCGGCCCTCGGCACTGCAGAAGTTGGACAGCACTGCTCTAGATTAACCAGCACTTTAAAAGGTATCATTTAGACAACTTAATGGACACTGTTTATGATTTAACATATTAAGCTATATAAATATAGCTAGGGATCTTTTGCAAGAATGCTATATTATATATATATATATATATATATATATATATATATATATATACAGGAAAAAAGGATGCCGCACTCACAGGTCTTGATGAAGAATAAAGAAGCTTTATTGTGTCAGTCTGACACAATAAAGCTTCTTTATTCTTCATCAAGACCTGTGAGTGCGGCATCCTTTTTTCCTGTTGCTATTTATTTTTGTATACTGCACCCAGGCAATTTTGTCCCTGTACAAACGTGAGTGCCTGTTTTTCCTCCTTTTGACCTATATATATATATATATATATATATTTATTTATTTATTACACACAAAGTGTGCAATTAGCCTTAATGCACAAGTATTTTTTCGTGTTTTTTTTTTTTACATTAAGACAATGTTCAGTTAATTTTTCTACTCCAGATCTATAGATCTGTTTTTCCCTTGGCTTTATGAATAAAGCATTGAGATGAAAATGCATAAGCTGGCACAGGCCTACAGTACCATCCAGCTACAGACACAAAAGCCACTAGTGGAACTACATACTGTATGTGGTTACTCGCGTGTGCAATCTGATAGCTACAAATACAAGGCTTTCTTTCTTATAAAAAAGGTTTTTTGTGACACATAAACAAACTCCCTAATTAACTTAGATTTTACACCAAACACCAAACAATTCTGTACATAGACTCTGAATTAACAGTTTCTTGTTTAACAAAATTAAAGAAAGCTTTTTAGTAGATCTACTGCTACAACACAGCAATATAATAGTTCAGCCATCTAAACAGTTCTGGGGAGAAACAATTACATTCTTAATTAGCCAATTTAGTACATTATAAAACACAAGCTTTCGGGACTGCTATATTTTCTGGCTTTGATCTATGGTTAACCCAGTGCAATACTCCACTACATTCTTAATTAGCAGGTTAATGGAAATATTTAATGCAGGTGGGCTTTATGAGGAAAGAAGTACAAATATTATGGGTAACCATGTGGTGAAACAAATGCAAATTATTAATTATCAGTTTTATTAAGGCAGCAAACTGTTAATTAATATTGGAAAGTTGTTTAGAATTACATTTTCTTTCTTTTTGCTAATTTTTATAGTTAGGTTTACTTCTAGTTTTACTTTATATAATTTTCCTATTGAAAATATAGGCATTACATTCTACTGTCTATCACTACCTCAGTCTGTTATAGATGTACCTGCAAGACTCATCCACTAATATGTATTTCACCTTTCTTCATCAGCTGCTCCACATGCAAACCCTTCAGTGGCTCACTGTTTCCATCCAAATTAATTTCAAACCCTTAAAAGGGTAGTTCTCCTTTAACTTAACTTTTATTATGATACCTTTTTTTTATTTTTAACAAGACAAAGCAATAGAATGTAAATCTTCTAAATCAACTGTACAATATATAATCTTGTATTTTATTAGCTAAACAAACTGCCAAAACAGTACTGGATAATCTCACTTCCTACATAACCAAATCCAACGAGATAAAAAGCATTAGATTTACTCACCCATAAAAAACTGTAGTGCAACATTGTCTACAAGAATTTTGTCCAAGGGGACTGTGCAAAGTTTTCCAAAGTTTGCAGCCAACTTCACAGTGTCAATTTCCTAAATCAAAAATATAATATACCTTAGCATTTCTATGGCAAGTAATGTATGCAAAACACATTTGGCATTAGTTACTTTGCTTGAGGCTTAGCGCCCATAGACTCAGGTCTTCATTTATGAGCTCCTCCCTTTATATATAATTGCACCTGTGTCTCAGACTAAGTTTTTCTGCTGTTATTTTTTAGGTGGCACAAAAATACCCAACTTTGCCCCCCTGACTCCTACCATAGGGTTGACATATCTGCAATTTATGAAAGGGAAGAATCACATCTTTGGTTTGAGCTATTGCTATATTTGTATGTTATATTGTTATGCACAGCTTTGTTTGTGAAGGGCTACATATCCATATTCTGGCTCTCTCACACAGTAAATACTGTATGTGACTGCTGATATCTGGTTGATGGCCAGTCAACAATAGTTATTTCTTGGAAAATGCAATTTATATTGTACTAGATAGATAATTTAGATGGATATCAAAATAGTAGGTAGGTTAATGCTGATTAGCACTAGAGCTTGTGTCTGGTCAATTTCATAGGGCATGTAGCACAAGAAGCTTTATCCTGAGCTAGGGGGGGCTTAACATAAGAGCTCCCTTAGGCAGGGAGTGTAGCGCTTCCACTGCACATTACATTTTACCTGATTACGCATAGTTGAATAATACAGGGTAAATAAAAGTGCAAAAAACAGCGACCTTGTACTTATCCTTTGTACTTCAAACTTTGCCTCTTTAGTAAATGAGCTAGCCCAATGTTCTTAAGTCTAACATTGCTTGCAAGATATTTTTTTTTATTTATTTATTGAAAAGGTATCAACAGGGCAACAGAATCCTTTCTTAGACTATGAAAGTTTTAAAAGTATGACCATTCTAACTTCTATTTCTTACATATTACTACAATAAAAGCAACCAATACATATCACTTACTTTCCCCGACTGCAATCTCTGTATTCTTGTTTCACATACTTTCTTTACAAAGAGTAAGCTGTTTATCTGATTTTTTATAGTGTTGATATCTGGTAGAAATGAAACATAAAATGAATGTGTCATTTCCAAGAAAACCCAGAGCACATTTAAATCATTCTCAGGAATAGGTGAACAAGCTTACTTTGCTACTTTTTAATCCTAACATATATGGATTTTACAACATTAACATTGAGATGTTTCCTGCTTCTTTTTATACACTCGATCCACAAAACTGTGTGTTGTGTCAGTTTAATTACACAGGGAAATCATGGCAGGAGGCATTAAGCAATTTTATTACTCCCAGTTAGAACAGGATTGACTTTGAGAAATGTATACCAGCAGCTATTTAATGAAATACATTCACAAGTTAAGGCCAACTTAAAAATGCTAATTACACTGTTCGCTTTTCTGTGCTTGTAGCTGCAATACACATTAACAGAATATTGCAGTCATGCAAAGTGCAACATGATGCAAAAAATGCAGCAAAACATTTATAGATAATGATGTGATATGTGTCAACATGAGTATGGTTATACCCAACTAAGTAAGTTTCACCTGAAGTTGGGTTTTGTGCAGTTAACAGCTGAGACAGCATAGGGTACAAGGAATACAGGTTAAACTGGGAAAAGAGTATGGCAACTGGTTAAATAGGTGTTTCTAGATAACACACTTGAAGATATATTTCAATGTTCAAATTTGTTAGCCACTGACAACCCCTTACTAACTGTGGTTACATGTGTGTCTTTACTGCAGAAATGCCTCAAGATTGTCAGCACTTTACACTGCTTTTATTTTGTAAAGCCTTTTAAAACCCCTGTAAAAGTTATTTTGCTATAAATGTATTGAAAATGCCATTTTTTAATCTAAAATGGAGAGTTCTGCGGGGAAATGTACGTTTTTTTAATTACTTGTGGAGAGTATCATTTATAGTACACATTTATATTTTATGAATAAAGATCATTATTCTGTTTACAGCAATTTTGAATTAAAGGTTGAAGACAATTATGTCACACATACCATCTCCAACAGTATCCAAAGAACGAAGATACTGCAGTTCTTCTGCAGCTTTGTCTCTCACAGCTTCCAATTCACTTATATTGCCACTTAATTTAATAACATTCATAAAGGCCTCATAGTTGCAACTGAAGTCATGAATCTGAAAATAAAAGGAAAAATTGTGCAGAAAAGAAAAGGTGAAGCATAATACAAATAAGTCCTGACATACTTCTCTGCCATATATACTCCAGATAACAACAGCATCAGTTTTGCTGATTTCAGATCACAACAGCTACATTTAACCACTTACTGGTTTTATTTCGAACTCTGTACTCCATAAATATAATTATTAATGAACTACATAAGTTTCAGGCTTAATAATTTATAGGCATTTAAATCTATACACAACCACTAAGTGTTCTGGGGGCTACCTCTTGGCATACACATACCAAAACATTGTACAGGAGAGCAGGAAAGGTTCCTACTATTAATGTACACAAGCTATGTATCTAAAACTACTTGTGTGCATTTTGTAACACTAGTACAAATTATGAATGGGTAGCATTCCAAGGGATTAATAAAGAAACATGCAGAAAGTCTGCTCTGTTCAGTAACGGAAGGACCAGTCACTCTTTGCTACTCTATTGCAAATATATGATCCATTGGTATGGGCCACTAATCCAGGGCAGCTTTATAAAGAAACATCTTTAGTGTTTTATAACTTACCATCCAAATGATATATTGATTAATATAATCAGGATCACTGAGCTGGTTTATTAAAGGAAGAAGAATTCCTCGTGAAAGGATTTCCTATATGAAAAAAGAATAACGTTTTAAACAGTTATCCATATATTTAGTAGGTGTCTAGAGTCTGTTTTTTTCTCTCTCTGAAACAACAAGCTAGTTAGGATATACTTCATATACAGGTGACTATATGAGCAAAAGTATCAGGACATTCCTACTAAAATAACATGCCTTCAGTCTGAACATTCATTGCTTAGTTCCAAATGAACTCTAGAGGCAATGCTAGTACAATATTTAAATGTTGTGGCCTTTTTATGGGTGATTCACACATGGTCTGAGATAGGGGGTGGAGGAAATTGAGATGCTTCTGCAGAGCCCTGACTTCAGCCCAACTTAACATCTGTGGGAAGAATTGGGAGCAAGTCCAATATCAGTGACCAGCCTAGGTAAGGGTGAAGACACCCAAAGCTACTTAGTAGCAACTACATGCCACGGCTACTAAAGGCCAGAAAATACCCTGCCATAGACAATACTGAAAATGACCTCTGATAAACACATGTAGAGAAAATTATCAGTAAATGGTCACCATTGTCTATTTCTGTAGCCGTGAACACAACTAGTAGCTCTGTGAGTCTTCACCCTAACGCTCTTGAGGCAGAATGAAAGCAAATCCCAATACCACCAACAATGTTCCAAAATATAGTAGAGAAAAGGCCATTATAGTGTAAAGGCCATAATTACAAGAAATACTGTAACGGCCCAGAGAGGTGCTTCAGTTAATTACTGAAAAGCTCAGTGTCGATAAGCACACCCTTTGCATGCCCAGTGATCTCACATATGAGGGCTGGACAAAGGCTATGTATAGATGTATTATTTTTCATTTCTTCAAAAGCATACACAAAACTATCCGTAAATTTACAGCTTGAAACTATTTCACTATAAAAGCACTAGAGACATAAACAGTGATCAGTGTTAGAGCATTAAATTTAATTCTTTCCTTCACAAGGGACAGACACAAAAACATACTTGCACTGAATGTAAAAGGGTTAAAACAGTCTTACCCTCACAAAATATCGCATGATTTTATTCTGGAAGTCTCCAGGAGGTAGCAATAAATACAGTAAAACTTCACATAAATCCTTTAGGCACCCTAAAATATATATACATGCACACAAATTATGTCAGTTCTATACCATATGAAATAAAGTATTGCAATAGAACACACACAAAGAAAAGAAGCACTCCTAAAATACAATCAGAAAAGTCCTAATTATACACTGAGAATGAATTACTTAAACTGAATATATTTAGCATACAAAAATGCCAGACCTGGATATTCTGCAGCAACGATTAGACTAGTAATGAAAAAAATCTGATGTTGTGTTTGTGCTTTCTTGAGTGTACTGTGCTTCTATTGCTTCTATATACATTTTTATTCCAGGCTCAGCACATATACATTACCCATACTCAAGCCACAGAAACTTTCATGAAATAGCATGCTTCATCAAAATGCCTTAAAAAATATAGTCATTAAGTTTAATATCTTAAAGTAGCACCTGTAAGTACAACAGTGGCAAAGTTTAGTGTATAGAGCTCCATTCTTCCTAATCCACAATTCTTGTCCTTCCAAACATTTTTAAAAACACAACAGTCCTACTGTAGTGATTCACACCAGCCTGGTTCAGTAGTACCTATGTGACCTTTCCTCATCTTGCCTGGAAAAAAGTGCTCTTGAAGCACTAAAGCATAGCTAATAAAACACTTACATTATCCAGACTAGAGAACATCGATATTTTCTTAGTATTGAATATGCACAATGAGAAGCTCTGATTTGCTGCATCCAGCTACATAGTCTAGGCCCTAAACTGTGTATATCTAACAGAGGCTGCTGATCAATTAATCAAGGTCTATCCTCGTTTTAAGCAGAAAATATAAAACCCTTAACAGTGGTCTTATTGCAGATGTTCATTTCAAAGCAAGAGGTTTGCAACTGCAGCCCCAAGCTAAATGTGGGGAAACGCTTTTTCAGTGGTACAAAAGCAAACATCGGCAAACATCGGAGGGGATGGGATGCAGGGCATATTCCAGTCAAGGACCCCATGAAAGAAAGGGACCACATAATGGAAAGGCACAATTTGTTGACAGCAAAAGGGATGTGGCGTTTAAGTGAGTGAGATTTGGATCAGTGTATCAGTTTTGGAATAATCAGGGCAAGAATAGTATGGGGCCCCATGAGAAGTGGCTCTGCATGTTATTGTTAAAAGGCTAGGAGCTGCATAGAACAGCCTGTGCCTAATCTGCATTTTTCCTCAGATTTTTTTAATAACATACAGAATGTGTAATAATGGTTTTGTATAGTTTCTTGGAAATGTACTGGCTAAAATGTTGTCATAAACCGATTCTTTATCATAATTATCAACCTTTTGGCAATAAACATTAGGGCTGTATAAATGAATATATGAACTGGAGTTCTTTCAATAAACTTTTATTCTTTTGAACCAAGTCCCTGAGTGTGCGGTACTTTTTTTTTTTTACCTGCACCCAGGGCTGTTGTTTTGGTGACGGGCATATATATATATTTTAATAAAAATTCAACAACCTTCCTCATCTTTGGATGAAGTGCAGACAAGGTCACGACATACACATTTTTCCATTTCAACTTCAACTTCAAAGAAAGTATCTATAAAATCTTCAGCTTTATCTGTACATACAAGAAACAAGAAATAGTTATTGCTATACGTAATGAAAGGCTCACATGTAAAAATCTGCATATGAAATGGACACAGAAGATTACATGATAACATGGGGTTCTGATGTGCTTAGTTTCCCCTGTGCCAGAGGCAACATCATTGACCCTTATTAGGTACTGGTTCCCACCCAGATCATTTGAAAGTGTAGCAAGGTAGAATGAGACCTGCAATCCTTTTATTTGTAACAATCTGATCCACTGTGCCACTATATTTTATATGCTATGGGCTGTACAAAGCCAGTTATTTGCTCAGCTCACTAGCAAATGTCGCTACTGTTTACAGTCTGATTTATGCCCTGTCTTTATAGTTTTAGTTTCTTAAAGTGACCTACACATTGTTGTAGCAATGACTACAGCCAGACATGCTCACTTGCTCCCTTGCATTACTGCACTCTCTGCTCTATACATTGACTGTGAGAGCATAATTACTGACTGTATACCTGTAAAATAATTCTGGGATACACATGATTATAAACAACATTAAACCACAAAACATGCAAGTGGTAAATGTACTGGTGTTGTAGTGCTGTAAAAACTACAAACATAACTGGCAATTAGCAATAGCTTCAGATGCCTTACTGCAGCTCACAACTGTAATTAGGATAATCATTATTCTATTGGCAATACTAACATCGGTGACTAAGGGTAGTCTGAACCCAAGCACATCTCCCACTCACAAATCAGTACCTTTCTTTTGATCTTCCTTTTCTGCCATTTTTTGTTGCGCTTTTCTGAACACTCGAAGATGAGTGGCAAAGTCATCAACTAAACGGGTGGTAAAATAAGGCTGCCAGTCGATTTCTTTTGACCTTGTAGAGAAGTGGGATACATGAAATGTTCTTGCACAACGTTCAAAGTAAATATTAATAAAGCCAGAATTGTAAAACAAACATCTTACTGTACAAGAAAAGCATTTGTTTGAATGTTTGAGTGCATTAATCCCATAACATATCTTGCCAGTATTTCTCGTTAAAGGGCCAATAAACCTAACATATTTGTATTTATTTACAAATATACAACAATAGTATAAGTTCCTGAAGGTTAGGAGATTTTACTAATGTTAAACACTTTAAAATGACAACTAATAAGTGTGGCTGAATGCTGAAAATCTCCAAAATTAAAGTGTTGTTACTAGACAGTCTGTGTAAGCTGATACACATGTTGGTAAAGTGCATATCAGCAATAGCTGCTTCTTGCTTTAAATAACGCTGAGCCCACATCTTCATTTCAAGCCACCAGCAGGCACTGGAGGTATGCAAGCTGACCAGGCTGCAGTTTTAGGCTGAATCGCTGTCATATATAAAAGTCTACCTGGAACACTGGCTGTTACATTTGGGTCTACCTGAAAACATGGCCCATCTGAACAATTACTTTCCTGCTACAGGAAGCCTACTCCATTCTGCATCAGGCTCTATGTGCCCTGTCTGAACAATTTAATTCATTGCAATGGGTAACCAGCTCCATTTTGCATCAGTTTCCATTACTAAAGGCCCAGAATAAAATGGTTGTTTAGAATTATAATTGCACTGTTTCTGTTGCAAAATTCCTTCCGCTCTCTAAGCATTACACCAGACCCTGAGAAGTTCTTGATATATACAGGTATGGGATCTGTTATCCAGAATGCTTGATACCTGGGGTTTTCCACATAAGGGAACTTTCTGTAAGTGGGTCTCCATACCTTAGGTTTACTAAGAAACATGTAAACATTAAATAAACCCCATAGTATTTCTCTGCCTCCAATATAGATTCATGCAGCTTGGTAACCATCAGGTACAAAGTACTGTTTTGTCATCTAATTTTTAAAAATTAGAATTATTTGCTTAAAACTAAGACTATGGAAGATGGCCTTTTTATAATCTATTGATGTCTGGATAATGGGTTTCTGGATAAGAGGCCCCATACCTGTATAAATAACAGTATAATACTCCCCTGCAAGCTATACACCCAATGGAAAGAGAAAGAGATTTTAAAGTGTATATTGTTGGGCACCACAAAGGCCAGCTAACCTTGGGGTTTTTACCCTTCATTGATCACGTGCCACAAATAAAACTTTCAGTTCCGAAAGAAAATGACGCAAAGTAGAGGTGGACCTAGAAAGTAACTTATAGTATGATATAAGCAAATAAGTTCAATGCAGGATGCTGCTACTTTGCAGAGCGATTTGACAAAATTTGGGATACTGGGCAGCAAATTGGAAAATGAGGTTCAATGTTGAAAAATACAAAGTTATGCACTTTGGTAGAAATGTTAAATAGTAGTGTGTTGGGGGGATCCTTAATTGAGAAAGATCTGGGGGTTTTGTAGATAAGTTGTTTAATTGCAGGCAGTGTCATTCAATGGCAACTAAAGCAAATGGCGCAGTCTATAAAAAAAGGGCATTAACGCTAGGGATAAAAACATAATTTTGCCTCTTTATAGGTCCCTGGTAAGGCCTCACCTTGAGTATGCAGTGCAGTTTTGGGCTCCAGTCCTTAAGAAGGATATTATTGAGCTGGAGAGAGTGCATAAACGTGCAACTTAACTGGTAAAAGGGATGGAAGATTAAAACTATTAGGTTAGACTGTCGAGGTTGGGGTTGTTTTCTCTGTAAAAAATCGGCTTGCGAGGGGACATGATTACTCTGTACAAGTACATTAGAGGGGATTATAGGCAGATAGGGGGTGTTCTTTTTTCACTTGGAAGAGTTGAACTTGATGGACTTTATGGATTTATAATATTATTTTAAAAAAATGTATATATATATATCTGTCATTTGAAATGCTATCTTGTTTCTAGTGTCAATAAGAATTGCAACCAGATAGTGTTATAAGTGACATACTGGAAGGTAAAAATGAAAGGACCCATTTAGAAAAAAGCTAAAAAAAAATCTTATTACAGACCTTGGCCAGATAGTATTTTAAATGATATAATGGAAAAAAGGCAGAACCAACAGGAAAAAAAACACAAAAATTAAAGGCCAATATCAAAGTTGCTAAGTGTACTTCAGTGTGCCAAACGTGAATTAAGAGGTAAAACATTTTTTTACTCTACTTAATGTCTCTGTTATTAAGCAGTTTGTGCATAATTTGTGCAGTCTTTGGGTTATAATTTTAAATAATATTTGCTGGGTTGCTTACCTAGTAGAAAACTGTACAAGCGCATTCTGGACAGTCTGCCTGATTTCAAGGAGAAAAGATTCATCTTCACTTAGTGTGTAATACCAGTACTGGACATAATCCCTCAATGAAAACTGTATCACCTAAAATCAAAAGCACAAACTTTAAACCATATAATAGTACGGCCATTTCTAGCACTTTGGTACAGTTAAATTAAGATGGTTTATCTACATGTATGCATTCATAACAGTTTCGTAAGAACAATGAAACCTCCCAACCCCTTATTTAATCACAACGTCACAAATGCCCCCACACCCCCACCAGAAGTGCATAACTGGCTGCCGGTACTTGGCCCCCGTACTGCTGCAGTAAATGCAGAGTTGCACATCAGAGCTGTGATCTTCATTTCAGATCAAGTTTTTGGACTAAGATGCCCAACTCTGCAACTCTATAGAATCCTTCTGGAATACCAACAGTTTCAGGTCAGAAAAATGTGCATCCTTTTCTGTATTTCTCACCATCTGATAAAAAAAAGACACAAAAGATGTCTTTAAAAAGATGGGCAATTTGCCAGTCTCAGAACAGATAGTCTTAGTAACTCTAGATATAGAGAGTCTGTATTCATCAATTCTACATAAAAGTGTACTAAAAGCATGTGAGAAGTTTCTTTGATACAGAAGGACTGCTTATAAGATTTGTAATTACACGGGGGGTGAAGCATGACAAGAGAGGAAATTAACGCACTTTATGTTAGCTCTATGCATACCACTAGCTAAACCCCACCAATAGCTAACAGGTCACAACCTCACCAGGTAGCAGCTACGGTGAGTAACAACCTGCAAGGATGGGCAGAAAGCGCACTAAGGACACAAACGGTACTTTGTCACTGTTCCTTAACCGCAAAACCCTGCACCATGATGACAATGAAATCCAAGGTGGCACCAATCACTAATCCAGCGCTTCAAACTCACCCAGCCATGCAGCAGGCCTGGGGATAGAGACACCAAGAGGACAGCCTGCAGATAAGGACGCACTGCCTAACTTACAGGTGAACTTCTCTGGCATTTCAAAGCCCACAATAACAGCTAGAGGCCCTACATGTGCAGCATCACAGCCTCACTGCAAGTGGCGGTCACTGAACTTAAGCCAGAAATGTCTATAATACACAAGCTGGCCTGTCTGGAGGATAATAATGCCTCCCTAAAAGAGGAACTACCCTGTTTAAAAACAATCCAAGAGGACCTGAATAACAGAGAAAGAAGACAGAATGTCTGAGGCATACCCAACTATGTAACAAACCAAGACCAAATCTGAGAGGCCTTTTCTCTGCAATAAACCCTGATCCCCCCTGCTATAGCAGAGATCAATTGCGGGAAACTAACTTGCTCCGTGGGGCATCAGCCTAAAGAACATACACCACTTCCACAAGTTGTTGAGCTGAAAGCTTGATATTTACAGACTAAAACTGCAAATATCATAGGAACCACTAAAAACAGAAAATGCTAAATTGTAAATCACAGAAGTGCTCCAATAAGCTTGAATCAATTAATCTGATGCACCCATTGTAACAACTATTGTCTTAATCTAACCATCTATTTACATATTTCACAATCTACATAAATTTATATACTGAAATGCTCATCAAAAACTACATTTTTTTTTAACAAACTGCAAAATGCACATTTTTATAACCAGGGGTGGGTAAAACATAATAAAGAACCTGGACATCTCTGCTCCCAAGCATCCCATATAAAAGACCCTTTATGTTTTCTTTTGTTACACTGAGACATTTAAAAATGCTTGCATCACATCCCTACTGAACAGTTCATAATGCAATGAGATCCTATGGTTGGAAATGTACCTGCTGCAGGGGCTCATCAATCATACTGGCACCTGTTATTCTTCTGTCAATCTTAATTGTTCTAGGTTCACGTTTAATTTCTTCCAAACACTGTCAAAACATAAAGAGTGACAAACTAATCAAAATAGAAATATGCACGATATGAAACACAATCCTGCTTTGGCAATGTGTGAATGACTCCTTTTTTGCTTTTGGTCAGATTAGGATATGAATGATTCATAATAAAAGATAAGCTCTGTAGAATACAATGATAGCCCCCTGGTATCTAGGGGGCACCCACACCACCATCTATGTAGTGTTCACTGTGTGGGAACCAGTCTATTAACACCACTCCTATCTTCCCACAAAAACTACTAATTCGATATTATATAACTTCATATACAGAGGCAACCCAAAGAGATTCAAAATTGTTTTAGAAATACAGCAAATATATTCTAACAATGATTTGTCACTAAATAAATGGATTTTTGCCCAGTCATGCAGTGGGCTAAGTAAAGCAGTTCTGATCACTTGACCCTCAGCCACTCATCATATTACATAGAGGGCCATATTAACTAAGAAGGGGAAGTATGTATTTACTGACCATTTTGGTCCTTAAAACATTGAATTTTTTTTTTAGTTGTTCCACTTGATATCTGACTGAGCCTTGATCCCCTATCAAACGGGGAGAATGCTGCTTTTGCTTCATACAGAGGCCACTCTTGACCAAATCACCTGCCAGTGATGGCCCCTTTATGGGCATCTTACAACACACAGCTGACATTTTAAAATGAAAGACTAAATATGTCAGTTTGCCTTTAAACATCAAAAGAAAATCAAGTTCAGCAAGTTATTTCTAAACAAATTATCCAGTGTCTTTCTTTAGTCGATCTGCTATAATTTCCCAGCTCTTCATCATGTTCTGAAAGCACTCATTACATCCTTGTGTCAGATCATTATTTGGCAATTCTGATGTAAACACTGTTTGTGTCCAAAAAAAGACTAGACTATAAATCTGACAGCTATTTTTGCACTGTTCTTGGAAAAAAGTAGCTGTCTAGAGTAACTAAATAGTATTTTCGGCATTAAAAAGGGGAACTTGTCCATATCCCTTTAACTAACTCTCAGCAGTCTTCAGCATATTAACAGAAATGAAGATTTGCGGTTGTTATTAAATAAATACATGGAAGCTGTTATTGGGGTGGATGCAAAGTATGCAAAAGGGTGGGACTGGTATGCAAACTAAGGGAGGTGTATGACATAAGGATATATGAAGAAGCAGAATGCTGCAGTGAATGAAACAACTCCATAACACATACACAATGCACTAAAATAATAACTCAAAGGCCATACTATGCATAACCCCTGCGCGCGCGCGCACACACACACACACACACACAGGTATGGGACCTTTTAATCCAGAATGTTTTTAAAATTACAATTATTTGACTAAAATGGAGACTGTGGAAGATGGTCTTCCTGTAAGAGAAAGAGAGATGATGGAAAGCACTGAAAAACACAGCATGCCTGGGTGCAGGTAAAATGTGTACAAAGAAAAAAAGGTATCACACTCAACACGCTCCATTTAAGTAACTAACTTTAATAACCAAATTATATGGTTTCAAAACTGTTTCTACCTACATGTGGTAAGGGGGTCTCTCATTTTAGTTCCTTACATTTCTATCACTTTTTGTTTGGGTGGTGCAGTCTCTTCTGGGTCCTTGGTAGTTTAGCCCTTATACACTTGTACTTTTTAAGGTAGGAACAAAAGGTCTGTCAATCTGCTGGCTTGTGTTACATTGTTTCAAATGCCAAAGATACCAGGGCAGAGAATAGAAAAGGACTGGCAAACACTGCTTTCAATAGCTACAATATATACAAATAAGTCAAAAACCATTGAAAATTTATAATGAATGTATAATGCAAAGTTGCTTAGAATTATGTTTTCCTTTATTAGGCAAAAAAAATGTATTTTGGGTTGGACTTGTCCTTGAATGTCTTCCGGGTGCCTTTATATGAATGCTTTTGGGACTAAAACTAATACCTAGCACATGTGCATACTTACAAATTGTGAACATGAGAATCGGATTTAACTGAGAACTTTGTACTTTATTACATAGTTTACTAAAACTTTTTATGCTTCCAGCTTATAGGAGAGACTGTAAGAGTAAAAATAAATTAAGTTACTCAAATATATCTTACAAAGGTTTATTTATTTCAAAAGTTATATAGCAGGTCATGTACAGAAGAGCAGTGGGCCACAGTTTTAGGGATATGGCAGTCTTGGCACCGGAGAAAAATTCATATTTGTATCTTAAGTAAACAAAAGGAACAAATCCCACTCCCCCCCCCAACCAAATAATGGTGTCTTTAACTAAATAGGCATGGGGTCTTTGACTAAACAGGCATGGCATACGTCTGGCAGTTGTGGGAAGTGACATTTACAATCGAATCCAAAGGCTTACAGTCAAGTGACTTTGGATCAAAAAAATGTTAAATCCACAATTTTTTTCAAGCTTCATTTCTTTTGCATAAAAGATTTGTGATTCAACCGAATCCCAAAACCATGAATTTAGGCAACCCTAGCTGTAATGTTACTTGTCTTGTTTTAACTGAGCTATGGAATGACAGGCATGCACACATTTCAGATATACACCGACATTTTTATACATGACAGAACATGTGCCTTTGCCCCTTTGTTATACTATGAACAAAACAAGCTAAAATACATATAGCACTGTGGCAGGTTCCCTTAATTAATAGTGGTAAGTGACACTTTCCCTTAAAACAATTACAAGGTCACTGAAAACAAGCTTATGACCTTTAAAGAAAACCCATAACAGACCTATGGGCCAAAACAGAATATGTGACAGTTTCAAATATAATTTCCCAATATTTACCTTAGGAATGCCAGTTGATGTTGATGGTAGAAAGGAATGCTCACACCTTTCTAAGTATCGTTCTGAACTTGTTTTGCCAAAAAGGATAGTCACTACAAAACCTCTGTGAAAGAAATTAAATCATTATAACTAAATAAAAGATGATTCTTGATAGATTTTGGTCTGTCAATTACCAACAAATAATACAGTATGATGCCCTTAACCAAAGAAAGCTATTTGAAACACTGCAATGCCTTATGCCTGCCAGAACCATACTCCTTCATAAGCCAGCCTCCCATTACTCTTGCCTGGAATATGGTGGGATCTTAAACAGACAGCAGATGAATTATTACCATTACTTTAACTGCTATAAAATAGCATTTAATTATGTAAATCAGGGCCGGATTAGATTAAAATAATTATGTGATGTAAAAAAAGCTAATGGTGACCTTGCACTGTGGAATGAAAGACTGCCAACTAATGCTACTAACCAGGGCACAAACTTGATACACCTGGCCTTTATCCTTTCCTGTTTAGATTACTGCAATCTCCTACTAACCAGCCTCCCAGACTCCCACCTCTCTCCCTTCCAATCAATCTTAAACTCTGCTGCCAGGATCCTCCTGCTCTCTCCCAAGACGGAACCTGCTCAGCGTCACTTGAGATCTCTAGAATGGCTGCCTGTTAAGTAAAGGATAGCTTACAAAATCCTTCTGTTAACTTTCAAAGCCCTTCACTCCTCTGCTCCTCACTGGTCTCTATGCACATTTTCTGGTCGTCTCCTCTGTCTTTTATCCCTGAATCTCTTCGTAGGGAACGATAACCCACCCTCTTTAAGATAAAACTCAGATGCTACCTTCTAGAGCACTAAAACATTATTTTGCCTAGTCCTGCTCTTATGGGCAAATGCCCATACCTAGTACACTCTTACCTTCAAATTTGTGCCTGTATGTTTCTCAACCACTTAGACTGTAAGCTCTACGGGGCAGGGACCTCCTTCCTACTGTGTCTCATACCACATGGCACTTACTCCCTGTGTATTTATACTTATTTATTGTATTTATTATAACACTTGTCCTCCCTGTGTGTAATTGTGTATATTGTAAGATTGTACAGTGCTGCGTACCCTTGTGGCACTTTATTAATAAAGTTATACATACATACATACATACATTCACCTTTATAACAAGACTTTGTATATTATAGATAGGTATATCTTAGCAATTGTTAAATTGATTTTTGTTTGGTTATTAAGTTCTTATTTTGCCAGTTTACAGCCTGCAGAAGGGAATGCTGATTGTTAGGACCATTAACCCTTATACTGAGTGCGTTATAAAGTGGTGTTAAAACTGAGATGGAACTATGCAGCTCTTTAGGGATCTGCACTTTCAAATGCACTTAGAATGTTGCCCATGGTTGCAGAGTGTGGTCACTCACAGGACAGCCATCCAGGTGGATATACTACACAAATTAACCCACCCTCTAGCAGTAGGTTCAGATCATCAGGATTTTTTTTAAACACACAAAACATGCAATTTAAGATTTCTGTCCTTACCCTCCAACAAAGCATAGTATGTAAAAGGCAAAGTAGAATATAGCAAAAGGTCCAAACTTAATCAGGAACAGCACAACACCAAGACTTCCCCATCCCCATACGGAAAGACTAGCCTGCAGCAAAATAAGAGAGACACAAATGCTGAAAATGCAGTTATCATGTAAAATGGAAACTATATACAAACTATCTTAAAGAACATATTTATTGTTTTAAAGATACAACCAAACATAGCATTATAGTTGTTCCATAAAAAGTGGAAAGTTCTTAAAAAAGGAACAGTAACACAAAAAAATGAAAATGTATAAAGGTAATCACAATAAAATGTCCTGTTGCCCTGCATTGGTACAACTGGTGTGTTTGCCTCTGAAACCCTACTATAGTTTATATAAATACACTGCTGTGTAGCCATAGGGGCAGCAATTCTAAGGGCTCTGGCACACAAGGAGATTTGTCGCCGGTGATTTTTAAAAGAGCGATTTGGCGACAAGACGAGCGACAAGACGCCAATGCTAAATCAATGGAAATCGCCAGCGTCAAAACATACAAGGCTACTTCAAATCGCCTGCTGTTTCAAATCGCACACAGACCCTTTTCTGAGCGACTTGAGTAAACATGTGGGAGGGGTAACTGTTGAGTGTACCATGGGTAGCAGATCGCCTGGAGCTCAAAATGATGAAATCTCTTCGTGGGTATTGTCGTGGCGACTTGTCGCCAAAGCGCCAGGGGGAAAAAACGCAGGCGACAAATCTCCTCATGTGCCAGAGCCCTAAGGAGAAAAGGCACAGGTTACTTAGTAAGATAAAACTCCATTATATTCTACTGACCTTACCTATTATCTGCTGTGCAACCTGTGCCTTTTCTGTCTTTTCTCAGCTTCAATGGCTGCCTCCATGGCTATACAGCAGCTTATTTATATAAACTATAGTGGCGTTTCTATAGCATATCCCCTGTATCAAGCATCATGCTTGATAAAGGGGTTATTCTGCCCCGAAACGTTGCACCTCCGCAATAAAACTTTAAAGGGCTTGTTCCCTAGTTTGTAGCTCCGTGTGCCATTTGCTTTTTTTTGCCAAACCGGTTTTGGGAGGGTGCCGATCCCTCCAGCAGTGTGCACCGGGCGTTTATTATTTTGGAGAGCCAGGGTGTGCGGAAAGGGTCTCTGTTGTGCTTGTTTCTGTAGCATACACACCAGTTGCACCACTGCAAGGCAACAGTACATTATAGTCTAATTACTTTAAACCCCTTAAATTTCTGGGTGTTACTGTTCCTTTAAGGGATGTCCTCTCATCATTTAGAACGGTCTACTGGTAAACAAAATTGTATTACAGGTATCTGACCCCTTATCCGGAAACTCATTATCCAGAAAGTTCCGAATTACAAAAAGGCCATCTCCCATAGATTTTAATCAAATAATTAACATTTTTAACATGGTTTCCTTTTTCTCTGTAATAATAAATCAGTACCTTGTACTTGATCCCAACTATATAATTAATCCATATTAGAGCCAAAACAATCCTATCTGGTTTAATTATCTTACTATACATCAGGACCAGGAAAAAGAGAGATATATTTTAATTTTCCTCTCTGGGAAAAATTTCATTTTAATATAAGAGAAAAAATATGTGGCTATGACCTTGAGAGGATAGGGTTTAAATAGGGAGTGGCAAGAGTGGGCATGACTATACAGATTTTTTCTTGCGCACCATGTAAGATGCCCACTTCTTCCTCTGTTTCTAAAACTTTAACAATCCTATCTTAAAGATAGTACAACTTAATTAATTAATTAATAATATATTAAGAGATTTAAATTAACAATATTATTCTGTGGACAGTGCTACAGTGTTAACACAGGGCAGTGACTTAATCAATCAAATAAAACAAATTTTTGGTCTCCTTTTTATTTGATTGTGGTACAGGTTAATAAAATAATTTTGGTGAC
Source organism: Xenopus tropicalis (assembly GCF_000004195.4). Taxonomy (NCBI): domain Eukaryota; kingdom Metazoa; phylum Chordata; class Amphibia; order Anura; family Pipidae; genus Xenopus; species Xenopus tropicalis. Next base: position 37,842,809 of record NC_030682.2, read on the forward strand.
ACGGAGCAGACTTGGAAAACTGTAGAGAGCTTTTCGGTTTTTGAGTCCATCTCATGAGCATGCAGACACTGATCTACCCCAGCAGAGTACTTACTAGTCTGTGTGAAGGTCTGGAACCGCACATCCTTATTGGTGCATAATTGGGCACAAGGCGGTATGTGTGCTTCCCTCTCGTCACATTATTTTTACGCAAGTTTTGTTACAGAGTGCCCATGTGCTCATGCACCTTGTATATATAAGGACATCATGTGGTTATTTCTGTGCCAAGTGATCACTCCAATCACTTCCCTGTTCATGTTCTCCGCCAGATCCTGACTTTGCATTTGCTGCTTGTCCTAACTTGACCTGTAGTTTTACTGTGAATCTGGCCTAATTGCCATAACCTTGGCCCATGTGACTATCCATTTGCCTGGCACCTCCACTTCTCTCACTTGTCAAGTTTCTTAATTCATCCAGTGAGATATTTGAGTAGTGCAGACTGTGGTCGGAGCCCATTCTACTCATCTGGAAATACACTTAGGGGCCTCCCCATCTGTCTTAAAAATGCACTCTGCACGTGGGACTTTATGCACACACAGCTGGGTCACTTACAAACATACAGGTGCGTCTGTTGACACATGGGTCCGAGCCGCAGAATACAGGGCTGTATTGCACAAATGTAATCTTCAAGAAGTGGAAAGATATATAGAGTGGATCATGCAAACAATAGCACAGACAGGACCAGCAAATTAGAAGCTCATTTTAGAAACAGCACAGATTAAACAATACTTTACCTTTAAAATGCAGTTAACAACATCCTCTTTTCTATTCCTTTCATCAAGACAAGGCTCCTGCAGAAAGGCAAGCATAAAACATAAGCAGACTTTAAATCAGGGGTCCTGCTCTAAGCCTGGGCTTCAGCTGCACAATCCAACAAATGTCTTAGAATTGTTTAGATATGGAAGATATTCAATTGTATTAAAATCCTGGAGACCATAATAAACAGCAGGGGGACCCAATCTGGTGTCCCAACACCTATATTAAGAATCCCTAGCTTACATAATTTTATGAAAACATTTCATAGTGGCCTTTGCTGAACTTCAGCAGTATTTGGTCCTTGCGGTGTCCTTCCCCCATGATCCCTAACCCATCATCATATCATCAATGTCTGTTATTCGCAGCAACCTTTCTTTACCCATGCACTACAATTCAAGATAGAGAGAAATAAGGAACAGTACAGGTATGGGACCTGTTATCCAGAATGCTTGGGACCTGGGGTTTTCCAGACAAGAGATCTTTCCATAATTTGGATCTCCATAATTAAGGTCTGCAAAAAATCATATAAATATTAAATACACCCAATAGGATTGCTCTGCCCCCAATAAGGATTAATTATATCTTAGTTGGGATTAAGTACAAGGTACTGTTTTATTATTATAGAGAAAAGGGAAATACTTTTTCAAGATTAGAATTATTTGCTTATAATGGAGTCTATGGGAGATGGCTTTTCCATAATTTGGATATTTCTTGATAATGGGTTTCCAGATAAGGGATCCCATATTTGTATATAGAATACAGAATAGTCCTATGAAAGGCTGCAATACGAATATACTTAATTACATATTTGTTTTGAATAACATTTTTAAGACCTACTGAACAAAGGAATAACTCCAGCTTTTGCCACTAAACGGTACTAAGTGGTTCTAACACCATTTTTAAAACATATCTTAAAAAACACTAAATCATGTTATTAACTTGCATTTCATTTGTTAATGTATAACAAAGACATAAAAAGTACAGGTATTGGACCCATTTTCCAGAAAGCTTAGGACCTGGGGTATTCCGGATAGTCTTTCGGTAATTTGCGATCATTTCCTCCTTCCTGGTTCGCTTGCGCGTGCATGCGCGGTAGAGTGAAAAAGCCGAACTTTAACTATAAAGTCGGCTTTTCACTCTACTGCACATGCGATTGTCCCGGGAATTTGCCGGCAGCGCGAATAGGGAAGGAGGAAGCGCTTGCTACAGGTACCCTATAACAATAAAAGTATTTATTGATACCTGATAATAAAACATAAGATTATTTAAAGTAGTGTAGTTTTGGGAAAAAATAGCTTTAAATATTCCGTCTTTTTCTATTCTGCACTTTGCAGGCTGCATCCTCTATTGTGTAACTTGCTGTATGTCCCTAACTTGTGAATCATTTATACATGCAAGTTAGGGTGCAGCAGGAGGTGCAGCCCGCATTAGGGCTCTGTGCAGCAAAACACTCAAACCATTATTTCAGAGCAGTGAACATAAATGTACCACGTACACTTCACTGTCCATGAAAATTAGAGAAGTTGGAGTGAAAGCTGTTTGATTCAGCATGATTCAAAAGAACTTCCTATCCAAGGAAGAGAAATCTGAGGCAGTAAAACAAAATCTTAGCTTACAAGATGATTTCTATTAAAGGAACAGTAACACCAAAAAATGAAAGTGTATAAAAGTAACTAAAATGTAATGTGCAGCTGCCCTGCACTGGTAAAAGTTGTGTGTTTACTTCAGAAAGTCTACTATAATTTATATAAATAAACTGCTATGTAGCCATGGAGGCAGCCATTCAAAGGAGAAAATGCACAGGCACATAGCAGATAAGAAATAAAACACTATTGTATTCTACAGAAATCTGTTATCTGCTATGTAACCTGTGCCTTTTCTTCTTTTTTCCAGCTTGAATGGCTGCCCCCGTGGCTACACAGCAGCTTATTATATAAATGATAGTAGTGTTACTGTAGCAAACACACCAGTTTTACCAGTGCAGGGCAACAGTGCATTATATTTTTATTACTTAAAAGCTCTTTCATTTTTTGGTGTTACTGTTCCTTTAAGAAGGTGTCTCACTGAGCTGTTAGGGGTCAAGCAAAATGAGCAGCATAAACAAAAAAGGACAAAAAGTCTTTCTAGGGAATAGCACTGTTCAGTTTTGTAAATCTACCGAAAGGAAAAATTTAATAGGAACTGCTGTTTTGGATATCATTAAAGGAGTAATTCACCTTTAGGACCCTGACAAACTAGGAAATGAATTGTCCACAATTTATCTGCCCTGACTAATCTCCTCCATATACTTTATTTACATTATCGCTGGTAGGAAAACATAATGAGTCACTCCGGCTTTCCACATTCGGAGGGCAACTAAACAGGTATTTTTGCCCCAAATCCCAGCATGAGTTCTTTAACTCACAGGCTTTCCTATGATTGCTCAAGCCTTCGAGCATCATAAATGTGCCCACACCCCTGATACAAATGCTTCTTTGCTGTTACTGCAAGAAAAGGAAGAGACAATTCTGACTACACAAAGAAACAAAGTACTGGCACATGATCCCAGAAAAAAGTGTTCAATTACTGCCTAAGCAAAAATGGTTCAACTTTGGCTCTAAATTGCACAAGTTATTCAAGTCAGCAAAAGCTTTTTCCACCCCGTCATACTATTTCAAAAAGAAAAATGATGAACTTGATGATAATTATTTGCCTGCAACAATAGCCTTGCCTTTATTTAGAAACATCAGCTGTGAAAAGGCCATATGACATTTTAAATATTTGGTAAATAGAAATCTTAATATACAAAGAAATGATCACACTGCACTTTAAGGTTAACAGAGAAGCACATAAAACACAAAATAAAGCACAATAGTCATACAGAGATATCACAGGAGTAAATACCGGTTTAGCCAATTTGCAGCAAATATTTGTGAGTAAATATCCATGGTTTCTGCACTTTATATATTATTTGCTGCCCAGGGGACTATATATCAAGCTGTGAAAAATGATTTATGAAGGTGTAAAATTAATGATGCATTTATAAAGCTGTGTAATTCTCCAATCGTTTGATTTTTATCATGGCAATTTTTGAAATCTTTCCCCAAAAAACACCAAATGTGGAGTTTATAAAGGTGTAGATTTTCTTTATTGTGGTCCCATTGCTGTTATTCACACTAATGTTTTTACAGCAGCTTAGACATGGCGCAACCCAACCATGTTATTAGGAAATATTCAAGCAGCACAAAAATAGAAGAAGAAAAATATTCTTACCAACCCCTGATGTTATGCCACTGTCTACTAACCCCATTTCATTAATGTGAGCACAAGTACCAACTTTTTTACATGTAATACACAATATTTAGTGGTACTTGTACATTGTTTATGCAATAAATATACACATTTACAATAATTAAGTGCAATGTGTTACGATACCGGAGGAAGAAGCACCATGCCCATTGAGCCTAACAAAGTGCACACGGACATCAGGAGCTCAATGAGAGACCACAACAAGAAAGAAATCCCACATGGAAAGTGAAGCATAAAAAGTTGTAGCATACCACCCCTAGCTACAAATGGAGCTTCCATTTATTCCTTTAATTAGGGACTGCAGAGTGAGCTTGGAAACTGACACAACAACAAACTGATAACATTTTTACTTACTTACTCATAGGTTGTTTTGTTTGTAGCTTCCACATGATCATATCTAAAAAGGTGACATTTTTTCAAATCTGAGTGAACCTACCCCAGGCACTGTTGACAACAACATAGTAGTATTAGGAAGGTGTTCTTCCTGCACCTAATATAGGTATGCAAGATCATGTCAACATCCACATATATAAAGTGGTAGTTCACCTAAAGTCTTACAAGGAAATGTAATAAAAAGTGCAAAATTGGCTACTGTTCTATTGGATTAAAGCAGCGATCCCCCATACACTTGTTTACACTCAAATGTAAAAAGTGTTTGGGAGCCACACAAACATGAAAAAGTTCTTTGGGGATGCCAAATAAGTTCAGTGATTGGCTATTTGGTAGCCTGATATGGACTGCTAGACTGCAGGAGGCTCTGCCTGGGGTAAAACTGTGTCTCTGTGCTTTCAAAAATTGTCTCCAAGCCAGAAATATTAAAATGGGCACCTACTTTGAGGCCACTGGGACCAACATGTTGCTCATGAGCCACAGGTTGGGGATCATTGGCCTACAGCAATCAGTATTTGACATTCACTGGTCACCAGTTTAAAAGCACACATCGTAGTGGTTGCAGTTGGGTTTATCCATTAACTGGAAACCAATTATTCAGAAACCTCCGAATTAAGGGAAGGCCATCTCCCATAAATTCCATCTTAATAAAATAATCCACATTTTAAAAATGTTCTTTTTCTCTGTGATAATAAAACAGTGCCTTGTATTTGATCCCAACTAAGATATATTTAATCCTTATTGGAGGATATGGCAATATGTCAGTGACACTGCACATGCTCAGTGTGCTCTGGGCAGTTATTGAGAAGCCAAGCTTAAGGGCGAAATCAATCCGTGCAGCAAAAAAATGCCAGGTCTCCAATTTACACATGCCTCAACCTCTACTTATGATTCTGTGTACTAAGAGTCAGAGAAAGAAACACACATTTATCTATATTATACAAAATTGAAAGATCTCTTCCTGTTCCGTGTTATGAAAAAGTCATAATGCTGTCTCTCCTACATTCCAGTTAAGAAAACAGCATACCCACAAAGGCACTTTCCCCAACCTTGGCTTTAGGGCTTATTCAACACAGTTTTCCAAGTGCAGAATTTGGCCCCAGTACCCCACCCCCGCTAGTTATATATCCTCCTGCTCCTGATTTCTTTTCTGTTAAAAAAAGGATCCAAACATTCAAATGACAGTTTCCACAAAAACATTTAGAAGGTACTAATATATGCTTTATTTCTCAGCAATCCTCATAAAATATTCTGTAGAAATTCCCTAAATGCATTGTACAACCTCCTTTTGGTACACTGCCCAGTATCTGTAATAAATCTGTAACAACACTTCCCTTCTGGATCATACTTGTCACAGTCATGTTAGACTGATCTATTGTGTGTATACAAACAGGAAGATTCATAAAAGGAATCTGGAAAGGGATACTGTCCTTATTTGCTGAAAAACCTGCTGTTCAGTTTCTTGTTTATCAGCCTCCAACTGGCCGTGTGCTGTCCTGAGACAGGGGCCCCTGGCACCGACACTTGTACCCTTTATCTTCCTTGTGGGAGCAAATGAATGGACATGGAACCTCATGCACTAATGCAGTATACGGATGGGCTGATACACATGAAAAGTGTGGAGTTTAAGCAATTTGACTGAAAATATTCAGTGTAATGTGTTGTAGTCAGTACTGTCAGGCTCTCTAAATGCACTTAATACCTGCCATAATCAGGATATGCAACACGGTAAAACATGCCTGCAACACATTCACTCCACCCCCACATTAAAAAACAGTATACCCCTAAAAACACCATTGCTAACAGTTAACACAATAAATAGGACTATAGAAATTAAATTCTGCTATTTTACTATACCCCCATCCTTAATAACAAGGCAATTTGTTCAGAGCTCCCTACTGACCTTTGTACAAACAAACCCCTCCCTTCTCTAAGCAGCAGCACTTGAGCAGCCCACTTCTCAGTGGAGTGGTAAGAAGTTCTATCAGCTCCTTTGAAGTTCTTTGAGATCAGAAAGCATTAGGAAGTACTAAAGTGAAACTGGGTTCATATTCTTGTTTAGTACCAGAAGTAACAGAAACCATAGATATTTCTGAATTAAAACAATAACATATTAAGCACAAACCCTATTCAGTGCTCTCAGTACTGGACTAGTGAGCACCCATCAGTCCATACGCAATTACAAGGCCAGATGTGATGTCAGGGCACGCCTGTGCATAATCTCACTTCTGCTCAAACACCGCCGAAGGAACCACCAATCCCCCACCTCTACTGCCGGATTTGATAGCACAGTATCCAGCTGCAGGGGAAGTTCCCCCCCACCTGAATGTTTTATTTACCATCAAGGCATCCGAGGGCCACCCCCTTAAAGCTGCCCCCATAGGCACAGGCCCTCAAGTGCCTATATGGCAAATATGCCTCTGCCCAACATGACAGAAGAGAACTTGTGTTTATGGTTGCTACTCTCCTATCTGTAAGAACAACACCTTTTGTTATGATGATCTGGATGACCTACATACAGTCAGGGATCTTCTCTAGATTTTAATTATAATAATAAATGCCCGTAGAGAGTAGATTATCTCACATCAAGTTGTGCGGGTAAAACATTATAGTTAACAAGACATGTACTAGTTGTACAAAAACTGCGATACCAATCCAGTTTAACTTTTTAGAAGGCTGCAATCTATGTGACAGCACACAGCCATAATTTTTTAGCAGAAAATCACTGGAAAGAAATTTTTGCATGAGGCAAATTACCCAAACTGCCCCTCATTATTTTCCACCCTTGCCCCTGAGCACAGGAATCTGTATACCAAAAAGGTAGCATTATATAACAATATGTACCAAGCCCTTTCCTGCTCCATCCTGTGTCATAAGTCAAAGAATAATAAAAATGCTGACTCTGCACTGTGGTTATTATTAAAACAGAGTTAATAATACATTAGAAAGCCAAAATTATTCTAAAACATCTGAAAAGAAGTAAAGTTGGTCTTTTAGCTTGTAATGTTTTGCTGTTTTGGAGTAACCAATAGTACACATTAGTTTTACTTTAATTTTCCCCCATTAAAAAAAACTGAAACCTTTAATTACTGCAAAAACACTTTTGATATACAAATTATAGATTAACCCTTTAAGTGCCAGCCGAATTCGTCATTTCGGTTCCCCCCAGTGCCAGACGTTTTTTAAGCATTTTGTACTCATTCACTTTAACAATGTTTTTTGGTAGGAAAACCTCCACGAAACTAGGGAAATTATATATCGTTTTTTTCGTCACTAATTGGGCTTCGACATACATACCAAATTTTATAACTTTTCTGGAGATATGATGTGTATTTTGGGTGAAATATGTAAAAAAAAAATAAAATTATGAAAAATTTCTGTATATTTTGAGGTTTTTTTCCATAGAAAAGTTAATTTTACTCACTTTTTTTTATTGTTTGTAAAAGCCCTGATACTCCCAATTCCAACGATACCAAATATGTGGTGGTACCCCACAGTTCCTGTCCAGAAGTAACCCCCAAACTAAAGCAATACTTAGTACAATATCACACCAGAACAAAGCAGAAAAGCGCTTGTAACAGTTAATGCAGCATAACTTATATGTAAATCTAAAATATCCCCTCATGTTTGGTATCTTTAGAAACTACAGACCTTCAGGTTTCTAGGTGCAATGTAGTTTTCACTCAAAAGCCAAATACCTTTTGTCAGTGGATTGTGAAATTTGGAAATTTTTATGACTTTTTTTTTTTTCTAAAACGTAAACTTGGACGCATGATCAAATGTGGATTTGACAAAAAAAAATCTCATAAAAATTTTCTAACAAAGGCATATTTGAAAGACAAACTTCTCCTGAATAAAATGATGCCCCATATGTATGGGTGCACATAAAGACATGGGAACCAAACACTCCAAAGCAGGGGCAATGCACAAGGGCAATTACAGCTAAAAATGTGGGGGCTGCGCTCTATGTGCACTTCCTGCAGTTTTTCAGTGTTAACCCCCCCTACCTGTGAAATAACCCCCACAAACTATATATTTCTGAAAAGTGCACACCTTCAGCTATTCAGAGAAACCACTCTTCTCTTTCTACATGGAAAATTGTGGCCGCAGTCCCTTGCAGAAGTAAGCGCTTTGGTCAGAAATCAAGGAAAAACCAGATACAACCCTAGATTTTGGTCAGAAATCAAGGAAAAACCAGATAAAAACCTAGATTTCTCCCCAAAATCTCCATGGCAACTACCAAAAACTTACTAAACCTCAATCTGCAAGTTCCCCTGAATAAAACGATACCCCATATGTATGGGTGCACATAAAGACGTGGCCACCAAATGCCCCAAAACAGGGGCAATGCATAAGGGCAATTTCAGTTGAAATTTTGGGGGCTGCGCTCTATGTGCACTACCTGCAGTTTTTCATTGATAACCCCCCCTACCTGTGAGATAACCCCCACAATCTATATATTTCCGAAAAGTGCACACCTTCAGCTATTCAGAGACACCACTCTTCTCTTTCTACATGGACAATTGTGGCCGCAGTCCCTTGCAGAAGTCAGCGCTTTGGTCAGAAATCAAGGAAAAACCAGATAAAAACCTAGATTTCTCCCCAAAATCTCCATGGCAACTACCAAAAACTTACTAAACCTCAATCTGCAAGTTCCCCTGAATAAAACGATACCCCATATGTATGGGTACACATAAAGACGTGGCCACCAAATGCCCCCAAACAGGGGCAATGCATAAGGGGGGGCTGTGCTCTATCTGCAGTTATTTAGTCTAAACACCCCCATACCTGTGAAATAACCCCCGCAAACTATATATTTCTGAAAAGTGCACACCTTCAGCTATTCAGAGACGCCACTCTCCTCTTTCTACATGGAAAATTGTGGCCGCAGTGCCTTGCAGAAGTCAGCGCTTTGGTCAGAAATCAAGGAAAAACCAGATACAAACCTAGATTTCTCCCCAAAATCTCCATGGCAACTACCAAAAACTTACTAAACCTCAATCTGCAAGTTCCCCTGAATAAAACGATACCCCATATGTATGGGTACACATAAAGACGTGGCCACCAAATGCCCCCAAACCGGGGCAATGCATAAGGGGGGGCTGTGCTCTATGTGCTCTACCTGCAGTTATTTAGTCTAAACACCCCCATACCTGTGAAATAACCCCCGCAAACTATATATTTTTGAAAAGTGCACACCTTCAGCTATTCAGAGACGCCACTCTCCTCTTTCTACATGAAAAATTGTGGCCGCAGTCCCTTGCAGAAGTCAGCGCTTTGGTCAGAAATCAAGGAAAAACCAGATAAAAAAACCTAGATTTCTCCCCAAAATCTCCATGGCAACTACCAAAAACTTACTAAACCTCAATTTGCAAGTTCCCCTGAATAAAACGATACCCCATATGTATGGGTGCACGTAAAGACGTGGCCACCAAATGCCCCAAAACAGGGGCAATGCATAAGGGCAATTTCAGTTGAAATTTTGGGGGCTGCGCTCTATGTGCACTACCTGCAGTTTTTCAGTGTTAACCACCCCTACCTGTGAGATAACCCCCACAATCTATATATTTACGAAAAGTGCACACCTTCAGCTATTCAGAGACACCACTCTTCTCTTTCTACATGGAAAATTGTGGCCGCAGTCCCTTGCAGAAGTCAGCGCTTTGGTCAGAAATCAAGGAAAAACCAGATACAACCCTAGATTTTGGTCAGAAATCAAGGAAAAACCAGATAAAAACCTAGATTTCTCCCCAAAATCTCCATGGCAACTACCAAAAACTTACTAAACCTCAATCTGCAAGTTCCCCTGAATAAAACGATACCCCATATGTATGGCTACACATAAAGACGTGGCCACCAAATGCCCCCAAACAGGGGCAATGCATAAGGGGGGGCTGTGCTCTATCTGCAGTTATTTAGTCTAAACACCCCCATACCTGTGAAATAACCCCCGCAAACTATATATTTCTGAAAAGTGCACACCTTCAGCTATTCAGAGACGCCACTCTCCTCTTTCTACATGGAAAATTGTGGCCGCAGTCCCTTGCAGAAGTCAGCGCTTTGGTCAGAAATCAAGGAAAAACCAGATACAAACCTAGATTTCTCCCCAAAATCTCCATGGCAACTACCAAAAACTTACTAAACCTCAATCTGCAAGTTCCCCTGAATAAAACGATACCCCATATGTATGGGTACACATAAAGACGTGGCCACCAAATGCCCCAAAACAGGGGCAATGCATAAGGGCAATTTCAGTTGAAATTTTGGGGGCTGCGCTCTATGTGCACTACCTGCAGTTTTTCAGTGTTAACCCCCCCTACCTGTGAGATAACCCCCACAATCTATATATTTACGAAAAGTGCACACCTTCAGCTATTCAGAGACACCACTCTTCTCTTTCTACATGGAAAATTGTGGCCGCAGTCCCTTGCAGAAGTCAGCGCTTTGGTCAGAAATCAAGGAAAAACCAGATACAACCCTAGATTTTGGTCAGAAATCAAGGAAAAACCAGATAAAAAAACCTAGATTTCTCCCCAAAATCTCCACGGCAACTACCAAAAACTTACTAACCATCAATCTGCAAGTTCCCCTGAATAAAACGATACCTATGTCTGGTTGCGCATAAGTACATGGCCACCAAACCTGAAAATGCATAATATTGGGGCTGCACTCTATGCACCCCTTTTTTTTTGCCTGCACCCGAATGAATGGAATACGCTCGGGTGCAGGCACATGTAGCCGATATACGCATGAAAACGCGTGAGAATGCAAAGTCTCGCGTTTTCATGCGTATATCGGCTACATGTGCCTGCACCCGAGCGTATCCCATTCATTCGGGTGCAGGCACAAGTAGCAAGCGTAGGGCTGAATTTTCGGCAAGCGTTTTTCCACTTGCTGAAAAAATCAGCCCTACGCCATGTGTGGCATCAGCCTAACCCTTGGCAATAGAAACTACCAGAACAATCTTAGCACCTCTGGACCTTTCTAGAACAACTGAAATCAAATGAAGTTAAAATGGAATAAAACCCACTAAAAGCAATCAAAGAACAATAGTTGCAATGAAATCGGTAAGAGCCCTGGATCCACCAATGTCACTGCAAAAGCAACCTTTTTGGGGGCACTAAACACACAAAGAACAATGCAAAGATAAAACACCATAAAATCAGTAAAATCCAATAAAACCACCTAAACCAACAGAAGAACAATAATTGCAATGAAATCGGTGGTCAGAGCCCTGGATCCACCAACGTCACTGCAAATTCAGCACCCAATAGCAATAAAAAAGTTACAGTGCAATAGAATAATTCAAAAACAGAAATCAATTATGAAAATGCCAAAAAAACACTAAAATGCAACCAAATAAATCAGATAATTATAGAGCAAGATCAGAAATAAAGTTTTAGTAAAAAAAAAGACTGCCAAAGAAAGCAAAGAAAGAAAGAAAAGAAAAGAAAGAAAGAAAAAAAAAAAAAAAAAAAAAGTGTAAGTGTAAGTGTGTGTGTAAGTGTCTGTGTGTGCTTGGGAAAGTTGTAAATAAGTGTGTATGTGTACAAAAGTGTAATAATGACAAAGATAGAAGAAAAAAATTGAAAAAAAAAATTTTTTAGACAGTTGAGACAGAAATAAGCAAAATAAACAGTGGTAGAGAGTTGTAGTTCAGCTTACCCAAGGCAGGCAGGCGATCAGAGGCGATCAGGGGCGATAAATCCAGCAGGCAGGCAGCAGGGGAGCTCCATCCGGTCCAACGTGCGCAGCAGGAGTGAGGGAGCCAACAGTAGGCGGCGACTTTTAAAGGGACAGCAGTGGACACGTCATCAATGCGTGTCCACTGCTGTCATTGGCTGGAGCGACGATCGGTGCGGCTGGGGGACCCGGATCGGTGAGTATGTGCTGCTTTGCTCGTTGCCTAGGGGGATCTGAGGGGTTTACAAGCGCTGCGCTGCTTTAAAAGCGAGCGCAGCGCTTGTAAACCCGACAGTGCCATTGGACGTAGATTCTACGTCCCATGGCACTTTGGTCCCTTGGTACCTAGGACGTAGAATCTACGTCCCTTGGCACTTAAAGGGTTAATGTCACATGGGAACACAATCATATTACACAGCTACTATCATATATAATGACAATAGGCATGGTTTTTTAGCAATAGAGCAGGTCACACTTAAATGATTAAATGCAAATATGTACAAGGAAATTCAATTGTACAATCTACTCAAACCTTCCATCATACCTATTATTAGATACATACTGATTACTTTCCCCCATTAACTGTCAAACTAAAGGATGCATTAAGCTAGTGCCACGTGAGGCTGATTCTTTGCCTGTGTTTACCTCTGGACACTGCTTGCTTGTGTGTCTGCACTAACATGCACTGCGTTGGCCTGGGAGCAGTCAGACAGAGCAGATTTTGGTGCGGAGTATGGATTTTCACACCAATATTTGCACCCAGATCAAAAAAGTAATAAAAAAAAGTAAAAGTAATACTAGCAATTTTCAAATTAAACATAAAACCCAAATTCCTTTTTTAATTAACACACCCTACCTTATAAAGGCATTTAAAAATCCCAGCTATCAACAATACAATAACTTTAACTTCCCATTCAGCACTTCCTAGATGTCACTGCACTCCTCACATTCCCCCTCCTACCTCACAATCTAATTGTGAAGCCAGTGCATGGGCCTGGGCATCTGGTCCTCCATTCTCTAACATAAACAAGATTTTGGCATAATGTATTGTAAACGGTGCCTGCCTGCATGCTAGGATTGTGTAATATGAAGACGGAAGGAAACAAAATTTAGTTTATATAGTGTAAGTGAAGTTTATTTTGCCCAGCTAACATGACAGAAATATATTTTGGAATTATTTCTTAGGGTGACAAGTCCCCTTTAACTGTATACAGAAACTGCCAGCAGGGCCAAAACTAGGGGTAAGCAGTAGAGGCACCAGCCTAGAGCGCGATGGCGGAGGGGCACCAGGCAGACATCTCCTCTTTCACCTACCCCTAGTTTGGGCCCTTTCCCCTACGGCATCACCCCTCTCCAGCGGCAACCCTGTGTGCGGGCATCGAGGCCAGCTGGGTTCCAAAAGTGCCCAGCTGGGTTAGCAAAGGTGCCAGGCCCGGCACTGAGTGCCAGCATCTATAAACATACCTTTTCCATGTCCGGCATCCATATAGTATTTGATTTAGGGCACCCAACTTCCACTATAACATGTTATGCACAAAGCACAAGGTAGGTAGGCAAGGCAGACAAAAATTAAAAGGTTAAACAGGGTAAAATTGCAGTCATAAATAAAAGGAGCGATATATTTTCCTGCTAAAGTAAAGATGCCAGAACAGCAGCCTTACAGGAGAGCTGTCAAGGAAGCCCAAAAATTATCAAAAAATGTTAGATATCTAGAAAACAACTAGAAAAACAGGTTGTGAAAGTGTAAAGAACAGCACTATAAGCATATCTACAATGGTATGAAAAAGTATTTGCCCCTTCCAGATCTCTCTTGTAACTGCTTATCTGGCACAGAGAACGGCTTTTGATTTAAAAAATAAAATGAAGAGAAAGAAACCTGAGTAAACACTACACAGTCTTTAAATTACTGCTACATTTATTTAAGGAATTTTTTCCATCACCCACATAGCTCAGGTGAAAATAGCTACAACCAAACAATTCCTACAATTTGATATCAGCCTACTCTTCTTTGCACAGCCTCTTTAATTCACACACACTGGTAGATTTTTGTGCATAAACTACTTGTTCCAGGTCCTGCCACAATTCCCACAATGCCTTGCATGTTCTGTGATTAAGAGACCCGCAAAGAAAGAGAACAACAGAAGTGTGCAGGTATTGCGGGATCTGGAGTCTTGCCTGCAAGAGAGTTGATTTCTGATACACTGTTTCTGTAGTCAAGCAAACTGAGAAGGCAAGACCAAAAGACTGAAAGAAACTGCCTCGAATTGCAATTTAATTTACAAATTACTTGGCTGTAGGAGAGCTGACTACCAATACAATGTTGCGATGACATGAGCAGTCAGGGAAAGAGGAGATGCAATTGTAAGAGACTGACAGAAACTGTTTTCAATTGAAATTATATTTACAAATAACGTTAAAATAATATTTAAAACATTCTTAATTAAGTTATGCAAGTATTGTATCTATTATCCTGAATGATTGGGACCTGGGTTTTCCAGATCTTTGTGGAATTTGGACTACCATACTTTATGTCTGCTAAAAAAATATTTAAACATTTAAATAAGCTCAATAAAATAGTATAATTTAATTATGATCTTGTACAAGGTACTGTTTTATTACTGCAGAGAAATTAATAAAATATGCATAATTTAGAGCTTTCTGGATAAGGGATCCCATGCCTGTATTGCAAAGCTGTTTAGAATGACATCTCCTTTTATTAAGTAAAATACATTTTTTGGATGGACAACACCTTTATGTTTTCTTAAAGAGGCATCTGTGAGCTGCAGATGGTAATCATTCAAAGGGGCATATTCATCAAAATTTGAATAAAGAGCTTGCCACAGTCCACCATTTCACTGCTCTTCACTTCAATGGGGACAGATTTTAGGGACAGATTTATTAAAAGGTGATCTCTCCCTAAATATTCCACAGAAGTAAAGGTGGCCGTACACAGGCCGATTCTAGCTGCCAATATAGGTCCCTTAGACTGTTATCGGCAGCTTATCAGCCCTAACAACAGCCTGCCCGACCAACATCTGGCCTGAAATCGGACAGATCTCAATCAGGCAGGTTTAAAAATTTAGTTGGATCGGAGACCACATTGGCTTGTTGATGCAGCCCCTGAATCCGTTGTTCTAATTCGATCATTTGGCCCCAGGGCCAAATGACGAATTAGTCCGAATTAACCAATATCACCCACCTGTAGGTGGGGATGTCAGGAGTTCTGCACGCTTGGCGAGGTCGCCCTGTGCATACGCGTCACGTCAGCGCGCACAGGGCGCAACCTAAGCAGCCGGAGGAAGCAGCAGGCGATCGGGAAGCGTGGTGGATGAAGCCATTAAGTTTAAAGCCGGAGGAAACAGCTGGACGCAGCAGGGGTGGTGGAGGACACTTGGGGGAGCTGAAGTATGTGGGGGAGGATGTGGGGAGCTGAAGTATGTGGGGGAGGATGTGGGGAGCTTAAGTGTTGGGGGGAGCTGAAGTATGTGGGGGAGCTGATGTATGTGGGGGAGGATGTGGGGAGCTGAAGTATGTGGGGGAGGATGTGGGGAGCTGAAGTATGTGGGGGAGGATGTGGGGAGCTGAAGTATGTGGGGGAGGATGTGGGGAGCTTAAGTGTTGGGGGGAGCTGAAGTATGTGGGGGAGCTGAAGTATGTGGGGGAGCTGAAGTATGTGGGGGAGGATGTTGGGGGGAGCTGAAGTATGTGGGGTTGGATGTTGGGAGGAGCTAAAGTATGTGGGGGAGCATGTTGGGGGAGCTCGAGCATGTTGGGGAGGACGCTAGGGGGAGCTGGATGATGATGGGGAGGATGCTAGAGGAGCTGGATGATTTTGGGGAGGACGCTAGGGGTAGCTGGATGATGTTGGGGAGGACAAGCTTTAGGACGCTGCAGGGGGGGAGATTGAGGCTATTTTAACTGCAAAAGTTGGGGGTCGTCTTATACGCCCAGCCGTCTTATACGCCGGAAAATACGGTACTTCTGTGAGATAGTTGTAAAGAAAGTGATAGCGACACCAGTAACAGCGACACCAACAACCTCCATTCTTCTATTAACAAGTGGAAAAAGTATCTAATAAATAATTAATGTCTGGCACTGAAGCATCTGCTTCTCTGTTTCCATGTTCCCTAGGCAGATACACATCAGAGATATGTATATAGCTCCGTTGGGAAAGGGAATAATAGTAGGCATTACAAAATATAACCAGTTTAGGTCCAAATGATCATTTATTCCAAAAGCATATTCAGTTTCATATTCAACTTGATCAGAAAAATGTGGCTTATGGTTTGTGTATGATTTACTTGTTTGTATTTGCTATAAGAAAATAAAAAAAAAACAGACACTTGTCCCCTGATCTCATCTGACACAAGTCAGCCAGGGTGTTTTCTATAATTTAGGTTGAACTGTTTTAATGTGATAATAACATATTTTAAACTATCATATCCCTGTAGTTCCCAGTACCCACAGCAGAATTTAAGCGTGCTACCTTTCTAGGCATATTTGATTTATGACACGTTTTAGCGCTGCCCTACTCCTCAGTTCCATCAATGAATTTTGATGCATGTCTCTGGTGGCAAGCAGAGGAGAGTATTTGTAGAAAGGCTTTTATATATATACTCCGCAAACTTCTCAATGTAATACTGAACAGCATAAAGGAAGATGTTATTTTTGCACACGTTATAGAAAATATGTCTTGCGTTTTATTTGCAGACACGCCAATCCTAAGTATATAATGCACTCCTACCAACAGAGAATTGGAACACTTAGAATCTTCTTACATTCCATCAGTACTTTATTTAGCTACAAACCACCCTTATTGTAACATAGTAATAGTGCATATGTCCTAGACTACGCAGGTAAACTGGATCATTATACAGTGACAAAGGGGCTATACAGGTATACAGTTAGAGCATTGGTACAGGCACCCCAAGCAGGTCATGAAGCGAGATAAATGGGTAATAAACCCCCAAACACATTGTACAGTGCTGGCACTTCCTGCAGTGTCCAAAGCACATTAGGGGATGTACAGAATTGCCCCCAGTGTACAATCAATAATAACTAAAGATGCTGTTCACCTTTAAATTAACTTTTAGCATGATTTAGAGAATGCTATTCTAAGAAATTGCAGGTAGTCTTTATTTTGTATTATTAGTGTTTTTTGTAATTATTGCTAGGGTTCAATTTAAACTGGCAAGGAAGCGGTGGTTTAAAAGAGAGATAGTTATATGACTAGAGGAGGGCCTAAATATTAAGATAAGTAATAAAACAATTAAATTGTATCCAGATGGAGCAATAGTTTTTTAGCTGCAGGTGTCACTGAAAGATGGAAAGTCAGAAGAGGCATAAATGAATAAAAACATGCAGATATGTACAGCACTCTTTTGCATGTTTTAAACCACATTCTTAAAACAGTAAGGAAAATCATTTATACATATTATATATAAACTTTTACCTAGGATTATGTGACATAAACAAGTTAATATGCTACAGAATTATATGCCTTTTATGATAATCCCACAAAAGCACGTGCTATGAGTACTTGCTGATGTGCAAGTGTCACTGCATGTTCAAAACAGGATGCTGAGTTGCACATTCATTTCAGAAAGTTTAACTAAGCAGTGGGAAAACGTTACAGGAAGTTATCATCACAGTCTGAAACACTTTCAAAAATTTTACTATTTTGCAAAATGTTGGTCTAGGCCAGGGATCCCCAACCTTTTTTTACTCGTGAGCCACATTCAAATGTAAAAAGACTTGGAGAACAACACAAGCATAAAACATGTTCCTGGGGTGCCAAATAAGCACTGTTATTGCCTATTTGGAAGCCCCTATGTGAACTGGAAACCTATGGGATGTTCTGCTTGGCAGTACACCTGGTTTTTATATAACCAAAACTTGCCTCCAAGTCAGGAATTAAAAAAATAAGCACCTACTTTTAGGCCACTGGGAGCAACATCCAAGCGGGTGGAGAGCAACATGTTGCCCAGGAGCCACTGGTTGGGGATCACTGGTCTAGGCTGACCAGATTGCTTGACAATTTAGGGACACCATCCAGAAAGCAGGGCTGAACAGATTGTAGTTTATTTTAAATGCATTTAGTGCTGCACTGCAACAGGTATTCATTAGATGTGCCTGAATTTTCAAGTGACCTGGTCACCATACAGGGGTTATGCTGCTTATTTGTGTCTGTAATAAATCACCAGCTTTTACAAACACTTCATCTTTGATCTATGGAACTCAAACCATTCAATGACCGCTTGATTAGAAAAATATTTTTAGAATATTTTTTTTTCCAACTGCTATATCTTGTAAGACAAATGACAACATTGTTACGACTGCTGATTCATAAATTGTACAATGCTTCCATGTCCTGCAGCCTAGATAACAGGAGGAATGTTGGGGCAGATAAGTTTTATCAGTTTTCTACCTACGGCTAAAGGCACACAGGACAGCTCGTGGATAAGCACCCAAAACCCTCCCTGCTGAATTTCACTTACTGAAATGTGAAAATCCTGAAAGCACCAGTACCCACAGTACTTGGCCGGAAACCTGCACTATAGTTTCCAGGTGTTTTGTCACCCAGGCACTTAATAGCTTCGGTGAAGGGCTGCAAAGTGATTGAGATTGCTCCCCACTGATCTGAATGCCAGTCACCTGGGATCACATTTTCACTATTACTCAAAAACAAGAAAGTCTATAACCTAAATCACTATGGGTGCATATACCCTTAAGGAGAACTATCTTGAAAATTCAAAATCACAGAAATAAGAGATTTTCTAAATATAATAAATATACATTTCTGCATTGTACTGATAGTTAAGAGTAACTAAATTACTCTTCACTATCCCAGTCTCAGCAACCTGTCTGTTCATTCTCTTTTTATGCAGGAGTCAGAGCTAGATTTTGACAGTCAGTCAGTGTGGGGCTCCCTTTGTTTAGCAGATGTATTAGAGCTCATTCTTTCAAAATAACCAATTCGGTGCGTGTATGGCAAGTCGGCGAGTCGACCGATATCGCAGGAGGCTGCTGATATTGGTCGACTTGCCAATTGGGCGGGTTAAAAGATTTTGATCGGGCACCATAGAAGGCACCTGAGCAAAATCTGCCTTCAGGGCCGAATTGGCAGAAGGAGGTAGAAATCCTATTGTTTCTACCTCCTTATCTGCTATTTCAGCCCTGAACGGTTAGTGGCGGATTGCAACGGTCGAAATTGAAAATTGGCACGTGTGTGGCCACCTTTAGGCCCTCCAAAATATGTATGAGACCTGTCAATCAAAATCTGAAGAGCCACAGATTGCTAAGAGTGGGTATACTGAACATTGACTAGATTATTTTCAAAACAGAACAGAAATTTTAATTGATTATACAGGCATTGGACCCCTTATATGGAAACCCATTATCCAGAAAGTTTATGGAAAGGCCATTTGCCATAGGCTCCATTTTAAATAAAATAATTCACATTTTTAAAAATAGTTTCCTTTTTCTCTCTAATAATAAAAGAGTACCTTGTACTTGATCCCAACTAAAGTATAATTAATCCTTGTGGAGCCAAAACAATCCTGGGGAAGTAGGGGATCTGAATTACGGAAAGATCTCTTATCTGGAAAACCCCAGGTCCTGAGCATTCTGGATAATGGGTACCATCCCTGTATTTAAAAACTTTCTTATTTTATTTCTATAACATGAACCTTTAATTAATTTTAATGTTTGTGATATTTCACCTTTCAAGCATTAAAATTGAGCAGCCACAGAACAGAGGTGATAAAAGACTGTAGATTAGAGTGTCTACTGAAAGATTTCCTTATTTGGTGAGGTTACCAAACGAGCAGATGATTCCCCCGATATGTCCACCTTAAAGGTGGCCATACACGGGCCGACTATAGCTGCCGATATCGGTCCCTTGGACCGATTCGGCAGCTAATCGGCCCGTGTATGGGGAGAGCAGAGCGGCCTGGCCGACCGATATCTGGCCTGAAATTGGCCAGATCTCGATCGGCCAGGTTAGAAAATCTGGTCGGATCGGGGACCGCATCGGCTCGTTGATGCGGTCCCCGATCCGACTGCCCCATTGCCGCCCACATTATTATTATTTTTTTTACCTAAATGGTCCCCGATATCGCCCACCCGTAGGTGGGGATATCGGGGGAAGATCCGCTCGCTTGGCGACATCGCCAAGCGAGCGGATCTGCTCGTGTATGGCCACCTTAATGTGGGTGACATTGGGCTGATCCGCATCACAGGTATGCAGGGCGCTGGGGCAATGACCACATCAACAACTTTGTGAAAAAAGCGGGGGAAACTGAAAAACAGAGCTATACTGAAATTCTTTTATTCATAGTGCACAACACTCAACAAGCCTTAGCGGTCCTTGTCCTGACAGGATTTTTAAACATGCCCAATCGACATCTGGACGATTTTAACACAGATATTGGTTGGGAAGGGCCCCATGCATGGATAGGCTGCCAACTCTGTATAGGTCTAATCACAGCTTAAATCTTACTGTGTATGGCCAAAAAAATGGTTATAATAAGATAATGAATAACTGTTTTGGATGTTTTTAAGATAGGGCAGGGGTAATTTTGGGCAATATTGCACAAATAATGACAGCAAGATTAAGCAAATGTTTGAACATGAGGTGTATAGATAGGTCCAAGTTAAAAATGACAGCAAAGCTGAGAGCCTGAGGGGTTGAATAAAGGTGAACTATTAACAATTAAATGAAATTAGTTTTGGTAAAGCTGAGCAACCAGAAAGTCCTGCAATATCCACAAAGAGACAGCTGAAATGCAATCTGTGACTGAGTCTTAAGGTGCCTGTGCATGTACTATTGTATGTAACCTAGTTTTGTACGATATTCGGTGCACGTATGACGGATCAACGAGACAACCGATATATATAGTGAGAAAAAGCAAGCTTATACACATACTTTGCAATTCTAAAGAATTGAGAAATTAAGGTTTACTAATAGTCTCTTGTGTATCAAATAAACACGTAGTATTCACTTCCATTTTGATACAAAACACTTTCAGATGAAGCCCAATGTAAATATAAGAAGATTACTTTTGCACTGTATATTCAAGGAGTATTCATTATTTTACTGTAACTTTATCTGACATCATCAACTTGCAACAGTGGTATAGACAGTTACTCTGAAAACTATGATTTGTTTTTATTATCTCACACTAATTAGGTGTGTCCTCCTCCTTACATTAGGTCACCTATTCTATAGCTGACACCTCCCAGTTACTTGTAGCACTTGCCAAACAAGATTGCCTTTCCTACCCATTCTGTGTGAGTAAGTAGGCTGAACTATAGAAGCCTCCCAGTACTTCAGCTCTATTAATATCTTCCCTAAGGTGCCCCCTTATACAGCCATAGCTGAATCTACATTATATACAGGGGTGTATTTATTAACATTGGAGAAAAACATTACCGGTGATGTTGCCCATAGCAACCAACAAGATCTTTGCTTTTGTTTTATAACTTGCAGGCGACACATCCAATTGCTGATTGGCTGCTAAGGACAACACATCACTGGCGATGTTTGTCTCCAATGTTTATACATTATGGGGCGTATTTATTTAGTGTGGGCATTATGGCTCATTAATGAATGCAAGTGCAAAAGTGCTAAAATATATGAAAAATACCCAGAATTCCAGTATAGCAAAAGGAAAGCAAAATCACGTGTGCTACATAATGTTTGCTGTATACCAATATGCACAGTTATGGGATCCATTATCTGGAAACATGTTATCCAGAAAGCTCTGAATTGCAGAAAGTCCATCTCCCATAGTCTCCATTTTAAATTAAATAATTCAGATTTTCAAAAATGTTTTTCTTTTTCTCGGTAATAATAAAACAGTACCTTGTACTTGATCCAGCTAAGATATAATTAAACCTTATTGGAGGCAAAACAATTCTACTGAGTTGAATTAATGTTTAAATTATTTTTTAGCAGACTTAAGGTATGAAGATTCAAATTACAGAAAGATCTGTTATCCAGAAACTCCCAGATCCTGAGCATTCTGGATAACAGGTCCCATACCTGTACCAATTTATATCAGCTTTGGTAAATCCTATACGAGCAGTATTCATGTTCTAATTTCATCAAATGAGGTGTGAATTGTTGCATCAGTGTTTGATTCATTGGAACCAAGTTATTTGCATTTTTAGGCACAATATGCAAAGAAAGCAATAGAAGTAAAAGTTCCTCAGATATTACACATTATACCTTATTCAGAGCAGACTGATAGAAATATATATCTAACTGTACATTAATCCAGATGAGCTAACACAACACCAGTTTAAAATACCCATCTTGGCTCTCCCACAGCAGATGAACTACAGCTCTCACCATGCAAAGGATTTGTAAATGATCATAAGCTAAGAAGTCACAGGTGAAGTTCCTTTACATTAAAGGTGTAATTTATGTCTAAATTAACTTTCATTTAAGTTTATACAGTGATATTTTGAGACAATTTGCAATTGGTCCTCATTTTTAATACTTTTTCTTTTTGAATCACTTTTTTGTTAAGCAAAAGATGAATAGGGAGGTAATAAAAATGAATAATAACAATATGATTATAGCCTCACAAATCAGTAGTTTTTTGTTTAGCTGACAGTTTCAGTGACTCCTAACAACCAGATAATATTTAAAATTACAAGCTAAAGAAAATGTTAGAAAAGGGAAAGCAATTAATTTAATTATAAAGGTGCTATGAACAGGACATTCTAAAGCATACTAAAAGTTATCCTAAAATTAAACAACCCTCTTAACTTTTCAGTCAGATGGACCTAACCTAAGCAACTTTTTAATTTATTTTTATGAATCATTACCCTTTCAACCCTTTCATTCCCCTTTTCAACTATTGCTCTTCCCAGTCTGCAACTGAAAATGATGTCTGTGTTTTGGGTCCCTGAACCCAGCTATCTCTCGTACCTGGCAAACTACTAGATTTTTTTTTTTTGTTTTAAGCTGGCCAAACACGCACCAATAATATCGTACGAAACCTTGTTTCGTACAATATTCGGTGCGTGTATGGCAAGTCGGCGAGTCGACCGATATCGCAGGAGGCTTCTGATATCGGTCGACTCGCCGATCAGCCAGGTTAAAAGATTTTGATCGGGCGCCATAGAAGGTGCCTGATCAAAATCTGCCTTCAGGGCTGAATCGGCAGAAGGAGGTAGAAATCCTATTGTTTCTATCTCCTTATCTGCCGTTTAAGCCCTGAAGGTTAGTGGCGGATTTAACGATCTTTTGTGCGACCGATGGTCGCACGAACGATTGCAAATCGCCACATGTGTGGCCACCTTTACTCCTTGGAATACCATCTAGCCTGGCAAACAGCTAGCTAACTCATACCCTGCTGACTGGCTCTGTATGACCATTTTAGCTGATCCTTTGTAACCAGTAATCCTGCTGATTGCCACTTTCCACTTTCATCTTTCATCCTGCTAGCTGTCTCTCTCTCGCTCTTGCCAAAAACATTACTGCTTTTCTCTCACCAAGTACCCTGCTAGAGGCATCTCTGTCACTGGAAGCTCTGCAAGTGTCCACCCATTTGCCTATATTGCCTAACAGCCTGATAGCATACCTGAAACTTTCGCAGGCCACCCTATTAGCTGCCTGGGGCACTACCAGCTGGTTCTCTCATGCATTGTTAGTGCCCCACATTACTGTGTAAACTGCCCAACACCTACCATGTTTCTTTCCATATATTATAGCATTCGCTCTGCCTTCTTCCTCCCATGCATGCATTGTACTTGTTGGCTTCTCACATCTTTATCACCCTGTGACAGGGTTGCCACATATAAACATATTATTACTCTTCACATCTCATCTGGAATAATACTGGAATAATACTGACCAGAGTCTATGTTAACTCTCTAATTAATGTGAACATTCTAGACACATTTTACACCTAATAGCATGTGACCTCACATGAATATCAAACCTCTTTTAGGTGTCTCTCATGACTGTCACTCTCGTAGGTGTCTCTCATGCCTGTCTCCCTTCTAGGTGTCTCTCATGCCTGTCTCCCTTCTAGGTGTCTCTCATGCCTGTCTCCCTTCTAGGTGTCTCTCATGCCTGTCTCCCTTCTAGGTGTCTCTCATGCCTGTCTCCCTTCTAGGTGTCTCTCATGCCTGTCTCCCTTCTAGGTGTCTCTCATGCCTGTCTCCCTTCTAGGTGTCTCTCATGCCTGTCTCCCTTCTAGGTGTCTCTCATGCCTGTCTCCCAACTAGGTGTCTCTCATGCCTGTCACCCATCTAGGTGTCTCTCATGCCTGTCACCCATCTAGGTGTCTCTCATGCCTGTCACCCATCTAGGTGTCTCTCATGCCTGTCACCCATCTAGGTGTCTCTCATGCCTGTCTCCCTTCTAGGTGTCTCTCATGCCTGTCTCCCTTCTAGGTGTCTCTCATGCCTGTCTCCCTTCTAGGTGTCTCTCATGCCTGTCTCCCTTCTAGGTGTCTCTCATGCCTGTCTCCCTTCTAGGTGTCTCTCATGCCTGTCTCCCTTCTAGGTGTCTCTCATGCCTGTCTCCCTTCTAGGTGTCTCTCATGCCTGTCTCCCAACTAGGTGTCTCTCATGCCTGTCTCCCAACTAGGTGTCTCTCATGCCTGTCACCCATCTAGGTGTCTCTCATGCCTGTCACCCATCTAGGTGTCTCTCATGCCTGTCACCCATCTAGGTGTCTCTCATGCCTGTCACCCATCTAGGTGTCTCTCATGCCTGTCTCCCTTCTAGGTGTCCCTCATGCCTGTCTCCCTTCTAGGTGTCTCTCACGCCTGCCACCCCTCTAGCTGGCACCCAAGCCTGGCCCTCTCCTGCTTGCCTATCATGCCTATTACTGCTTTCTATTCGTTGCTCAGGCATGACACCCCCCCAGTTAGCCTTTCATCTTTCTGGCTGCCTCTCATACCTGGCACCCTGTTACTTCTTTCTATTACACACACCATACTGTAAATATCAACATTTTGTTTCCATTAGTGTGTTATAGTTGCAATGATTGTACGCTAGGCTTGCCTTACTGCCTTCCCAAGTGTCCCCGTATCCAGGTCTATGCCCCTTACCTTTGGGATCATCCTTAAATCCGTCCGGGCTCCCTTTTCCCCTAACCAAACCGCATGTTAAGTCTCCAGAGATGTGCCAGGTCCTGCACAGCTTCCCTTCCCACGTATTACTCCGCTCTGGGCCTGGCTCTTGCCCTGTACCTCTCGGCTCCCGGTAGCTTTCACAGTTTGACCCGCCCCAGTCGTCTGGCTGTCTCCGGAAGAGCCGCCATACTGGAACAGGGCAATAACAATAATACACACAAGTGATGTCAATCCGAATAGCAATTGGCTGTCTCTGGTCTTTCGCGTCTAGGTCTGGGGCGGGGCCCAGTTGCGGTGTGACTGTCTCCATAGTGCTTGTCGATGTGTGTGGGAGGCGGCTGGGACGTCTAGCTGTCGCTGGCCTCTTATACCTGTGGGATAGGATTGCAGACCGAAGAGGCCTGTTTGCCCATTCGCTGAGCAACCATAGGCAGGCTCTAAGAGTCGTACCAATGTGGCGTTACATTGAGAGAAGCTAGGAGGCCAGATGTGCTAGTGCCCGTAGGACAGGTGATAGGAGAGGACTTTTGCGTGGGTCCCGTCCCAGAGATATCGGTGGGGCCTCTAAGGGTAGTGAAGCTAAATGTGAATGTGGCCTCTGACTCCCTGTAGCATATATACAGACACCTTAACGTTATAATTATTATCCACATATTAAAGTGTCAACGTATTCAGCAGTGCTGCATAATAAAGGGCGTATATACACTGAACCTACAGATGACATACGAACACAGCCAATGCAAGAGGTAGAGAGGGCCTGTGTTACTGCCCTCAGTGGGGCTCAACCCTTCCTCAAGTCCTCTCACCTTGTGTGACTTATGCCGTGTCCCCAGAGTGCTTATACCTGGCTCTAAATGCTTTTTTTATAAGCCAGAGGTTACCAAGAACTGCAGCCCAGGTAAGGGACATCTGAGATAAGGAAAACTAGATGCTTAGAATGGGTAGCAGGCACCCCAGGGGGGAGGTTCACTCTGTGCAAACTTGCCTTGCTGTGAGTTGAATGATTACAAAGAGAGCTTTGCTGCAAGAGAAGTTACACCACCGTAATTGGTTGCAGTAAGTGGTAACACTGGTTTCAAATTTTATATTTATATATAAATAGAAAAGACCATTACACAGGAAACTTTCATGCATATTTAAATATGTATTTAGTGCAGGTACACCAGTGTTTCAGTCCTTCTTAAGACCTTTATTATGGCTGGAGAACCTAAATGCACATACATATATATATATATACACCTTATTCCAAAGACGATACCGCAATCCTCCTACAGTGCATATTCCGGTGCTCAGCAACCTCAGGACACCGTATCATCCCTCTACCATAGATACATTAGAAAAAGAAGCGGCACTCAGATAATTGCAAAAAAGTGTATTAAAAAAGGATCACATCACATATGTGATGTTTCAGGCAAAGCACATGCCCTTTATCAAGCCTGTGGTAATGTGGTAATCATATTTAAAGGGATATGCAGGAAATGACATCACTCCAAAGGGGCTTAACTTTAGCATTCAGCATTAGGTCATTGTTTACATACCCAATAGAATTTACATGGCAACACATTAAACAGAATCATAGAAA
Organism: Xenopus tropicalis; assembly: GCF_000004195.4. NCBI lineage: Eukaryota > Metazoa > Chordata > Amphibia > Anura > Pipidae > Xenopus > Xenopus tropicalis. The sequence continues at coordinate 37,869,644 of NC_030682.2, forward strand.
GAGGAATAAGTCATAGTCCCTATTTAACCCCAAAGGGGAGAGTGATTTTAATTTATTAATCCACCATACCTCTCTTTGTTTAAGCCTAAACTCCCTATCTCCTCCTCTTTTCAGAGGAGGGTATAGATTCCAATACCATGAACTTAAGCTGATCTGAGGTATGGCCCTTCTCACAGAAATGTATGGAAACCGGTAATGTGGTATTCCCCAAATTTATAGCAGATCGATGTTGTGAGATACGTGATTTTACCATCTGTGTGGTCTCACCTATATAGATGAGGCCACACGGACAGGTCAACACATAAACCACATACTTTGTGACACAAGTAAAATGTCCCTGTACTTGTACCTTATGTCCTGTGTGTGGATGTGTAAATTCTTTGCTTTTTAAAACATATGGACGTTGTGTGCAATTCAAACAGGGGTACATCCCTTTTGTTCTAGAACCCCAAAATGTACACTCTTGTCTACTTTTAGTTTTTAGTACTGTGGTGGTAACCGCGGCACCAATAGTCTTGCCCCTACGATATAAAATCAAAGGTGGTGCCTCAAAGTCTTGTATTAACGGGTATGCTCTTTTAAGAATATTAAAAGAGCATACGCATTAATACAAGACTTTTTGTGGAACAAGGACAGCACTCCTAGGATTAAAGCAGGGATCCCCAACCTTTGTTACTTAGCCACAATCAAATGTAAAAAGACTTGGGGAGCAACACAAGCACCATAAAAGTTCATGGAGGAGCCAAATAAGGGCTGTGATTGGCTATTAGGCAGCCTCTATGCACACTATCAGCTTAGAGGGGGCTTTATTTGGTAGTAAATCTTGTTTTTATTCAACCAAAACTTGCCCCCAAGTCCAAAAATCCAAAAATAACTACCTGGTTTGGGGGCACTGATAGCAACATCCAAGGGGTTGGTGAGCAACATGTTGCCCCTGAGCCACTGGTTGGGGATCACTGATTTAAAGAATTGTGAGCAAAATGTAAATGAAAAAATAGAAAGGTTTATTATTCGATGTTTCGGTTTCACAAAGAAACCTTCATCTGGAGTGAAAAACAAAACGTGTGTATGTGCGTGTTTTTATAAGATTTGTCTTATTTGTTTTATTTGTCTTGAGAGTTTTTCAGATAATAACCTGAATGCCAACTACATTTAGTTAGCAGTAACCTATAGCAGCCAATCAGCAGGTAGAATATACTGGTCACCTGTTTAAAAGCAAACTTTCCATTGGTTGCTATGGGTCACTGCTACTGGGCAAACTTAGTGCCTTTGGATGCCTATATAGAAAAAAAAACACCCTGCCTACAGATCATTGCTCTCACTTGAAAAAAGGTGTATCCATTGAGTTCAACTTTGCACAGGTTGTGCCTACTGACTTAGGGGCTGATTTACTTACCCACGAACGGGTCGAAATGAGTCCGATTGCGTTTTTTTCGTAATGATCGGTATTTTGCGATTTTTTTCGTATGTTTTGCGATTTTTTCGGATTCTTTACGAATTTTTCGTTACCAATACGGTTTTTGCGTAAAAACGCGAGTTTTTCGTATCCATTACGAAAGTTGCGTAAAAAGTTGCGCATTTTTCGTAGCGTTAAAACTTACGCGAAAAGTTGCGCATTTTTCGTAGCGTTAAAACTTACGCGAAACTTTGCACCTTTTAAGTTTTAACGCTACGAAAAATGCGCAACTTTTCGCGTAAGTTTTAACGCTACGAAAAATGCGCAACTTTTTACGCAACTTTCGTAATGGATACGAAAAACTCGCGTTTTTACGCAAAAATCGTATTGGTAACGAAAAATTCATAAAGAATCCGAAAAAATCGCAAAACATACGAAAAAGTCGCAAAATGTTCGTTTTCAAGTCGGAACTTTTCCAATTCGGGTCGGATTCGTGGGTTAGTAAATCAGCCCCTTAGTGTATAGATAAGAAAAGTTGGCTAGTGTTGCATAGTAATAAAAAAGTAAAAACTCTAGAGAAATAATTAACCAAGGTTACATTTGGGCCGATGGCACACAAGGAGATTAGTCACCTTCGCTAGAGGAGATTTATCGAGGGGTGACTAATCTGCTTGTGTGTCATTTCAAACCATAAGTGTTGCCTCAGCTTTACAAAGTTGCTGAAAGTTTCCTCACAAGGCGACTTTGGGTGACTTCAGAAAGCCGAAATGACGCTTATGTTTTCTTACCATCGATTTACATTCTCGCCAGTAGGAAAGCATTCAAGGAGATTAATGGCAGGGCGACTAATCTCCCATGTCACAGCAGTTAGAGGTACTGTAATCTTCAATCAAACCAAATTAGTTTAAGACTGAGGCCTTTATAGCCACTAACTGTCTTGATAAGTCATATATAAATGCTATTACGCATATGATTGTATAATAAGTTCTGCTGCCCTTCTAACATATACACTTATTTATACATAAAAATTAAGCTTTAGTTGCTACAGTCAATCCAACTATACATATAGCATTGTTTTTGAGCATACTTTGGTGTATTACAGGGCTGGGTCTTTAAAGGGGTGGTTCACTTTTAGTTTGTTATAAAATGTCTTTCTATTTTTAGCAGTTTTACAACAGGTCTTCATTATTTAAAGTTTTCTATTATTTGCCTCTTTTTCTACTTCTTTACAACTTCTAAATGGGGGTCGCAGACTCTGGCAGCCAAAAAACTATTCCTCTGTGAGGCTACAATACAATTGTTAGTATTACGTTTTATTACTTGTCTTCCGGTTCAGTCCCCTTCTTATCCTTATTCCAGTCTCTGACTCAAACCACTGCCTGGTTGCTAGGGCAAAAGAGACCCTAGCAACCAGATGGCTGCTGAAATACCAAATAACCAGCTATTGAACAGAAAGCTAAATAACTGAAAAACCATAAAAACTGAAGACCAATTGTAAGGGGTGAACTAAACCTTTAATTCTTTGCATAGAACTAGTACCACAAATTAATTAACCCGTAAATCAGAAATGTGACTGTCACTTTGTAACGACCCGGGGTACCATCTAATAATCTCAGACTCCAAATTGTACAAAACAGCCATAGTCACGATATGGAATACATATCTGAATTTTTTTCTACTAAAATTATATTTCTTACTCAAAATATAAGTTAACTCCACTTTCCTGAATTCTTTCATGCATGGAGGAGAGTCTAGAGTGTGATATGTGCCTGTGTGTGGGAAAGAGAACCCTGTGCCCAGAGAAAGAACTTGTTTGAGAAAGTGCTAACAATCTGTCAGAGAAGTTGATGTCTATAGGGTTTAACACAGTGTTACCTTTGGTGTTCCTGTGCCTGTGCCAAAGCCATGGGATAGTCTGGAAGAGTAAGGCTACTGCCGCATGTGGAAGTTTCTCAGCTTGCGTGTAAGCACAGGCCAAAAAGACTGCCCTGCCGCTCTTATCGTCGTGTCTGCAACACGCTGTCCATGTTTATAAATGGAATAAAGTGAAGGCAAAGTCCTTGTCTTGCAGCATTTTTATGTCCTATGTTGTCTTTGAATAATAAACTTACTTGCCTTCCCACACAGACTATCCTGCCTGTCTTCCCACACAGACGATATAAATAATGTATCAGAAATCAAATCTCCTCCAACCAAGACTCCAGTACCCACAATGCCTTCCACACGTCTGTTATTCTTCTTCTCAAGTCTGTTAATCACAAAAATTTAAAGCATTGTGGAAACTGGAGTATTAGCTAGAAGAGAGAAGCCCACTCTTTTTTAAGACCATCAACTACTGGGCATATTTGCACCCCGGCATACTAATTCTATGCAATTAATATGCCAAGGTGTAATAAAACTTGTGAGTGTTCACCCTTTAATTTAGATTTACTGTGAGTCCTAGCTAGCAAGGGGACCACTTGCATTCTTGTCCCAACATCTTTCTGACAACTAGACAAGTCTGCGTTTTCTTAGCACTAACAGCTTGTGAACAGTAATGTGCAGGCTGGGCAGAGACAGGGATTTAGATGTAAAAGGATATAAAAAGTTAGGTTTTCTAGTACAACAAAAAAAGGCACATTTCACTGCTCAGGGATTCTGTGCTGAAGTGCTGAATTTACATCTAACACAGGTGCAGTGTAAGAAGAAACTATGGTTGTGTGTGTGGTGGTGGTGGGGGACTGAAGGTCCCAAGTATAACCACTAGACCAGAGGGCTGGTCAGATGTTTTTCTGTTTTAGAAAGACATGAGACAGCTATCTGAGGTTTCATTTTTTTTAACCAGAAGAACATCAGAACATTCCCTTTTCTTTCTTCTGTCAATTTCCTCAACAAGATCATGGTCAGAAACTGACTAGCAGGTGGCCCATTTCTAAAAAATTCATTCATACATATTTCCCTTAAAGGAGAAGGAAAGGCGTTTTGGAATTTTATTGCCAATAGATTATACACAATAATGCAAGCTAGAATGCTATATTTATTCTACAGAAAGCTTTACCACAGCCATGGAACCTCTGTTTAAGATAGCAGCTGCCATTTTAGCCTGGTCTGACTTCACTTCCAGGCAGCAGCTAGCAGGCACGGAACAGCTTTCAGCTCAGATTACACAGCAGACATGGGAGGGGGGACAGCAGAGAGGGGAGAGAGAAAGAGCAGAAAGAAGGGGGAGAGAGGAACAAACTGAGCAGATTTGTCTCGTGCCCTGGAGGATTTTTCTGAGAGCAGGAAGTCTGACACAGAAGATCATGTATATAGAATGAAAGGAAAGAAATGCGTTTCTTTTCACTGAGAAGTTCTGTAAATGTTTATGGCTGTATTTATAGACTTTTCTGATAAAGCTTACTAAGTTTTTACCTTTCCTTCTTCTTTAATATCTTGGAATCTTAAAAAAATGAAAGCAAATTGCAAAAGTGCTTAGAATAGCATTCTCATCAATTTTATATTCACTTATTTTAAAGGTTTAGTTATTCTTTGAGGACATAGAAAACACATCATTTCTATTGTTTCTACTTCCATATCTGACGATTCAGCCCTGAACGTCAGTGGAGGGTGGGTAAGAAAGATCATTATTGCTAAGTGTATGGCCACTTTAAATAGCCATCAGTTAACAGCATTCTTCAGTGCAGCGTCACTACATTCATAAGTAATACAAGTGAGTTATTATTTGGAATGCTTGGGAGCTGTTTGCATAAAATGAACTCTGGAAAATGGCATTTCTGTTTTAAAGCTTTTCTGGATAATGGGTTTCCAGCTCATAGATCCCATAACAGTTTTTCCGCTCTCATTTAGATTATTTTATTAGTCAGATTGAGTTTCTGTAAAACTTGCCTATTCATTGAGAAAGGTGTGTTAAATAAAGTTGCCACCTTTTCTGGAAAAAAATACCAGCCTTCCTATATTTTTATGGTTTTTTCTTATTACTAACATTGGCAGGGCCACTATCAGGGGGTAGCTCGGGTGCCTGTTTTTATTCCCCCTACATAGCTTTCTTTCTTCATGTAAGGGCAGGGGCAAAATCCACTGACAACCAATGCACTGACTTGTAATTAACACATTCAATATTGCACACAAGAGGGGGTGTGACCAAAATTTTTTGTACTGCGCACTTCTGTTCATGGGGGCCCTATATAAATAACATGATGGCGGCCCTAAACATTGGCATCAAGCATAATTTTTACCTTCCAGGTCGGTAAAATATCGGCTAGGTGGCAACCCTAGTACTAAACCACATGTACTGTCACTGCATACTGGGCTGTAGGGGGCCAACTAAATGGTTTCTTTGCTTGAAGAAAAATGCAGGTGGATAAACCTCTTTGTGTAAAATTAGCCTTTTTTATGGTAGCCTAAACTAAATTCATGTAATATTTACTGCTAAATGATTATTTCAACTGATACTTACTCAAGGTTATGCCAGAATTTACACCAATATGGATGGATTTAGAGAAGCCCAATGAAGTGATTCGCAATCCTAAGAAAACTCAATAATCATCTCCTGCCTAGACAATGGCAACCTCCCCCCTATTGGCCTGTCACTCACTTATTGTTTTTTGGCCAGCCAGTCGCTGGCGTATCATTTCTATAGCTCATCCAAAATGCTGCTGCAAGACTCATCTACCTTTCCTTTTCTCTTCCACTTTTTTTTTTTTACAGTGTTTTATAATTATTCTAATAAATACTTTAATAAGGAATGGTGAATAAATGTATTTTCAGTTAGCAGACACCAGGTGGCATTTATCTCCACTATATAATTATCAGTTTAAGTACAATGAAAAAATATCCCACCCTCACAGGACTTATGAATGCAAAAAAAAATTTTATTGACAAGTGACTGACGTTTCGGCTGACACAGCAGTCACTTGTCAATAAAAATTTCTTTTGCATTCATAAGTCCTGTGAGTGCGGGATATTTTTCATTGTACTTATGCTTTTGGCATTCTGCACCCAGGCATTCGTGACTTGTTTGTGATACGTGAGTGCCTGATTTTTGAGCTCTTATCTAATTATCAGTTTAGATATGTTTTTTTTAATTAAGTATTTTCATTTATATGAAGAGATGACAAGTAAACCAAGATAAAAATACAAAGGACATATTTTAACTCCTGTTAATTTTTATATGGCTGTCCAACATGCAACCCTCCAGTTGTTAAAATACAACTCTCTCCGACTCACAGCTAGAGGTTGTAGCCAGGCCACTGTTAAAGGGTGCATTCCCTTGATTTATGCCCCCTGTTACCAGAGCTTTACTACATTGCCAGGGTTCACCTTCTCTTTAACTTTCTGTAACCCTTATGATTGCATAACCATCCAGCAATTAGAAAGGCAGTCTACAAACATGTGCCCAAGTAATCAGTATTACTGCAGTAGTCTGGTAATTTTTTTTATCATCTATTCTGTATCCCTGCATGTGTGAAATACACATTACTAACCTTGTTCTGGTAAAAATAATGTAAGGGCTAGGACAACCAGTTTTTCTGATATCTATCTACTTAGTAGTAGCTTTTAAAATCCTGGTTATCTCAGGGGCCTTCCTGTTCAATATACAGTAATAGGAAGCTCTGTTATTAGGTTAGCCGGCTTTTTATTTAAAAAAAATACCAGTGATAACATAAAGGGTGACAGGTGTTGCTGAAAAGTGATGGGGATTGGGAAATATTAGTGAGGTTATTATGTTATTTATAACATGCCTACATATTTTGCAGCACTGAAGCTCTGTAAGAGTACATATAACTGGTATACAGATAAATTGAGACACAAGGTATAAAAATAGGTATTTGTGTGGGGAAGTTTATGTTGAAAAAATATTAAAGTTGGTATTATGACTGTTAGGAGAAACTGGATTGGTACAATTTGATGTGTGTTATTTGCGGCTGCTAGACGTTAACAGGTTGGCAAGTAGGCTTTATGGAAGCAGTGGCGTAATAATAGAAGCAAGTGACACAGTCACAGGGCAGGCCTGGACCACAGGGCCTGCTTCCTCCATTGCTGCATATATATATTTGCTCCACGCCAGCTCTCAGGTAGGAGGGCAGGGGGAAAGTGAGGTTTTATATGCGAACGAGAAGGGAGATGCATCAGGGTGGGGGGCCAGGTGTGTTTTCTACTCTGAGTTGGGCCCCTCTGAAGATTTATTTGCAAGGAGGACCAGCGCAGAATAGTTATACCACTACATGGAAAGGGGTGAGTTTTAAGGAAACATTTGAAACTTTAGAGTAGGGGAATGTCTACTATGGTGGGATAATTTATTCCATAGGTAAGGAGCTGCTGAATGCATTCTATAGGTAGGCTTGCAAGGAAGGGATAAAGTCTAAAGCTATAGGAGTAATAAATTGATCAGTCTGGAGAGCATCTGGAGATAAAGCTTGAAATTCAAAGTGGAACGTTGTTACTGAGAAGTAAGGGTCAGGAGTTTATATTTGATGTGAGAATGTATCTGTAGCCAGTGCAGGGATTGGCAGAGAGGTATAGTAGCAGTGGTTTGATGGGTGAGGTAGATGAGTCTTGCAGCGGTATTTTGGATGGATTGCAGAGAAGATAAATGAGTCAGTGGCGGGCCAATAAAGAGGAGATTACAATGGTCCAGGAGAAAATTACTGTGTGGCAATTATTTTGGTAGTATCCAGACTTAGAAAAGAGAATATTCTTGTAATAATTTCAAGATACAGTTGTCAAGGTTTTACAAGGGATTGCATATAAGCAATAAAGGAGAGGGCAGAAGCTAATATGACTCCAAGACAAGAAACCTGTGTGCTGGAATGAATGATAATGTTTACAGTGACCATCAGAATAAGGGTAGGGTACGGCTGTGTGGGAATATACAGTAATCAGTTCCAGTTTGTCTACAGGGGGGTGATCAGGTACACTACCTTTCCAGAAAAATAGCCTATGCACTTTTGAGATATATATGCTGTATATATATATATATATATATATATATATATATGTATTTATAAATCACTATATAATGAGAAAAGAGGGCCTGACCAAATGTAAAGCTGAAAATTGGGACTCAAACACAGAAAACCATCACTTTTGTGTTTTCAATCTGTTTATAATGTAAAGCTGGACATACACGCACCGATAATATCGTATGAAACATTGTTTCATAAGATATTTGGTGTGTGTATGGCGGATCGACAAGTCGACCAGTATCGCAAAGACTGCAGATATCGGTCGTCTCATCGATCGGCCGGTTAAAAGATTTTGATCAGGCGCCATTCAAGTTGCCTGAACAAAATCTGCATTCAGGGCTGAATCTGCAGGTGGAGGTCTATTTGTTTCTACCTCCACATCTGACGATTCAGCCCTGAACATCAGTGGGGCAGACAAACGATCTGTCCTGCGACCGATAGTCGCAAGAAAGATCAGAATTGCTACGTATATGGCCACCTTAATAGTTTCTAGGAGCTAATTTTTTTGATCAGCACAGTTGCAGTCAGGTTTATTCCTTCGTGCTAGTTAAAAAAAAGACACATTGGCTTACGTGCTTAAAGTTAATGACATATCATATTAGTTTAGTCATTGTTCATTTACAATGTGGCAAATACTGCTGATATGTGTTGATATATGGGCACCATTGTTAACCATAAGACATGCAACATGTAGCCCATCACAACTACATTTTCGATCTGTAATTATACTTCATTTTCACTCTTGAATGCACTTTGTGTTGATTAAACTGATCCCTATTTAGTCCTCAACCATATTCAGGAAATTGCTATACGCATATTATATCCCATGCAATATTAATATGTTTATTGTAATCACAATATTACAGCAATAAGTCATTTTCCAGCAGATAAGTGGTGCTAAAAGGTTTTCAGACTGTTAAATGCTTTTTTGTGAAGTACTTTACATCTATATTTAAAGTTCCCATTAGAATGTTAACCATTAAGTTCATTCATACAATGTATATTTCTGTGGAGGAAAATATATTGATTTTGGTACATATACACTGCACTCTACATTTAACCTTCATGTAGATCATGTAATGTACACTTCTGGCAGTCCATTTATAGTATTATATATTCTGCATTCAGGGTTCCTGCTACAGTATTGGCAGTGAGTGTCTCTCGCATCATCATGACCAAAGTAGTAAAATGGAAAACACACCAAGGCAATATAAACGCTGGTTAAGTTATTTAGTAACTGTTACAAAATACGATACAGGTATGGCATGCCTTATCCAGAAAGCTGTTATCCAGAAAAAAATTTTTTTACAATTATTACCCATTTCTCTCTAATAATAAAACAGTACCTTGTACTTTATCCCAACTAAGATATAATTCATTCTTACTTTTCTTAAGTTCTTTTTGAATCTATAAATTACATTTTTCACCACTGTGCTTATCTATTTGGATGCATGCAAACATGTGCTTGCTTCCCCCACCCATTCATATTCTAAGAAAATATATTAATTTGAGATTTACAGGCTCTTACACACAGGAGTTTCTGCCCATATTCCATCACAGGGGAAGGCAGGAAGAAATTGATCCCATTCTTTCCGATCACACTGTACTCACTCAGATGCAGACAAGTGCCAAATGTAGGTGGAACACATGAAAGATCCAGGGTAAGTTTCAGAGCACTTTATGGTGCCACAGGACCTATAGCTTATATGCTTTGTGTAGGCATGAAACAAATAGGTTGTGTGATCTTTTTTCTACTTCGGTATGTCATTATACTGGTGTGCCTTTCTACTTTTTGCATCATGCAGCCCTTTACTTGAAGTGCAGGGTTCCCTTTCACTCATTAACTCTGCGTGTGCTCTGCAGCTGCCTTAAATACTCCATTTTACTGTGATGTGACATAGTATATGGAACCCAAGTGCTCCATTAGGAACATATATTTTCCTATATATGATACAGTGCTTCTGGGTACCCACATTTGTAAACATTTGCCAGTAATGACAGTGTTATGAGTGGTGGAAACACCCAGCAGCTGGGGAACCCAATCCAATCAGTTCCTCATTTCACAGCTGGAAAACATCAGCCACCCGGCTGTTATAGTGCTGGCAGCAACAGTATTACGGATTCGGAAATTCTGTTTTTATGCAGTTTTACAATTGCTAATATCATTTGGTTTTATTTTTAGGACTGTGTTTAAAAGAAATCTAATAAAATGGCTATGCATAAGGTCACCTGCACAAATAGCCAGGAGGAGAGCTAGTTTCTCCAACAAGAAAGTGCCCTCTTTTTTAGAGGTTGATGGCATGAGGAATAGTAAAAAAAAACAGGCACTGCTCATGTACAGTTTAAAGCAGATCTTTTGTACAGTTGTGTTGATGCTTGTGTGGTTCAGCAAACAGCAGTTGGTCCCTACACAGTATCTCTCTACACAGCATATTCAGCTTCCTAAGCATGAATTGTAATTTCCAGTTGCTCAACTGACTCCAGGCTTCAGCCACCCCCTGTGTCACTATTTATTATTATTCTTATGTGTCTAGCCTCAGATATTCCCATCAGTAGCATGCATATTTCTGTTATTTTGATTATCTAGTCCCGTGATTCTTTATATTTACTGGCTTCTCTTTAGGGTGTCTGCAGCTAGCCCTGTATTTGTGCCTTTTCTAGTGTTCTTATTTGTTTGCTCTGTGTTTTAACTTTAGTAGATTTCAATATTTTTTTTTCTAAATATTTGTCCAGGGTATTCCCTATATTTATGCAGATGTCAATTATCTTTTTACATATGCAAATTTCAATGATCTTATTACACAGTTTTCAAATATTTACAGCTAGTTGGGCCCGATTCACTAAAGTCCGAAATAAGGAGTGCTATTTATAGCATGCGTTAAAAATCTTATCACTTCTTATTTTTCGCTCGATTCACTAAAAGGACACTTGTCATAATTAAGAAGCGATGTTCTTGGCGTTATTTATCTTGCGACGACATATTTTCAAGCACTATATTATGCAGCGCACAACATATTACACAGCACGTTGCTTGAAAATATGTCGTCGCAAGATAAATAACGCCAAGAACATCGCTTCTTAATTATGACAAGTGTCCTTTTAGTGAATCGAGCGAAAAATAAGAAGTGATAAGATTTTTAACGCATGCTATAAATAGCACTCCTTATTTCGGACTTTAGTGAATCGGGCCCGTTGTGTGCAATTCTCCAGTCTTCCTGTTGCTCTGTGTGGCTCCCTTATGTGCTGGCCCCAAAGCAGTCTTCGCTATTTGCAGTTATCTCTTCAAACCACCCCCACCCCAATTACAAAGTAATTTATTAAAACCACTTTAAACATTACCTAAAGATATAAAATAACATGCAATGGTGCCTTTGGTGAAGCCCCCAATATTAGGTGTTTAAAATTATCCAAAAAGAGTTCATCCAGTTACTACCCACCCAGTGTAATCAAGGTCATATTGATCCCTGATTCAAGCATAAGACTGCATTTCATGTAAAATGTGCTGATATATTTTTATTTACTTTGTTTTTATTCTGCAAAAAATTGGCTGTCTTAAGATCTATTTTTGCCTCTTTTCCCGTAGGGCAGCAGTTTAGTGAAGAGCTGTGACATAAATGCATGCTCATATTGTTTTATGTGTCACACGTTGTTAATCAGTGTCAGCATCTGAAAAGGACACTTAGATGTGACTTTGCTTTTTAATATGAGTTCAGTAATAATTTTACAAAAATGTGTGTTCAACAAGTGAACATTAAGGGAGGGGGACAAAATATACCTATATTTCTAGGGAAATGTGATGGACCAGTAGTTGCCATTGCTGTAATTTTTCCTTTTTCCTACATACAGTTAGGTTAAAGGGATATGGTCATAATTTTTATGGTATACTTTTTATTTCTAAATTTCTCTACTATTAAAATTGTATTCTTGAACCAACAAATTTATTTTTTTAGCTGTAAAGTTGGTGTGTAGGAGCCATCTCAGTTCATTTTGCCTGAATCTGAGCTTTCAGAAGGAGCCAGTGCTGCACATTAGAACTGCTTTCAGGTAACCTATTGTTTCTCCTACTCCCATGTAACTGGAGGAGTCCCAAGCCGGACTTGGATTTCTTACTATTGCGTGCTAGTCTGATATCTACTGGGAGCTGCTATCTTGCTCCCTTCCCATTGTTCTGCTTATCTGCTGCTATGGGGGGTGATATCACTCCAACTTGCAGCTCAGCGGTAAAGTGTGACTGACCTTTATCAGAGCAAAGGTCACATGGCTGTGGCACCCTGGGAAAGGAAAGAATATGGCAAGCCCCGTGTAAAATTTCAAAATTAAATATAAACAAATATTTGCATTTTTGAAAAACAGATTTCTATGCAGGATTCTGCTGGAGAAGCTCTATTGTTTAAAAAAATATAATGTTTTTCCATGACAGTATTCTTTGAAAGGAGAAGGAAAGTGAATGAAATCACTTAGGAGCTGCCAAATGTTAGTTACCACTTACCTGATACCCTGGGTCAGTACTCCTGGTCACTAAGAAATGCATCAGCCTGAAGTAATTCTAAAAGAGCAGTTTGCAACCTTCTTGCGCTTCTTCTTCCTCTCTACCAGACCAGCACATGCACAGTAGAGTTGAAAAACCAAACTTTAAGCCAAAAGCTTGTGTGTCCTCTCTCTACTGTGCACGTGCAGGCCTGGGGCCATTGAAAAATGAAAAAAAGATGATTTCTCTGTGGTGCTCCTGCTAAAATATCCCACGGCCGGTGCAGTTTTCAGTGCCTGGGGGCACTGGCCCAGGGTATAAGCCGAGCAGTTATAATGACAAACATTTCACACCCCCCAGTAAATCCACCTTTCCTTCTCCTTTAAATTATTCTTGGTAAAACTGGCCTTCACCGGTATATGTGCGATAGGTACCTTAGATTGTAAGCTCCACTTGTGCAGGGAACAATGTATAGTCTCTGTAAAAGTGAAAAGCACGCTGGAGCTAAAAATTATAAAGGATAATGCCAGGGAGAGGGACTCATGCTGAGTTTACCAATTTGGCCCAAATGAGTTCACAAAGGCCCTGCAAAGTGGAATATGTTATCTGGGCGGCTGTTTATCTTTTCATGGGTAGACTGCTCTGGTTTGAATGTTCTCCTGCTCACAGGTCTCTTTGGTTATTGGTGGTCTGACGGCAGCCACCCCCAGCGGCTCAGTGTTAAAGTGATACTGACACCAAAAAATTTCTTATAAAAACATGAACTTCCAAACCTACCTATAGGTCATGTTGACAGTTTTTTCCTAAAAGTCTTATTTCTCTACATAAATCCTACTGAAGATCCTGAACCCAACTGTCTGGCAACTTGACTGTAGCTTCTCAATCTGTCAAAAGGACTACGTCATAAACTGGGAGGATTTAGCTTGTCATTTGCTTTAAAGAGTTCCCCCTCCCTCCCTTACTCGCATAGCATTGCATGGTGATGTGAACTACATAGCAGGCAGGCTTGATCTTTCCATTGCCTGCCTACTTCAAAGGGCTGTGTCCCCTCTCTGCTCTTTTCACGAAGAATTAAATAGCAGGCCAGCTTATTCCCGTGCCTGCCTGCTTCTAAGGGCTCTTCCTCCCCCTCCCCATTACACATAGACAATGGAGCTGAGCTTATGTCACACACTGGCTGAAAGCAGAAGGGGCGTTGCAGGTTTGTGATTGGGCATATTTATTCACTTGGGAGGCATTTCAATTAAAACCCGGAAGAGGGGAACAAACATGGCTGCTCCGTGGGTCTGTAATTCGTGCTACCATAATTATGAAGCAAAAAAACTTTGCGGATTTAGTTTATAAGGAATTTAAAGCTGATACAAATTAAAACACAACAGCAGGAGTAAAAATATCACTTTAACCTTCAACTTGCAGTATGTACCTATTCTAAGCAACTTTTCAATTGGTCTCCATTATTGACTGTATGATTTTCAAAATTGTGGCTTTCTGCTTCTGCCAATTTCCTGCATCCAACAGTCTTTGTGGTACTTAGGGTCAGACTGGAGGGCTGGGGTGGCAATAATAAGGGGCATATTTATCAGAATGTGAGTTTAAAGCTCCGTAGATAAAAACTCATCCACCTTCTATTCATTCCTATGGGATTTTTAGAAGCATATATATCAAATGGTGAGTTCTAACTTTTACCCATTGATAAATATGAAAATCCCATAGTAATAAATAGAAGGCGGGCGAGTTTTTATGTATTGAGCTTTAAACTCACATTTTGATAAATCTGCCCCTAGGTGTGGCATCTGTAAGGCAGCTACATATCTGCTGCACTGTGGGAGCAAATAGGCACATTAAAGAAAGAAAGAGAAGCAAATGTGAGAGGCTGTGATGGAGCTACTGTATGTGCGTAGGGTTGCCACCTTTTCTGGAAAAAAAACCAGGCCCGGATTTGTGGGCAGGCCACAAAGACCCATCTCCATCTCCCCAAAGGCCCATCTCCACTGGAGACTGGGCAGTTGATTTTGACAGGTGTTTGAATTTCCAGCCCACCCAGTACCCAGTGGAAGCTATAGCACTAGAATTGAGCCGGTGGGGAGGAAGATGCATGCAGCCAATGGGTGAGAAGGGGTTGAGGGCAGCTGGGGTGCCAGTGGCAGAGGGTAGGGGTTCAAGTGGCAAGGGGGCCTACTACCAATGTCGGACTGGTGGGTGCAGGGCCCACCGGGGCTGCCAACCCAGGGGACCTTCAGGTGCCCCCGCTGCACCCCTAACCCCCCACAGGGGCCCCGCTGAGCCTCCCTAACCCACTTCCCCTGCAGGGGTCCCCGACCGACACCCTCCCCTGAGCGCGACTACGTTTAACACGTCAGATGAGAAACACCGTAGGCCCGGGGAGCGCTGGCAAGGGTCAGGTCTGGGTTTTTTCCCGGTGTCCCAGCTGCCCAGTCCAACCCTGCCTCCTACTAAACCTGGCCCTAACCTAAGCCAAAGGTTATGTCTTGCAAAGGTTTTGCTGGACTTAAAGCACTGTTCTAAATACATTTTCTACAAATATTTTTCTGGTATATCTGGGGATATAACAACTCTGAATCCATTACCCTACAGTGATTATAATGGAATGCCTGGGATTAATGCAATGCTCCAAACCCACTGTCTGCTGTAGTAGTATTTTCTACATTTTGGGTTCATGCAGGTAATTTGTAATATTTTTAATACCAATGGGACTCTACTAAATATGTTCCATACTGGGCCCCGTAATTGTTAAGGTCGGCACTGGGCGGGTCTAGCAATGTGTGGGGCTGGCAGGGGAGTGCAGGGGCAGTTGGCACATTGGGGCACAGGAGGCAGGTACCTTGCTCTTGTTGTGAATGCACGATTGCTGGCTCAGCCTCTCCCTCTCTCTATTCAATTGCTATTTTTAGCAAATCCTACTCGTGTCGCCACGGGCTGTGATCGCATCTCTCTCTTCCTCCCCTTCCCTCTCCCCATCCCTCTCCCCATCTCTCTGCACATTTCTAACCATCCCTGACTCCTCGCCAATCAGCAGATGCTTCTTATCGGATAAACAGAGCAGCGCCCAGCTAACTTTATGCCCCCTGTCCGACCCCCTGGGGGAGACGGGCTTGTGCCCGGGAGTGTCCTGGACGGCCGCTAAACAACCCCAAGGTAGGTGCCGGAAAGCAGCTGCGATTTCAAGCAGGTATTTATATATCGGCCAGGGAAGCAAATCCATCCCTCCCACAGCACTGCGATCCGTGGTACCCACGTAGCGATCTCTGGCGTCCCCTCAGCTACAGACCTGTGCGCTTCCGAGCTGCTGCCTCACTCCTGCAACGCAAGTTTTAGCGTGCGATTAAATGCACAGCAGCAACGTTGGGTTTGCCCGAACAGAATGTTAGCGTTCCTGTGTTCTTGCCTGTAAATAAGAACATTAAATGAGTTCATTCGAATTCAGGGGAATGCAAGGACTTCCCTAGGCGCAGTGCGCTGAACCCAAAAGAAATAGATGGTAATTGAGTTTTTTGGGGGGGTGACCTATTGGCACAGAAAGGTAAGAAAAGGCAACACTTGGACTGTTGTTTCTTAAGTTTTGTGTGTGTGTGTGTGTATATATATATATATATATATTATATGTGACTTGCCCATTGCCAGCTACTAAAAGGCACAGAGATATGCAGACTCCCCAAGAGCCTTATGGGCAATGGGATGTGCCAAGTGCCAAAGTAAATGCCCAGCTATTATCAGATACATTTGCAATTGTACCTGTGGCTCTGAATTAAAATATATATAGTATCGAACACAGTTCAACTGCCCTAAACGTTTACTTTTCCATAGGAGTTTTTATTCTAGGACTGTTTTTAAAGCCTCGATCTTAAAATGGAAATATTTCCCAAGCTGTAGGAAAATGATAACAAATCATGTATGCTGTTTGTATGCTGACATGATAGATTGTACCAGTTTCATTTGCATTGTCAGTTTAATCTAGGCTATAGAGTAATGTTGGCTTTGGAGACACTGAACAGGTAGAATGCAGTCCAGTGTCAGTTTTTGAGTGGCTGAGATGGATAAGCGTAGACATGTGTGAAAGGCATTTTGCACTTGATACTTATATATTGTCCCTAATTTCCAGACACAATCTGTGGCTGCAGGGAGTTTGTATTTTCTTCACTTGTCTGCTTGAGTTTATTCTGAGTTCTCTGGTTTTCTCACTTAATCGCTCTTGTTAATTGTTTGATGAAACTGACCCTATTATACCATGTGAATGCGAGAGGGAACTTAGATCGTCAACTCCATTAGGGTAGGGACTGAGGAGCAATCTCTGTAAAGCACTGGAACATGTTGGCACCACCCACATAAAGATAAATTCAAGATCTCCAAAATCAGTCTCAGTACCCACTCTTACTCTGTGGGATATAACTACTGAAAAGGTGATTAAAATGCAACTGATATTTCTAAAGACCATTTTGAAGGTACTGTATTTTAACATTTTGGAATTTCAGCTTGTGCATACTAATTTGGCTGCAATTTCCTATTCCTTATTGGCAGGAGAAAATAGCTAAATAATCCACAATAATGTACATATTTTCTGCCTAAATGTATTCATATTTTGCCCCACACAAGTTTTATTTAATTAACAAAATATGTGAACAGTAATACAAAGCAATAGAATGGATGCAGTATAAAGCATGCTCATCATTTATTTATAAAGTGTCAGCAAATTACTCAGAGCTGTACAATAATTTATAACAAACACGGGTCTTACAAGAATTTTAACAAGCAGGGGTTACACAGCAAGAAATAGCATCAGAGGGCCTTACTTGCAAGAGCTTACTATTGACATGTGCCCATACTTGCTCCTAGCAACTTGCAGAGAGTGCCAGTCCTTTCAGCTTGATGAAATGTGTGGTACTATGCGCATATGTGTGTTATGGAACCCTGGAGCTTATGGTTACCCTAGGGTAGTACACTTGGCACTACTGACTTTTAGTAAACACATTGAACACAAAGGTATGCTGGAAGTGATGCCATTTTTATAAAATGTCCATAGCAGTTTGTGTGATTTACAAAATCAGCCGCAACTTTGTGTCTGTATTTGTGTCCCCCTGGCACAAGTTGCTGGAGTTTTTGATAAAACACTGCATTGTTTGTTAAAAACTGTGCTGTTTTATTTTTAAAAAAATGTACATTGTACTGTGTTCATTATCAGCTGTATAAAGTCTTATTTGCAAAAAACAAAAAGTTCAAAGGTCCATTTCCACTGTATGTTTCCCTAATGCAATTTGCATTTAGGTGCAAAGGAGCTTAGAGAGTTTGCACATCTGTCTGACAAGGATAGGTGCAAGTGTTTAGTCATGCATAGAGCTTTTAGAGCTAAACTGCATGGGAAGTTTTGTAGGATGCAGTCACATGGGTTAAAATACTATGGCACTCGTGTGTAAACTATGGAAGCTTCGCCATCTGACACAACACGCTTGTCAGAAGGGAATGCTGCATCTGTATCCAACAAGATAAAATCTGGTGAAGTCTCATTCAAAAATTTTTTTCTCTGAAATACATGGACTGTCAGATGTAGATGCATGAACAAAACACGCCATCCAACTTTATCTGATCTGAATTACAACTACGGGGATCAGATTTTGTAAGATCCCATAAAACGTTGTTCTGTTCTATGACAAGATTTTGAGTCAGGTGCACAAAATCTGACCAAAATCTCTAGTGTAGTTTATCCCTAAGGGCTGCAATTTTGTGGCCATAGCCCTTTTTAAATGATCCCTATAACTTTTTTAGGTCAGTGTACAGAATCTTTATCTTTCCCACTAGATCTATACATTGGATAAAGCACAATTTACATGCATAAGGTAGCAAAAAGATGTTTCTATTCTAAGAAATGATATCACCATATTTTTTCTGTCTTATGCAGAATGCTTTTGACTATATTAAACTTTATGGTTTTCTCTGGTGTATTTAAAAGATCCAGAGATATTTCACAGGTGACATAAATCTGTACATCAGTACCTAACATTTAGATGCTTAATATGAATGTGTTGTTTATACAAACTAGCAAAAGCGACCTGTTCATGGAGCAGATAAATAATTACAATGAAGGCTTTCTAAATTGTTACCAAGTTTATGTTGTTTAAAGCATGATACTCCCAATAGTACTTCAAATTAAATATTTAAACTGACACTTCAATTTTGAAGCAATAAGTTGAATGTTAGAAGAAAAAATCAACAAAGCCAGTGGTGTAAACAGTCTGCACTGGGCCCCCCCCCCAGAAAAAATCTTTGGGGATGAACAGGGAGTCCTACCCTTCTTACCCACCTCCTTCTACATCCCCCACCCATTTGTGTTCCGCACGTCCCCTGCTCCCTGCCCCAAGCTAGGAGAGGCTGGGTAGGAGGTTTTATTTGCAACTCTAGCGGAAGCAGACCCCATGGTTTGGGCCTTCCTGGCATCTGGGGCACCCAATGACAGTGGGGTTGTGCCTTTCCAGGAAAGGCACAACAATAAGTTTTAAATATAAGATAAATGTTGCAGTGTAATGTAGACATTACAAAATTATTGCATATTAAAGAATATGTATGGTCAGACATGTGGCTACATAAGATTAATGTAAACAGTTTTTAAGTTTTAACTTTTCCGGTAATTTTGTTTTTAATGTGAAACCATTCTTGGGACTGTTGCTTACTATTTCAAAGTATCTTAAGTGATAAGTGAAGTTCTTTAGCTTGAGGAACGCATGCTAGGGTTTTATCAACAAAATACAGGTATGTGTATGAATTTGTGAAATGTTATTGTATTAAGTGCCCATAGAGAGAAGTTAGAGGAGCAGAAGTCTATTTTATAGAGGAAATGTAGCACCGACACTGTTTTACTGTGGGAGAAAAGGTTTCACTATATTTAACAGACATTAGGGGACACTTTTTCCACAGAAAGTTGGTGTAATGGATGAGAAGCTGACATTGTCTCAAAGAGAGTATGAAGCAGTAGGAAAAGAATTTAAATCTTATTATGCCAAAGGAAGTAATAGTAGGAGTAAAGCTAATGGCTTTTGCATAGGCGATGAGGTAGAGGCTAAAGAAGTGAGCTGAGATGAAGTCACATATTTTGCAGATGGCAATGGAAGAAGAACTGACACAGGAGAGATTTTGCCATTATTTTACAAAGGGAAGGAAGGCAAGCAGGTGACTTAGAGGGAAATTTTCAGTGCACTGACAGAAGGGTGGTGAGTCATTCAGGCAAGAAGCTGTTTAGGAGCAATCCTACACATTGCTAAGGGATGGGAGGGGTGAGTTTTATGAATTCTTACGGGAGGAGGGAGAGAGGAGAGAGGTGTGCAGACTCTAGCCCTGGGAATTAAGGATTTTCCGAAAAAGGAAGTCTGATACCAAAGGACATGTTTTACAAAAAAGAAATCCTGTGTTTCTTTTGATAGAGGACTCAGTGCAGCTTTTCTGTGAGTGCTTATGACTGTATTTACATAGACCTTTTCTGATAAAGCTTACTTAGTTTTTACCTTCTCCTTTAAAGAGATTGAGAATGAAAACAAATGTGCAAGTGAATGCTGTAGTTTTGTGTTAATAACTTATATTGTGTTTGTACTTGTATTTGGTACAGACACTATGCAATGCCTTATGGAGAATGTTTAACTCGATTTAGTCCATGAACCACTCTTAGATATAGATTTAAAAATTTAAGGATTAAAACTCAGGGGACCATATTTATACATATTTTACAATTTAGTAGAAAAAAATGCTTCCTTATACTTCTTGCTAGTTTTTATTCTTAGGCAATAGGCTGTTTTTAAGCTTACCGCTATTAGGAAATATGAGTAGGTTGTATTTAAAAAAACAGCTTATCCCATGACAGAACAGCTGTATTCTGCTTATGACTCAACACAAAAAAGTGATTGCTAGTTGTGCATTATGGGGCATAAAACAGCAGGTATATAAAATGCAATCTGCAAAGCCCCTACTAATACGGTGGGCAGGGCATTAAATTAAATTAATATGTGGTTAGCCATTTCATTAACTAGATTTCCAGTAGCCCTGCTCTGTACTTACAAGGGCTCATTTACAAATGCAAAAGTCTAAAGAAGCTGCAAGGGATCCTTGTGAATTATAGGTCAGATGGTGGCACTTACTTAAAATGTTCCTTGGATGAGTGCAGTTCTCATTGTATGTAATTTATTTGCAGCAGCAGTACCTACTGCCTTACAGTATATGATATATTCCATAGCCCACTGCCTCTTACTGTACATAAAACAGGTGACAGAATTCACTATCTCTTCTACATATAAAGTCATTTTGGGAACCTGGGACCACTCATTTACTAACCATGGTCAAATTTGTATTAGTGCAGTAACCAAAGGAAATTAATCTGTCTAAAACTCCATTTTGAAATTAATCCTTTTTAACGTTTCCCTTTGATTTCTGATCAAAGCCATTCACTTGGGGGCAGATTTATCAAGGGTCACATTTTTTTCTCACAATTGCACTGAAAATCTGATTTTTTAAATTTAAAAAAAAAAAACCCCAAAAACATGACTTTTACGCCATTTATTATGTGATAAAATGGAGAAAAACATTAGTCAATGGCCATTTTTCAAGGCCCTTTTTTCTCTGAGGTATTCGGTTTTTTTACATTTTTTGGGAAAAGCAATTTGTGCCACTAAAGTGATGTATAAAGTTCATGATTCTTAGGGGCAGAATTATTCAATTGTAAAATTAGAGCTCAATACACTAAAAACTCTCAAGCTTTTAGATTTCGTTTTCGTGCACTTAATAAATACCAAACATTCCACTTTTTGGACCATAATTCAAATTTGAGGTTTTTTTAGCGCAAAAAAACTCAAACCTCGAAAGAGGTTTTTTCAAATTCTTCTTTTCCTTGTTCTTCTACTCCTGATGCAAAGCATCACTCTTTGCCAAAAGCTGACACTGTTCATCTTATGTCAGAACCTTGCAGCTTTCTTTGCCACACCCCTGACATTACAACAAATGTTAGCTGGGGAGACGCACTGCACTGCCACGCTTTTTGCCAAGACCAACAATATGCCTCTGTGCCGGAGACACGATGCAGCTCTCTTGGCCTGGTCCCACTCTGCTGTTATGTTTAGCAGCTCTTCATTTTGGAATTTACACTGGTACAGGTATTGGATCTGTTATCTAGAAAGCTACAAATTACAGGAAGGCCATCTCCTATATACTCAATTTTAATTAAATAATTCACATTTTTAAAACATACTTGCTTTTTTCTCTGTAATAATTAAACAGTGCCTTGTACATGATCCCAACTAAGATATTATTAATTATTTGGAGGCAAAACAATTCGATTTGGTTTATTTAATGGTTCAACAGTTTTTTTTAGTATAAAGTTTGTTAACCCAAATTACTTCTTATCCAGAAAACTCCAGGTCCTGACCACTTGGAATATTAGGTTCCATATCTTTATATGATTGGTGGGAAGGTCGTTGAACAGTGGATGGGATGAATACAATTATAAGTAAAAAAAATTTTGATAATTACTTTAAAACCAGATCAAGCATTATAAGTAAGAAAATAGAAAGAAAGAAAAATACCTACTATTTGATATATGATAACAAGTGAGAGCTACTTGTTAAGTTGCATTAAATTACAGCTCTCTAAAACATAGTAAGAGCCAGGGCGCACAGAGAGATGTATCTGCTACCTTCCCCAGCTCTGTTGATCTGCACTGAAAAGTGCAGCTTCCACCGCGGAGTGAAGGTAAGCCTGAAAATGCCTGCGTTTGCATTTTTGCAAGGGCTTAACCACCAGGGGTGCGGGGGGTGTGACTGCACCTGCACCCACACCCCCTCTGGGCCCACCAGAGAAGCAGAAATACCAGTAAAAAAAATGCGCCTGAAGGGGGTGGGGGCCTGGTTGCAAAGCCCGGGCCAGACCAGGCTTTGTTACGTTACTGGCCTGACTTCTACTCTGTTGTGTGGGCCTGCACATGTAAAAGTTGTAAAGGTATAGGACCCATTATCCAGAATGCTCGTGACCAAGTGTATTCCGGATAAGGGGTCTTTCTGTAATTTGGATCTCCCTACCTTAAGTATACTGTTTTATTATTACAGAGAAAAAGGAAATCAATTTTCTGAATTATTTGATTAAAATGGAGTATATGGGAGACTGGCTTTCCGTAATTCGGGGCTTTCTGGATAACGGGTTTCCCGATAACGGGTTTCCCAATAAGGGTTCCCATACCTGTACTTTTAAGTGCAGGTCAACAAAGCTAAGGAAGGGAGCCTATACACTTTTCTCAGGCTGAAATAAAAACGTAGCTAAGAGCAGCAGAGCCAACACTCTGTGTGCCCTCAGTCTAAGGTTTAGTTTGTAGTTAAAAATTGCCAGTGCAATTAATGACCTGGGGCTTAAAAGCTCCCTGCTTTCTCACTAAAGCCCTTAAAGGAGAAAGAAAGGTAAAAACTAAGTAAGCTTTATTAGAAAGGTCTATGTAAATACAGCCATAAGCACTCACAGAAATGCTGCACTGAGTTCTCTGTCAAAATATTTGTTGTGTCTGTTTTCCTGTGCCAGAGATATGCAGCTCTCTCCCCTCTCCTGCTCCCCCCTCCCTTAGGAATGTGGATCTGAGCCAATCAGCAGGAAGCTTCCTCATAGTCTAACTGAGCATGTACACTGGTCTGGGTCTCGGTGCAGGAGCGAGGCATTATGGGAACTTTCTTTACACAGCTCAGCGTTTTTTCTTCCTTTTTGGCTGCTGATCATCTGAACAGGGGAAATATGGGGAGACTTAAGGGCACTATTGAGAGAACTGAAGGTATGCCTGCAGCTTGAGATTAACTCTTTATTAGCCTTTCCTTCTCCTTTAAATTAAGGGTAGGTTCAACATGGTCCTACTGCTCAGTCACACTGTTTGCTGTTTCTGTGCCAGTATGGGGGACCTGATACCCATGCACTGGTTACACAATTAGATGGTGAGGAAGGAGGAATGTGAGGAGTGCAGCAATATCTAGGAAGTGAAAGTAGTAGAAAGTTATAGAGGCGGGGCAGGCAATATATGATTGACAGCTGAGGTTTTAAAATGTTTTTATAGTGGGTTCTGATGTGTTAATAAACAACAAGTTTGGGTTTCATGTTTAATTTGAAAAGGGTGTTTATTATACAGCTTTTATTCCTGGTGACAGGTCCACTTTAAGGAAATCAGACTAGAAAAAAAATAATTTGTGGCCAATCTACAAGGCCTAGCATATTTCAGTTGACTGTAGTGACCAACCGAAGAGGTTAGTAGTGGCTGCTTAATTGGTATCCACTCTAGAGAGCACCGATCTAATGAAAACCATTCAGTATCAACAAATATTTTCCAATGGTTTCCAATTAAAAAGGATATGGTAAAACTTCTGATATACATAGTAACATAGTAACATAGTAAGTTGGGTTGAAAAAAGACATACGTCCATCAAGTTCAACCATAATGCCTATATATAACCTGCCTAACTACTAGTTGATCCAGAGGAAGGCAAAAAAAAAAAACATATGAAACATAACAAAATAAAGGTGGTACATTTATTGGCTAAATAAGATGATAATCACAGTAATCTTTCAGAACATTTCAGTTCCTTTTTCAAAGCTGAAATACCTTTACTTGATTTAAAAGAGAAGGAAAGCCATTTTGCCATTGTAATGCCAAAAGATTCGCCACATTGGTGCAAGCTAGAATGCTATATTTATTCTGCAGAAAGCTTTATCATACCTGAGTAAAGAGCCCTAGATGCTTTATCTGTTTGTTTAAGATTGCAGCTTCCATTTTAGCTTGGTCTTCATAGCTTCCTGCTGCAGCTCTAGCCTATAGCTCAGATGAAGCATTCCTAAGGGAGGGGGTAATGAGTTTTATGAATTCTTATGGGAGGGGGGAGCAGGAGAAGGGAAAGAAGAGAGCTGTGCAGACTCTGGCCCCAGAAATTAAGGAAATCTGATAATGAAGAACATGTTGACACAAAGGAACACAAGAAATCCTGTGTTTCTTTTGATAGAGGACTCAGTGCAGCTTTTCTGTAAGTGCTTATGGCTGTATTTACATAGACCTTTCTGATAAAGCTTACTTAGTTTTTACCTTTCTCCTTAAAAGGTGACACATGAAATGGATTTTGGCTTGAAAAATGCATTCTTTTTCCACAAAATCACCCAGAAGATGCTTGTGTATGCTAGCAGATGGACTGTTTTGTTGCTTCTTACTAGCCTTAGGGGCTGATTTACTAACCCACAAACGGGTCGAAATGAGTCCGATTGCGTTTTTTTCGTAAAGATCGGTATTTTGCGATTTTTTCGTATTTTTTGCGTTTTTTTCGGCGTCTTTACGAATTTTTCATTACCAATACGATTTTTGAGTAAAAACGCGAGTTTTTCGTAGCCATTACGAAAGTTGCGTAAAATCTTGCGATTTTTCGTAGCGTTAAAACTTGCGCAAAAAGTTGCGCTTTTTTCGTAGCGTTAAAACTTACGCGAAACTTCGCACCTTTTAAGTTTTAACGCTACGAAAAAGGCGCAACTTTTCGCGTAAGTTTTAACGCTACGGAAAAATCGCAAGATTTTACGCAACTTTCGTAAAGGCTACGAAAAACTCGCGTTTTTACGCAAAAATCGTATTGGTAACGAAAAATTCGTAAAGACGCCGAAAAAATCGCAAAACATACGAAAAAGTCGCAAAATGTTCGTTTTCAAGTCGGAACTTTTCCAATTCGGGTCGGATTCGTGGGTTAGTAAATCAGCCCCTTAGAGTGTACATTCAAGTGTGTGTCAGTGCAAGGGTGTTAATCTGTGAAAGTGTGTGTCATAACAAGTGTGTGAGTCTGTGCAAGTCTGTGAGTCTGTGCAGGTGTGTGAGTCTGTGCAGGTGTGTGAGTCTGTGCAGGTGTGTGAGTTATTGTAAGTTTATGAGTCTGTGGAAGTGTGTGAGTCTGTGCAAGTCTGTGAGTCTGTGCAGGTGTGTGAGTCTGTGTAGGTATGTGAGTTATTGTAAGTTTATGAGTCTGTGGAAGTGTGTGAGTCTGTGCAAGTGTGTGACTCTGTGTAAGTGTGTGAGTCTGTGCAAGTGTGTGAGTCTGTGTAAGTGTGTGAGTCTGTGCAAGTGTGTGAGTCTGTGCAAGTGTGTGAGTCTGTGCAAGTGTGTGAGTCTGTGCAAGTCTGTGAGTCTGTGCAGGTGTGTGAGTCTGTGCAGGTGTGTGAGTTATTGTAAGTTTATGAGTCTGTGGAAGTGTGTGAGTCTGTGCAAGTCTGTGAGTCTGTGCAGGTGTGTGAGTCTGTGTAGGTATGTGAGTTATTGTAAGTTTATGAGTCTGTGGAAGTGTGTGAGTCTGTGCAAGTGTGTGACTCTGTGTAAGTGTGTGAGTCTGTGCAAGTGTGTGAGTCTGTGTAAGTGTGTGAGTCTGTGCAAGTGTGTGAGTCTGTGCAAGTGTGTGAGTCTGTGCAAGTGTGTGAGTCTGTGCAAGTGTGTGAGTCTGTGCAAGTGTGTGAGTCTGTGCAAGTGTGTGAGTCTGTGCAAGTGTGTGAGTCTGTGCAAGTCTGTGAGTCTCTGCAAGTCTGTGAGTCTGTGCAGATGTGTGAGTTATTGCAAGTTTATGAGTCTGTGGAAGTGTGTAAGTCTGTGCAGGTGTGTGAGTTGTTGCAAGTTTATGAGTCTGTGCAAGTGTGTGATTCTGTGCAAGTGTGTGAGTCTGACAGCTGCATCTGATAGACTGGTGTGTATAATATGTGTGTGCCCAAGGCACGGATTTGCTTGCAAAGTGGATAAAGATGGCTGCATTGGTCATGATTCAGTGTAGCTCATAAGCCCCATTCGCACACACACACACACACACTATTAAATAATTCCCTCTGTACAGCATTTCTTTTCCCCATTAGGCTAGTTAACCCCATAAGCAAATCAGCATTTTCAACCATTTTTACTTCTTTCCTTTAAATGTATTAACCCTTTCAGCCTCTAGCTTTGTGTCTTTGCCACCAAAATATTTGTAAAAGCATTACAACTCATAATACCTTTACCTACTTGCCCTTCCAAATCACAGAAAATTTTCTGTCATACGCCTAGGAGTGTTATGACATTGGTAGTCGTATAATTGCTTATAGAGTAATCCATTTGAAAAGTTGGAGGGGCTTACTGAATGGACATTAAGGTGCACAACTGTTCAACTCTTGTTGCTGCAGCAATTGCATCTGGGGCCTTAATAAATAAAGCCCATTATCTCCCGTTGTATATAAAGTATACAGTGTTACTGTACCCACTGCCACTCACTATATAAAGTGATTATCTGTAAGTTCTCTCTGCATAACATGCTTGAGGTGCCAGGAACTGCGGCAATCTTACTTCGTGCAGGGCAGGGTGCAAATTGCAAAATATATGTGTAAGATTGCACCCTGTTTTTGCACTTTGTTCCCTGTCCTACACATAGTAAATAATCCCTTCTGTCCGGTCTCAATATACAGGTATAGGACTCATTATCCAGAATGCTCGGGGCCAAGGGTTTTCCGGATAAGGGGTCTGTAATTTGGATCTTCATACCTTAAGTCTACTAAGAAATTAAGTATGAATTAAACCCAATAGGATTATTTTACATCCAGTAAGGATTAATTATATCTTAGTTGGGATCAAATACAAAGCACTGTTTAATTTTTACAGAGAAAACGGAAATCAATTTAAAAAATCTGAATTATTTGATTAAAATGGAGTCTATGGGAGACAAGCTTTCCGTAATTCGGAGCTTTCTGGATATAATTTGGAGCTTTCTGGATATCTGGTTTCTGGATAACGGATCCCATACCTGTACAAAATTATTTGTAATGGTATGAAAAGCAGTGCCTAGGGGCCACTAAGGGGGACAAAAGTGTATAATAGCACTCAAGCAGATGAAATAGAAATAGCAGGAGAAGAGAGTCGTATGTAGAATACTTCATGCTGAAAAATAGATATTATGAAAAAAATCAGTCACAGTGTTTCCTTTATTTATCTACAAGAATAACAATAATGGCTTTGCTTGATGGAGAAGACACAGTTTATTCTTCATTTCTGAGATTACATTTGCAATGAATATTTCATATTCAGAAAGCCAGCAGGACTCCTGCGGAAGTGGTTATTCTCTGTTTGCAGTAAATAACAGTTGGCTTTGTATAAAGTGACTGCTGGGTGAAGAAAGCTAATGGAAGTTTGTTACTTTAGTGTTTATGGAAATAGGCCGGAAATGGTTTCTGTCAATAGATTTAAGGAGTAAAACACCAGGGTATTCTAGTTTCCCATTAAGACTTTCATTACTTATCAGTTTCTTTTGCTTTCTTCTGTTGGACTGAATTGCAGTACTACATGTTCCTATTTAGCTCTACTTTGACATCTCTAGACTCAGAGGAGAAAACACACACATAGGTGCTTACTTTATTTATTTCAGAGAAATCTGTGTTTTATTTTGTAAGTTTTTATTTACATTTTGTTACAATAACATGAAGAAAGAGAAAGAAAAAAGGAAGGAAGAGTAAGAAATCTGTATATTTAAAGGAATTCATACCATATTTCACTTTAAAGAAATATTTAACTTCTTTTTTTTATTGATGGCGTATTAGTGCCATTAAGCAATAATATCCAGATTTCATGAAATAACATCATTTGAAAGAACAGTGATCTGATTTAAACATAGGCCATTGAATATCTGTTTTGAAAAGCAAATCACTGAAAGGGTGTCTAATATTTTTGCACTCCCTTTTAATAATGCCTTTCCTTCTCCTTTAATTAGAGAGGGCTTTCTGTTTCCTGCTAATACCTTTGACTTGAATTTGACTTGCAACAACAAAAGCTTTTAAAGAATATAACTGTACATGATACACCAGTGCTGTCCACTCTTGGTCTCAAGGGCACTGAGAGATTGGTATCTAAGGGACATCTTTATTATAGTGTGTGAGCCAACATCATCAGGTATGTTGCCCATAGCAACCAATCAGATCATTACTTTTGTTCTCTAACTTGTAGGTGTCTGCTCTAATCTAACTGCTGATTGGTTTCTGTGGGCAACATCACTGGTGATGTTGTTTTACCAGGTCCGGACTAGCAATCTGTGGATTCAGGCAAATGCCAGAGAGGCTGCTGTATATGATTCCATAGACAGTGACTATTTAGTGGGCTGGTGAGGGTCTGTTTGGACCTCTGTGGACCTCTGGGGCCTATTTTGAATCCCAGTCCAAACCTGTGGCTTGCACACTATAATAAATATCTATTCTTACTAAGCTTCATGATTTTAGGATTCAGATAGCCATTAATATTGGTTATTCTAATATGGGACTTGGTAAGGCCGTAGGACATGGAGTTGGTCTTTACCTTTTTGGAAGAACTTTTGTATTAGTCTGTGTTCTGGATATTTGAAGGGCTCCATGAGTTTAATATAAACAGTCGCCACTAATTATATAAGCTGTATTATATACAACTTCTAGACTCCCTGGCTTGGCTTTAACATGCCCAAAAAAGGTGTTAAAGTGAAATATATGGGCTGTGGTTACTGTAGAAAGATATGATCTATGAATACTGTGTGTATTGTAGAATGCAGGGCTACAAATGCAGGACAATTAACTTTAATATCAAGATTCAGAAAAACTGATGTGTCTATCTCCCATGCCAGGGAGTGAGTGCAGGATACTGGCCAACACAGGAACTCATGTGGGTCCTGCTCATTAGAGCTTACAATCTATATTACCAAGGTATTTGAAGGAATGAGGGCATTCAAGAGAACCAGGTATTTTCAAGCTACACGTATGGGATCCCTTACCCACTATCCAGAAAACTCCGAATTACGGAAAGCCCGTCTCCCATAGACTCTATTTTAATCAAATAATTCAGAATTTTAAAACGGATTCCCTTTTTCTCTGTAATAATAAAACAGTACCTTGTAATTGATACCAACTAAGATAAAAAATAATCCTTATTGGATGCAAAACAATCCTATTGGGTTTAATTAATGTTTTATTGATTTTTTAGTAGACTTAAGGTATGGAGATCCAAATTACGAAAAGACCCCTTATCTGGAATACCCTTGGTCCCAAGCATTCTGGATAACAGGTCCTATACCTGTATAAGGAAAGTTGAACTTGGCACTGGGCACATTTAAATTGCATATCCTCTAAAATTCACTGGACGTTCAAATGCAGACACTGCAGTTTTGCAAACATTTTGGGACAGATTTGGGGGCAGATTTGCTAAAACTCCAAATTTCTCTTTTTTTTTGGTTTTAAATTTGACTATATTTGTTTTCCCAAATGTCTATTATTTACTAAAAAAAAGTTGCAAAGAAAAGTTGCTGTGAGAAAAGTCATAAAAACTTGACAATTCTTTTGTTTGCCATGAAAATCCAGATTTTATTGAATTGTCGCGACAATTCGAAAAAGTTTGGATTTTGGGACAAAAAAGTTACGTTTTGAGACAAAAGAAAAAAATGTCAAGGAAAGGGAAGGGACCTTTGCCATTGACTTCTGGCAAATTGTCGAATTCTGTTTTTAGCATTTTCTTTACGACTTTTTGGAGAAAAATTCAAATCGAGTTTAAAATAAAAAATCAATGGTTAGTAAATGAGCCCCTTAATATCAGTGAGTTGAAAATGTGTGTCATGCTTATCATATAAGAACTCCATTGTAGTCCACTGGGAAGTCTGGAAATGAATAGGAGAAATGTAAGTATTTTTGAAACTGCTGGGCTTGGATGTGGGGGCACCAAGGGTTAGGTTACCTTTTGTAGTACGGGGGGGATTTAATTGCATTATAAATACAGCATGTATAACAAATTACCAGTATACAATTTAGAAGCTTTACATCTATGTACCTGTGTGCAAGGCAGGGTACGCAACAGTAAGTCACAAGACTGGGAGCACAGTATAATTTAAGGAACACTTTTGGCTTAGATTCAAAATGGTTTTAAGATATCTGAGCAATTTTCCCCCCAAAACTGCAGGAGAAATCACACATCATAGTCATATATTAGCAAGCACTGAGATTAGAAAAAGAGAGAACTAAATTTATACAGTGGTAATGAATCAGACATGGGGTCTGCATAATGCTGAGCAAATTTGCTCCTACTGCAAACAGTCTTATCAGGTCTTTAGAAAGGAGATGAAAATGTACATGTCCTGTGTGATCAATTTTTAGCCAGTTTTGAAAAATAAAAGCTGTGCATAATTCATAAACATCAGATTATGTTTTGCAGATGATGCTAAAAATAAAAGGTAGAACTGTGATATTCCCTGGGAGATAAATTAGGCATGCTGTACACAAAGCAAAAGCTATTCTGACCTTGATCACAAGATCAGAAAGAAAATATGCATGTAATATTAATACATCTCACATCCTAGAATTGCCAATTCATGACCCAGTAGAACCAGGGCATATTTACACTTTCAGATTGGTCCTCCCAGGGCCAGGCAGAAATCCTGACATCCAGGGCCCACACACCCTGTTAGATGGATCAGTGATAGAAATAAGAAAGACATGAGTAAGATTGAGTTTGTATTGTAGTGGGGCTCACCATAAGATTCTTTGCACCCTCACAGACCTGGATATTTATAAAGCTATATTTTCAGGCTTTCCATTTATAAGGATGTAACTATGTTATGGGAAGCTGCATGTTTTTTTTTTAATAACTGATTCAAGACTTGGGGGTTATGTAGAAACAGTAAACTTTAAATCTTAAGCTGTTTTTATATTTGATTCAGAATTATTCACTTAGGTTCAGTGTATCCTAGAATTCATTTTTTATCCTAGTCTAATTTTAGTTGATGATGTCACGGGGGCAGGGCTATGACGTGGCAATTGGCCTGGTCAGTTTTGCCCAGTTAAAACCGGACAGGTGGTAGCCCTATTTTAGGTTTAAATTCTTTTAACAAGAAGATAATAATACAGGTGTAGGAGCTGTAATTTAGAATGCTCGGGACCTAGGGTTTTCTAGATACGGGGTCTTTCAGTAATATGGATCACCATATTTTAAATCGACTAAAAAATCATTTAAATATTAAAGAAATAAAATATGACTGTTTTGCCACCAATATGTATTTATGCAGCATAGTTACCATGAAGTACAAGGTACTATTTTATTATTACAGAGCAAAATTAAGCCATTTTTTAATTATTTTTTTTTTAATTAAAATGGAGTTTATGGGAGATGGCCTTCCTGTAATTAAGAACTATGGATAATGGGTTTCTGTATAAGGGATCTAATACCTGTATATATCATTTAGGGACCCTAAAATAGTTTATTTGTTGGGTAAAGTAATTTCTAGTTACACAATTTTTTTTTTCGTTATTCTAACTTGTGCTAGTTTAGTATAAACAGATCTTGATTTCTAGCATCCGGGTGTATGAATGCTGTGTGATGTGCTTAGAAGAAATAAGTCCTGTGAGGTAGGTGGAGCCAGGACAGACATTAGAGGGGTCAAAGTTTTAAGTATATATTATAATATTTGCTCATTAGGTGAGGTTGCAAAACAAGCAGATCTTTCCCCCATATGCCTATTTAAGGGGGGCGATGTTGGGCTGATTTGATTGTTTGACCCTAGGGGATCACAATGACAAGGAAACAGGCCATCAGGGTGTGGACCACATCAGTGAGCCCAATTTTTGCCCAGATATCTGTTAGGTAGGCCTGTAGTAGGGCCCCATACATAGGCAGATAAGTGGCCAAATCAAGGGATAAAATTGGCAGCTTAAACTTGCCTGTGTATGGCCACCTTTGGACAACAGAAATTTTATAAAAAGATAAAAAAATATATATATTTCACTTAATTCATCATTCAGGTTTGGTCTAGAAGACATATAAGGAAGAACAATTTGTGGTAAAATGAATAAACCTGGAGAGCATTTTTTCAAAAGCTATGGGGAGAGGCTCATATCATGCAATAATCTGGAATGGAGTGAGAGTTGTTGCTGTGGAGAGGTTGCACTATAGAACACAATACCTCCACATTGCCAAATTGGTTAGGTAGGAAATTACTTGACAGTGCACCAATGAACACATTGCTTTGCATTACTGGGCAGCGGGGAGTGCTCATCAGAATTCCCTTTTCCTTCTTTTATACCTGTGCCAGATAGGTACAGTTAGTATGAATATTATTATAGTTTGATAACAATATTGCTTTTTCATAATGAGTTTATTTACTAATTCTGATACTTCATTTTAGTTTTGGGGTTTGAATCACCTGCAAATCGTGATCAAAAGTGAGATCTGATCTTCTCCAAAAGCCTGACGGAATGTCTTCAGTAGAAAAGAACTCTCCTGTGCCATCAGGTCAGATCTTTCAAAAATTAAGATGTTTTGACATTTTAGACAAGTAAGAGTTTCTAGTCAGTAAGTTGTACTGTTCTGTATTGATTGCAAATAGAAAACGTGTATACTTCATGATAAAATGATTTCAGTACTTTATCCTTTTGGTAATTGTAGAGGTTTGTTTATTCTGAACTGTTTATTTTCAGTATGATGATATTGTTGCAAATTATAGTAATATTTTGGGACAATATTATATTGATATTCTGTTCTATTATAATATAAAAATAACTTATATGTAAGGTTTTACTAGCCTAGTTTTAGTGTTAAAAAGCCCATGCCTCCATTTTACTGACTGGTTGGCCAAAGCCTTGTTTATTATCTCCCATACCACTCCTGAATTGTTGTATAGGGGCATGGCCTAGTGGGCAGGGGCTGGTATTAGCATGAGATGATTGCAGTGTTCTTCTTAGGCCTTTTTTTGCAGTTATTACCCGTCACATTTTTTAAGCTGCCTTGCTCTAATTCCACCCCAACCTCAACTGCCTTAATTGAATGCATGTTATAGAAGCCGGTAGGACATCATGCAATTACAGAAGTGCACCTACCAGCTTTTGAATAAATGCTCAGTGTTTGAGCTGCATTATTACTTATTTATTTATCTTTTTAATGGGCTTATGACCAGTCACATGGGTGCAGTAATATAATACTCTAGTAAAAAAACTTAGCAGATACATTTTCTAGTATGCTCATATCCTGGAAGCAGAGGCACCATAAAACCATTGTACAGGTATCGGACCCCTTATCCGGAAACCCGTTATCCAGAAAGCTCCGAATTACGGAAAGGCTGTCTCCCATAGACTCCATTTTAATCAAATAATTCAGAATTTTAAAACTGATTTCCTTTTTCTATGTAGAAGTAAAACAGTACCTTGTAATTGATCCCAACTAAGATATAAATAATCCTTATTGGATGCAAAACAATCCTATTGGGTTTAATTAATGTTTTATTGATTTTTTAGTGGACTTAGGGTATTAAGATCCAAATTACGGAAAAACCCCTTATCCGGAATACCCTTGGTCCCGAGCATTCTGGATAATGGGTCCTATACCTGTACCATTAATATTTCCCTTTGATATGCTCAGGCTGGGACAGTTTTAAGATATAATGACTATTTTTATGTACCGTTTGTTTTGATATCCTGCCGTGATGGCCTACATAAACACAGGGAACAACATTCTCTAAGACATTTCTTCAGAAGCCATCTGTTACCCAAAGATTGGAATGCTCTGTCTACATAATCTCTCTCAGTCACATCCCATACTCTACCCCTTATCCTTTTCATAAAGTAGACCACACCTGTCTCTGCCTTTGTTAACATGAATGGTACCACAAAAACAGGACTGCAGGAAAAGATGCCCTCCTCTGCTTCTAGGTAGCAAATTATCTTATCTACCTTTATATATTGTGTATAATTCAGCTTGTTACCTTGAAGAAAATAAAAGAAATAGCAAGGGCTCACATCAAGCAGCATGTTGACAAGAAAAAGCAAAATAGTTTTATAGTTAATTATGCCTGTTTTATCTCTAGTAATAATATTTAATTACGCTTATGAGAATATGATGTGAAAATGCTTTTTATTTCTTTTGTCGCCTTAGGCATTGCTGTTTTCACATGTTATTAAACCAGTAAATATATGTTTATTTCTTATTGTTAGAGGTATTCGCGGCACTAAAGAAAGCATTAAAACAGCAATTTTGTCTGCATAGAAAACAAGCCGTTAATTAGCATTTTTAGTTTAATGCCAACTCGGACTGGAATTACGTTCAGCTGTGTCGCTTCTTTTGCTTTGGCTTTATGGCTCAGCTTCAGATAATTGTGAGAAAATATCCAGAATGCCATTTATAACAGTTTTGCTTTTAAAAGCCCATAAGAAAGTTTTGTTGTTTTAATTTCTCCTCCTAGAGCCAGGAACCAGTAGCCTCCTCTATTTCTTTTTCTGGAGGCAAACCTTAATGTGGTTCCCACAACTTCAAGAGCAGGGTACTTAATGTACCAATGAACATCACTACCTAACAAAACGTATTCGGATTTTAGCCGTTTTGACACATAGTAAATCTCAGAGATTTTAGCGCAGCCTTGTGGCTTCTGGGCACCGAAATTCTAAATCTGGCGTTGATCTTTGGGAACCCCTAACCTAATGCCTTGTCAGGAAGCAGTGGAAGCTTAAGGATACCTTTGTATCAATAGATGCAACTATGCGATATTTGGGTTGAGAGGTAGGAAGGACTGAGTGGTGCCAAGCAAAACTATACGGAAGCGCAAAGAAAGCATGTTGACCCAAGTGCATTTAATGTAAGGGTTTTAATGCCCCACTGACTGTGGGAAAATTTGCACAAATGCAACTGTGCTTGTGATGGTACATGACCCCTTATATATCAAGAAAAATATGTCTATAGGAGTATCTGAAATTTAAATGAAAAATGCCCCAGTTACTCCCCTTAGAATAAACAGAAAAATACAACTAGAGTATTATTTACTCTAAAACCTCAAACTGTACCTGACTGGATTTTACATTTCACCACCATTACACTTTTTTATTGTCCTACCAATTTCTCAAACATTTACCCCCTTGTACCTAGTTATTCAAATGCATTTTAAAATGGTGTTTTAAATATTTAACGGAGCAAAACCATGTTCTGCCTGCCATGTAAGAATTATTCTTTTATTTCTACTTCTCCTGTTTTATACCTGTTTAACCCTTGTTTGGTAATAAGTTATGTATTAGTATTAAAGACACACCTAACTGATGATGATTTGGATTAATATATGTATGTTAACTATGTTAAGATGTTATCAGTGTGGGTGAGAGCATATAGGGTGTAGGTAGTATTGTTATATGAAATGTTAGCTAATGTTACAGATACATACCTCCCAACTGCCCCGATTGTCACGGGACAGTCTCGATTTTAACAGCTCAGCCTGCAGTCCTGGACTCTTACTAAAAAGTCCCTAATTTCCCTTTGATCTCCTGCACTGAACGCCAAAAAAGATACAAAGTTTTTCAAACCTAATTAGATAAGTAGCTTTTGGCAGAAAGCTCAGAATACTCAACACCTGCACTGAGATACAATTGTAACTAATAAGCTAAATAGGTCTCTTGAGGGAACTGAGACTCGCAGCTTAAAGGGGAATTTCATCTTTTTTAGCAAAACTGTAATAACACATAAAACAAGACCCCAGAACCCCCAGAAATGTGTTCAAACTTTACAAAACCTGCCCAGTTTTGCAAAATGGGAATGGTATTTAGGGAGTGTGGTCACAAAAATGGGCACAGCAAAGGTGCGAGTGCTAGACATGTACCTCTTCTGTTACATACTCCCAGGCTAACCAAGGCCAGCCAGGTATCCTGGCACTGGCTAATATATTTGGATACCGTAGTTAGCTGCCCTGGGTGCTTAATTGGCTTGCTATTTGTTATTGCTTAGTTCTCTATAACATTCCCTGGCTAGAGGTCATATTCTCTGGTTGGTTGGGGGGGGGAAACAAAAAGATGGGTGGACCTATAAATATTCACATTAGGGAGATGTATTTACATTGGTAGGTCGGACAATTCTGCCATTGTCCTGTTTCTGCTAAACAATGTGGTGATAGATGTATTCATCCCATGTACAAAACAGATGGTTTGGGGGAAGGCAAGCAGAATTTATGGATTTATAGAAGAAGAATGGAAAAAAAGCCTAAAAGATGTATAGATTATTATAACTGGGGGGATTTCACATAAAACAAGTTGTACTGTATATGTTCAGTATTATTCTCTGTGTCATAATTTTAGCTTTATTCTGCTGTATCCGGATCAGCCTCTCAGATACTCTGTCCCTGTGTCTTGTAACCTAAACTCTGTTAGTCTATTGCCTGGAAACTGTACCTGCACATATGGCAAGAGCAAAATGACTGCTGTGGTATGAAAGCTTTTGGTGTACTGAAGCTGCATTCTAGTTCTGTTACAGCTGCTTGACTGGGAACATACTGCACACACTATAATAGCTTCTTCCACAAGGATAACTCCCATCTGTATATTAACTGCTGACATATCCACACAAAGGATTAACTGCAATACACATATTATTTCTTCAAAGAAGCCATTCCTTGTGCAGAAATTCTCCTGTCTTGTTCGTTGCAGGGATGGCATTTACGAGGGCGAGATCCTCCTTTGTTGCTTATGTAAGTCCCATAAGCTCGTCTTTTTATAAAGTAACACCTGCTTAATCACAGCTGGACCCTATGGAGCAGCCAGCACTTTGTATTTTTATCTTTCTATCCTCATGCTGTGGATACCCCAGAGTCCAATACAGTAGTTAAATGTAATGCCAAAAGGGGTCCGTGGAACTGCAGTGTTTGCACATTTTAGAAAACGTGCCTTGTTCCTTATCTGGTCATTTTAATTCACTTGTTTATTAAAGTAACACTGTTATAAACAAAAAAAAAAAATGCACACCCAATTATAAATGCAAGAAGATAACTAACATTTAAAAAAGAAGAACACTGGGTTGACAGTATCCCTTTAATGTGCTAATTCTAAACAAATCTCTTTTTTTCATTCTCTATTTTTCCTAAATTGAAAGCTTTCAAAAAGTGTTTTTCTGTTATTGTTGCAGTGGAATTCAACTTGTTGAACAAGGGAGCTAATGTGAGCTAAGCATGGCTTAGATGTCAACAATTAATGAAATAAAACATATGGTTTACAGTTGATTAACTCCATAAATATCTGCCACCTTAACAGACCATTTTGATTGGAGTTTATTTAAGCCATATAAGAAAATCATTCTTTCAAATCATTATTGGCAGTATCTATTTATTTTCTGAATGAAGGTCACTTTGACAGGTGAAGAGAAAATCTAAAGAAAAGGTATGCTTCTTACAAACTGTAAAGACAGCCAGCAGGATACCACTGACATATATGATAAGGATCACTCAGGGTCAGTGGCTGGTATAATTGGCATGGTCATACATTCCTTTGTTTAGCCATGGAACAAATATATATCACTTTGAGGAACATACCAACAGGGGTTTAGACAGAAACACATGCCATTATCTGTAAAATTGGTCTGTGCAGTTGTGCTCTGCCCTGTATTTATAAATATAGGGGATAATGCACCCCCTATTGTAAAATATAAGGATGTGAGAGGTTGAAGGTGGTTTTATATAAATCATGGAACTTCAAGATGACTTCTAATATCCTCTTCTTGTACAACGGGTGGGTACATTATTTTTTCAATACACAATTTTAGTGAGTCATGTGACCCAGAGGACATCACTAAGCACCTACTATAACTTATGACATTACTAAGCACTGTTTATAACTGTATATTTTATAGGATGTTTATTGCTTTTGCCTATTAGATTTCTATACCCTATGGGATGCTAGATTTTCACTTTTATACCCACTGCATCTAATCTTCTCTTAAAAGGGACCAAAATTTATTTCCATCATGTTAGTTGAGCAAAATAAACTTTACTTACACCATATAAATAAAATAAATCTTGTTTCCTACAGTCTTGGAATTACACAATCACAGCAAGTAGGCAGGCACTATTTTGTGGACACTGTTAGTAAGTCAAGTTTTACACCATGCCAAAATTTTGTGTATGTAATAACATGGGGGACCAGATGCCCAGGCCCATGCACTGGCTACACAGTTAGATGCTGAGGAGAGAGGGGAAAGTGAGATGTGCAGTAACATCTAGGAAGTGCTGAATGGGAAGCTAAAGTTATTGTCTGCCCCACCTCTATGCCTTAGGCATAGAGGCGGAGAAGGCAATATATAATTGACAGCTGGAATTTTATATGCCTTTATAATGGGTTTGGATGTGTTAATAAAAATGGAATCTGGGTTTCATGTTTAATTTGGAAAGGGCTTTTATTATAGAGCTTTTTATGTCTGGGTGACAGGTCCACCTTAAAGGGATTGTTAAATTAACTTCTAGTATATTGCAGAGTGTGCTATTCTGAGACAATTTGCAATCGATAATTTTTTATTATTTGTGGTTTTTATAATATTTTGCTTTTTGTTCAACGGCTCTACAATTTTGAATTTTAGCAACTATCTGATTGCTAAGGTCCTAATTACCCTAGCAACCAGGCAGTGGTTTAAACAAGAGTGAGAAATATTAATAGGAGAGGCCTGGATAGAAAAATAAGTAATAAAAAGTAACAATAATAATTAAATTGTAGCCTTAAAGAGCAATAGTTGTTTTGTCACTTTGTCATTTGAAAGCTGAAAATACATAATTAAAAAATAAAGACCAATTGAAAATTTCCAAGAACTATCCATTCTATAACATACTAAAAATTAACTTAAAGTTGAACCACATCAGTAAATCAGCCTCTTAATACTTATCCTTATATTCTTACTTATATATTCTTATATAAATAGTTTATTAGTGTTCCCACAGAGCTGCTAGTCTTTCCCAAGCTGAGCTGAATCTTGTTTTCGGGTAATAAATTCTAAGACCTTGTAAGGGCAGCTAAGTTTTTTGCAGCTTTTAAAATATTCATAAATTACACTGTGCTTAAATTTCTTATAGTAACGTGCATTTAAATTCAGTATATGATTTTTTTTTATCTACTGTTCAAGGACAGCACAGATAGAAGAAAATTGAAAAGACAGCTACCATGTAGTATCATTTATTTGCAATACATAATTATATATATATATTTTTTATTTAAAAGCTATTTTAATTCTCAAGTGATAGCTGAGTAATGTGAACAAACGGCAATTCCATAGAGTAAAAAAATAAATGTCAGCTTTCATCGGGGGAAAATGGGTAGAGGCTTTGTTTTGCTCATTAAAACTGCTAAGTCATAAAGGAAATGTTCACATCCTGTTTATGACACAATTCTAATTGGGGAATTTAAACAACCGAGCAATAGACATGTGCATGTAAATTGTATTTCATTCTAAACCCCTACCCAAATACATTATATGCGCATACAGTGGAGGAAATAATTATTTGACCCCTCACTGATTTTGTAAGTTTGTCCAATGACAAAGAAATGAAAAGTCTCAGAACAGTATCATTTCAATGGTAGGTTTATTTTAACAGTGGCAGATAGCACATCAAAAGGAAAATCGAAAAAATAACTTTAAATAAAAGATAGCAACTGATTTGCATTTCATTGAGTGAAATAAGTTTTTGAACCCTCTAACAAAAAAAGACTTAATACTTAGTGGAAAAACCCTTGTTTGCAAGCACAGAGGTCAAACGTTTCTTGTAATTGATGACCAAGTTTGCGCACATTTTAGGAGGAATGTTGGTCCACTCCTCTTTGCAGATCATCTCTAAATCCCTAAGGTTTCGAGGCTGTCTCTGTGCAACTCTGAGCTTGAGCTCCCTCCATAGGTTTTCTATTGGATTAAGGTCCGGAGACT
The DNA here is from genome assembly GCF_000004195.4 of Xenopus tropicalis. NCBI lineage: Eukaryota > Metazoa > Chordata > Amphibia > Anura > Pipidae > Xenopus > Xenopus tropicalis. The sequence goes on from NC_030682.2 coordinate 37,910,143, forward strand.
GACTAGGCCACTCCATGACCTTAATGTGCTTCTTCTTGAGCCACTCCTTTGTTGCCTTTGCTGTATGTTTTGGGTCATTGTCGTGCTGGAACACCCATCTACGACCCATTTTCAGTTTCCTGGCAGAGGGAAGGAGGTTGTCGTTCAGGATTTCACGATACATGGCTCCGTCCATTTTCCCGTTAATGCGAATAAGTTGTCCTGTGCCCTTAGCAGAAAAACACCCCCAAAGCAAAATGTTTCCACCCCCATGCTTGACGGTGGGGACGGTGTTTTGGGGGTCATAGGCAGCATTTTTCTTCCTCCAAACACAGCGAGTTGAGTTAATGCCAAAGAGCTCTATTTTGGTCTCATCAGACCACAGCACCTTCTCCCAGTCACTCACAGAATCATTCAGGTGTTCATTGGCAAACTTCAGACGGGCCTGCACATGTGCCTTCTTGAGCAGGGGGACCTTGCGAGCCCTGCAGGATTTTAATCCATTGCGGTGTAATGTGTTTCCAATGGTTTTCTTGGTGACTGTGGTCCCTGCTAATTTGAGGTCATTAACTAACTCCTCCCGTGTAGTTCTAGGATGCTTTTTCACCTTTCTCAGAATCATTGACACCCCACGAGGTGAGATCTTGCGTGGAGCCCCAGAGCGAGGTCGATTGATGGTCATTTTGTGCTCCTTCCATTTTCGAACAATCGCACCAACAGTTGTCACCTTCTCTCCCAGCTTCTTGCTAATGGTTTTGTAGCCCATTCCAGCCTTGTGCAGGTCTACAATTTTGTCTCTGACATCCTTGGACAGCTCTTTGGTCTTTCCCATGTTGGAGAGTTTGGAGTCTGCTTGATTGATTGATTCTGTGGACAGGTGTCTTTTATACAGGTGACTAGTTAAGACAGGTGTCCTTAATGAGGTTGACTAATTGAGTAGAAGTGTCTAACCACTCTGTGGGAGCCAGAACTCTTAATGGTTGGTAGGGGTTCAAAAACTTATTTCACTCAATGAAATGCAAATCAGTTGCTATCTTTTATTTAAAGTAATTTTTTCGATTTTCCTTTTGATGTGCTATCTGCCACTGTTAAAATAAACCTACCATTGAAATGATACTGTTCTGAGACTTTTCATTTCTTTGTCATTGGACAAACTTACAAAATCAGTGAGGGGTCAAATAATTATTTCCTCCACTGTATGTACATAACCAAAGAAATATATCATATTTGTTGCTCTATTGTTAGAGTTTGGCATATACAGGTATGGGACCTGTTATCCAGAATGCTCAGGACCTGGGGTTTTCCAGATAAGGGATCTTTCCTTAATTTGGATCTCCATACTTTCAGTGTACTAAAAAATCATACAAACCTTAAATAAACCCAATAGCATTGTCTTGCCTCCAGTAAGCCATCATGTCCTAATTGGGATCAAGTACAGGTATGGGATCCGTTATCCGGAAGCCCATTATCCAGAAAGCTCCGAATTACGGAAAGCCTGTCTTCCATAGACTCCATTATAATGAAATCATTCAAAATGTTTAAATTGATTTCCTTTTCCTCTGTAATAGCAAAACACTACCTTGTATTTGATCCCAACAAAGATATACTGTAATTAATCCTTATTGGATGCAAAACAATCGTGTTGGGTTTATTACTGATTTTTTAGTACAACTACGGTATGGAGATCTAAAATACGGAAAGACGCCTTATCCGGAATACCCTTGGTCCCGAGTATTCTGGATAATGAGTCCTATACCTGTACAAGGAAGTGTTTTTTTTTTCTTACACAGAACCAGGAAATAATTTTTAAAATTTGAATTATTTTATTTTTATTTGAGTCTGTAGAAGAAGAAAGTCCCATAATTAGGCGTTTTCTGGATAACAGGTTTCCGAATAACAGATCCCATACCTGAATAACCTGCAATCTCCTGTCCAAACTGGACCAACAACATAAACACAATCCCTGTCCTCTGATCAGCTAGATTGCATTCACTCCACCCCAGAAGCACAACACAGCCACACAATAATAAAAGAGGTTCTTACTTTACAGTAAATGACAGGCTAGTGTGAGTTTGAGTCATTTGTTGTACTAGTATGGTACTAGTGCTATAGCTTCTGTTATTCAGAATGCTTAGGGCCTGGGGTTACCCGGAGAAGGGCTGTTTGGTAATCTTAAGGACCATTCTTAAGGTTTAATGAAAAAAGAATGGAAACATTGAAACATAGGTTTTAAACTATGCAGTTACCAATAGCAACCAATTTTTGATAATCTATTACAAATTAGAAAATAAAAGACAAGATCTAATATGGTTACGCAAGGTAACTGCGACATATTATCTGTTTAAACTAATCAGCTCCACTGTTTTATTACAGTTTATCAATTAACGGGGAGGGTCGAACCTGAGTCTGCTGCTGCTGAGGCACCACATTCTTACACACCTTGTACTGAAAAACATAAGTATAGGTATTGGACCTTTTATTCAAAATGCTCGGGACCTGGGGTTTACAGTATAAGTGATTTGGATTACCATACTTTAAGGCTACTAAAACTCACTTAAACATTAAATAAACCAAATAGGATTCCCCTCTACTAAGGATTAATTATATCTTAGTTAAGATCAAGTAAAAGGTATTGTATTATTAAATAAGGAAAATAAGGAAATAGGTTTTACATTTTTTAGTTATTTTATAAAATGGAGTCTATGGGAGATGGCCTTCCCATAATTCGAAGCTTTCTGGATTATGGGTCTCCAGAGGACAGATACCATACCTGTATAGCAATTTATATACTTCATAGTCCCACAACCTGTAAAAACTTTTTGTTATAAAACTCCTTGGTGAATTTTTATACAGTGGAAGGCATATTTATCAGACTCTGAATTTGTGAATTTTCGAGTTATTTAAGTTAGAAAAGACTCAAAAACTGACCAGATTTGAATAAATCGCATTTTACTGATTATTTTCAATGAGTTTTCCACTGTGGAACGCACTGCCATCTTGGATTTGTTTACAGGCATTTAAACCAGGCAGAGAGAGAGTATCAAGCAACAAGAAAGCACAAGGAAAGAAGAAAACTTTGCTATAATTATTCTGCTGGCATGTCTGGAGTTAATGGAGTGCTTATTGGTCATTTTCCAGTGATCCTACTGGTATATTGCATTAATGGGGTGCTTACCGGCCATTTTTCAGTGATCTTACTGGCTTGTATAGGATATAGGACTTCTTATTGCCCATTTCTAAAGTGATTATACTGGCACAGCTGGGGTTAGTTTGCTGATCCATTTTCTGTACTAATTATATTGGCACAACTGGGTTGTTTTGGTAAAATGGGTGTGATATTTATGGGTTATAAACTCCAGGCTTCCCTCTGTGGGGTCTACTGTATGTTATACCATTGATATCCATCTTTTGAATGCTCTCTCTCATTTCTCTGTCTCTATGGTCAACTGTCTCTAAGTATAAACAAATTTGCTCTGTATATTAAATATATAGTAAATGTATCCCGTTTTGTAAAATAATAGGATGGAGGAGACAAGGCTGAAGGCAAAGTGGTATACAGGTCATGAAACTCTGAGGTGACTTTTAATATCTTCATATTTTAGGACAGGGGGTTATTTATTATAATACACAAGTTTTAGTGAGTCATGTGACAGAAATTACATCACTAAGCACCAGTTATAAATGATGACATATATATAGCACTTAGTGATATATATATATAAATTAAACATATTTAATATTGTTGGACAAACTGATAAAGCAAATTCTCTGGCATTAATGTGCAAGTTATAATATTTGATTAGTGTTGTGTAAACGCAAAAGGCACATTTCTCTGCAAAGTTTTGTCATTTTTCGATAACATTAAAGATTTCAACTCCAACAGGGTTTAATGGTTCTTACAGGAAACAGAATGTGGTTCATTATCCTGATAATAGCTTATGTTATACTTATTATTGCCTGAGCTGACTTTCTGCGAATACCGACTGTTCAATCAAAATTGTGTTTTCGCGTTTGTGATTTGGTTATCAACATAATGGCTGTTTCCTCTCAAATGGATTTTCTGAAAACATTTATGTTTAAAAAAAAACAAAACACATCCGAGCATATCCAGTACTTTGTTTCTCAAAATAGAAAGGAGGAATTAAAGGTAAAATAAATATATCAGCAAACAGTGTGTAAAGCTGTAAGCTAGAGGTAATTAAAAACAAATTTAGAATAAGTGCAGGCAAAGTGACAAATAAAGGTTTTTTCATGTTGATTTTATTATGTGTAGGATGGGCCATATTCCCCTGGCTGTGCTTTTACAGCGTGCTCTAGTTCTGCTCTGCTGGCAGCCAGTAAAGAGTGCCCTAGATTAGGCTCTATAAACAGTGCAATCGATATGCTGCTAGCAGTATGTGCACCTGACAGCCTATACCTGACTGGCCAGTAAAAATAGCTCAAATGTATTACAACAAACAATTCTTTTGATACCTTTCATGTCTCAAACACACTATTGAGTTCACAAGACCAATCTGGAGTGAAACTGGAGTAATACTGTATGTGTGTGCCAGAAAATCATTAAAGGAGAAGGAAAGGTAAAAAATAAGCTTTATCAGAAAGGTATATGTCAATACAGCCATAAGCACTCACCAAAAAGCTTCACTGAGTCCTCTATCAAAAGAAACACAGGATTTCTTGTCTTTTTTTGTAAACATGATGTTCCATTGTCTGACTCTCAGAAACATCCATAATTCCTGTGGCCAGAGTCTGCCCAGCTCTCATCTTTCTCCTCTTTCCTGCTCCTCTCTCCCACAAGAATACTAAGAACTCCTTCCCCCCTCCCTTAGGAATGTGTGATCTCAGCTATAATGGCTACACTGCAGGCAGGAAGCTACTTAAAATGGCAGTTGCTGTCAGAGAAAGCTTCTAAAGCTGTTTACGTGGGTATGGTAATGGTTTCTGCAGAATAAATATATTGTTTTAGGTGGCACTAATGTGGCAAATCTATTGGCAGTAAAATGCCAAAACGACTTTCCTTCTCCTTTAAATTCAAAAGCTATTTAGTCAGTTTAACTACATCTTAATTTGGTGTTATTAACTCAAGAAAAATGAAGTCAATAAGCTCCAATTTCAAATTGCTGTAACTTGTACAGTACTCTGGATTTGTATGGAGTAATGTTGTACTCCAGATATATTAAAGTGTTGTTCTAGAACCTGGCTATTCTTGACTGGACAATGTATGGCCCAAAGTCAGTGCCTTCACTCACATAAAAGCTAAAAAAAATCCCATTGTCTGAGACTGTGATCAGGCTAGTCATCAGATTTGCCCAGTTTGGACATCCACTTGAGTGACCTGACCAAATGAGTAGATCTTGCAATTTTGACCAGCTTTAGACTGTTTCTATGGCAAAATATGAGCCAATTCCTTTATTTCAGATAAATAACCACTTATGATCCAGCATCAAAAAGAATTCCGCATTGGAAATAAATCTCTTATACATACTACAGTTATTGGGGAAAAAAGGAAACTTAAAAATGTGATCTGGTAATGAATATCTTTCAAAAAGAAGCTAATTCCAATGATTTGAAACCTAATTAGGAATTAGGATCCGGTTCGGTATTTGGCCGAATCCTTTACGAAGGATTTGGGGTTTCGGCAGAATCCAAAAAAGTGGATTCGGTACTTCCTTATACAAAATACATACATACAAAACATACTTAAATAAAAATATAGGTACTTTGGATCACACACCATAAGTTTTCAAAAAATGTTGTAGAAGATGCTTAAGCTTCTTGTCTCTTGCTGCTACTGTAGGATTTCAGAATTCCATAAACTTGATTCAAAAGTCTTTTACTTAAAGAGCCTCTCCATTTTTCCCACATGCTGAGGGCCACAACTACAACTTGTCACATAATTCAGGTTTCGCATTACATGTGACAAGATGTCTCACCTTGTAGCTGTTATTCGACTGAAAAGACTTCACACTCAAACCATCACAAAGAAACTCACACTTTTTGCACTGTCAATTCCCTTGGCTGTTATCATTGGCAACTGACTGAATTGAACTTCTATAACTAGGTGCAATAAGGTTTTTTTTCCTAAAAAAATGCAGGATGGACTGAAGCGAAGATAGAAAGTGCTGTAAGTGACTGCTGTGGCTTGTTTTTGTAAATATTAAAGGAGAACTAAAGCTTAACAAGGTAATAGGATAGAAATGCTGCACATTATGTTTTGGGCTTCTGTACCAGCCCAAGGCACCCACAGCCCTTTAGCAGGGAAGATCTGTGCCCCCATCTTCTTTTCTGCTGAATCACTGCACATGTTCTGTGCCGCTGTCATTTACCTAAACTTACAGACCTATTTAAAATATACTGTATATACTAGGGGTTCAGCCAAGATTCGGCCTTTTTCAGCAGGATTTGGATTTGGCTGAATCCATTGTGAACTCGAATCCTTAATCCGAATCCTTAAAATCATGTGACTTTTTGTCACATAAAAAAGAAAGTTGGAATTTTTTTGCCATGTGCTGGGTGCACAGTTCTCTTTGCTCCTTGATTGTCTTCATTTGCTTATGATTCAGATTCAGTTCGGTATTTGCCCAAATCTTTCATGAAGGATTCAGGGTTCAGCCAAATCCCAAAATAGTAGATTTGGTGCATCTCTAGTATATACAGAATATAAATATCATGATATAAGGCTGATTAGTAATTCTCTTTACATGGCCGCTCACACACCAGTGCATTCGGCATTAGAATTTAATAACCATCCCTATAGCATTAGCTTCTATGACAGGTGAACCTTATGTTCTACTTGATGATTAGCAACGACCCCTAAGCTTAGTTTCTCAGCAGCTGCCCAGGGCACACTGAGTATGTGCAGTATCACTGACAATTCACTATGGAGAGCTCCTGTGACAAATTTGAAGGCCTGGATCATTACTGTTATAGAGATGCTGGTGCAGTAAGCTCAAAATATAAAATATACCATTTCTAGCTATATTCCTTTTAAAGGTTTAGCTCTTCTTTAAAGAACTAGTAACATAAAGTCTGTCAGTAAAATATAAAGCTGTTCATCATTCTGGAACCTTGGCTGCAAAATGTTATTTGCTATGTGCAGATTTTGAATGTAAAGGCAATGGAAATGCATTTTGGGTGTTTTGTGGCAAAAAGAGGGCAACATAACTTCCTGACTGTCAAAGAAGTTTTAAGATAATACAAAAAATGTTTTATGTAAAATATTTGTATCCGTTCATCTGCCACTTACAAATAAACTATTTCTTGGCTACAAATATCCTGTTTAAGCATAAAAAAGGTTTTCATTCTGGAGCTTTGTAGAGAGCTGTGGATTGCATTCCACCCCTGTTTATCTTCTTATGTAAGAGCTAAACCCATTGTATTCTACAGAGCTTATCTGTTTTGTGCTGTATGAACATGTGCCTTTTTGCCCTTTTCAACTTGATTCGCTGCCTCCATGGCTGCTCAGCAGCTTATTCATATAAACTGTAGTAGTGTTTCTGAAGCAAATAGTTTAAAGCAAGGTAAAAGTACATTATATTTAAATACATATAAAATCCATTCAGTTTTGGTTTTGTGCCTTTGTGACTTATAATATCCTTGTATTTTACAATAGGGATGCATTAATCAGTAAGTAAAAAATAGGGATGCACCAATTTCACTTTATCAATATTAGGCTGATTACTGAATCTTCCACAAAAGATTTGTCTGAATCGTGAACTGAATGAATGAATTTTAAGGCTTTGGATTCCGTTTTGCCTGGCTCTTGCATTTGGCCTAGTCTGATTCCTGCTGTAAAAAGCTCCGTTTTGGCCCAAACTGAACTGAATCTGGGATTTGGTGTATCGCTAAGAAAAAGACGGGCTTAAACAATGTTAGACTGCAAAAGAGGGCAAGAAACTGTGATGTCATGGCCCCGCCCACAATGTTACAGCCCCGCCTCTTCCCCCACCTCCTGTGACATCACCCCGCCCGGCTAAGAAAGCCGGCAGAGGTGGCAACCCTAGATTCAAGACTGGGTTGGACATAATAAGGCGATACAGTATAAGTAATTTGTTAAACAATATTGGAAGTAGTTGATCTGTGTGACTATGTTTGTTCCCCTGTATAGTGGAATAGGCTGCTGGCCTTTTTGTAATTATTATATTGTCCACAGGAACTTCTTGTGGTTGTTCTTGAAATTTTAACATTTGATTGACTATGCAACTATAGAATGGAGCATTTGTCCCTTAAGGGTAATAATAATATTGTTTAAATCATTCAGTATCACACGCTTGATTCAGTTCCAGTTACATGACATTTAATGAAAATGTCATCTTTCTCAACATCTAATTAATCCTGGAACACATTCAATTTTTACCAACTTGAAAGAGAATAATACATTTCTATTCTCATAATATTATACCACCCCATAATTTTTCACTAATAGGGAATATCTTCTCATCAAAAATGTTTAGCAAATAGTACGACTTGTAAAATGCATTTTTCCAGCTGGAGCACTTATCTAATTTATTTGCTGTCTGAAGGAAAAAAGGGCAAAAGCCATCTGCATTATGTAACTAACTTTTTCTAGACAGCTTGCAGCTGGTTTGGATTAAACATTGTCAGAAATCTATTTTTACTTCTGCTGGTTTCTTTTTCAGAATCACACTTCCAAAGCACATTGTGTTTATATTAATAAATGATATATTGGTGACAGCAGAAAGAGACATATGTGATCGTCAGATACAGAAAAATTGACTTCATCTAAATTTGGTGCTTGTATTTGAACACTTAAAACTTCTGTTTTTGGATTTGCCTTTACAAAGGGCTTTTAGTAGTAGTTGCACATTTTATTCTTTTGCTATATATATATATTTGCCTTCATTTTATACCATTTTTGTGGCGCCATATGGTTATTGTATATATTCATTCATATCATAACATAATATTTGGGTATAACTTGTACAGGGTAGCAGAAGTTCAAAAAAAATGTAAGGTAAGTTTTTGCAAGTGGATTTGCCTGTTTTGAGGCTTGTATGCAAAATCATTCTAAAGGGTATATCTATAGACCATAGTAGTTGGTTTACTTGAGCCATTGCGTTTTAGTAGAGAGGCTGTACATATTTACACAGACAACTTATTCCAAACAAAACTTTTGGCTATATCTAACACAGATAGAATACAATAAAATAATAAAACATTGAAACAGTGGCTAGGTTTTTAGCATTAAAAGAAATGAAGCTTTTTGCTGTATCCAGAAAACTTAAGATTTTACCACTTTAGGACCTCTAAGGACCTAAATAGTATGTGTTGCGGTATGAGGTTTACAATTAAATATAATCTCACTGAATGGATCTTGACAGCCAATCTATTCCCTCTGTATTCTCACTCTGCCAGAATTAGCTTTTTAAACTACACAGTGGGTAAGGCAGTAGATTTTGATTTTCTGTTGCTTATTGTTGTTTTGCACTCCATGTACTATTGTATTTATTGTGACCTAACTAGAAGCAAGATGTGCTTTCAAGCCAAGTGCAACATTCCTGTAAGGCACCTATGCCTATAAGCTCAACCAGGACAATTCTATTGCTTCCAACAATTTGAACCTAAAGGGACACTATCAAAAAAATATAGGTTACATTTCTGCCTAAGAACCATATGTGATATTTAGTAAAGTAAGTATGCATGAACATGTGCAGCTGTAATTGCAATTTATTCCAATAAGGTAAAAAAACAGCTGATTGTGAATTCAATGTTTAGCATGTTTCTCGAAGTGGATTTCCATTTGGCATATTTTTTGTACAGTAGGTGGTCTGGTACCTGTGGGAACTGCAGTTCAGGTTTCTGATAGTGGGTAGGAAGTAAGTATAGTAGGGTGTGCAATGAATGGGTCAGACATTGTAAGCTGCTTTTCTAGAGGTTCTCCCCTCTTTTCTCTCACCACTGACAAAATTTTACTAAATTCCTATAGGGTGGCAGATAGTGGGTCAGGTTTTGGGAAAAGCTGTTTGATGCTGGGTATAAGTTATAGCCTTATATAGGTTATAGCTGAGCTGCTAAAAATATGGGCTGTATGTTTAGGGGAGGTTAGCAGTTGTGGGTTGAGAAAGAACAATGCAGGTCTCTAACTGGCTGGCAACAGTATACAGACTCATTACAGTTTCATACATTTCCCTGCAGAGTTCACAAATGTCTGAATGCAGGACACGTGGTTTGTACAGACCCATGGGTAAAAAATAAAACCCATATTTAGTTTACCTGTACACCATTGAGCAGCACTAACATTTTTCTAAAGTTGAGCAGAGCTGAGGCATCACTTAGCCTCTTGTATGTATGAAACCTTAAGGAAGATGGCACCTCATATGCTTATTCAGGTTATATGTGTTTTAACCCCACCAGTCAAAGCTGATTTATATATTTTATGTTCTATGCAAGTCTTAACTGCATTTATATTGTGCCTAAGTAATGTGCAAATCAAAGCTAGGTGATACTTTTTTCAGAATTGGAGCCTGCAGAATTTTATTTTGAAATATCACATGGGACTAGCCATATTCTTTATTTCCCAGGTGCCACAGCCATGTGACCTGCTCTGATAAACTTCAGTTTCACACTTCACACTTTATTGCTGAGCTGCAAGTTGGAGTTATATCACCCCCCCCCCCCCCAGCAGCCGATCAGCAGAACAATAGGAAGGGAGCAAGATAGCAGCTCCCAGTAGATATCAGAATAGCACTCAATAGTAAGAAATCCAAGTCCAGCTTGGGACTCCTCCAGTTACATTGGAGTAGGAGAAACAGGTTATCTGAAAGCAGTTCTAATGTGTAGCACTGACTCATTCTGAAAGCTCAGACTCAGGCACAATGCACTGAGATGGCGCCTACACACCAATGTTACAGCTAAAAAAATACATTTGTTGGTTCAAGAATACATTTTTAAATGGCAGAGTGAATTATTTGCTATGTAAAGAGTGTAATTCCAAAATGAAAAGTATAACATAAAATATACTAATAACAGAATCCCTTTAAGGGGCGAAGACACACAGAGCTGCTTAGTAGCAGCTACTTGTTGTGGCTACTTAACACCAGAAAATACAGTGCAATAGACAATACTGAGAACTGTCTCTGCTAAAACATTTAGGCTTCACTTAGATTCCCATACTGAATTACAGCTTGAGTGAATTTACATAATGGCATATGGTATCAAGGGACAGTTTGCCATAAAAACTGTACTAAATTTGCAAAGTTTTGGGAGACAAGTTGTGAAATAGAAAGGTGTTGGTTGAACACAGGCTGCTAGATAAACTCTAGAACAAAAATAGAGTGAGATTTGTAAATTAGGTGTTATTTTCTCATAGATGCAGCGCAGGCTTTCAGTTTATTTATTCAACAAATCAGATGAAAAAACATGTTTACTGTCATTAAATTTCAATTTCTTTATGCTGTATTTATTGTGCATTGAATTGCAAACTGATCCTGTATGAAAAGGGTAAACTCTGAGAAGATTATTTAGCCAACAACACATAGGGATTTTCTTGCTGTGTCAGTCAGTTTGGTGGGATAATTGACAGATCACCATTGAGATCACAATTGAAATGTCAACCCATCCAGTTCAGGGTCGGTCAGAGATTTTGCTCATGATGATCTAATTCAGTCACTAATTACCAGAGTGGCCAAGATGATTATTTTCTGCACATGGCAAGCTTATTGAGCAGAATGAACAAGGCCATGTTGTCTTGCTTTTGTGATAGAAAAAAAATGACTATATGTATATATATATAAAAAAACTTTTTAGAATTCAAACAAGATCATTTTTAAACAAATGTAGTTAATGGAAGAAGCAGACCCCTGTCTTATGTTATACAAAAGCAGAGGAGGTAGGAAATGGTAGGTTAAAGAAAATGAGAGGAAAGGTGTTTGAGGGAAAAAAGAATGCACATTATTGTTATGGATTTTTTTTCCAGTACGTTTTATATCATCAACGGATATAATGTATAATAGAAGCTGCAATAAAAAGGAAATCTGAAAACAAATGATGCTATTACATACCTCCCAACTGTTACGATTTTCGCAGGACAGTCCCGATTTTAACAGTCCCGAATTCTTATTGAAAAGTCCCTCATTTCCCTTGGATCTCCTGCACTGAATGCCAAAAAAATTTCTCTAAATTAATTAGATTAGTAGGCTTTTGGCAGAGAGCCCAGAATACTCAACACCTGCACTGAGATACAATTGTAACTAATAAGATAAACAGATTTCTTGGGGGAACTGAGACTCGCAGCTTAAAGGGCAATTTTACCTTTTTTAGCAAAACTGAAATAACACAAAAAACGACCCCAAAACCTCTAGAAATGCATTCAAACTTTACCTGCCAAATTTTGTAAAATCGGAATGGTATTTAAGTGGTGTGGTCACAAATATGGGCATGGTCAAAACTTTTCCACTGCACAGCATTACTTTTTGTCCCTCTTTGCATTTTTCAAAAGTTGGGAGGTATCCTTTTATCTGACTGCAGTGTTCCCTATAAGCTGTTTGCTCACATACACATGCAGATTCTGAGGCCAGCACAAACAACATATTGTGGTTGGGGCAAAATATTTTGTGAGAAAAACTTAATTTTTAAAAGTATTGTTTAATAAAAATCATTTTTAGCACACACAACCAAGAACAATTAAAGGGAACATTGCCCAGCCAGGTAACAAGTAGCTCCTTAGTCTAGTGCCTATGTGTGATGGCCATATCTCTCTTACTGTAATGCTCTTGGTAACTTTAGACAAGCAAGTACCTCACCTTCCTCAGTGTGAATGAGTTAATTCAGGAAAAAGCATATAGTGTATTGCTCTGTGGTGCAAGGTAGCTCTGTACTTAAAGGCTAAATTAGGTATCCCTTACATTGCATGACATTCACCACCCAGTGTAAGTCCTTGTGTCTCCAATATTAAGCACAGTGATTTGTACCAGATAGCAGTGGGTGCAAATATGCTGGCAAAAAAAAACATGGCATCACTTAGTAAATGTGCATAAGCTTCTATAATTTCTAATCACGCTGACCACATCAGATAATACACTTTGCTTGTTTAGCCAAATGACCAAGGAATGGGACTGACAGAGCTTAATTCTCCCCTGCCATTAGATTTTAAAGGAGAGGCTGCCATGACCAAAACACTGCTTTTACAGGCTTAATCCTCTCCCACTTTTAGGATGGAGAAATAACCCAGACCACCACCCATTTTTAAAGGCATAAGATCACCATTAAAGGAACAGGTGCAGGGGTGCTACAATTGGCAATTCTTCCTGGAGAATAACTCTGCTAGAGTACAAAAATACACAAAAGGTAGGTTGTGGTATCACGCCAAGGCTTTAGCTAATGGTGGGGAAGGATTAAGCCTTGTTAAATCAATCCCTTGATTAGGAGTCACTTATACCAAGAAATGCTACTATGCAGGGAGGTGCCAGCCTATGACCAGAGGTAAATAGTTAGTGCCATGGCTTACCAATTTTATTATCATAACTTTGTAATCAAAAATCCCTGTTTTTTAAAATTCCCCAACTCCTCCCTGAATTGTTGGCAATTGAGGTGATTGGAACTCTGTTATATAGTGGACTTGTAAATATATTACTCCATTTTGGCAGTAGGTTTATCAGAGTATTGTAAATGCATAAAATTCACGGCAGATCCAACTATGGCTCCCTTATCTATAATACCCATGTCGGCACACTTGAGGGTTGACTAGTTTGTCTAGAGTATAGACAAACTGTATAGAATAAAATGTTTGAGGAACCATCCTCTACTATGACAAGAAGGATGGGGAGACACTTGTACAGTTATGAACACTATGGGTATTGTTTCGGGAACTTTATAATTATAAGGAGGAAATCCAAGACATGTAAGAGGACTGGAGCAGAGTTTGGCCACTCAGCACCGCACTGCCTCAGTCCCATATGGAAACTCCATGCATACTTTCTGGCCAAGATAACATAATTCACTTTTGCCATGCTGCTAATGCCAACCCCTCATTGAAAGGAGGATTGAGTAGACAAGCAATCCAAGACAACTTTGTGGAACATGTACAACAAATGAGATATTAACTAGCAAATCTTTTGTGATTGAAATAGCAGTACAGTAGTAAATGTGAAAGTCAAGGCTTATAACTTACATGGCTGTACATCTCTGACTTTTGGCTTTTAAAAAATGATTATACACCTAAGGGCTGATTTATCAAAGTCTGAATTTCGGACATTCAAAAGTATGATTTGAAAAATTTGGATTAAATCCGATAATTTCTGATGTGTGCTAATAGCGTAATACTAATTGTATCGTGGTACTAAAATATCGTGGTACGACCCGAAAGTTCCACAATTTTCGTATCCGAACGATCATAAACGCCACAAAAAACTTTCTGACTTTGATCCTTCAGTGCATGATTTTGGAAGCCTGCAGCTCCAACCTGGCCCAAGGAAAGTCTCCCATAGGGCTCAATGGTACTCTGCAGCTCCAACCTGGCCCAAGGAAAGTCTCCCATAGGGCTCAATGGCACTCTGCAGCTCCAACCTGGCCCAAGGAAAGTCTCCCATAGGGCTCAATGGCACTCTGCAGCTCCAACCTGGCCCAAGGAAAGTCTCCCATAGGGCTCAATGGCACTCTGCAGCTCCAACTTGGCCCAAGGAAAGTCTCCCATAGGGCTCAATGGCACTCTGCAGCTCCAACCTGGCCCAAGGAAAGTCTCCCATAGGGCTCAATGGCACTCTGCAGCTCCAACCCGGCCCAAGGAAAGCCTCCCATAGGACTCAATGGCACTCTGCAGCTCCAACCTGGCCCAAGGAAAGTCTCCCATAGGGCTCAATGGCACTCTGCAGTTCCAACCTGGCCCAAGGAAAGTCACGATACCGAAGCTTGAATGAATTCCGAAACTTTCGTACTCGTTATTACTCATATTACTTGGATGGGGACTTTGGATGAATGTCTGTGTCAATATCATTTGTCCAAAGCAAAATATTTAATAATGTTCTAGTTAAGATTTGGTTAAGATCTGACACGAGGTGCTGTAACTGAAACAAGGAATTTGTGTAATTTACTACCCGGAAATCCATTACTTATCTGCTACCTTCAGGACACATATGTGAATTTCATGTTTTATTCATTCATTTTTATTTCACAGATTTTTTTTTTAAATTAGGAATAATTAGACCTTCATTTGAAAATCTGATTAAAAATAATGAGTTCATTCTATATCTTAAGGCAAAAAAATATAGTTAAGTTGTCTATATATTTTGGTAAAGTTAAAATAAAACTCCAATTTACATTGCATAATTAGACTCTTTTTAATGCACTATTCATATGTGAAAACCTTTGCACACTATCTGTTTAACTGAATTATATTATTTTTAATGATAAGTATTATTACTGTACTGGAAAAGTATTTACACCATAGAATTATTAAGGGTATGCTGGTATTGAGGTACTTCTGCTGCCGACCTGTAGTTTTGGCCCTGAGTCTATCCAATTTCCAATATACGTTAATTAAATATTTACAATTTTTTTTATAGTTTTATAAATGTAATTGGTATCTTCTTTGTTTGCTGCACTGCCGGTTCTAGGGTTGCTGGCCTTCTTTTTTTATGTTCTTATCTTATAAATAACACTGTCATCAACATCATATTTACTGTCCAGGCTGGTGAAATATCGGCCAGATGGAAACCGTAGCTGTTTCTGAAACCTGAAAAATGTTGCAGAAGCCAGCTGATTAACAGACCAGTGAAAAGGCATGGAAGGTGGGAATTGGAGTCTTGACTGGAGCAAACAGTATCTGACTGGTTCTATATTTTGTTAAGAATCTGAGCAGTGAAAAAGAGATGGAATACTATGAAATACCAGAAATATTCTAGGGCAGGGCTGTCCAACTGGCGGCCCGTGGCCCGCAAGCATAGTATGGCACACATAGGCAGGGGAGGGCAGGCAGAGTATGGCACACACAGGAGGGGTAGGGCAAGCAGTACTCTGCCTGCTTTATGCCTCCCCTATGCTGCCTGCGTGTGCCATACTCTGCCTTCCCTATGCTGCCTGTGTGTGCCATACTCTTCCTGCCCTATGCTGCCTGTGGAAGGTGAACCTGGCAGGGGTTTGTTCCTGGAGTTTGGCATTTGGAAATAGTCATTATATAGTCCCCAAGGGGTGTAATTATATGCTGGGGGGTTGCTGTGCTATCCACAGAAGAGGAAGAGGCACATCAATTTAAGTGTATGACATAATATAATTCTTTCATATATAAATGAAGGGTGATATCCCTTCAGTGAGCACCAACCATTGGGTTTTTGCTGTGTTGCCACCATTAATGTGGGGATGGTCTTAAAAGCTCTTGTGATAGCATGGGTGTAGTTTGAAGTGGATGTGGTTTAAAAAAGGGGAGTGGTCAAAACTGGCTTCCATTATCGGCCCTCCACCATGTAGGCAAGAAAAATTCCGGCCCTCGGTACCACAGAAGTTGGACAGCACTGTTCTAGGGTAATAAAGAACCTCTAATATCTGCATAGTGCATATACAGTATGTATATCTGTGTGTGTGAATATAAGCATGTCTTATGGGTGTCTCAAGGTCAACTGTCCATTTAAGTAATGTTGCACAGGGTCTAGCATCTAATTTAATATGTTCTTTCATACCATTGATTAGTAAATGCGGCACTGCATTTGGTAATCCTACAGAGACATCATGTATAAATGTAACAACAAAGGTCTGATAGAAAGGAATGGGGGCCAAGGTAATCTCTCAGGAGTGGTGGTGGGGGGGGAGCTGAAACATTTCGCAATAGGACCCATAACGTCCTTGTTATGTTATGTTGTATCCTGGAAGAAGCATGGTACGGTGATATATCTAATTTGTACTGCTCTGTAATATCCTTAGCCGTAGAGTGCTGCGGTAAAGTCATTGATACACTGTTATTAGTCATGAATATATTACAAGATTAAATGATAATTAGAGAGGAAATTGGTTATCAGAGAGGAAATTAGCAATAAACACAAATGAAATATGCTTTGGCATGAGTGCTTGCGCAATAAAATTGTTTCTTTCAACAGTGTCTCTAGAAAAGCCTTTGTCCCATAGACTGATTACTTTATAGAATCCTCTGAAAAGCAGACGACTCTCCCTCTCCACCCTGAGTTGTCTGTTCCTGAGTTTTGACATGTGCCATGTGCCATAGAGGACTACTCAAACAAAATTTGTTTAGGTTAATGTTATAGTATTAAAATGCTCTTGTTGCTCTTTTGCAATCTCCTACAGTGCTATGTTAAAGGGGAAGTATATGAAATGAAAAAAGCTTCAACATACTGAAATAAAAAAACTTTCTAGGTATAATCAATTCACAATTGTGTACCATTTCCTTTTAGCATCTGTCTGTCTCCATTTTGTCTTCATGCAGGAGTAGGGAGATTTTTATTAAGAGTTCAATCTAGTTTATACTTTGGGGGGGGGCTCCCTTTTCTAACTCATGTGTTGGAGCTCACTCAAACAACTGATTCCAGTATATTATAGATTGACCCATTCTTACCAACTTTTCATTTTTTATAAAAAAGACCAATTGCTTTGTGACGCTACAATTTTATTGTTATTGTTAATTTTAATTGTTTATTTTTCTGTTCAGGCCCTCTCCTGTTCACATTCCAGTCTCTTATTCAAACCATTGTCTGCTTACTCGGGTAAACTAGAACCTAGAAACTGGATAGCTGCAGAAATTCCAAACTGGAGAGATACCGGACAGAAAGCTAAATAATTCAAAAACCACAAATAGACCAATTGCAAATTCGCTTAGAAAAGCATCTCATACATCATACATAATTACATTCAACTCATTATTCTCAAAGCATCTGTGCTGAAGCCTGTCTCGCAGTATAAAACTGTGCTAATATCCCAGAAATAAATTAATATAAAAAATGAATTGAAATTGCAAAAGTGCTCAAATGAGCACCTTAATTAACTTTACTCCAATTCATGTTTATATTTAGTTCCTCTTTAAATGCTACCAGGTCTTTATGAATGTAAGGAAGGCATATTGAAAGCACAGGGGGAGGAGTTTGATCGTGTCTTGCCATAAAAATTCAACCACCAGCTAGAAATCTGTTCAGGGAACTTACATCCACCTCAGTGAAGTAATGCTTTTTTTGCTATTGGTGAGACCTCATATAAACTTCTTGTAATGTCAGATTTATGCTTCAGCTTATATACCATATTAGCAGTTTTACCCTGTTCCATCTCAACTGTATTAGCATCCTCTAGTCTAGGAACTACCATGTTAAAGTCATGTAATGTGAGATGCATGATTTAAGCCATATACTATATTAGCAGTTCAACCCATCTCAGTCTCAAGTGTATAAGTGTATTTCTGCGGTCTCCAGAAACTAATTTAATATTTTAGACTAACTGAAAATCTGCAGGGTTTGATAAAATACCCTATTGCTGAACCACAGCTAATGCGCTATCATAAAAAAACAGCCACTTATACTGTTACTTCCCCACCTTCATGACATGAAGCCAATTGTATCATTATAACCCTGTGCCTTAAAATGTTTTTGAAAAAACAGCAAACCATATATAGTTTTAAAGGAAAATGCAGACTGCCACAGTATTTCTGGAAAGGTGCTGCTAGTGTATGTGTGCAAATGACAAACTAGTGTATAAGCTCACAACTGTATATTAGCAAACTGATTCCTCCAGGTCATAGATCTGCACCATCTTGATGATATATAAACTTGATATTCAAATGTATTCAAATCAGTGGGCGCCACAGTGTAGATTGTTTTCATGTTTATTGTGCGCGAATATAGAACAGACAGCTAATACAACTGTAGGGTTCACAATCCCAGTTGCAGGCTTTTGTGGGAAGACACCGCTAGGGTATAGTTGTACATTGGCATTTAGACTTCCATATACTAAGTTTATGTAACATAGTAACATAGTAAGTTGGGTTGAAAAAAGACATACGTCCATCAAGTTCAACCATAATGCCTATATATAACCTGCCTAACTTCTAGTTGATCCAGAGGAAGGCAAAAAACCCCATCTGAAGCCTCTCTAATTTGCCGCAGAGGGGAAAAAATTCCTTCCTGACTCCAAGATGAAAATCGGACCAGTCCCTGGATCAACTTGTACTAAGAGCTATCTCCCATACCCCTGTATTCCCTCACTTGTACTCAGAGCTATCTCCCATAACCCTGTATTCCCTCACTTGTACTGAGAGCTATCCCCCCTACCCCTGTATTCCCTCACTTGTACTGAGAGCTATCTCCACTACCCCTGTATTCCCTCACTTGTACTGAGAGCTATCTCCCCTACCCCTGTATTCCCTCACTTGTACTGAGAGCTATCTCCCATACCCCTGTATTCCCTCACTTGTACTGAGAGCTATCTCCCATACCCCTGTATTCCCTCACTTGTACTGAGAGCTATCTCCCATACCCCTGTATTCCCTCACTTGTACTGAGAGCTATCTCCCATACCCCTGTATTCCCTCACTTGTACTGAGAGCTATCCCCCCTACCCCTGTATTCCCTCACTTGTACTGAGAGCTATCTCCCATAACCCTGTATTCCCTCACTTGTACTGAGAGCTATCTCCCATAACCCTGTATTCCCTCACTTGTACTGAGAGCTATCCCCCATACCCCTGTATTCCCTCACTTGTACTGAGAGCTATCTCCACTACCCCTGTATTCCCTCACTTGTACTGAGAGCTATCCCCCCTACCCCTGTATTCCCTCACTTGTACTGAGAGCTATCTCCCCTACCCCTGTGTTCCCTCACTTGTACTGAGAGCTATCTCCCCTACCCCTGTATTCCCTCACTTGTACTGAGAGCTATCCCCCATACCCCTGTATTCCCTCACTTGTACTGAGAGCTATCCCCCATAACCCTGTATTCCCTCACTTGTACTGAGAGCTATCCCCCATAACCCTGTATTCCCTCACTTGCTAAGAATCCATCCAGCCCCTTCTTAAAGCTATATAATGTATCAGCCAGCACGACTGATTCGGGGAGGGAATTCCAGAACTTCACAGCTCTCACTGTAAAAAATCCTTTCCGAATATTTAAATGGAACCTCCCTTCTTCTAAACGGAGTGGGTGCCCTTGTGTCCGTTGGAAGGACCTACTGGTAAATAAAGCATTAGAAAGGTTATTATATGATCCCCTTATATATTTATACATAGTTATCATGTCACCTCTTAAAGTGGACCTGTCACCCAGACATAAAAAGCTGTGTAATAAAAGCCCTTTTCAAATTAAACATGAAACCCAAAATCATTTTTTTATTACCACATCCATACCCATTATAAAAGCATTTGAAAATCCCAGCTGTCAATCATATATTGCCTGCCCCGCCTCTATGCCTTAGGCATAGAGGTGGGGCAGACAGTTACTTTCACTTTCAATTCAGAACTTTTTAGATGTAGCTGCTCTCCTCACATTCCCCCTCCCTCCTCACCATGCAATTTTGTAACCAGTGCATGGACATGGGCATTAGGTTCCCCCATACTGGCACAGAAACAAGATATTGGCAGAATGCAATGCCTGCTTTGATAACAGTGTCCATAAAATGGCCCCTGCCTGCTTGCTGCAATTGTGAATTCCAAGGCTGAAGAAACTAAGATTAAAATAATTTATATAGTGTAAGTAAAGTTTATTTTGCTTGAAAACCACAATAGAAAACATTTTGGAATTATTTCTTAAGGTGACAGGTCCGCTTTAATGTAAACAGACTAAAATTGGCCAGTCTTTCTTCATAACTGAGACTTTCCATACCCTTTACCAGCTTAGTTGCCCTTCTCTGGACCCTCTCTAACTCAATAATGTCCCATTTGAGCACTGGAGACCAAAACTGAACAGCATATTCTAGATGGGGCCTTACCAGCGCTCTGTAAAGGGGAAGAATAACCCCCTCCTCCCGTGAATCTATACCCCTTTTAATGTATGTGGAGTTGAAGAGGGAAAGGAAGGAGGAGAGATTGGAGTGTGGAAGACTGGTTAGTACAGGTATAGGAGCAAAGGCCATCTCCCATAGACTATATTTTAAACAAATAATTTACATTTCCTTTTTTTCTATTATAATAAATCAAAACCTTGTACTTGATCCCTACTAAGATAGAATTAATCTTTACTGGTGACAAAACATTTCTGTTGGGTTTAAATAATGTTCATATTGTTTTTTAGTAAAAAAAAGGCATGGTGATCAAAACTATAGAAAGACCCCTTATCTGGAAATACTCCCGAGCATTCTGGATAACAAGTCCCATACCTGTAGTAGCTTTCAGTACTCAAGGCTGAGGGCATGGATGAAATCTTGGTGATATTTTGAAGAAAATCAGGTTTTGGCAGTGGTATTATTGTAATTGGAGAAAGCTAGGAAAGATTCCAAAATTACTTTCAGACATCATCCTGAATCAACAGGGTTAATGAGCATGCCATCAATAGTTGTCCAGGTTTTGGTGGAAAGACCATCTTAGGTTCATTTTAAGACAGCAATGAATTATCCAGCAAGAGAAAGCTTTAAGGAACCTTAAGATCTGGTTCTGAATATCAGTGGGTAGATATGGGTAGAAATGTCTAAATTTAAAACTTGATTCTTGAATCAACAAATGTATTTTTCTTTTAGTTGTAATATTGGTGTGTAGGTGCCATCTCAGTGCATTGTGCCTGAGTCTGAGCTTTCTGAAGAAGCCAGCGCTACACAGTTGAATTGCTTTCAGGTAACTTATTGTTTCTCCTACTCCCATGTAACTGGAGGAGTCCCAAGCCAGACTTGGATTTTTACTATTGAGTGCTATTCTGATATCTACTTGGAGCTGCTATCTTGCTCCCTTCCCATTGTTCTGCTGATTGGCTGCTGGGGGGGGGGTTGATATCACTCCAACTTGCAGCTCAGCAGCAAAGTGTGACTGGAGTTTATCACAAGAGACATGGTTGTGGTGGATTTCAATGCAGGATTCTGCTGAAGAAGCTCTGATGCACTGATGCATTTTGAAAAAAACATGTTTTTCCATGATAGTATTCCTTTAACTTACCCTTGGGCCTCAGAGTCAAATTACCCCACAGACGCTGTCATAGAAAAAAACCACTTGCTTTCTCATGGGGAAAGAGTGGTTGGGACGCTGGTAAGTGAAAGCTCTCCCATTCTCTGCAACAGACTATAGAGATAGGATTTAATAGCCTTTATGGCTCTCTCCCCTTCCTGCTAAACTTGCTCAGAAAATTCAAACCACAAAAATTTAGGG
This sequence comes from Xenopus tropicalis, assembly GCF_000004195.4. Classification (NCBI taxonomy): domain Eukaryota; kingdom Metazoa; phylum Chordata; class Amphibia; order Anura; family Pipidae; genus Xenopus; species Xenopus tropicalis. The sequence continues at coordinate 37,932,350 of NC_030682.2, forward strand.
GGGGGGGGGATAGGGTTGCCTTCCTAATCTTGTAATGTCTTGCTTCCTTGCACTGTGTTATGGGTTATTTGGAGCCCCAGGAGAATAATACAGAGCACTAGTTACTGCAAGGCACCTTCACAAAGCCTATATATTAGACTATTGCCTTTTATTTTAAATCACTGGACATTCTTTTGTGAAGTGAAAATGAGGTTGGTTTCTGAGCTGCAATGTATGTCGTATTTTCATTAAAGGAAGTGAAAATATATATTTTTAATACAAAAATAAAAGTTGCCAATGTTCATCCCACGTGAAATCACAGCTCGCCTGCACAGAAGTGTGAATGTTTTCATTTGGGACTTTGCAGGATAATTATGTTTTGCACGGATTACTTAACACTGGGTGGGAAATACAGTGTTGCAGTAAGGTAGAAAGATTGGGAAGATATTTTGCCAATTTGAGCATCCTTTAAGGTTTTCTGAAACCAGACGCGACATGACAACACTGGCAGATCTCCTATTGGTCTTGGGCTGCGCTCCCTTAACTGATTCAGCTTAATGCCAAACTGGTGTCTTGGTTTTTTTTGGATTAACACCTTTCCTTGACGACATCCCTTTTTTCTCTTTAACACTGAATATACAATCAAAATCTTTTTATAACAAACCTGACCTACTTAGAAAAGTTTTGTTTGTCGCCACATTTTGGCACCCATCCATGTTTCTAGTTGTGCAAATGAAAGGTATTTTGCTGTAACCCTTTTATGAAAGTAAACACTAATATTACACTTCATCCATCAGCCTCCATGTACTTAAATTGTATGATTTTTCCTTTTATTATAGTTTCATATTTATTCCTGCATATACATTTTTCATTGATCACTAATCATTTTTCTAATTGCTCACTACCACTAATTGAGTTGGTAAATCTGCATCCAATGCAGTTAGATGGTTTCTCTTTTATTTTATAAATTTTTCTCGACAATGCAAGACTGCAACTGAGGTGGGAGCACCGAGCTGCGCCTGCATCTGGAGCACCACCAGTAGTTCATTCTTCATTAAGCCTTTCAAGTGACCACACAAAGGAGGTCTTGCTGAGTTATAATGAGGATATGTTGGCCAGGTTTTCATGTTATTTTGATGATATCAATAAGCTTTTTAAAGTGCAGGGACAGATTCTGTGGCAGAAGCCTTAATATTACGTTAATATTGAGTTACCCACTGCTGGGTACACACAGTTTTATTAAAGGTTTACACAAAAGCTATCGTGGCACATTGATTAAAACTCTTAAACTTGACTTATTTATATGGACAAGACAATAAATCAGATGTCTGGCAGTAACTGCCTTATTCCTGCTGATAGATGGACACATGCATTCGACTCTTAGGGCTCTGGTACACGGGGAGATTAGTCGCCCGCGGCAAAACTCCCTGCTCGCGGGCGACTAATCTCCCCGAGTTGCCTTCCCTCTGCCATCCCACCGGCGAACATGTAAGTCGCCGGCGGGATGGCAGACGCGGCGGGGCGATTTCGGGAAATCGCCGAAAAAGCCTCGTGAGTCTTTTTCGGCGATTTGCGCAAAATCGCGCTGCCGCGTCTGCCATCCCGCCGGCGACTTACATGTTCGCCGGTGGGATGGCAGAGGGAAGGCAACTCGGGGAGATTAGTCGCCCGCGAGCAGGGAGTTTTGCCGCGGGCGACTAATCTCCCCGTGTACCAGAGCCCTTAATGGGACTGCTGATAAAGATAGCATTATCTAGCTGCCCGTGGTGTGTATGGTGTGAGACCCAGCAGGCTGCTACATATTTCTGTCTGCAAGGTGCTTATGGAGCGATACATCCTCACATTTCCAACTGCAGGATTATCTTAATGCTTCTAAAGATAGCCTTCTATAAACAGTATGTGCTATTTGCGTGCATGAGGGCAAGAACCAGCACAAGAGCATATACAGACAGTATCTGAAGCAATTCTAAGCATATATTATTTCGGAATACAATGGCGTGTCCTTTGTGTCCAGGCTCTTAGCTTTAAAAAATACATTTGGAGAGATTTTTCTTTTATTTTTTCAAATCTTTTAAAAGCTCCGTTCCAGATCAAGTATTCCTTTTATCAGATAACACTGAGAAAAAAATAGTTGCATTAATAGGGTAATCAAATAACCCATCCAAGAGGCTCCAATCGCTGGCCTGGCCTCCAGTGTCACATTTGGTAAAATAGAGGTATCAGATCAGCCTGCTATAGCCCACCTTAGGTGGGTATGTGGGGGAAGATCTACTTGTAATGCAGAGCAGCGCTGATAGTTTTCTTACTAGTCTGACTGGCCAAGAAAGGATTCCTATACGTAGTTTCAGGAGGATGAGGAGACAAACAGTGAAGTCAGCTGCACAAAATTTTAAAGAAATGGTACAAAATTTCTAATTGAAGTAAAATATGCTTTTTTATAGGTTTACAGGCGGTACATGCAATAATGTTTTTTCCCTTTACATCCCTGTAAAGACTGTAAGACCATTCCACTGATCTATGTCATAATGAAAAAACAAACAGACATACTGTACAACCCCCTTAATATTGTTTGGTGCTTGATCAGATATGGGTCCCAGAGGTAGCATACTTCCCAACATTTTGAAAAAGAAAAGAGGGGCAAAAAAAAAAATGCTGCGCACAGCGTGGCGAAAATGTTTTGACCACACCTATTTTTGCGACCACACCCCCCAAATACCACTCCCATTTGACTAAATTTGGCAGGTTATTTAAAGTTTGAACACATTTCTGGGGGTTTTGGGGTCTTGTTTTATGTGTTATTACAGTTTTGTTAAAAAAAAAGCTGAAATTGCCCTTTAACCTGCGAGTCTCATTTCACCAAGAGACCTGTTTAGATTATTAGTTACAATTGTATCTCAGTGCAGGTGTGGCTTGTTAACTTTCTGGGCTCTCTGCCAAAAGCTACTTTTTAATTACATTTGTATTTTTTTTTAGCATTCAGTGCAGAAGATCAAAGGGAAATGAGGGACTGTGGGTTGAGCTGTCCTGCGAAAATCAGGACAGTTGGGAGCTATGAGGTAGGGAGTAGTGATATGCGGGCCGGCCCCGATACCTGTGGGACCAATGGGTTGGGTGGGTTTGGGCTGACATCAGCACATCATTTGTGGGTTGTGGGCAGGTTCGGGTTTAGCTCTTGTCCTTGCTCTCCCGCCCGCAATATTACACTGCAGGCTTATGCTTCCGGCTTCTGGATCTATAGACGCACACCTGCTCTACTGGGCAGGGAGGGTCTATAAATAGAGGAGAGAGGCTGGTTTGGTTTGGGTTGGGAGCAGGAGGGTTAGGGTCGGATGCGGGTTGAGTTTTTCTCGGCCTGCACATCACTGGTAGGGAGCTAGACAAGCCTAATCTTAAACTATGTAGATTGTAGACAATAGCAAGAACCTTAGAACATCTACAGCTTGGCTCTATTACAATTCAGCATTAACGTGTACCCAGTCAAAGTCAAACCTCACAACAGAACACCAGACTTAAATTTACCCTACTCTTTATCAGCAGTGCAGCTCTGATGCCCCTCATAGTTGGTTTATATAGTCATTTTCCAAGCTAATGCATCTAAATATGCACATGATTCTAACACCATTTTTTACTTTTTATATACCTTCCCATGTGCAGTTTTAGACAACATCATTTCAACATTATATTGCTAACATACATTTTAAGGGACAAAATAAGTCATATTCACTGGGGGTTAGCAACACATGGAATTACATAATACATACATTAGGCCGACGCTTCACATAGCAGGGATCCACTGCATGGGGGAAGCCTTAGCAGAAACAATATAAACAATGAGAAAAATATAGACTCCTCACACATTATATAAATCTTTACTGTATCCACAGAAAGCACTCACAGCACCAGGTCTGCAAAGCATAATGCTTAATTCCATATCCCTTAACCATTTGATATGTGTATGAAAGAAAGTCTTATACTTTGCAGACCTGGTGCCTGGTGCTTTCTGTGGATACAGTATGCTTTGTTGGTCAGCACCCGGCAAATATCTCTGAGTGGTGAGTGCGATGACTAAATGGTATATATATATATATAGGGGTAATTCACAAACCCCAGGGTTGCTGCTTCCTGCACTGAGCACTGCTTTTTTTATTTTGCACATTGCACACAGTTATTTTACATTGCCATATTTTATGTCTTTGTAGTAATAATAATGCAGTGTCGGTGACACTCACATGGTCAGTGCTGCTCTGAGCAGCTGTAATGAAGCTGAGGGTAAGGGTCGTTACAAATCATCAAGGAGAAAATGAGGCTGGATTGTCATGTAAGCTGATGCTACAGGGCTTATTAGTAAATGTTACACTAATTGCACTGGTTTCTGAGCTGCTGTGTAATAAAAATCTGAATTAATTACAAATTAGCCTTATATTGTGACATTTGTATTCTGTATATTGTATATTATACAGTAAATTGCCAATATCTCAAAATCTGACAGCAGCACAGAGCATGTGCAGTGAATCAGCAGAAAACAAGATGGGGAGCTACTGGGGCATCTTTGGGGGGAACAGACCTTCCCTGCTAAAGGGCTGTGGTTGCCTTGGGCTGGTACAGAAGCAAAAAACAAAATGTTCCTAATTTCTAGCCTGCTTCAGTTTGGCTTTAGTTCTTCTTTATGTGTTCCACAAATAAAGTATAGTATAGATAATTTATTGCAGCAAATGAAGACTTTACAGTGTATTAAACTTTATTGTATGATTTTCATTATACAGTATTTGTCTCAGTTTCTAGTCCATATGTATATATTGATGCCATGCATTGTGATTACAGAGATAATCCATTTCATTAAGATGTGACATTTATTTTGTACCGCACTAACGCTTTCATTCACTCCATTATTTTACACTATCACAGACTTTATATGATAGTGGGATAAAACAAGACACAATCAGCTCAGTAGCATTAATATGGGTACGGCTGGTGTATTCCATTGCAATTTTTTAAACTCCTAAAATAAAAACCTTCTAAATATTTGCTATGCACAAGGCTAAGTAAAAAAACTTTTTTGCCCTTTGCCCCCTGCCCTACTTGTAAAAGAATTGGGCAGGTCTCTGTTTTGAAAACAACAGGCTTCACCCAACAGTGCCGTATTTATATGGGGCAGGGAGTTCTAGGCTCAAAGTATTGACCCCTACAGTGTACATCTTTTCTCAGTCTTTGGTTAGTAACTATATTCAGAAACTACTGTGGAAAAGGGGCCACGCGTTTCTCAAGCACAACTCTTAAAGCTGGCCAGATTTAGTCAAGTAGTTTGGCCAGTTTTTCCCATAAATCTATTTTGTGATCCTTTCAGATTGCAAGAGATCTGCCCGGTATGAAAATTTAATCTGCCAATCATGGGTTGACCAGTTGGATACCGCAGAGGATTGGTCAGTGAATAACCACCTTCATACTTTATGGGTTTCTGGCAGATTATTCCAGCTAAGTCTGCAGTTCTTTAAGCATATGCATGGACTTAGTTTTCTCTCTATCCACACTGTTTTATTATTTTATTATTTATTTTTGCTATGTTGCAAGAGGAAGACTGCTGGGGACACAGGAGGTATAGATGGCCCAGTGGGGCACTAACTTATAAGCAATCAAGAAAAATGTGTTTTCTCAAGGTTTAAATGTGGCACTAAAAGCATTATTTGTTTGAAATGGTTTCTTTCCTAAGGGAAATGGAGCCAGAGAATAGGCAAAATACACTGACTATATTATCTGTTTATATTCTGCTATTTTGTCCCTCATGGTTGCTGAAAGGGATGTGGTGGGGTCTGTAGTGACACATGTGCTTTACTAAGCTCCCTACCTGCCTACTTCCTAATTTCTGTTTTAGTATCTGGTTTAATGAAATATCTTTCCTTTTGAGATATATTATCCCTACAGTTGTGTGCCTAATCCATGCAAATAGAGGCACGGGCCAGTGCTGCCAGCTTTGTCTGATTCATCTGCTTCGTGTCACATTATATGTTTACATCAAAAACCTTGCTTCTAAAAATACCGTGTAATTGTAGAGGTCTCCCGAGGTGCACAAATAGATACTTTTGTAATTACGCTCTTTGTGATGTTTCATGAGGAACCTTTGGCAGCTTTCATATGCTTCTCACACCTACTTCTGCAATTTATTTCTAATCAGAGCTTGACCTTTCTTATTTCTTCATCCAGCACAGCATTGTAACTCTGTACAATTTAGAGGGAATTGTTTTATTCACACATTAGATTAGGCCATGTTACAACAGATGCAGTTTGTAGCATGTTTTAAGGGGTAGTTCACCTTTAAATTGCAGTAGACAGTGATATTCTGACAATTTGCATTTAGATTTCATTTTAGTTGTTGTGATTTTTTAATTATTTAATTTTTTCAGTTTGGAATTTTTAGCAGCTCTTTAGTTGCTGGGGTCCAATTTACACAAGCAACCAGGTTTGAATAACAGACTAGAAGATGAAAAATACATGGCCTGAGTAAAAAGATATGTAATAGTAGCAATAATATTACCGTATACCCTTACAGAGCAATGGTTTTTGGCTGCAGTGACCCCCAAAAACTAGATACCATTTTTTAATTGCTAGCTTGAAAGTGGTAAAGAGGAAGGCAGATAACAGGACATTTTATTCTATATGGTTCATAAGCTGAACTACCTATATAAGCCTTTATAGGCATCACAGTGTAAGGCTGATGCTACACCAGGCTTATGGCGTATATTTTCAGCAAACTGAAAAACGCTTCCGAAAATATGCACCATACACACTATGGGGCTGATTTACTAAGACACGAATTCGAATCCGAATTGGAAAAATTCCGATTGGAAAACGAACATTTTGTGACTTTTTCGTATTTTTTGCGATTTTTTCGGCGCCTTTACGACTTTTCGGAAATTGTCGCGACTTTTTTGTTACCAATACGATTTTTGCGAAAAAACGCGTTTTTCGTAGCCATTATGATTCACTCGTATCTTGTCGTGACTTTTTCGTATTGAGCGCTCGTAAGCGGCGGCCGAAACTTTCAGACTTAGCATGATTTTGGAAGCCTCCCATAGGACTCAATGGCACCCTGCAGCTCCAACCCGGCCCAAGGAAAGTCTCCCATAGGGCTCAATGGCACTCTGCAGCTCCAACCTGGCCCAAGGAAAGTCTCCCATAGGACTCAATGGCACCCTGCAGCTCCAACCTGGCCCAAGAAAAGTCACCATACTGAAGCTTGAATGAATCCGAACGCTACGAAAAAATCGCAACATTTTGCGCAACTTTCGGAATGGCTACGAAAAAGGCGCGACTTTTCGTGCAAGTTTTAACGCTACGAAAAAATCGCCAGATTTTGCGCAACGTTCGGATGGCAATGAAAAAGTCGCGATAGTTTTCCGAAAAAATCGCCAAATAGCGATCATTACGAAAAAAACGCAATTGGACGCATTCGGCCGGTTCGTGAGTAAGTAAATGGGGCCCTATATGTCCCCTACCTGTGCCTGCACCCGAATGAATGAGATACGCTCAGGTGCAGGCACATGTAGCCATATATCCGCATAAAAACGCAAGAGAATGCAAAGTCTCGAGTTTTTATATCAGCTACATGTGCCTGCACCCGAGCGCATTCCATTAATTCGTAGGAGGGTTATAAACCATCTGCTAGTGGACAGCAGTGAATACTTTTGCATAATTTAAGCAGGATATAAGGCTGATACCACATGAACATATTCTCGGCAAGCTGAAAAACGTTTGCAGAGAATACGCCCCGTTATTGTGCACTTACCCTATCTTGTGCCTGCTTAGCGTATGTCATATATTTTCGGCGAGCAGAAAAACGATTGGCGAAAATATCGCCATACGCTCCTACCTGTGCCTGCACCCGAATTAATAAAATATGCTCAGGTGCAGGCACATGTAGCCGATATCCGCCGAAGATAGTCTCACGTTTTTTGGTGGATATCGCCTACATGTGCCTGCACCCGAGCATATTTCATTCATTCGGGTGCAGGCATAAGGTAGGGTAAGTGCACAGTAGCGGGACATATTCTCGGCAAGCTGAAAAACGCTTGTGTGGCATCAGCCTTATATGCTGCTTAAATTATGCAAAAGTATTCACTGCTGTCCCCAGCAACCAAAGAAATCTTTTTTTTTCTTTTAATATGCAGACTAGTAAATGCTAACTAGTGACTGGTTACTATGGTTTACTCTGGAGAAAGAATATGTACCCCCTCTGTTTTTCAGTCATATGATCACTTATTCTGCTGATTCTGTTGCCAGAATCACATGCAAGTAAATAAAAACAGAGACAGGAGGTATTAGCTCTAAAATGAGTGACAATAAACAGATAACTGACATGTGCCCTCTAGTGGCCTTGGCTCACAGCTGATTACATTTACTTGCTGTGACCATGAGTCTCATTCATTCACTTAAAAGGGATTGCATTACATTATTTGATGCTACTTGCCAAACTCAGGCCAGTATATTTATTATATGAAGATATGAGTCACATCTTCATACATGAAAATCACAGTTCATAAAAAGTGAAATATAATTATGGTTTGGAGGAGTTGTCACTGACGTGGATTGTAGCTCCATCTGCTGGTAGGAGAGTATACATTTGTTTTTAGATGTCTGTACAGGCATGGGATCCTTTATCTGAAAACTCATTATCCAGAATGCTTTGAATTATGGAAAGGTCATCTCCCATCAGCTCCATTTTAATCAAATAATTACATTTTTTTAAGATTGATTTCCTTTTTTCCTTGTATTTGATTTGGAATGGAGCTCAAAATTAGGTCCCATACATGTACTTGTATTGTGCTTTGTTCTTTTAGTGTTCCTTGGAAAGTAAGGTAAATGCCACAGCAGTTATAAGATCTATTATATAAGAATCCCTTATTCTAAAAAATTTTTGATTTGCCTTTTCTCTATTGTAATAATACAATGCGTTTTAGCTGATAATCCCTAAGCTATGTGCTGTTGGCAAAACAATGTTTTGTTTGAGGTAGTATTAGGCATGGTGCTTCACATTTTGAAAAGACCCTTTTTATACAGAAAATTCTAGGTCCCAAGCAGTAAATTAAGTGTAAGGCATAATGTGCCCTTGCCTGTTATAATGTCAAGTCATTGTAGACATTATTTACAGTGATATTTAGGGCCAGGCCTGTAATCCATAGCTACCAGACTACAGTTGAATATTTTTTGCAAAGAGAGAATAATTAATGCAGTTGCTTGATAGCATGCTATATGGGGCCATGACTTGGACAAACTGTGCCATTAATTGTGCATAACCTAATGTTTTCATAGCAAAAAAGGCTGACATTTTTCAGTGCATTAAGTATGGGGCATGAAAAGATCGAGTAACTTATTCAGGGTCATAGAGGGCAGACACTGACATCTGAGTCTGCAACTTCATACTCATCATATTTTTGCCAGCTGTTAAATGGGTTGGATAGAACATTACAATTTGATAATAATAATAATAATAATAGAGGTCGAACTGGAGTGGCACTGGGGAAAAGCCAGTGTGTCCCAGTTCACAGAGGGCCTCCTTCCTCCCCCTCACCCCCTTATGTGGTGGGGGGAGAGAGGTATAGGGATTGGTTTGGGGGCTTCAGTGGCTGGGATTGTGGGCCCTTGAGTTGATGGGCCCTGTACATAGGATTGCCACCTGTCCAGTTATGAACCAGACTGCTCGGGTTTGTCTGGATCCAAACTTTCTGCCCAGTTTTCAATCTTCCAGCAAAGGTGACAACTCTACCTGGACACTCCAGTCTAACACTGATTGTATCATCCTGTTTATTAATGTAGAATGTCTCATGTATTGTATGCAACATGGCAGCCCACCACAGCGTTAGTACCTAATGAATTATTGGCAGTGCAGAAAAATATCTGTCATTATTCTTTGCACCCCCCCCCCCCACCAGCTGTTTGGGTTTCTGCACCATCCTGTATATCCACTGAAGATATGCAGTGTTTTTGCCTTAAAGATGATAGCCCTTTATATGAAAATATATATTAAGGGAAATTGGAAGTTGGTCCCTTCTATGAATACAGTATCTTTTTCATTTTAATACATCTGTTTCTTGATTGTGTTTCTCTTACTCTCTGACTGCTAATTATTCAGTTCATGTTCTGTTTCTGGCCACTGGGAAAAAAAAGTTAATTTTTAGTGACGGGAAAGAGAAGAGAAGTTCCTATTTCAGCTGTGGGGGTCAAGCTGGAAGATCATATTTTTTGTCTTGGGGAGAGGAAGATTAGTGGGGCCGTTTGCCATAAAGATAAACTGCAGGCTTCTCTGCAACGAGGGTCAGAGGACATGCAGAACTATTTATTTGCTTTTAAAACTCAGATGGAATATGATTAATGCAGGATATTAGCGCATAGCTTTGCAGGTGCTGCCATGGGATCCTGACCCCTCCTAATCCCCAGTAGTACAGTGAGCTCACAGCCAGACACTTTGTTGTTGCCGAAACTCACTCTTATAAGATTTCCACTTCCCGCATCTGACAGTTTTGTAGCTTCAGCATCAATTACTTTCTACTTGAAGTCTGAACTTAGCATTGTACTAGAAAATGGCCCCACCAGTCTTGTGGTCACTGCAGCCTCCCTATCTCTGGCATGCCAGCTTCCATGTAATGTTATTCAGCCACTATTAATATATTGTACTAAACATTTTTAAATGTTACCAACCACTTGATTCAGCAATTTTTGGTGGTAAAAAAGATCTTCAACTATATCTTCTAAATATATGTATTTCCTAAATATAGGAAAGCTAAGAGGGTTTTATCAAAATATATTTTATCCTTACCAAGTGTCTCCCATCACCTTTCAAGTCATTGATTTCTCCGATTTGTACAAATAAGAATAGAAAAGGGGCCAATTAAATTGACCCTTGTCTAGGAATAAGGGATCGTACAGACCATGAATAATATTCCATCATTCATTCTCTTGTGGATTTTTTATGTTTCCACCACAAGGGATCGTTTGAGTCTGGCCTAATGCGAAGGGAAGTGTCATGTGGGGAGGGTTTAATGCAGGGTCGAACACAGGGTTGGACTGGCCTGCTGGGAAAATTCTGGTGGACCCTGTCCTCATCTGCACCCAGCCCACTGCCAGCCCAGGATCTGTAGGGCGGGATGAGGGGTGGAGCAGAGGGGGACCTTATTCTGAGATTCCCGGTGGGTCCACATACCCATGTGTGACAATGAGTTACCGCAGCAACATTGTGCCACCTAGAACCACAGAACAAAGGTGAATCGCATTACACCTGCAGTTTTGTGCATTTGTGTGCGACACAGTGAGTACAGACAGATAGCAAAGCGTAGGCTGTGGAATGCATGAAAGCACTACGGCAGGGCAACTCATGGCCAAATGCCTGTGGGTAAAAGCCCTAAGATAGAAGACATTTATGAAAGGGTTGAATTCAACAGTTATGAGTAGGACAGCAGATATGTTTCCCCAGGGTGAGGAATATGAAGAGATTATGTGACAGGCATGAAGCTGGAGTAATAACTTTCTCTGAATGGTGTTGGGTTCCAGGCAGAGAGTTTATCTCTGCAACGGGTTTGTAGGACTCTGTAAGTTGCTGTGTTATTACATAACTCTCCCACCATTCAGCTGTACAGCCTGTACATGAATATGGACATATAGGTGCATCTGCATGTCCAGTGTAGCCCATTTAGCAAGAAAACAGAGATTCCTGGCATGAATGAAGAACGTTTCCACGAAGTGGAATGTTAATGAGGCAAATGAATTCCAAGGGGAGAAGCTTGGGGAATGTTGGACTTTACAGCAGTTCTGATAGGTGGAATGCAAAGCACCGCATTCAGCTGTCATGACACGCTACTTCATAGGCCTATGGTATGTAATAGGCACATATTGTAAATGACTTGACTTTTGTACTTCCATTCCCAAGGAAGAGAAAGCACCTGCTCCTTTGGTGAACAGTCAAAGCATTGCGTCCTACGGAGATGAAAAGTTTTGATGAACGATTCGGCTTATCTTCCACACTGTAAAATTATACAGTCCATAAAAGCAGTAACTGATTCCCCCTTCTTTGTTCATCTACAAGCGTTAAAGGTGATTTTGCATGTAAGACCTGAAGGAACTCATGAGGATTCGTTAACAGATGAAGGCACCAATTTGTTTCTGTTAGAGAACTCTCATTAGTTCCTTCATTTCTTCTGGGACTTCAATTTTCTCTGGTTGAGGTGCTGTTTGTAGGAGGACACTTCATATGGGGACTGAGATTAACAATTTATTTGGGGCAAAAGACTGACTTATTCTTTTGGTTTAGGGACACTTTGAAGATATCTTATGTTAGCTAGCCTATAACACATCTATAAGACAGAAGGGACTGTTAAGGTGAGAAAGAAAGTAGACACAGCAGAACTAGTGCTACTTTAATAGGACGTTGCACTTCTGGTTCAAATCTTTTTTTGATAGGCAGGTTACAGTTCATTTATATAGAAGTTAATACTTCTTCATGAGTTAAAGTGCAGAGTCTCTCAATGATCACTGTTATCTCCAGTGTTATATGCAATCTGTATACTGTGAGATCTGAATGAGTTCAATGATCTCTAGTTGTATTTAATAGCACAAGAAATAAACACACACCGTGTTTCTTTCTTGTGTTATTAAATGCAACTAGAGATCACTGAACTCATTCAGATTCAGCTGGATTGTAGCCTAGAAATGAGCATACAGATCAGGGACAGATTGGGGGTGCAGGGCCCACCGGAGCTATCACCCTAGAGGCCCCTCACCCCCCAAAGTTACCCACCGTGTCCCCCGCACCCCCCACAGGTGCCCCCATAACTCCCGAGTGCGAAACTTACTTTCAACGTTTCAGGGGAGGGACACCGACGGGCGGGGGAGCGGCAACAGGGATCAGGTCCCATTCCAACCCTGATACAGATACTCTCTACATGCTGGAGGGGTGACCAATGTGCGGAACAGTAACACAGCTAAAAAGAAGACTGATTGATTATTAATAGAAGTAACAAGTGCCATGGGGTGAGGCTATTGGAGTGGCATGTATAAGGGTCATTGGTTGTGCAAATTTCCCTACAATCAGTTGCTCCTAAAACCCCTTGTATTAGAAGTACCTGTGTCGAATTTGCACTTTTCTCAATGCACTTGCAGATGTAAATGAGCCCTTTAGTTTACTTTGCTCTGAGATTCGACAGAATATAGCTGGAACAATTTCTATGTTTTTTATGAAGAAGCAGTTTGTGGATGTTAGAAGAAATGTTGTCAGCTTGTAATTGATGGAAGAAGATGGATAAGAAAGTAATTCCACAGTAGCAAACTTAAAATATTTACTTTAGATATAAGTGTGTGTTATGGTTCTTTTAGAAAATTTTAAAAAATATATATACATATAAAATCTCAGTACATTTTTTCAAATTTAAAAAAATATAAAACTGTATTTTTATTGATTGTATTAAATAACACTTTGGCACGGCTTCAGTTTAGTATAGAACTTTTGCAGTAATTTGGGACCTTCACCTCTAGAGGTCGCCAAACTATTGCTCAATGATGGCTGGGACACATGATAAAAAACAACTCTGTGCAATGTGCTTATTTTAGAACTGTTAGAGTTTTTTTTAGCAGTCACTATTGGACATTGAAAGCTGCAATGTACAAATGTACCAATAAAAAAGTAGATCATCTTTAGAAAAAAAAATTCTGTATTTGATTCAGTCTTTTTTAGGGGAATACAAGATGTAAGGAACTTTGAGCACATAACATTTGTATGGTAATCTGGCAATGCAGAAAATCCCTTTATAAATATATTACTTTATGGAAATGTTTATATATGTAATATAGTCCACTATAAATATAACAATCTTCATTTAGTACTGACAATTGTTGTATCAGTGGCATAACAATAGAGGAAGCAGACCCCACTGTTGCAGGGATCATGAGTTACAGGGGTCCTGGACCCCACAACGCTTCCTCTATTTTTGCATGGCCCCCTTTTTACCACCCACTCTTTTGCGTCCCCTGGCCTGCTCGCATATAAATCCCCAATTCCTGTCCACTGTTAGATAGGGGAGCGAGCAGGGGGCTATATGCAAGTAGGCTGGGGGACAAAATGGGTAGAGGAAAGAAGGCTCAGGGTCTGGCCCAAAGTTGGTACTCTGCTGCATTGTATTATTATTTTTATTACTGCCGCTATAGGCAGTCCCTGGTTTGTAGGAATACCGCAAATGACCAAGCCTAGGAAGGTAAGATATAGGTAGGAGAAACCTTAAGGTGGGGGGTAGGGAACTGTCAAGTGTGCACCCCAGCAGAGAGGCACACCATGCATAAATATGGCCTTTACTGTAGGAAAAATATAAACAATGAAGTGGAAACAAACTAGGATATGAGAGATGTGAAAACAAGTCAAGCAGGATCTTAGAATGCTTTTGCTATGGCCATTGCTTATTGCTACTGTTCAATTTTGCTAAATGCCAATGGGCTCATTTACAACTGTGCCAGAGGCAAATTCAAAAGCACCAAGAGGCATAACTGTGCCCCTAATCCCTATGCGTCCAGAGCAATGGCTGGACTTTGTACCTTGCATTAGATTGGAAAGTACAGGGCTCCATGGTACCTTACTGCCACTGGTGCTCCCCAGCATCTGTAGGGGATGTGATAGGGGGATACCCACATCCTACCTACTTACTTTACAAATCTCAGTTTGCTCAAATCGCTCAATTTGGCAAGATAAAATTTCTCAGAGGGGCAAAGTACAGAAGAGGGCATAATTTGTATCTATCTTTTTCACATTCCCCTTGCCCCCCAATAATATATGAGGCCTAAGGTCGCTACAAATTGAATAAGAATCAGGCTCTCGGCAGACAGCTCCACACCCATAATTGATGATATGCACCAGCGCAGGACTGCTTAATGCTGCCAGTTTGTTAGGGTATCTATAGTGGGCAGAAGACAGAAATGAATGAACAGTAATTGTGGGCCTGGGGTGCAACATTTTCTTTATGTAGATCTCTGTGTGTATGCAATGCATATATCACTCAAGTACAATGTAATCAGGTTTTGGTTTCCTTTAAAACAAGTATTTTACTTATTTTTTTAAATCTTTTTCAAAGTAATAAAAAAGATATTTTTGCCACACCAGCTGCTGATATTCATGACTTTCCCCTACAAGCTTTTTAACAAGTTCATTGCCCAACACCTGGAATAGAGGACCGTTTATGCTACAGCCTTAAATTAGCTTAAAATCTCCAAACTGGCATGTTGTAACCTTTGCCCGATCGCTACATCTCTGTTCACCCACGGGATTAAATTATAATCATTATAGGACAGGCCACTTTATAGATCTCTGCGTATTTAGTTAGTGTCGAAGGGACCAGTGGGGACGATAAGTAAAAATATTATTTTCTATTCCGTACTGACAGTATTTTACAGAAAGAAAGACTTTCCCTCCAGAAAGGAGAAACCCTGATGGTTATTGTATTTGTCACAGTGTATAAGGTTTCTTTCCCAACCACATCATTCTGGCCTTCACATGCTACTAGGTTACAAAATCAACTCTTTAGATAATCAAATCAGAGCAAACTGCTTAATTACTGTAAATGAGTGCACTTTAAAGTTGTGCAATAACTTGTACATGACCGTGTTTGTTTAAAATTTCTTATGGCTCACAATCACTCATATCTGTTGCTCAAACATTAGGGTCTTATGTGCAAACCTGCCAAGTTTAAACAGGCGGCATGAAATGATAGTTATGTACTGAAATACATTAGTGTGCTGTGCCCCGTCCCTGTGGCTGCCCACCCTCCTTCCCAATGAACTGGTTTCTACTGGGGTTTTTGAGTTCCGGCAGTGATCTTGGGGGCCTGGAGTTAAACATGGGACTGTCGGTGTGTTCAGTTTAGCGTGGGGGGACACAGGAAAGAACCCCAGTGGGCCCCCGGCCCACCTTGGTCCTCCTTGGCCCAGCACAACCAGATCCAGGTATTTGGTGTTAGATGGGGGTAATAGGCAACAAGATAAACATTCCCCGACAGGTTTCAAAGTTACCAATGAACCTCTGTCTTTCTTACAAGAAAAACTGTTAATGGAGGTTACACAGGGACCAATTACATGCACTTATTCCATCTTTAAATGAATGTGCTCTTACCATCCCTGCCTTTTAATCCCAGTGTACCACTAAGCCCTATGAGGAGATACTTTTTATGTAATCCTGACACACAAATGATCTCAGTGAGCACAAATAAGGCTATTTATACTTGATGTTACATAGATTGTTAACATCAGGGGATTCCGCATCTGTTATAAACATGTGATTTGTAATTGTATATATAATTACTATTGCTAAAGGTGTACTTCAGGATGCTCAATAAACGAGTCAACAGCCAGTTTTTCCATATTCAAAATAAATGAAAGTTTCAACTTTAAACAGCTGCTTTTTCCATACAACAGGATTCATGCAGATCCTGTTCTACAGTAGCTCAGAATTGCATATAGGCCACCACCACACATAGTTGGGCACTCTTATAAACCTCCAGCTCACATACTGGCCCATGTCCCCATCTCATCATGTCAAACATCTGCCTATTCTACATCAAAGGGGTATAGGCAGTTAAGTAGGGGTACGCCTTTACGATCAGATTAATAGTGTCTATTGCCCTGGCTGTGAGCTCACCATGCCCCTGCTGCCTGTCCCTGTAGTCGTGCTACCTTCGTCTTCTTGAAAAATTGCTGATGTTCATTACTGGACCCCTTAGGTGACCATCCTAATAGCCCGTATAGTAATATGCCGCTTTATCCTACTGAATTAGGGGGACTTTGCAATAGTAATTACCCTTGCTTGGTCATGTTATCAACCCAAACAGAGCACTATATTTACTGCTTGTCAGGCTAACAGGGTGCCACAGTTTCCTTTTACATTTCAAAAACATATAGGTAGACTCCCTATGGGACACTATTGTGTAATTATATGTTATACTTTCCATGGATACTAATCTCCACTGAGGCAGGGACTGATGTGAATGGTGGAACATTCTCTATAATGTTTGTGTTATATAAATATAAATTTAAACATCAAATAATTGAATGATGGAACATGCTGTGTAACGTTTGTATTATATAAATACTGCTTGCTCACTCAACCGTCAGCCCTTTTCCCTCCCAGTTTTCAAACCGTATACTTACTTTGCCATGATTGGCCGAAGGAATGCAGCAATGGAACAACAATATTGCAGGTGGGGATCGAGCCTGGGTCAGAGGTGCCCGTGCCTGTGTCTCCTGCCCAGTCCAAATCGGGACACAAAACACGAGACTTAATATTAGCGTTGATGGCCCACAAGCCAGATGTGGCTCCAAAGGGAATTTTATGCCCCCCATCCTGCTAAGATATTCCATGAACCAAAAAAAGGCATTTACTTCCTTGTCTATATTCCCTAATATCTAACAATCCTTTTGACACATATACGTGCATGTGGCTACAATTTTCACCAATTATCTTAAACAGAAAAAAACTTGAATTATTCATAAAAATGACTAATTCTTCTATTTGTGTTTCGTACAATGTTCGTTGCTTGCTGATCCCATGGTTTTCAATGCCAATATAACATTTTATTCAAATAATAAATAGTTTTTCTGTGATGTGCACAGGTGTTTATGATGATAAAAGCGAATCTGGTAACCATCCTAGGGGCTTTAGCTGTCAGTATAAATAAGAAGGATAGAACGTCTCTCTCCCAGTGTAGAGCAGGATGTTTAACTGGAGGCTATGCAGCCATTGTGAATTACATATCCAAGCTCTCCTGAGATCCTGTGACCGATTTGCATGAATACCAGCCATTATGTCAAAATACAATTCTCAGGATGGTTTCGCCATCAGCAAGGATTTCCGCTAGCTTAGTTATCAAATACAAGTTATCTTTTTAGCACAGAGAAAAAGCAAATTAGTTAAAAAAATAAATTGTTAGCTGAAATAGGACATAGTGGTAAATGTAACTGCCATATTTTACTGCACTCTGGATAATGGATTCCCAATTTGTTTGGGGTTTTACAGCAGTGGAAAATAAAGTTGCATGCAACACCTAATATGCTTATCATGGAAATGTGACATTTATTCCAGACCAAATTACTGCATGATATTCCAAGTTGCACCCTTAAAATAGGCGTTATCTTCCTATTGCCATACAAGAAGTATATCCGCCTTCTTTATAATTTTATATAGTAAATCACTGGTTTATAAATGGATATGTACCCATTCATTTTTCCCTAAATGTATACTATGAAATAAGATATCCCCTACTTTAACATATGGTTTTATGGCCTTTATAAGCGCACTCACCCTGCAGCCTTGTGCCTTTAGATGGTCATGGACCTCTTTGGAGACTTTAGATATTCTTTACAAAACACTGATATGAAATATTTCTAGATACAATGGGAAACAGCATTTTTTCCACTTTAATAAATGTTTCTCAAACTTTATATTTTTAAACATAAAAGTTAGTAAAAGCATCTTTAGGTTTGGTATTTACACCTCTAAATATAATAAGCCCTCTGTCCTTTGTAGCTTATGAGGAGCCTTGAGTTATGCTATGTCTAAGTCTTGGACAAAACCTATGTTGAGCAGCTATAAGATTATGGAACATTCTTTTCTCTTTAGGAATCTGCAATATTTGAGCAACTGAAGTTTAAATAAATCTTGAGGGAATGATCAAACATTTGGTTTTCTGCAGTCTGTTTGCATTGAATTGTTAGTTTGTTAAACTGTTCATCCACCATAGACTCAGGGGTCTCTGGCCTGCAGTATAACTCTTATAAAGGACAAGGGCAGTGTAACTGCTCTGTACAACTTTTGTTACATATAAAAATTACCAAGAGACCCAAAAAATGTAGTATACAAGTCTTTTGATAAATGAGTCACATAATACATATGCTGACTGATCTATTTTGTTTGCTGACAGGTGAAATTAATTGCTGCATTATAAAATAGCAAAGGGAACCCTTTGGTTCAGCTGAATGTCAACACCCTGAGAGCCCACGCATATTCATATATGTTATTTTGTCCAAACTTGGTGAAAAATCCTTAAAAATTAGGCCCTAGAAATGTACACAAAATAGCAACCAGCGTGATGGATTGTGCAAGATTATCAATTTTTACAGCCTCCACAACCTTTACAGTACTTATGTTGTTAAACTAAATACCCTAGGTAATAGGACATAAGAGAGCAAAGAACTCTGTTTATTAACCCTTAGTAGCTGAACCTGGAGTATTACAAAAACTTACCTACCTGTGAAGCCCAACTAATTTAATGAACCGAGCTCATTTCTGTAAAGCTGCAACTTTATTTAGGACTTGCCCACAAACAGTGCCATCTCTGCTTCCAGAACTGTACTTGTTCACAAACAGTGCCATCTTAGGTTCTTCTATCTTTCTGTGCTTCCAACAATCAGTGTCATTTTAGGAATCTACTTGTGCACATACCAACAGTGCCTCCCTGGACTCTTTTTCTCCCAGGACTCTACTTGCCGACATAGAAGAAGTGCCCTATTAGACTCTATTTGCCCACAAACAGTGCCATCTTGGGCTCTTCTTGCTTCCTGCACTCTGGATGTCCACATACAGTGTTACTGTGGACTCTTCTTGCTTCCAGGACTCTAACTGCCAGCATACAAACAGTGCCACCTTGGGCTCTTCTTGCTTCTAGGACCCTACTTGCCAACATATAGACTGTACCATCTTGGACTCTTTGCTTTCTGAACTCTTCCTAACTGCCAAAACAGTTCCATCTTATTATCCTCCTGCTTCCAGGATCCCATGTCTACAAACAAATAGTGTCATCTTGAACTCTACTTGTCCACAAGCAAACAGTGCCATCAGAGGCTAAACCCAAACAAAGGGGGTGGGGCAGTGATGTTGGACATGATGACGTCAGAAGTGGGCACAATGATGTCAGTGGGATTATGATGCTGAAGCTGGTTTATTGCATCAGTTAGCTGCAATTGCCTGGATTTCTGTCCAGTTTTCTCAGTGTTTTAAACTAGAAAGTTTTTGAACTGGGCACCCAGGTCAGAAACTGTCTGGTTCAAACCACATTGGTGGCAACCCTATCACTATCTATATTCTGCCTGATGAATAAGTCCAAAACTTTAATTAACGGTATTGGATCTATTATACATTAATCAGTTATCCAGAAAGCTTTGAAATACAGCAATACTAAGGGGTACATTTACAAAAGCAGGAACGCTCGGAGCGTACTTTTGCCGAATTTTTCGGGCGTACGCACAACTTTTTTGTACACCGTAAGACTTTTTCGTACCGCTGTTTACAATGGTTCGGTACGAAAATTTCATGACTTTCGAATCGTCAATACGATATTATCGTGTCTAATACGATTTTTTCGGAAACATTTTCGGGATATTTGCGATCTTCAGAAATTTTCGTTTCCAATCCGAATTTTTCCCATTCGGGATTCAAATTCGTGGATTAGTAAATCTGCCCCTAAATTTAGAAAAATGCTAATTGATTGATTGACATAGGAATTATCCTGGTCCAATGCTACACTTAGGTGTCTTGTCAGTAGATTTAAGAACACTTCCCTATATGTAATAAAATACACTAATTTGGTGCACTAACCCCTAGAAACTAATAAGATGTTTGCTTTTAAACAGGAGATCAGTTAATGCTAATTGGTTGCTATAGATTACTGTACAGCTTTGACTTGACATGTAACATCTCCCACTTTTTGAGTTTAGTTCTAGTTCAAACAGATCAAAAGTGTGTACTGGGGTGTCATCTTGGACCCTACTTGTCCACAAACAGTGTAGCCTTGGTCTCTTCCAGAATTCAGCTTGTCCACAAAGAGTGTCATTTTGGACTCTTCTTTCTTCCTGGACTCCAATTGCCAACATACAAACAGTGCCATCTTGGTCTCTTCTTGCTTCAATCACTCTACTTGCCCAAATACAAACAGTGCCACCTTGAACTCTTCTGGGTGGGAAAAATTCTTGCTTAGCATATAAAACCCTTGACCAGTTTATAACACTACTGAACCTTCTCGCATTTCTTGGTCTAAGTTTCTAGTGCAACCATTTGGAGTCTTCATTGGTGTTGGATTATACTTATCTTTATTTAGCAGTTCTCTGCTTTCTCATGGCTATGTAAGAATGTATTGTGTATCATAGCACGTTACACAAATCTATAACATATGTTTCAAAGGAAAAGTCCCACTGAGATCAATTAGGCTTTACTTTGATAAATATAGTGTAATTGTTTTGTGAGAAGATTTACTAGCCTCTTACTTGCTATGTTTGCCCCCATGTCTGTCTACCCTCTTTGATTTTGACTGATTCTCTGGTGTACCTTGTCTGTCTTGTTGTGCTTACAAAATAGCAGCTCCTACATTGCACTGATCATTATATAGACATTTTGCGGTGTCAGGAGAGCATTTGGTTGTGATTATGAAAAAATATTTGTTTCTTTATTTAGAATTTATATAATGGGCATATGTAATTTAAAACGGACTTGTACAGACTTGGCTGAGCACAGATGCTCTGTGATAAAAAGGATGCAAACATGTTTGTCTTTTATTTCCAGGTTCTTGCAATCTGCTTAATTATATACCTCTGCCATTTCCAGTGTGTATTGGGTAGACTTTTTATGGATGCTTGTTTCATTAATGAGTTTTTATGGCATTATTTTTCATCCAAGTTATCTTTTATTGAACTCAACTGGGAAAGTTCAGAAGGACTCCATTTTCATAACTAATGTCAAGGTTGTTTATAGATCTATGCTCAGAGCAGCTTGGATTGTTTATAATCTGCCTCATATGTATCAGATAACAGAATACTTTAACCTATAGGACTTATTTTATGGCCCTCGGTATACTGCTCTAGTGCTCTATCTATGGTGGAACAACAGGAATTTAAGTGATGATGGCAGAGTATTGACACTGGGTTTTAAACAGATCCATGAAATTGAGGTGGATGTGTCTGGCACAATAGAAAGACAGTTATTGGTATGTTTTTATCCACGCACATATTCAGGCATTCAGAACATGAAAGTAGCCATGGCAATTTGCAGTACGGGGCAGACAGTGGTGACATAAGAACAGCAAAACCATAACATACTGAAAAAGCTGTAAAGAAGGTTAGTTAAAAAGTGTCTTAACTGACATTTCAGTTTTATCCTGAAGAAAACAGAGATTGTTTTGCCAAATAAACTGAAATATAAAGCAAAATTAAACAACAATTGGTGCATACAATATAATTATTAGACATAATGATCTGAGAATTGTTCTACCTTCTATCACAATAATTCCCTTCCATTCTGACACCAATAAATTGACTTGTAAATAATCCAATGAACACCCTGGTATAATAGCACTTTGTAGCACTTTGTTACAATCCATACTTTGCTTTTACTGATCATTAAAACACTTATTAAGTCTGCAGGCATTTTTGCTAATGCCCCATAACATAGGCCAGGTGCTGCTCTGCAATACTTGTGCTCATAACCTAATGAAAACAATAAAATGTTTTGTTGTAGGCATGCCGATTATTTCATGTGTAGCTTTCCAATTCTGGCTAATAACAAACATTAACAATTTTTAGCAGTTCACTTTGATCAGTTTTCTTCCGCTCAGTTAAAACCTTCATTTAAGAAAACTCTGGCAAAAGAAAAGATATTTTTTATTTTGGAAATGCAATGATTGAGAGTCTTTAAAATATATTTCATTTGTATATTTAGGTTTTTAGTTAGTGTTCAAAACTATTTTGGCTTTATTATACTTTTATAATATACAATACCTTAAATGAACTGTTACTTCCTTAAAGGAGAAGGAAAGGCATTTTGGCATTTTACTGCCAATAGATTAGTTACAATAGTGCAAGCTAGAATGCTATATTTATTCTGCAGAAAGCTTTATCATACAGCCATTAAATCTCCCTCTGTTTGTTTATGATAGCAGCTGCCAGTATAGCTTGGTCTTGGTAACTCCCATGCTTCAGCCCTGGCTGCTGGTAGCTCAGATTACAGCAGAGATGGGAGGGGGAGAGAGCAGAAGGGAGGGGAAGAGAGAGCAAACTGAGGAGATTTGTGCCGTACCCTGAAGGATTTTTCGGAGAGCAGAAGGTCTGACACAGAAGATCATGTATAGAGAATAAAAGGAAAGAAATGTGTTTCTTTTCACTGAGGACTCCTACCATGTATATATATATATGTCTTCCCCATCCAAACCACACCATTTGTATTGCATATATCCCCTTTGTTCACCATCACATTGTCCTAAAATAAATAGCAGCTTTTCCCTGGTGGCCATTTTCCCTCTCACACATCTTCAGTGACATTTGCATCTGAAAACAGCCCACGTGCACTGTAAAGTTCATGCAGTGTAATGGTTTAACTGAGGTCAAGACAGGAGATTAGGAGAAAAAACTTATTTCTCCAGCAGAGAGCAGAGTTTTTATGGAAGCCATCTCTTCATTGGCTGCTAGACTGGAGGGTGTGTTTGGTAACCTGAATTGAGGTTGTTTGGTAACCTGTGCATGCTCAGTTAGCCAAGAGCCAAAGGCAGTTTCTAGGGCAGGGGGTCGAATGGGTTAAAGGAGGAGAAGGAAGTGATTAAGTAGATGCTGCAGCCTTACTATTAACCTTTGAACAAACCTTTGATTTCAGAGAGGTTGTTCACTGATTACATTTTTCTTGTCCTTTAAATTTTCTCTTTAAAAATGTAGCACTTGGATTCCTACTGCAGGCTACTGTATTTGCTGTCATTCAGAAATTGTGATGCAGATAATTGTAATGGCAATGGTATACTGTATCTATCTAATGAAGGAAAGCATGGTAGCCTTGAGCAAGCAACTTCAACCAGAGCCAGGGGATGAGATTGCCATGGTATAAATGTAAACAGGTTTACCCTACAGACAATTTCCAGCCTCAGTCTGAATGAAGTCTGTGTTGTGACATCAATATTTTTCAGTGGTTTAGTCCTTGTTCTTCAACTCTCAGAATTTATTGTCACATGAAAATCCAAGATTGGTTGCACCAGGATGAATTCAGGCAACCTCCATGGATTCCCCAATCAACAGATCTACATATCACTGGTCCTTTATGGGATGTTGTAGAGTAGAATTCCAGCCTCTTTGTTTCTCAAAGATCTGGATCCCATATTTCTGTGTTCAGTATAACACTCAACACATTTCAGAATGTATATCTGCACTCCAAGAGTGATTAAAGCTCTCTTGAAAGCAAAGGAAATTCTGTTTTTACTTTGGTACTCAATAATATATTGTTAGGTGTTTCTGTTACTTTGTCTCCTTAGATGGCCATGTTTTCCTGCGTCCCAGAGGTTCTATGTAGAGGTGCGTTTGTTGCAGCCATAGCTAACAGCATTAAGAAGTATAGATGCATTGCTACTGTTTCACTGCTAATGGGCATATTCACCTTTGGCCGTATATATATATATAAAAAAACATCATCCCCTAATGTAGTCTTTTTTATATATTTCTGTTTTATTGTTTTGCAATAAAAAGCAACTAGAAGTTCTTTCTTTGACTATACTATATATACTATACAGTGGTGTGAAAAACTATTTGCCCCCTTCCTGATTCCTTATTCTTTTGCATGTTTGTCACACAAAATGTTTCTGATCATCAAACACATTTAACTATTAGTCAAAGATAACACAAGTAAACACAAAATGCAGTTTTTAAATGAGGGTTTTTATTATTTAGGGTGAAAAAAAATCCAAACCTACATGGCCATGTGTGAAAAAGTAATTGCCCCCTGAACCTAATAACTGGTTGGGCCACCCTTAGCAGCAATAAC
The DNA here is from genome assembly GCF_000004195.4 of Xenopus tropicalis. Classification (NCBI taxonomy): domain Eukaryota; kingdom Metazoa; phylum Chordata; class Amphibia; order Anura; family Pipidae; genus Xenopus; species Xenopus tropicalis. Next base: position 37,957,128 of record NC_030682.2, read on the forward strand.
TGCAATCAAGCGTTTGCGATAACTTGCAACGAGTCTTTTACAGCACTCTGGAGGAATTTTGGCCCACTCATCTTTGCAGAATTGTTGTAATTCAGCTTTATTTGAGGGTTTTCTAGCATGAACCGCCTTTTTAAGGTCATGCCACAACATCTCAATAGGGTTCAGGTCAGGACTTTGACTAGGCCACTCCAAAGTCTTCATTTTGTTTTTCTTCAGCCATTCAGAGGTGGATTTGCTGGTGTGTTTTGGGTCATTGTCCTGCTGCAGCACCCAAGATCGCTTCAGCTTGAGTTGACGAACTGATGGCCGGACATTCTCCTTCAGGATTTTTTGGTAGACAGTAGAATTCATGGTTCCATCTATCACAGCAAGCCTTCCAGGTCCTGAAGCAGCAAAACAACCCCAGACCATCACACTACCACCACCATATTTTACTGTTGGTATGATGTTCTTTTTCTGAAATGCTGTGTTACTTTTACGCCAGATGTAACGGGACACGCACCTTCCAAAAAGTTCAACTTTTGTCTCGTCGGTCTACAAGGTATTTTCTCAAAAGTCTTGGCAATCATTGAGATGTTTTTTAGCAAAACTGAGACGAGCCTTAATGTTCTTTTTGCTTAAGTGGTTTGCGCCTTGGAAATCTGCCATCAGGCCGTTTTTGCCCAGTCTCTTTCTTATGGTGGAGTCGTGAACACTGACCTTAATTGAGGCAAGTGAGGCCTGCAGTTCTTTAGATGTTGTCCTGGGGTCTTTTGTGGCCTCTTGGATGAGTTGTCTCTGCGCTCTTGGGGTAATTTTGGTCGGCCGGCCACTCCTGGGAAGGTTCACCACTGTTCCATGTTTTTGCCATTTGTGGATAATGGCTCTCACTGTGGTTCGCTGGAGTCCCAAAGCTTTAGAAATGGCTTTATAACCTTTACCAGACTGATAGATCTCAATTACTTTTGTTCTCATTTGTTCCTCAATTTCTTTGGATCTTGGCATGATGTCTAGCTTTTGAGGTGCTTTTGGTCTACTTCTCTGTGTCAGGTAGCTCCTATTTAAGTGATTTCTTGATTGAAACAGGCGTGGCAGTAATCAGGCCTGGGGGTGACTACAGAAATTGATATTGAAATTGAAAATTGAAATTGATAAACCACAGTTAAGTTATTTTTTAACAAGGGGGGCAATCACTTTTTCACACAGGGCCATGTAGATTTGGAGTTTTTTTCCTCCCTTAATAACGTAAACCTTCATTTAAAAACTGCATTTTGTGTTCAATTATGTTATCTTTGACTAATAGTTAACGGTTTTTGATGAGCGGAAACATTTAAGTGTGACAAACATGCAAAAGAATAAGAAATCAGGAAGGGGGCAAATAGTTTTTCACACCACTGTATATATAATTAAAAATGCTTAGGTAAAAAAGTAAGCATATAGAACAAACATTATACAAAATATTATGACTTTTCATCAAGACTTTAATTTTGTAATGTCATTGTCTAACTATGCCCAATTTTATTTTTATTCTGAAACTTACTGATGCCTAATTAAAATTTGTGAAACAGAAGCTATTAAATTCTGCACTACAGAGTTATATAATTTTATAAGCAGTAGTTAGAATTTACCTTGCAGCCTGCTGAAGCACTGAAATACACATAAAATATAACTTGTTATAGGTAAATGAAGCTAACAGGGAAATATGGATACATTATATGCAATTGGCTTGCAAGTTTATGTGCACTTGGCTTGCTTACCTGCTCCATAGAATTGAAGCTGATTTCCGGCTAGCCACAACTGCTGCGCTGCTTTGCTTTTTTAGGCTGGGTTTTTCGATAGGGACAATTTTTAAAGTTATACACTAGGCGAGAAGGGAGAGGTGAGGGGGGTCTGTGCAGGCCAGGTAAGGGGGCTCTTCGATCTGGGGAGAGTGTAGTTCATACTTTGTGCCCTTAGCATCAGTTTCTATATTTGCACACTGGAAATCTTTGCCCTTAAACATTATTATTATATTTTTTCATACATGTGTACAGTTCATAAGAGTTTTTCATTCAGAATGGCCTGTGTTGAGGCTCTCATAAATCATAGTAACTTAATTTAATAATATTTTCTTAGCTTTAAAAAAAAGAATGCATTTTTCCTTTTTTTTTCTGGAGGTCATGCTATGCTCTAAAATTGGTATTAGAGTTTACAGTTTTGTTGAAAGCATTTATTTAGGTCACAGGCTGCAGCCTGCCAAAATCAACTAGGAAGGCGAGAGTAGACCTCTGCCCGTTTTTTTATTTTGCATTTCCACAGCAGAGATGGTTGGATCAAGAACTCTAAAGTAATTTATTGTTTATATTCTCTCAACCCTGTTTAAATAAGATAGCATGGCATTGCCTATTAGAATAGAAGCCAGTGTATTATAAACATGGAACAGTTGGGAGAATACATTATGGATAAAAAATAAGCTATTATGAATCATACATCTCTACTTGTTCCTTTAAATGTACAGGTATGGGATCCCTTATCTGGAAACCCGTTATCCAGAAAGCTCCAAATTACGGAAAGCCTGTCTCCCATAGACTCCATTTTAGTTAAATTATAAATTAATCAAGGTGTATTTTATGCTATCCAAACGTAAGATTTGAAGCCATTTATGCTCCTTCAGACCTTGTGTAAGTTCCAGCGGAAGTTGCTCTAAGAAGGAAGGCATAAAAAATTACACCAAATTTTACACTGCATAATAAATCTGCTCCTTAAAGTACTGCATGGTGTATAGACAAGTGTGCATTAGACAAGTTCATCCTAATGAGCGGTGTCCCAACTGCATAATATAATTGCCATTATGTTATGTCATTATCTGATTATAACCTAATTATCTTTCTACACTTTACAGCATTATAAAGAATATTATGTATTGTACCATGTATTACAAATAGACTTCATTTACTTTTCCAAAAGATGACTAGAGCAAGCAACTTCTGGATACACTAACTTTCACTACATGTGGGATATTTTTACATTCTTGAGATTTTATTAGAATAAATGCAAAAAAAAAAGCTTTTATGGAACACAGGATTGCTCAGTTTGGATGTACAGGTAGTTAAGTTGGTCAGTTTGGATGTACAGGTAGTTAAGTTGGTCAGTTTGGATGTACAGGTAGTTAAGTTGGTCAGTTTGGATGTACAGGTAGTTAAGTTGGTCAGTTTGGATGTACAGGTAGTTAAGTTGGTCAGTTTGGATGTACAGGTAGTTAAGTTGGTCAGTTTGGATGTACAGGTAGTTAAGTTAGTCAGTTTGGATTTACAGGTAGTTAAATTGCTGTATTTCAGAGCAGAAGGATGTTCAAAAATATGTAGGAAAATAACTAAACACTGATAAATATAAATTGTTCCTCTATCTGCCCAAAAAGCACATGCTGTTATAACGGCATTTTAACACTTTCTATAGTCATTTTTCCTTTATGTAAACATAAATAATTTGTATTATTCCTGTTGCAGTGCTTCTGTATACAGTAACTTGTCTGTTATAGTCTGCCATGGTCCTTAAGATCTTCTTTATAACCAGGCCCTGCAGTCGTGTTCCTTGGAAAGGGGCCTTCACATGATAAATGCACAGTCAGTCCCAGAAATTTCAGACTTGGCAAGAGCAATGAGTTAAAATGCATAATGAGTTGTCAGTGGTGAGTGACACTGATGGATCGGTTTGCTGAAATGCTGGGAGGGATCTAATGTAGAGCTTCTGTTGTGACTGTGTTGTGGGGAGATTTGGGATCTTTCAAGCCATAATTACATAAACAGAGACACTTCTACCAGCCAGGTGTCATCATGAATGTTCCAGTTAATCTATCCATCTTCTAGAACTCTCACTTTGTGTCAGAACTTTACTTTACCACATGCTCTGATCTTCTGGATGTCTATCACAGGGGCCGTGTTTGCTTTGAGATGGTATGGTCATGCTAATAAAACCTGTTTTGAGGCATTCCTGCTATTCAATGATAAATACCACCTCTGAAATGCCTGCTTTCAATTTTTTCCCTGGAGAATTAACATGAAAAGTTGACATTCATTGGTTTTTGGTCTAGCAAAACACCTGTTCCTGCTGCAGACTGGGGCTAAATTTAGCTGTAAATTATAGCAAATTCCTATAGTTTATGTAGAGAGAAATTTAAGAACTACTGGCAACAAGCACAATTCCTTACTTAACAACATCTGCCTCTAAACAGATATTATATTGTTATATTTAGTCTTGACTGATGAAAATAAACCTTAGTGCAACTTAAAAATTGTTGTCAGTGAATTTGACATGTATGTCTTTATGATGGGTTAAGGTTACCATCAGTTTCCCTTTTAGGGCGACTGACCCCGTTACGGATTCCCTGTCCCTGTGGAAAATCGACCCAAGCAAACCTCCCTGTCTTGACTGATGAAAATAAACCTTAGTGCAATTTAAAAATCATTTTCGTTGATTTCAATATGTATGTCTTTATGGTGGGGCAAGGTTACCTCAGTCCCCCCCCCCCTGAAAGCTGTCCCCCTGGAAACAGAGCCATCCCTAAGCAAATTGTTATTATTCCAGGACAGGAAGAAGGAAGGAGTTTCTGTGTTGCAGCTTCTGTGTTGCTGAAGGAAGGAATATGTATAAAATTATTTTGGAACTTTTCTAGGGAAATATGTTATGATTAAATTATGTAGTTGTGATGTTGAGTGGGTGTAAGGCAATGGGGAGGATAGGTATATAAAAAGTGGGCATGGTATATCAAAAATTTGCACAGAGTGCTGTGAGTACTGCAGGCCCCTTCCTGTCCCTGGATTTCACTTTGGAAATCTGGCAAACTTATGATGGAAGTTATACTGCTGTCAAATATAGTGTATTATTCTCTTTGTGCCCTCCTACAGTTTAGAGGCGACCCATAATAAAGCAAGACTGGCTAATATCCACAGCAGATTGCAAAAGGAAGCATAGCTGCACCAATCATATCGCAAGGTGATAGTTCAACACAATGATTATTTGGAATTTAAAGTAAAAATAGCTGTTACCTTACACATATCTCCTCTACTGTATATTTAGGGATGAGCCAGTTGGTTGAACTTCTGTTTTTAGGCCATATTTTCATTTTAAGATATACAGTTTGTGTCTGTTGAGTGGGAATATTTTGGCTTTTCTAGGAATTGTAGAACATACACTGGTACCATTTCAGCATGAATACAAATCACAGCAGTTAATAATGTTTTCATTTAATCAGTAATGATGCTGACCAAATATTTTTTGATTTTTATGAAGTCTATGTAAGGTTCTTTAGTTTTAATAGTAGAAAATACATTAGAAACACCACAGCGGATATCAGTCACTAGATGCATATTTACTTTGCAATTACATGCTTGCCATTAGCTTGCCAGCATCCAGACAGTTTAGAAAGGATAAAATAAATGACTCTAGTAATAAAGGTTATTGGTATGTACAGCTAATTCATCAATCTGTGATGCTGTTTGTTTCAGGTTGTCTCATTCCCACCTCCCTTCCTTCTAGAACTAGCTGCCAGAAGGGAGTCCATTTGTGGGGCCCCACATTAGCCTTGTTAACTAAAAGCTGGAAACCAGTCTCTCAGAAACTAATCATTTTGTGATATTTTTTTTTGCTATATTCTATTTCCATAGGTTTTTTTTTTTTCTATTTCCATAGGTTTAGAGGAACCTGTCCAAAGATCTGGGGTCCAAATACAATTACATTGGTCCATATACTCCCAAGCAAAAAAGATGCAAAATCAATAGATGAAATGCACTCAGAGAAAGTATACAAACCGGGTACTATATATATATATATATATATATATATAACAGTCCACACGGCAGCACCACACTCCAAAATCTGCTGCTCTGCAGCTGCCCCTGTGCACGGGATATCATATAAATATCAAAATAAAACAGCCAGCACCAAGGGTCTTTGTGTTTCAAAAAATCTCTTGTGTATTATAATTGCATGTACAACCGACGTTTCGGTCCCTTTTGGGACCTTTTTCAAGGTGCAAATACATACAGCAACTCAGTTTAAATAGCCTCCTCCCATGAATCCAGGGAGGGCCAGTGACATCATATGCGCATTAACCCCATAGTGACCATTAATACCATATACCAATTATATATTTCATAAAAGTGCATTCATACTTCATAATAAATCTGTTGCACATATTTAATACCCCAATCTAGTTAAAACTGCAACGATATTAAACAGCATACATGTGTATAAAATTGCCCCCACATCTATAAATACTCGTGCAACATTGTATATTATGTGAACATTATGTGAACCATATAAAGTGCAATTTTGCTAAATTAGTAAAATTTAAAAACAATACATGACTATGCACAGTTTCCTATGTCCATGGTCCCAAAGTTTCCCATATTATTAACCCATTGACTCCTATTCGTACAATTTTACCTTGCTTAAATATAATACATTCATATAGATTATATGACATTTATAGTATCTATACCCGGGTCAATATAATACAGTAATACATCTTAATAGGTATTATTTTTATGTCAAAAAACAGTTCAATTGCAACGTGGTGTTCAGTCCCCTCGGTGCAACACATCCCAGCTTGTGAATCCAGAAGGCCTCATTTTGCAATAACAGTCGATTGATATCTCCCCCTCTTCTTGGGATTTTTACACAGTCTATTGGCATACATTTAAAAGAAGAAATAGAATGTCTCGCTTTTGCCCAATGCTGTGCAATCGGTTGCTTTGAGATATCCTGTTTCACCTTCTTTTTATCATACTCGGGATCCAATGCTGCCCGTATAGTGGAGCGGTGCATACTGATCCTATCTTTCAATTGTCTGTTTGTTTTTCCACAATATATTAGCCCACAAGGGCATTTGATCAGATACACTACATTTTGTGATAAACAAGTTAGTCTATGGGGCACATTTACTAAGCCACGAATCCGAATCACAAATGGGAAAAAATCGTATTGGAAACGAAAATTTCGCAAGATCGCAAATATCACGAAAATGCTTACGAAAAAATCGTATTAGTCACGATAATATCGTATTGGCGATCCGAAAGTCACTAAATTTTCGTACCGAACAATTGTAAACAGCGGTAAAACCTTTCCGATTTTTTCGTGCAAACGTCCGAAAAAGTCGTGCGGCGTACGAAAAAGTCGCGCGGCGTACGAAAAAGTCATGCGGACGCCCGAAAAAATCGGCGAAAATACGCTTGGAGCGTTCACATGAACGCTCGAGCGTTCGTGCTTTTGTAAATGTGCCCCTATGTCTGATCGTAAAGGGTTTCCCATTATGCGGGTGATAAAATTTATCCCCCAAGATTAATGTATTACACATCACACAGTTGCCACATTTAAATACCCCACATTTTTGGGAACTGTTTCCTGTTGTAATTAAATACTTATATATATATATATATACATATGCTATATACAGTATGGGGCAGAACTCACCCATGTTCTATTCATTCCTATGGGATTTTTAAACGTGTATTTATCAAATAGTGAGTTCTAACTTTCACCCATTGATAAATACACTTCTAGAAATCCCATAGGAGTGAATAGAGTGAGGGTGAGTTTTTATGTATTAAGCTCTAAACGCACATTTTGATAAATCTGCCCCTATGTGTGTGTGTGTGTGTGTGTGTGTGTGTAAAGGTATGTGTATATACATATATATGTGTGTGTTAACTTGATGGATATTTGCCTCCTTTTAACCTAAATGAATTATGTGACTATGTAAATATTACAAAGAGCCACTAGTACTTGTGCAGCCACTAGTACCTATGCAGATAGAAGCAGGTGGTATATTACCTTCAAATATTAAGATATTTGAAGGCTTATTTACTAGTGGCTGATGTCGCCCTGCAGCATAGAGCTCAAAGACCAGCACCTTTCCCAATGCATTTGGTAGCACTGTATTCATGAGGAGCATGAGGTGACACACAGTTGTCCCTTTGGATGCTTGTTCAGCATTCAGATGCAGTAATGGGCGCAATTTAATAGGTGCAATGTGCTATAAAGCCATGTACTTACACATTGGTCTCCAGCACCTTCCAAGTACAGGGCTCTTTGCATCTGAGAGCATTTAGTTCTGCGTCTTGCACTGGATTTGTATTCTGGCACAGGGTGCAGATTGGAGCAAATCACATTGGCGCAAGTGCTTGGTAAATGGGCCCTTAGCGGTACAACGTTATACCCCTCAGGATTCTGCACTTGGGCCTCTTGGATTAGTTAATGAGCCCTCTGAAGTTTCAGTAATGACTGATGAAGCATAATTATGCTTGAAAAAACTAATTATAAGATAGAATTTCACCCTGAATTCAAACTATGTATTATGAAAATAACATTAACCCCACTATGGAATTTAAGGGATAGTAGAAATCTTCTTTAGCTGTATAAAAGGGCTTATTATATTACCTTTTTAGTAATATAGTGACTTGACTTTGCCTTATGTATGTACTATAGTTACTTCTATATATGCCACAGACACTGACAGAAACCGAAGTGGAATCCTTGGAAAAGCTGATCATTCTTTTTATTATTTTTTTAATTGCCTAGCTCATATTTATGCAAAATGTCCATATATTACCATGAGGAGTTTCAGAGAGAGAATTTAGGAGGTTTCCTATTTGATGTATGAATGTAATTAGGTTTAAAGACTCAGCATTGTAAATGGAATCTATATTTGCCTGAACAACGGCAGTTAAGATCCAATTATGAGACCCTGAAGGCAGTTTTAAACACTTATTTTTATTCTTACATTAACATTTTCCATAGTGTGTTTATGGAGAATGTGGGACCTTTAGCCAACTGAACTTGAAATCAATGTTTGCTGAGTAAAAAATGTTTTTACTAATAAATATAAAGTGTAAATATAAAGTGTTAGGCTGGCCATACCCAGGGCAATATCACCTGCCGGCTTAGCCACTGCTGATATTGTTAGCAGCTTATTGGTCTGTGTAGGTGGGCAAAATGACTGATGATTGGTCAGATATTGATACAGAATATCTTTTTGAGTGAAAACCAAATTGAAGAGCACTGATCTCAAGCTGCATTTTGGTCTGTGTGAGATGTTTCATAGAGGGGGGAGATAATAAAGTCTCAGCATCCTGTGTTAAATAGTTCTGGACTTTTGGTGGAAATCTCCATCAGATACCACAACCTCACCTGGGAAATGACCTCGTATACAAGTGAAGTTTGGTGTTTCTTTACACTCACACACATATACAAATTCATTTCCAAAACGTGTTTGTAGCAGTTGCACAGTGCCCTGTTATATGATCTTGCTCCTTGACCCCTCAAGTGACTCCAGAGTGATTTATAGAAGTGTTAAATGTAACTCCATGAGAAAGTAACTCATTTCCTAAATATGCTGAATACAAGTAAAACAGAATTGAAAAACAGGCATTTTGGGAGGGTGCATAAAGTAAAATACTTGTCATTCTCTCCTCTAAAACTTGTCTTAAAGCTGGCAGAGTGCCTGTGCCACAGTGTTAGTGCAATGCACTGGTGTCCTGTGGGTGGAACACAACAGCTTATAATTTCTTTATCATAGAGCTTGACCATATCTCTGTACCCCTTCAAACCATGAGGGATCCCTGGAATGACGTATTCTTAGGCCTGTGCACAGGCTGCAGTATATAGAAGGGGGAACAGTGCTGCATTTGGTTTGCTAATGAAGGAAAGAAAAGAGAGAATGGAGCAGGAGAAACCAATGGGCTGTAAGGCACCAGATCCCACTGTTACTTATGTATGTATATTTCTGTTTCCATGGCACTTTGTGTCCCGACATTTGCAGTGCGATTAGGTGTATCCCTTTATAAAGGGATTAGTGTTTTGATTCAGTAAATTACATTATAATTGAAACGTGATATTCTACCTTCTTGTACATAAGGATAGATTCTGATACTGAACGTTGTGGGTCCTGGCAGTAATGGAGTGGTACATAAGGATAGATTCTCATACTGAACGTTGTGGGTCCTGACAGTAATGGAGTGGTACATAAGGATAGATTCTCATACTGAACGTTGTGGGTCCTGACAGTAATGGAGTGGTACATAAGGATAGATTCTGATACTGAAAGTTGTGGGTCCTGACAGTAATGGAGTGGTACATAAGGATAGATTCTGATACTGAAAGTTGTGGGTCCTGACAGTAATGGAGTGGCACAAAAGGATAGATTCTCATACTGAACGTTGTGGGTCCTGACAGTAATGGAGTGGCACATAAGGATAGATTCTCATACTGAAAGCTGTGAGTCCTGACAGTAATGGAGTGGCACAAAAGGATAGATTCTCATACTGAACGTTGTGGGTCCTGACAGTAATGGAGTGGCACATAAGGATAGATTCTCATACTGAAAGCTGTGAGTCCTGACAGTAATGGAGTGGTACATAAGGATAGATTCTGATACTGAACGTTGTGGGTCCTGACAGTAATGGAGTGGCACATAAGGATAGATTCTCATACTGAACGTTGTGGGTCCTGACAGTAATGGAGTGGTACATAAGGATAGATTCTCATACTGAAAGCTGTGGGTCCTGACAGTAATGGAGTGGCACATAAGGATAGATTCTCATACTGAAAGCTGTGAGTCCTGACAGTAATGGAGTGGCACATAAGGATAGATTCTGATACTGAACGTTGTGGGTCCTGACAGTAATGGAGTGGCACATAAGGATAGATTCTCATACTGAACGTTGTGGGTCCAGACAGTAATGGAGTGGTACATAAGGATAGATTCTCATACTGAAAGCTGTGAGTCCTGACAGTAATGGAGTGGTACATAAGGATAGATTCTCATACTGAACGTTGTGGGTCCTGACAGTAATGGAGTGGTACATAAGGATAGATTCTCATACTGAAAGTTGTGGGTCCTGACAGTAATGGAGTGGCACATAAGGATAGATTCTCATACTGAAAGCTGTGGGTCCTGACAGTAATGGAGTGGCACATAAGGATAGATTCTCATACTGAAAGCTGTGGGTCCTGACAGTAATGGAGTGGTACATAAGGATAGATTCTGATACTGAACGTTGTGGGTCCTGACAGTAATGGAGTGGTACATAAGGATAGATTCTCATACTGAACGTTGTGGGTCCTGACAGTAATGGAGTGGTACATAAGGATAGATTCTCATACTGAAAGCTGTGGGTCCTGACAGTAATGGAGTGGCACATAAGGATAGATTCTCATACTGAAAGCTGTGAGTCCTGACAGTAATGGAGTGGCACATAAGGATAGATTCTGATACTGAACGTTGTGGGTCCTGACAGTAATGGAGTGGCACATAAGGATAGATTCTCATACTGAACGTTGTGGGTCCAGACAGTAATGGAGTGGTACATAAGGATAGATTCTCATACTGAAAGCTGTGAGTCCTGACAGTAATGGAGTGGCACATAAGGATAGATTCTCATACTGAAAGCTGTGGGTCCTGACAGTAATGGAGTGGCACATAAGGATAGATTCTGATACTGAACGTTGTGGGTCCTGACAGTAATGGAGTGGTACATAAGGATAGATTCTCATACTGAACGTTATGGGTCCTGACAGTAATGGAGTGGTACATAAGGATAGATTCTGATACTGAACGTTGTGGGTCCTGACAGTAATGGAGTGGCACATAAGGATAGATTCTCATACTGAACGTTGTGGGTCCAGACAGTAATGGAGTGGTACATAAGGATAGATTCTCATACTGAACGTTGTGGGTCCTGACAGTAATGGAGTGGTACATAAGGATAGATTCTCATACTGAACGTTGTGGGTCCAGACAGTAATGGAGTGGTACATAAGGATAGATTCTCATACTGAACGTTGTGGGTCCTGACAGTAATGGAGTGGTACATAAGGATAGATTCTCATACTGAACGTTGTGGGTCCAGACAGTAATGGAGTGGTACATAAGGATAGATTCTCATACTGAAAGCTGTGAGTCCTGACAGTAATGGAGTGGTACATAAGGATAGATTCTCATACTGAACGTTGTGGGTCCTGACAGTAATGGAGTGGCACATAAGGATAGATTCTCATACTGAAAGCTGTGGGTCCTGACAGTAATGGAGTGGCACATAAGGATAGATTCTGATACTGAACGTTGTGGGTCCTGACAGTAATGGAGTGGTACATAAGGATAGATTCTCATACTGAACGTTATGGGTCCTGACAGTAATGGAGTGGTACATAAGGATAGATTCTCATACTGAACGTTGTGGGTCCTGACAGTAATGGAGTGGTACATAAGGATAGATTCTCATACTGAACGTTGTGGGTCCTGACAGTAATGGAGTGGTACATAAGGATAGATTCTCATACTGAACGTTGTGGGTCCTGACAGTAATGGAGTGGTACATAAGAATAGATTCTGATACTGAAAGTTGTGGGTCCTGACAGTAATGGAGTGGGCTTAGTTTGTATCAGGTAATTGCCTGGGTTAAATTAGGGGTGTAACTGAAATGCACTGTTTATTAAATTGCCAGTGTTGGGGGTTGTTAGATTTAATGCAGAAATCTCAGGTTTATGATCTTGCAGTGGTTTCCATCTCTAACCCAAGGCTGATTTATTTGAGGGGGAAAAAAACAATATCCAAATCCAGTTCATGTTTTTGATAAATAAGATTCTGATAAATACGTTTTCTGCTAACAGGAGCACGGGTTCAGGTTATCAGGTAATTGATTACAATCACTGGGGAATGCCTAACATATGGAACCCCCCATGATTGAGTTTCCTTTAATAGGAATTCATTAAATCCATAATTGTTGGGTTAAGCAAAAATATAAAATCCTCCACATAAGATTTTTCCAAATATCCTACCAAATCCAAACCTGTTTGTCCAAACTGGAAAAAAAAATTGCATCATGAGTCAACAAAAATTTCTGAATTCAGTTATCCAGAGTTTTAAAATCACATGGGTTTGCATTCAGTTAGGTTAGTGCATAGCTCCCAACTGCAGCTCATCCCACAGTCCTGAATTCTTTCTGAAAAGCCCCTCATTTCCCTTTGATCTCCTGCACTGAATGCTAAAAAAGATACAATGTTTCTCAAACTTAATTTAAAAAGTAGCTTTTGCAGAGAGCCAGGAAAAATTAACAAATTACACCTGCCCTTAGATACAATTGTAACTAATAAACTAAACAGTCTCTTGGGGGAACTGAGACTTGCAGCTTAAAGGGCAATTTCACCTTTTTAAAGAAAACTGTAATAACACATAAAGCAAGACCCCAAAACCCCCAGAAGTGTTTTAACTTTAAATAACCTGCCAAATTTAGTCAAATGGGAGTGGTATTTAGGGGTGTGGTTCTGCCTGTAGTCTCAACTCCATGCCTAAAGGTGGCCATATGTGGGTACCCTTGACTGGCCTACCCGATATCTGGCCTAAAATTGGCCAATTTTCAATCGGGCAGGGTTGATTTTCATGTTGGATCAAGTACCGCATCAGCTCAGTGATGCAACCTAGCCAGATGAGTGGATCTTTTGGTTTATGGCCACCTTAAGTGATGCACAAATTTGGGGGATGAGAGTAGAAAGGGGAAGACAGACGTTGGGGGTGCCAGATGTTGTCAACATCATAATCATCGGGTGGCAGTTCTTTAAACAGGGAAGGCAGTGTGTAAAGTGCAAAAAAGTGTTCCTTGCCCTTATATCTTGCCCCATCTCTATTTTCATTAGTTGTATGTATATCTTTATTTATAAAGATATTTATTTGATTAGTTACATATAAATGTTATATTTGCCTTATATGGAAACTTTCAGCCAAACCACGCAAACACCCAAATTAGTATGGAGACAATTCATACACCCATGCTGTGCGGATAATTAGTAATCCCCCTCCCCGCAAGAGTTTTAATTAGAAATGTCATTTCTTTTTTTATTCATTTGATCTGCAGACGTGTCGGTGTTTGTGCTATTTTTGTCCATTTGCCCCGCTGATAATTTATAAGCGGTTATCTTGGCTTTATTCCGAAGTTGAACATTTCCATGTTAATGGAATTAAAAGTGCTTAAAAAAAGGCCTGCTTTTATTTCATTTCTTTTCTAGCTGTTGTTATGAATTGCCAGCCTCATTAAATCAAACACTTTATCCGCCCAAGAGTAAATAATGTTATTCTTTTGATATATGGGCCTTTTTCCCTGGGAGACTCTAACCTATTGACACAACTCATTTTGCTAATGATCCAGCGTGCAATGGGGGCCTTGCTTTCCACAGGTGTGCGGCGGCGCTGAATAAACCCTCTGTTGCCGCAGATTGGAAAGAAAACAAGCTTTTACATACTGCATACATTAAAGAATAGAGAAGTTTGTGGTACAGTAAAAATACCTCGCATATTTCCTAGTTCTTTAATTGTACTTTCTTACCTATATACTTTAGCAGCAAATAACACTGCATTTAACAAAAAAAAAAAAGATTATTTTCTCAGCAGCAGCTTTATACTTGTTGCTAGAGGAAGAAAGGGGCCTCAAAGTAAGCAGCAGAAACTGGCGAAGGGCGACACAGGGGAATTGGCAAGGATGTGGAATAGTTGTAATAACTGTAGCAGCAAAGGCTGTTTTTATTGAGAGCAGGGCAGGACCTTTGGCTTTTAACCTCAATACCTTAAAACTGGAGGTGAAGAGGAAGTCAGGGTTGGGTATGCTTTTTAAAATTTATAACTAGGCTTTCCTACAAGGTAACACTTAAATGTTCAAAGTGACTTTCATATGACGGGCTGATTGTGAGGGAGAAAATACCCACAGTGCCGGTATTCTTTCTTGGCTTAGCTGAAAATGTCCTTTTTTTAAAGTCAGAAGGGACCAAGTGTAACTTTTAAATAGTAAATGAGTTGCCCATTGGTTACGCACAAAGCAAGATGATTTATTGATCCTATTAACCTCACCGTTATTCTTCATAGTTTAATTGCACCTGGTGATATATTGTGACAGTGTTCCTGGCCCATTACTTCCTGCAGCATTAGGCTAATTTACTATGCCCCACACCCATAGGTGATGCAGAGATAGTATTTATGCAATAATGTTACTTTGTTGCTTTTTCCCCCACCATATTCCCATGCATTTCCATTCACTAGAGAAATGTTTGTCCATGTTTTGAGGGGGGGGAGGGGGGGGGGTAGGGGACAAGGTGGCCCAGACCACGGGTCTGCTTCCTCTATAGCTGTAAGGGTGAAGACACACAGAGCTACTAGTAGCAGCTACTTTTTCACGGCTACTAAATGCCAAAAAATACCCTGCCATAGACAATATTGAGAATTGCCTCTACTAAAACACATGTTGAGGCTGTTATCAGTAAATGATCAGCATTGTCTATTTTAGTAGCCACTACAAGTAGCTGCTAATGTTCATTATATTTCTAATTCTAATAATTATTATTACTAACATGTATTTAGAAAGTGCTGAAATATTGTGCAGCTCTGTAGCTGAACACAAAATAACCGATACAAGAGGTGAAGTGGGCCCTGTCCAAAAGAACTCATTCAACAAAGTGAGAGATGTAGCTTTGGGTATAGTAATTAGCAGCACATTGACGTTATGCTTAGAATAAAGATTAGCCATAGCCAGGTCTTAAAAATGTATTATCTGTGCAGGGCTGCCGTCAAGGGTAAACAAGCAGGAGTACTGTCATAGCCACAGGCTGCCTTGAAAAGGGTGGGACTTCACACAAAAATGGGACTTATGTATAATAATTTGGCAGTGAGAATAAATACATCTATGCTTAGGAGCTTAGCTTATTTCATTACATAGTTTAAATGAGCTAACTGCCCTGAACAGCTTACTAGCATAGCAACTAAAAAGTATTAATTAGAAATCACCTGACAGACGTCTGATTGGAAGCTATGGGTTTGCAAGACCTAGGGGCACATTTACTAATCCACGAACCCTCCGAGCGTTCGATCGACGTATTTTCGGCAACTTTTTCATACCTGCATGACTTTTTCGTATTTTTTGCAACTTTTTCATACTTTGCGACAAAATTTGTGCGACAAAATCATATTGTCGCGCCGAGTACAAAAGTTTCGGATTCATTCAAGCTTCGGTATCGTGACTTTCCTTGGGCCAGGTTGGAGCTGCAGAGTGCCATTGAGCCCTATGGGAGACTTTCCTTGGGCCAGGTTGGAGCTGCAGAGTGCCATTGAGCCCTATGGGAGGCTTTCCTTGGGCCAGGTTGGAGCTGCAGAGTGCCATTGAGCCCTATGGGAGGCTTTCCTTGGGCCGGGTTGGAGCTGCAGAGTGCCATTGAGCTCTATGGGAGACTTTCCTTGGGCCAGGTTGGAGCTGCAGAGTGCCATTGAGCCCTATGGGAGACTTTCCTTGGGTTGGGTTGGAGCTGCAGAGTGCCATTGAGCCCTATGGGAGGCTTTCCTTGGGCCGGGTTGGAGCTGCAGAGTGCCATTGAGCTCTATGGGAGACTTTCCTTGGGCCAGGTTGGAGCTGCAGAGTGCCATTGAGCCCTATGGGAGACTTTCCTTGGGTTGGGTTGGAGCTGCAGAGTGCCATTGAGCCCTATGGGAGGCTTTCCTTGGGCCGGGTTGGAGCTGCAGAGTGCCATTGAGCTCTATGGGAGACTTTCCTTGGGCCGGGTTGGAGCTGCAGAGTGCCATTGAGCCCTATGGGATGCTTTCCTTGGGCCAGGTTGGAGCTGCAGAGTGCCATTGAGCCCTATGGGAGGGTTTCCTTGGGCCGGGTTGGAGCTGCAGAGTGCCATTGAGTCCTATGGGAGACTTTCCTTGGGCCAGGTTGGAGCTGCAGAGTGCCATTGAGCCCTATGGGAGACTTTCCTTGGGCCAGGTTGGAGCTGCAGAGTGCCATTGAGCCCTATGGGAGACTTTCCTTGGGCCAGGTTGGAGCTGCAGAGTGCCATTGAGCCCTATGGGAGACTTTCCTTGGGCCAGGTTGGAGCTGCAGAGTGCCATTGAGCCCTATGGGAGACTTTCCTTGGGCCGGGTTGGAGCTGCAGAGTGCCATTGAGCCCTATGGGAGACTTTCCTTGGGCCAGGTTGGAGCTGCAGAGTGCCATTGAGCCCTATGGGAGACTTTCCTTGGGCCAGGTTGGAGCTGCAGAGTGCCATTGAGCCCTATGGGAGACTTTCCTTGGGCTGGGTTGGAGCTGCAGAGTGCCATTGAGCCCTATGGGAGACTTTCCTTGGGCCAGGTTGGAGCTGCAGAGTGCCATTGAGCCCTATGGGAGACTTTCCTTGGGCCAGGTTGGAGCTGCAGAGTGCCATTGAGTCCTATGGGAGACTTTCCTTGGGCCAGGTTGGAGCTGCAGAGTGCCATTGAGCCCTATGGGAGACTTTCCTTGGGCCGGGTTGGAGCTGCAGAGTGCCATTGAGCCCTATGGGAGGCTTCCAAAATCATGCACAGAAGGATCAAAGTCAGAAAAGTTTTCCTGCATTTTACGATCGTTCAGATACAAAAATGTCATGACTTTCGGATCGCCAATATGATATTATCGTGACTAATATGATTTTTTCGTAAGCATATTCGTGATATTTGCGATCTTAAAAATTATTGTATCCAATCCGAATTTATCCCATTCGGGAATCGAACTTGCGTTTTCATGAATGTGCCCCCTAGTGTGAACTGACTTTTATTGCACTACCTCCTATATGCTGCACATTCTCTACTCAGAATGCTATTATTTACTTGAATTTTTCTTTGGGGGTAAAAATTTTATTCCCATAATACCATGGAACTCATTTACTAACCAAGGGCAGATTTTCACTTCGTTAGTAATCCTTAGCAACCAATACGTTTTAAGGGTTCTGTAGGCAGATCACTGAAAGCAAAAATGTGATTGGTTATTGCCCAGGTACATATTTGTCCAGTGTTACTTGAATGGCTATGATATGCGATATGTGCTCTGTGGTTATTAAATAGGCCCCAACTAACGGGATTATGTTTTCCTTTCAGAGTTTAATTTATTGCACTTTAAAAATCAATTTGTTCTTGGTTGTTCAGCGTCTCTGACTTGTTTAAAGTGAGTTTTCCTAAGTGGATCAGTTGGTGCAATATAAACAAGTAAATGTTGTGTTTGTGCCTATTAATGTACATGGTATGTGTGTATGTGTTTATATAAATGGCTGTAAATAACTGTACAAATTATATTCTGCTCTAGAATGTTTGCACATCACAATAACTGTATTATATGTACCTGGAAATGTCTAAATTAGCCCTTGGCAATAAAGAACAGCACATTAGTCAACACCTACATATTTTCCCAAGACATAGTACTAGTTATATGTGAAAAAACCTACATAAACATTCTGCTTCTTTAGTGAAACTTACAGTATCAAGTTGCACTGCTCAGGACTCAAAAATATTTCCCTTTTAGTTTTCCACTGTAATATGCTTAAATTACAATATATAAGAAAACCCCCACAATCACTTTTCCTCTAAATGTAGCATTTTCTTCTTTTTCATCTAATTTTTACAAATAACTGCCTCTGCTAATTACTTTGTTAATGGGCCAGCAATGTTTAGAAACCAGATGAATGTTGGGTGACAGGGGAATGCTGCGACAGTCACAGATATACATACAGTACAGTCATATTCTTGTTGGGAGCTACAGCAAATATTGGTCATTAGGGGTCATTTCTGATGCTCAAGTACAAGCTAAAGGCTTTCGGTTGTTGCCAGGGCCCTATTTACCATATAGGCACTGAAAGGGGACAGCCCTCGAGTCCCTATATGGTAAATAAAAAATGTACCCTTCCAGAAAAATGAAATTCTCACATCCATTGCCGGATACTTGTCTACTAATTCTGGTGGTGGAGTAGGGTGGGGGGTACCTGGAGGACCGTCGAGTGGCACTATGTGGGGCATGTACATGGTAGGAAGATACATGATGCACATGCATATAATGTCACTTCCTACCAGCGCATGAGCATTGGACGGCACCGGACAATACTGGTTGTTGTGTGAAAAAGGATATACAGTCTGTGTGACATTGTAGTTCAGCGTGTTGATGTTCAGGTTGAAACTTTGGCAAAAGTGATAAAATGCTATAATATTTAGAATCCCATCATTTGTTCAATTTGCTTCACTCATTTCTATTGCGTAGAAAATCATTGTGAAGATTATTATGTTTTAACACTTTATATAATTGGCTTGCAACTTCTTGCAGTCATATATGCACGCACCATGCTCCAGTATGCCAATTGTGTCTTCTTTAGTGCATGGCAGTGTTGAACTGGGGTGTCCAGGGCCTACCGGGGCCGGCAACTCATGGGCCCCCTTATTAAACCCACTACCAGCATCCAACACCACCCCCCCCCCCACGCATGCTTTGTACCTCTTACTTCTTTCTTGTGAACACAATCAAGGTTGGGTTCAGGGCTGTATTTACATATAGGCACTCAAGGGCCCGTGCCTAGGGTGGCAGCTTTTGGGAGGCGGCCCTCGGATGCCTGTATGGTAAATAAATATTTTCCTAAATACATTTTTTTCAGAAATAAAACATTTCTTCTAAATAATTCCTGACTAAACCTGGGGGTGGAGGAGTGCAGGTGAGGGATAGAGGTTACCAGGTTGGCCCGCAGCAGACGAAAGTAACGTAATAAGCACGCAAATTATGTCACTTTAGCACATGTGCAATGTGTCGTGCTGCACATACGCTTATGGGGGTGCACTGGGTGGGAAATGGGAGTAGGTGTGAGTCCCTTAAGGACTGGGGCCCTTTTTTTCCCAGTCCTGGCTTATTACGTCTGCATGGGGCACAAGGCACAGTATGCCCCAGCTTAAGGGGAGGCAGGTTGTAACATCTATCTTGACTAAGTGTTAGTTGTATGGCTCACCTTTGCACATTGCTCCAGTAGAACGCAAGCAGGTAAAGGCATGATCCCATCCTTCCCATGTGCTGCCCCTTTCATTGCAGGTTCAAGTTGCGCCCTTGCCTGTACTTTCTAGAACAACTATGCAGAGTTTAGTTATGTCTTTATTACCTTGACCAAAGCACCTCTATGTCTTGCCAAATTTGGCACATGCACTGGACAGGGTGGCCAGCCCAGGGAGAGCGATAACCCCAACAGGAAGTTTTAGTGTTCTTTGGCCTTCAACAATCACAAATGCGCATTTAATGTAATTATTTTTTTAATTAAACCATTTTAATGAATAATATTAATCAATAAGTGGCTGACAAGCCACACGGTGAGTGATGGCAGTAAGAGAACTTGGACTTCCTGTCTAACTGGAGCAGGACGCTCAGACGCTCATACCTCTCTCCATGGAATTCCTATCTGGTGTCACAGTTCAGTTTGGCTGTCAAAATCCAGATGTTTTTGGAATGTACATGAAAGGCATGCAGAGCGTAGGATTGTTGTGTCATGATCTGGAAGACTATGGAAGTACAATTATCCACATCTAATAGATCATTAGTATGATGGCATCTAAGGAAAAGCCCATTAGTGGTGCACTTCTGTAGGTACTGCACAGATACATCTGCCTATTTCTAAGCTGGGCAGCTTTATCTTGAAGAGGATATATAGCTGACAGCATCCTTATCAATGGACTGATTTATACAATGTTTCTAGCTGTTTAGAAATGAAAATGGAAGCATTTAAAGGCAAATATCATGGGGTGACTGTACATATAATGTGACATATAATTGGGGGACACATTGGCTGATCTAACATACATACGAATAATGAGCGAGCTGGGACACTATGCGTGTGCTCTAACATGGCCGCCAGCAGATAAATCCCTTGAAGGGCTAAAATCAGCTGCAGTATTTAAGTTGATCAGCCCTACATTAGTTGATTTTTTGTTATGAGCATCAGAGAAATTACAGTATCACTAATGTATGAATTGTGACTAGCAAAGCTGTTCAGTTTCACTGAGAAATACTCAAAATGATGAGAACTGCACTGGTATGTATTTTTCTCATGCTACAAACAGTGCATGAAAAAAATTGATATTTTTCCCAGTGAAACAAAAGGCAAAGAAAATTCTTTCCCTGCAAATTTCATTGTGAATCTGTATCAGGCAAAACAATTTTTTTAACTGCTTCTGTCTTACATTACACAACTGAAAAAATGCACAAAATAATGTCCATCAGGGAAATAAAAGAACCTGTGCAGCACAGGAACTGAGTTGGAGCCTACCACTGTCAGCCAGTTTTGGAGGGTTCTTTCAAGCCAAGAATACCAATGGACAAACTTTACCTAAACTGTGCCAAGTTAATTTACTGCTACCATAGAGTGAGCCTTGTGTGTCAGATTTATAATTGTGTTAATTTACAGGTTAGAATGTGATACACAGAGCCCCCTGAGCACCAGCCATCTGCTCCTGTGCTCTTTACCAGGGACATTTCTACCATGACATATAGGCAGTATTTGTGCACTTTTAAATAGTGCATAAGTAACTTTAAGTTTTATTTTTTCCAGGGACTGATCATCAAAACTAGGGACTCCAAAAATAATGGGTAGTGGGGATGTATATCATTCTATATGGTCAGCCAGTTGTTTAGTCAGTCACTGACAGATGATGTGAACCTTATTGTTGAGAAACTAGTGGCCCTCCTGATATTGTGGAATCATGGGATTTTTATGGCCCCAATATTACCATGGTGCTGTATGTTACATTTTATCCCTATATAAATTAGAAATCCAAACCTAAATTCTAACTGAAATGCAGTTTTGCGCATTGCTCCTCCATGTACAATAGAGCCCCCATTATTTACAGGGTTAACTTCTCTGGATTAAATAGCAATTTAGTTCTCTATCTTCCCTCTCGTTTGTAATTATCATTATTGCTCTTGCGTGTATAAAAATATCTGCAAGTGCTGAGCAAGCGTTTGCGCACATTCTTTCCTTCGTAAAAAGAACTTCAGACAGTCAATTTTTACCACAAACTCTTTGAAACTGTTGGCGGTTTCTCTCCAGTGGAATTGCACTTAATTTTATTCATGGCCTCACATGTAGCCATCTTATTTTTTTGTCATAGTCTTTCCAGGCAGGGAAACCAAGCCCAGTAGTAGCTTATGGTGGGAAAAATCCCCTGAAAGCAGAACTGAACAATAATAATCCTGGGCTCTGCGATGGAACTTCTGGCAGAATACTTAGTTTCCTGTATTTAGCTGTGTGGCTTTCAAAAAATGCTGCCTAGAACAGACTGACAAAATGCTGGAGTGTGAAATGCGTTAGGATTACATCCTGGCAAAAGAGTTTAGGGTCTCCCTGTATTGAATAGCAGCCAAATCAGCATATATCCTTTTTATACCTCATCTTGTATATAAAAGGAAAATTAGTACAAAAAATACATTTGTCTGTGAAAAATATAAAATGTCTTATTATTTAGCTTTTGGCAGGTGCTACAGTTATCTTTTTATTAATAAAAAGCTATGTGACTTGCATAACTATGTTAGTTTATATTTAATGAACTGTGAACTATAAGCCATAGGGAAGCAGAAGGAACTGTAAAGGCACAAACATCTGCCCCTGTCTCCTACACAGCTCTCAATGGCATTGATTTGTTCTGATACATTGACAGGCTGATAAGAAATGTCTATTTAGTGCAGGGCTGAGTGGGCCTAATGTACTTACATTTATCCGAAATATTTGCCTTAGCAGCCAGGATCTTAAAGTTTCTGGAAAAGAAACAACATCCTTCCTTTCAGAAACTGGGTTCTGGTGGGCAAAGCACAGGCCGATGCAGACAAAAGGTAAACCACAGTTGCCAAATGTTATACTTTTACCTATATTTCACTTTATATCGGCCACAAATTAGGTGCCAACTGCTTGCAAATATTTTCTCAGTTTCTCACTGTTTTTGAAAAGTTCTTTTTTATATTTCTCTGTATTTATAGAGCAGAATAGCTAGCTGTTTTCTTTTTCCGCTTTAAGCGTTTAAACGGTCAGTTAATCGTAGAATGAATGTGATGTAATTATTGTTATTCTGAGGCAGGGGGGTCTTCCTTTAGTATTGCCTGCTTTTTTGTTTTATTTGGCTTCCCATCCAACCTGTAAAATTCATTGTCAGTCAGTGACAACCAAAACAAAAAAAGCAATTCCTCCTGATACATGTAGAACACACATGTTTACATGTATAAATACATGTAATTTTTTATGGTACTATTTATATTGTGTGGATGTAAAGTGCAAAAAGAAATTTGTAAAGCAACCCCTTTGGGTTGTGCCCTTAAAGGTGACAGAAAGATGTACTCATTAGATCCCTCTCCCAGTTATTATAATAGGTTGCCTGATACCCTGGGCCAGTGCTTCTGTTTGCTGAAAACTGTACCAGCCCGAGGTACTACTGTAAAAGTGCCTGGCTAGAATAAACTGCGGAACGTAGAAGCTAAAAGTCAGCACTTCACTCTACTGTGCATGAACACCTTAACCAGGACTGTAGAGAGAATTCAAGAAGCCATAGAGGATTGTGATGTTGCTCCTACAGTCGCACCCAAGGCTGGTGCAGTTTTAAGCAGACTGAAGCACCAGACCATGGTCTCAGGTAAAAAATTAAAATCACACGCAATGTGCCTAATGTTCTGCACATACCCTTACCAGCGATTATTCCTTTCTCTCTCCTTTAGGCTCCTTTGGTGGGTTCTCTGGCTGTGGAAAGATGCAGGAAACGAGATTGCCCCTACACTCCTAAAATCTTTTTGGTATTCCTGCACCCGGCCCCAAGCAATGGCTCCTGGTGCAGACACATCAAGTAGCTTTTAGCAGCAAAGGAGTGGTTTATCCACAGGCTGAGAATCTACCACGTGTGGCTTTAGTCTTATGGCATTAAGTGGAACGCTGCATTGTATAATATAGGGCAAAGAATTGTGCTGCCTGTGTTTGGCATTGCTGTATTTGTGAGAGGAGAGTTGGCGGCTGGGCAGCATGTGGGCATCCCCATGGATATTCCTAGATGGTGCATCATTAAGACACACAAGCGAAGGAGCACCAGTGGGTGAAAAGATAGCACCGTACTTACCACTTATGCTATGCTCTGCTCCTTGCACCCTATAGTGTTCAAATACAAAGCAGCTGCTATATGCCCCAGACAGAAGAGCTCAGCATGGTAGCTGAGCATTACTAAGTCACAATTGCACCACTTAGTGCACTACCAGTTGCATCTGGAGCTTTGATAAAAATGGGCTGTATTCCTGTAAATATGATTGGTTCAGGTATAGTAAACCAACCAATAAGACAATTGATTTCAAACAGGAAACAAATAAATACTACATTTTTGGTTAGTACCAGCAACCAGAACTGGAACAAACTTTGTACCTGTTATTATATTACACTTGGGCAGTTCTAAGTAGTATTGTTCATGACAAATGAACTGTAATGGCCTGAAAGCTTGCAAGTGTGTTTGCTGCTACAGGACCAATATGAGAGTTGGGGAATCAGCATTTCTTTAAAGAAATGAAAAAAAGTTGTGGTTTTCTGGGTTCATATCCTTGAAATGCTGGGAATCTCATCAGTGCTTGCTATTGAGTCAGAGGTCCTTTTCATTCATTGTGTGTTGTTGCTCTGCTTTGACAAGTGAACACAAATAACTACATTAAAACCCACAACATGAGTTCAGCTGGATCCTCTGATTACAGAAATAACAAATATGCCTGGGTTTCACTATTTCACTATAGTATTGCAGTGACACATAGGAGTAGTGTAAATGTGCTCACAGCTCCTGATCACTGTATGCTGCCAGTAAAGGAGCTTTGCATGGTAACAAACCGTTTATTACCTTAACATCTCTTTTAGATTGTGAGCTGTGCTTGCTTTACCTTCTGTATTGATCAGTATTTGTATGTAATCTGTATGTTGATGCATATATCCTGCTATTGAACAGTGCTTTTGTATATGATGGGGCAGTGTTGGACTGATCCACCAGGATACTAGGAAAACTTCTGGTGGCCCAAGTGTCAGTGGGCCCTCCTATTCCTAAACCTTTGGCATATTTTATGATCATTCCCTATTTCTATATGGGAATAACCAGGAGAAATAGATGGAAGGATATATTATAGTATCTAAACAAAAGAAACTAGGACAATAAAGAGGCTGCTTGAAGACAGCGGGATGAATAGTTTGAGATTATGCCTTTGGTCTAGTGTTATCTGGTGGGCCCCTGGCATCCCAGTCTGATGCTGTGATGGGGCTTTATAAATACATGCTAATAATATAAATAAATAAATATAATAATAGAAAATGTACCAGTCTATCCACAAGTGTTGTTACTTTAAAGCAGTGATCCACAACCAGTGGCTTGGGTACAACATATTGCTCACCAACCCATTGGCTGTTGCACCCAGTGGTCTAAAAGAAGGTGCCCATTTTGGAATTCCTGGCTTGAAGCCAAGTTTTGGTTAAATAGAAACCATGAGTACTGCCAGAGTGAGCCTTCTTTAGGCTGCCAGTCCACAAAGGGGCTACAAATAGCCAATCACAGCCCTCATTTGATTCCCCCAGGTTCTTTTTTTTACTACTTTTTTAAACTTTTTTTTTTACATTTCAATTTTTCACATTTTTAAAAAGTTTGGGTTCCCCTGCTTTAAAGTCTCAAGCCTCATGTAGATAATGTAGTTATGGTGTGTTGTTCATCCATCATGACCCAAATTCACAGATGATGTTCCTTCCCTCTAAATGTCCCTATTTTGTTCCATAGTTCCCTGCCATCCTAATTTAATTTTTGTTCAAAATACTTGTGTGTCTTTGTGAGTCAACGTTAGGTCCAAACATCCAGTGAAATAGAAACCCTATGCTGCTCCCATGATCTGTCCACTGAGTCAGTAAGTAGCAGAAGTCCTGCTGGGACATGAGCCGGATGGGGTTTTATAGAAATGTTATGGAGTGACTGACTGTAGCTATTGTTGAATAATGCCAAGTTATTTTTTTTCTGCTATACTTATTTTGAATAGGGAACGTTTATAGTAGCAAATGCAAGTCAGTAAACAGAATATTTTGTCGGTCTGTACAATTTATTTTTGCTAGTTTTACAAACTGTTGTGAACTGGCAGTTAAAGAAGGAGCAGCAGTATTTAGGTAATTACTGAGGGTTTTAGGACATTATTTTTTTCCTAATAATATGAATTAAATTGTGATTCTTTTTTCTTTCTTTTCTTATCCTAATAGTTACTTATTTCTCTGAAAATAAACTGAACTCTTGGGATGGAATGGATAGTTATTCAAATCTCTATACAAGTGTAGTCATCCTCTGAGAATGCAGCAATATATGCACTAATCATTGGTAATGAAGAAAAATGATCACATTTCATTTTGACTCCACGAGTTCTCTCTGCAACGCCCTTTCAGCTGATTAATTGCTGGAAAGGTTAACATCAAAATAAATGAGTAGAAATGTTTTGTGCTTCATTTCCCTCAGTTGTGTTTGTGTGTAATATTATCCATTCAAATCATTGCTACAAAAAATAGTCATTGTGATGCGGATTTAATGGGCATGAAAATTGCTTCATGGATCAGTAGAAAATCATCTTGCGCAAAAGAAAAAAGAATTAATAAACTTAAAATTAAATCTATTCTAGATTATTTTTAATTGTGAAGTTGCTTGAGAAATCCTTCTTTGGCTGCATGTACAATGTAAGACTGGGATACCTGGGGCTTACTAGAGAACCTTTAGAGTACTTTACCATGTTCCCCCCCACGATCAGGGCTGAAACTATGATAGGCAGAAGAGGCACTAGCCTAGGATTTGGGGGGGGGGGCAGGCAGGAACCTCTCAGGCTTACCCCTAGTCCGTGTTCCATTGCCATTGCCCCATGCTTGCTATTATGCGGTGAGACAATGTGGGGGTGGTGGAAGTGTGCAGGGGCGAGGTGGCCGACTGGGCTGGCTTGGCCCACGCAGATCCTGATATAGACCTGAGCCAATTCTGCGAGCGTCTCTGTTTGCGTCACTGGCAGAAGGAGACTAGAGATAAATGATCAATGATTCTGGGGCTGCTGCCGCCCAAAGCAACAGCCCAATGCCGCCCCCTCTCTCCCGCTCTGCGCTTAGAAGTTTAGTGTCAGAGTGGGTCCAGAAGGGGCCCCATCACTACTTTGTAATTTAAATGTATTGTTGTATACATGTTTTAAATGTATTAAAGCATTTTCTTGCTTTTGCATATACCATGGTGTGTTAAATGTTCTGGGGTGTGCATTGGCCTATTCTAGAAGTTGGACCTTTCCTTAGTACCCAGGTAGGCCAGTTAGACCTTTTTCATGCCTTTAGACAGCCCAATGGTGCACTTTGCATAATCTAATAGAACCTTGTATAAAAATCCCTACAGACATGCTGGGGTCTAAAGTAAGTTGTGATGCACTGAAGTGAGCAGATTAGAGCAATCTTGGCTGAAAATTTATAGGTACATGTCACCAGTAACTCAGTTTTTAATTGTAAGAATTTCCTCTTCATCAGATACTATTTCCTCTAGGTGAGCACAAGCCTTAAAGGGACCAAAAGATCAACACATGGGTTGTCACATTGGGCAAAGACCCACTCAAGTGGATCTAAGTGCCTATGACCAGCCTTGCACTGAATGAAAACATATGTTGTGGTATTAAAATGAGCAAATCCATTTCACACACCATTTTTGTTTAAAATCTGAATAAAGAGAAGTACCCAGATGGGTCATATAAAGGAAATAATTGTGTACAATGCAGGACTACTGGGATCTACTGGTCACCAGTTCAAAATCTACTGCTAGATCACAGTCTATCTTTTTGGGCATCTCTAGCATAAATTAGAAACTGATCCTCTAGCAGTCTACCAAATTGATTCCAATCACAGTTGGCATAGTTGAGAGAACATCAAACAATTATAGACAAGGACTGGTGTATGTGTAACAATAAACTTCAATTTAAAGACACCAATCTGTCTTTGAAAGAAACACAAGTAACCTGGTGACCATGTTGCAGTGATGTGTTGGGTGAAAAACTGTCAACCCACAGCCTACTTGGTCCACTGCTGTGATTTATATACCCGCCCTTTATCTGATGTCATTAGAGAGGACGGTACGATTTGGCAGGTTTATTTGCGATTTGGGAAAGACTCATTACAAGCTTAAGACTGGAACCTTAGGTACTACCTTGTTGGCTGAATGTCACTTCCTCTGCTGATGACATATCTGTGTCATTGACAGGAGAATGGTTAATGTTCAGAACCATTGGGCCTATTTGCACTCATTATTTATATATGAGATCAAAAAGTTACACATGCAGATAAATGCTGAAAACCAAACAGAGATGTAGGACCAGCCAAGAGATAACTAGGGATCATTACAAAATGCCGGCAAGGAGCAAAGTTCAAAAAACAGATTTAAACTACCATACTTTCACTTTTGCTCCCTGTCCTGCACTTTGCACAGCTCTTTAAATGAAAAGCAAAGACCTGCGCTACCTGCATTTGACAGCATTCTATTCAAAAATGGTGGGCTACCTGGTTGTGGGAGGTGTATAGGTATCTCTTCTACCACCCCCACCTCCCCCCTAACTTGCACATGTGCAGATCGCAGCTACAGGTATGGCCTGGAATTCAGTGATAAATAGACCACCCCTAACTTTGTATAGGCTAATGGCACAGCAGACATTCTCTATTGCTGCTAATGGAGAAATGCCAGTTACCAACCATTTTGCCTGTCAATTACATAAATGGCAACTGTTTGTCACAGCAAATGCAATTTACATTTATGATGCAATAATTTTTTACTTTTTATTTAACCTCTGTAGGGGTTCATCTGTACCTTGCCTGGGTAGAATTAGCATTTTTGTTTGTCTTTCTAACAATAAATGTTTAGCAGTTTAGTGATTACATTTACAATGTTTGGTGTCAGCATTCAACATGACAGAAATGTGATAGGCCAGGGAATTCAGAGTTCTACTTTTTTTAATCAAAATATTTGACTGAATTCATTTACTTTGAACATTTCAGCAAAACACCTGTTTAAATGTCGCTTCTCTTTTTATATTTTCCTGTCGTAGAAAACTTCCAGAAAAGTCTAATCAGGCACAAAACAGGGGTTAAAAAAACATCCAAATGCAGCTTAGGGTTCTTTAAGTTTAATAGCGTTTAGTACAGAATCTATGTGTGTGGATTCTTGAAAGCAATCAAAATATTACACAAGGTTGAAGCAGTACCTAGTTGTTAATTGGTAGGTTAAATTTTTATTAGTTTCTGGTATCCTGGATTCCAGGCTATATAAAATTGCAGGTGGTTCGGAGGGGTCATGGTTGGGGGAGTGCATAAGTTACAGTGTTATTATACCGTATCATAAACTGCTTACCTCATCCGCCAGCAATGAAAGAAGAAAATTACACTAAATACTATATACTGTGGGTTTAGCCGATGAAATAATATATAAGTCTCATTAGATGCCCTTTATTTCTTAGAACATACTAAAGGGGAGATGGAAAAGTAGAATTTTTGCAAAATTTTCATAAGGCAATTAGCAGAAGTTCTAATAAAGTGGCACAAGAATTAGAAGTCCCACCTCTGTCTAATTAGCTGATTCATCAGATTAAAATAAATTATACCTATTAAATTATATACCAGGTGAGGATGGTAGATGAAGATGAATTTGGGAGCGGGCCAGGGCACTGGAGGGTCTGGTTGCGGGTGGCCTAATTTGCACACAAAGAACAGAGGATGCTAGTCTGGAGGGACCCATGGCACCCAACTCGAGTATAAGCCGAGGGTGACTTTTTCAGCACATTTTGGGTGCTGAAAAACTAGGCTTATACTCGAGTATATACAGTAGATTTAAAGCAAAGTTATCCTTTCTTAAAAATGTTTGGTCCAACATAAACATGATATTATACAAAGACACTTGCTACACATGAATATATGACTTTTTTCATGGCATATGTTTATTTATTTACAAGGTTTGATTTGCTTCATCTTGACACAAACGTGTGTCAGGGCCTCAAGGCTCTTAGGATGGGAAAGTGGGAATTTATGAGTGGCTTATTGGGGGGTGTAATACAAAACGGAGATACTAGAAGGATTAGACAAGAGACTGCGCATTAGACAAGAGATCTGCACAAGTCATGCACAGATCAAGGCAAGAGCAGGTAAACCCAGGGAGGAACAGGCCAAGCGCTAAAATGCCAAATAGTCAGTAATTAGCATCATAAAGGTGCAATACATGTCCTGACTTAGGTTATATCGGGGGTTCCCAACCTTTCTTGCCCGTTAACCGCATTCAAATATAGAAGTAGTTGGGGAGCCATAGAAGGGCTGTAATTGGCTATTTGGTATCCACAATGTGGACTGGAATCCTAAAGGAGGCTCGGTTTGGCAGTACACATGGTTGTTATGTCTCCAAATCAGGAATTCGAAAATAAGCACCAGCTTTGAGGCCACTGGGAGCAACATCCAAGGGGTTGGTGAGCAACATATGACCCTGAAGTTACTAGGGGTGGCAAAAAGCTGTTCCTGGTAGATTAAAGAGCCGAAATTCTGATTTTTAAATCAGAATTTCATCCCTGCTAGTGCAGAGAGCGCTATTGCTCTCTCTGCACTAGCGATATGGCCCCCTCCAATGTGAAAAACCTGCTTTGGGGGGCAGCATCTCCTAGGCTGCCTTAGTGCAGCACTAGGGGCTGGAACGCTCCTGGCCAGACAGTATGGTCAAAACCACTTTGCTCTCTTGTACAGCTGGAGCCTGTGCTGTGTGTTTGGTATTGCACAACTTGAAGTGTTGCACAAAAATTTGTTTCTGGGATTTTATTTTTACATATTAACAGGGACAGTCCCACTGGAAATCTTTGTTCCTGGGCAGTAACCAATGGCAACGTTTTTGTTCTCATTGTTCTACCTTAGTTTCTGCACATTGCTTAGTTTCTGTGGAATACTAACTACCCTGCTGCTAATCTGCCCAGCGTTAATAAATAAGCCCGCTATTTTATCCTGTGAGTCAGATCTCTCATGCAATTCTGTTTGCCAAAATGTGTGTGCTAATCTTCTGGGAAGGTTAATGCCAGATAAACTGCATTTTGCACCTTGCTTCTGCATTGTACAGTTATGGGATCTGTTATCTGGAAAACCTTTATCCAGAAGGTTCCACATTTTGTGAAGGCCATCTCCCACAGACTCAATTTTATTCAAATGATTCCAATTTTTTTTAAATGATTTCCCTTTTCTCTGTAATAGTAAAACAGTAACTTATACTTGATGGTAACTATGCTGCATAATTTCATATTGGTGGTAAAATAATCCTTTTGGGTTTATTTTATATTTAAACGCATTAAGGTATGGTGATCCAAATTATAGATTGATCCTTTATATGGAAAACCCCAGGTCCTGAGCATTCTGGATAACAGGTTCCATACCTGTACTATATTTCCTTGACATGTCAGTACTCTTGCTTGGAACACAGCATGAACCCTGCAGGAAGGAGGATTGCAGCCTTCAGCAACTGCATAGGTATGGGATCCGTTATCTGGAAAACCTGTTATCCAGAAAGTTCAGACTTATGGCAGATGACACAAAACTCTGCAGCCCAGTCAATTCTGTCCAGGATGTGACATCCTTGCAGCAGGATCTTGACCAACTGGCAATCTGGGCGGCTAAGTGGCAGATGAGATTTAACGTGGATAAATGTAAGGTCATGTACCTGGGATGTAAAAATATGCAGCCACTTATACCCTTAATGGGACTGCACTAGGCAAATCCATAATGGAGAAGGACCTTGGAGTCCTTGTAGATAATAAACTTGGCTGCAGCAAGCAATGCCAGCAAGTGAGAAATAGAGGGTTATGGGAGATAGCTCTCAGTACAAGTGAGGGAATACAGGGGTATGGGAGATAGCTCTCAGTACAAGTGAGGGAATACAGGGGTATGGGAGATAGCTCTCAGTACAAGTGAGGGAATACAGGGGTATGGGAGATAGCTCTCAGTACAAGTGAGGGAATACAGGGGTAGGGGAGATAGCTCTCAGTACAAGTGAGGGAATACAGGGTTATGGGGGATAGCTCTCAGTACAAGTGAGGGAATACAGGGGTATGGGAGATAGCTCTCAGTACAAGGGAGGGAATACAGGGTTATGGGAGATAGCTCTCAGTACAAGTGAGGGAATACAGGGTTATGGGAGATAGCTCTCAGTACAAGTGAGGGAATACAGGGTTATGGGAGATAGCTCTCAGTACAAGTGAGGGAATACAGGGTTATGGGAGATAGCTCTCAGTACAAGTGAGGGAATACAGGGTTATGGGGGATAGCTCTCAGTACAAGTGAGGCAATACAAGGTTATGGGAGATAGCTCTCAGTACAAGTGAGGGAATACAGGGGTATGGGAGATAGCTCTCAGTACAAGTGAGGGAATACAGGGGTAGGGGAGATAGCTCTCAGTACAAGTGAGGGAATACAGGGTTATGGGAGATAGCTCTCAGTACAAGTGAGGGAATACAGGGGTATGGGGGATAGCTCTCAGTACAAGTGAGGGAATACAGGGGTATGGGAGATAGCTCTCAGTACAAGTGAGGGAATACAGGGGTATGGGAGATAGCTCTCAGTACAAGTGAGGGAATACAGGGGTATGGGAGATAGCTCTCAGTACAAGTGAGGCAATACAGGGTTATGGGGGATAGCTCTCAGTACAAGTGAGGGAATACAGGGTTATGGGAGATAGCTCTCAGTACAAGTGAGGGAATACAGGGGTAGGGGGATAGCTCTCAGTACAAGTGAGGGAATACAGGGGTATGGGAGATAGCTCTCAGTACAAGTGAGGGAATACAGGGGTAGGGGAGATAGCTCTCAGTACAAGTGAGGGAATACAGGGGTATGGGAGATAGCTCTCAGTACAAGTGAGGGAATACAGGGGTAGGGGAGATAGCTCTCAGTACAAGTGAGGGAATACAGGGGTAGGGGAGATAGCTCTCAGTACAAGTGAGGGAATACAGGGTTATGGGAGATAGCTCTCAGTACAAGTGAGGGAATACAGGGTTATGGGGGATAGCTCTCAGTACAAGTGAGGGAATACAGGGGTAGGGGGGATAGCTCTCAGTACAAGTGAGGGAATACAGGGTTATGGGAGATAGCTCTCAGTACAAGTGAGGGAATACAGGGTTATGGGAGATAGCTCTCAGTACAAGTGAGAGAATACAGGGTTATGGGAGATAGCTCTCAGTACAAGTGAGGGAATACAGGGGTATGGGAGATAGCTCTCAGTACAAGTGAGGGAATACAGGGGTATGGGAGATAGCTCTCAGTACAAGTGAGGGAATACAGGGGTATGGGAGATAGCTCTCAGTACAAGTGAGGGAATACAGGGGTATGGGAGATAGCTCTCAGTACAAGTGAGGGAATACAGGGGTAGGGGAGATAGCTCTCAGTACAAGTGAGGGAATACAGGGTTATGGGGGATAGCTCTCAGTACAAGTGAGGGAATACAGGGGTAGGGGAGATAGCTCTCAGTACAAGTGAGGCAATACAGGGTTATGGGGGATAGCTCTCAGTACAAGTGAGGGAATACAGGGATATGGGAGATAGCTCTCAGTACAAGTGAGGGAATACAGGGGTATGGGAGATAGCTCTCAGTACAAGTGAGGGAATACAGGGGTAGGGGAGATAGCTCTCAGTACAAGTGAGGGAATACAGGGGTATGGGAGATAGCTCTCAGTACAAGTGAGGGAATACAGGGGTATGGGAGATAGCTCTCAGTACAAGTGAGGGAATACAGGGTTATGGGAGATAGCTCTCAGTACAAGTGAGGGAATACAGGGGTATGGGAGATAGCTCTCAGTACAAGTGAGGGAATACAGGGGTATGGGAGATAGCTCTCAGTACAAGTGAGGGAATACAGGGGTATGGGAGATAGCTCTCAGTACAAGTGAGGGAATACAGGGGTATGGGAGATAGCTCTCAGTACAAGTGAGGGAATACAGGGGTATGGGAGATAGCTCTCAGTACAAGTGAGGGAATACAGGGGTAGGGGAGATAGCTCTCAGTACAAGTGA
Source organism: Xenopus tropicalis (assembly GCF_000004195.4). Taxonomy (NCBI): domain Eukaryota; kingdom Metazoa; phylum Chordata; class Amphibia; order Anura; family Pipidae; genus Xenopus; species Xenopus tropicalis. The sequence goes on from NC_030682.2 coordinate 37,990,983, forward strand.
GGGAATACAGGGGTAGGGGGGATAGCTCTCAGTACAAGTGAGGGAATACAGGGTTATGGGAGATAGCTCTCAGTACAAGTGAGGGAATACAGGGTTATGGGAGATAGCTCTCAGTACAAGTGAGGGAATACAGGGGTATGGGAGATAGCTCTCAGTACAAGTGAGGGAATACAGGGGTATGGGAGATAGCTCTCAGTACAAGTGAGGGAATACAGGGGTATGGGAGATAGCTCTCAGTACAAGTGAGGGAATACAGGGGTAGGGGAGATAGCTCTCAGTACAAGTGAGGGAATACAGGGGTAGGGGAGATAGCTCTCAGTACAAGTGAGGGAATACAGGGTTATGGGAGATAGCTCTCAGTACAAGTGAGGGAATACAGGGTTATGGGAGATAGCTCTCAGTACAAGTGAGGGAATACAGGGGTATGGGAGATAGCTCTCAGTACAAGTGAGGGAATACAGGGGTATGGGAGATAGCTCTCAGTACAAGTGAGGGAATACAGGGGTATGGGAGATAGCTCTCAGTACAAGTGAGGGAATACAGGGTTATGGGAGATAGCTCTCAGTACAAGTGAGGGAATACAGGGTTATGGGAGATAGCTCTCAGTACAAGTGAGGGAATACAGGGGTATGGGAGATAGCTCTCAGTACAAGTGAGGGAATACAGGGGTATGGGAGATAGCTCTCAGTACAAGTGAGGGAATACAGGGGTATGGGAGATAGCTCTCAGTACAAGTGAGGGAATACAGGGTTATGGGAGATAGCTCTCAGTACAAGTGAGGGAATACAGGGTTATGGGAGATAGCTCTCAGTACAAGTGAGGGAATACAGGGGTATGGGAGATAGCTCTCAGTACAAGTGAGGGAATACAGGGGTAGGGGAGATAGCTCTCAGTACAAGTGAGGGAATACAGGGGTATGGGAGATAGCTCTCAGTACAAGTGAGGGAATACAGGGGTATGGGAGATAGCTCTTAGTACAAGTTGATCCAGGGACTGGTCTGATTGCCATCTTGGAGGCAGGAAGGAATTTTTCCCCCCTCTGCAACAAATTAAAGAGGCTTCAGATTGGGGTTTTTTGCCATCAACTGGCAGTTAGGCAGGTTATATATAGGCATTATGGTTGAACTTGATGGGAATTTGTCTTTCTTCAACCTAACTTACTATGTTACTGTGTTACTATGGGAAGGCCCATAGTCTCCATTTTAATCAAATAATTCAGATTTTTTAAAAGGATTTTCCTTTTCTCTGTAATAATAGAACAGTGCCTTGTACCTCATCCCAACTAGGATATAATTAATGCTTATTGGAGGCCAAAAAATTCTATTGGGTTTAATTAATATTTAAATGATTTTTTAGTAGACTTAGGGGCCCATTTACTTACTCACGAACGGGCCGAATGCGTCCGATTGCGTTTTTTTCGTAATGATCGGTATTTTGCGATTTTTTCGGAAAATGATCGCGACTTTTTCGTTACCAATACGATTTTTGCGGAAAAACTCGAGTTTTTCGTAGCCATTCCGAAAGTTCCGATTTTTTCGTAGCGTTAAAACTTGCGCAAAAAGTTGCGATTTTTTCGTAGTGTTAAAACTTGCGCAAAACATTGCGCCTTTTAAGTTTTAACGCTACGAAAAAAGCGCAACTTTTCGCGCAAGTTTTAACGCTACGAAAAAATCGCAACTTTCGGAATGGCTACGAAAAACTCGAGTTTTTTCGCGCAAATCGTATTGGTAACGAAAAAGTCGCGATAATTTCCGAAAAGTCGTAAAGGCGCCGAAAAAATGGCAAAAAATACGAAAAAGTCGCAAAATGTTCGTTTTCCAATCGGAATTTTTTCAATTCGGTCGGAATTCGTGTCTTAGTAAATCAGCCCCTTAGGGTATGGAGATGCAAATTACAGAAAGATCCCTTATCCAGAAATCCGCAGGTCCAAAACTTTCTGGATAACAGTTCCCATAACTGTAATGATTTAGATTTTAGGAGCTCACATGCTCAAATAGACACTAAATTAATACTGTAGGTTGAATAAATAATTCATAAAATGTGATTCAGATGTAAAAATGAGCAGCTTTTAAACTGGCACCTGTGTAATTTTACATTACTAAATGCCCCAAAACATAGGGGTCACTTTACTAAGGTGCAATAAAAACAGAAAAAAAACATAAGAGAGGGTTTACTAGAGTGCAAGCCCTTCTGTCATTTTGGATTTTCTGGTGCTCGTATATATTATAGTTTATTATCGCATTCATGCTCCTTGAATTTTCTTTAGGTTTGCTAGATTGTTGCCAAAATTGTTGCCAAACATAGACAAAATTGTTGCCAATTTTTATTGCCACCCAGAAACAAAGCCAGAAATGATATACAAGCGTACAAAAAGAGAGGGGGATTGATCAATGCACATTCCCTGGTCCCCTGTTTCATAAGTAAATTATCTATGCTAGTGCATGTGTTTACAAAAAACGTATGGTGGTCCTATCTACTTACCTCTGGTCATATTTTTCAAAGGCTGGCACTCCCGTTTACTTGTATACTCTATTTAGCCTTGGAGTGCTCCCACAACCCCTTTCTGTGTATCCAGAAATTATATAGTTGGAGAGGCGTAAAGTTAGTTTTTTTAACAGGTCCAGTGTAAATTAGTGATTGCCATAGTGACGAATGATACCTATACATGTTTTATTAGTGAATAAATGAAGTATAATTATTATAATGTGAAAATAATTGGTTCCTGATATTACTTCATTGGCCATAATTATATTTAATAATACATTAAGAAATTGCTAAGAAATACTATTTTATACAAAAACTATTCATTAGTGTGGCCATTGGCAATGGCGCCAAAAACATTCTGCAATATTTATAGCAGATTGCGGCAAAACAAAATAATGCTGAAAGGAACTGCTACACTTGTGTAAATAATGCCACGTATCGTAAGACAAGTTTGTTTCATCGCACTTTCGTAAACATGGGAGCAGCGTTAATTTTGTTAAAATTGGGGCCTGAAATGATATGGAAAAAATTACTTTCATTATTGTTTGAAGGCTAGTTCACCTTTAAGTTAACTTTTAGTATAAATGGCCAGTTCTTAGCAACTTTTCAGTTTTTATAGTTTTTTTAATTTTTCCTTTTTTTTCTTTCAAACTGAGGTTACTTACCCCAGCAGCCAAACTCTGTGAGGCTACAATTATATTGTTATTGCTACTTTTTATTACATATTTTTCAGGCAGGTTTTAATAAAGGTCATCTGTGTGGCCCCAGACCCCCTCAGAACCTTGGGACCTGGTTGGCTGACCCAAAGGATTTTTTTTTTATTAACACTTTCTGCATTTACATTGTCCGACAATAAAGTTTACATTATATACATACAGATTGATTAATAACTTGAAAGGGTTTTGAAGATTCTAGTAACAATCTCTAACTGGAAAGTGTGTGCTGACTCAATCACTTCTGTAGATATATGCCTATTCAGCTAAGGTAGCTAGGATCCTTATCTTTTATTTCCATGAAACATGCAGGTTGCTGTTTTGGGGCTTTTCAGCTCTCTAGGCACTGGATCTTTTGTCATTGGTGGGTTCCTCATTAGACGAACCTCTATTATCCAGACAGGCTCATCAGACGAAAAGAGGACATGAGATGAATTGTCCCAGGAATAGAGTGAATTTAGTGCGATAGCCCCTCAGCTTCTCTCTCCTGTTGACAGTGGTAAATTGTCCCTCTCAGCACAGACTGATTCAATGGCAATTTGCACAGGTCCAATAAATCACAGAGCATAACTATTGATATCTGGCCCTTCCACCCACCCATACCCTTGGGGCTGGAAAAGAATGCCTGTAGCAGGGCCTCAAGTTCTGCTAAGACATATCTCAAAACAAGGCAAGTGCTGGGGTTTCTTATCCAATTCCTGCTTCTAGTCACAGATATCCGAAGAAACCCCATTTTTAGACTGTGAGCACACTCCATTTTACTTCCCTGTCCTTTTCTTTTCCAGCATTGCTCCTGTGTTTTTAAAACTTGCTATTCACTACAGTGATGAAAAAGGCCTCACTAGGTTTTCCATTTCCATTAAGATGTTTCTTCTTGCTTGGTGTGGATTTTCTTTACAGTCATTTACACATATACATCATACATTGCTATTTTGGACAGGGCCCTCTTCACTTCTTATGGTTGTTTTTGTATGTATTCTTGTATGTTCAGTGTATAAACCCAGTGATTGTACAGTGCTGTGGAATATGTTGGCACTTTATAAAAATATGTTATTAATAATTATAATAATAATAATAATAATTATAATAATAAAAAAAAGGTCTTGGAAAAAGTACATCTGATGAAGTAAATAAATAGAATGAAAATGCATTGGTTGTTCAACTTTTGGTGCACTAATTGGTTGTTTAGCTTGTTCTGAAATTGCTTGCAGGAGACTGGCACAGAATATACAGTATTGCTATTCAGGATAAGCATTACAAATATTTTTTGTGTATTAAGTAGGGAGGGACAAGTATTGCATAGAGTGTACAGGAGAACCAGTGCAGTCCTTGACCTGTCCCCGCAAGTGCCTTGAAACAGGCCCTAACCTTGGCACGTTTTGTAAAAATGCATTTGATTGCCCATCCCATGTCCCAAAAAGATTTCCCTTTAGATAGTCATCAGAATCAAACCCTTTACCCCCTGACTCACCTTATTGTATATCAGCTCATATGCACCAGTGTCACGGTCAGGGTCTTCTCGCAAGTCAATAACAACTCGAAGGGTGTCCTCTTGCAACTGAAAGCAGAATGCTTGAATTCTGGTACTGATATATGAGATCTGGTATTCAGCTCAATCAGCCAGGGTTAGAATTTTGATCAAACATAAAATCTGCTCTGAAGAGATCAAAACTGTTTTCTCTATGTTCCATTTTGTTATAGGAAGCTATCATAGTGTTAATGAGGGCTGCCTTCATCCCTTGCACCAAAACCTTTTCCCAGGCGTGACCTGAGCCAATCTTTTCAAGGGAGCCTTGTAACTCAGTACTAGTCCACAGGTTGTTTTCAGGCAGGTCAGGGTGGCATCTTTCATAATTCATAATTCCATGGTTTTTTTTCATAATTCAGATTTCATAATTTTTCTGTATGCAGTATTTGCACACCTGTACGGAGCCAGAAAAACAAAAATACTGGGTCTATGTGCTTGTGGGTTTCACTCATGGGAAGATCCAACTTTATGTTACAGTGAGTTTTCAAGAGAGTTCTAAATCTGTGTTTGGAATTCAGCACAAGCCTAATGCTAGATGCTTTTGTAACAAGACAAACACACAAAACGTATATTGCAGTGTCACCCACTGTAACCTACAGCACTAATATCCTCCTATTTGTGTCTTTAGTTACCCTCCCATTTAGATTGTAAGCTCTACGGGGCAGGGAGCTCCATCTTCTTGTCTCTTTGATTCTTAACTTATTGCAACTGTACCTTGTATTTATTTGTATTTATTATACTTTGTATGTATCTATTATTATTTTAATAACCTCCTGTTGTAGTAATCTACATAAGTACCTACATAAGCTGCATACATAAGTACCTACTTAAGGTAGCTCTTTATAAATAAAGATATACATACAGTTACTGGAATTATTGCACAGATTGCCCTTTTCGTGTAGGGGGGAGTTATAGGGAAGGTCCCAGCTTGTAACCAGGTACTACTGCCACAAATCAAACTTAGTGTTCCATATTGGGGCCTTTCTATGTACTTTTGTACAACAAACTTATTCTTCTCATAAACAGCAACAGATCTGAGTATATTTTCTAGATCCAACTGTCCAACTTCTATGGTACGGAATTTTTCTGGCCTACATGGTGGAGGGCTGATAATGGAAGACAGTTTTGACCACTCCCCTTTTTTAAACAGTAGCCACTTCAAACCACACTCATGTTATCACAAGAGCTTTTAAGACATACCCACATTAATGGTGGTAGTGCAGCAAAACCCCAAATGGTTGGTGCTCACTGTAGGGATATCACCGTTCATTCATATGTGAAAGAATTATATTATTTCATATTAAGATATACCCTTAAATCCATATGTCTCCTCCCCTGTGGATAGTGCAGCAACCCCCAGCACATAATTACACACCTTAGGGACCATATAATGACTATTTCCAACTGCTAACAAACTCCCAGAACAAAGCCCTGCCAGGTTCACCTCCCGCAGGCAGCATAGGGCAGGCAGAGTATGGCACACACAGGCAGCATAGGGCAGGCAGAGTGTGGCACACACAGGCAGCATAGGGCAGGCAGAGTGTGGCACATACACTGACATTGAGGCCCTCTTTTTCCCCTATGGAGTAATTCAAAACTGCCTAAAACACAAGATAATAGCCCCACTTCCTGTCAAAGAGTCCTCCATAAACAGAAAACAAGGTAAAATGTAATTGAGTGACTTTCAACATGGCAAGAGATCATAAAATCTGTTCCATGCTGTCTGACAACACACATTTCGGGTAAATCAGAGCTGGCTGGAACAGAAATTTAACATTGAGCAATAATATTGGGATTTTCCATAGGCAGCAACAATACTGGGATTCTGAGCAGCAATTGGAGACTTCTTTGTAACATTGAAATGCCTTTATTGTATATTTTAGCACAGATTGGACAGCTATGTGGTCTGTGCCAAAATTATGAAATAAAGAAGTATTGTAATGCCCAATAGCACCACTATGTAAAATGAGTTCAGGCTAAAGGTGGATTCTCTTCTTTGGAAAAAAAACAGCCTACGAATGGCAGCGCGAATAAACAGCGACAGCATCTGGGTTATTTGTCATAACAAGGCTAAAATAATGGGTGTTGCTTTAAGTACACCCCATTCCCCTGTACCCCGTGGCTGTGGGGACTGCTTCCTCTGCAGTTATGCTACTGTATAAAAAAAAACAAAAAAAAAAACAACTTTCATTGTCAAGCAGTATAGAATATGTGTGTTCTTACATCTTCCTGCTCCGTCAGCGATTGGCTTTATAATCCATATGTTCCTTTCCCCCTCAGTATCCAATTGTGGGATCACGACTTGAAGTGTACTTAAAACACTCCGGCAATAGTAAGTATACATCTCGGCATCCTCTATTTCAGCGCCGTCACTGTAGTGCATTGAAATTCTTAGTGGAATGATACAACACAAGACTATGCCAAATAACCTGTTTTACACAGTGGCCCATGTTGTTGTTCTTTAAATCAGAAAACTCACCAAACTAGAATGTGAACTCAGATGTGAACTCAAAACCTCGATTGGGTAAAAAAAAAAACCAAGAACATAGCGAAATCACATTTTACAAATTATTTTTGACAAGTCTGACAAATCACGACTAAGTGGCAGATTTACTAATCCACGAACGGACCGAAAGCGTCCAAACGCGTTTTTTCGTAATGATCGGTATTTTGGCGATTTTTTTTTCGTCGCCTTCGCAACTTTTTCGTATGTCCCGTGATTTTTTCATCGCCGTCACTACTTTTTCGTATATTTTCCGCGACTTTTTCGTCGCTGTCGTGAAAAAATCAGATTGTTTTTTCCGGCGTTTACTATACGAAAAAATCACGACGGTGCCGAAATAATTGCGCAAAATACGATAAAGTCACAACGGCGCCGGAAAAGTCGCGACAAATACGAAAAATCGCGAGGGCGACGAAAAAGTTGCAAAATTTTTGTTTCCAATATGATTTTTTCCCTTTCGGGATTTGGATTCGTGGATTAGTAAATCTGCCCCTAAGTCTCACAAATGAAAAAATAGCTTGAATTTGGCACAATTCCACTTGACTTTTACAGCATTTATATGCTGGATTTTTATATTCAAGTTTTCACAAAAATGTGAAACTTTTGTGAAAATGATTTTGCGCTTAATAAATCTCACACATTCTACGGTTCCACGGTGTTTGCACAAAAAAACTCGAATTCAGACGTTAATAAATGTGACATGACTTACTGTATGTCTTGATAGTAACAGAGTAGGAAGTCAGCCCAATCGATATTGCGATACATGCTCTGCAATTCTTCATCTGTTTCCTCATACATTGCTCTGTTGCAATAATGCCAACTTTAACAATTCTATAAGTGGGGTCGGTCTCTTCAGCTTCTGCAGAAAAAGAATGCAAGAGCAAAATTAGCTCAATATGGATTAAAATGTAACTGATTTAATTAAACACAGATGATCAGAGCTATTTTAGTTCCATAGAGCCCCTGTAATGGCTTTGCATACAAAAGAATGTTGAGTTGCCCAACACCTGTAGCAACTGCACAGGTGGGCACAGCTGCAGCAACTGTATGTGAGCACTGGATTCCCCTTACCTGATAGGCCCACAGCAGCGCTGCAATCTTCTCTGTATCCGTGGAATTAAAGTCTCCATGTACAATAGACTTCCTGTTGCCCATTGAAACCCGTTTCAGGATACGACACGCAGCCGTCAGGTTGAAATCTTCTACAAAAGTCAAGGTGTTTGTTAGAATAGTCTATGGTGCAATGAGGAGAGACTAACTGAAACATACCCACTAATCCCTATTGCAGCCATGTTGTTTTCCACAACAAATAATCAGCACTGGCTTATGTTAGTTCTACATTATGCCATCAGCCCAGCAATCAGTATGGCAGCTTCCATTGACTACATAATAGTAACTACACTTTAATGGCCATATTTACTAAAACTTATTATTTTCTCATTTTTATATTTAAAAAAACACTTAACTAAAAAGGCATGAATGCAAAAAAGTAGATAAAAAGTTTTAAAAAACACAACTTTTTCGACGTGTCACACAATAACTGTGACTTTTTCATATTTTTGCACGAAAGTCAGTATAAAAGAATACAAAAACCTCTAAAACCACCAAGCAAAGAAAAAGCTTTCAGTTGTAGAAGGGACATCTGCCATTGACTTATACATGATCTCGACAGGGTTTAGATGGAGTACTTCTGAAATTGGAATTGTTGCAGTTTTGTCTCATAATAAATCTCGGCAAAGTCATAACTTTTTTTCAGTTCCTTTTTTTCAGCCAGGCCTGAAAAAGTAAATGACACCTTAAATATCAACACAGTATATGAAAGCTATTTATACATTGACTATTTGCATTTTAAGTGAATATGTTAAAAACATGAGGGGTCACTAGGCTTATTGAGTGCTGAACACAACATGTCAGTGGCAGACACATTCCTGGACCAGTTCTACAGGTAACTAAATTTTTTCAGTAAAATCGGAAAAAACTGGAATAAATTCTTGTTTCTCCTTGTCATTCTCCATTATGTAACAGCGTGGAAAGAAAGAGCCCAGATCAACGTCAGTATATTCATCCAACTCTCTTAACAGCACAAATACCCAACTAGGGGATAGAAAACTCTTTCAGGGTCACAGTGATAAAGAAAAGTGTATATCTAAGATCATAGCAGATCATTGCTCCCCAATCCTGACTGCTGTACATTGGGGGTCAAGATTACATTAACATGATCATATGATGGATAGAAATAATTCTGTGTAACCCCTTTTCAAGTCAGGGCCCACAAAAATCTTTTTAGGGCCAAATCTACATCCATGGACTCAAAATGGACAACTTAGGTCTTCTATGCTTCTTTTGAGATATAACTTGGTAAAATACTGTCAAAGATAGTGAATCATAAAACAATGACTGACAGCAGCCAATTAGAATGCCCATCTAGAGCAGAACTACCTACAAAAGATTGTACCACTGGATATTGTTAATCATGATATCAGAGTTCCAGTAACTGTAAGTAGCTAAAGACGGAATGTCACCTTGGTGGTGAAGCACTCATGATTCTGATACCAGTTCGGTATCTAGGCTTCTCTTAATTTTGAGGGGTCAGTCATTTAAACAAGCCAGATTAAGCTGTGTGCTAAATTCCACTACAATACAGAAACATAACCACACACAAAAGCACAAAAGTGAGCTGATTATATGGAAAGATGAGCTAAACTGGCAGGGTCACCAAATCCATTCTGCCAACAGATGAGGCTCCATGCATTAATACTGTCAGCCCCCCCCCCCCCCCTTAGATAACAAAATCCAACCAAAAGGAGCTGGCCTCAGTTGAAATCATTATGGGTATTTTACTACAACTGTTATGTATTAATATGTCATAACTCTTGTCTTGTAATATTGTAATCTAAGAAATGCAGACTTACCTTGCCCTGTTCAGGAACAAGCAGGTCTACTACAAAAGAGAAGCATATAACTCATATGAGTTGGAGTAAGTACAGTGGTTTATCAGACTGCAGAGAATGACAATGTTATAAATTAGAAAATATTTTTTTATTTTCCTTATAAATATATGTAACATATTAAAAATGAAGACTTTTGCATGTCCCTTAACTACATTAATCCCTGAGGGTGCAGGGTAAAGAACAAACAGGTGCAATCTGCAGTGTTTTTTGCACATTGCGCTTGTACATAGAATTTCCATAAATCTTTGCACTCCAAATGGAGCCCAGGGACCTTTATGCCCCCCACAAAATAAAGAGAGCCCTGTCTGCAGTACTGTATTCATGAGGTGTGGGGGATTGGAGTTATGTATGTGCCCCCCTCCCACCTCTAATTTATGTGTTATTCAGAGGCGTACAGAGGGAACACCAGCAGACTGCTATTGGTCATGTATTTACCATCTGCCCTATAGTAGACTCTAAAGACAGGTATACCTTCCTATTTCCAACACTGCACTTTATAATTCCATAACCAATGAACTTTACAATTTTACATATTCATTGTGGCCCTTACCAAAACAGGTTAACTTTCTCTGAATCCATCAGAGATTGGCTGCATTGAGTCATGACTTAAAGTAGCTCATACCCTCACCACACACATAATATTATACAATTTCCTCTGCACAGCATTGCATCCCTAGCTTTTTGTCTTTGCCCCCAAAATATTTGTAGAAGTATTACTTAAGTGATACTTTTACATGCCCCCCCCCGTGGTTGCCCATGATTGCAGTTTTCTTTTTCCTGGACTGGGAATTTAGGTGATCACCAACTGGAAAAGGTGCCAATGTCCTTTTATACACATTGTACATAGCTAATAGAAATATACAAATGTACAGTCGGTAGAACAGAATGATAACAGTGTGTCGGGTAGATAGATGACAATATAGCCCACATAGAACCTTAATGATGCTTTTTATTTTGTTCAAGTCAGAACTGTTAGCAATGTTGTTCTTGCTGTTCCAGAGCCTTGATAACAGTGGCCATTTGGGTCTTCTTTAGTCTGATGCCCTTCATTTGGGTCTTCACTTTTTTATAATATATTCCAAAGTCTTGGAGAGGCATGGATGAATACCACTGAAATACAAATGGCAGCTTGTCTGTTAGCAAAGAATTGCAATATGATATTTATGCAGTTGCATAATATTATCCAATCTTTAACCTGTTTCAGTAACCCATATCAACCAATCTGCTTTATACTGGTAAAATCTAAATGTTGATTGGATGATATGTGGTTGTCCAGTTACTTATTTAAGGGGTAGCCTGGTGCTTTTCTGCACCCCTGGCTGCCGAGAGGCAGGGTCTAAAATGAAACGAGGTCCTAACTCTGAGCAATCAGACTGAGAGAGAAATAGAGTCAATATTTAACATGTGCATAGTCCCCCTTGCCAGATCCATGTGTAGTTTTGGGAGCCAATAGGAGCTGATATAGTGGATATAATAAACTAGTCAATGATACATTACAACATTACACTAGACTGACCATAAATGTTTAGATTTTTGTTTATGTAGAAACAAGTAGAAATGAGTAATCTACTATATGTCATCTATTTAGTGTTGTTGGTGAGATGTAAATAACAGGATGTACTGAATAATGTCTGGCATGAAGCATATCCACACTATGTCACAATTTATACCTTCACAAAATGAGTAGCTTTCATTCAGAATGCCTCCCTTGTCTATCAGCATCATTATTGCCTGTTAAAGAAGCAAGGAATCTAACAATTGGCTGGAGATGTTAACAATTGTGTATCTATTTTATGAACATACCTTTAAAGGCCACACATTTATTTATCTTGACAAAAAGAAACTCTAGCAAGTCAATGCGATTGTCTAGCTATCCATTAAAGATGCATTTGGTAGAAATTAACATTTCTAATAGAGCTAAAATTGACCTTAACACTTGAAAGAGAATGACGCCTGAGTAATTAAATGTACGGGTGTTAATGAACTCATTCAAAAAAACAATCCACCAAACTCTGTAGCCCTTTGTATTTGTGGGCCTCCAATGACCTCTATTAGAATCTCATTAAAAGTCATCCCTTGTATAAATATCCTCCTCCAAGCTTCCATGTACTCTATGTATACAACAAATTCTGTCTTTTCGAATTACTCATGTCTTCCCTTATACAAAGGGTTTTTGTATAGACAGACAGAGCCCACATCTGGGCTCTAAGAAAGTTCAATTTTAAACTTTGGAGTTTGGTTGAATTTTAACAATTCTCTGTTTTCATCTGCAACACTTTCCTGATACAAATTTGTGATGTATATACAGCTGAACATATGAGGTTTTCCTTTCTCTAGAAAGTTTATGCTTTTGATTCTTGTTACCCCATAAGCCGTTGCCAGAGTTATGTGTGTCTTAAACTTCTAATGACCCAACTTACAAACCTTCCTGCCATTGGCCTCCATTTAATACTGACTCTTCCTTAGTGTTTTAAAGACATCTCACAAATACCATAAATGACAGCTGAGTTCATTTACCCACACTGCTGCTGGTAGAACAATGAAAGCAAAATTTGATTGAATACATGGGTTACTACCCTGGTGCAGATCTGCATCTAGGCAGTAACCGATAGTATAAATGAAATGGTTGCTTTCATTGTTCTACCTTCAGCAGGCTGAACAAAACTAATCATTGATTGGTTGCTATGGGTTTACTATACAGGTGCCAAGTTGCCTTGTGTTGGTAAATAAGCCATCTAACATTTGTAGAACTCCCATTAAACACAACTTCATGTTCTAAAATTTTATTTAAAAGTAAAGAAAGTAACTGATCTTTGGTTTCTGAGAATGGTGCCGAATCCCTGTACAATAAGGTCAGGTTGTAATCTGTTTTATGCCTTATAGTCAGATAGGAATAAATGCGTTAGCAAGCTATGCCCTGATGTTGTTAATACTTTTATTCACTTCTTCCAGGATTCTGTCTGTAAAAGCAACAACTGTCCTTCCCAAAATCATAAAGATGTATGCTTTGTTATCTTGTGTGCGGGTTTTATTTAGGTTTTAGTTGGTGAAGACACTTCCCCAAAACTGTGTATGGTACCCACTGGGGTTTTCCAGAAGTTCAGGTTTGCTGTGTCATTGGCAGCTCATTACTGTAGAATAGAGTAAGGAAAGACAGGGAAGACAAAGATACCCATGTGGTACAGCAGCTTAGTAAAAGGGTTCCTGTTAAGTATTATGTTAGGTCCTGTGTTCCTTTCATTTGTAGCACACCACTTTCCTTCTGATATATTTACTGCTTTGGCTCGTGCCCATCAGAATGGAAAGCTGGTTAATCAAGACTCAAGATTTAATATGCTGATTGGCAGGTGATATACAGTTATTGCTTTTTTTAATTTTTTGTCCCTTGTTTTCATTTCAAGTTCATTTGTATTCTTTATTGAAAGGTTTGTGTGTTACTAAAGATGACTTGTAAAGTTGAGTCAATCTTCCCAACCAAGAGAAACAGGAAATACCAGAGAACACTAGACTCAGTAAACCTATAAAATTTCAGAAAGTAGCCCATTATTTCAAGTGACTTTTCACTGAACACATTGGGAAGTACTGACTAATTAGTTTTTGGCTTTCACAATAACGGTTTCAGGGCCTTTTTTATAGCTTTCATATTAGGTTAAAGAGGTGGAATGGATCTGAAAGATGAAATATTGGCAGTGTATACATTTACTTCTCGGTAGGGGCTCTGTTCTTTGATCTGAGGTACAATTATTTTGTTGCCCAATCTTTATTGCCATTCCACAGAGTTAATGGGCAGCAGCCTTATTCACGACAGGCATGTTCATTACTGCAAATTGATTACTACAGAATAATGGATTAGCTTTCTCCAGTTCAGCTATAACATCTCTGTAACGTCTTCACTGTTTACATTTACAGGACGTGAAAAATAGTCAGAGATATTGTTGGTTAAAAGAGTTTATTTTCTGAGTTTAGTACAACGGTGCATTATTTGAGGTTTCCCTTGGGAACACTTTGAAGATAAATAGGACAGCAGCCCCTTATGTCATTCAGAAAATATGCAGGGCTTTCCATAAGCTAAAATCTCCAATTTAAAGAAACAGGAAAATGCTTCTTATAAAATGAGATATCTTTGAAAGTAATGCATTCTTGTGTACAGTAGATGTATTTCTCACCAGTATGTACATGTTTAAAAACATCTGGGGGTTCTTAACCTTGAGTGGAAATGTGACATTATAGAAGACCACAGTAGATGTAGTTAAATACAGGCATAGTTATATATAGGCACCTGAGGGCCTATGCCTAAAGTGGCAGCTTAAGGGGGGTGGCCTTTGGGTACCTATATAACATAAAATGTTTTCTTTAAAAAAAAATAAAATGCAACTGCCAGATGAAACCTATGCAAATCTGGCGGCAAAGCAGGGGGAAGAAGGTGAAGAGTGACAAGTGCAGGCAAAAGTGACTTCACGTCCACTTGAAGTGCGGGGGCATGTTTAGGTACATCCTTGGTTAAAGGAGAAGGAACGGCCATAAAGACTCGCTGAGTCCTTTATCAAAAGAAACATGATTTATTTTCTTCTTTTGTATATGCATGTTCTTCTGTGTCCCATCTCTACTCCTCCCCCTCCCAACTGTGCTGTAATCTGAGCTACCAGCAGCTAGAGCTGCAGCAGGGAATCTACTAAGACCAAGCTAAATGGCCGCTGCTATCTTAAACAAACAGAGAGAGCTTCTAGGGCTGGTTACACAGGTATGGTGAAGCTTTCTACAGAATAAATATAGTGTTCTTGCATGCACTATTGTGACTAATCTGTTCTCCTTTAAATAGAATTTATGCATAAAGGGTGTTGCCAGAGCTTCATGTCCACACCCAAAGCAACATGACAGGTTTAAATTGTCACACCCCAACAACATAACATCACTCACTCACATTCTCTTGACTCTCCAAATTACTATTAATCTTTTATTAATCTTTATTCTGGCCCCATGCCATTTCTCCATGTCACATAAAGAAGCAAGATATATATAAATGAATGTACCGATACAACCCATTATGCAGAAAGCTCCAAATTTTTAGGAAGGCCATCTCCCATAGACTTAGTTTAATCACATAATTCTAATTTTTAAAAATGAGATAAAACTAGATATAATATGTATAATATATATGGAGACCCAAATTATGTAAACATCTGTTATCATAGGTGCCTAACTTTCTGGATAACAGGTCCCATATCTGTACAGCATTGCCACTGGACTGGTATTTTACTGAGAAGAAAGAGAGAACCATACGTACGTTGTGCATGTAAAATGATAATTAAGAAAACATAGAATAAGATCAACAGTAACAGTAGACTAAGGGGCTGATTTACTAATCCACAAATCCGAATCCCGAATGGGAAAAAATTGGATTGGAAACGAACATTTTGCGTCTTTTTCGTATCTTTTTGCGATTTTTTTCGTGAATTGACGTGACTTTTTCGTAGCTGTTACGACTTGCGCAATTGTCATGACTTTTCCGTAGCCGCTACGACTTGCGCGAATTATTGCGACTTTTTCGTATTGAGCGCTCGTAAACGGCGGGCAAATCTTTCCGATTTTTCCGTGACGGCTACAAAAAAGTCGCAACAATTTGCGCAAGTCATAACAGCTACGGAAAAGTCGCAACAATTTACGAAAAAGCCGTGACGGCGACGAAAAAAACGCAAAATACCGATCATTAGGAATAAAAACGCATTCGGATGCTTTCGATCCGTTCGTGGATTAGTAAATCGGCCCCTAAGAATTGAGGTCTTGAGAGGAAAACATAATTTTGCCACTGGCACATGAAACATGCAATGATTGTTCTATTTTCCCAGTTGCACTCTGTATGTATTCACTGGATCCATCCAAAGGGGTTAAACTGTGAAGATAAACTTGGGAGTGTAATTTGATGAAAATCAGAGAGACATGTTCGTATTGATAAACCATTCTAGAATCAGAATTACATGCAGTGCTCTAATAATGTATTTGAGTGTGTGTGCGTAAACACATTAGTGAGGCTAAAATAGACATCTGCATCTAATGACGCATGCTGAGCTGGAATAAGGCAGAAGTGGGAAGCTGTATTTAGGCTCTGGATTAACCATAGTGGTTATCTTTTATTCTTATCAGGGATAAATAATGCTAGATTAATATTTGTAGATAGATACAGATGAATATATACATATCTATAGTTTAGTTTTTACTTATGCTATGGATTTATAGACAGCATATAAATTATTTGGAGAGATAGATTGATAAATAGATAGGGGTATCGCTGTAGTTTCTCCAATTGGTGTCTTGATATTAATTCATTTATAGAACACCTATTCTTTCATTGGACCTGCTGCACCCGCAAAGGCCATGCTAGGCAACAAGTCAACTGAAAGGGAAAGATCAATGTCTATGGACAAAACCTCCTGAGTAAATGTCAATATCATAGCTGCATTTAGTTACTGACGTTGGTATATTCCTGTGACTGTCAGTAGTTACTTGGAAATCCATGTACCCTGCAGCATAAAGTGACCCAGAATCTGTGTTCATAACATCAACCTTTGCACCAGTAATTTGTACAAAGACATTAGCTGTATGTATTATACCCAGTGGGTTTTAAAGAGACAGATGTTTCTTCTATTTTTCTATTTCCTTGACAGCAATAGAAAACCATAACTTTCATTTTAGTGTTTTAGGTGCATAACATCTATATAGCTCTCACTGCAACTTCTTAACACCTACCCCATTAATCTTTATTTATGTATTGGGAAGTGAAACAGTGACCTATTAGAGATTGCTGGATGTCTGCTCACAAGGGCAGTACAGATGCAACCTTTTTGTTCATACGTTTACTTTTTATTTTTTTATTAGTGTTTTTATCTTTTCTGGAAAAACTATAATGCCCTTCCTGTATCATATTTATGCCCCATTACAAACATTGGCATCATGTGTTATTTTAACTGACTGAGCCACTGCAATACCAGCCAGTTTGGAAGCCTAGTATGGATTTGTTGTGTGGCCTATTGGAAATTATTTAGATTAATAATTAGCTAAGCTTTGGATTTTTTGTATTGCTTCTAATCATGTTGCCCCAAATGTTTTACTTTGGTAATAAGGACTGTCTTGCCTTTCTCAGCTGTCTTCAGGTTAGGTCCAGTTAGACCCAGGCAAGTTCTTCCACCATCATCTCAGCAAATGGTGACATTATCCTGCTGAAAGAAGAAAGGGCCTTCATTATCATGAATAAAACAGTAAAGGGCTGCCGAAACTATTTTACAAAGTAGGAAGCATGTAATTTTCAATAATGTCATTGTATGCTCTACCATTAAGGTAAAACGAACATTTTGCGACTTTTTCGTATTTTTTGCGATTTTTTCGTTGCCGTTACGACTTTTCATAAATTGTTGCGACTTTTTCGTAACCATTACGACTTGCGCGAATTGTCGCAACTTTTTCGTAGCCATTACGATTTGCTCGATTGTCGCGACTTTTTCGTATTGAGCGCTCGTAAACTGCGGGCAAAACTTTCAGACTTTGCATGATTTTGGAAGCCTCCCATAGGACTCAGTGGCACTCTGCAGCTCCAACCTGGACCAAGAAAAGTCTCCCATAGGGCTCAATGGCACTCTGCAGCTCCAACCTGGCCCAAGGAAAGTCTCCCATAGGGCTCAATGGCACTCTGCAGCTCCAACCTGGCCCAAGGAAAGTCTCCCATAGGGCTCAATGGCACTCTGCAGCTCCAACCTGGCCCAAGGAAAGTCTCCCATAGGGCTCAATGGCACTCTGCAGCTCCAACCTGACCCAAGGAAAGTCTCCCATAGGGCTCAATGGCACTCTGCAGCTCCAACCTGGCCCAAGGAAAGTCTCCCATAGGGCTCAATGGCACTCTGCAGCTCCAACCTGGACCAAGAAAAGTCTCCCATAGGGCTCAATGGCACCCTGCAGCTCCAACCCGGCCCAAGGAAAGTCTCCCATAGGGCTCAATGGCACTCTGCAGCTCCAACCTGGCCCAAGGAAAGTCTCCCATAGGGCTCAATGGCACTCTGCAGCTCCAACCCGGCCCAAGGAAAGTCTCCCATAGGGCTCAATGGCACTCTGCAGCTCCAACCCGGCCCAAGGAAAGTCTCCCATAGGGCTCAATGGCACTCTGCAGCTCCAACCTGGCCCAAGAAAAGTCACGATACTGAAGCTTGAATGAATCCGAAACTTTCGTACTCGGCACGAAGGCTACGAAAAAGTCGCGACAATTCGCGCAAGTCGTACCGCTACGAAAAAGTCGCGACACTTTGCAAATCAGTCATAATGGCTACGAAAAAGTAGCGACAATTTACGAAAAAATCGCAAAATACAGATCATTACGAAAAAAAACACATTCGGACACCTTCGGACCGTTCGTGGATTAGTAAATCAGCCCCTTAGTCATGAAAACAGCCCTAGAACATAATCCCTCCTCCATCAGACTTTGTATAATTCATAGAGACAGTTCACATTCCCTGGAATGTGCCAAACCTAGGCAGATGATGAATTGTGATTCATTCAAATATGCATTCTCACTGCCCCAGAGTCCAATGGTATTGACCTTTATTCCCCTCCAACTGACATGTGGCATTACACATAGGGGCATATTTATTATGCTGTGTAAAAAAAGGGCGAGAAAATTCACTACACATTACCAGGCTTCGGCGTGTAAAAACGGCGTAAAAATTGGCGTAATTTTTTTACGCGGTTTTTTTTCCACCGGAACTTATGGAACACAACGGCATAATATCCAGCGTTCAGACGGCGATCTTTTCCATTTATTTTACACAGCTTTTTACTCTGTTTTTCTGGCGAATTAGTTTTACACAGCATAATAAATACGCCCCATAGTGATCTAAAGGCCCCCATACACGGGCCGATAGAAGCTGCCGATATCGGTCCCTTGGACCGATTCGGCAGCTAATCGGCCCGTGTATGGGAAGAAACGAGCGGCCTGGCCAACCGATATCTGGCCTGAAATTGGCCAGATATCGATCGGCCAGGTTAGAAAATCCAGTCGGATCGGAGACCTCATCGGCTCGTTGATGCGGTCCCCGAACCGACTGCCCATGGCCGCAAATGTAATCCGATCGTTTGGCCCCAGGGCCAAACGATCGGATTATTTTTTTTTAAAGCAAGTTGCTACCCGATATCGCCCACCTGTAGGTGGGGATATCGGGTAAAGATCCGCTCGCCAAGCGAGCGGATCTTATAGCGTATGGGGACCTTTAGGCTTGTGTGGTTGTTTAGACAAATAGTACTGGTGTTAACATTGTGCCTGAAATAGTTTGAAGCAAAACAGTGAATCTTGTAGTAATAAGTCAACTCAAATGGACGTGCTGTTGTTTCGCTCTGACTGGGTTTCTCAATTCAGCAGTGTTGAAGCTGTGAATATTGGATTTTTACCTTATGACTTTGTGACCGA
The DNA here is from genome assembly GCF_000004195.4 of Xenopus tropicalis. NCBI lineage: Eukaryota > Metazoa > Chordata > Amphibia > Anura > Pipidae > Xenopus > Xenopus tropicalis. The sequence goes on from NC_030682.2 coordinate 38,010,607, forward strand.
ACAGTCGTTGCTTCTAGACTTCACAATTAATTCACTCACAGTTGATAAGGGCCGTTCTAGGAGGGCAGAATGTTATGATATGTCTGGTGGCATCCTCTGATGGTGGCAAGTTTAAAGTCACTGAGTTCTTAAGAGCTACCCGCTGTATAGCGATGCAAGTGATTACTGTTGGAGATTACATGGTGTAGGGACCCATAGGGTTAATGTGCCCATATGGCTTTAAACCCTACCTTTCCTTTTCTCCTTGTCACTAGGCAAGGATGAATGTATCTATTTGATATTATCATATACCTTGTATTTAAGTCTAGACCACACCCTACCACACTTTAATATAGTGTTTGGAAAGGGGTGGATCTTGGCCTGCAGCATCTGACCTAAGTGGATGTCTCCAGGAAGCCTGGGATCCACAAGGCCCAGAAGATTAGCCCCTAAGGGGACAAGTACCCTTAGTGAAGTTTGGGAGCAGGGACCCCGTGAACAAGGTAAAATAAGAACAGGTTAAATAATATCAAAGGCACTTTCTAGGAAAGTGAGTCAGACAGTTTGAATCTAGAAAGAGCAGCTTTCTTGCTCCACCCTGAAGAGGAGAGTAAAGGAGTAGTCCCCTAACAGGCTTACTTGCCTTAACTTAGGGACACAGAAGTGTCAGGGACTAGGCCGGTCTTTACCCTGCACTAACTCTACAAGAGAGGGATAAACCGGTGGACTTACCTCCTGTCACTCTGTTGGTTGTCTATATGAGAGGGATGAACCAGTGGACACCATACTTCAACTGCGTAATCTGCTTTATCATCAAATGTTTTGCTGAAATCCTGTTATACCTCATCAGAGAGTGAGTATTGATTTGCCCTGCATTTCCATAATTGGTCTTGTACAAATAAACATTTACCTTTGTTTGCAAGAGCTCCTGACGTCCACCTATTTACTTATTTGACTATTCACATACACGTTGGAGTGGGAGGTGTAGTTATATAACACATTCAGTATAGTTACTTCCACTTTGCGAAGGCTCATCCTGAAGATAAAGAGTCACATGTACCCTGTGCTCTATCACTAGCTGGACAATTTGACTAATACAGCCAAATAGGGGTTACAATGGCTATGTGTTTTATATACAGCAATGCCAGCAATTGGTGTAGTTTCTACTAGATAAGGGGTATCTGGATACATTAGGCCAGGTACTGTAATTGTACATTCATTTTCCAATATTTCCATTAAACAATCATAAAAGAAACATTTTGAAAAAAGTACAATGGACTTTTAAATAATTTCTATATAATTCTCTAGGTGGTTTTTGGTTTATAGTTGTGTGGCCTTCTAATTCTTTTCTGAGAAAAGCACATAACACGTAACACAGGACTGTTTTGACAGAACAAAATAATATCCCGCCCAAAGTTTTTAAAACATTTGGGTTTTCTGTTAGACGCAGCCCTCTCTTTAAATAAAATTTAGTATAATTTTTTCATGCAAAGGAACTGTTGCTTATATCCCATTAGTGTGTCACCACTGATATCTTCTGCTAAACCTATTTAGGAATAATCCACTGCATAAACAGAATGCATAATTATCTGTATTTTTTTAACCTTTTCAATTTTACTTATCGTGCTAAATGCTTATTTACCTATGTCCTTTGGCTCAACAATAAGAGTTTTGCAAATCAAACGGATGAATTGTTTCCTCTGTTTGCGGAAAGGTAAACATTGAGAATAACAATAGGATTTGCTTCTGGAAAAACGTAGTTGACTAGCCAACTCTGTAAAAGTTCCTGCATATTGGAAGGAAAACCAAACCTTTTTAAGATCAGGTGACTAGGCCAGGGACTTACGAAGCAGTTATAGGCTCCTTCCTGTAACTTCATTGACAGGCATGGTGTTGGCCCGTGTGGAACTACATGGAGTGAATATCAATATATGTCGGACTGGCCCACCAGGATACCAGGAAATCTCCCGGTGGGCCCAGGTGTCAGTGGGCCCTCCTGCCCTTTACCAAATGGCCTGCTATATGGTCATTACCTATTTCTAAATGGAAATGAAGAGGAGAAATAGATGGAAGAATAGATGCTAGCATGTGCAGTAAATAAAAGAGACTAGGAGAATAAAGAGGTTGGGTGAGGGAAGGAGGAAAAATAGTTTGGAGAGGGGGCCTATGGTATAAGGTTTTCTGGTGGGCCCCTGGGGTCCCAGTCCAACACTGGACCTGCTCCCCAGCTCCTCTCTCATTCCCCCCTCACACGCTCGCATTCAAGACTTTGCAAGGGCTGCCCCCCTTCTCTGGAATTCGCTCCCAATCTCTCTGCCTTCAAAAGATCTCTAAAAATGCATTTATTTAGAGAAGCTTAGCCTAATTTAGCTTAACATTACCTCAGTGTGCTGCTGAAAGCAATAACCTGTGCCACATCTCTCACCTTGCTTAACTCTAAACTTGCCCATTCCCACACCTTGTGTCTCAACCCTCTCTCCTTGTAGATTGTAAGCTCTTTTGGGCAGGGCTCTTTTTACCTCTTGTATCGGTTATTAGTTGGGTTATATGTTACTCTGTATGTCCAATGTATGAAACCCACTTATTGTACAGCGCTGCGGAATATGTTGGCGCTTTATAAATAAATGTTAATAAAAATAAGCTCTTGGGGCATCATTCATGGGCATGGCCTAATGTCTGTCTGTGCAAAGATATAACATAAATGTCAGCGTAGGAATTATAGGAATTTCTCTATATTTTATTACACATAGGGGCTGATTTACTAATCCACAAATTCGAATCCGAACGAACATTTTGCGATTCTTTCGTAGCCGTTACGACTGTTTCGCAAATTGTTGCGACTTTTTCGTAGCATTACGACTTGTGCGAAAAGTCGCGATTTTTTCGTAGCCGTTACAATTTGCTCGTATATTGTCGCAACTTTTTCGTATTGAGCGCTCGTAAGACTTAGCATGATTTTGGAAGCCTCCCAAAGGACTCAATGGCACTCTGCAGCTCCAACCTGGCCCAAGGAAAGTCTCCCATAGGGCTCAATGGCACTCTGCAGCTCCAACCCGGCCCAAGGAAAGTCTCCCATAGGGCTCAATGGCACTCTGCAGCTCCAACCCGGGCCAAGGAAAGTCTCCCATAGGGCTCAATGGCACTCTGCAGCTCCAACCTGGCCCAAGGAAAGGCCCAAGGAAAGTCTCCCATAGGGCTCAATGGCACTCTGCAGCTCCAACCCAGCCCAAGTAAAGGCCCAAGGAAAGTCTTCCATAGGGCTCAATGGCACTCTGCAGCTCCAACCTGGCCCAAGGAAAGTCTCCCATAGGACTCAATGGCACTCTGCAGCTCCAACCTGGCCCAAGGAAAGTCTCCCATAGGGCTCAATGGCACTCTGCAGCTCCAACCCGGCCCAAGGAAAGTCTCCCATAGGGCTCAATGGCACTCTGCAGCTCCAACCCGGCCCAAGGAAAGTCTCCCATAGGGCTCAATGGCACTCTGCAGCTCCAACCTGGCCCAAGGAAAGGCCCAAGGAAAGTCTCCCATAGGGCTCAATGGCACTCTGCAGCTCCAACCCAGCCCAAGTAAAGGCCCAAGGAAAGTCTCCCATAGGGCTCAATGGCACTCTGCAGCTCCAACCTGGCCCAAGGAAAGTCTCCCATAGGGCTCAATGGCACTCTGCAGCTCCAACCTGGCCCAAGGAAAGTCTCCCATAGGACTCAATGGCACTCTGCAGCTCCAACCTGGCCCAAGGTAAGCCTCCCATAGGGCTCAATGGCACTCTGCAGCTCCAACCCGGCCCAAGGAAAGTCTCCCATAGGACTCAATGGCACTCTGCAGCTCCAACCCGGCCCAAGAAAAGTCACCATACTGAAGCTTGAATGAATCCGAAACTTTCGTACTCGGCACGAAAGCTGTGAAAAAGTCACAAATTTTCACTCAAGTCGTAACACTACGAAAAAGTTGCGACAATTTGCGAAACAGTCGTAACGGCTACGAAAAAATCGCAAAATACCGATCATTACAAAAAAAACGCATTCGGACGCCTTCAGACCGTTCGTGGATTAGTAAATGTGCCCCATAATGGGGCATTAGTTTTAGCCCAGGACACAAATGCTAAAGTGCTTACTTAGGAGAAACCGGGTGGACAATGTACTCTGCTCCTCACGCTGAATTTTGGCTGGGCCACTTTATGATTCCTTTAGTAACATTGACTAAGAGAAATATATTTTGGGAAGTTTTAAAAAAAATACATGGAAAATATACATTATTTCAAAATGTTTTTCAATAATTTAGTTTTCCTTTGAGCGGATATTAAAGTACAAGTGTGTATAGCTGACAGAATATTTATCGGCATTTATTCACTATGTAATACAGCTGCAGTCACTCTGACTAAAAGTGAATCTTCCTGTTTCTCAATGTTGGACAAGGTACTCGGTGCTGGGAGTATTCAGATTTCAGAAAATGTATTAATTTCAGGTTTAAAGGACATGTAAACCCCAATAATACATTTTTGCCTAATAAAAGAAAACTTAATTCTAAGCAACTTTGCAATATACATTCATTACATATTTGTAATGTTTTTTGAGTTATTTGTATATATAATTGCTATTAACCCTTTAAGTGCCAGCAGAATTTGACATTTCGGTTCCCCTCAGTGCCAGACGTTTTGTAAACATTCTGTGCTCTCTCAATTTAGGGGCTTTTACTGGGGGAAGGGTTAAGTTTAGGTAGGCAAACTATATATTGTTTTTTTCTGGAGAACCTGAGCTTTCCAAATCTGCTAAAAAAATGCTATTTTTCTTGATAGAAGGATTTATACCAGAAACATATTTTATTTTATGGACAAAAATTCAACTGATTTGGAAAGCCTCATGTCTCCAGAACGTGCCAAAACCCGATATGTATAGTTTTATGGAGATTTCTGACTTCTATAGATCAAAAACTCCCAGCAGTAAATTAGTAAATTTTCAAAGCATTACAGCAGAATACGGCATACTTTAGATTCCAAAGCCAAAAATCCTGGAACATTAGGTTTACCCCAGGAAACCATATATTTTTGAAAAGTACACATTCTGACGAATCCGAAATGGGTAACTATGTCTTCCAACTCCTAAGTACCAAACGGCAATGCTTTACTGAATTTAGTATTTTCTATAAAAAATTAAGAAAATTCTAAAAAATCGCCTCAAATCTTCCACTTTCAAACATTATATCTCCCACATAGCATTAGGTACCAAGAAAATACACCCTAAATATGAAAGCCAAGGGTCCGCTGAACAGTTTGATGCCCATTGTGCATAGGATCACCGATGTATCTGGCATTTAGAGACCCCATAAGGAAGTTAGTACATACAAAGTGTATACGCAGCAATATAAGCTACCGGCATGTGCATTTTGTGCCATAAGACCCCCTAACACTACGGAGACCCTAGAAAACCATTTTCCGAAAGTACACATTCTGACAAAACAAAAATGGGTAAATACATATTTTTACTGCAAACTACCAAACTACAAAGCTATGCTAAACAGAACAGTTTCTATGACATTTCTGAAAATCGTCACAAAGTTTGCATTTTACCTCATTATGTACCCCCACATTTTCTAACGTATCAACATAAAACTTTCTAAATATGAATGCTAGGGGTCTACTGAACAGTTTGATGCCCTATATGCATATATTGGCCAAACTATGTGGGGTACAGAGGCACCCAAGTAAAAATAGTGCATATGAATTTTCACATAAGATGTGAGAGCATGTGCATTATGTGCCATAAGACCCCCTAACAGTACGGAGACCCTAGAAAACCATACATTTTCCAAAAGTACACATTCTGACAAAACAAAAGTAGGTAAATACAACTTTCTACTGAAAACTATCAAACTACAAAGCTATGCTAAACAGAACGGTTTATGTGACATTTCTGAAAATCATCACAAAGCTTGCATGTTGCCCCATTATGTACCCCCCATTTAGTAACGTACCAACATAAAACACTCTAAGTATGAACACCAGGGGTCTACTGAAAGTTTGGTAAATCTGTCCATGTGCAAAGACAAGTAATAAAGAACAATGTGAAATGCAATAAAATTGATAAAAATAAAAAAAAAATCACTAAAATCATTTTTTTTTTGCCTAATAATATCTGCGGTCAGAATAACAATTTGAGTATTTTGGCTTGGGCAAATAAGTTTTACAGACAAAGTCAAGCGAACAACAACTATGCATAACTGAAAATGCAATAAAATGGCTAAAAATGCAATAAAATACCTAAAAATGCACCAAAATCACAGAAAATGTAGTAGAAAAACCAAAATAATACACAAAAGGTATTGTGCAGTGCGGTTAGCCCTGGGGGCTCTGGCATTTGAAACAGTGTAACACAAGCAGCAGACTGACAGACCTGACTTGCTGGAGGAGCCTGGCACTTGCAACGTTGTTTAAAAAGTAACAACCAGGAATTCAGCAAATGCTACTTTCAATAGCAATTACATATACAAACTAGAAAAGTAAGTTTGAGAACAAACTTCCTGTTGGGTTGAAAAACATGAAGTCACTGAATGGGCTCTGCCCACTTTCTCTAACCTTGGGCCACAGTTATACAGTAAAAACCATTATGCAAAGTTTGGGGACCCTGGTTTTAATAGTGTCTGGAAATGGATTGGCTGTTGGTGGCTCTGCCCACTTGTTCTAACCCTGAATATGTAGTCAGCCAGTGACTGACTGTGCAAAGTTTTGGAACCCAGACATAAATAGTGTGACACAAAAGAAATTCAATAGGTGAAGTCTGATTGGCTGTTGGTGGCTCCACCCATAAAAATGCAGTCCCCTAGTGGCCCTGGTGTTAATGCTGTGAGAATGGCAGCAGGTTGAATTTCCCCATTGAAAATTAATCAAAATCTGATTGGCTGTTTGTGGCTCCACCCACTTTTTCTAACGGCAGTTACCAGGTGATTAGCTCTGCAAAGTTTGGAGACATTAGTATTAATATTTAAAGAATAGCAGGAGTTTAAATTTAAACATATAAAGTCTATAGGTGAAATCCGATTGGCTGTTGTTGGCCCCGCCCACTTTTCTTAACTTGGAACATAGTCACCCAGTGACAAAGTGTGCAAAGTTGGGGGACCCTGACATTAAACATGTGAGAATGGCAGCAGTTAAAATTTCCATACTGAAAACAATAAAAGACATGTGATTGGCTTTTGGCGGCCCCGCCCACTTTCTCTAACCTTGAGTACGAAGTCACCCAGTGACTGACTGTGTAAAGTTTGCGAACCCTGGCATTATACTAATAAAATTCAATAGGTGAAATCTGATTGGCTGATTGACTGACTGGCTCCACCTAGTTTTTCAAAACTAAAACTGCACTCCTCTATTGACAAACTGTGAAAAGTTTGGGGACCCTGGTATTAATACTGTGAGAATGGCAGCAGGTTGGATTTCCCCATTAAAAGTCAATAGGTAAAATCTGATTGGCTGTTGGTGGTTCCATCCACTTAAAAAAATACCAAAAACCTTAAATGCGTAGTCACCCAGTGTCTGACTGTGCAAAGTTTGGGAACCCTGGCAACAAACTAATAAAAATCAATAGGTGAAATCTGATTGGTTGTTGGTGGCTCTGCCCACTTTTCAAAACTAAAACTGCAGTCCCCTAGTGACCAACTGTGAGAAGTTTGGGGACCCTGGTGTTAATTCTGTGAGAATGGCAGCAGGTTGGATTTCCCCATTGAAAGTCAATAGGTAAACTCTTATTGGCTGTTGGTGGCTCCACCCACTTTTTCTAACCTTTAACCGCAGTTACCTGGTGCCTAAGTCTGCAAAGTTTGGGGACCCCGGTGTTATTACTGTGAGAATGGCAGCAGGTTGGATTTCCACCAAGTCAATAGGTAAAATCTGATTGGCTGTTCACAGCTCCGCCCACTTTTGGGCATCCAACAATCATCATATTTTCATTCAGGCTGAGCCCATGACTATGTGATTCAAGTTTAGGGAGTGAAGCCTCAAAGCTGTAAGATTGGCAGCAGTTTCAATTTCCCCATTAAAGTCAAAGGGTGAAACTTGATTGGCTGTTGTTGGCCTCTCCCACTTTGGGTCATCCAACAAATGTCGCTGTTTCATTCGGGGTGACCCCATGATTATGTTATTCAAGTTTGGGGGGTGTAGCTTCAAAGCTGTAAGAATGGCAGCAGTTTGAAAATCTTCCCTGTCAAAGTCAATGGGAAAATTGGGGGGTTCGGAGCGGCGCCACAAAAAGACGGGGGGCAGGATCGCTTAGAAAAGCACAAGCTACCTGCTCCGCTATAGGGCGAAGAAGTGTGGGGAGTTTGGGTGTTGTACCCCTAAAACTGTAGGAGGAGTAGCGTTTAGAAAATGGGGGCGCTAAGAAGAAGAAGAAGCGGAAGAATAAGCCAAAGTGGGGTTTTCAACCCAACACAATAACTATTAAAGCACTAATAATGTTTAACAAATTGATATTGGAAAGTTGCTTCGAATTATGTTTTCTTTTATGAGGCAAAAAAATATTTTTGGGGTTGACATGTCCTTTATGAAAATATATGAATGTAAATTTTTCAGAAAATGTTTTATATGAACTCCAAAAATATAGATAAATTAGGTAAATTTTGTTGCATGTTGAAATTTCATATTGCAAAACAACCCATATGATAAAAAGGAAAACATTCACTCGAGCCAGTATAGTCCTCCACGACCATGGAGATTATTCATACTGGCTCCCATTCACTCAAGCCAGTATAGTCCTCCACGACCATGGAGATTATTCATACTGGCTTATCACTCACTCACACATTCACACACTAAGGGAAGGGGGATCCTATCTGTATGTTTTTGGAGTGTGGGAGGAAACCGGAGGACCCGGAGGAAACCCACGCAGCCACGGGGAGAACATACACTTAAACTCCTTACAGACGGTGCCCTGGCCAGGATTGAACCTGTGACCAGTGCTTCTGTAAGGCAGCAGTGCTACTCACTGCGCCACCGTGCTGCCCAGTTAACTGACTGCCCATATAGTAATCTTGTCATTTACAGCTCATGATGTCATCAGTGCAGCTTTCTGATAGGGCTACTTGTTCTATGGAGCAACACTGGGGCTGACAGTATCCCAAAATGCAGCCTTTTCTCCTAGTATCATATTCCCCCTTCCTTTAACTGTATAATGTCAAATATACAATTGGTTTACAATGTGTTTTACTGTTTTAATGAGGGCTGGGCAAGTCCATTCCCTCTCCCATAAGAAACAGCCATAACTGTAAGTGACAAACAGAACTGTGCAGTAGCAGCAGCCCAAGTGTGTGTTTAGTGGCGCTGCCCCAAACTGGAAGGTTATACTGTGCCCCAATATCAGCAGTTGTCTCATTCCCAGCACTTTTATTTCCACGCAGCTTCTACTGTGTAACAGTCTCCATTAAAGCACTAGCTGTTGGATACTATGGTACGGCCCTCCTCCTGCCAGCAACAACTCCCTTTAACCTTATATTATACATGGGGGGGGAAACATGACGATTCCTGTCCCAATGCGTCTTGCCCTTTGCAAGATGCCCCCTAAGACCTGATAGTGCCAGACATGATGGGTCTCATCAAAGGCTATTATAATGTGAAAGTTATTTGATCAAATATCCCTGGGTGGTCAGACTGATGTTAGAGGGGTTTCAGCCTTTTCCAGATCTCTATAATAACTAAAAACACTGAGACTGTTTGCCAGTGATATAAAGGTGGAGGGAACAATAAAATCTCTTTAATTGTCACCTTGTGCCGAGTTAAGATGGGCAACATATGTTCTGTTCACATGAGCAGGTGGAAAGGGGCTGCATCTGGGCAAACTGATGGGCTGTAGTTACCATTAAACTAAATAAGAGGAGTTTGTTCTGTTTGCCTTTTTTTTTTTTATTTGTCCACAACCAGCAGATGTGTTTCCTGCGACATGCAAATATTTCATTCTGCGCTTATCTGCACTCTTGCACTTTTTTTGACAACTTTTCTACCCCCTACAGATCTGGCAAATGACTTTTACTTTTCTTCTAGAAGTCATTGGCCCATCTATTCATTGGCTGGTCAATGTATGTTAAATACTTATCATACCCAGGACATCTGTGTACAATATAAAATAAATGGAAGGATGCCACATATGTAAAAAAATCACTGTTTGCCCAGTAGCAGTAACCCATAGCAACCACTAAGATGTTTGCTTTTAAATAGGTGACCAGCAATTCTAAATGCTGATTGGTTGCTATGGGTGATTGCTCCTGGGCAAACTTAGTCACATTTTTTTTTACATAGCCCCTAGTGTTCTGTCTATTAATGCGCTAAATCAAAATCATCTTCAGCTTCTAATCCATGCTGCGTGGTGCATTTGCCCTGAAACATTACCTTGCAAACACTACTAATCTTTGTGGCATAGCAAGTTCTTAGTTGATTTATTGTAAAGGATTTAATAAGAATGTCAGGGACTCTAGTGCAATACTGTAGTAGGTAGAACGGTAGTTTTTAAGGGAATCTGGCATGGGAAAACACACAGATTTCTATGCAGGATTCTGCATGAGAAGCTCTATTAACTGATGCTTTTTGAAACGCATATTAAGCATGTTGAACTGGCCAGTGGGTTAGTGGGTAACCAGATAAACACTTCTGTGGACTTTGCCAGTTGATATTCATAAAGCATGGCCATCAAACTGGGGAGAGAAAGAGAGATATTAGGATCCATATTTTCTTTTCTGAAGCCAGAACTTAGAAGCAGATTCAAAAAGCATGGCAGCCTACTTATTATTATTATTGTTATTAACATTTATTTATAAAGCGCCAACATATTCCGCAGCGCTGTACAATAAGTGGGTTTTATACAATGGACATACAGAGTAACATATAAAGCAATTAATAACCAATACAAAGGGTGACGAGGGCCCTGCCCAAAAGAGCTTACAATCTACAAGGAGAAAGGATTGAGACACAAGGTGTGGGAATGGGCAGAGTTGTGAGAGGTGTGGCACAGGGTATTGCTAAACTAGATTAGGGTAAGCTTCTCTAAATAAATGTGTTTTAAGAGATCACTTGAAGGCAGAGAGATTGGGAGAAAGTCTGACAGAATGTGGGAGCAAATTCCAGAGAAGGGGGGCAGCCCTTGCAAAGTCTTGAATGCGAGTGTGTGAGGAGGGAATGAGAGAGGAGTTGAGGAGCAGGTCAGTAGAGGAGCATAACAAGCGGGTTGGATGGTACCTAGAGATGAGTTCAGAGATGTAGGGTGGGGCAGAGTTATGAACTGCTTTGAATGTGAGAGTCATTAGTTTGAATTTTATCCTGAATGGTAGGGGAAGCCAGTGCAGGGATTGGCAGAGTGGCACGGCAGAGGAGGAGCGGTTGGAGAGGTGTATGAGCCTGGCAGCAGTATTCATTATGGACTGGAGTGGGGACAGTCTTTGGAGGGGAAGGCCAATTAACAGGGAGTTACAGTAGTCCAGGCGAGATATTATAAGAGAGTGATTAAGAATTTTGGCAGCATCTTGGGTGATAAATGATCATATTTTGGAAATATTTCTTAGGTGAATGTGACATGATGTGGTAAGTGATTGGATATGAGGAGTGAAGGACAGGGCAGAATCAAGGATAACCCCAAGGCACCGGGCCTGGGAAGATGGGGTGATGGTAGAATTGTTAGCCGTTATAGATACCTCGGGAACAATGTGGGCGTTGGATGGGGGAAAGAGAACCAATTCAGTCTTAGAGAGGTTTAATTTAAGGTAACGCTGGGACATCCAAGTGGAGATAGCGGACAGGCAGGAAGAGACGCGAGTTAGAAGCTCTGGGTTGAGATCAGGAGAGGAAAGATAGATCTGAGTATCATCAGCATAGAGGTGGTACTGAAAGCCGAAAGAATTGATTAATTTGCCAAGTGAGGAGGTATAGAGAGAAAATAGTAAGGGGCCCAGGAGAAGATGATTCCCCATTGTAAGAGACACTGAAGGATCGATCTGAGAGATAAGATGAAAACCAGGATAAGGCAGTGTCACGAAGGCCAAGAGAGCGTAGTCTGGAGGAGAAGAGGGTGATCCACATTGTCAAAAGCAGCAGAGAGATCGAGAAGTATTAGTAGCCAGTAGTGTTTTTTGGCTTTAGCTGATAGGAGGTCATTTGTTAGTCGGGTTAGAGCAGTTTCAGTGGAGTGTTGTTGTCTAAAACCAGATTGTAGGGGATCCAGGAGGTTATTGTCAGAGAGTAATAGCGTCAGTCGGTTGTAGACTAGGCGCTCGAGCAGTCTGTTCTTCTCTTTGTAATGGCTGCTACATTGCTATTTGATACAAGTCTCTCTAGTTAGAAAGTATTTGCTGCCCCTTACCGTAACCCTTTGCCTCCACTGTACTTTGAAGACAATGTTTCTGGCTGTTAGGTTTGACATCTAGAAACAGACATTACTTTTCATGGATTGTTACTAATGCACTTTAAAACACATTGTAGTGGGCACCCAGCAAGCTAAAGTACAGGAGTATACCTCTCTATTCAATAGATGCAATTAGAGACTAAGCTCTCCCCTGGCTTCCCCTACCATCCAGGATAAAATTCAAACTCATGACTCTTGCATTCAAAGCAGTTCATAACTCTGCCCCACCCTACATCTCTGAACTTATCTCTAGATACCAACCGACCCGCTTGTTTTGCTCTTTTACTGACCTACTCAGTGCCGGACTGGCCCACCAGGATACCAGGAAATCTCCCGGTGGGCCCAGGTTTCAGTGGGCCTTCCTGCCCTTTACCAAATGGCCTGCTATATGGTCATTACCTATTTCTAAATGGAAATAAAGAGGAGAAATAGATGGAAGAATAGATGCTAGCATGTACAGTAAATAAAAGAGACTAGGAGAATAAAGAGGTTGGGTGAGGAAAGGAGGAAAAATAGTTTTGAGAGGGGGCCTATGGTATAAAGTTTTCTGGTGGGCCCCTGGGGTCCCAGTCCAACACTGAATATCGATTCCGATCAAAGTGGGAAAGTATGTATTTTTACACCAATATTCATGTTCATTCATTTAATGTAGCTCCACACAGGCCCATGCCATGGCTGTCAATGGAGCAACAGGAAGGAATTGCATCACTGCCCTCATTGAGAAGAGCCACCTGCGCTGCTTCAAAGGAAAATCCAGTTGTAGGTCTGGATTTCTAAACTAGGTGCCCCTAAGCCTGCCGCAACCCTCAAATCTCCCCTGGCAAACAAACTTAACCTTACTCTTGTGTTTTTATTTCTATTATGAAAGAGAATGGGACTTTTGGGAAGTGTGCAAGGCAGATTTTGGTATTGTCAGCTCCGGTGTATTTCCAATAAGGCAGTTCATAATCAGGGCTAGAATGGGTAGGGAAATATTTAGGGAATGCCTATATGCACTGGGGGTGTGGCCAAAAAAGTAAATAAATGTACTCATCAGTATTCACACTAGAAATTGTCTTTTTGCCTGTTTTATTATATTAATGAATACAAATCCTTAAAATAAAGCAAATAGTGGAGTGTGTGCTGATATTGGATTTGCTAGGCTACTAAAAGTGGTATTAGAGATAAAATTCAGCATTCCACATCCACTGCCTCCCTCACACACTTCCCTCACCAAGAGTCTCTAAGATTACATTTCTTACTTTTAGCTAATGGGAACAGCAGGCTCACAACGGGTGCTTGCACAAGAGATTCCAAAAAGGAAACCAGCTGGGAGGCGTAACAAACTAAAGGCATAATGTTGCTAAAAGCAATAGATGAGCTCCCTTTTTATATTGCTATTATGTTTCCTTTTTTACAGTATCCCAAATAAATTATAACCATATTGGAAATGGAACAAAGGATGTTTCCTGGTGCATAGGCATGTTACTAGTAATTGTACAAGTGTGTCACACAAACAATTGTATTATTTTGCTTATTTATAGCACTGGGGGCTGCATTTTCATTAAATTTCTATTACATTAAAATATGACCTGTAAACTTCCCTAGCATTTGCTAGAAAGTAGTTTGAAGCTTACACAATACTGCTTAAAATGTACCATTATATACAACCCACAAGTAGTTGCAGTAACACACAACTGGCCACGGTCTTGCAGAAAAATGCTACTTATTACCTGGGTCTAAAGCACTTCCACTTCTGCATTGCAGCGCTAATAGTTGCATCCTAGATATGTGCCTTGCTGCCAAATCCTAGTTCAGATCCTGGCTGCAATGTGCAAAACATATTAATTGTGTCAAAAATTGAACTTACAATTACACTGCAGATGCAAAAGTAAATAACCCCCAATGTACGTATGAATGTATAACTTTATTTATTTTAGGTGCAACATGAATAAGCAGTACTGTACAATATTTCAGAGTAGAAAAATACACACAGGGAGGACAAGCATAATAATAAAAAATACATAAACACATATACAGGTATGGGATCCCTTATCTGGAAACCTGATATCCAGAAAGCTCTGAATTACGGAAAGCCCATCTCCCATAGGCTCTATTTTAATCAAATAATTCAGATTTTTAAAATTGATTTTCTTTTTCTCTGTAAAAATAAAACAATGCTTTGTATTTGATCCCAATTAAGATATAATCAGTCCTTACTGAATGCAAATCAACCCTACTGGGTTTAATTAATGTTTTATTGTTTTTTTAGTAGACTTAAGGTATGAAGACCCAAATTACGGAAAGACCCCTTATCCGGAATACCCTTGGTCCCAAGCATTCTGCATAACGGGTCCTATACCTGTATTAGTATAAATATACAAAGATTAAGTGCCATGTACTAAAAGACACAGTTGGAACGAGGTCCCTGCCCTAAAGAGCTTACAGTCTAAGCAGGCCTTAATGAAGGAATTCATGCTCAGCACAAATGTCACTGTTATAGAAGTTCTCTTCACTGCTGCCCTCTTGCTCCCTAGACAGAAGTATTTGGCATCTCCAATTTCCTCTCTATTTTCTAATGCCGAATCTATGTCTTTCCAGGAGAGATGGCTCAGTTTTTCGAAATCACACTGACTTATCCACAGCTGAAACAGACACGAATTGTAATTGTATCTTAGTTCTAAGACCTCCTAAACAGACTCCTCAAATAAGCTTGTCTGGAGCTCACATTAAGACTTTTATGTTGGCCATACTCTGGTTCATTCATGATCTAGTAGATTGCTGGCTCTGTCAAATGTCAGCAGCCATTATCTGCCTAGGTATGGGCAGTTTTGACCATAGTAAATGCCTTGTGAATGTTTTGCTATTTTTTTCATAATCAATCATAATTGATGTCCTGACCTTGTTTTATTGGCTCCTGTAACAGAAAAAATGGAACATATGTAAAGGGCAATGACCTATTTTACCTCTTCATCAGCCATTTTACAGTTACAATATTTGTTACATTTCATGTTTTGAATTGGTTCCTGAATGTGGAACTGACAATTTTTTCATAGTAGCATAATAAGTTAGGTTAAAAAACATGTCCATCAAGTTCAACATTTGCAACAGGGGACATCAAGTGCTGCCAATCAAATGGTGATTTTGGTTAAATTAATCTTGATCCATTTGTCCATATCTAATCACTTTTCTCTTTGGAGCGTATTCAACCTCTCTGTACCTCAAGCAAAAGATTATTCATTTTTTTCTTATCTCATTTATGCCCTCACACCTTTTTCTTCATGTAATACTTATATTGTATGGTTTCTCTGTACAATGAGGTATCAGAGAAATAAAGTAAAGTTTTTTTATGCAGAAATAAAATATATTTTTTATGCAACAAATTGTGTTTTGGCATTATAAAAGAAAGGAGATTATATATTATATTGAAACTACAGTTATATTGAAATTACATAAGATAATATAATGTGAAGGTGCTTTGCCCTTTGGAAAATCTTGATAGGGCTCATGTATGTCAGCAAGTGCAGTTGCATTCTCTGCAGTTTCCCTGTGGTCAGTTGCATGTAAAACCACTTTCAGTAAAGGCATTTTCATCAGAAAGTTCTCGTTGGGTGTGCTTGGCACCCTCTGCCCTTCCTGCCTTTGCACAGCTGCACCACCTCCTGACCAAGCAGTAACTTCAGGGTTCCCTCAGTGCCCTGTGTCAATCACCACAGTTCACTTGCCTCAAATGAATATGTTGCACATATTATGTACATGCCAAACACCAGGAATAATGCCAGACAGACTTCAAGCCCATTGCAAATTGTGCTTTGCTCACTGCACTTGCAGGTTTACATGTGCACTGATGTGTTTTCACTCATTTGAGACCCCCCAAAACCTTCAACCTCCCATAAGAAATACTGCAGTGGGCTTTATCCAGGGCTGGAGTGGCAAATAGATTTCACTGAAATACTTTTTTAAAATAAATTCATATTCTGTGCTTTACAGTTGGGCTGAATTGATGAAATGCAGTGACAGGAACACAATTTAAAGGAGATAAAATGTTTATACATTGCATGGGATAAGAGACGTTTGGAACCCCGACCGAGTAACTGAACCTAGGAGGGGCCATTGTAGTCCAAAAGTGAGGAGCAGGAGAGGCACTCTATACAATACCCCTGCACTCACAGAGGGGCAGCAGCAGTGTGCGCCAGGCTATGAGAGCTTGGAACCAAAGTGACCCAAGCAAATGGATCAATGAGGAGCAGGAGGAGTATGCCTGGGGTAGAGTAAAGGAACTTGTAGCTATCTAATGGGGTGTGAAGGCATCAATACAGTTTGTCAGAGGACTTTAAAGGGGTGGTTCACCTTTAAGTTAACTTTTAATACATTATAGAATGCCCTATAGTTTGCCTTCCTCTTCTGCATCTTTCCAGCTTTCAAACGGGGTCACTGACCCCGGCAGCTAAAGCCCTATTGCTCTGTGAGGCAACAATTTTATTATTATTGTCACTGTTTGTTCCTTATCTTTCTATTTAAGCTTCTCCTATTTATATTCTGGTCTGTCATTCAAACCACTGTCTGGTTGCTAAGGTAAGTAAGCAGATAGCTGCTGAAATTCAAAACTGGAAAGCTGCTAGAGAAAAAAAGGGAAATAACTAAAAAACCACAAATAATAAAAAATAAAAACCAATTGCAAGTTGTCTCAGAATATTATTATCTACATCATACTAAAAGTTAATTTAAAGGTGAACAACCCATTAAAGTGATAGTGCTTGTTTTTGTATGGGCAGTTGTTAAGTGCGTTTATACTATGGGGCCCATTCATTAAAGCACGATTTAGTACGAATGAGAAAAATAAGTATTTTTTCAAATTTTTAGAACTTTTCGTACTGACCACAATTTTTCCGTTAAATTACGCAACTTTTTTGTGGTTGGCATGAATTTTCACTACAAAATCGCATTTGTCACAACGACTATGAACATTTCGGAATTCATTCAAGCTTCGATATCGTGACTTTCTTTTGGCCAGGTTGGAGCTGCAGAGTGCCATTGAGCCCTATGGGAGACTTTCCTTGGGCCAGGTTGGAGCTGCAGAGTGCCATTGAGCCCTATGGGAGACTTTCCTTGGGCCGGGTTGGAGCTGCAGAGTGCCATTGAGCCCTATGGGAGACTTTCCTTGGGCCGGGTTGGAGCTGCAGAGTGCCATTGAGCCCTATGGGAGGCTTTCCTTGGGCCAGGTTGGAGCTGCAGAGTGCCATTGAGCCCTATGGGAGACTTTCCTTGGGCCAGGTTGGAGCTGCAGAGTGCCATTGAGCCCTATGGGAGACTTTCCTTGGGCTGGGCCAGGTTGGAGCTGCAGAGTGCCATTGAGCCCTATGGGAGACTTTCCTTGGGCCGGGTTGGAGCTGCAGAGTGCCATTGAGCCCTATGGGAGACTTTCCTTGGGCCAGGTTGGAGCTGCAGAGTGCCATTGAGCCCTATGGGAGACTTTCCTTGGGCCAGGTTGGAGCTGCAGAGTGCCATTGAGCCCTATGGGAGACTTCCCTTGGGCCAGGTTGGAGCTGCAGAGTGCCATTGAGCCCTATGGGAGACTTTCCTTGGGCCAGGTTGGAGCTGCAGAGTGCCATTGAGCCCTATGGGAGACTTTCCTTGGGCCAGGTTGAAGCTGCAGAGTGCCATTGAGCCCTATGGGAGACTTCCCTTGGGCCAGGTTGGAGCTGCAGAGTGCCATTGAGCCCTATGGGAGACTTCCCTTGGGCCAGGTTGGAGCTGCAGAGTGCCATTGAGCCCTATGGGAGGCTTTCCTTGGGCCAGGTTGGAGCTGCAGAGTGCCATTGAGCCCTATGGGAGACATTCCTTGGGCCAGGTTGGAGCTGCAGAGTGCCATTGAGCCCTATGGGAGACTTTCCTTGGGCCAGGTTGGAGCTGCAGAGTGCCATTGAGTCCTATGGGAGACTTTCCTTGGGCCAGGTTGGAGCTGCAGAGTGCCATTGAGCCCTATGGGAGACTTTCCTTGGGCCGGGTTGGAGCTGCAGAGTGCCATTGAGACCTATGGGAGACTTCCAAAATCATGCACTGAAGGTTCAAAGTCAGAAAGTTTTTCCCACCATTTACGATCGTTTGGATACGAAAATTTTGTAACTTTCGGATCTCAACCACAATATTTTCGTAACACAAATTTTTGCACAATGCACAATTTACTCACATCAGAAATTATTGTTTTTACTACAAAATTTTTTCAGTTGTGCTTTTAACAACCTGAAAATCTGCCCCTATGTATTGCTTGTTGGTGTTATTCTACCAGGCCCTAAATTTTTTTAGGCCCCACCTCAAATCCAGGCCTGACTTAGTAAATGACTCCCACACATAGGGGCAGATTTATCAAAATGTGAGTTTGGAGATTAATACATAAAAACTCATGTTCTATTCATTCCTATGGGATTTTTAGAAGCATATTTATCAAATAGTGAGTTCTAACTTTCACCCACTGATAAATAATCTTCTAAAAATCCCATAGGAGTGAATAGAACTTGGGTGAGTTTTTATGTATTAAGCTCTAAACTCACATTTTCATAAATCTGCCCCATAGAGTTAATCTTATGTATTTCACATTGATCTCACTCCTGTTATTGTCACTAACATTAGCATTCATTTCTAGGTTATTCTGAGTCAATATTTTGAATATTATAAATTCAGTATATTCAGGGCTTATCATTCCCAAAAGGCATGTATGGAAAGCCTCTAATCATTTATGCATATCCTAGTAATTAATAAGCCTGTAATCAAAAAGAGGCTGAAGGTAGATATTTGACCTTTGAAACAGAGTCCGATTAAGTTGCTGCTCTTTTACCTATTACATAATATTTCCTGGAAACTCTATCAAGTTCTATAATAGATTACAAGGATTTTTTTTGTAATGATTTCCCATAACCATGGTTAAGATAACTTGGGCTTAATAATCAACATTTTCTATACTAATATTGAGGAATGCAAGTTGCTGGGCTGCATTTTGTGGGGAGAGATTAGGGCAGATACTTCTTTCTAAACATGGTGATTGTGAGTAGAGTTCTAGGTTATCTTGTTTCAAAGGCAATCAGCATGGCTATGTCCGTGTACAATTATCTTTAATCTCATAGTCTTCTTTCCGAGTAGAGTTCAGGTCAACATCAATCCTGTTTCCCCAGAAATTGATTAGTTTTGATTATTTACTGGTACATATTGTACTTGCTCTGTTCACCTTTGAAATGTCAGCTAATGTGATATGGTTAGAAAATAGAGTACAATTTTTGACAGATATGTTTTAATTTTCTAGTCAGAAAAAGAGGAACAAATTTTACCCTTAACAAAAGTAAATGTATTTCAGAAGATTAAGGCTCATTTACACAGACACAGACGATAAATGCTCTGCACTTATTTTGGGTCGCACGTATCTTAGCACATGGGTCTCAAGGTGCAGCATATTAGGGTGCAAAATCCTGTACAAAACGGCCACTGGGATCACACACAGGGCTGACACCTGTCCAGTTTTGAACCAGACAGCCGGTGTCAACACTGGACAAAAGTCTGAAAACCAGACAGGAATGTACTTTAATTGATTTGCAATTCGGCCGATCATGGATCGCCACTCATGGTGTCACCATCTACCATCTAACATCATAATTCCGCTCACTCTCACCTGCTTAACCCCCTCTCCAGAGAGTTCACCAATTTAATGTCGCAACCATAATCACACATAAGTGATGGGCTGCCAATAGCTAGCTATGTCTTGTAGCGGCCTTGTTTGCATTAACTGCACAGATATTGGCATCTCCTGAATCTAGGTACAGTTATCCTTGGTCTGGGAAAAAATATTGGCTAACAAACATGGGAATATGTACAAATTTTTGCACTTTTCTCATCTAATGAGCCTCGTTTTTTACACTGAAGGCAGGTAGAAATTTTACAACAATTTACTTTAATATCCTGCTTCTCTAAAAATATTGGGAACTAATGTGTGAAAGTGAAAAAAAAAACTTGCTTGCTTCTTCTGGCAAAATGGCTACCAGTTGGTTACTAATTTCCCTGTAATGGTTTGACAAATTCATCAGGTTAATTTAAGTTTTTATTTTGTCATCTGAATCTTGCTGTATTTGGAGGATCTGCTGGTGAGTTGAGCCAGCTTTCTAATGTTATTGCATACAGTTTTGAATAAATCCAAGATATATGTCCCAAATTTACCCTTATAATCTGTGCAGTATGTTTGGCACAAGGCGCTATCATCCCTGTAGGTAAAAATCCTGCAGTTAGTGAAATATAATTGGGAAACTAGCATGCAGGAGGTGACTTAGATAATGAGATAAACAGGGCAGCTCTGTCTTTATAATGGCAGTTCACCAGCCTGAACCTTCTCTTGGCAAAAAAAATAATTCTTTAGCTTTTAGTAAAAGAAGGGAACGTTCAGTAAATTGCCAAATGTTGTAGTACTGGCCTTTTCATAAACTGACAATGTCATGGGCAATTATAATTTTTGGGGGAAATATGCCATTATTCAATGTTTGTCTGTTAGGTAATATCCCTGCGTCTCCTGGGGGACCCAGATCCAGATATCAGCACTGACAATGCTCACACCCACTGCACATTCCCCTTTTTAGTAGAGTAATTGTGACTGTTGTTATACAGATAAGGGACCTGTTGTCCAGAGAGCTTATGGGAAGGCCATGATGAATGGGAATGATTCTCATTTTAATTTTTTTTTTCTTTGTAATAATAAAGCTCATACTTGATCCTAAGTAAGTTGCATGAATCCATATTGGAGGCAAAATAATCCTATTGGGTTTAATTAATGGTTAAATAATTTTTTTGTAGTAGACAATGTATGGAGATCCATATTACATTAAAACCACATGTCCCAGGCATTCAGGAAATAGGTCTCAAACATGTTCCATTCTTGTAAGTGAGGCAGGGACTCTGGTGATCTGAAACCGCCAGGTACAAAGGTAGAGATTAACTGTTATTTATATTATTGTTGTGTGTATGCTATTTTTGACAGAAATTAAATATCAGGAGATCATGCTAAATAAATAAAACCCTCCTGAGAGTGTTATTGTTTTGATTATAGAAGTCAGGGGCATACATGGAAGATATTCAGGTCACCTTGGCATAATGTAACACTTTCAAACCTTACAGCTGGGCATCCCAACCTTGTAAGCCATGACCTTGAAGAAAATGCCCAATAGTTTTCCCAACTCATAGTCGTACCGACCACATCAACAGGCACCAAATTTTTTGTTTTTCTGCTCAATAAAGATTTTGTTGCAGCAATATATATTACTGTATAACAAATTATTAGTGCAAAACATGGAATGGTTACATAAAGGTTTCTGCCTGTTAGTTGCTTTAGACTAGTGATCAGGAAACCTACAGTATTCCACTGAACAATGTAGGTCTCTATAAAAAAATATTGCATAAAACAGCTCATATGTAAAGCCCTACTTCATCTAAATAAACCATTTTCATAAAAACATACTTTTTTTGTAGTATATGCTATTGGGTAATTCTAAATAGAAAATTCCCTCTCTGAGAGAACACACAGCCCATGACAGCGCACAAAAGATGTAAAAGGGCAATATTTACTAATTTATATTTTCCAGTTTCGTAATATTCTTTAATGGACCACTTAGTATGATATAAACTCTGTTGGTTAAGTATTCATTCTGGGAGTAGAGTTTTCCTTTAACCTACTCCTCATCATGTTTTTAGAGAAGGCATGCGTTCCCCAGCAGCACAATAAATGCTCTTATTTCCTTTATAGTTTATTAGTTACACTGAGATAGAGAATGTGCTTTTGAATAAGGCAATCAATGTCCCGGTCACAGAGGAATAAAAAATAAATATGTGGCATAAATTGAAGGGTTTAACAAAAAATCGTATTTCAAGTACATTTTAATGACAAAAATAATAGGCGATATGTACAGTATTTGTACTGAAGATGAATCATGCTCCCTTTCTTTTTGTGGGTTAGCAATTTGACAAAGACCTCCAATACATTTGCACTTATTGTAATTAAGTGCTATCAGCCCTTCTGTGCCAGAGCCGCTGTCATCTCTGCACCTGATCGAATTGGTGAACAAGTATGATAAATCCGCTCTGTCCCCTTGTTTCCGTCCTTATTAGCTATTCTCTATCTCTCCTTAAAACAAGCAAGCAAATTGCTACATCTGTTAAATGAGCAGGATTGAACATGTTTTAGCATTAGTATTCTTTCATACAAAAGCGACAGCTTTTCAATCTCACTGGTGATACAATTCTATGATTGTATTATAGTTCTCCAAACAAATGGTATTGACTCTTGCATCTTGTCAGGAAGCAGAAGGTCACTACAGACGTCAGCTAGTTATGTTTTACAAACAAAAGGGACAGGCTATGTGTTCTGAATGGAAATAAGGGCAATTTCCATGCAACACATTTGAGTGCAGCTCAGGAAGCGAGTGTAAGGAAGTGAAGCTTCTAGCATTTCTGTAGGGGTGATTAAATATATGCAGCATTAGCCACCGTTCCCCCACCGACATCTGAAATCAGGTAATAGAATGGGAAGAAGTGCCCTTTATAAAGGACCTGTGTTGGTGCATGACATTTATGGCTGGGAGAGATAGTTACAAATGCTAAAAGGGGAACTACTGATAAATGCTGGAACACTTACAGATATGCAATATCTCTGGAATGTTCCATGCCTTGACTGACCAATCACTTTTTATTATTGTGAAAGTGCAGGTAAAGGATCTGTTATTCGGAAACCCCTTAGTTGGCCAATTTCGACCATACCAGTCAGTCGAAACAGAAAGTGTACCGATAGATCATGTCTGTGGGTACATTGTGTATAGGGTGATGGGTAGGGGGTGGGAGGAAAGACATCTACATACCTGTCCTCTCCCACCCCCTTGCGAATATATAGACTGTCAGTGCTATTGTTAGGGCATTTGTAGGTGCTTCTAAAATGTAGAGCAGAAACCTGTGGCAAATCTTCAAGGGGTAAAAGCCAGTACACACATTTTTTGCACTTTGCATTACACCTTAAAGGTCATAAATTATCCCTACAGATCAAAAATACAGCCACTGCATGCATTAAAGTGTGCTTACAATCAAAAAGACTTTTATTCATTATCGGTTTTGCAGATCATATACCGTGGTTAGCCAGTATATGGGCATCTTTAGACTTTTGAGAAAGTAATTTTTCTGTACTGGTCTTTATAGATATCAAGTAGCTTTGCTTAAAATAATTTCTGAAGAGTAAGGTCTGTTAAGGTGCCACTTGATCTAAGTCCTGGGACAAGCTGTGCTCATGAGTCTTACAATGTGTACAATAATTCTAGGCAATAGGTGAACTCCCTATCTTGTCCTTCCATCTTTATATGAGATCCAACTTTGACAATCTCTGCTGGAAAGCAACTGCAGAGCAGCTGATCTGAGATCCATAGTGACATACATTATTTTTCTACAATACTTTATTTATTTATTTAGATATGATTTATAGCACAAACGGCTGCTGCAGTTAATCACCATTGCAATAATGATTATTAGAATAGTAATACTGGTAAAGAAGATTCAAATAACACATTTGAGATAGGCCTGACTTCTTATCTGAATAGGCCAAAGTTAACAGCTATAGTGAAGAGCTTCTGTATAGAATTGAGCAGATGTAAGCCATAGTTTATTGCACAATGTACAGTACTATGGTGGGTAACTCTTACATCTTAAAATGATCAATTTATATAATAGCAGTTCAAAAAGACAAGTATACCCTTCTATAAGCATTATTTTGAATGATCAGTTATGCTACTCTTGCATTAGACAAAAAGCCTGCTTCATTCTAAGAAATAAAACCTGTATATTCCTTCTGATGTCCTGTAGGAACAAACTATGGTCTGGCATGGCACTTTTTTAGCCAGCCTGGCCATATACTAAAAGTTTTCAGGTCACTGACCATTTATGGGATAATTTCCCAGTATTTTTCATTTTATTAATTAAAAACCTCAGTTATCTCATTAGCAGATATGATGTGACCAATATGTGGCAGATGTCAATTAGGTATCTTTGGTAAAGCTGGTAGAATGAGGACTTCACTGGCCTGTGCTAAG
Source organism: Xenopus tropicalis (assembly GCF_000004195.4). Lineage (NCBI taxonomy): Eukaryota > Metazoa > Chordata > Amphibia > Anura > Pipidae > Xenopus > Xenopus tropicalis. Next base: position 38,035,031 of record NC_030682.2, read on the forward strand.
ATCTGATTGTTGACCCCCAGACAATAAGACATATCATGTGAAAATTAAGAATGTACCAGTGCATTAATTAATAGATTGTGTAGTATTTAGGGCTAATAATTGAGAAACTCCCCCAAAACCCTACTAGTCCTGTGGCAGTGTAAAATAGGAACCAATGAGCAGCTAGACTGACCTGACTGCAGAGCTATGACTGGCTATCTCCCTCTGTTTGTGCTTCTGGCAGGGACCATAAGGACATGCCCACTCCTCATTTAAACATTGAAAGGGACCTGAGTGGATCTATAAGGAGCTCCAATAAAGGAGCCTTTTGTATGAATTTTTAGCCCAAAGTAAAATCAGCACCATATATTATTCATAATTTCCTACAAGATTTGGGTTTCTTTCATTTATCCAATATGTCTCCTTTAGATTTGTGAGATTTGGCGCTGCACATTGATGGCCCGATCAGGCACATTTCAACTTTATTGGTGGTGTACGCAACCTTTACTTTTGGTGAGGCCAGTACCTGTCACTGACTGTGCGCTTGTGAGGGTTGCATGTGTGGAAGCTTGGCAATTTGGTACTCATAAGGGGTATTGCAATAAAAGGTGCAACCAGGTAGCATTTACTGGTCAGCTGTTTTAAAGCAAAGTTTGGTCTGGATCTGTGGGTTACTAGATCTATGCACCTGTTATTACATGACCACAACAGTATTTTGCCAGCATTTCTATATAGTAGAAAAGTATTTATAAAAATGAAGAAATAGGAAGATTAAGCAAGATCATTTACTATTAGGAAGGCAAGTGCAAAAGAGACAATGTGCACTGCTCTCTGCTTGTTTAAAGAATTGTTGCAGGTCTCTGTGTTCCACCTCAGGGTACAGAGACGCAAGATAACCCCCATTAATATAATGCTGAATGCATTTGGTAGAGCTGTATTCTTAAGGGGCAGGTGGGAGGAGACATGTAGGCATTCCCACTCTTGCCCCTTTCATAAGGGCCCATTGCAGCCAAACTGGAGAAAGAAGTACTGCCTGAATGAGTCCGTTAGTACTCTTCACTTCTGCCTTTGGTGAAAATAAATGACCCCTATTATTTATTGTCTTTCTTATTTGCAGATTTTGCACTGACCATAATTAGGTGGTGTTTCTTATTCACACGGGGTGTAAAATATAGACGTTTTCCCAGCTTTATGCCTGTGTACTTATGCGTTCCTACTTATACACATGCAGCCTTGCGCAGTTTGCCTTTCCATTATTCCCAGCAGCCGCTTGCTTGTCACACTAATCTTTGCAGGAATCAAAGTAATGTTTTGTTCTTCATGTTTATTCATGAGATGATCTGTTCCTTTGCTGGCTTTAATTTATTTAATGGATATAATCATACAGCTTAACAAATCATTTTCTGTGATAAATGAAATCATTTTTTTATGTAGAAGACAATACAAGCAAACTAAATTCAGTAAAAGAGAAGGGGGATGAGAATTATGTACAAAATTGGGCATTTTTTTTTCAAGACAGGAATAAATCTTGATTTTTCTATGTGAGTTGGATCTGATATATTTATACATTTTTATGTATTCTGCCTATCATTTTATTAAAGGGAGGATACAGATATACTTGGTTTCAGTCATTCAAAGTATCCCATTAAGGGATTGCAGGGGTTGTAAGGGTCCCTAAAACTTAAAGGGCTCTAATGGGCAAGTAATATTTTATCATTTAGAAGCAAAAATATTGCATTGTAAGCTCTACGGGGCAAGGACCTCCTTCCTACTGTGTCTCATACCACATGGCACTTATATATATATAAATAGAAAAATTGTCGGCACTCGCAGGGTTTCCACAAAGGGACAAAAAGAAAATAAACAGTTTTTAAATGCAAACGGTGATGTTTATTCTTTCCAACGTTTCAGTCCTGTACGCGGACTTTCGACACTCCCTGACGAAAGTCCGCGTACAGGACTGAAACGTTGGAAAGAATAAACATCACCGTTTGCATTTAAAAACTGTTTATTTTCTTTTTGTCCCTTTGTGGAAACCCTGCGAGTGCCGACAATTTTTCTATTTGTTTAAACTCTTAGCTCGAGCACCCAGGTATTGTAATTTTGAAGGTGTGCTCCCCAGTCTTACACTTTATATATATATATATACATATTTATTGTATTTATTTATTATATCACTTGTCCTCCCTGTGTGTAATTTTGTATTCTGTAAGACTGTACAGCGATGCGTACCCTTGTGGCGCTTTATAAATAAAGTTATACATACATACATACATACATGATGTTTGTTCCAGGAGCGCGGCAGTGCACGTGACATCACTTTTGGCTTTCGCTTATAAAACGTTGTCAGTTCTACATAGGGCCTATCTGGTTGGCCACTTGGGGCCATATATCAAAGGGGCCCAGCATTGGTGAAAGAGGGTGGAGTTTTGGTGGGCTGGGGAAGGCTTTGGCTCTGGTTAGGGCCTACTGGAGATTAGTCTGCCCCTGTAAATAAGGGGCTAAGTCGCAATGCCACATGCAAGTGCTAAGTCATATAGGAAGAAAGAAAATATAGGAAGAAAGAGGTGGTCTTGGATTTATAAACTTATATTCTTTTGATGCAGGTCTGCTGTGCTAAATGACGCAACCCACTGTCCCCAAGTATCAATTGGCTTGTGCACCATTCATTAGCAGAGTTAGGAAGGACACAACCACATCTGTAGCTACACTCTTAAATGAACCTGGGGAACCCTGGAGCTATCACCACCCTGAACATGTTGGTAATTCCAGGGTTTCCACACTGGGTTGGTACAGTAGGTATAACAGACTTGCAACAAAAGAATTGCATGCAAACATCATTTTAATGCCAAGCGCTGGAAGCAGTCCCAAAAATGTTAGTTGCAACTTGCATCTGACTTGCTACTACACACATGCACAATTTTTACTTTATATAATTTATGTTTTGATGCATCAGGAGCAATGGCAACAGACATTACAATGACAATTTGCATACAAATTTGCACTTTGCAATATCCCTCATGTCTTTAGGAACATGCAGGGTACTAGGAGACATTAAGAAACAGGCTCTGCATCATACTTTGCATTAGAACTAAGCATAAGACCCAAACTACTTCCTGGCCTATTTTTATGTGGGTAAGGGCAGTTCCAGTATTGTTACAAAAACATGGAGCCAAATGCATGTTTGGTGTTCCCTTGGTTTAGTCAATGCAGCCTTCAGTTATAGATAAGTAACTTATTGTGCAATTGTGCCCTATTTATTCTAGTAAATGATGCAAGACATGAAACGTGGCATCCTGCTAATAACCTTCTATTGATTTCTTATTAAATTTGTGAGGAGGTAGCACATTCAGAGGATTAGATTGTGAAAGGTTTATATAAACAGTCGTGCACTGTTACCAGCCGGCTTATCCAGCTGCTGCTGAACAGCAACCCACAGCAACCCCAGCACGGCACATACTGACAATCCAGAACAGTTAGAACTCTAACCCTCTTTGTAGCATTGCCAGGCTGCGATAAGCACCCATATCCCATCATTCTTTCTAACATGTATCATCAAAAAATAATTGAACAGTAAACTTTAAACTTAATTCAGTATGTATTAAAAGACAGAAACACAAGAAAAAAAGACAAAAATACCAGTGAAAATGTTTTTATTTTGGTATCCTCTTTGGGTTTTGTATTTCTCAGTGTAACAATGGTATCACGCAATTTGGCGTGTTTTTCCTCAGTACACATATATCATGCATATGCAGAATATTAGTTGATATGCGAATTACATTTGGCCCTTAAATATTGGTCACTGGTGAGTAGGTGATCTTACTGTTGAAAGGACACCATAACCTGCATCTTTGCTCTTTTGCACTAATGAAGTTGGAACTAAGAGGTAAGAAACAAAAGCAAAGCAGAGTAGAAAAGGGAGGTTCTTTGTACATCAGTCCCATTGCATGCTGGGTAATGTAGCTTTAACCTTGGCTGTAGGCTTATTATTAAATACAAACTACATGCACTGGGAGATGCCTGCCAGGTTCACTAGGGAAAAAAAAGTTGGCTAGTTTTCAAAGTACAAACCCTCCAAGGCTCCAAAAAATAGGCCAAAACTGTACCTTGGCGGGTTTGTACTTTGTAGACCAATTTGGCAGAAAAACTGCCAACCTGGTAACTCTGTTTGTCACTGAAGTCCTGGCAAAGCTACACAAGGATTGGAGGGGTGAAGTTTGAACAGCTTTACCGGGGCTTAACATCTGTGACCAACAAGCATAGGGAAAGCTGCGTAGGGGAGAATATGCAGGCATCCCGGGTCCTGACCTCCCTTCTCAGGTCTCCACCTCTCACAGCATGGGGGCCCAGCTACTACAAGTAAGTGCAGCACATCCAGGCCCCCTTGAGATCCTAAAAACCCACCAGGCCCGGGACAGTTGCCCCCCCCCCCCCCGTGATGGCAACCCTGTGTCAGATGCATGGAAACAAGAAGCCATCTAACTATCTGATCAGAGTTTATTTTAAACCATGGAGGATCTGATTCTGCAGCATCCCACAAAATGTATTGCTGTTGCATGTTGAGGGTTTGTGGGACAGATAAGTCATCCCATTAAAGGAGTAGTTCACTTTTAAGTTAACTGTCAGTATGTTATAGAATGGACAGTCCTTAGCAGCATTTCAGTTGGTCTTCATTTTGTATTTGTTATACAACTTTCAAAAGGGGCCACTGACCCCCTGGGCCAAGAAACAATTGTTCTGTAATTCTCTCATTCACACCACTGCCAGGTTGCTAAGGTAATTTGGACCCTAGCAACCAGATAGCTGCTGAAATTGTAAACTGGAGAGCTGCTGAACAAAAAGCTAAATAACTAAAAAAAAACACAAATAATAAAAAATGAGGACCATGTCTCTACATTCTACTTATATTTCTTTTACGGTGAACAACCCTTGAAGGTGCCACATGCAATGTTGCCTATACTGTTCCGGCCCCCTTACTGTAGCACCCTGGAGTTTCTTAACATGTATCTCTATGTGCAGGTCTGTATTACATCCCTTTAATACATACCAAGAAATTTGAAGGAAACTATTTTAAATCAGTTACCAATAAAACAAAATTAAATATGACTTCTTTTCTTGCCATTAAAGTGTAGGCTATGGCCATGTGGTCAGCTACTGCCATTGCAAGAATTAGACTGTAAGCTCTGCTAGGCAGGCTCTAGATGCACGTGACAAACATGTGTGCAAACCCTGTAACACAGTTCTGGATAAAGATATTATCCTTCTTTGCTGCAATTAAGAAAAATACATTAATGAAATGACTACTTCCCTCAGTGACAGGAAAATGGCAGTCACTAATCCATACAGAAATGGTTCTGCAAACTGTAATGTAGACCCCACCACTACTATAATCTACCATAATGTAGACGTCTCCAATTAATTTTCATGACCTCATGGGCAATTATAACCTGTAATTCTCAATCCTATAATAATTGCCTAGTGAGCAGAGAAGGAACACCGGCTGCATTCTATTCTCAGCAAGACTGAAAGTGCAAGACGTGAAGCGTACAGTGCATGAGCCAAGCGCCGCGTAGCCAGAGAAACAAGCAACGGAAATAGAACTCAGGGATGGCAGTGCGTGGGCGAGTCACAAACCACAATATGAGCTAAAGCTTCTAGAGATATTTTAGGCCTGCCATAGATGACAGCTCCTTTTTTTCTATTTACTATTCTTGTTTTGGAAGGAGAAAATGTACAAGTAGAAAATTCATTAGGGCTTGAATAATGCATTCTACTCTATGTATAACTCTGGCATTTGCCTACAGTTGTGAGAAATGTTTTTGCAGCCCTGTAGCTGTTTGTTGGTTCATTGCCAGATGTAATTTCTATGCAAAAAACACATTAGATGCATTAAACTTTTTACGTGCATACATACAGACTAGTTGCATTGGTAATTGACCTGCCCAGTTCCCAGATGGTACACTCAGAGCACAAACAAGGTTACAATTCAAGTTCAAACTCAGGCCTGGATTTGTAGCGAGGCCACAAATTTGGGGACGGCATGCCACCCAAGCCGCACCGGAATTTTGCTCACATACGGAGCAATGGAGATCCTTCCTCACTGCTCCGTATGTGCTTTTGAATGGAAGCGCAAGGTTTGCGAATGGGGGCGCCCTAATAGCAAATCCAGTGCTTTTCAAACTCCTTTATAATTTTTATAATTTGCACAGTTAACTCTGGAAATGTGTATTGTATATTATATGAGAAAATCTGTGTGCACAACATTAAACAGAATGTTTTATGTGTTTACAGTAGTCTAATTCTTTTAAACTAAGTGCCATTATACACCCCCCATATCTAATAAAAGGTTCTAAGTTTGCCCAGGAGCAGTAACTTATAGCAACCAATAAGATGTTAGTTTTTAAACAGGTGACCAGTAAATGCGTCCTGCTGGTTAGTTGCTATGGGTTACTGCTTCTGGGCAAACTTAGTGCCTTTTATTACATAACCACAAGTCTAGGGCACCAAGAAAAAACAGTTCATAGATTCTTGCTATCTGGTACTATTTCTTTGATCTGTGCTACACATTGCCCTGTAAACAAATATGAAACATAGATCAAAGAGCCTAATAGAAATGGCACTGAAAAGGTTAAAGAAAACATGAACAATTGGTCTAATTTAATTTAATGGAGACATATTTGATAAATGGGAAAACCCCTAATTTTGTAGGCAATTATGAATAATATACGGTGCTGGTTTCACTTTGTGTTAAAAATTAATCCAATCTGTGAAAATGGCCCCTTTATTGGAGCTCCCTATAGATCCTATCAGTTCTCTGTCTGTGTTCGAAATGAAGGGTGGGCGTGTCCTAACGGTCCCTGCCAGAGCAAAGTAGGAGGGGGAGAGCCAATCACAGACCTGCACTCCCACAAGCACAGACAGGTTTCAGTTCCCTATCAGGTCAGCCTAGCTACTGATTGGTTCCTACAGTGCAGTGTACGAGGGCCGCCAGCTCCCCTGCACATCCAAAGAATTCAGCCAGCAGGAAGTGGAACAGATGGGCGGGACAAGTGGGGTTTTGGTGGAATTTATAAATAAATAAGTCTAAAACACAATTTTTTTAAGCACAATCATATATAATATATAGTATATATATATATATATATATATATATAGTATAATTCACTGGTACATTCATATTTTTTATATGTCTCCTTTAAATGCAATCAGTACAGCCTAGCAACATGCACTTATGGAAATGTGCCCCCCTTTTAAAATGGTACGGTAATTGTAAGATATATGCCACAAGATATATGGTCCAAGATCCACAGGTATGGGATCCATTATGCAAAAAGTTCCAAATTACGGTAAGGCCGTCCCCATTATAAGCAAATAATTCTAATTTTTCAAAATTATATCTTTTTCCTCTGTGACAATAAAACAACACCATATACTCAATCCAAACTAAAAAATTCTGTGGGGTATAACATTGTAACATTTGTAAATGTGATAGCTGTTGTAGGCAGTATGTAACATTTGGTATTGCCTACACTGCTGGTTCTGACTACATGTGCCACTGAAACCGTGTTGTCATTTCTTCCACAGCTAAGACTCTACAATGCCTTGCATGTTCTATAATTAACAGACCTGGAAAGTGTGCCAGGCATTGATGGAAATTAATTCTAGGCAGAAGGAAAGCTAACTACTTCAACTTGTAGTCAGAACCAACAGTGCAGGAAATAGCAACAGACACATGGATACTGCAGTCACTGAAAATGTAAAATGAATGTATGTTGGAAGGTTGCTTAAAATTTTCTTTCACTATGAAATATTTTTAATAAAAAACAAAATTAGCCTGAACGTACTATAGTCAAACATTTACACTAAAAAAATCCACTATAAATAAGGTGATTTTCAAGTGTCTGCGCTTAGGTCCCCCTGATTCTCCATTTTGCTTTGATTGGTTGAAGTACTAAATCTCTGACCAATTAGATCTGCCTGCTGGGAATGCTGAGACAAGATGATGACATATTGTAACCATACATTTCTGCCACATACTTAACATGCAATTTGTGTGCAGAGGAAAAGCAGTGCATTCATGTTTTTATGTACAGAGTTCCTTAACCCATAATTTGCAATCTGACTTGCTGAAAAGGCTCTAGTGCTTGGGGACTCCCTGCTTGTTTTAAATGCACTGGATGCCTTCGAGCCAAGCCACACATCCTGACGAGTATAAAAGGTCCATTATAAAGCCTAGGTGCTTATCTTAGAAATCAGAGTAAATTGCCTCCCTGACACTTTGTATCTACTTGGAACCGTGCAGTTCAGCACTAAAGTGAATGCAGGTTTTATTAGTTCAGCTAAGCATGTGGCCTACACATATGTAATATCCCTTAGCACAAATAGCCTGCCCCCGCCCATGCAATGAGTGTGTATACGCTGTAGCCTTATCTCACTTTCCATTATCTGTTTGCCCAGCTTTCTGCTTGGCCGGCACGTCATCTGGAAAAAGGGAAGCACTTTGTAAGTACTGGGAGACACTTAAAGGCAAACTGTTGCTTACAGAGACATTATAATGAGCAGTTATTGATTTAAAGAGCAGCAAGGTTTACGACACATAAAACATTTTAAATCACTGTGGTTGAGCAGCGGCATTACAGCTCTTGGGGCTCAGTTATAACATGAAAAGTGTAGGTCAGGGTTTACTTGCGACATTTCCTTTTGCTAACCTGCATTTTTGAGGCAACTGCACCTCTTTGCATTTCATAACATCCAACAGCAACAGAGGGGGAGCAGGGAACTGTAGTTCTAGGTCATAAAGGGAGAAAAATGTCGCTCATCATTAGGTGCGATAACAAAATTTGTTGCTTTTTCTATATTGGAGTGCTGGTCCATACCCCTTATATCGTTTGAAAATTATTGGCTGTGCACTTGGATTTAATTTGTTTGATTGCATGATTTCAGGCTTTATCTGCATTATATAGTAAAGTACCCCCTACTGTAAAATACAAGGATATTATAAATCACAGAGCAGTTCCAGACCATATAAAAGCACAAGACTGAAGGCCTTCTAATAGCCTGATATTTTATACACATGTTTCTCATGTAAGAGAAATTGCATTGCTAAGCATTGAATTCTAACTGATGACATCACTAAACACCTTTTATGTGAGTATGTGTATGCATATGCTAGTCGTAGCTTATTGTTTTTCTCTGTACAGGCAACAAGAAAACATACAGAGAAATGTCTTTCTTTCAGGTTCCTGCCTTCTGACGTCAGTGGTGTCCTGTCCTTGCCACAAAGCAGGCCATACCACTGTTCACACCCAATATATTTTGTTGTACAAGTCACACAAAACTGGATTGACCAACTGATTAGGCCAGAGTTTCTTAACTTATTTTCAGGGGATCTAGATTATTTACCTGGAAGTGCAAACAGCCCTTAGCATTTCACATAGACATGGTCAAATTGTACATGACCATGTAATCTGTTCTTTTGCCCACAAATACCTACGGGAAATGTAATGTACAGTTCAGCAGATTTACTAACGCAGGTTCTAAATTACACTGCTGCACAACCAATCAGAAAAGAGGCATGGATCACCAATGTTAATAACTCACACCCATGTGTCTTTAGTGCAAACACACTTGTAGAAGTAAAGGTAAGACCTGCAACAGGAATATCATCTAACATTAGAATCTCCATGTTTCTATTTATTCTGTAGGAGAAAAGCAAACTATAAATAGGAAAGAGAGATGCATGCTTGTTACTAGATATGGGTGAATTAATTCCTATGGTTCCATCAAAGTCCATTTAATTGTACAATATGGAGACAGTTAAGCTCAGATCTGGACCTACGTTTTACCCAACTTTATCTGTTTTCTCTTTCTGAGGATCACATTTCCACATTTTCATTCTTATTTAGAATAGAAATTATAAATACCAAAGTGGTGAGACTGAAAAGGCCTTAACTAACCTTATAAACAGCCTACAGTTGAACTCAGCATTGAAACACATGCAGCTCTTATTCACAATATGCCTACAAATGGAGCATAGTTTCTTTTCACATGGGTCTCACCCAGCTCACACCTTATTCACTTCATCAGGTCAAATAGGTGTGGCATTCACGTGTACACACCCACATACACACAAACACACCATGATTCATAATGTTTTCATGCTTGTTTCTCTACTTCTATATGCTATATTAAGGGAATGATTACAAAACTGAATGTCACCACTTAGTGGTCTAGATTAACTAAAGGATAATAACATAACCCCAGGTGCTATGAGTTATTATTGGTGGGATACATTGGTGTTCACTCAATATTTTTTGGTATAAATATCTCCTGATGTGGTAATAAAAGCAATAAATATTACCACCAAAGTGTTATGACTAGTAATATTATTTTATTAAAATTTAATTAAATTTTTTATGAATTTTTAATTTTCTGTGTATTACAGGTAGTAGCAGTTCTAAATTCTAGTGATGGTAGTACTAATAATAAGCATTAGAAACACTGCAAATAACAGTTGGCACTGACCTGTCAAACAGTCAATAGGTGGTTATATGGCTGCACCCTGGGACAGATGGCCTCCACATCCCTTGCTAAAAATGGCATTGAATGCGCCATCTCATACACTGAGGAGAGAGGGGCTGGAGTGGAAGAGGAATCCCAGTTAAAAAGATTCTACCATCCCAAAATAATCATCTATACATGTTCATTACCTCATGTGTTCATAGTACCACAGATTGCATGTACCTTTTGTTCTCAGTAGTCGCATATTGTCCATGCCTCCTTAGCTACTTTGTACCTCAGTATCCACCATGCTTGGTCCTTCTTTTCCTCTTTATTCTTATATTATCCAGTTAATTATATAAGGCTATATATACAGTATATAACAAATAAAGTGCAAGATTGACTTGGGGAACAATAGACTACATGCAGAGCAAGGCGGCTACACGTGCATTAAAATTATTGAAGATTAATGCAGGAATATAAAGTTTTCAGTGCCTGTTGAATGAACTGGGGGCAGTGCTGGTATTTAGAATTCTTCAGGAGTAAGCAACATGATGCTCATTATCCCTTTTGGTGAAGCTTAAATGACCGAGGAAAAGTGACAAAATAACAGCAGCATTATTTATGCTCACTTATATGTAATGCATGTAGTGGCCATATTGGCAATGCAGGGCATTCCGCCTCCGTCATATATTGTGTTTGTTGTGTTTTGAGTATCGACAAAGACAGAACATTGACATTAGACACAAACTCATCAACTGAGAAGGTTTTTAGAGACAGACTAGACAACGGAAGCTTTGTGAAGCACATTCTGATACTGGTTGTCCATGGTGCCACTGATGGGAGTTTAGCTGGAAAATGTGGTTTTCAGTGTTCTTGATACAGACCTCACTGTCACAATAGTGTGCCATAGGAAACTAGTTTCTCATTTTACTGGAATGTAAGTTCTGATTAGAGAGGTCATATTTATTGCTGGGATTGTCTTTGAGAGGATAGCAACAAGCAAATTGCCTTGTGTGACTTGTGTGACCCAGTAAAGAAACAGTAATCTTAATTATTTAGAGCAAATGGGCAAAGACCTTTGTGTGGTGCATAAAGTGCTACATCTGTCCTCATCCTCCAACCTACATATGCACCAGATTCTCTTTTATACTGGGATACAGCCTAACTGGGAAGCATCTGAGGGCAGGCCTAGAATGACAATATGTAGATTTTGGCAAATGCAAGTGGCTGCTGTAAGATGCCATAGACAGTCACTATTTAGTGGGCTGGTGGAGGGCTGTATGGGCCTCTGGGTACTGGGAATGCGAGGGCAGGTATCCCCAACCTTTTATACCCGTGAGCAACATTTAAATGGAAAAAGTTTTGGAGAGCAACGCAAGCATGAAAAAAGTTGCTGGAAGTACCAATGAGAGCTATAATTGACTATTTGGTAGCCCTATGTTGAGTGGAAGCCTACAGAAGGCTCTGTTTGGCAATTACACTGGGTTTTTATGCAATCAAAGCTTGCTTTCTAAGCAGAAATTCAAAAATAAGCACCTGCTTTGAGGCCACTGGGAGCCACATCCAAAGGGTTGGCGAGCAACATCTTGCTCACAAGCCACTGGTTGGGGATCACTGTGCTAGGGCCTATTTTAAATCTCAGACCAGGCCTGTATGAGGCTATCATGCCATGTTGCCATATTGGCTGGTGCATCAGGCTTAAAAAGAATAGAGTGTTTTTAGCCCACTGAGCACATGAGTTCTCAGATTCTGTCATCCACCCACTTCCCAGGTATGATTAGAAGTTATTTTTGTACTGGAAAGAATAAGTACAGTTTTTATGTGATGCATAACTACAGTATCAAGCTACTGTTACATAATAAGCAGTATGTGCCTTGCAGCACTGAATGTTAGCGTGCCTTTCATTTCTGGCATATTAAGTAATGCAGATTAATTTAAGTTATGTAATAAATATGTACACAGATTCAACCATTTATTTTGTATAATGTAGCCACAAAACAAAGCTATGCCATCCCAGTTACTTGATTATTTTCTACGTACAAGCTGTTTCCCCTAGCACAAGTACAACTCACATGGAGTATACCCTCACTATAGGAGTATATTTAGTTGGCATCACTCAGCAGTATGCTTCACTTGTGTTCTGCAGATACCAGCAATTACATGTGTTAGAGACTGAGTATTTTCTGTAGGAATACTCATATATATATATATATATAATACCAGAAGATACCACCTATTATTATTTTTGCCTTTTATTTACAAAGCGTTGAGATATTACTCAGAGACTGGTCACTGTTCACTTCAGTTTCATCTACGCCCATCACTGCTAGTAGTGGTGTCTTTGTACAGCTTTCTCAAAGATTTCTATTGTATTAAATATCGCTTGGGTAACTAGAGGTGGTATAAAGTGTTGTTAAGGTCACAAATGTTTATGTACTCTTTGCTTCAGTGGAAATATATAGCATATCAACCTATGAACTTTAAAGGGAAACTGTAGCTGCTCTCACTGATTTCAGTAGCATCAAAGTTAACTCTTATGAGCAGTGCTGTGTAAAGGTGCTTAACTCTGAAACAAGGGTGCCATGTTCTGACAAACCATAAGACAATAACGATAGAGAAAGAAGCCATCTAGTGCTTATACATCACCGCTAAGGTCCTGAATATACAGTGGAGGAAATAATTATTTGACCCCTCACTGATTTTGTAAGTTTGTCCAATGACAAAGAAATTAAAAGTCTCAGAACAGTATCATTTCAATGGTAGGTTTATTTTAACAGTGGCAGATAGCACATCAAAAGGAAAATCGAAAAAATAACTTTAAATAAAAGATAGCAACTGATTTGCATTTCATTGAGTGAAATAAGTTTTTGAACCCTCTAACAAAAAAAGACTTAATACTTAGTGGAAAAACCCTTGTTTGCAAGCACAGAGGTCAAACGTTTCTGGTAATTGATGACCAAGTTTGCGCACATTTTAGGAGGAATGTTGGTCCACTCCTCTTTGCAGATCATCTCTAAATCCCTAAGGTTTCAAGGCTGTCTCTGTGCAACTCTGAGCTTGAGCTCCCTCCATAGGTTTTCTATTGGATTAAGGTCCGGAGACTGACTAGGCCACTCCATGACCTTAATGTGCTTCTTCTTGAGCCACTCCTTTGTTGCCTTTGCTGTATGTTTTGGGTCATTGTCGTGCTGGAACACCCATCCACGACCCATTTTCAGTTTCCTGGCAGAGGGAAGGAGGTTGTCGTTCAGGATTTCACGATACATGGCTCTGTCCATTTTCCCGTTAATGCGAATAAGTTGTCCTGTGCCCTTAGCAGAAAAACACCCCCAAAGCAAAATGTTTCCACCCCCATGCTTGATGGTGGGGACGGTGTTTTGGGGGTCATAGGCAGCATTTTTCTTCCTCCAAACACAGCGAGTTGAGTTAATGCCAAAGAGCTCTATTTTGGTCTCATCAGACCACAGCACCTTCTCCCAGTCACTCACAGAATCATTCAGGTGTTCATTGGCAAACTTCAGACGGGCCTGCACATGTGCCTTTTTGAGCAGGGGGACCTTGCGAGCCCTGCAGGATTTTAATCCATTGCGGTGTAATGTGTTTCCAATGGTTTTCTTGGTGACTGTGGTCCCTGCTAATTTGAGGTCATTAACTAACTCCTCCCGTGTAGTTCTAGGATGCTTTTTCACCTTTCTCAGAATCATTGACACCCCACGAGGTGAGATCTTGCGTGGAGCCCCAGAGCGAGGTCGATTCATGGTCATTTTGTGCTCCTTCCATTTTCGAACAATCGCACCAACAGTTGTCACCTTCTCTCCCAGCTTCTTGCTAATGGTTTTGTAGCCCATTCCAGCCTTGTGCAGGTCTACAATTTTGTCTCTGACATCCTTGGACAGCTCTTTGGTCTTTCCCATGTTGGAGAGTTTGGAGTCTGCTTGATTGATTGATTCTGTGGACAGGTGTCTTTTATACAGGTGACTAGTTAAGACAGGTGTCCTTAATGAGGTTGACTAATTGAGTAGAAGTGTCTAACCACTCTGTGGGAGCCAGAACTCTTAATGGTTGGTAGGGGTTCAAAAACTTATTTCACTCAATGAAATGCAAATCAGTTGCTATCTTTTATTTAAAGTAATTTTTTCGATTTTCCTTTTGATGTGCTATCTGCCACTGTTAAAATAAACCTACCATTGAAATGATACTGTTCTGAGACTTTTCATTTCTTTGTCATTGGACAAACTTACAAAATCAGTGAGGGGTCAAATAATTATTTCCTCCACTGTACATACATACACTACATTACAAGTTAGCAGCCATCCCCTTCAACAAATACTAGCTGGTGGGGTGGCATTTTGGGGAGATTAGTCGCACGGGATAAGGAAGATTTAAAACTACCCCTGTCCCCCTTGACAGTGCCAGTACCAGCACTTTCCTGCTTACAAAACCATTCTAATACCCCATGACTAAGCTTTGAAGGCACAGATGGCATATTGACTGCAGGTACATTTCAGTTTACAAAGGATGACACCCCCAATTCATTGCCCCCTGTGGCATAACCCTAAATATGTGTTTAGTTGCAATTTGTGAGTTAAGTACAGGGCTTCCTTCATCCTGGCAGAACTGCTTTCTACAGTGGATTCTTAATTTGGCAAATGAAAAAAAGCCTATAGGCAGAAGCAGGTCTGTCCCATGATTAAAACAGACCCTGGAATTTCAGGTGCACAATGGCCTAAAAAGCCTTCCACATAAATAATGACTGTAAATGGCAGCCCCTTTGGCATTTGCCAGAATCTAGACATTGCTAGTTAGGGCTTGCATTGGGTGGGTCCTAAACAGTACAGAACTATGCAACTGCAGATGTAGTAGATGAGCTCTAGAGTATAATCACACTTTGGTAGACGTGGTATTTGGAGTGGCATACAGGCTCTAAAGACACATGGCACTTTTTATTATGCAGTAACACATAATTATGCATGGCTGCACAGGTTCTAACCTGGAGGATCAGAATGTAGGCAAATCCTTACAATGCTGCTACAGGCAGCTGAGTTAACACTGCAAAGCTTTATTTGAGCCTCACTCTGCTGATGGAAATATATAAGTTATGTACAGTATTTTGTCTTTCGTAGTCATTTTTATTGTAAATATGTCAATGTAAAAGGATTCTGGAAAAATAATAGGAAAACAATTGCAACTGATTGAAAGCAGTTTGTATTTACTATGTAGTACGCTAGGCACGTTTTTGTTTGATTTGAGAACAATTTGGTGGTTTAAATTGCCAGAAAGGGTTTAGCATGCTAATAAGCAGCTGGTGACACTCTAGTTGTTGCAGAACAACTACAACAAAAACTACAGGGCACTGCAGTGCCAAGTTATTATTATTGTTATGCATTATTTTTATAGCTTCAACATATTTATGCAGCATTGTATACAGAAGTTAGAACAGTGCTGAATGGAGAGCAATGATAATGATTTACTCCTCGTTATTGGCACAGTTTCTAGCTGATTAAAAGGAAGGTTCTGACATCTTCTGGGGAAGTCAAACTAGTAAGGAATGGGCACAATAGTAAGGAATGGGCAGATTACCCTTTTACGCATTTATTAAAAAGATAATTTTAAGACCAATTGCAACTATGGACTGAGGGCTGAGCATCTTTCCATTGACAAGCAAGTGCTGTAAGCAAAGGCCTAGGCTGTCTCCAGCAGTGGTGGAAGGTGTATATGTCAATTCTGTTGTCACTAGCAGGTAGCCTTGCCACCTGGCCAGTGTGTCCCCCAGCTAGGGCTGATGCCGGTATTACAATTTACTGGCAATGTACTTGTTGTAAATTTTCTGGAAATGTACTCCAATTTCAAAGCACCTTAACCCAACTTTTGTGTATGGCTACCACCCACCCCCAGGACTCCTTGCCAACAGGGCAGTACAGGCCCAGGTTTGGTCTTTTAGCAGCTGATAAAAAGACTGTTGGAGAAAGGGAAGTGCAGATAACAGGCACAAGGATAGAGAACAGAATATAAACTGTGCATATGATGCTCGTAATACAATTGCCAAGATATGCACTATTTATGATGTATGGGTTCATTTTCAGTCATCATAGTATTGGTATTAACAACTACCAATGGCTAGGAAAGTTTTAAAGAAGCTACTGTTTTCTAACTTATTAGCACTTCTATTGCCAATTTTAAGAAAAAAATGGATTTCTGTGGGTAACACTTTTCCTTTATTTAGAGAAATTGATACTGTTACTCACAGAAATAAAATGCTGCTCTACTTCAGTGGAAAAATGGTTCTGCCATGCAGCAGGCATCAAGCCGCTCTGTGACATGGAAGTATGGGTAATGGCACACAGGGCATTTTGTCTGTTGTTGCCAATTCAGCGGAAACAGTGGTGGACACTGACAACCCCCACATCTGCCTGTTACTGCTTATTTTCTTATTTAATTGAATGTGCCCTGGCTGATACACACAGATCAGTGACAGACAGTGTAAGTCTGTGCAAAAATATGAACAATGCAGGAGCATTTTTACTGATGCTGTTTTACATTGGACAACATTGCCAGTCAAAACACTCCACGGTGCATAGGTCTATGGGATCCAGTCCAGTTACAGAACTGGGTTACTTTGTATCTCTGACAGCAGTCAGGGATCAAGCATTTACTGTTATTTTCTGGCAAGTAAAATGTTACATTCTTGGAAATGTGTGTTTTGTTTCTAGCCCACTGGAAGGTAATAAGTATGAGCTGAAATACAATGCATATTAGGCAACAACAGTGAAAAACACATTGATTTGAATTATTTTGCATAAAAAAAATTTCAGAGCAATTAACATGCAGGTGCAAGTTGGCAGCAATTCAGTAAGCCATAACAACTAGACAATTGCTCTAATGCATTAGACATTATTGCACTGGGGCAAAGTACAGTTAGTTAGTGTTTTTTCTATAGATAACTGTGGGAAACAGTAACAGATGGAGAGGAATATATTGATGGCCCTTGTTTCTGCCTGTTGGCAGTAGCGGTCAAATTTGCCCATGTGACTTTAGCCTTGGGGCATGGTGCAGAGAATACCAATATTGCACTGAACCAGTGGCCTGAAAATGCTCAAGTGTGCGTTAGCTGAGAAATTGACTTTAGAGACATTAACCATACTGTGGGTAAGCCTAGAGAACCTATACAAATGGAACTGTGTACCAAAGCTAAGGACATGCAAAATAGCTCAAAATTAGTTCTTTTCTGCATTCAGCACTTACAGGCCACAATGAGACTTTTAAGAAGAAATGCTAATGGGGACAGAGACCAAAACCGCTCTTTTAGAAAGCAGCTTATTAACTGCAGGGCTTGTTTTAGGATAAGGAAAGGGCACCTGCCTTAGGCCCCTAGTGTCACAAAGACCCCTTGGGTTGAAGGATTGATATACTTGCTGAATTGCAATGGGCCCATACTTTGTGCCTTGAATCCTGAATAGTTTTCGTTCCAAACTAAAATTCACCCTGCTTCTGTGTTTTGTATAGTATGACTATGTTCTGTATAGTATTATATGCGCTGTATTGTATGTATACAGTATGTGCCAGAAGACTGCAGATATCGATCGACTTGCCGATCGGGTGGGTTAAAAGATTTTTATTGGGCGCCATTGAAGGCGCCCAAGCAAAATCTCCCTTCAGGGCTGAATCGGCAGAAGGAGGTAGAAATCCTATTGTTTCTACCTCCTTGTTTCTACCTCAATATCTGACAATTCAGCCCTGACCATCTGCGGAGGGTGGGAACAACTGATGGTCGCACGAAAGATCGAAAATCGCCACGTTTTTGGCCACCTTAAGTCTAACACCTTAACCACACAGCCATCCTGATAGGGTTTAGCTAGGGGTTAATTGAATACCAAGCCCTACTGTGACTATACATCACTGAGCTCAATCTTCCAAAGCGAGCAAAAAAAAAATAAAAATACTTGCTTTCAACTATCCAGTGCTTTAAACAGATAAGAGTTTCAAGATACATATGCTGATTTGTCTCAGTAATTAATATTCAGCCCAAACAACAATGCAAAACATTTTGGAATTTGCCTATATTCCAAAATAATGTCTCACTTCCTATTTATCTCTTGTGGCTGGTGTGCTTGCAGTGTATTATAGAAAGCACTTTAATTTTGGACAGTATCTAGCATGGTGAACTTTGATTAGGTGAGCTTGTATATGAAATCACACTGGAAAGTGTTTGCACTATAAAGCAGGTGATTATGCACAACTGCCCAAGTGGGGAGTCTTATATATGAGCCTTTAAAGCCGAAAAACGCTCGCTGAGAATACGCTCCATATGCTTAAAAATCCCCCTACCTGTGCCTGCACCCGAATGAATTGAATATGCTAGGGTGCAGGCACATGTAGCTGATATCAGCCTAAAAACGCGAGAAAATGCAATTCCTGAAATGCATTTTCTCGACAAGCGTTTTTTGGCTTGCTGAATATGCGCCTTGCGCTATGTGTGGCATTAACCTAAGGCTCTTACCCGGAGTGGGGTTTAAACCCATGCAGACATACATCCACTGGATCTTAAAGGGGTGGTTCAACTTTACGTAACTTTTAGTATGTTATAAAATGGCCAATTCTAATCAACTTTTCAATCGGTCTTTATTATTTATTTTGAATAGTTTTTTAATTTTTTGCCTTCTCTTTCCAACTCGTTGCAGTTTTTAAATGGGGGTCACTGACCCCAGCAGCCAAAAGACTATTGCTCTGTGAGGCTACATTTTTATTGTTATTCTTACTTTTTATAACTTTCATTACTATTCAGGCCCTATCCTATTCATATACCAGTCTCTCATCCAAACCACTGCCTGGTTGCTAAGGTTACTTGGACCCAAGCAACCAAATAGCTGCTGAAACTACTTACTTTCTACATCATACTTAAAGTTAATTTAAAGGTGAACAACACCTTTAAGTTTGATGCCTTAGGGCTCTGGCACACGGGGAGCGACAATCTCCCGTGTCTCGGGCTACTAATCTCCCCGAAATGCCATCCCATTTCACTGAAATCCCGCCGCCGCATATGCCATCCCACCAGCGATTTACATTTTCGCCGGTGGGATGGCAATCCGGGGAGATTAGTTGCCCGCGAACAGGGAGTTTTGTCGCGGGCGACTAATCTCCCTGTGTGCCAGAGCCCTTAACCGCTCAGCCATCCTAGTTCGGCACAGCTAATGCTCTGGTCTGGACTGGTAATCAAAATAGGCCCCAGCATTTCAAGTACACAGAGGCCAAATCAGCCCCCCTCCAGCCCAATAAATAGTAACTGCATCTTACAGCAGCCCCTCTGCCATTTGCCAGAATTTGCCAGTGCCAGTCCAGGCCTTATATGTTATGTATAGTAAATATATGCTCTGTATAGAAAAAAAAAATATATATATATATATGTACTGTATATTGTGTGTGCTATATCGTATGTATATGTGCTGTATAATATGTATATATCCTATATGTATATATATAAAAGGCAGTAGAAACAGTACATTGAACATGTAGCAGACTGCAAGGGGTTAATAATTAACCTTAAGCTCTGAGTGTTGCTGGCAGCTTCTCCTTTGAAGACAGGGACTGGACAGCTGTGTTTGCTGTGATATTTTTAAATACATTAATGCAAGCTGCCATCACTGGGCCCTGCTTGACCTATTTTTGGCTCGGGCCGGCCATTGTTCTATTTCTGTTGCCTGTGGGGCCACGTTGTTGTTGATTCACATGCAAATGAGTTCTCACCATCTTTAGCCAACTTTACTGACAGGGACAGGGAGAGACTAAGCGAGTGAGGGAAGCAGCAGCAGCAGCAGCAGCATTCTCCATAAGCCTCTGTACCTCATTGCACTGCTGAGCCTTTGTACCTGCTCATCCGCACAGCTATTTTCCTTGTGGGCAGTGAAGGGGAAACTGGAAGCCCCCTTTCCTGTTGCACCTGCTCCGGCTGCCGGGGGACTTGTACTTCACACTGAGAGCCGCCGCTGCCGGCTGCATTTCCCCTTTAGTGCTTCTATATTAGGAAGCCCCTTCTTTATTTTTGTACCTGTCTCAGCACAGTAAATATGTGTGTAAAAATGGAATAATTGACAAAGAGTATCAGTGCCTCCTCCCCCTGTGGGGGAGTTCATCATAGTGCTGAGGGGTTGCTTCTGTACAGAGCAGTGATGAGGAGGCTTTGCTCTGACTGAAATACACACACGCACACAGACTGGAATATGCTGCAGACAATTTATGAGAGTGAATCCTATTTTTCCTCAGATGGAGTAGCTGGACGGGAGCAGCTGCTGGCAGAGCAGAGGATGCACGCCATGATCAGCAAAGGTAAGGGGCTGCAACTTTCCCACTGACACTCTCATCTGCCTCTGGGCTCTGTTCATTGGGCAGTGCGGTGGCTCCTGTGGGGGAAGGAGATGGGGTTCTGCTCAGTGTTACACTTACAGATTTCCTGTTGCTAATGTTGAGGGAAACCCAGAGCAACTGGGTTATTAACTGCCTTCTGCATTTGTCTCTGCTCACATATTATCAATCTCAAGCTGCTCAGAACTGCCTGCACTCCACTAACTTCATTCACACACATTGCACATATGCAACCCCACAGCAGTGTTAGGTAGGGGTGATTTATGGGCAGGGTATTGTTGCTATTTGTAGTGCTGACATATTCCTTAGCGCTTTCCAGAGATTATACATTATTTACATCAGTCCTTGCCCCAGTGCAATTTACAATCTAAGGTCCCTGTCACATTCACACACACACACTAGGGGCAATTTTATCAGGAGACAATTACCCCACATGTATGCTTTTGGAGTGTGGGAGGAAACCATTGAGTACCCGGGGGATACCTACACAGAGATGGAGAGAATATACATACCCCTTGTAGATATTGCCCTGTCTGGAATTAATCTTAAAATTAACTAAAACTCAATCTTTCATTTTTATTGTTCTTGTGCATATTGTAAATGGGCGAATGTATACAATGATTAGCCAAGTTATTGTTACCTGTTGCCAGGAATTACATGTAGCATGTAAGAACCAGTGAATTAGCTGGAGGATTTGCCTTGAATTAGCAATAGCAGACCTGCGGCTGTTGTTGAACTTCAACACCCAGACTCCTCAACCAGGTAGTGTAGATATGTCCTAAGCAAGAATTGGAGGGGAGTTGCATTCTACTGGACTTATGACACTTTCCTAGGGTAGTGGGGTAGAAGAAATAGAAATGTCCTTTACTCCCCTGTTACCACGTAAAGGGCTAAAACTGACTTAAGAAATTATGTTGGTACAGGTATAGGGTTTGGAAGTTTGGAACCTGGGGTTTTACAAATATTTAACGAACCCATTTGTTGTACCACCAATATAGATTTATGCATGTTTTGACCACAGATACTGGTAGTAGATCAGGACTGCCAAAGCTTAATTCAACTACAACTACCAGCTCTTTTCAGCAGCTGGAAAGGCTCAAGGATGTGGTCATTTTAGCCACACAAGAGATCACTTTCTACCACCTGGGCCTACCATCCCCTTTAGTCATTGTGCCTGAGTATACTGTATATCATCTTTTCTTAACCAAACAATAAAATCTCATATAAAATCATATAAAAATTTGAGCCTTGTGGAAGCTTGTGGATATTATCACAGGTGTTTGGACCGAAGGGAGGCAGACTGTATGCGAGAGGGATTTCAGAATTTTGTTACTGGTAGGGTTTGGGGGCATACCCACAACGTTTAACAGATTAGTACAGAAAAGTATTGATTTGCATACTTACTGTACAGTGCTGCGGAATCTGTTGGTGCTTTATAAATAAATGTTAATAATAATAATAATAATAATTTGGGTCAGTTTGGACTAAGTGTCTATAAAATGCTTTCAACATGACTAGATGTTGATGGTGTAGCGCTACATTTTGAGCAATGGTACTTTAATATAATTGGCCCTTGTCTGCTGTTACTTAGCAAATCAGAAGTTGTCTATGTCTATGTCAGTGTGAGGGCTGCCAATTATATACCTAAGGGACTGCAGCAAACACCTTGACCACTGGTGCAAACAAGCATCTTTTTCCCTGAATCAGTTAGCTGACCGTCAGCTAGGTCATCTGACCTCAAGGCGGTTATACATTTTTGCTGTTGTCCCCTTTCCCTGCTATCATTGTCATGTCCTAGTACAGGTTTGGGACCTATTATGCAGAATGCTCGGGGGGTTCTGATTTAGTTGTCTTTCTGTAATTTGGATCTCCATACCTTAAGTCTGCCTAAAAATCATTTGAACATTAAATAAACCCAAAAGGACTGTTTTTGTATTAATAAGGGTTAATTTGATCTTAGGATGAAGTACAATGTACTGTTTTATTACTACAGAGAAAAAAATTGATTTATTTGAACTAACACCCTATGGGGGTTATGTAATAAAATGTGTTTGCCCAGGAGCAGTAACCCATAGAAACCAATCAGCAGGTAAAATTTACTGGTCACCTGTTTAAAAGCACACATCTTATTGGTTGCTATGGGTTACTGCTACAGGGCAAACTAAGTGCCTTTTATTGCATATGGGGGAACGTTTGGACTATGTCTCCCACCCAAAGTGCTGAAAAGAACCAATAGCTTCAGGGGATCAATACACAACCCATTTAGCCAAGGTTTTAACATGATTAAATTAAGGCCCAATTTCCTCCAGGGATTGTGAAAATGGGGTGCCAAAATCTTTTTTATTTTGATTCATTCAACTTGCCTAACAGTTTCCCCAGACCAAGTAAATAATATGAGATTTTATCATACAACCAAATCTCCAAACTCCTATGTAAACCAAAAAAGCACCAGGACAACCTTCTTTAGTAGCTTTTTTTATTGTCATTATTTCACTCTGTACAGTGAATATTCCCAGTACAGTTTTTCTTAATTATATTTATGTACCTGCAGTTTTAATGTATATAGAAACCTTGGGCTGCTTAGGCATAGAATATTTTTAGAACACACTGCCACTGTTATTTTTAGCAGTTCAGTTTCTGATTATGAAGTGAAACCAGGACAAACAATTCTGTTTATTTCTCATTGCTAAACACAAATATCATCTGCTATTCTGAAACAATTACTGTGTCTGTATACCAACACAAGGCCATTGAGCTGACTGCCAATGAACAATCACAGTTTTTATTGTTTTGTTATAAAGAAAAATCTAACAAAACCTTTTTTTTTATACCACAAAGCTTTCAGAAAGTGTTGTTTTGGGTTGTTCTTAGGTCATTTTTACTTGCCGTGTAAGATCTATTTCCTTTTATAAACAAACCCTATTTAAGCTGATTAGGAAATCAAATAAGCCTATAATTCTCTTAAGGAAGATCAGTCATAAATATTTTTAGATTGAAAAAAGTGTTTCCGTTTTTCAGTTCTGTATTATTTTAATTGGAGTTGGGCAATGTGCATGGGATTTATTCAGGCTGCTGTAGGCAAAGTAGGCTTTGAATTAGTATGTATATCTTTATTTATAAAGTGCTACTTTTGTACGCAGTGCTGTACAGTAGACTAGATTAATACAAACGGGGTTATTAAAATAATAATAGATAAATACAAAGTAAACAATAAATACAAATAAATACAAGGTACAGTTGCAATAAGTTAAGAGTCAGAGACAAGAGGATAGAGGTCACTGGCCCGTAGTGCTTAAGGTGGCCATACACGAGCAGATCCGCTCGCTTGGCGATGTCGCCAAGCGAGCGGATCTTCCCCCGATATCCCCACCTACGGGTGGGCGATATCGGGGAGCATTTAGGTAAAAAAAAAAATAATCCGATCGCTTGGCCCTGGGGCCAAACGATCGGATTATGTGGGCGGCAATGGGGCAGTCGGATCGGGGACCGCATCAACGAGCCGATGCGGTCCCCGATCCGACCGGATTTTCTAACCTGGCCGATCGAGATCTGGCCAATTTCAGGCCAGATATCGGTCGGCCAGGCCGCTCTGCCCTGCCCATACACGGGCCGATTAGCTGCCGAATCGGTCCAAGGGACCGATATCGGCAGCTATAGTCAGCCCGTGTATGGCCACCTTTAGTCTAAATGGGAGGGTAACCTACAGACACAAATAGGCAAATATAAGTGCTGTAGGTTACAGTGGGCCACACTGCAATATAAGTGTTGGTTCCCAGATCAGGTGCTGTGCAAATGTTCCAATAAGTTGTCTTTAAGTTTAGTTTTAAAAAGAATGGAGGATATCAGGGAGGGCATTCCCAATGTAAGAAGCAGCAAGACCGAAAGGTGTAAGGTGGGAAATGGCAGTAGTAGTGGGGGGGGGTGTAACCAAGCGGTTGTACTGTGAGGAGCTGAGGAGTCAGCCAGGACGCCAGAACGTATGGAGACACAAGAGAAGAGATGTAGTGAGGAACATAGGAATGGAGGGCTTTGAAGGTTAAGGGCTCTGGCACACGGGGGAGATTAGTCGCCCGTGACGAAACTCCCTGTTCGCGGGCGACTAATCTCCCCGAGTTGCCTACCCCTGCCATCCCGCCGGCGAACATGTAAGTCGCCGGCGG
Organism: Xenopus tropicalis; assembly: GCF_000004195.4. NCBI lineage: Eukaryota > Metazoa > Chordata > Amphibia > Anura > Pipidae > Xenopus > Xenopus tropicalis. The sequence continues at coordinate 38,060,029 of NC_030682.2, forward strand.
GATGGCACACGCGGCGGGGCGATTTCAGGAAATCGGTGAAAAAGACTCGCAAGTCTTTTTCGGCGATTTGAGCGAAATCGCGCCGCCGCATCTGCCATCCCGCCGGCGACTTACATGTTCGCCGGTGGGATGGCAGGGGTAGGCAACTCGGGGAGATTAGTCGCCCGCGAACAGGGAGTTTTGTCGCGGGCGACTAATCTCCCCCATGTGCCAGAGCCCTAAGAGAAGGAGTTTATAAGATATTCATTGTTTAATGGGATATTGAAAAAAAAACATACTCAAGAACTTTTCGGTTTTAACCTGAAAATGTAGAAAGTTTTGAATTACAGAAAGGCCACTTCCCATAGACTCCATTTCAAATAATGCAAAGTTTTAATAATTAATAAAATAATTAAACAGTACCTTATGCTTATCCCAGCTAAGATGTAATTAATCCTTATTGGTGGCAAAACAACCCTATTGGTTTATTTTATGTTTTAACACAGTTACAGAGTATTTCACTGGATTAATGAATGAAAATGTTCCTCATATAAAGAATTCTATGTTGCTATTTATGTCAGTGCCAGTTCCTGATTCCAGTTATATGATGCTTGCTTAGTTGTCTTCCTTTCACATTGTTAATTGTGATTATTTTCTGCTCATGGCCATGGATTCAGATTAAATTGCATGTTTTCATTCTTTAACAGTATTAATATCATTCTCTCCCTGTTATGTACACTACTGTTGCCAGCCAAGATCATAATAGCATTTGTAGATAGAAGTATGAGCCCCTTGCTTATATAGTCTTAGGGACATATTTACCTAAAGCTGCATGCAATTCAGTCTTTGGAGGAACTTGGTTGATGTCATGAAATTAGCCTATTTCAGTCTAAAACAATACTTAACGCTTTCCAAGCCTACAAGGCTAACCCCCCAACTGTTGATTTGTCTGAGATATTTAATCCCATAGATGTTAATTCTTTTTCAGTGGGTTTGATCAGAAGAGTTTTTAATCTAGATCAAATTCACTTTCATGGAAGCACAAATGTGCTTTTTGTGAGGATCAACAAAAAAATGATCTTTGATTGAAAATCAATCTGTTTTACATTTATTCCACAATGATCACAAGTAAAGTAGCCTCATAGTCTTTAGCCTACTTCTTATGTTATGCCAGATAAGTAGGTTTGTGCTACAAATGTTTTCTGTCTATTTTTATACTATATCTGTTCTTAGAATTTTATTAAAAAGGACAAATGTGTCATGGTTTTATATGTACCATTACCCCCCCTTCCTCCCCACTCACTGGAATCAGCACTCACTGGCAAAAAAAGTGTTACCCCTGTCTCAAGTATAATTGATAAGAAGCTCATTTTACGGTTGTTTAAAGTGACACTAGCACATTGCTATGGTTTATGGGAAGCATACCACTATCCTTCAAAATATGGCCTTTCAGCAGGGGGCCCATGGCTTAATTGTGCCCCCTCCTAGGGACTTTTATGTCCCCAAAGACTGCCTAATAGCTCACAGGCTTTGTATTTTATCATGATTTTAGTACATGGACCACCCAAATTTGTTATTTTGGGTCATAAGTTGTATAGCACTGCTTTAAAACACATTGGTGTTGTATTTACTTGAAAAAAGCATCCGTCCCCTCCCCACAGCCCAGTCTTGCTATGCTGGGCCATACTCTGGTCCTGTTCTTATATTTGAGGCTAGACTAAGCAATTTGCCTTTAAACTGGACTGTGTTATTTTTATCCCAGGTATGGGATCCATTATCTGGAATGATTTTCTTTTTCTCTGTAATTAATAATAAAACCGTTCCTTGTACTTGATCTAAACCCCTTATCCGGAAAACCCCAGGCCCCAAACATTATGGATAACTGGTCCCATACCTGTACTAAGGTAAACTTGTTTTCTCCTTAAACATGTTTGAAATATTAGGCCAATGGCACATGGGAACTGTTTTGTAGCTCAGAGTGCCAAGCCAAATGTGCTGAGATTCAATATGAAATGTCTGATCTGTGTACACCAATGATAGTGACACAAATGTGAACCAGTTTGTGTACTCCCCAGAACCTGATTATATAAGGGTAAATGTTGTCCTATATCTAATGCTATGGGAAAAAAATTCCATTTGTGTATATAAACTGGTATATAAAGATAATTCGGTTTTGGTGCTAATAGCAAGTAACTCTAATTCCGATGATGTTTTTCTCAGCATGTGTGTGTGTGTGCATAGACACAGTCACACAAATAAACAGTGCACACAACCTTGCACACACAAATAGTCTAATTAAGATACCCCACCTACCCTATGCACAAACTGCTGCTGACATTTTTACATAGTGTACATTAATGAATAGAGGGGTTCATACATTTTTCAGAGCTAATAACATGTTACATCAAGCTTACATATTTTTTTTAAAATTCTGCTTGATAAGTGAACATGGATGTAACAAATCAGTATTAATGGCCAAATTGAGACTGGCAAATTCTCTGCGGGGAAAGCTTGTTAGAGATTATTCTTAAATAAATTAAAGCCCAAGCTGCTTAAATGCACAGATATCTTTAGCAAGCTTGCTCTCCTGGGTCAGCTATTCTTAGACAATTATTTTCATCTCATGCCATTGCATGTCTAAGATTAGCCTCTTAGGCATTATCATGCCATCTGAGCTACCTCCTAATATAACTCTACACCGGAATGAATATTTATAGCGAGCAGCCATTCTGTCATATTTGGCTTATTTGTGGCAGCTATGAAGAAAACCACAAATTCCTTTCTGTTGCCAAACAAGACTGATAAGAAACAGCAAGGGGATACTAGGATGTGTATTTATATGCATTCTGGTATCCACATTCAATTGTGTAGTATCACACACACACGCTCACTCTTATGCCTTACACACACTCTTTACTTCCCAAAGAGCCACAGAGCTATAATACACTCATATTTTGATGCTATTCTCCTAATGGATATTCAAAATGCATCTCAAGTGCATTTTAAAGCCCTGCAATACTAGGGTTGTCTAGCTCTTGCCATTTTGGGTTGCTGGGAATTCTTCACAAATGCAGGAGAAAGGACATATTGATTGCACAGGCCTATGTAAAGTAACATGTCACACACAATTAAGATTAAGAACAAGCTTTAGGTCTATTTTAAGGCATGTGTTGCAGAGATATCTATACTCTCAGCTGAATAAGGAATACAATAAAGGTGTGGGATCCGTTATCAGGAAACCTGTTATCCAGAAAACTCTGAATTACATCATCTCCCATAAAATTAATTTTAAGCAAATAATTCAAATTTTGCAAAAATGATTTCCCTTTTCTCTGTAATAATAAAACTGTAGAAACATAGAAACTGTATCTTAATTACAAACAAATAACTTTCATTCCTCTAGTTATTTTTATTAAAATAATTGGAAAAAATAGAGGCAATCCAGTAATGAGACTTCTTGTGCACAATGTGGTGTGCTTAAGGTGGTGTGGACCACTTTAAGATGTACAAGTTGATTTATAAGCTCTATCATTTGCAGAGCTGCCAACTCCCACCATATTTTTAGTCTATATTTTATTATTTTTCTTTCTGTTATTACATATGTATATCGTTTTTTAATTTTATTTATGCAGAATAAAAGTTACATTTTAATGGGGAACTTTGTCTTAGATATATAAGAAGGGGAGGTGCATCTCTTTATGGTCATTATGGAAATAAATCCCACTATAATCCTGGGAGTTACTTGATTTCAGGGTCCCTCTCAGTCTCAACACTTTAAGCAAATCCCCCGAGTATTGAGCAGTTCCACAACTGCACAGTGCTTGTGAAGAGCCTCCTGTGCGTGCACAGAAACTTTACTAAGGCTCCGGATCATTGTTTGCTCATGCTCAGTGACGTCACAACATGAAGTCATTAGGCCACGCCCCCAAACATTGGGGCGTGAAGCGTGGCACTGGTCCACTGGTTTATAACTCTCAAAAGTTGACAGCTCTGCATTTGGGCAAACTGTGCTAGGGCATATGCTGGCTTTTATGCCTCTGACAGAGAGTATATGTTTATGGTAGTATAGATTGTAAGCTGTATTGAGCCGGGCCCTCTTTACTTTCTGTGTCTGTATAGTACCGTATATACTCGAGTATAAGCCGATCCGAATATAAGCCGAGGTACCTAATTTTACCTAAGAAAACTGGAAAAACTTATTGACTCGAGTATAAGCCTAGGGTGGGAAAGGTTTGTCCTTTTTCATTATGTCATTTACAAATAAATGTCTTACTACACTGCACTGCTGGGAGAGAACATAAATATATATTGATCAAACTTGAAATTGTTGTGCTGTGGTAAATTGCAGTTTCCAGGAATCCCTTAATGGCTGAGGTTGTTAATTGATTATCCAAATGACTGTTGTGCCATGGGATGAAGTGTGCATCATAAAACCATTTATGCTTACAAAGGATGTTATGGGCACAGCCACTGATGCCATAACACAATGAATGCCAATTTGGCCTCCCTTCAGTCTGCCTTCCGTCTCTACATCCTTTCTCTCAGCTCCCCATACTGCTCCCAGTAGTAGTTCAATTAAAAGTGATATGCAACAATGGTCGGCATAAACTTCCCATATCTCCGGCCTGTGCAATCCCACTTGTGATATTAAGCACTGTTGGCTAATACTACAAACTGACATGGGATGAAGTGTGCTACACATTGATATGTTTTTAGGGCTGCATTCTTTAATGGATAAAGTGGCAATTAGAAGTGTTAGCAGACTTCTTATTCTTATGGTAGAATTAATAGCAACACAGGCTGACACTGCTGACATACCGCTCCTTGCTGTGTCTTCTCTCTCGGCTGGCAGGTGTGACGAAGGACACAGGGGGAGGGGCGCATGAATGCAGCTAGCCGCTCAGCAAAGAGAAGACACGTATGGAAAGAACCATACGTGAATAGTTTTCGTAGAATCATCCGAGAACTGAACTCCACTTAACTGAATCATACGAATCATCCGTGAACTGAACGCCACTAACGCACGAATAATCCCAGTACCGCCAGGAAGCCTGTCTGTTATAGTGAACATAATCATCCCAGCGCACATTCGTTGTGCTCTGACTGTGCGCGAATCATCCCAGTACCGCTCTGACATTCGCGCACCCTCCCCTCTCCCGTGTGCGAATGTCAGCAATGTCAGAGCGGTACTGGGATGATTCGCGCACAGTCAGAGCGCAACGAATGTGCGCTGGGATGATTATGTTCACTATAACAGACAGGCTTCCTGGCGGTACTGGGATTATTCGTGCGTTAGTGGCGTTCAGTTCACGGATGATTCAGTTAAGTGGAGTTCAGTTCTCGGATGATTCAGTTAAGTGGAGTTCAGTTCTCGGATGATTCTATGAAAACTATTAAGGTATGATTCTTTCCATATTCTTTCTTGTGTCTTCTCTTTGCTGAGCGGCTAGCTGCATTCATGCGCCCCCTCCCCCTGTGAATTGACTCGGCCCCCCCCCCCCTGCGTCCTCTGTCACACCTGCCAGCCGAGAGAGAAGACGGAGCGGTACTGTGAGAAGTATGGGAAGCGGTGTACACTCGAGTATAAGCCGAGGCTGAGTTTTTCAGCACATTTTTCGTGCTGAAAAACTCGGCTTATACTCGAGTATATATAGTATTTGTATTTAATTTGTATGTTTGTATACAGCCTTCTATGTACAACAATGGTAAATAAGTTTGTACTTTATAAATATGTTAAAGATAATAATAACAATACTAATAATTTGTAGATGGTTCTGTTAAAGCTCAGTATATACCTTGTCCATTTGTCATTTGTTTAAAGTGGCTATGGTTACCTGAAGTCCAGCCTAACACCCATTGCCACAATGGGTGCTTGTGCCTATACACAGGAGATGCAGCACATTGATGGGTCTTGGACATCTCACACACCCCCTCCTTGTGCATTATTAGAAGCACCAAAGGATGTAAGGTATTTCAAAACCACTCAATGCCTGGCTAGGAAATGCATTTAATACTGGCCTCCCTTGAAACTGTAAGCAGTGCACATGTGCTGGTTGGTGGAACCATTAAATATGCAATTAGACAAGCTGCAGATATTGTGCCCCAGAAGTGTAATGGTGCAATTGGTTAATTAATTTCAATCCAGCAAATTAAAATTCAGTATTTGCCACTGTTGTGACTGACTGGGGGGATAGGGGGTTATTTTTCAACATTTGAGGTTTTTTTTACGATTTGAATTTAGAATTATGGTTTCTTGTTTGGACTCAAATGTCTGTTTATTAAGTCCAAAAAAACAAAAACTCAAATGTAAAACTTCACTATTTCTAGTTTATATTGAAGTCAAGGGGAGTTGTCTTAGTCAAAGTCAAGCCATATATTCAATTCGAGTTTTTCGAGTTTTTTTTTTTTTTGAGGTATTCAAATTTCTTTATTCAAACTAGTTTCCCTTACTAATAAATAAGCAAGCATTCCATGTGCAAGTTTATTCGATTTAAAAATATAAACTCAAAAATTGATTAATAAGCCCATTAGACTGCCATAGGTCCATATGCAGATGCCATGTGGATTTGACTGCACGGCTATTTTGCCTCATTTGGGGGCTGTGCTGAGCAAGCTTTGGTAATATGATCTGATCTTGGGTATGTGTGATTTTTAGGCCATGATGACACTGACTATGAAATATTGCATTTAATGTGTTCATGTGTTAACGCACATTACATTTTTTCAATTGCTTTGTTAATTTAGGTAGAATTTATTCTGTAAATACAGCAGTAACATTTCATGCCACTTGCTAAAAAGGTCAGACTAGAATGTGTCATATTTTATTGTTTGACTCATTTCAGAAATAAAATAGCTTGCCTGAACATACAGCCTTGTTAGGCATAATGCCAGGGACTAATTATTGCTTATTTGTCAGAGGGGTATTAATCAAAAGCTGGAAGAAATCCATGTGAAGCAATTAGAAAAAAATAAAGTTCAAACTAGAAATTTATTGCATGGTCTTAACCCAACAGAAATGTAGGTTGTTTTCCAATCTTGGTTTGACGGAAGTAAGGCTTATATCCAAATATTTATTCATTAAAAAATTTAACATTAAATTGACTATGATAGTGAAGATATCACTGTGGGCCTTTGCCTGCCTCAAACTTAATTAATTTAACTCAGACAACTCAAGTTTGGTATAGATTAACAGATTCCAACTGGAGGCTTGCAGTACTGATGTGGCCCTCCAAGGACTTTATGGCCCCATTTACTCTAGGGCCCACCTTTTGTATGACATCATCTGTTTTAATATAATCTGGTCCTTAAACATGGGGAAATAATTTCATGTAAATATTCTTGGTACAGTTTAATGGGGGTAGTTCAACTTTTCTTTTCTTGATTTCAAAATAGTACACCATGCTTTTTATTTTTGACCATATTCCAGAGATCTAAGTTTAAAGCTAATGTGTTGGTTAGATATATAGATGTGTGTTACAAAATTTTTTTTTTTTTTTAAAGTCCTTGTTAGAACTCCAGTGGCTTAGTTTTGTGCATCTTATAATTTAAAGGACAATGTGCAGTGAACTTTTTGCTGAACCAAATTGGTTGCCCAACAGAAATGTTAACCTTATTTAGACATGGCAATGTTCAGGTACTTTCCCCTTCCTGGTTCATACACCACCAATTATCTTCTCTGAGCTGTTTTTGTTATCAAGCCTTTTGTATCACCCCACTTAAGTGCACAACATATGTGCAAAATTCTAAAGCAAATGAATTGCAATATGTGCTATTTGGCCCCTGATTAAGCTGTGTGTGTCCATAATAGGCATCATAGATCCAATGGGGCAGTGATGTAAATGATGACCCTGTTCCACCTGTCACTTATATTAAATGATATCATTATTTTCCTTTATTAAGTGGCAACTTGTTCTACAGCAGTTTATGAAGAATACACATTAGTCCCTGCCCCAGTGGAGCTTACAGTCTAGATCCCTGTCACATTCACACACTATAGGCAACTTTATCAGGAGCCAGTATACTTGCCTGCATGTGTTTCTGTGTGTGGGAGGAAACCCACGCAATAAAATAATTACTGTTCCATTTATCCATTACTATTGTAGCCTTATAGTTTATACAAACAGCTTTGCTGGATGGATTTAAATGTTAATGGTTTCCAACCAAAATGAATGACTAAAATTAGCTGAAATGGCTCAGATTTGTGCTGTAAGAAAACTGATTTTCTGACCAACAAATTCTTCCTGCATGAAATGTATGTGTACACAAAATAACCATAATTTCATTACATATAAAGTAGCATAGTGTTAAGAAGTGACTGTATCTACGTATTTCCTGCTATAAACCAGCAATCCAGTTATGTGCTAGGATGGCCATAAACCAGCAATCCAGTAATGTTTTATGGCGTGGATTCCAGACTTGTTTTATAGCAGAACTCTCAGTCAGGAAATGGTCAGGGAAAGGTCAGTCATTCTCTGTCTGGAAGTCACAGTCGCTGTGTTGTTTCTACCATTGTAGGATGCAAAAAGACCTTTAAGCCATGGAATAAAAATAAGGCAGCTAAAGCAAAGCAAAAGAGACCACAGTAATCTCACAGTAATCATTGCTTTAAAAGTGAGAAATGATTATATAAAGAGAACTTAAAGCCGGTAGCATCTTATTGTCGAATTGTTTGTGTGCAGTGGTTGTGCCCTAGAAAATATGATAGCCAGTGTACCGTTTACCAAACTGCTAGTACTGCTCTGCTGGGTGGTATTAGGACGTGTAATACAAGGGTTTCCTGGGTAGATTACATTGGATATTTGTGCAAGTCCTGTCTAAAATAGTGAGAGTTAGCAAGTAAGTAAGTACCTGCAAGTGACAACAGAATCCATTACAAATGTAATTCCGACTTGCTTTGCTATTTCCTTAATAATCTGCCTTTAGAAATACTGTCTCTGCTGTCACAGGTTTGAGTGTCTCTTATGTACAATTCTAGCACTCAGATCATTAAAGTCCTGGCATACCACCAAAGAATAATAGAGTGACTGACAGAATATTCATTGCCTGGGTTTCACTGCAAGATTGAGTTAACTTCTTCTACCTAGATAAATGATGTTTTGTGTGTTACTTACATGTCTCATACATTCTTCATTGATTTTTGTCTAGTTTTATTTACCAGAACATGCAGTGAAATATTGTATTATTATTTCAACAGATGTTAGATTACATTCAAAACGGTTATTATGTGAAGGTTTCACCCAGGTCTACAGTACCATTCAAAAATATTCTTATTATAATTATCTCTTAAAAACTGTATCTCATGATAGAGAAATCTAACATGTGGCACTCCAGATATTGGCAGCTCCCTCCTTATATTAACATTTTGAAAATGTAAAGAGGGATGACATTTTTTGACCATGCCCTCTAAATACCACTCCCATTTGACTAAATTTGGCAGGTTATTTAAAGTTTGAACACATTTCTGGGGGTTTTGGGGTCTTGTTTTACGTGTTATTACAGTTTTGCTAAAAAGCTAAAGTTGCCTTTTAAGCTGGGAGTCTCAGTTCCCCCAAGAGACCTGTTTAGCTCATTAGTAACAATTGTATCTAAGTGCAGGTGTGGCTTCTTAGGCTGATGCCACACGAGGCGTAGGGCTGAAATTTTCGGCAAACGGAAAAACGCTTGCCGAAAATTCAACCCTACGCCTGCTACTTGTGCCTGCACCCGAATGAATGGAATACGCTCAGGTGCAGGCACATGTAGCCGATATACGCATGAAAACGCGAGAGAATGCAAAGTCTCGCGTTTTCATGCGTATATCGGCTACATGTGCCTGCACCCGAACGTATCTCATTCATTCGGGTGCAGGCACAAGTAGCAGGCGTAGGGCTGAATTTCAGCCCTACGCCTCGTGTGGCATCAGCCTTAAGTTTCTAGGCTCTGCCAAAAGCCCACTTATTTTATTAAATATGAGAAACAATGTTTCTAAGTGCAGGTGAAGCTCGTTAAGATTTCTGGGCTCTCTGCCAAAAGCTACTTTTTAATTAAATGTGAGAAACAATATATCCAAGTGCAGATTCAGTGCAGTTATATTCAGTGCAGGAGATTAAAGGGAAATGGGAAGTGCAGGAGATTAAAGGGAAATGAGGGACTTTTCAGTAAGAATCCGGGACTGTGGGTTGAGCTGTCAAAAGAGGGATTGTCCAGCAAAAATTGGCACAGTTGGGAGCTATGCATATATATATATATATATATATATGTATATTTGCATTATCTTTATAAGTGGGTGTCAAGGAGGTAGGTCATGGAGTTGAGGGTTCACACCATTAGTTTGGAGCCCCATGGCTACGTATCCTGCAGGAGACAGGAACAAGGAATCTTGACTACAAAACTTATATAAAAACTCAAGGTACAGGAACATGAATTACCAAGAACTTAGGAACAGCACTTCGCATAACAAGGTAACCAGTTCAGGAACAACACTGGATACAGATTCAGGAACAGCTCCCAAATTAACAAAAATAACAAAATGATCCAGTGGGGAGGGACCTTTTAAAGGGAGCAAAATGAATAATTGTCAACACCTAACAAAAGGTGGGAGTATAAGGCTGCAAGGAATACCCAAAAATAATAATGGCGCAACAAAAACTCAGTCTTCTGTGGCTGAGAGGTACCTGTACAGCCACTGAGCCACTTAAGTTGTGATAGTTCCTTACAGTGGGTCTCTACAAACTCAAGTCATTGAAATGATACTTTCTCCCAGCTCTTAGGGCGGTGGCACACAGGGAGATTAGTCAACCGTGATAAATCTTCACTACTGCGGGTGTCTAATCTCCCCTATATGCCATCCCACCGGCAAGAATGTAAATCGCTGGTGGGATGGCATACGCATCTCTTTGGTTTCCTGAAGTCACCCAAAGTTTCCTTGCGAGGCAACTTCAGGCGACCAAAGCGGTAATGAAGATGTATCACAGCCAACTAATCTCCCTGTGTGCCACTGCCCTTAGGGTGAAGACACACAGAGCTACTTTGTAGCAGCTACTTGTCATGGCTTCTAAACGCTAGAAAATACCCTGCCATAGACAATACTAAAAATTACCTTTTGTAGCCATGACAAGTAACTACTATAATGTAGCTCAGCGTGTCTTCACCCTTATGGCTGATTCTTGGCCTGTGGATAAATCAACCCCTATGCTTGCATCAGCCCTCTGGTGTGTCTGCACCTGGAGCCACTGGGATGGCCTGGGTGTATGCATGCACAGCAGATTTCGACAATGTAACACATAATGTGGACAGCCTGGCATGACTGTAGCTTTATTAATTTGTCTAAAGATAAATATGCTGAGAATGAATGTTTTGTACACACTATATTATTATCTTATCTATAATTAAGTATACATAAAATATACACTTTATTAATAAGATATATGGTCCTTTAACAAACAAACAAATGTGAAACATATTATATATCTGATAACACAAATTGATAACTGCCTACTGTTATCATCCATGTATTTGTTCTTTATTATTCTTTGAATTCTTGTTACATCATAATTATGTTTGCTCATCTTGCACACAAAACCTATTTATTTTTATGGAAAAAAAGAGACCAATGCCTACCTTGGGGATTTCTTCAGGGACTGCAATAACAACGATAATACAACATAATTTAATATTGCAAAACACGGCAAGGTCACATCTCAGCTGCAGACCCCGGACTAGCCACATTTTGTGTCAGGAGGGACATGGCTGCTCAGGGGTCTGCAGCTGAAAGGTGACCTTGCCATGTGTTATGTGATATTTTAAGTTATTTTGTAAGACTGATTTTTGCAACAATAACTGAGTTTTTAATGAAAACATCTTTGCTTTTTGATATTTATATTTGAGTCCACAATAGACAGTAAATGCCTGCTGACTATTTATGCTTTTTATAACAGTATCCATAATGGGGGTAAAAACGGAAGATGATTTTTAGTCATCTAAGGAGAAGGCTGTTACTGATAAAATGAGAGTGGCAGCTCCTGCTATGGCCTAGTTAGTTGCACAGGTATTACTGGCCTTGCTCATATCATGCTGCAACCTGAATCTAATAGCAAATGATTTCAGTAAGGAGATATAGGAGAGCCTATAAACCTGAATGGCTGTTTTGCAGCGTTGACATGTCTAAAGCTCAGAATAAAGTTTCCTGTTTTAGCCGTAGCTCAAACTTAAAATAGCCAGGACGCATTACAACATTCAGTACCCACAATGCAAAGGGCTCCCAACATTGTCCTAATAAAGAAAATGCGACAAGTTCTTGTCACCCGTACACTTTCTACTGTAGTTTCTGCAAGGAGGGGGCAGGCCTGATGGAATTCAGTGAGTATGTGTTGGGGATTTGGGTACTGCTTTTTATTAATCTCTCATACTGCCTTTTTCTTAGTTTCATATTGTAACTCTTCATCACCCTTTTCTTTGACACTGGGCCTTTGCACCCCATAGGAAAGTACCAAAAATGAGAGGTGCCACACATGCCATATATACCCTTTTATTAGAGTGAGAACAGGCAAAGAAAACGGATTTCTGGCCACAAAAATATTTAAATGGAATGCTTCTCCCAGGAAAAAAAACAAAACAATGTATACTCAAAGAAGGAATGGTTTTAAAAATATCAGTGAATTTTATTGAAATTGGAATCAGTATTTGTTTTTTTATCCGTTGTGACATTATTTATCATCCAGGTGTGTTAATCAGCTGGCTTCTGCTACATTGTTTCAGGGTCAAAACCAGCAGTGCAGAAAGCACAGACTTAATTTCTCTACCACCAAAAACAGATTAAAAAAAGCATGGATTTGATTTATTTATTGAAAGATCTGAATATAAAAAGCACAAATGAATAAAAATGTGTAATGAATACGAATAAGAATACGAAAAGCTTGCAATGCTCCATTTCGTAAAATTTTTGTACACTTACAAACGATAAAAAAATCACAAGAACTAAAGCCACAAGTTAAATAAAGATTGTAACAATTTGCCTAGGACAGCACCCATTGACATCGACATAACCTTGACAGTTTTTAGATGGTGTAGTTTTGTATTTGTGTTTTTTGTGGTGTTTTTAGTAAATATACGATTTTTTGCACTAAAAAGTAAATATTCAGCGATAAAAAGTAAATATGGCCCTAAGCTCTTTCAATAGCAATCTCGTGTGCTAAATCTCGACAAGAAAAACCACAGGCCCTTGAGTGAACCAGCCCATCCTGCCTTTGACAGATCCAGCAGATATCCTGTCTGTGTGTATCTCACATACTGTAATGATGGAATTTCCTATCTGGGATTACATACAAATAGTAACACATGAAAAAAATTGCAGTTATGGCTACTGACCTATTTATACTTAGGGGCTGATTTACTAACCCACGAATCCGACCCGAATTGGAAAAGTTCCGACTTGAAAACGAACATTTTGCGACTTTTTCGTATTTGTTGCGATTTTTTCGGCTTCTTTACGAATTTTTCGTTACCAATACGATTTTTGCGTAAAAACGCGAGTTTTTCGTAGCCATTACGAAAGTTGCGTAAAAAGTTGCGCTTTTTGCGTAGCGTTAAAACTTACGCGAAAAGTTGCGCCTTTTTCGTAGCGTTAAAACTTAAATGGTGCAAAGTTTCGCGTAAGTTTTAACGCTACGAAAAAAGCGCAACTTTTTGCGCAAGTTTTAACGCTACGAAAAATCGCAACTTTCGTATTGGTAACGAAAAATTCGTAAAGAAGCCGAAAAAATCGCAAAAAATACGAAAAAATCGCAAAATACCGATCATTACGAAAAAAATGCAATCGGACTCATTTCGACCCGTTCGTGGGTTAGTAAATGTGCCCCCTTAGTCTGTTTTTACCAGTAATGATCAAATTAGTGCTGTTGTAAAACTACAACTCTAACACAGGGCTGTATTTGTATTTAGGTCCAGTGCCGCCCTAGGCACCTGATATAAATACGCCCCCTAGGGTGCATACATGACATCATGCGCAGTTTGTGTAATATCAGACACACCTACACCACGGAGGTGACGTCATGCACAGAAACCCAACCCCTCTTCCCCTCACTCCGCTAGCTCTATTGGCAGATTTCCTATGAAAATCTGCAGCAGAGACTGAGGAAATCATTTTTTTTTCTAAATGATAAATCTAATATATATAGACTCCTGAGAGCTGCCACCCTAGTCACTGGCCCTTTGGTGGAATGCAGAGGAAGGCACTAGAGGTAAGCGCAAATGTCTAGTCGTTTATTAAAAGATTTGATTTGAAAAAGCACGAACGGATTAAAATGTTGACGAAAACAAAAAGAGCACGAAAAGCTTAATTTTTTTGTGTTTTTTACCTTTTTTCCACGAATGTTTGTAGACTTACAAACTCACCCCCCACCTAAAACCTCTAAAACCAAAAATTAAATAAAGTTTGCCTAGGACAACTCCAGTTGATTTCTACATGACCTCATCAGCTTTTAGATAATAATGGCGAAAAATTCACTTTTTTGTACATGTAGAGTACAACAATATTGTGATTTCTAAGGCAAATGTAAACTCAGGTATAAGATTAATTCATTTTGCCTTCATGATCCCTACATGTAAGAAAAGGTGAGTTTGTTGAGGTTTAGGTTCTGTTGCTCCTGCTGGTAATACAGTTATAGGATCTAATTATATGGGATGCTCAGTACCTAGGTTTTTTCCATAATTTGAATTTCCATACCTTAGGTCCTAGTTAAAACATTTAAACATGACATAAACCCAATAGGATTGTTTGGCCTCCAATATGGATTCATGCAGCTTAGTTACCATCAAGTTCAAGGTAGTGTTTTATTATTACAGAGTGAAAGGAAATCATTAAAAAACGAAATATTTGCTTAATATGGTCTTGCCATACTTTGGAGCATTCTGCATATCAAGTTTCTGGATAAGGGATCCCATACTTGAATAAGTAAGATCCAGGAAATGTGTCTTTTCTGCTGGCATTTGCAGTTTGGCAGGAACTGTAGAACCACAAAGGAAGCTGAATACAGGGAACAGGTTGGACTAAACACATTATTGTAATCTTTATCAGTTTAGGTGTTCTCATGTTTGAAGGAAAGTCTTCATATGTAAGTTATAATAACCTACTTGGTTACTTCCAGGAATCCTTGACCATATACTCTGCCGTATTTAGAAAAAGAGGAAGACAGTAATATTTATGACAGGTTCAGAAATACAACACACTATGGGGCAGATTTATGAAAACTCTTAACTCTGTTTTTTTCTTTTTAAAAATTGTAATAAATTTATGTCCATGAATGTCTGACATTTACAAAAAAGTCTGAACTGAAAAAGTAAGTGTGGGAAAAGTTTGCAGATTTGTTGCACTGAAACCTCTACTTTTTTGAATTGTTGAACAAAACACTAGCGTCAAAATACCCAAAACCACCTAAAGTTTCAAAGCAAAGAAGGATCCACCAGAGAAAGTGAAGGGACATATGCCATTTATTTCTACATGATCTTGGCAAGTTTTAGCGACTAGTTGGATTTGGGTTTTTAGCTGCTTTGTCACATAGTAAATCTCAAAAATATGTGACTTTTTTGCCTGAGACTTTTAGTGCTAAAAAATCCGAATTGGGAAAACAAAATATAAGTGTTAGTAAATTGCCCCCTATTTGTCGCTTTACATGACAAAGAATTACCTGCTAATGTGGAATCCAGGACACTGCTCCTATCATATACTGGAGAGAACTTAAAGATAGATCAAAGACCCTCCTTGCTTTCAGTAGCTGGGGACAATTACCATCATTCTCTCTTAGCATATTATTTCATACACAATTGACAAGTCAACATAAACACTGTGTACAGGAGAATGCCATATGACAGTAACCGGACTGACTACAAGTCTGGATACAAAAAATGCATTATGATTTACTGACCTAGAATCGGTAATCAGCCAATTTATGGGGCAAAGATATAAGCATGCTCTGGGCAGAGAGCAAGGTTTTAAGTCATGGAGGAACAGAAAGGTTGCAGACCTTGATTTAAAGATTCAAGGTGATGAGAATCAGCCAATCATCACAATACTTCCTCACAATATTCAGCTATGTTTCTTTTAAACAAAATTACAAGTCCTCTGAGATACCTGATTTATAAACCATTCCAGATGTACAAAAATACTGCCAATTTACAAGCTTTTTTTCTGTGACAAATTGTCAGTGCTTAAAAAGGCTTAAGTGTGGAGAAAAATGGTGGAATATCTATCTGACTATCATCTCTCTCTCTCTTTCTTTATAATCTATCTATCTTTCTACTGGTTACTACTGCTGCTACTGATATTTAAGAAGATTTAATAGCTGAAAAGGCTATAGCAGCTCCCAGCCTTATAAATATCTTTAGAACAAATATTCTGTATACATGCAAGCTACACCATGATACCTCATTTATTTAATATTAAACACAGAAAAAACATACATTTCATTAATCTAAACAGATGTATATAATGCACCTAAGCAAATAGCAAAGAACCAAATGTCTATTTGTAATGATGTCAGGCTTCATTAAGGACCGGATGTGTTTTTTTTTCTAAATTGGTAAAAACACACTGTGGAAACATTTGTTAATCCCACTGAACATTCATGAAATGCCATCTGTCATTTGCCAACATAAAGATAATCACAATTTAAGGGGTCTGGGGAAGCTGCCAGTGACATTTTTACTAATAAGTGCTGCAATTATTTTAAGTTATGTTATAGTTATATATAGTTCATATCAATAACAAGCGTATGTTATCTGATTTTCTGTGTTCTATGTTAGGCAGTGATGTCTTGAATTCAGTTTTAATGGTGTTAATTTAACTTGTCTCCAGGAAAGTAACACTGACAGTTCACCATTTGTCTATAGCCCTTATTATGTCATGTCTTGCTTCTTGCTGTTCAGAGCTATGTGGCTTCTATACAGTCTGTGCTACTCTGGGCACTTTAACAATTTCATTGGATCGTAATCTTGCTTAAATATTGCTGAAAACATAGAAAGGCCTTCAGAAAATGTTGTATATTATATATATTCTGTTGATATGTCTAAGAACTACATTGGCTTACATCCAGCCTAAGGATCCCAGTCCCTGCCAGTGCAATATAACTTAATTAACAATTAAAGGCAACAGGAAACAAAGTGCAAATATGGGGTGATCATTTATTTCAAAATTTGCAATCTGCGTGCTAACAAGTCTGTGTGGTCTCACATATGTGGGTGAGTGAGACCACACAGATGTCTTCAAATTTTGGACATTGCTCGAAAATGGTATCTTCAATCGGTTTAAATACCTTTATTTGATTGGCACAGACCATTAGAACAGCCACATTTCAGATCCACATTGACCTTTTGTTAAACTGAATATGTACTTACTCATTAACTAAAAATGCCACCAGGTTTGAAAACACACACACACATATATATATATATGCCCAATAGACTGTAATATACTGTATTATAGACATTGCAAGCAATAAGATTGTGTCATTTAGTATATATTCATGTGCTGCATAAAAAAACAGCCTTTATGAAACTGACAAATGTTTTGTTGTATTGAAATCATTAGCAAATGTCCATATGGTTTATTTCTCTTTGTACTGGGCTCCAGTATTAAATTAGGAAAGACTATGGGGATATACTGTATATGCGCTGCTTTTTTAACCTGTGCTCTCTACTCACAGCCCAGTACTGTATGCCATAGTATAATTTGCCCTTTATCAAAATGCCAATTTAGATAGCAAAGTGGCAACAGAGATAAATGATTCATGCTAATTCTGACTTTTAGATTAGAGAACAACCTGACAATAGGTGTAGTAATTTATTTTTACCCTGATTTGTGTTATTTTTATAAAGAAAACTGTCTCTGTTGAATCTGAGTTGCGGATTGGCAAATGATTCACCTTGATATGCATTTGATCTGAGGTTATATACACACCAAATGTCATAACACTGTGGATTCAATCATCTCTGCTCATAATAGTTGCTATCACTAGGGTATATGTGACTTCTAATTATATCAAAGCATGGACGTCATTAGGTCTGACCCTTGACTAAGGCTTTATCAGCTACTTGGGGGAAGCTGAAGGTGGGTTCTGGTGAGCCAATTATAAGATACAGTATAACATCAATATAGATGTAATTGGTCTTTTTTATCTTTGCTGTTAGTTACAGATTGTTGCTTTGTCTTGTTAGACCATAATGTGGTAGTACTCCCAACTGGAAACTGGCAACTGTAAAAGAAATAAGTCATAGATTGTGGGGGAATCTCCAGTTATACACAAATGCAGAATTTTTTTATGCGGTCAACAATTGCCAGGGGGGATTGCAGGAAACTTTGCATGACGGAAAAACGGAGCAACACGTATGCCTTTCCACTGGTAATTCCCTTTGTTGCCAGTGGACAGGCATTTTGGAGAGATTAGACACCCACCGTAGCAGAGATCTATCGTGGGCGACTAATCTCTCTGTGGGAGTTAAAGAGTTAAGAGTTAAATTAGGTGTCAAATTATTTTGGATAAAGAAATGCCATTTTAAGTGTTACTTTTATTATGAATGTTCAAACTGTAGCCGCAGTATGCCCAAAAGTCACCCTCCTTTTAAATGTATGACATATGGATTTGTACTTCAAAATGTAACCAATGTAGGCACAAATCATATTTAATTTTCTAATATTTTTCATCTTTTTCCAGGATTGTTGCCTCAGGTCAAGATAACTGTTTATGAACATGTTCAACCATAAACACACCCTACTGGTGGTAGCGAAGTTATTAAAGAGTAATGTAGCCCTAGTGATTACATTGGGAGCAAGGCCAGGCAGAAACCGCAATTGATGAAATTCTTCAGGTTGAACATCAACAGGCAGAGGTTTAGCTTGCAGCCAGTATAGAGAGTTAATGTACCATACAACTATCTTAGCCTGACAGTATTTTATATCTGGGAATTTGGGATCCCAATTACAAATCATTGAAAGGATATAGAGCTAAACTCTTTGCGGCGATATGCTTTTATTTCTCACATTGGTCAATATGGGCCAGACTTTGCCAAGCCAATTTAGTGAAATTATAGCTTGAATAGGGAAAAAAGCTTGTTATGGTTTACTTCTTCCAAGGGAAAAGGAAAAAAATTGTCGGGTGTCCAGGAGAAATAAAGGCATGGAATTCATAATGAAAGAGAAAAAATTTGATTTTTATTTGGCGTTAATGCATTAATGCATTTAAGATCAACTTGTAATTTAGTAATTTCCTGACAAATAAATTGAGTTTGAGGAATAAACACAGACCATATGATTTGTATTAGTAACAATAACTATTTTATGCAGTGCAAACATTCAGCGTGATTTATTTCTTAGTAGAAGCAATGTTCATGGGATGTATAGAGCACGATTAATGTGATATTTAATTACACAGAATGCTTGAAAGCTCTCTTCGGCACAGTGTCATTGATTAGTTGTGTATGCTTTCAAACTCGAAAGTGGTCAGTAATCTGAAGCTATATTTTTCTGGTATAGCAGCTTCACTCTTTATTTCTTAAAAGAGATGTTTGCAGAAACTATGTTTACTGAAGCAGAGTTTCGGAAGATTTCACATATGCGTATGTTGGTATAACTTGTCTGTATGCTTTAGGAGTGTTACTAATACATACATTGTCACAGTTCAGCTGGGTGGTGTACGGTCAATGTGATTTTTGTGGTGGTACAAGGGAACCAACAATAAAGTTAATGCAGCATGAAATGTAGGGGTGTGGAACAAGAAAAGAATGCTAGGTAGTTCTCTAGGTTGATGTGACTACATTTAATTGTTAGTAGTAGGAGTATGAGAAATTTAAGAAACGAAAGGATTGTGGTATTATGAATGAAACATCTGAGGATATAAGATTTGAAGAATATGTAAGTTTAGAGATGAGGGGGAGTTTCTGACTCCTTAATATGGTACTATGTTAGCTTTCTTTTGTGGGCAAGATAATGTCCTTTTAAGAAGGAAACTAGTTGTATATGTTTTGTTGTGTGCAGAGAGTGATATGGTCAACCTTTTTATGAAGATGCCCTAAACCTACAGGGGTGCACAACTGTTTAAAATGATGTAGTTAAGGAAAGAATTGTATATTTACTCTTGATATGCAGCATCAGTTGCCCAGGCTCTTAAGATGTTGTTGAGTTACATTTTCTGGAATCTCTGACAACCTTATGGGATGGTGGTGGTTAAAGATGAACAACATCTGGAAGGCTGAGGGTGACCTAAGTCTGATATAGAATATAGAATATGGTAAGATAAGTTAATCTACCACCAAGCAGAGCAGAGTAATATGTAAAAATTGAATGGGTATAGCAAGAGCAGTGTGGAGGATTTGGTTAGGGTACGACATTTTTACACACAGGGTTTTTAGTTGAAGTACCCCCATCCCCTTGTTGAGTTGCAACATTAGATTAGAACCCCCTTAGCTCATAACAATGTTACATTTTATGTAATGCCATTTCAGTATTTCCAACATATTTTTATGATTATCTAGGGCAGCAAATATGTTTTCGCCCTAAATATTTAACTGAAACTGTGCCTAGGATTAAATCTAAATCTCACCAACTGGTGAGAGCCCACTAGCCATTAAGGGGCAACTCTACCGTTTGGGTACCCCTAGCAGGGTAGTCCAACAGTTAAGGAACTATTGCTATAATGTGTATATTTTTACTTTGCTTATTCTGATGGGCCACAGTTACTTATTTTAGCATTTAACTGTAAATCCTCAGCTAAGGAATGGGGAAGGCCCAGTAAAGCAGTATGGAAATAGAGCCCAGTTTATCAAGGTTTGAATGAAATGCCTTAAGGTTAAAGTCACATTTAACCTGACGTAAAGAGTCACTTGTTTGTTAGCTTTGATCCACTCTAATCCCTCTCGATTACCTTGGGTACAGGGATAAAATCTGTGCGCTGCACTCAATTTTCTTGACTGTTTTACTATTGCACTAAAACCTGATTCCTCTCCAGGTTTGGCTCTAAGCTTTGTTTATATGCCTGCGGTAAATTTTATTGAGAAAAAAAAAAAGGAAAACATTCCAGGAATCCTGTAGCTCCTTGAGTACTGGAAAAGACTCGCATCATTTCAGATCCCGAAACGGCCAGATATGCCGCTGATACACAATTTATTTGCCTTATGGGTGGATTGGTAATTGCATTATCTTTAGACATTCTCTTTACAATAAGGCTGAACCAAGATAGACTGATAAAGTATATTCAAGGTATAAATTAATGATATAATGCTAATAACAAAAAATGAATAAACCTTCATTTGACTTGATTTACCAGTTTTTTCTGTTATGCAACATGTGTAAAAATGTTTTGTTTGCAGCAGAAGTCTTGCTTTTTATTGTAGAATGTTTGCTTTACAATACCTCACCTAGTTTATTATGCTCTGTGGTACCTTAGATCATACATATTCATACCCCCTCAAGCCCTGCCAATCAAAAATACAATTTCTAAATAATAGCATGCTTTGAAATTTAAAAAAATGCAGTAAACATGATAGGGCTCATTTATCAAGGGGTGGCATGGAGCAAAGTGCCTGTTTTTTTCCCACAATGTACCCTTTGCTTGGAAGCCTATTGCAGGACTTACTTAAGGCTGATGCCACACGTGGCGTTTTTACGCTGCGTTTTTTCTCAGCCTAAAAACGCCGCACAAGCCACACAGCCCCTGACTATGGTGTTTTTCAGCCTAGTACTGATGACGTAGCAAATCCCGTTTCCATGGTGCTAATAGTGCAAAATATTAAAAAACGCTGCGTATTTCCGCTAGGTCTGGCAGCTGCCTTTGTGTATACATAGGAATAGCTTGCTTTGCAAATACTGGCGTATTTCAGCCAACGCTTGAAAAATCTGCGCTAAGGCGTTTTCTAGCGTATTTCTGCATTGTGTGGTTTGCTTCGAGTCTTTTCAAGTTATTTCTATGGATGATGATATCAGGCATTTTTCAGCTGCTGAGAGAATTAGAAAATACGCAGCGTAAAAACGCCACGTGTGGCATCAGCCTTATGCAGAATATGCAGATAGTCAGATAGTACTGTGCAGGGTAGTTTGCATATGCTTGCTTTTTTATGTGGTAGTAGTTATTTAGTAGCAGTAGGAGCTTGGACAGTGGGATTGCAGTAGATCTACTCGGATTTTGCTAAGGCTTTTTATACAGTTGTGCTTTGCTGCAGGCTCCACTTTATTTAATAATAGACCAGTCCCGAACTGGCAATCTGTGGATTCTGGCTAATGCCAGAGGGCTGCTGTAAGATGCCATAGACATACACTTTTTATTGGGCTTGTGGGGGGTTGTTTGGGCCTCTGTGTACTTAAAAGGCCAGGGCCTATTGTCAGTCCCAGTCTGGATTTGATATGGGCCATTAAATCATAGAGCATGTGCCAGCTTTGCAGAGCAATCTAGGCAAAGAACTCAGATATGAAGAAAGGCTGGTGGGACAATTATTCCTGCAACACCCCCAGTGTAATAGGCTTCCCTTTTTCTTTTATGCCTTTACATGCTTTGAACGATGGCTTAATGTATGGTTCTGGACCATTGTAGTCAGATAGAATGGTTATGTTATAAAGATAGATATCCATAAACCTGGACTGAACTGTTGCTTTCTCGAACAAATTAAGCAAACGTTACCATCTGACTTGGCATAAATGCACATTACTATTCCTTTCTATGCATTACATTATGTTTTGACTAAAATTACAAATTCCTGTTTTGATGGTGAAGTCCTTGAAGAACAAACTTTGCTGGAGCAATAAATAATAGAACAACATGACCCAGTAAAGATATTATTAATGAGCTGAAACTTGAATGTCACTTCTGATTTAATGTCCTACTTTTTACGACTCCTTGTTCTGTAACTTTGCTAATAGTGATTGCTATTAGTTATTGGTGGTCACTATTCCCAGCTAATATTTTATAGCAGTCAGATTTTTAATTATGCTGGCAACAAATTCATACAATAAGCCAACAGTTTGGAACAAATGCAGAAATTAAGGCTCGTATTTCTGTTGTGCATTACCATGCTATACATGACTGCTTTTAGGGTGAAGACACAAGGGGCGATCAGTTGGCGCAACTTTTTGAAAAGTGACGGTGACTAATCAGCGCGACAAAATTGCGCGCATGATTTGTCGCAGCAACGCAATTGAACTCGATAGGCGGAAAGTCATTGCGGCAGAGTTAATTAAAAGTTGCGGTAACTAATCAGTCTTGTCATCAAGACCCTATATAAGCCAGCACTTTCCTGCCAGCTGTTGCTAGTTCATTGACTCATGTCTGTGTTCTAGCCCCTTGTGCCTGAGTTCCTGATTTGCGCTGTTCCTGCTTGTTCCTCAGTATTGTTAGTCCCTTGTTCTTGCTACACATTCTTTTATCAAATCTCCTGGTTTTGACCCCTGGTCTGTTCCACGGCTTGTATTGCCTTCTGCCCGCCAAGACCTCTCGCCTCTTTATACTGACTTGCTTCAGCTTGCAGTCTGCCCCCGACCTCTGGCTTGTTATATGGACTTGTCTTCAGGTTGTCTTCTGCTTCATTATTGTCATCTGTTCAAGTTTCAAGTTCTGAGTGCATTATGTATTTCTGGTTCTTCTAAACACCAAACATGGAAAAATCATGTTACCAAGCACTTAGGCTCCTACGTGCCAGCCACTCACCTGTTCCCAACCTAACAATAATGTATGCAATCCAGCAGGCCATACACTGGTTGGGTGCATTGGCATGTCCAAATGCTTTATATATGTGGTACTATAACTGTATTCTTAGCATACATAGGGGTTGATTTACTAACCCACGAATCCGACCCGAATTGGAAAAGTTCCGACTTGAAAACGAACATTTTGCGACTTTTTCGTATTTTTTGCGATTTTTTCGGCGTCTTTACGAATTTTTCGTTACCAATACGATTTTTGCGTAAAAACGCGAGTTTTTCGTAGCCATTACGAAAGTTGCGTAAAATCGCCCGATTTTTCCGTAGCGTTAAAACTTACGCGAAAAGTTGCGCCTTTTTCGTAGCGTTAAAACTTAAAAGGTGCGAAGTTTCGCGTAAGTTTTAACGCTACGAAAAAATCGCAACTTTTTGCGCAAGTTTTAACGCTACGAAAAATCGCCAGATTTTACGCAACTTTCGTAATGGCTACGAAAAACTCGCGTTTTTACGCAAAAATCGTATTGGTAACGAAAAATTCGTAAAGACGCCGAAAAAAATCGCAAAAAATACGAAAAAATCGCAAAATACGGATCATTACGAAAAAAACGCAATCGGACTCATTTCGACCCGTTCGTGGGTTAGTAAATGTGCCCCATAGTCTGTGCATGCCCACATTTAGCTGCATTTGTATATTCTGGCTGATTTGCTGTGGCTGGGCACTCTGTAAATGCAGTTAAGGATAACTGTGTAGGAAATGAGAGAATAATTGAGGGCTGTTGCATGTATGGCCCTTGAACTCCAAACCATATAACTAAAACAAAAAGAGTTTTTGCCATTTCTGCCTACATTTTGGATCTGTTGCTGAAAGACTGTGATATAGACATAGTATAGAGAAAGAGATATTTGCAAACCATTACCCAGCATCCCTGTAAGGATTTAAGGTCCCCATACACGGGCCGATTCTAGCTGGCGATATCGGTCCCTTGGACCGATTCGGCAGCTTATCGGCCCGTGTAGGGGCAGAACTGAGGGGCCTGGCCAACCGTCCGTAGGTGGGGATATCGGGTGAAGATCCGCTCGCTTGGCGACATCGCCAAGCGAGCGGATCTGCCCGTGTATGGCCAGCTTTAGGTTCCGGTTTCTTCAAAACAGCACTTGCTTTAGTCAAGGCAACCTATCCTGTGTCTCCATAGCTGTTGTTGAACTGCAGCTTCCAGCACACCCCTGTCAGGACATGCTAAGAATTCTAGTTCATCACCAGCTGGAAGCCCAGCAGAAACCTCCTCTCAATGGAATACAGTCAGAACAGCTCTGAAAAGGGTTACACTTAGACTGCGTGCCACCTGCCCTAAAACACACAGGCTTTGGCAATCATTCCATCTTGGTATTATGAGAACAATTCCAAGAGGAAGGAAGGCAGACTCCTGTGTGAAAGGAATTCCCTGCAGCATTTCACCACAGAGATAATACCACTGCAGCTTGAAAGTATGCACAAAATAAATCTAGTGGTTTGACTTAAACAAAAAAATGGAAGAGTGTTTCAGCAGACTGATAGATGGAAAATGCTTAGCTCTCAAAACCGAAAATAGTTAGAAAACCTCTTGGCTTGAAAATCCCAGCCAAACCATTAAGAACAGGCTGTGCTAAAAATTACAGGTATATGAAAGCATTAATCACTATACTTAGCTGCTGCTGCTACTGCCATGTGGGCTGCTACCTTTGCTCTCATGAGACGCTGGTTTCGGTCCCTGATTCCCTTGTTGACAGAAGTGATAGTACATTTTTCCTTCCCTATGGATGTTCTACTGCACTGGGCAGGTACCCAAAATGTACAGTGACTGGCAGGGTGATTATTTGTGCAAGTGATAAAACTAATATAGTTGCCATATCAGGCATGTCCAAAAGTCCTCCAGATGTTGCAAGCATCCCTCGTATTATTTTATGATGTCTATATTTTTATTAGAAATAGAGATGATCCCACCTTTAAATATTTTAATATTCAACAAACACTATGCAAAATTAATGCTATTACAGTTCTGGCTTCTATCTTTGCCAAAGGGGTTTAAAACAGATTTGAAACAACCACCCATAGAATTTGTTAGGCACTAATTAGGAATGGTTTAAGCACTGCTTCATTATATAGAACTTTCTTGAAGATTTTCAAATATCTGACATAGCAAAACTGCGTTCCAGCCACATCCCTACTCCTAAATAGGCACATGACAGATGCAGGGGACTATAATAAGCAGACTGTGTCCTCCAAATTATACAAGGCCAAACATGGCTGACAAGTAATGCTCCAATTCATTGTCAATAACATAGACATCCAAACTGCCTTAAAGGACAATGAAAGGTTAATATAAATTAAAAGTAAGTCTAAAGCCATTCTTTTTAAGTACTTACTGCATATCTAAATTCCCATATCCCTGCTTGCTTCTCTGAGATATGGTGCTGGCAGCCTACAGCAGTGTGAAGCCTACAGTGACATCACTGAAATCTCTCTCCCCTTCCTGTAGGCTGCCAGCGGCAGCCTTCCTATTCTCTGAGCATGTGTCTAACTTGATCCTGTCTCCTGTTCTGAGCTACACATGCCCACCAGCCAATCAGAAGCGGATCTGGCAGAAGGGAGGGGGGGAGGGAATGAAACACATGTGCAGTATTTTTAGAGATGGCTGCCTGTTCTAGAAAATGTGAAGTAAGTGTGACTGAGTAAATATTTGATTAGGTGAGCCAAAAGTGTGGCGTTTTTACTAAACAATAGGAGGACTATTGGGCAGTATGCTTTTTAAGTTTTGACTTGCATTCTCCTTTAAGTTTAATTCTGATCAGGGCGCTCTCTGCTCAAATAGTGTTATGCTTGTTTTAATTGGCTCCCGTACCCTAGTGTAGTGGTTTCTAGCTTAAAGGTGCCTAAAGCAATGCCTGGTAGGGCCCGATCTGAAGTTTTGGTTAGGGTGAAGTTTGGGGGAGAACCGCCATAATGTTTTCTTAAATATGTAATTTTGTTATTAGCTAAGCAAACAGGAGTTACTCTGACAAGATGATGGTCCTGAAACTAAGACAAAACTAAAAGGGATCCCCTTCCCTGTTCTACCTACACAACCCACAAGCTCCGTCGCTGCCTTGCCTAGTAATATCATTGTCTACCAACTATCTCCCCAGGCCTGATTTAATTACTCCACTCCATAACCTCGTCATCCCTCTCTCTGATGCAACCCTATATGGGCCTTAAAAGGAAAAGGAATAGTGTGAATAATTCAAATTACAAATCCACCCTAATTTTTTTAATGAAAATTTAATTCTAAGCAACTTTTCAGTATTCAATAATTTGTAATAATTAGTTATGTCTGTTTCTGTACAGGTGCTTACATTTTTCTTTACAGCTCTATTAATCTGCTAGCTGCTGATCCATTTTTCATGTTTGAAGAGTGAGAATGATCAATGCAGAGAACAAAAAAAAGGATAGATAAACACTGATTTCAAATACTGATTCAAACAAAAAAAAATCTACAATTTAGTGTTTTGAAAAGTTGATAAATACTGCATTTGGATATCCATTTTGGCCATATATTAGGCAAAAATGCTAACAATTCAGGATCAAAATACACTGTAATGCTCAAGAAATGTCTCCCTTAATTTAAGGAACCACGAACGTGATGGTTACCCAATTTCTGTACAGACAAACTTTCTACAGTGTTGAACAAAAATATTTTTATTGCTTGTACTATAGACAGCACAGTCATGGAATGTCATTGGGAACTCACTTTTGTGATGTGACTTTGTGTTTTGAGGGCTAGTGTTCATAGCCGCTGGAGATGGGCTACCATCCAACTGTTCTGCACCTGTGCAAACACTGCCAGTAAGAAGTGTCCCCAGGAAGTACTTTTCAGAACACTTGAGTGAAGTGTGGCATAGAATGGGCCTTCTCCAGAAACAAGCAAAACAGCTGCACATCCTTTGGGCTGTTGGTTAGGTATCCCCACCCCTGCTGTATGTTGGGAAGATAAAAGTAATACAGCTGAGCCAACTGGGTTGGGCCAGAGTGATTTGAATTGTACTTGCTTCATACAGAAATGAGATACTTGGTGCAGCTGATGTGGATTTGCCATGCAAATCTGCAGAGGGAAAGGGATACTTGGTTACTTCCTCTTAGGGTATTATACACAGTTTCTTGTGTAGTAGTATTATTATTATTATTAATAAAGTGGTGGCTAAACATGTGGTAAACACTGCAAGAAACCGGTATTTTAACCCAAGCTTCCCTTTACAAACCCTGCATACTGTCTATGATTGTGTGGCCCTGTTTTAGTTTAGTAATAAAAGTGCACATTTCTATAGTAATATAATAAACAAGGCTGGAAAAGATTTGGCACCATTCACCTTAAAATCTCTATACCCAATATACCTTGTGTAGTAGTTAAAATAGGGTATCATCGACCACAAATTTGGAAAATTGTTTGGATCAGTAATTTCACTGTTTTTGTATTATGTTCATGGTTGAAAGGCATCCAACGCATTTTTAATCTGAAACATCATTGTTATTTTTCTCAGTGGTTCTTGCCAGTGCCCTTTGTGATGCTCATAGTGAAATTCCTTTCTTCCAGACTCACCCATCAACCTCTTGTAACCTATCCTGCAAAAGGAATGTATGTTTATAATGACCTTGAACAATTTTTACATTTTGATCACATCACTTCTAAGGTGCTGCGTTTTTAACTGAAACTCATTGTTAGTGGTTAAATCTGCATTAATTAATTCTCTTTACTCTTTTTTTGTTTTTACTCTCTCACTTTTTTTAATATGTTGGCTCCAATATATATATAATATAGCTTGTGCAGGGTATTCCCGAGTTTTAATAACCAGAACCATTCAAGTCCAAGTATCATACATAATTTACCACAAAAGGAAACTCCGAGGAGATATTCTCTAAGGGGGATAGAATTTGCCAGTCATTGGACTAGGGGGCCATAAACAAGTGGGCTAAAGTTCATTTAAGACACAAACTTTAATAATTAGATTAAAATCCAAATGATCTTTAAAAATATCACCATTATCAAGCATGTATTTATAGGGCTGCACCATGCATTAGGTGGACTGCTTAGTTAGCCAAAAACCAACAAATTGCCAATTAGAGCAGTCATTTCACCCCTTGACCTTTCCTATTAGTGACCTGCCTGCAAATGTTGGGACTGATGGTGGCTATTCCACTGCCTCAGTCAACCACCCTACTTATACCTGGTGGAGGAATTGTGGAGGAAGGTTCTTTAGACTTATTATTTATTGTAATAATAAATTTTGTGTAATGCAAAAATAAATCCACAGCACTATATTCAACCATGAAATAAATTTATGGCTATATGCAGATTTCACTTAGTGCCAGGCATAAAAAAGGAAGAGGAACGTAAAGACATTGGTTCTGTGCCATTGCCATGCTTAGCTATCCCAGAGTTTAATCACATACTGAATGGAGAAGGTGGCAGAAGAGAACATGAGCCGTCTACAAAACTTTTCAGTGACTCCATTGTCTATATCAGGGTTTTAGGTCATGGCTATCTTCGTATTGTCTCATCACTTCATGTTACCCTGCCAGGTTAAGCTAGTTAGGCTGCATATCATTCACTA
Organism: Xenopus tropicalis; assembly: GCF_000004195.4. Taxonomy (NCBI): domain Eukaryota; kingdom Metazoa; phylum Chordata; class Amphibia; order Anura; family Pipidae; genus Xenopus; species Xenopus tropicalis. Next base: position 38,089,283 of record NC_030682.2, read on the forward strand.
TGTTAATATACTTTGCAATATGATATGGAGCAGGACACATTATTTTTACATAGACAATTAAAGCGGACCTGTCACCCTAAGAAATAAGTCCAAATTATTTTCTGTATTGTTAGTTGAGCAAAATAAACTTTACTTACTCTATATAAATAATATAAATCTTGTTTCCTTCCGTCTTGGAATTACTCAATCAAAGCAAGCAGGCAGGCAGGCTCCATTTTGTGGGCACTGTTATTAAGGCAAGCTTTGTATCATGCCAAAATCTTGTGTATGTGCCAGAATGGGGGACCTGATGCCCAGGCCCATGCACTGGCTACACAGTTAGATAAGGAGGAGGGAGGGGAAAAGTGAGATGTGCAGTGACATCTAGGAAGTGCTGAATGGAAAGCTAAAGTTACTGTCTGCCCCGCCTCTATGCCTAAGGCATAGAGGCGGGGCAAGCAATATATGATTGACAGCTGTGATTTTTAAATGCCTTTATAATGGGTTTGGAAGTGTTAATATAAAAATGAATTTGGGTTTCATGTTTAATTTGAACAGGACTTTTATTATACAGATTTTCATGTCTGGGTGACAGGTCCACTTTAAAGTAATGTGAACAAATATACAAGACTTATTGCAATTTGCAATAAAACTGGAGATGCACGCACTAATATTGTGGGTGGTTAACCCATTTATTCAGCCATTCCCAGCTCAACATTTTGGGGGGTCCTGACGAAGGTTGGTGAAAAGTTGAAATGGTAATGGCTGAATAATGGCTGAATGTGGGTAGCATCTCATAAGCACTGGTCTGATGTTTGAGATGTAGCAAAGTATAATGCTGCAAGTTAAATGTAATTGGTAATTAATATGAAAACAAAAAAGTGGATGGCAATGAAAACAAAAAGTAAAAAAAAAATGCTCTTATTTATCTCTCATTTGTTGTCCATATAAGGTAAAAAAGACAATATAACTTTTTGGTGCACTTCCCCTTTTTACGTGATAACACTATTTCCTTTCCCTACACGGCATTAAAGCCAAAGGAGCCTTCTTAAATGCAGTTGTTTTTTTAATGTATCCTGACTGTATGATTTAATGTAGAACATTTTTGCTAATCTAATTTTAGACGCATTTTACTGTTAAAAGCAAAAAATCTGTACAAAAATAGTTTATGAGATGTTACATTTTGCGAATATTGTACGGAACCAGTATTCTGAAATGCCTGACACATTATTAATACCGTCTGCACCTGCTGGCATGTTAAATTGCATTAACATGTGTCTGCTACGTCTGCTGGCTTGCTCAACATCAGATAAGCAAATGGAAATAGGGGAAGGAGTCGTTTTGAGGCACAGCAATTTATAAATAGCCCTTGCACCTTAGGGCTTTCTACTAAAGGAACTGCAGCTGTTTGTACAAAGCTCTACACACAAAGTAATGTTTAGCTGGCTGCTATAAATAGGATATGATTCACAGCAGACAGCAGGGCAAATAGGTATTTTGTCCTGGGGCCTTAGTTGCAGAAGGGCCCCTTGGCCCTTGTTTCTGATAAAAGGAGACGTTACATTTTATTAAAATGTGCAAAAACATTATAATGTTGTTTATGTTATTGTGACGATATCTAACCTATGGTCTTTCAGATGTTACTACACCTCCTAGGGAATCCTGGGAATAACAGTAGCTGGCCAGTACAACATTATATGATACACTGATGTTTTGGACAGCAGCCCTGTACCAAGTCTGAAGCAGCATATAGAGAGCTACAGATAGCATAGAATAAAAATGTAAGGGGCAGATATACTAAAACTCTAGCTTTTCTCATTTTTGTTACTTTAAAATTTAAATAAACTTGTTTCCACAAATGTCGCAGAAAAGTCACGAAACTGCGACTTTTTCAACAGGTGCAATGGTGCACCAAAACCTCTGACAATTCAAACTTTTAAATTGTTGCACAAAAAACCAGCATCAAAAATCTGAAAACCTCTAAGGTTTCAAAGAAGAAAGAAATATCCTTCAGGGAAGGGAAGGGACATCTGCTATTGACTACAAGTTTTAGCTGGCGAGTTGTCTGATTTGGATTTTTAGACGCTTGGTGCATAGTAACTAAAGGTACTAAAGGTACTAAAAAAATCCAAATTGTAAAAGAAAAAAAAAATCTGAATGTTGGTTAACGGCTCAGTAAACCCAATAGAATTAAACTAAGACTAAGAAATTTGTTTTGAAGATGTATTTCTAAAGGAAGCAGATACATTTAAACATTGCTTTTGTGTGAAAAACACACACAGATGGATTGGACAATTCAGTCAATGTCTGATGTACAGTATACAATTCTGTGCATGAGAGACTGATCCGACATGTTGGCTCAGTTCATAGGGTTGGCATCTTTTCTTAAGGAAAAAAAAAACAACCTTCCTTTATTTTTCATTACTATTAAAATATGGAGAAGTGTAATTTATACCCGCCTTAATTGGAAAACACTGGCCAAGTCTATGCATTGCCATATTGTCTTTATATCTGTCCAAGGGTCCTGTGGGATGAACAATTTGTAAACAGGTCAGTGTAAGACCATCATTATGACTAGTGATGAACGAATCTGATCTGTTTTGCTTCGCCGAAAAAATGCGCGAATCTTTGAAAAGATTCTCGAAACGGCGAAAATGTCACGACTATTCTTTTGTTGCCCGCAGCTATTCTTTTGTCGCCCGCGGCTATTCTTTTGACGCCCGTGACAATTTTTGGATGTGCGGCGAATTTTTCCGCGGCAAATTTTTTCATCCGTTTCGTGAAACAATACGCCAATGACGAAATGCGGAAATTCGCCGCGAATCCATGCCTGGCGAAACATTTCGCACATCACTAATTATGACATCAAAAGTGTTGTTTCCTATTTTCCTAGTTGGTGTTACTACTAAGCATCCTTTATTATATGATGCCTTTGTGGGTTATTCAAATATGTTTTTTTTATCATTTTCATTTGATTGCACTGACAACTAAATTATCACTTATAAAAAAAAATCTTTCATGAATACAAAATATATATAATCATTTATACTCTGATCATTATACTGATAATTTTGCTTTACATCCCACAGGGAATTTTTAAGTAATAATAATAATGAATCGCTCTGCCCCTGAAGTTGAATGTATCTGTAAATTTAAGGTTAATGCCCTTCTTTATAAGGCATAGGCACTGGGGTTATATAGACACTGTGGTTAGATAGACAGTGTGGTAAAATTGCAGGCTCCATGTGCGGGCATCCTTTGTGGCCAGATTACCCACTATACAGTCCTGCCTGTAATAAGTAGTACTTTAAATCGTTTTCATTGTATTTTATTGCTGGGTCAATAGTTATGACATACAGTGGCTTGCAAAAGTATTCGGCCCCCTTGAACTTTTTCACATTTTGTCACATTACAGCCACAAACATGAGTCAATTTTATTGGAATTCCACGTGAAAGAACAATACAAAGTGGTGTACACGTGAGAAGTGGAACGAAAATCATACATGATTCCAAACATTTTTTACAAATAAATAATTGCAAAGTGGGGTGTGCGTAATTATTCAGCCCCCTGAGTCAATACTTTGTAGAACCATCTTTTGCTGCAATTACAGCTGCCAGTCTTTTAGGTTATGTCTCTACCAGCTTTGCACACCTAGAGACTGAAATCCTTGCCCATTCTTCTTTGCAAAACAGCTCCAGCTCAGTCAGATTAGATGGGCAGCGTTTGTGAACAGCAGTTTTCAGATCTTGCCACAGATTCTTGATTGGATTTAGATCTGGACTGTGACTGGGCCATTCTAACACATGGATATGTTTTGTTTTAAACAATTCCATTGTTGCCCTGGCTTTATCTTTAGGGTCGTTGTCCTGCTGGAAGGTGAAACTCCGCCCCAGTCTCAAGTCTTTTGCAGACTCCAAGAGGTTTTCTTCCAAGATTGCCCTGTATTTGGCTCCATCCATCTTCCCATCAACTCTGACCAGCTTCCCTGTCCCTGCTGAAGAGAAGCACCCCCAGAGCATGATGCTGCCACCACCATATTTGACAGTGGGGATGGTGTGTTCAGAGTGATGTGCAGTGTTAGTTTTCCGCCACACATAGCGTTTTGCATTTTGGCCAAAAAGTTCCATTTTGGTCTCATCTGACCAGAGCACCTTCTTCCACATGTGTGCTGTGTCCCCCACATGGCTTGTGGCAAACTGCAAACGAGACTTCTTATGGTTTTCTGTTAACAATGGCTTTCTTCTTGCCACTCTTCCATAAAGGCCAACTTTGTGCAGTGCACGACTAATAGTTGTCCTATGGACAGATTCCCCCACCTGAGCTGTAGATCTCTGCAGCTCGTCCAGGGTCACCATGGGCCTCTTGGCTGCATTTCTGATCAGCGCTCTCCTTGTTCGGCCTGTGAGTTTAGGTGGACGGCCTTGTCTTGGTAGGTTTACAGTTGTGCCATACTCCTTCCATTTCTGAATGATCGCTTGAACAGTGCTCCGTGGGATGTTCAAGGCTTTGGAAATCTTTTTGTAGCCTAAGCCTGCTTTAAATTTCTCAATAACTTTATTCCTGACCTGTCTGGTGTGTTCTTTGGACTTCATGGTGTTGTTGCTCCCAATATTCTCTTAGACAACCTCTGAGGCCGTCACAGAGCAGCTGTATTTGTACTGACATTAGATTACACACAGGTGCACTCTATTTAGTCATTAGCACTCATCAGGCAATGTCTATGGGCAACTGACTGTACTCAGACCAAAGGGGGCTGAATAATTATGCACATCCCACTTTGCAGTTATTTATTTGGAATCATGTATGATTTTCGTTCCACTTCCCACGTGTACACCACTTTGTATTGGTCTTTCACGTGGAATTCCAATAAAATGGATTCATGTTTGTGGCTGTAATGTGACAAAATGTGGAAAAGTTCAAGCGGGCCGAATACTTTTGCTAGCCACTGTATCTACAGATATACCCAATTTGTCTGATGTTGTTTCTAATTGTTTACATGGGGGGCTGATTAAAAATGTGTTCCACTTTTTTATATAGACCATTGAGTGTTTCTGATTGCAATCATTTGCAGTGGTGTCACACCTATTCCCATAACCAGGATTTATGATTATAAAATACACTCACCAGAGCCACTGAGAAATTGCATTAAATGCACACTAGAAAGACCAACCAGAAGGGCTGCATGAATTACATTTAATTTATATGCAATCCGTTTACAATCATTAGAGCCAAGGAACCTGCACTAATTAGGAGTGTCCCTAATAATCTCACACCAAAACCTTAAGGATGGTGTCAACTGAGACATTGGGAGCAACCAAATGTACATTGATACCTTTTCACTGGGGTTAGATGGAATGTATAACATAAGCAATTTCTGTTCTCTGCGTTTTCTTTGGATGTTTGATCACCAACAATGGAGGAGATTTAGTGCAGGCAGCAAAACTACCCGTATGCCATTGCCCTAAATAATTTGCTTTTCATTTAAATATCTGTTCTCTTCATTCTTATAAATCTGATGCTGCTTCATCCAAGGGTTAATTCAAGGGTTACTTTGTTGATTATTATTCATTCATTAAGTTGCTTTATCTATGCTCTGCCTTTGTGAGTAACCTGGGAATCTGATGCAGTCTAACAGAGGCAACATTCAGCTGTAACTAGTACCTGTATTGAGTTACTGTTATTGCTGAGTGCCAAGCTTATTATCCTGTCATAGTAGATCTAGAGAAAAAAAAATCACGCTTCAAAATGATAAGGCTTTGCCACTCGCAAACACAATTATTGCTAAAAATAGAGAGAGGCATTCAATATGATTGTGGATTCCAGGGAGGCAGCCATTGTCCAAGGTCCGTGTGACTCATCCAGAGGGCCCAAGTCTGCCTACACGTAGCTGTCAGCTTACTGATTGCCATCAACCCCTCTCTCGCTCTCTCCGTTTGATGAAATATTCATGCATTTGCACTGCTCTCAGCAAGTACTATTGATTTCTTGTGTAAACGCTGCTATATTTAGTCTAGACAAATGGAATGTGGATTGCTGCTGAATAAATTGGATGGAGGGCTGGGTCCCTGCATGCTTCTAAGTTCCAATCTATGGCTATTATTTATAATCAAGGGTAGTTTTTGTGAGTTAAGGGTGATTTTTCACCACCTAATGATTCGTCTGGAAACCAAACAGTTTAGACGCAATTGTTTCAGCTGAGAAAAAAAGGGGCTGAAAGTCAAAACATCTTTTTGCATTTTGATCGCAGGGAACAGAGACTTGATATTACAGTTTTCTGATAAAATGCTTTCTTGTTGGCTCCTGCTCTAGTTTGTGTCCATTTCCTAAATGGAATGTTGGTTTATTTATGTATAAGAAAACTCAGGTGCATGCTGTTTGCAACAAGTGCCAAATGTAATTTAATGTATTATAGACTAATGTGCATTGCAAAGCCTTGTAGATACATGTAAAGCTTTACTGTATTAGCAGGTTGGTATTCCAAATTGGCTGATGTGATGGACCAATGATGGTATCATAAAAGGGGCCTATACTTGTCTGAAGTAAGACGACCACACCTATGGCACTTTTAACTTTTTTTTTTTTTAACTTTTTAACACACACATATGGGATCCCTTATCTGGCAATCTATTACCCAGAAAGCGATGAATTATGGGAAGGCCATCTCCCATAGAGCCCATTTTTAAAAAATAATTATCGTTTTTAAGAATAATCCCCTTTTTTCTAGAATAATAAAACAGTACCTTGTATTTGTACTTGATGAAAATTAAGCTGTATGAGTTCACATTGGTGGACAATCCTATTAGATTTATTCAATGTTTAGATGATTTTTAGCAGACTTTAGTTATGGTGATCCAAATGACAGAAACGCCCCTTATCTGGAAAACCCAGATCCCAAGCATTCTGGATAATAAGGGCTCTGGCACACGGGGGAGATCAGTTGCCCGCGATAAAACTCCCTGTTCACGGGCGTCTAATCTCCCCGAGTTGCCTACCCCTGTCATCCCACCGGCGAACATGTAAGTCGCCGGCGGGATGGCAGACGCGGCGGCGCGATTTCGCGCAAATCGCCGAAAAAGACTCACGAGTCTTTTTCGGTGATTCCCTGAAATTGCCCCGCCGCGTCTGCCATCCCGCCGGCGACTTACATGTTCGCCGGTGGGATGGCAGGGGTAGGCAACTCGGGGAGATTAGACGCCCGTGAACAGGGAGTTTTATCGCGGGCGACTAATCTCCCCCGTGTGCCAGAGCCCTAAGCCTATAACTGCTATTCACTGCAACAGAGTTTCACTTTGCTCTAAAATTAAATCAGTCTTTTTAAAAAAATTTACATGCATTTAATGATATTGCTCCTGCAGACTCTTAGCTTCAGCGACACAGCTCAATAATAGCCAAGAGAATAAGGAGATACTAATGTTGATTGGTGCCTTTTGGCAAATGTTGAACGCCATACATATGAGCACTAAAATGTGACATGCTTATTGGAGCAGTAGCCCATCACTCTGAGCCTTTGCTTGACTCCAGCTGAATGCTGCACTTATGCTAAATTCTGATATTGCCTATGGTATTCAGTGTATGTAAAATTACTTGTTTAATGGATTTTATTGCACCTGTTTATAGTGATTTTCCTCACTTCTCCTGTAAATCATTTGCCCCATTATTCCCTGTGTTTTCTTTCCATGTTAATACCTGCAATTATCTTTCTAAGCAAAGATGGTTTATTGATGTCATCTCTAATTATACATTTCTCCCATGCAGTTAGTGATGTGCTTAGTAGCGCGTTCAAATGTGTTTTCATATCTTGCACAAATCAACAGTTCATTTTCTTTAATTTCCCTACAGCGCAATTCTGCTTATTTTACTGCATGCTGAGACATACATGTACAGGATTTGTTTCTCTGTATCTTTATTTCATTGTTTTCTTAATTGGAGTGCCTGTAGTGTTAGATTGATATGTTTCCATTGGTAGTTTAAAAATGGCATACACCAGATATTGACATTGATTTGCAAAAAATAACCTAAGCATGGGGATGATATGTCTCAGAACTATTGTCACATATAAAGCAGCACAGAAAATGCTTCCAGGACCTAGTTTGGCTGTCCTGCAAACCTATTTGTCCTTGACTTTACAACTAACAATTTAATATGTTGCTAACTCTGTATTTACATTCTGTATCCTCACAGCATTCGCAAGGGAAAATTCTAGTTCTTGTTTCTGTTGTATGTGTGGTCAATAGAAATGTTAAAAAAAACTCTAAAACATCTAAGTTAAAAAGTATGGGGACTTGTGATATTTGTATAAATATTAAAAATATTGTATAAACCAAAATAATCAGTGATATGACATTATGAATGGCTATGCAGCTATTGTAGAAATGTAGAAGCACAATATTTTGCTCATATCATTTTCATATTCCCCTGTGGCAGTGGTTGTCGGAGTTGTCCCTTTGAGGTACTATCAGGACTCCCTTTAGTTCATAACAAAACATTAGTGTATCCGTTATAACTTTTCACCCCAAACCTCACCTTAATTGACCTTCAAGCTGGGATTTTTTGGCTATTTAGAAAAGCAGCACTCTACATGGCCTTCAGGGTGAGCTCCCAGTACCCCTGTTACAAGCCACCCCTGAGGGAGGGCAGCCCTAGAGTTTGAGAACTGCTGCTCTGGGAGCTTTAATATATAGGGATTTATAATTGCCACTGTTGAGTAAACTAAATCAAAATGGTGTTAATCTTCTTGGACTACTTGGTAGTGGCTACAGTTGGATCCTTTACTCCCAAACCCTGCCATTGTTTCCCAGTTAAATAACACACAATACACTGTAACCACATTCTTTTGTATAATGGCTGGCAATTCTGGAAAAAAGTACTTCTCTCTGTAACTTGTGATAAAGGGGTATATATTTATTGAAAGTATTAATAGCTTCACTGGGGTTTCAGTTGGGATTGGCTGCTTAGCACATGACATTACACTAGTTGCGATTTACATCCTGTAAAGAGGATTGATAAAGAGAAGAAGAAGCTGCTGTAAAATTCACCTTTTCATAGATTGCAAAACATTACAATATGTTGATGATTTTGAAGCCATTTTCTGATAACCATTCTTTGTATTTTTATCATCCATTTGGGTGATAGTTTTTACCCAGCATGGAAGCGTTCATCCTTAATTTGTTTTAATAAATGGTTACAATACAGGTTAGAAAACAGGCTGAATAAATGTGTGTTGCCAGCAGAAATAGTGATATTTGCACAAGAGTGGGTGGAAGAGTTAATGTGGGTGGAAGTTAGAATATATCGCTATTTCTATTACTTTACTGTGACCAATAAAAATATAAATATATGTCTATATTTCTGGTTGCAAGTCAGTGAAAATATTATAAAGTAATAAGGAAACTAAAATGCCTAATTACATGCTCTTTCACATTTGATTAAATGCCCAGAGGCAGTTATCACTAGCGGTTAATTAACTTTTAAACAGGTGACTAGTAAATACTTTCTGGTGATTGGTTGCTGTATGTGACTAGATCTGTTACAAACACTGCACCTCTTGCTACATAACCATGTATGCATTTACTTTGCTGGTGCACACACTCCCCAACATTAGTTGTACATAGGGTTGCCATCCGGCCGGTATTGCGAATTTACATTTGTAATTCCCCCTTTTTTTTCTAAAGTTTTCCCCCTGCAGCATTAGCATTTAAGTACTCTTATCATAACAAGCACATCTTCATCCGAACCTTAATCTGGCTACTTACCCAGCAACCCTTGCTGGATTGATTTCTATGCCAATGTTTTGCCTTTCTCTACAATAATCATCTTTGTCGGTTTATTATAGCTTCTTTTGGATCTGAAGCAGTGGGAAAGATATCTGCAACTAATAACCCTTAGCAACGTATCCAGTCCTTTTAAATACCACATTTGGTCTTATTTCAGTGTTTAATATCCACAGCATTATGTTAATCTGTAGTATGTATCTGTCTTCTTTTTAGACCACAGTCAAAGACTGTACATGTGTACAATTTCTTCCATGTTTAGTCTTCTCCAGTGACATAAGTAGATGCTACTGGTCAACTATTGCTAAGTTGACCAATTCTACAAGGATATTTTGAAATTGCTAATAAATTTGGACATTACTGTGCCCTGTACACTCCTGGACCTGCATGGTCTGCTTCCTCTGTAGTTATGACCCTGCTTATGTGATATTATGGTGTCCCTTTGGCTATAGAATTGATAATTACCTATGGATTAAATAGAACTGGGCATAGATGCAAAGTAATCATGAATATTTGCCATTTTGGTTTGCTCATTCTTATTTAATTTGAAAGCCAATCTGGCTGTGAGGTTATGCTGGACGTTACAGTTCAACAGGGTACCACAGGTCTCTCATCCATACTTTAGTTTGATAATTGGGGCAGAAGTATCTTTAGCTTTATGTGTTTTGTTTGGTACAAAATAATGAATGGACATGCACCTTGCTGTTTGGGTATCTGATTTTCAAGCTTTCATATTCCTTTGCAATTTAGTAAATCTAACTGGCAGCCAGTTGTGTGGCATTGTGCAGTTAAGGTCCCCAGATAGAAAGCTAAGGATATGTTTGCTGATGGTATCTGATAGGCAGATGTGTGCTGCTAGTTTAGTAGGACACCATTTACACCTTGTCAGTGTTTTACATACAGCACATTTTCTGCATGTCACTGAAATTGCTTCTTCTCAGGCAATTACCCACAGCTGGGGTATGTGTCACATGTATTACATCCCAGTGGCAATTTAACAAGACAAGTGGACTGAAGCGTTCTGTATGGCATGGCAGGAGAGGTCTTCTGCTGCCCTGATCCCCCAGGGAAAGATTAACCTTTAAAACACATTCTGGTTCTAGAGCTGTGCTGCCCCCAGAATATGGAGAGAAAGGACATTTTGAAGCAGTGTCCATGGTCCAGTGTTAAGATGTTGCTTTAAAACCCCTTCACCAAGTATTAAGCTCCTACTAAACAAATATATATAGGGCTTAGGCAGAAAGTAAACCAGTTTTTACAGCTTTAATGTTGTTTTCTTAACATTCATTGCTATTGGTAAGTTTTTAATAAATGTTCTTTTTTTTTTACCCTCAACAGATATAAAGTCTGAGTTTCCCATTGGCCTGGAGCCCATCTCCCCTTTAGACTTAAGGACCGATCTCAGGACAGCAATGCCTGTTGTGGATCCAGTTCTGAGAGAGAAACAGCTGCAGCAGGAGCTTCTAATAATTAAACAGCAACAGCAAATACAGAAGCAACTTCTAATTGCAGAGTTTCAGAAGCAGCATGAAAACCTTACAAGGCAACACCAGGCCCAGCTCCAGGAGCACCTCAAGGTAATTAGATTGTGACAAAATTGCAAACATTTTTCTATACCATAGGGAATAATTTGGAAGCACAGGGATCAAAAAGGGGTTTGAGTTGACAACCGAGACGCATACCTTGGGTTGCCATCCGGTAAATCACAAGCCATACTTGGGACTGGCATTTAAATTTGTATTTGCCCATCATCTCCTTCCCTCCCTAAAGCATTTTGCTGCTAAATCCTTCATTTCCTTCACCCCTCTCCGAAGGCTTTAATTTCCCCATTTTGCCCATTTCCCTAACATCTCAGACCCACCCATTCTCCAACCCCATGTTCATTTGAGTCAAGTGACATATGTAACGCAGTAGCACTATTTATAACTAATGACAACAGTACGCAGAACATATTTTACTATACATGGCATTTTTTTATGTTAAAAGCATATTATAGGTGTTTAGATGGATTTTACTATATGGTTTCACTTTACTGGACTGTTGGTTGCTACTCAGATCCATAAAGTGATCATCCATGTTAGCTCTTAATTTTGTCATTCTCTGCTGCACTCCTTTGTCAAAGCATTATCATTTTGAGATTGTTTAAACACCTTCAGGTTGCATCATGCTCCTGAAATTATAACCTAGTTTAAAAGGAAAACTTGAATTTATGGTAGTTCACTTTTATGTTAACTTTTAGTACGCCATAGAGCGATCAATTCTAAGCAACTTTTTAACTGGACTTGTTTTTATAGTTTTTTTAATTTGTTGCAGCTTTTAAATGGGGGTCACTGACCCCAGCAGCCAAAAAAAACTATTGTTCTGTGAGGCTACAATGCTGCTGTTATTGTTACTTAAAGTTACTTAGATTTCTATTAGGTTCTCTTTCATTCGTGTAGCAGTCTCTCAAACCACGCCCTGGTTGCTAAAGTAGTTTGGATCCTAGTAACCAGATAGCTGCTGAAATTCCAAACTGGAGAGCTGCTGAACAAAAAGTAAAATAATTAAAAAAAACACAAATGAAAGATGAAGACCAGATGCAGATTGTCTCAAAATATAATTATAAACATCATACTAAAAGGTAACTTAAAGGGCATGGAAAGGCAAAGTCAGGCACCCCCAAGTGACTTTAATTGCCTACTTTTTACCCCGGGGTGGTGTCCCTGTTGGGAGAGAACAGCACCAGCCCGGGGTAGCTGCGAGCGCTTCCTTCTTCCTGTATCGCCGCGCGCGCATGCGCAGTAGAGTGAAAAGCTGAACTTTAACAGAGAAGTCGGCTTTTCACTCTACTGCGCATGCGCCTGACTCACAGTCACAGCTTAACGCAGCAGGAAGAAGGAAGCGCTCACTACGGGTACCCCGGGCTGGTGCTGTTTTTCTCCTAACAGGGGCACCAGCCCAGGGTACAAGGTAAGCGATTAAAGTCACTTGGGGGTGCCTAACATTTTGGCCCCCCAAGAGACTTAGCCTTTCCTTCTCCTTTAAAAGTGAACAACCTCTTTAAAGGTTACTTGCCATTTATACCTCAATCCACTGTATTATTGGACCCCCAAATGGGGGTAATTTCTATAATTAACCTCATAAAGTGTGGTAATATTATTGCCACCAAGGGGGAGCTGTGGTGCTGTCATACTAGATTTTAGAAAAGGTTGCCATCTGCTTATTGATATAAAGCTAATATCATTGCCCCTTAGCAGTATAGATCATAAAGTTCCCTGTTATAGATTAAATTTTTTAATACTTACATTGGTTTGTAAATTGTGAGAGCAAGGGAAGTGTAGTTAGCCCCGTTGCTACAAACCAGCATTCTTCAACAGTTTTAAGTTCCATTTTGCAGTTTTAAGCTGGCCATACATGTTAGCATTTTTTCGTTATTGTAGGGCCAAGCTTATGTTGAAACAATTATTTAAAAGAATGATTTGCCCATTAACAAAAATAACCATTTTAAGTGATATCATCTAGCTCAGGGGTCCCCAACCTTTCTTACTTCGTGAGCCACAGTCAAATGTAAAAAGACACAAGCAACACAAGCACCATAAAATTTCATGGAGGTGCCAAATAAGGGCTAAGATTGCCTTTTAGGGAGCCTCTATGCACAATATCAGCTTACAGGAGGGTTTATTTGGTAGTAAATCTTGTTTTTATTCAACCAAAACTTGCCTCCAAGTCAGGAATTTAAATAACTACCTGGTTTGGGGGCACTGAGAGCAACATCCAAGGGGATGGGGAGCAACATGTTGCTCACGAGCCACTGGTTGGGGATCACTGATCTAGTTGAAGCTAGGAAAACCACCTGCTTGGTCCTGCAAATAATTGGACAATAGGCAAATGTAACTGTTAATGATGAAAATGACCGATATCGGATAAAAAATACACTAACCTTACGAAATTGGTTGTTAGAGAGAAATCTTAATGTGTATGGCCAGCTTAACAGCATGGCTGCTTTACAGCATTCAGGTAGTACATTTTAGTTTACACATTTAAAGGGATAAATGAAGAGTGTGGAGAGAAGTGTTTGTAGCCACAGTTGTGCTCTTACTAACTTCACTAATAATCATCAGCAAGAAAGTGTAAGATATCTGTCTACTAAGTCAGTGTCTCCAAATTGTGACGTTATTTATTCTGTAGAGGGCAAGTTCTCAGTCACCTTGATCGTAGCTTAGTTGGATGACATAGCAATGAAATAGTTTGACTCACATGGGAGTTCTCTCGTGTTCACATAGTGTATAGACAGAGAACTTGGGAAACAGAATAATGTGAATGTGTTTATACTGAGGCTGGGTAAGCATTGCAATAAAAAGGCAGACTGTTATTGCAGCAATCAATTAAGATCAGTGTGCTGGCCACTAAGCTATCTCTTAACAACCCATATTCATTATCAGGCACTAAACCCAGCCATGGGATGGTCTCACACCAAAAAAAAAATGTAGCTGAAGGGTTTGAGTATAAATCAAAATAACTGTAGTCTCATTACCAGCCAATGTTTATGTTGTTAAGTAATGACTTGGAGTGGTCAGGGAATAACCTAAAACCTCCAAACACCAGTTGTTATGGAGCCTGATGCTGTCATCTGGGAACAAGCGCAAATTACTGGAAAGGTAAATCCAAGAACATTTTGTTTTTTAGGCAAATCCACAGCATTTAGTGGAATTGTGTGGTCTCCATCTTTGAATGGCTTCCAAGAGGATCTTCTGTAAGCATTTCATTAAACCGTAAAATTTCCACAATAATGAAAATCTGTTAGATTTAATGCTTTCATCTAAATGATCAGCAGCCCAATTTCTTTAGTACATATATCAATAATGATGAGCCTCAGCTCTGGGATTGGAATAACAATTGCCAATGTCATTTAGAAAGTTGTTTTTCAACTAAAATATAACAAAATAAAAATAACAGGTTATTAAGTTCAGAGATCTGTATTTATCTATATAACTATATGTATTAATATGTGTGGGTCTTTCATGTTGGAATAATGCAAATAGTCATAGAAATGGTGAAATATTTTATTATAGTTATCAGTCATTGATATATGAGCGAAATCTTTGGTAGACATTATAAAACTCATACATACATACGCATATTTGTATCTAGTTACTAAAAAAATAATTTTAGGAGCCTTCTAAATGTTGGGAACTCATTTATGAAGCAGGAGACAGTATGGAAATTAAGACCTATGCCATAGATGTCATTGATACAATACTCTTAAACAGGGCCGCTATCAGAAATCACGGAGCCCCTCACAAAAAATTTTTCGGGGCCCCCCTCCCAGCAGTACAAAGGACTCACAGATATGAGACATTGGTAGCCAGCAGGGCCCCCTAATACATTGGTAGCCAGCAGGGCCCCCTAATACATTGGTAGCCAGCAGGGCCCCCCTAATACATTGGTAGCCAGCAGGGCCCCCCTAATACATTGGTAGCCAGCAGGGTCCCCCTAATACATTGGTAGCCAGCAGGGTCCCGCTAATGCATTGGTAGCCAGCAGGGTCCCCCTAATGCATTGGTAGCCAGCAGGGTCCCCCTAATACATTGGTAGCCAGCAGGGCCCCCCTAATGCATTGGTAGCCAGCAGGGTTCCCCTTTTAAAGTTAAAATCGTCCGGGCCCGGGATGGCTGTACCCCCTGTGCCCCCCTGATGGCAGCCCTGCTCTTAAACACGAGGCATGGGCTGGGGACAGAATGTGGGCATCAGTTATATGCAGACTGTCCTGCAACCCGCGGGACCCACAGGTCAGGTGGGTTCAGGCCAACATTCGCATAAGATTCACGGGTTGCGGTGGCTTCAGGCTGAGATCTTCCTTCTGTCCTTCCCACCTGCAACCTTACTGTGCCGGCTTTCACCTCTGCCAGCTTCTATTTATAGGAGTGCGCCACCCCAACCTGCCTCCTCCATGATGTCAGATGGGGCAGATTTGAATAGAAGTGGATTGGGCATCTTATTGGATGCCCCCCTAACTTATGTTTCATTTAGACATGCAAACTAGAGAGTGCTAGTTGCACTATGTATATGGCACAAGATACTAAATGAAACCTGCTGCAAAATGCAATGCTTTTTATGGAACCTAATATGTGTACATGCTTCATGGGATTTCTATATAAGACCTGTGTAAAAGAAAATTCACCAAAATAATGGTTTAAAGAAGTTCACCATCCGAATGCCAGATTTTAAAAAAAAATTTCGCTGATTCGCTGGCAATGTGTGGTGAATGTTGTCTTTATTTTTTACACTGCATAATAAATCTGCCCCTTAGTGTTCCACTGGGCCCTTATACCCCCTGTGCCTGCTTCCTCTATACACACACACAGATTTTTTTGTTATGCAGCTGATCATTCTGACCAAACTATATGATTATTGGTCTGTGGTACGACCCCCCCAACTGAATAAATTGGCTGCTCAGATTGTATGGTGGTGGACAAACATACAAATAGTACTAATAATAATAGTCTGCATGTGTGTACAATATCTGACCATCCAATTAGATGCTTGAGACAGGCTTATAAATATATAAAACATTTATTGTTGTCAAAATACACTTTTTCTTATTATAATGTTCATTTAAAGCAACACATGCTAAAATCTGATCTTATATTTGAGTTGGGCAGAAAAAAAAAAAGAACGACCTGATGCCAGGTGGTGGCCCCATAATAAATAACCGTCCCAGTTTTCCAACATCTTCTCAACCAAGCAACTTAATTTTCATATATAAACCAGATTATTCCATTTGACAAAGGAGAGGGTGGGATTGCAAGAACCGTAATAATTGGATTTTGCGAGACGCATTACAGCTTGTTTGATGTGATTGCTCTTGTCAACCAGAGCAAGCTACATTTATATACATGATTAATGTCTTCCCACTTCTTAAAAGCTGACGTTGTTTTTGATTTTCTGCAAATTGTCCCAGGGCCTCTCTCCTTAAACAAGCAATGGGGCAGCAAATTTCTTTAATTCAGCAAATCTATTTCCTGCATAGTTTGGAGCATTGCTCATATTAACAGGGCTTCTATTGTCATTCCCCCTGTCCGTTATCCAAAGAGGAAAAGAGTGACTAGGAATGTTTCTCTTAAGAACATTTACAACTGCCTGCGAATGGGTCTCCGGGGGATAGCTTCCATTAAGTTCTTTGCAAAGAAATGCCTTTTCCAAGAAAGCTTAGGTTTTGCAATCGGAGCAGCCAGAGATGTTTGTGACACGCTCTACACAAAATAGCCCTGATCTTTCTGGCAGCGAAAGGGTAAATCTGTGCTTTAAACGAAAATATATATCACTGTGTACAAGTCCCCAACAAGGTATTTAGTTGCATGTGCATTTTTACTGTATGTAACAAAATACCTTGAATCACTTAGAAATGGTGTCTCAATTAAATATCACAGTCTACAGCAGTCTCAATTGTCTAGGATCTAAGGTACATATTCTCCTGAATACAACATAAGCTCCATTTAGATTTATTGTGTGTTTAAACTGGAAACATACCTGTTTTTAAGCAGTTTATAACTCCCATTTATTTCTTCCTAAAGTGATACTGGCATGCTTTTGTGTCTTTCACCTGGCACCATGTCTGGCCTTGGAGTCAAAATAGGCCCTGGCATTTCAAGCACACAGGTGCCCAAACAGGACCCCACCAGCCCAATAAATAGGGATCTATGGAATTCTACAGCAGTCCCTCTCACATTTACCAGAACCCACGGTTGCCAGTCCAGGCCTGCCTGGTACATAAAAAATTTACAGCCTACTGGTGTCCTTTGATGGCATTGGTAGTATTTTCCCTTCCCTGTAACCTGAGGGCTCTTAGAGACTAGAGTGCCAGTGAGTACAATATCTTTATCTAGTCATGACATTCTGCGAAAGGCCCAAATGCACAGGACAGCCCTGGGTTAGCTAAGAGAGCTGGGGTTCTGCATTTCAAGGTAACAGTTGGATTAAGGAAGGGGAAGAGGCAGTAGGTAATAATTTCAAGCTGCAGTAGCTTAAGAAGAACTAAGACGAAAAATAGAAAGTGTGTAAAAGATTTGAATTTGCTGGCCGGTGTTACCCTAATAGTGGCTGAGGCACTTGCAAAGAGCAGGATTCTTAGATTCTCAGATGGCCAGTGGACCACTCTGCTCTTGTATTCGAAGAATGCGCTTTTGTTTGTTGCATATAAGACAGCTTTATCTGGAGTGCGGAGGTTTCTGTGACCGAAACATTGAAAATTCAACCATTCTTTTTTACATTTACATGTTTGTTTACTTGTATATATTTATATATATATACATCTTGATAAAGGTCCCGGGTGAGGACCGAAACGTCGATCTAAATAAAATAAGTATCTGTTTTTGATTACATTTTTCTGGTGTGCATCACCATTTTTTACATATTTATATATATATATATATATATAGTTTTTTATTTTATATGGTGCTGAGACGTTTATGCAGCGCTTAAAGGAAAGGCAAAGTCACTTGGGGTGCCAAAATGTTAGGCACCCCCAAGTGATTTTAACCGCTTACCTTGTACCCTGGGCTGGTGCCCCTGTTCGGAGAAAACAGCACCAGCCCGGGGTACCAGTAGCGGAGCGCATCCTCCTTCCTGCTTCGTTTTGCCGGGACCCCGGGACTGGCGCATGTGCAGTAGAGTGAAAAGCCGACTTTTCTGTTAAAGTTCGGCTTTTCACTCTACTGCGCGTGCGCGCGCACAGAATGAGGAAGGAGGAAGCGATCGCAGCTACCCCGGGCTGGTGCTGTTCTCTCCGAACAGGGGCACCAGCCCAGGGTAAAAGGTAGGCGATTTAAGTCACTTGGAGGTGCCTAACATTTTGGCACCCCCAAGTGACTTTGCCTTTCTTTCTCCTTTAAACATCACTGACATCAGTCCCAGTAGAGCTGGTCCCTTTCTCACACAACACACTGAGGAGTCAGTTAAAGGGGACCTGCCACCTTAAGAAATAATTCCAAATTTATTTGTCAAGCAAAATAAACTTTACTTACACTGGATAAATAATATAAACCTTGTTTCCTTCAGTCTTGGAATTACACAGTTGCAGCAAGCAAGAAGGCACCATTTTGTGGGTACTGCTATTAAGGCAAGCTTTGTATAATGCCAAAATCTTGTTTATGTTAGAGAATGGAGGACCAGATGCCCATACTCATGCACTGGCTACACAATTAGATGGTGAGGAGGGAGAGGGAAAGTTAGCGCTGAATTGAACATGAAAGTAATTCCCCACCTAGAGGCCGGAAAGGCAATATATAATTGCCAGCTGGGATTTTTAAATTCCTTTATAATGGGCATGGATGTGTTAATAAAAAAGGGATTTGGGTTTCATGTTTAGTTTTAAAAGGACTTTTATTATACAGCTTCTGGGTGACAGGTCCCCTTTAATGTGCCTTATGTTTTTGGAGAGCACACATACTAGTTGCAGGTAGTTCCCGTCAGAATCCAAGGTTATTTATATCTGACTAACCAAATATATTTATTTCACTTTATTCTGCTTTTCTCGAACCATGGGGAGAATATACAAACTAGAGTTGTTCAAGGCAGTACAAGAGGCTTATGCCATGAAACAAATTAAAGGAGAGAAACTTTGTATTGGGCCATAAGCATCTATTTAGGAAGTACAACAGTTGCACTTCTGTCTAATAAAAATAGGAACATCTAGTTATGGCATGTTATTTTATTTTGATTATCAGTTTGTCAATAACTTCATAGATTTAATTATAAATTTAGGAAGGGAGAAGAATACAAATTAACAACCAACTGCAGAAACATTTCACTAACTGATCCTGGAGAACAGGAAACAAACACGGGAATGGATTACTTCTCCTAACGAATGTGACTGTGCAGTCCTTGTGATTAGATGTTATGCCAAAATGAGGCCCACTATTGTCCATGACTGGGTTCTTTTGTGCACTGGGGTTGGCAGAGCCAATGCAATATATATACTGACCAAAATATCCTAAATCATGTCGTATCACCACGCAAATAAATCCAGATCACTTCATATAGAGTTTCAGCTATGTAATTTATAAGATTTATTCTGTTTCCTTTGTCATTCTTTATTAGTGGAGGTGGTGCAAATGAGCCCTGTATGGTGAAATATGAGTACACATAACAGATATATAAGGAATACACCAGAATGTAGTCACCATGCTTCAAGCTTAACGATCTGACTTCAGAATAATTACACTTTATACTGGACTAAGCATCTAGTGCTCTACAATTTATTATTGCTTTCATGCAGCTATTTCTTTCCCAGTAGTTTGCCCATTTATTTTACAAGAGAATATTTACATAAATGATTGTATATTTGATTTATAAATTGCAACAGGGACTGTATTTGCCCAAGGAACCAACAAACAGTACTCTCAATAATATCAGGCTCCTTCAGAGCTACTTTTACTTTACTAATTTACTTTACTAATTTACTACAAACAGCAAGGGTTCCAGGGGACATATAGAATATGGTGAGAGGAGGAGCTGATAGCAACTGGGAAGGATCAAACAGCTTTATTAAGGTGTTGCACTGTTTGGTAGCACATACTAAATCTGAACAAAGCTTTGTTGTCCCCAAGGCAGAATAGTTGGGTCACCAAATTTAAATTGAGTCTGACTTCAAACATGCAATGCAATGATACCTAAAATGAATGGGTATAAGATAAGATGAATAATTTAGGATGTGTGTGTAGTGATGAGCGAATCTGTCCTGTTCCATTAGCCATAAAATTCGCGAAACGGGCATAAAATTTGCAAAATGGCGAAGAATTTGCGAAACACATTTGTCACGCATTTTTTTTCTCGCCCGCGTCTATTTTTGTCGCCTGTGCTTTTTTTGATGCAACCGCGCCCAATTTGCGCAACGTCGAATTTTCACTGAATTCGCTCACCACTATGTGTGTGCTGTTAAACGACATTAGATAGAGAAGTTGATGTTAACCTGCTCTACTTCCTTTACATTGGTGCTCATGCACTTTTCTTCACCCATTAAATATTTTATTGCTTGAGGCTATGAAATATATACAAAAAATATATTGAAGAACAGAATGTTTTAGTCTCTCTCATTAAGTTATTATCAAAGAAAGATAATGGAGATTGGCGTTTATGACCAGATTTGGCTGATAGTGTCTCCAGTGATATCATGACAGATGCCCCTGTACTGCTGTGCCTTATTCCGACTTGGTTGTCATGGTATTATAACAGAATAGGAACATTTGGTTGATGCCGAAGGTTGTGGCCATCAAGCCAGGGAGAAAGTTGGAAGTTTGGCCATGGCTAGAGGGTAAAGCAAAAGGAAAATAAATGTACATTCAACTCTTAATACTTCCATTAGCCAAATCCATTGGGAAAATAAACATTGAAAGTAGAGTGACCCTTTAAATCAGGAGGAGTTAGGCAAGGGGTTAAGTGCTTTGCCTCCGATACTGGATCTTAAACTAGATGTTTATCTTAACGTTAGCTCCTTTTGACCCTGGACAAGTCATCTAATCTTTAAATCCCAATAAACTGTATTATAGAGTGACCATAGCCAGTTGCTTTGACTGTTGTATAGAGGTTGAAACCCACTGGGAAAAATCAGTATAATAATTATTTCTCCGATTTATCATTCTTAACTTACCTCCGTTTATTCTTTAATGATAGGTTGGCATAATTTTGTATTGTGTAGAAATGGTGTCATATTTGCATTATTGTTTATGGAATGATGGCAAGATGAACTATTTGTATTCTGGATGCTAGCACTTTTATGTGCTGACCTACTCTCCAAAATATCTTCCCATTGTCTGGAAAGTGTTGCTGTGAAGTTTCATGCAGCTACATCCACAAAAGAATGTCCCAAATGAAACTTAATACTGCTTGTGGCCTAGGTTGCACAAAGGGGCTCATTTAACTTAGTTCATTAGTCTCAGTGGTTGCCACAACTGGGAGATTGCTGGACACCTCCATGTATTCTAAATCTAAGTCATTAGCTAGACTCCTTTTATGCAACATTATAGCTATGGTCTTTACTGGAATACAGTGGCACGCTGATTAACCTACCCTTTTTTTTTTTAATATATTTTTTTACTCTCCTTTAATATGTAATTGCCTTTTTTGCAAGTGTCAGTCTCATCAACTTGCTCTTACACTTGCAGCTTGGATAGGTGATGCTAGTAGTTTCAAAATATTCGTTATAGTTACCTGTACCAATCCGGTCACAAGTATGTTGTTTTGGCATATCATTCATTTTGTTATGTGCCTTTAAAAGGGGGCATATAGTATTGTAAAACAATATTTGACCATTCATTATGTACCTGTAAAATAAAGTATAACGTATTGTAAAATATAAGGATATTATAAGTCACTGAGGAGTTTCATGACAATACAAAGGTACTAAGCCAAACAGAGTACTTTATTAATTATAATACACATTTCAGTGAGTCACGTGACACAGTGGCATCATTAAGCACCAATTATAACTGATGATATAACTGAGTACTATTTATAACGATATAATTTGCAAGATATTTATAGCTCTTGTGTATTATGTAGTGTTTAATGTACACTTTACTGTAGTTTATAAAGATATTATAAGTCACCATGGAGTTACATTACCATATAAAAGCACAAGGCCACAGTCTAAGTGCTATTATACAGGTTATGTAACTCCAAGGTAATGCTTGGAGACTAATATCTTTATAAACTACAGTAGGGGGTACATTAGCCATTATAATATACAGCGGGGAGGGGTGTCTTGTTCGGGATCTTCAATCTTCAATCTTGCGTACTGGTGGGGCGGCAGGGCCCGGGTGGCAGTGTGATCTAATTTACATAATTATTTTCCTACTTGTGTTCCCCTTCACTTCATGTGTCTGCATGCTATGTCTTAGTACTGCCCTGTCTCAGTTTGCTTACCGTCTTCTCTCTGATTTTTTAACTTCCCTGTCTCCATTATCTTTCCCTGCCCTGTTTCTTTCCCACCCAATCTGACTTTTTTCCACTTATCTCCATCTTCTTCCTCTGACCTTCCTCTGTAAGCTTGCCCTCAGCATTCGGTCTCTCCCCTTTCCCATGTTCCTACAGTATTTTGTGTCCGTTTTCTTCCCTATTCCTGTCCTCTCTGTCTCTGTTTGCATGATCTACTATGAGTGTCACTCCCTTTCCAGTTCCTTTTAGTTCTGCAGGCAGGGTGCAGCGCTTGCTGCCATGGCTTGTGGAAGGTCCAGCAGGGATGGCAACTTTTTAAAGATCCGAGTGGGGCTAGAGGCAGGGCTAGTTTGGGTGTTCAGCGGAGGGCAGCTGGCAACATGATTTTGGTGGCAGAGGCACAGATAGTGGGTTGCAATGTAATGAGAGACTCTTTGATAAAAATGTGTTTTTAGTTATAATCTGCGCTTTCTGACATAGAAACACACTGTTTATTATGATATCATTTAATAATTAATGCATAGTAATATCATCAGTTGTAATTGGTACATAGTGATGTCATTTGCGTCACAGGACTGAAACTTTCCAACAGGGGGTACATTATTTCCTATATAATTTATACGTTATTATGCTTTTGTAAACTTATTCTTAGGACCTAATGGGCAACATGTTGTGTCGTTGATGGATTTTTTCTTAACCTTGAAAATTATACTTGTGCTTTCTTTATTCTATATTCAAGCTTCAGCAAGAGCTTCTAGCAATGAAGCATCAACAAGAGCTCCTGGAGAGAGAGAAGGAGCATAAAATGGAGCAGCAGAGGAAAGAACAGGAAGCAGAAAGGCATCGTCGGGAGCAGCAGTTATGTCACCCTCGAAGCAAAGACAGAGTTAAAGAAAGTAAGGAATCCACACTCCCTTGCTGGGTTAGAATCCGAGTGTGTCTGTTCCACACTGGCTTGTCTATAGTAATGAAGAGATAAAAACATGCATTTTCTCTATATTAGAAATGGAAATTGTAAACTATGCAAGTGAAATCAGGCTTTTTATAAGAGGGACTGAGGATTGTTCAAAAACAATGCAAGAATAAACCCATGACAAAATTCCTATACTCATGTACTTATTGTCAGTAATGAAGTCCTGCTTCCTAGTGCCCAGTGGGTAGGTCTTGAACCAGTAGATCACAACCATAGAGAAGTATTTACATACATATTCTTTATATTCCACTAATAATCTTATTACTATCCTTAATTTTAAAATACATCGACACCTTACAAAACATTGAGGCAGTAGATGTTGTGTGGTTTTGCTACATAGACCCCACACCATTAAGTATATCTTAAAGTCCTTAAACCCCCAATCAGCAGTGTCTGTTGCCAGCAAGTGTTCCAAATTGACTTATTCCGGTATTATTTGGTCTTTTCTATAGAATATATAGAAGCTGTCTTTTAGCCTTTAAAGGCTGAGAACGGGGGACAGATTTGTCATATTATTTGTTGATTTGTTTGCATTTAAATAATTTAATAATATATTGAGTTTGCTTTGTCATTGTTATTTACATTTACCGGAATTACATGGTTTATTTTCCCAACATAAAAACAGCAAATGAAGAAGTTAGCTGCAAGAATACTTGGAAATCTGGCTGTGTGCCGTTACTCAATAGTCTGTAATATGCCCAACTGATTGCAAAGTCTTTTGCAATTGCACAATAAACTTCTAAAATAGTGTTTGGTTTTCCATTTTTCTTTCCTTGTAGGCTAATTACTGTTTGCATTTGTAATCAGTATTCATTACAAACTTGTCACACAAGACTATGCTTTTTTTTCAGGAAGAGAACCAAATTGTGAATGTCTGGTTGACCTTTCTTCCACCTATCACCTTACTTAAGAAGATCATACGTTTATGTTTTAAAATAGGAGATTGCCAAGCAGTGTTTTGAAATATAATATATTCTCTCATCTGGAATAGGCAGTTCCCTGCTAGTCTCTCGGGGACAAAAAGATGAAGTAAACACATTGGGGGAGTATAACCAGTGGAAAGTCTGGTCCGGTTCCAGTAACCAATAGCAACCAGTCAGAAGGTAACCTTTGCTGGTTAGAAAAGCAAACTCTGACTGGTTGCACTGTGTTACTACACCTGAAGCAAACCTTAGTAGGTAAAACAGTCTTTGGAATAAATTCTGCTACTTTTTAGGCCAATGGCACATGGGACAGGTGTTCGATCCGCCATGCCAAAATGCTGAAAATCACCCCCAGCCACCTTCCACAAAAGAAAATGTGAAAGCTCTAGCAGTAATGCTTTTCACTCTGAAAACCCTTACCAGGGTCAATAATTGCATGCCCTGTAGCCCACTATAACTATTCAGATATTAAGCTCCATACATACAGAATTATGGATGTTATATTTTAAGCTATGTATTAAAAATACTCTACATTACAGACAGCTACCAAAATACCGTGTCTGCCTTGGCTATAAGGCCAATGACGCGCATAGTGCTTTGTCGCTAGCAGTAGAAATGCTTTCCTGTGGGTGATAAAGTGCCATAATATTGTACCCCTAAGTGTATCATTATCTCAGTGCTTTTTCTTATATGATGCAAAGTGGGGATGCACTGAATCCACAATTTTAGGATCCAGCCTAACCCCGAATCCTTTGTAAAAGATATGCAAGGATGTTTATTGCATTTTTAAGTGCAGTGAATGACTTGCAGGTAAGGGGGTTCAGTGAAGTGCCCACATGCTCCTCACATGGGGAAGCCACCACCATGCCATTTACAGTCACATACTAATCTTTGCTCCCTATTCTGAAACTGCAGTGGCACACACAGAAGAGCTGAGGCAAGGTGCTTTCTACTTTTTTTTGCACTTTTCTTACCTTTCAGAAGTGAGACATTTTATCTCCTATAAACATTGCAGCATATTTGCACTTCATTTTCCCAGTCGAAAAGATTAGCCAATGAATATTCTTTGTGGTCTTGCATTATCATGATGTAAGCTTTCACACATTTAACACTGCCATAAATTTTCCTGCCAACCTTCAATTCATATTAATGATAGTAATGATTTGAATGAAACCCATATTTAGATTAACTCCTGAAATTAAACTCCGCAAATAACACTTCGATAATATTTAGTCCTTCTAGTTTTAGGTAGAGCCACTCACGGACATTTGCAGGCTCATTAAGTCATTGCTTCTCTTGGATTCAGAGTTTTACTATCCAAGGAATGAAGCTATAAAGTTACTGAGTGCTAGGAAGCTTGTAGCTCGGATAGAAATTAAGTCACCATGATCCTGACCAGCAGAGATCCCTCCCTCTGCAAAAAGTACACATAGTCCTTTCTTTACTGATCAGCTCTAATCCAAGGAGTGGGACCCATTTAGATAAAACCATATCCAAAACATACAGGCAGCTTAATTGGCTTCTGATAAAATGGGCAATAGCGTGCGTAAATGTGACCTTCGATAGTAAGCTCTACTGGGGCAGGGATTGGTGTGAAAAATTTATAATCTCTGTATTAAACAAAATATGTATTTACTAAGCTATAATACATTTACATTGTTAGCTTCAAATGGCTTTTCACAGAACCACAGAAAGGTATTTATTAAGAAGGTGCTCCACTCACTATGTATGAACTAAATATGAACCTGTACTGTATTCATTGTTTGAATTATAGCACATCTACAGCTCACCCTTTGTGTAAGACTCAATCCCCACAGGTGCACTGAAGCAGCTCTTCCCTGGTACACTTGGCTGCATGCCCACCCCAAACCCCAGGCTTCTGAATGTGTAGGTTTGATAGGATACATTAGAAACAGGACACAAACTCATTTTGTAAGGGAGGAAAGTGAACCTTGTGCACCAAACAGTTTTAGAATATGTACCCACCCAGAGAGTCAGAGATTGGGTAGGGCAGAAAATTATATGCAAGAAAAAATAAAATAATAATATGTGACAGGCAACAGAACTCCAACAAGAAATTAAATAAGTTGTTTTTTTTTTTTTTAACCCTTCTAGAGATATTGGCCTTTGTGTGGTCACTTTGTGCCTAGGGAACACATAGCTTCCTATCATGCTTGCTCACTAGAGGGAGACAAATGCAAACAGTTAACATGGTACCTCTCTTGTTGTGCATAGCCTGTACAAGTGGGAATGAATTGTGCTTCTGAAGCCATCATTTTATAAAAGGAATATTCCTGTGTTCTTAGGGAAAAATGTAGATTTTTTGGGAATATTGTTTTCTTTGTACAAGTAGAAAAACAGACATATGCCTGCTGCATATATGGTCAGCTGGCAGCACAGCTTTGCCACATCTTCTGCGCAAGGAAGCAAAATATGTATTCTGAACCATCAGTTTCTTTATGAGATTCCCTTTAATTACAAGTGTCATTTTTGACTTTCTTAGGGCCAGAGGTTAAAGGGGGAATGATCTGTTTGCAGAGATGGGGATGTTCATTTCTCATAAATAGTGCAGCATGAGAACACAGTTCTTTGTGTGCACATTACATCCTCTGTATCTTTAAATGAATGCAATTGAAGCTGGCAAACTGTTTGAACACAAGTCAATCTTTTTGCCACTAGATGGTGATACCCTATCTGTCTGCAAAAAACATGCTCCCGCTAGTGTTATGTATAAATACAAATATGCAAAAGGGAATATCTGCTTTTACTTTCTGTTCAAGTTATAGGACAAAGTGTAAGTGTGTACTTAGATTTACAGAAAATACCTTGCAACGTGTTTGTGTTGTTGCAGTAGAGTCCAAATAAATGTTGCAGTTTCAATAAACTTCTTTTATTAAAACTGAGATGATATATATTTTCTTTTGTTCATTTGCCGAGTTTCTGCATTTGCCCTTTTATTACTATATGCTTTGAGTCAATTGCCTACTTGCAGCAGGTTTTTCGTTTAACAGTAAATACTCGCTGAATTCTAATTGACCTTAAGGGAGTATCTCTAATCCATTTTCCAAGAGTACGTGCAACGCATGCTGTTCTTCAAGGTCACAATATTAATATGAAATGCTGGCAGTAAGTAATTTCCCAACTACCCTATGGGTAAACAAATTGTGTCAGAAACTAAATTAATCTGTCATTTTTAGAAAATGTTCCCCCGAGCTGAGTTTTACTTTATTTAACCATTTAGCTAGAAAGAAGCAAAATGAAGTCTCATTTTGTAAATTAATTTTAACTCTATCAATGGCCAACAGACAATACAGCGGTGGATCTCTGGTTTAGGTATAATGAGGTGTTTCTTACCAGGCATCCACTGAACAGTTTATCTCCAGGCTTCTGACAACAGCAGAACGGATGCTGGATATTGTAGTTTAACAACAGCTTAAAGGCAATTGGTTGGGTAACCCAAGTAAACTTACTAAATTAAAAATCAAGAGGGAAGATGCCCTTTAAACTAGCATCTAAGGGGGCAGATGTCCTTTGAAGAAACCTTTCACAGCACTTTCTAACTTTATAAGGCCTGCCGCAAATGTTTACTTTTAGCTTCTAAGATACATTATTCCATTGGATTTCAGGGGCAGTGGCCAGTACAGAAGTGAAACAGAAGCTCCAAGAGTTCATCTTAAGTAAGTCGGCAACTAAAGAATCTTTGACAAACGGAGCCAGTCATTCCATGGGACGCCACCCCAAGCTTTGGTACACGTAGGTGTTCATTTGTTGGTCTCAAACTCTGCAAATATATGGGAAAGGCATGTTAGGACATCACTAGGAAAATGTATCTATTTAGCTTTTGTGTTTGTTTAGTTGGCTATATCCTATCATAGGCTGTTATGATAAACATAGAAGAGCCAGTGTTTTGTGGTGGGCCCAGAGAAATGAAGCGGGGCATTAGGGTCTTGACTGAAGTGAGTTCTTGGGGGAACCAAGAATATTTTTGGCCAAGTACATCACTAGTACTGTTTATAATTGCTGGTCACCAGTCTTAATAATGAAGCAAAGCAATCTGTTAAAATGCAGTGTTGATAATATAGTTTATTAAGAATGTATTTTTAATTTTTTTTGTAATTGTAAATGAAGTTTTCCAAAGCGAATGTTCCACCTTAAACCAAAATAATTTAACATTTTCTGGGCACAGGGGTCATGTTTCTTAGAAAGGCTTTGAGGTAACTTTAAAATCATTCTGGCATGCAAAGTACCACTAAGTATTTTAGGGTTATTTATTTTCTCCATCTTTATGTGCTGATTATTTCTATATTTTGCTTGTGATGATAGGGCAGCGCATCATACATCACTGGATCAAAGTTCACCTCCGCCTAGTGGGACATCCCCAACATATAAATGTCCTCTGCCAGGAAATCAGGATGACTTCCCTTTAAGGAAAACTGGTAATGTATTTCCACCTTTATTGTGAGTTAAAGTACCAAGAATGGACAATATGTTGGCCGGGGGATGTATATTTTCAATAATGGCTGTGTTAGGAGGGATGCAATGAAACATGGTTGCATACATTGTGTTTAAAAAATATTTGAAAAAGGCATGTTCAGCTTGGGACCAACATTCCCCATACACACTTCTGCCGTTAGTACGATGCACTTCAACATCCGGTGGAGGTCCACAGCTATGATATCCATGTATGAATGCTAGCACCATAAAATACAAATTCCATAATGTTGTCATTTTCTAGGTAGGGACCACTCAGTTTGGGGGCCCACAGCCTGCTAAAGATTGTGCATGTAATGCTGCCTATATTAACGAATTACATGTACAGTATAGTGAGAAATACAAATCAACTTGAATCAATGGAATTAGTACTAATATATCACACGACAACAACATATATATTAATGCAAATGATCATGAGACTTAACTATCTGCTTATTTCGTGTTATAATCTGCTGAGGTAGGATGAGGGTCCTAATGCCTAATGAGATATGTAGAATAGGTTCATCGATGAATAGGTAAAAAGGATATTATTTTGTCGTAGAATAAAATCAGCATTGGCATCTGTAGAGGAATTTTAGATTGCATGGATGATAGAATACTTGCAAGGTTGTTTATATGAAAATATGTTCCCCAGGGCCCCACCATGATGCCTGGTGGGCTTTTCTGCTGTTTTTATCCCATGGCTGCATATTCATGTATTAATGGGATGGCAGGTAGCAAGCCTTGCTTTTAAAATAAAAGGATTTCTTTCTTTTAGGATCTTATTATAAACAAAATACAAGGGCATATGTTAATATGCCTAACTAGAATTCCTTCTACTAATGTATATCCATATTTCATGGTTGGTTTCATGGTCATGGCCTAAATTATAAATGCACTCATTTTAGAATCACTATAGGAGCTGTTGTTTTTGCAGTCTCTAGCCAAAGCCTCCCTAGATGCAAGCAGCTTGGTAACTCCTGCATTATGCATGGATGCACAAATATATACAATTAGCTACATGCTCGTAGGTCGCTAAATAATCTAGGCAAAGTAATGGAAACTAAACTCTACAAACCTTTAAGGTCGATGGATGTTTTAAGCACCTTTGCGTTAAATAATCAGGATTCTTTATATCCTTTGACATCTCATACAGTGACCTTCTATGGTAGTTTTTAAGGAACATGAAAAAAACAGAACAGCAAAAAAAAAATAAGTGTAAAAGTGTATTTTGTGGTGGATGTAAAATTTACAGAAAGCCTCCCCTTTGTGGGATCCTTCTCAGGAATAGATTTTTAGAAATAGATGCATTCAGAATCAAAACAGCTAGAAGTGACGTTCAGTAGAAGTGACATTTGAAACATATACATGTCCCAGCTGAAAACCTTATCAGAATATAAGACTTGGGAATTTGCCCTTTATGCTTAGCCTGTGTCCCTTTATATTATCTAGAAATTGTTTGATGTTTTAAACTGATGAAAAGCAATTGGCTCAGCTAATACATTTTGAAGGTGTATATATTGAGTGGATAAGGTTCTTTCCCCCATATGTAATAAAAGGCACTAAGTTTACCCAGGAGCAGAAAGCCATAGCAACCAATTGCATGTTTGTTTTTAAATTGGTGACCTGTAAATGCTACCTGCTATATGGTTGCTGTGGGTTACTGTTTCTGAGCAAACATAGTGCCTTTTATTACATAACCCTATTTATGTTGATTAAATAACTATAAGTATTTTGGTGGGGCAGTTATTTCCATTCCAGAGGCCAGGTTGCTTGTGTAGCCAACATTCTACTCGTCGTTTGTTTGGTGGTGCTTGTTACATCCGTTGTACAGGTATGGGATCCGTTATCCGGAAACCCGTTATGCAGAAAGTTCTAGAAAACCTCAGGTCCCTAGCATTCTAGATAATGGGTCCCATGCCTCTTATTTCCTATAAGTAACATTATATTAATTAATCTTAATAGGGTCTTTGCAATTCACCATAGGCTTTTGTAAAGCACCCTACTGTAAAAAAGGCATGGGATGGGTGTCTGGACATTTTAACAAGCTAATACATCACTTAGGATGTGTGCTTTGTAATACAGGCGCCTGGAGCCATTTTGGAAACAATGTGGCTCATTAAAGTATAGTTTCTATACAGTTCTGATGCATGAGGTATATAGCATTAAAGGGATGTCATTCCAATAAGGGGTGGCTTTTACTGCAATGTACTCACCTTTTATGAAACAAGGAGCTACATTAAAAGCCTTTACATTTTTTAACTTAAGTCCAGTTTTTAAATGGTGACTACCATCAGTAGGTTGGGAGCAAAGTTTTATCACAATATATAATCATAGGTTTATGACTGTAAAGGGTTATGTTTACAAATGCATCCATTATAGGTCAATTAGTGCAAAAGATATATAGCATTTCATTAATTACTCTGACAGTTTAACAACTTGCAGAAATACCCTGTTTATCTATTAAATCACAATAAGCACAATAGAAGTAACTCTTGCCTTTGGCTACGTAAGCCTTATGTTTGCATGCTGGTTAACCAGGAAGAGAAACCGGAACCTGGACACGAGTCAAATGACCCTGTGTTTCTAAAAAATGCCACAGGGCTATCCAGGGGGTAACAGGGACAATGTGGAGCCTGTGTTGCTCCTTTGGGGAAGGACAGACAAAGATGTCCCAATACCCTTTACATGATGGACAGGCAGGAATTGGTAACCTTTGGCATTAAGATTGAGCCGTTTTCCTTTGCCTTTGGGCATTGTATTTATAATTTGCACCGAAGTGTCTCTTTCCAATAGTATTTAATCTGTCCAATTTTTTGTATTTGCATTCCAGCTAAACAAAGTGAAAGTGTATGTAGATGTGTGTGTACATTTATTGAGCTTCTCTATATATTAATCAATGCAGTTACCCTTAATGGAATGCATTTATTTTTTAATATTTAGTAAAATGTCTAAGGTGCATCCTAGCTAAATCTTATGGGTTTCCCATTTCTGGGGAAGGTGCTTTGTTCCATTATAAACATAATCTGCAGCACAAGGAAGAGCCATGACTGGGGCCAGGAAGCAGTCAGGCAGCACATTTGGTTACTGTGGAAGTGGGTATGGTTTCTAGGGGGGAGTGATGTTAGGAGAATATGTTCACTGTAGGCCAGTGGTAGTCCCTTTGGTAGGAAGCAAAGGTTTTTGGTGATGTTTTCCCAAGGATAGATTTTGCAGAGATTGGTGGATTTGGGAAGATTGGTGGGTTTGGGTTGCCAGTATAAGTTAATGTTATTACACAGCAATTATAGAAATAGATTTATTAGGAAGGCATTAGCTTGGCATGTGGCATATTTTAACTTTGTGGACCACTCAAGGTGAGCTGCAGGGGTAAAAACACAAACCCAAAACTGGATGCTGGATTTAATGCATCCCTACTAACTTGACTTTTTTTAAAATCAAGTTAACAAACATTATTGGGGTTGAGGGTTGGAGTGTATTCATTTATCGCATAGGGACTCAGATGTGATGTCTGAATTGAGAAGATCTTTCTGTGAAATTAAATATTGGTGATGTGTAGAAGATCATGGGTAACAGTAACTACATTTGTCTTTCAAGCTCATCTGTCACCCAAAAGAGGTTAAAATTAGAGATTAGGGCACTTTTGCCTTGCATGTGTGGGACCAATTTTTAATGTACAGTAATTTAATTGTGCAAGAATTCTCCATTGTAGGGGTCCTCAGTTGTATATATGATGTGCTTTCTTTGAGAAGATCAGTGGGAGATGACATTGCATGGCGCCTATTATTGGATTTCTGATAGATGCCTTTAATGAAACAAAGAAAGCCATTTATTATTAATTTGTAGATAGAGATATGTAATGCAACTCCAGGGTAAGGTCATTATCCCTTAGAAAGTAATGAAATATAAGAATAACTAGTACAATATTACACTTCATTTACACTGACTAATAACATCAACGTTTTAGTCCTAATATAGAAATACAACACATATATATCATAAAAGACACATTTTAAATATAAACTTTGCTTTTTAATACCATGGTCTATAACCATGCTATGTCAAGAGGCTACTGTAGCTATTTCAGCCTTGGGCTAAAAAAGAAATACAAAAGGACAACAAGCTACTAATCCTTTTAAAATTGCTTCATTTTACAATGGACATCCCAGTGTGTGATTGCCTGTAAGGCGACTGGAATACTCTTATTTGTATTGCCTGCAGGCAGACAAACGAGCAAAGCATCAGGGCAGGAAAATTAATGAAGGGAATGGAGTCTATTCACCTTTTATTAAGGCCATAGTGGTTACTGGGGAACCTCACTATCTCAGCAGGCCGGCAGAATCTATCACAATCAGCAACAATTCTGATGTTTTTGAAAAAGTAGCTCCAAACTGATTCACTGTATGACTAAGGGTAATTGTGTTGTATGGTATGGTCACAGCAAATACATAGATAAATATAAATAAAATTTTAGATTTTAAATATATTATCTCCTTGTAACAATAATGTCCCCATCCTAGGGCTGCCAAGAACTACCTTTGATAAGGAACATATAAATATAGAAAAGACACAATAGCTTTTCAGGTTCATCTTCTGCTTCAAATAAGCTTTGATTTCAACTTTAGTTAGTTACCAAGTTTACTATAGAATGATGGTATGACCCAATGGTTTTCAGACATTTTAGGGCTCATTTATGTCTGCATATGCCAAAAGCCAAGACTTCTGTAGAGATATTTGGTTAAAAACACATTTTTTATTTGATTCAACGTGCCTTGACTTTTACAACTTTTTGCATGCCACTTTGCTTTTCTTACTTAAAGCAGCAGTTCTGTCATGTTTATGGCTGAGGGATTGAGGGCCACTGAAATATAAAATCCAATGTTTACACCTCTACTGCATTTTGCCTCCTTAATACGATTTGTTGGCAGTTTAATTGATATAATGAAAGCCAGGCACAGGAAATAATTCCACAGAAGTTTTAAAACATGTCTATGAAAGAGGTTTATATTCATAACAGAGAACTATCCAGAAATGATAAAAAAAGTTCTTGAAAATTATATAGAAACACTATAAGGTGAACATATAATAAGGTATACGATCTCTTGCCCAGAAACCTCCATATTAGACCATCTCCTATAAAGACTATTTTAAGCAAATCATGATACATTTTTAGAAATTATTTTCTATTATTTATATAGTGCCAATATCTCCTATAGCACCTTTACAGAGAAAAAAACAACAACACAAGACACAAGAGTTAAAATGTCATCAGAATAGATACAGAGTTAGTATTGCATATTGTTAAGAGACAGTAAGGTGGGGACCTGCCCACAACAGCTTACACTCTAAATTTCTCTGTAATAATAAAACAGTGGCTTGTACTTGATGGTAACTAGGCTGAATGAATCCATATTAGCGGCAAAACAACTCCTATTGAGTTTATTTAATAGCTATTTTTTTAGTAGAAAGCATAGTGCACCCTGCCTTCCTCCCATGGCAAATTGCTGCAGGTCTCTGTGCTTCATTTTTCACCAATAGCAACCAATCAGCAGGTAGCATTTACATGTCACATGTTTAAAAGACAGATTTTCTTTGAAATATTTTAGTTTCATATCCCCTATTAGCCATGGTGCATGCGTAACAATGTTCCTAAACTCTTTTTCCAAACCTTAATGATTGATTATATGTCATCCCACAGTATTTAGGGGAAATATGTTCTGTCCTCAGTTGCACATACATTAGCTCTTACGTCATACGTGCTTATTTTTGTGTATATGGCACAGTGTGAGTTATTAGAATCTGGAATGTCTATATATCATTCCTGTCTTATTTTCTATCCATAAATTACCTGTTTTCAGCAGGCTCCTTGCACATCAGTAAAATGATTAAGATGATAGATTATTTGATATTAGTGGTTGTGACATATTTATGGTGAACTATATTAAGCTGGGTATTTATGACAGCTGAGGGCATGGATAGTTTGGATAATTGGAAAGGCTCCTGTTTTAGCTCTGAAAATATCTATTTGTTGTTTTTGCCGTACACAAAATGTGGTAATTGGTAGTAAGTGGATAATCTCAAGAAACAAGGCAGTGAGGTCACATTGTGGTGCTAATGCCTGGGGGGAATAAGTGAATTACAATGACCAACTCCCTTACCAAAGAAAAAGAAAGGCCAAGGAAAACTTTGCAAACATATATAGGATTGTTGTTGTGTTACTTTGTGTTCCTATAAACACAGGAAAAGTATAACTTTTCTGTATATCTGTATGTCATACTGGTTTGAGTTATCTTGCCCTATTCATCAGTATGTTTGTAATTTTTGTACATTTTGGTACATTGTGATATGTCATATAAATATACATGACAAAAGTAGACACAAGTACTCTAATTCTCTAAACTTCATCCAAAAATTCTAGTGAAATAGTGACCCAGTAGCAGAAACCAATAGCAACCGATCAGCAGGTAGCATTTACTGGTCACCTGTTTAAAAGCAAACATCTAATTGGTTATCATGGGGTACTGCTCCTGGGTAAACTTTTATTACTTTGGGGGAAATAGTTCTAAAAGTGCCACTCATATATAAAAGAGGGAATGTTTTGTGAACACAAAAATGAATGCCTCATACCATTAAAATACTTTCCTATACACAGGCGCGCACACACTGTTACACACCCAGAAATATGAGATTATACAGGTTACATTTAGGTAACCAGAATTGGTAGCTTTAAAACAAAATATCATTGTCAGCAAAATATCACATTTTCTTTGGAAAAACACGGCGCTCCCCAAAACTCCCTCACAACAGATTTCCATGAAAATAATTTCTAAACTGCAATTCTAGTTGACGGTTTTAGATGCCAAATGTTATTTTCTGTCCAAGGCAAAATATCTGAGCTGTTCATGAAAAATTGCACAAACTTTCTACTTTGCTGTTGGTGTTCTCCTGGGAGAGTCTAATAAATGAGAGTGATACCTCCCTGTTGGGTTTAGCTGTTAGAAATGCAAAGCATGCTGAAATTGTACATAATTCTCTTCCAAAGGAGAGGAAATAGCATTTCAATGGTTTTCCTCTGTGCCTCATTGAGTTATGAAGGTGCACAATTATTCCTGTTAAATGACTCTACCAGATGGAACATTGCATTGTATATTTAGCTAATTAACTTGTAGGGGACTGGAATAATATTCCTCGACATAACAGCCGTATCTGAATGCAACGTGCATGATTAGCAGCATTCTGGATATGCCTTACACTTTTTGATTGAACAGGTGTTTGTCATAATTTGATTAATATGATAAATCAACCACCCCCCGCCCCCGACATCTCACAGCTCTCTAGGGCCCAGAATTCAATTTTCAGTCACATATTTACACTCTAATAACCGATAGGGGATACATGTATATGTCATCCTTCAACACAATCCACACTTCTTCTGTTCAGTATACAGTGCTGTTTAATATTATAAACTTTCCGAACTTCCAGCAGGGATGTCTCTTCCTGTGGTACATATAGACTCACTGGGATTGCTGAGAAGCACATTTTTTTATTTGAGGGTAATTTTTCAGAATTAGAGCAAAGTAACATTGCCTTTAGAGTAAGTGCTCAGCTCTTAATGAAGTGTTTTAGGAAATAATTCAACATGTTTTTTTTTAAATGAATCAGAGTGCAGTAGTTATATAAACCATTAGTTACAGTAGATTGTATGCATGTTTTCATTAATTCAGAGAAAGTTATAATTTTTTTCATTACATTAAAAAAATGACAGTAGGAGAGAGAATAGATAAGTTGTATAATGTATTTATGAGAACAATTTTAATTCTGTTATGATGTCACATGAATTTATATTTAAAGGTCAAATTATGTTGAAATAATGAGGTCATAAAAATTCTATGGAAGTGGTGGAAGTTTTAAGAGGATTTGCTTCATATCATTTTGTGTAGGACTACATGATCCTGCAGCATAGAAACTTGATTTATTAATGATCAAGCATGAGGATGGGGCTGCATTTTCACTTCCTATGTAAACCCCCAACATCTACAATGGGGATATATATGAATACTTTCTTTAAAAGGTTTCTAATATGTTCCATGAAACCTACACTGGCCCCTCTGCATGTTTATTACCTTTCAAACAAAACATTTCCATTTGGTATGGCTGCCTATGGCGTAATGCTTGCTTTGTCTTACTAAATGCTCTGTGAGTCCAGTGGAGGTAGGGAAGGCAGAATCACAGGGATCCACGTGCACTTCTTGCCGGCCTCCAGAAAGCATTTTTGGCACCAGGCATTTCTGAATTATTCCCATCAATTTCAGTGAGTTACGCCAGGTTAGTTATATAAAACAAAGGCCATTTTAGAAGTGGTGTAATTGGCTCTTTGTAATGAATTCTTTTTGTGGCTGCTTTCCATGGCATTCATTTGCAAATTAGGACAACAACCCAACTTTGTCCTACATTATTCTTGTACTTATAATAAAGTGTGGAGCTATTTAAGAAGTTGAATGAACAAGAAAACTTCATTTATTCTTTTACAGCTATCTACAGGAAATTCTACAGGAAATTGTCCAACATATGTTGGCTCTTGTTAAAGGATAAGCAGAATCAACACTAAAACTTAAAGTTTGTGTTCTTAAACTATAAAATTAGGCAATAGACACCTAGATTACTTGGAAAAATAAATCATCATATGTAATTGTCTAATAAAGTGGGAAACATCTGGGGATCCTATTGTGGCGCATTCACAACAGCTGTGCTCTAATCACCATTGGCTCATGTACATAGTGGCTATAAAATGATATATCTCTATGGGCTCTGATCTATGGAGTCATGCTTGTTGTGAGGATTACAGTAAAAAGGAAGAGAAAGTGAAAGATAGCATTTAGTTTAGGGGGTGATAAGTGAGTCTTCTGCATCAGTAGCCTCTTAAAGTTTTAGGGTGAAGGCACACAGAGCTAGTAGTAGCAGCTACTTGTCGTGACTACTAAAATAGACAATTCTGATCTTTACTCTATGTGTGTTTTAGCAGAGGCAGTTCTTAGTATTGTTTATGTGACAAGTAGCTGCTACTAAGTAGCTCCATGTGTCTTTACCCTTAAGATCGCTGTTTATATTTTAAAATGTATTATACAGGATATATGTATCAGAGCAGCTTTTCCCTTTGGTATTTTCCATATACCCAGAGCGATTTGTAAGCATGGTTTCTTTATTTTGCACTTTAAATGTTGTATTTAGCATAGCATAAACATAGTCATCAGAATAAAAAGAGGTTATCTGTACAATATAGTGTAAGGTCTTGGGAAATAAATCTTTACTTAAAGGTATTTTCACTTTTTATTTGTGCATGGGGAAATCCTTTCTGTGGAGCAAATCTTTTAAAACTCATGTTATTTCCATGTAAGAAAATCATGGCAAAAATCACAATCTTAAATTGTTTTTCATTTTTGAGATTTATCAATTGAAAAAATTATGGAAATTCAAATTTGAAAGATAAAAGTTGCCAAGCTTCTATAGATGTCAATGGAAGGTGCATTTTCAAGCAATTTGATGAGGTTTTTACAAATTTCTACAGTCAAGTTTTTTCTCAGTGTAATCAAGTTTTTTTGAAATCACATTTTAAAAAATCCGAATGCAAAAATATATTATTTCAGCCAACCACAAACAGATCTAACTTGCTTTATGGAATTCAGGTTTAGGAACAGGACCAGTTACATATGAAAGTCTCCTTAACATTTACTAACATGCTGCTTGGTATTGCATATGGCTGGTCTAAGAGTGAGAGTGAAAGACATCATCTTAGTTGAGGCAGAATAAACAGAAGCATTGAACTTTTAAACTATATAAATATATGAAATCTGAACCTTGAACATGACAGAAAATAACACAAAAATATTAAAGTACACAGTCAATTTCAGTTTTGTACAGGAACATGTCAGCGTTAGTTTGGAGCCTTCCTGACAGCATTTTAACGTTTTAAAAGTAATCTCTGTTGGGGCCCCAAGCTAGACATCACTGCTGCAGCAGCTATGGTGGAACATGTGTAGGAAACTGCTATCCGAAAAGTTTTTAAAGTAATACAGGCATGTCCATCTAAAAACCTGGTTTACATAACAGAAACTATGACATAAAAATTACCGTACATTACCATAGAAAGCAAGTATAGCATGAACAGTCTGTGGGATGATTCCCATACATTAAAGGGGTATATTTATTATGCTGTGTAAAAAGTGGGGTAAAACATTACCAGTGATGTTGCTCATAGCAGCCAATCAGATGCTTTGGTTTGGTTTCTAACTGTTGAAATCTAATTGTTGATTGGTTGCCCTGGGCAACATGACCGATAATGCTTCACCCCACTTTTTACACAACATAATAAATATACCTCTAATTATGTGCTAATCTAGACAAGATTTGGCAGCATCCATGTATATGTAAATATTCTTATGATTTATAGGAATGTTTTGCACATATAGTAAGCTAAAGACTTCTATTTTATTGCATTGCTCCAAGATATATTTTTTGGCTTAACTGTAGTTA
The DNA here is from genome assembly GCF_000004195.4 of Xenopus tropicalis. NCBI lineage: Eukaryota > Metazoa > Chordata > Amphibia > Anura > Pipidae > Xenopus > Xenopus tropicalis. The sequence continues at coordinate 38,128,844 of NC_030682.2, forward strand.
GTACATGTATGGGACCTATTATGCAATTTGGATTTCCATGCTTTGTCAACTAAAAATCATTTAAACGTTAAATTTTGTTGGAATCAAGTATAAGCTACTGTTTTATTAATGCAGAAAAAAAGGAAATCCATTTTTATAATTTTAATTATTTGATTAAAATTGAGTCTATGGGACATTCCCTTTCTGTAATTCGGAGCTCTCTGGATAACAGGTTTCTGGACAATGGATCCCATACCTGCACTGGAGAACACAAATGCAATACCTATTTTCTCTTATATAACCCTAAGGAAATTGTGTGCTGTCTGCTTTTCCATTGTATATTGTTAGTCCACAAATATTAGGGCTTTTCCAAATTACTTTGTTAATTGTTGATAGCAGAGTAGACTTCATATTAACAACTGCTTTGCATAAAATTAACAGAAAGAGGTATTTATGTATCAGTTATTTTCTTGGTCACAACATAAGATTTTGCAATAGGTCTCCAGAAAAATTTGCTGCCACATTTGTGTTTTTACCAGTGGCAAAAATGTTTGTGAATCTGCTTTAGAATTTTGCAATGCTGGTAAAACCACCAATGGCATGCAGAGTTTTGGCATGAATTTTGTTTCGCCAGGAAAATAGTATTCTTTCTGCGCCAGTAAATTGCTAACAGCATTATTAGAATTTCTCACTGCATTTTTTCCCAAAAAAACGCCCCATGTTTTTTGCACCGGGAAAACACCCATTGATTCCGAAGCAGTTGATGTGAGAAAAAAGGCAAAGAAAAAAAAGCCCATTGACTTTAATATATTTTGCAAAAAATCTGCCAAATATGTAGCCATTTTGCAAACTTTTTAGTGAAGGAAAATGGGGTAGTTTCACTCATCATTAGTGCTAAGTAGTTGGAGGGCAAACCTGTCCTGTTTCGCTTCACAGAAAATGTGCAAAATTCAAGTCAATGGCCATATTTTCACAGCAATTTTTTCCAAGCCATACAATTACTTTTTACAATGCATTGGAGCCTATGGGCATTTTTTCACAGAAAAACCTGGTGAAAAAGTTCACCTATCACTAGTGTTTAGTTTATCATCATATACAAATAGACAGAATCAGACACCATTTCTAAAAATGTGAAAGTAAATCTGACCATTCACATTTTACACTCTAATATAACACTCTAACAGTTACTTTTAAAGCTTGAAACTGATTTTTTTAGGTTACAAATTACTGCATTTTACTATGTGTATTGGCACAATGTACAATAAAGTAAATACTTCTGTGGACTTGCAAAACAAAGACAAAGAAAGAATTGTTCCATTGAGGAAAAATGTTTTAATTTCGTATATTATTTTCTTTAATTTTTCCCCTTCTCTCATCATTTCTGTGTGTGTTTGAGTGCAGTAGAGTTGTGATTCGGTGCAAGCTAGGATCGTATGTTCACATCACAGGTTTATGGGGTTAAATACCCCTTTGGTTCATAAGCAAGGATAAAAGTAATCATTTAAAATAATAAACTTTGGTTATTGGTTTATGATACCTATTTATGTAACCCAGCTGACTGACAGCTATAAAGGAAATACTTTCTATAGGTTTCAGTCCAATGTTCAAATATAAGCCGGTATGCTTTGAGATCTGGTTACCTATGTATAGTTCAAATCATACAAGGGGTCCTGTTTTCTGCTCCCACCCCCATTTCCTGTCATTTTTCATTAGAACCTGAATTGCAGCAGGCACACACCGTGCTTGGACAAAGGTAGGAGTTGTTCTCTCTCTTTAGACCATCAGAAACGGCAATGTCATCTACATAGAACAGACCAAGTAACCACAATTGCAGTGGAAGTGAAAGAGATTAAATGAAGCTTGAATGTTTCCAAAAGAAGAGGTAACCCAGATACAGATGACATCTTACTTTTCCCAGTGACCCTAAGGAGAACTCCTTAATAGTACTCATCTATTTATCCCTTGATATATGAGAGGATTTGTATATACTACTTAAAAATCTTGTATATACTACTTTAGAATCTTAAATTTGTACTAATTTCTGATTAATGTATTGACAAGTTCTGTAAAACCACTTATTATTGTAAGCACTCTTGCTTATGGTGGAGATGAAACTGTATTGGCCCCAGTTTTGACCTGTATCCATATGCTATAGGGTTATGGCACCTTTATAGCATTTCAGGAACCACTACCTATTGCCTTTGGCATAAGTGGGAAAAGCTCTGAGTTGCCAGTCTGGTGATTACTGGTAATAGTACATAAAGTTGACACGTAGCCTTTCTTTCCATTTTGTGGTATAAAGGAAAACTATACCCCCGAACAATGCTGGTCTCTCTTAAAATATATCACATAAAATGACTCATATGTAAAATCCTGCTTCATCTAAATAAACTATTTTCATAAAAATATACTTTGCCATTGGGTAGTCCTAAATAGAAAATTGCTATTTTAAGTACTAAGGACTGCCCCCTGGGGTCATAGGATTCACTGTGCACACAAACCAAGGGCACACATACATGTTAGGTCACTTCAGCCTACTAATGGACAAAGTTCTGTCTTTTACTCCCACACTTTTTCCTGTTATAGTTATTTCCTCCTGTCAGGTGATCTCTGAGGGAACATACAGCCCCACACAGACTGTATAGTTTTCCTTAAATAGCATCTAATGCATTTAGAGTGAAGAAACACAGTAGCAGCTACTTGCCACGGCTACTGAACGCCAATAAATACCCGGCCATAGACAATACTGAGAATTGTACATGTGTTTTAGCAAAGGCAATTCTCAGAATTGTCAATGGCCGGGTACTTTCTGGCATTTAGTAGCCGTCATAAGTAGCTCTGTGTGCCTTTGCTCTTAAGTTTAAAGCAGGCACTAGCAATAGGCAACAATGAACAGTGTGTGTAACAACTGCTTCACATGTATTGCAAAAGAAACCTTTAAAATGCTGTTATGATGCATTTTTCTTGTTCCATGCCAGTGTTATATTGCATGAAGTGAAGATCCTAGGACTCATTTTTCTCTGGGTGTTTTATGAGTGCAGCTTATGGCATGAAAAATCAGATGGGAAGACAAGCACCCACATGTGGAAATTAATTCTGATTGGACTGTACATTTTTGAATTCATGTGTTGACTAAAATCACAGCTGACTGCATTCAATGTCTAGGCCTGGGTGCATCACGCAGCCGGATTTTGCACTTGCACTAGGTACTGTAGTTAGTACCATAACTTGTCGTCAGCATTACTTCCTTTGCCCTGCTGTAGCATTGTGCCGTGTGCTGTGTCCTTGCATGTACAACTGCTTCTCATTCCCATGTCTTCTTTAAACAGCTAAGCCCTTTCAAGGCTCTAATTATTTAACAATAAATAAATATTTTACATACTCACACTCATTTCCTCCCCCCCACCCCTTTGAATGCCGCCAACATTATAATTTTAACTTCACACCTGCAGTCTCAGAACATTCAACCATCTGGGCTCATGGAACTACTGCCCAATCTGACAGTTTAAATTAAGATCAAGTGTAAAAAGGGAAATATATCATAGTCACAATCTGGGTTTTTCCTTCACTTTCTTATAACTGTTGAACCAAACATATAATGGGATAAATCCAGAATGCTTGGGGCCTGGGGTTTTCTGGATAAGGCTTTTTCCAAATTTTGGATTTCCATACCTACTAAAAAACGATGTAAACATTAATTAAACCCGATAGGATTGTTTCACCTTTAATAAGGATTAACTGTATCTTTGTTGGGATCAAGTACAACTACTTTGTTATTATTACAAAAAAAAACATTTTTAAAAAAAAGTTGCTTGTAAGGGAGTCTGTGGGAGATGGCCTTCTCTGAAGATTCTGGATAATGGTTTTCCACATAATGGTTCCGATACTTCCAACAAGTATTGGTCAACTGTTGGTCATGAAAATAGTTTTTATTTTTTTAGCAATAACTATTAAACAGATGATTTTTCAGATGATTCATTTGTGTCACTTAGCCCTTCCAAATAATTGTTTTCAGATTCTATAACTGCTCTTATAATGCCAGCCTCTGTTTGTGTTAGTTTAGTGGGCTCACCCCCACACCCCCAGGGATTTAGATTGAGTAATATGATAGCTTTGTATCAGAAATACACAACCTCTGACACAGATACTCCCAACAACCTTTGGCACTTTTAAAACTTTTAAAAAGCAGAATTTTTTTAGGGGGAGGGGGGTTGAGGTTACGGCCATAAAAAAATAGGACTAAATTTCTTGGAACTGGTAATCAGTAGCAATTGAAAGACAAAGGTTGAAATGCTTGGAGATATGCAAAAAAAAATACAAATGCTTTAATTAATTATATCTGAAATTTGGAACAAAAACAGTTCAGAGTGTTCTTTTTAATAGTTCTAAGGAATTCCATGCTTTTGTGGTATGTGCTCAAAGATTACTCAAGCAAAGACTTAAATATTATGATGTTATCAAAGATAATAGAGGCGAAGACGGGCTGGGATGTGATCCATCAGTGCCCACAGTTCTAGGCTGACTGTTATTTCATATCTCAGTAGATGGCTGGGTTTGTCCTGTATATCTACACTCTGTGTCTCAGCTGATTGCAGTACAAATATTATCGCTATAGTTGATCTAATGGAAGATATTTGTCAAGTGTCAGGTGGTTTAATGGGATATTTGTAAATGAAAAATAGCTCAGAGCTAAAAGTTTTTAATCAATTATTATTATTGCATTTTGGCATTCCGGTACTTATTCTTCTTAAATGAGGAATGAATTTAAGCTGCTTTCCTCTTTAGGGAACCTTAGTGTAAACAGTCCCACGAATACTTAGTTACTGCTTGGCATGGAAAACTGTCAGTACTACAGTGGGTCTAAATGTTCCTTGGATGGCAGAATCATTAATATATTTGTACTTAGAGGACTGCTAATTTTATGCAGCACGTACAGAGAATTCTTCAGACATGCTGGAGTTTAGGATTAGTTCCCAAAGCATAAGGAGATGCAGGTGACACAGGCCATTTAGTCAGCCATTAAAGCCAGTCACCATCAAACTGACCAATTGGGGCAATGCAAATTATCATACTAAGTGATCAGACTGGTGCTAATTGGTCATACAAATATGTGTATGTTGCATGCAATTCCACAAAGCGGATTGCCTAGAAATGATAAAATCTGTGTCTTGCTTAGGTATCTTGATCAAAGGCGCAAGGAGCTTACACATGAATAAAACATAGACTAGATTAGAGCTGCATTAATTAACACATTTCTTTCCTAGCAAAGTCAGCAAGGAGAAAAAATGGAATATACATTAGAATAAATCAAATCTTGGAAAGTTCATTGATGAATTTAAATGAAATGGAGAAAACTGCATTTGTTGTAGTGACACATCCTTTTAAATTATTAAGGTATAGTTGTTTGTTTGTTGTAATTATCTAAATTAGACAAAGAATTTGAAAGTAAAATGTTACTTTGGAAGTCGATCAATAAATAAAGATGGCCCTGACTAATTGGCTGGAGGGAGATGATCATGCAGACGTCTGCCTGGGTGCACCTGACCAGAAGCATCTTTTTCATCCCACATCCTGACATATGTTATCCCTTATGCCCAAAGTGCGCACATATTTTTCCAATGAAAATCTCTCTCTTACTCCTTTTCTTCTATTTGCTGTATACATATCCACTGAAATTAGTATCCCCTGCAGCAGCTCATGGTCAATTAGCTACAATGAAAACCTGCTGTCAGGGAAGCGTTTTTCCCTTGATGAATTTAAATAAATACATTTCTTAAGCCCATTGAGCACACAATATCAGTACTCTCTGCACGTGTGTCTGTTAGTTAACTGCTTGAAAAATGCATGTTTGTATCAAAGCAACAGCTGCTGCTGCTGGGCTATGCCTCTCAGTTATCATACTGGGACACGTGCAAGTGCGTAATAAGTCTGACGGATAATAATAATAATACAAACTGACTAGATACATAAACATTCATTCAAAATATAAGCAGCTCAGTGGTTAGAGCCCAAGAACCAGAACTGATGATCTGCCTTGTGCAGTCTGGGTCACCACCTGATCCTATGCATAGCACTTGTACATTTTACTTCATGCCACGTCTTACTGCTTTTATGCATTGTTTAAAGGGCTGTTTGGTCACTGAACTCCCTGGGTATATCCTACTATACAATAACCAATTTCTAAAAGCCCTGTTAGTGAATTTTGATGGGAATTGGTCGAAGTTTTCAAGCCGGCTAGCAGTTGGATATGACAAATGTAGTTGTGGAGCTTGTGGAAAATATTACTGACATAGGCTTGGCATCTTGCTGTAGTAGAGCATGAGAGCGCTGATCTGTTGATAGCAAAAAGATGCTTTAATGTGACATTGTAGAGCTAAGGATATCAGCCATGGACTGAGTAATCAATCTGACTAAATCAACACATTAAAGAGAACTGTACAGATCATTTCCTTTATTGTGAATCATGATGCAATTAAATTGATATGAATGTTCCAGATCCCAATGATTCATAAAAATTTGGCATTTAACCAAACTATTTGCTATTCTCTCTTGCATACAGATTAATTGCTGTTTGATCAGATCTTCCACAATGGTGTTACCCCTATGGTCAGAGAAAAGATTTACAAATAAAAAGCCAGTACTAGAACTATTTGTATTTGTTACCAGTGACTTACTTAGTTTTGGTCCCTTTATCAGCATCAAAAACTAGCTTTTTAGCTAGAATTTTTTATTACCTTACAACTACAGTGAATACACAAATCCCATTTACCTGAGGACAGGAACACATTTAACAGGATCTAAAGGGAAACAAGTCAATAAGTTAATATTAAAAAATATATACTTTTTGGTGTCTTCCAGCCTAGAAAATATGCACAGTGCTACTAATTTAAATATTATATATGTATGTATGTATCTATATATGTATGTATGCAGTTCTGCTTGTAAAAGGTACATAGGTACATAGGAACATAATTACTACAGAAGGAGGGAAATTATTGCAGAAACAAACATGTATAAAGATAGTGACAGAGATTTAGGGGCAGGATTATTAATATTCAAGGTTGTGATTTTGCCGTGACTCATGTGCAAAAAATACAGATCATATTTTTTTCACATAAAACTTGCCCAGATGCCATAGAACTCAAAATTAAGATTGACTTCAGCTTTTAGACAAAATGGCAATTTGTTTTTTTGAGACACAAGAGGAAAAAGTTATCTGCCCCATAGAGCTTACAATCTACACACAGGTTCATCTTTTTTGTTTTTATATGCAGTTGTGCAAATTTCACTTTAGTTTTTGTATCTCTCAGTTTAGAGATTACTGCCATATTTATTCCTTCATTTTATTAGGGTTCCCTGCAAAAAAAACCCTGAATTAACACTGTCTACCTGTCCCATGCTATTCTCTACTCTCACTGTTGGTTCTGACTATTGAAGCATTGAAGCACTGTAACAGAGAAAGCTCTCCTCCAACCAAGACTCCAGTTTGCCTTCCATGCTTCTTCACAGTTCTGTTCATCATCCAGCATATGCTACATTGTTTCAATACTCAGGTCCAGCAGTGCAGAGAAAGACAGAAAGATGCAGTTGTCAGTAGCAACTGCATTAACCTTAAAACCACTGAAAATGTCTAATCAGTGAATATGGAAAAGTAGCTAAGAATTACCTTTTCTTGCATTTTATTTTCACGTTTACAACCTCTTTTAATCAACTATTTAACTCTGCATGTGCAGCAAAACTCAGTAAAATAATAATTGTGTAGTCATTACCATGGGGCAGCACATGATGAATATATACAGGAAACTGATGTGTTTTGAAAAATAATAAAGCATAAATAACAATCAAAAAAATCTGATTACTCATGACTTTGAAGGTTTACCATTGCCACCTGCAGATTTAAGTTCCTGAAGTAATGAGGGATGGAGGGAAAATTACATCAAACCATTACAATAACAGGGCCGTCATTAGCTCCTAATTCTGTGGCACATTCTTCTGTTTTTTTGCATACCCTGTAGCAGACCCTCCAGTACAAAAGTCATCAGATATCAAGTCTGCATTTTTTCTATTAAATGGTTTCTTAGGAAAAATACGCTCTGATCTTCCATTTATTATCTCTGGGAAACACAGATAAATAATTGGCTCATATCACACTAAGGGATTGTCATTTATCTCTGCTTTATCTTTTATCTACAAAAGTGTCGGATAAGGGGTCTTTCTGTAATTTGGATCACCAAACATTATATAAACCCAGTAGGATTGTTTTGCCTCCAGTCAGGATTAATTATATATTAACTGGATTCAGGTACAAGTTACTGTTTTATAATTACAGAGAAAAAGAAATATGCCTTCAAATTTTGAATTATTTAATTAAAATGGAGTCTATGGGAGAAGGCTTTGCCACAGTTTGGAACTTTCTGGATAATGGGTTTCCGGACAACAGATCCCATGCCTGTGTATAATACCTCATAACAATATCATAGGATATGATTAGTTATTGTACCAATAAAAGAAAACGTGTTATTATATTTACCTAAACCGTAAAATATGTTGGTATATCTCTTGCAGAATGTTAGAAAGTTTCAGATCCACGATTAAATGTTAAATTATTTCTTTTTTGTGAAGCATTAATAGAAATGAAGCATTAGAATTAAAAATGAAGCATTTTGAACTTGGGCACAATGCTGACACAAGATTTAGTAACCAATTGCAGCCAATCAGGTACTTTCTTTTAAACGAGAAACCAATATATACTGGCTGATATGACTAGAACTTTGTACTTCTCTGTACTTTGCACTTCCCTTGCCTGAATGCATCAGCTACCATTCTGATCTGTAAGTAAAATGAGATAGGGATTGAGCTTAAAGGAACAGTAACACCAAAAAATGAAAGTGTATAAAAATAATTACGATATTATGTACTGTTGCCCTGTGCTGGTACAGCTGGTGTGTTTGCCTCAGAAACACTACTATAGTTTATATAAACAAAGCTGCTGTGTAGCCATGGAGGCAGCCATTCAAAGGAGAAAAGGCACAGGCACAAAGAAGATAACAGATAAAGCCCCATTATATTCTACAGAGCTTATCTGTTATCTGCTATGTAACCTGTGCCTTTTCTCCTTTTTTCCAGGTTGAATGGCTGCCCCCAGGGCTACACAGCAGCTTATTTATATAAACTATAGTAGTGTTACTTTAGCAAATACACAACTTCACCTGTGCAGGGTAACAGTACATTATATTTTAAATACCTAAATACACTTTCATTTTTAGCGTTACTGTTCCTTTAAAAGGTAATAACTGCTGGCTTCCCAGGGATGCTAGGTGTTTACAAGAGCTTAACAATGAAACCTATATGCTAAACCGTTTATGTGCCTGCTGGAGCTGCTGAACCTATAATTTACATATTGGTTTATCTGTTATTTTAATTCTAGCATCAGAGCCCAATTTGAAAGTTCGGTCTCGTTTGAAACAGAAAGTAGTGGAGAGACGGAGCAGCCCCTTACTGAGAAGGAAGGATGGCAATGTTACCAGCTCATACAAAAAAAGAATATTTGAGGTCACAGGTAACTTATAATATATGATCTAAAATGATCTTTCTCTTTGGTTGTTTACACTGTGATCCTGGAGCATCCAACTTGTGGTGTTCCACAACTCAGCCCTTGGATGTCAGGGGATGTGGGGAGATTTACTGAATACCACCTTAGGGTAGAAGGCTGTAAATCAACATTAGCCAGATTAAGTGGGACAACACAAATTCCTTTGGAACCCTGTACTGTACTTGAGTGCTGTCCAAGTACTTTTTATACAAAACTGTGAAGTCATTTCTGATATAATGTACAGGGTCCCTGCACAGACGGCCTCATACGGTGCTTCCAAAGTGCACTCCTGCTCCCAATCACCTTTGCCCAAATTGCAGAGTTGTGCAGCCTCCATGCTTGCCGTTGTCACTGTTTGTTACGGGTCTGAATTCTAATGGAGCATATTGAATTGATGGTTTGTGCAGGGTACTTCTAATTTATAAAAGGCTTAATTTACTATATGCTTAATATTGGAGCGTGTTATTTCATATTTTCTGTGGATGTTAACACTTATAAATGAATTGTATAACAAAACTAGCATTTTCTACATAATTAAAACAGCAGTATCAGGGTTAAAATGGCTAATTGCAAACAGAACGTAGAGACCAATAAGTACTATTATTTATTAGGCATGCATCATACAAATGGTGTTAATCCCCAGAACAGGATATGTATTGTCTCGTTACGTACCACAGGCAATTGGTTGTAAACATGTTTTCAGGGTATTTTGACTACAATGACTCCCATACACTGGTGGCATGTTATCATGACCTATGGAAGTCAGCCATCCTTGTCATTCTGATCTCTGACAGTAACACAACAGAGTTGTACATGTGTTTTGTGACACAAGGACCCAAAGATTGGCCACCTCTCTGCCACCTCTAAGATGAATTACTATTTATTCCAACAGATATGTCACAGAGGCTTTGTGTATGTTGAAGCTCAACTCTCGCTAAGTGAGTGCCTTGGTTATTGATTGGTTATTATGGATTGGTTATCGCCATCCAGCCTCAAAACAAGAGATAGAAATGTCAGGCATCAAACTGTGCTGCGTCAAAAAGTTCCAAATGATATCTAGAATTTAGAGTGTATATTTGCCAGTAAGTAAGAATGTTGTAAGTTAAGAATGTAAAATTTTAATGATCCCTTGCCATTTCCTTGTGCATTAAAATAATAAGGTTTAAGCTCTACTACTCCTAGGGCATGCTTACAGAGGCATTAAAAGATGGTCCCAACTGAGAGAAATAATAGCCATCTTAATCAGGGACATTTAGCAATCTGGTATTGAATGTGCTACAATTCTAAACACCCCAGGCAGGCTTTGGTTGCTGATAGATGCCTTGAATTTGTTGTCCAACAAAAGCTGAAGGCCCATATGACATACACCCTCAACATAAATTGTTAAATATCTACTAGTTGCACATTTGTCCATTTAATCTAAAACATTTTCTGACTCATAAGTTCCTACTGTGCTCCTCTCAGACTATCTGTGTTCCCTTTATACCCTTATGTTCAGCCTTGTACTTTATCAATGCTTTTAGGAAAACTGAAGGCCACACTATGAATGTACAGTAGTTGCATATGAATAGCTGATTTTAACTTTCTTTTATGATGATCTTTCCTTTAGAGTCAGTGAGCAGCAGCTCTCCAGTATCTGGACCCAGCTCCCCAAATAATGGTCCGGTTGCCATGGAAGCCGAAAATGAAGTCCCTGTTTTGTCAGCTAATTCCCGTATAGAGGTGAGACGACACCAAGGTTATATAATTGAACATGTGAACAAGAAATAAACAAAGGCACCTTCGAAAGAGGGAAAAGTTTATGGGTTTTAGGATTAATCAAGACACTTTAAGGAATAGAATTTTTTTTTTATTTCACATCGTAGACTGATCAGTATAAATTTAATATTAGTATTTTTGCAGTATTATAAAGCTCTTCAAAAAGTGGGCAGTAATAGTGTCCATATCCTACAGCTTGCCTCACTGCTTGACAAATCAGCTCCTACTGTATTTAGTAAGTCTTTTCCATGAAGATTTTAGTGCAGTGTCACTGACCCATGAATCACCTACAACATGTAACCTCATACTGGTGTTTTTGCTGCTGTTAAATTTATAGCTAGAGTTAAGGTTGGCTTGGCAATGCAGTTACTTCAGGTCAGCAGCAGGACATGATCTCCAGAAGCTGCAGACACCATTCTACTTCCAGTCATCCTCATTCATAATAAATTAATTGTTTGTGAACTGTGATCCTCAGGGCAGGTGTTTGACCCCTGCCCACTGATTAGCAGCCTCCCTGTGGACTCTAGAAGGGAAAATAATGTTACCATGATGGCTAACATGTGGCTTTATCTTGTAACTCTTTGTACTGAAAGCCATGCCTGTCATATTGAGGTGGTAAAATAGAGATGTAATTACTTCACAATTAGACAATTAGGAAGTGGCCATTCAATAATGAACTGTTTGACGAAAGGAGAGTGAACTTCCATTGTCTTGCAGATTTGTCCTGCTCCAATGCAGAAATGCAGTAGTAGCAGTTTTTATACTTTATTAATGAAGGAATGTAATAAAAGGCATAAATGAATACAAAATGCAATGTAGAAAATGTTTTATTGCATTAAGAGTATTGCATACACTTTTTATACCTTTTCATATAAGGGAATCAGGTAAAGCGAGGTATAAAAACACAAGCGAGTCCTTTATCTCGCTCACATATTTTTGCCTATTTTAAAAAAAATGTTTTACTTGGCAAGATTTTAATTTTTGATCCTATGAATAAAATTGTAATTGATTAAGAAAAAAAAATCAAGGAAAGAAAAGAGATCTTCAAAAAACAATAAGTGGGATAAAAAATTCACTGTTGTTTTAGCCGATCCCCATAGTTGATATTTAATAAAACAGCCCCTAGGTGTATGAAATAACATGTCTTACTAAGAAAGACATTATTCTTGTATGTTTTTTTATTTTCGTTTTTTTTTTGTTCCTAGTTAGTGATTTTTTTTTTTCTGCTTGATACTTTCTTCCCCCAGAAGTTCTCTAGCTGCATTTATCACATTTCTGATGTCCACAGAGAATTATTGTGGGATTTGTTAGTTCTCATACTTGAGTTGAAATTCCCTGTACCTTCACTGCCAAGGAAAAGGAGTAAAAACATTAGCATTTTTTGTGTCTCATGTAATGAGAATGCAGGTGTTTGTCCATGTGTTGAAGCTCTCTGCTTTCATTGGCTTGATGAAGTCCAAACTAGTGAGAGTGAGAGCAGAAGCACATACCAACCTGTAAATTACCCAGCACCAGCATTACATAAAGCTTCAGGGATGCCAGGCTGTCATTCACTTGCTTTTGACTTCCAGAACCATCAGCCAGGGTTATTTCTCACCATGCCTGGGGTTCACCAAAACTGATGTCCGTGCTTTTCACAAAGATTTTGTACATGATCTTATTCCTTAATTTGATGGTTTTATACATGTACAACAGCTGGGCAGCAAATTGCATAAGCAAATAATCAGGTACTAGGTATGGGATGAGAGCTACAGCGGTAGAACACAGTATTCAGTGAGGCCGGCTTCTCCTTCTTTATTCCATAGTCTTCAAAAAGAGATTCAGTATTTTATCTGGCAAGGCAAGCAACCCAGAATAAGGACTCTTGACTGGTCTTATCACCTTAAGCAGAAAACCACAAAAACCTACCTACTTACACCCATAAATATTTATGATTGAAGATCACCCCCTGCATGGTAATACTTTTTCTCTGGCATACTAAATATTCCTCACCTTTGCTGCCCCTCATTAATAATTCTGCTCTTTCATGGGACAAAAACCAGATTACTTTACTAACTAGCTTATAGAGGGTAACCTTCAGATGTGCCACTTTATAGAAAGTGATAGCCTAAGCTAAGCTGTAACAGGTAAAACACCCTGGAATGCTCATTTACTCTTTTGAAGACTCTTTGCTTCTCAGAAGCATCTCCTAGGCATACTGGGGCTCAGTAATTTATTTATTAAATTAACATCAACACTATATTTGTGCACAATGGCCACACTCAAGCAAACACCCATCTCATTTTGAACATTTGTGCGCTCATCTCACTTAAACAAATGGAAATATGGGCACAGCAGTGTAAAGTTTGAGTGTTTTGGGGAAAACATATGCAAAACAGCCCTATGCAACTAAATATTCAATTCAATTCAACAAAGTTCAATTTGTTCAAAGTTCAATAATTTAGCCTAAACCTGATCATCCAACCAGGGATACTTTTAAAGGTTCCTGTATATGAGATTATTTCTTTAAATAAAAACATAATTCAGCATGGTGGCTCACTGGGTAGCCCTGCAGCAGTCCTGAGTTTAGTTCTGAGCAGGGCTCAAACTGCAAGGAGTTTCTATGTTCTTCCCCCATGTCTGTGTGGGTATTCTGTTATCTTTCCACATTCCAAAAACATACAGGCAGGTTATTTAGGTTACGACTAAATTGACCGTAGTAAATGTGATAGGGACATTAGATTGTAAGCTGCTGCTTGTAAGTGCTGCGGCAATGTGTGGCCATATATAAATAACAGGAAATAATTAAATGTATATAGATTTTCTTACATTTTTCCTGTATGATTCATGTCCTTTTAATTAATTAAAAATGTATTTTCGTCGTAATATCAAAGTGTACATAACAAAAAAGCTACACCCAAAAAGGTAAACCTTTGTGTTCTAAAAGCTGGAGATCTTCTCGAAATGATGATGGCCTTTTCATTATGTAAATTACGTATAAACCATATTCTTCTCCGTATTCATATTAACTCTTAGCACAGTAAAGTGCAGCCAACTTCTTAGAATTAAACGTTGTACTTGACAAATGGCAAAATATACTCACTGGACATAACAGAGAAATTAATTATATTACGTTACATACTAAAGTGCATAAGGAGCTCTGGAAGGCAGGATCTGTCTGATTGTCTTCTTGCAAAATTACCCAATTGATAGGCCATGCTTGTCTGACCAACTTGCAGCAATGGCCTACATCAGACAGTGCAGACTAAGAATTCAGATACAATTGCAATGGAAATGCTCTTGTGGCATCCAGTTAATTTGAGTCTACTGTAGGTCCAAGTGTATGTTGCAAATTTTACTTGTGAGAAGCTACAACTACAAACAGCAGCCCCTAAAATAGTTTAGATTGATATATTTATGGGCAAGACTGTACTTCCTTTGCCTTCTGATTGGAGAAAAGTGCAAAAGAAGAGAAAATTACTTTTTTGTGCTTATAAGCAATTTGTGTTCAGGCCTTGATGAGGCTCATCAAATATTTCTACACCTTTGTCACCAAGAGCCACAAGTCAGATCTTCTATATAAACTACATGTGTAGAAGCCCTTTCCATTTTTATTATTGCTTAATCAATCTTCACTGTGTAATATTGTTCATTAGAAAGACATCATAATGTGAGTTTAAACTGTGCATATTTTAGGGTCTTTTTAAACATGGTATATTTCTTTTGGTGCATATCTTTGTCTATTAGTGACTTTTATTACATTCCCCCATAATAATACTTAATGCCATTTTTGTTTGCTTGCTATGGGGAAAGCTTTCACCACCGGGGGGCACTATTGCATCAGACAGCTTTCTGCACTCATGGCAGCCAACTCTTCCCTTAACTTCCTTTCGTTCTGGAATTGTGTGATATAATTCATTGCTTGGGTGCCTAAGGGGACATATGTAGTGCACTTGGGTCATCCCCAGCAGCCAGTGGGTTAATGTTCATTTTATATGTTGTCAGCCATTATACAACCTAAATATTTACACACGTGCTTTCATGGCAGCTATTACTTGTCCCATAGTTGCTGTGTTTTTTTTTTCTAGAAGTGTATTGACCAGCCCTTTGTTTCTCTTAAACAAAGGGTAATCAGCCACTATTTACTTATGTAATCCATTGGAACATTATGCTGGCATAATGCTAAAATACAGGGAGCTTTTTAAAAGACTATAGACATTTATATGGAAATTCTATTAGTTATACACATTAACTGGCAGTCCTGCTGAGTTCCCTGCTCTCCCCACTATGTTTTATATATTACAGTCTGCTGGCAAGGACATAAGCAGCACAAAAAAGATGATATGCATAATCATTTGAATAAGGGCAATGGTGCACTGGGCATTCTATAGAAATTCCATGTGTCATAAGCCACCAGATTCCCACTGACTTATTGGAAGAGATCACTTACAATCTTAGGCGTCTTGGTTGTTGTCACTGTCCCAAAGGAAACCTTTGTAATGAAACTCCCCTTGGAGTCCTTGCCCTAAACCTGTCTATACCTCTGTCCCTAGGGAGCCTACAGTATTACAGTGGCACTTCCAATAAAAGTGTGAAGGCTGAGGATGGGTGGCTGAAGGCAGCCTGGGGACACACTGGCAGACAAGCCCTCAGGGAGTCGCTGCCAGACTGTCTGCAGACTGTTTGGCATGTCTGTTCATCATGGAGTTAAGCATACTAGACTGAACAATATCGTGCCCATTGCTTTCTCTTTTGCCAGTACTTGTGCCCATGGCAGTGTCCTTATGTCCTACTCAGTGTTCTGACATATTGCTTTGATTTTACCTACTGCTTTGAATTCCATCAACTTGTCCAAAAAATATTTCCATAACTATATCATTACAATATGGGAATATATATGGTGTTGCTACTTCTATGCCAAAGCAAATCTTTTCTATATATATACCTATAGTTTATGTAGTTCCTTACACAATCCATATAATCATTGGGCTGACATGTATGTTCAGCAGAGCACAGATGCATGAGATTCTATGTAACATCAGTTGCAGTATTTAGGCGTACTGAGGATGTTGGGAGTAGTAGTTCACTCAGTTCTGGTCACAGGTCTTTACATTCAGTAGTTTTGGACAATGGATTCTGCATTTGCCTTCAAGCTTTCTTGTGCATGTGGCTTCGTACATTTGTTTCTAGACCTTTATACACTTTAGGGCACATTTACTTACCCAGGTGCAGTGAGCAAAGTGCAAATTTGAGCGCAATCGCCATGTTTTTTTTCACCACAATGTGTTTTTCCCAGAAATTGTGTATTGAGCAGGTGATTATCTTAATGCACTATTGCAGATGTGTCGCACAACTATTTTTTTATTTTTTTTTTTAAAACATCATTTCATTTATTTTATTTAATGGATTGATTTCTGCCCATTCTGGTTCTTTAAATTTGCCACCAAAGACTAATAAAAAGGTCAGTGGTTCCCATCCATCCATCCTACTGGGGAGGGAATTTAATGGCACATAACAATGAATGGCTATTTTCTCGATTTCCTATAAATACAGTAATCTAACACCCTTTACTACTGTGCAGCCCTTTCTGTTGATCATTCCCCCCTTGGGTCCACACAAATGTCAGAGAGAGAATTACTCATCGGCACTCATCTGGCGCGCTCTTGGCTCAGCCCAGGCTATGGGCAGCATCGCAAAACAAAATCGTGCCGAGAAGGGGTTATATTTTTGCATAACATCCTGTGTTTTTGTGTTGCGCCGTTGTGCACTGACAGGAGCACATTAGCCAAATTTATTTTCTTTAGTTAATTGATATCCCAGATTTATCCATGACAAAACCTATACACTTTCCAACCTCTAAATGCTTGACAAGTTATTATATTTACTTAGTCAATCCTGGGTGTGCTGTATCCTTCTTAGAGGTGGTCTCTTAACACCGGTCCATATGCTTTTTGTTTGGGAAGAAAGCAGTCACTGTTGTCATACTGTTACACAGGGTATTCTTTTTCAGTGATGTGACTCCCCTGGGCGTAATATATTGCCACAGCTCCCGATCGCAACGAGACCTATGTGGCTATTATTATGGAGCAGCAGAAGATGCTCACAACAGAATGTGTAATTCAAGGAAAGCTGCATTAGACCACATGTTAAAAACTTCCACTGAAAATTCCACTAATACAAATAATCTATAAGGAAATGTGTTACTAAGAACTGTTCTTTCTCTCTCTATATATATATCTATATATATATATATGTTATTGCTGTGCAGATCTCAATAAGTCGGTAAAGTTTGTAATGATGTTTGTGTTTGCATAATGAAAGATATAATTCTAAGCAGCTTTCCCATATACATTCATTCAGCATTTTATTGGTTATATGTAAATGCAATTGCTATGAAAAGGCGCATCTGTCTGTTTGCATTCTCTGCACTGCTGGCTCTGACTTCTAAAACAACGTTAGCCTACCGATTGATAGACATGGGGCTGATCTGACTTCTGTTACAGTGTTTTCATCTCTGATTAGCAGAATGGGATACACAAACCCTTCTCTCCCCTGTAATTTCATTTACAAATAACTTTAAAACCCTTGAAATATTTAATTAATATATATTAAAGAGTTTCTTTCATTATGCCCACAAAATATGATTTTGAGAACTCCTTTAAATTCAATGAAGTCGATTACAGAAGCATATACACTGGCCAGCTGCTTAGATGAAACACATTTGTTTGGGCTAACATTATTATTTTAGATTATACTAATTATAATAATCATTTGTTTTTCAGAATCTGGTTTCACATCATCATCTTGTGCATCATGAAAAGTCTTTAAACCTTCTAAACCTATATACATCCCCTTCTTTGCCCAACATTACTATAGGACTGCATGCAACAGCTACTCAGCTTAATGTAAGTAATATATTTATTTCTATGGGAGTGGGTAGGTCTGTTTAATGTATAGAACTGTGCTTTGGTGGTGGTGTTTTGGGCTAAATGAATACAAAGGTGTTTTTTGTTCATCACATGACATATAAATAAGTAAAATAGAGCAATGAAAAGCAAAGTGTGATTTTTAGGTTCATTTCACAGAGGTGTGATCTTTGCATTATGGCTGTGGGCTTAACCAATTTTAAAATACATGGGAATAAAACTAGTCTATAAAGAACAGGAAAGATCACAGGAGTGGCCAGAGACTGCAGAAAAATCTTAGGCACACAGCCAACCCTACCAGGACCCCACCCTCCTGCCCACTAGCACCCCAGGTCCCCGTCTGCTCTTAGGTAGGAGAGCGGCTGGAAAGAGGGGGTTTCTATACACGAGGAAGCAGACCCCACAGTCCAGCTGCCCTGTCCCCCGGGGCCCCCGAGCTACCACAGGGTCTGCTTTCTCTATAGTTATGCCACTGACAAGATAAATATATTATACTAATTTTGGAAATTAGGAGAACCAACTTAAAACTACAGTATAAACAAAAAAAAAATACACATGAAACCCTCCTCTCTCTACAAAGTCATCAAATGTATTATTCCACAAGTTTAGGAGGGCAACAGGGTTACAAAAATGTGTATACTCAAATTAGTTTAAAATAAGTTAACTTCACTAAGCATGTATATGGAATAAAAAATACTTTGGGTGTCAGTTAGCTGTCTTTCTGGTCAGAGAAGCTGCCATACCATTTACTATTTTTATCCACAGTGCCCTTTCATAGCCAGTAGGTGGAATCCCTACTCCACCTATTCCAAGTGCTCTCACTACAATAGCATATGTTTAATAACCAGCCCAGGCATTCACAAATTGTTCCTGCTCCTTTAATGAGAACTTTGTTCAGCAGAGAAGCAGGCAAGCATTGCAGAGGGCTTATCATAGTGTTAGGACTACATTAAATCTGCAGTATGATTATGGCTTAGATAATGTTGGTATTTACTGGGCAAATTGTGATTTGTACAAAGAATTGAGATTAACACCACATTCTAAGGTTGTTAATCTAAATCATCCTATATAAATAAAGCATGATAATAAAGTTTGTTTGCTGCATAGTATATTCAGTTTTGAATCTAGGCCCATGTCTTCTTACACAATGATTTAAACTGAGTAGCAAAGTGTTTGCAGGGATTCAGTAGAATTGACTGATTCTATAACTGCTGTTGACTCTTGATATAAACATTCTACAATGACATTTGAATGGAAGGCATCATTCAGGAGCAGAGCATGTGAATGAGAGTGTGAGGGGCACATCAAAGACCCACAAGTACATAGGGAGTCAGATAAATGGGAAAGAGGACAGGGCAGTGAAGAAGAACAGGCCATGGAGAAGGAGGAGTGAGAGGCACAGATTGGAAAGAAAAGCAATATATTACGCAGCAGACAATGTTTTTAACTTTTCAAATGTCAGTGCTGATAAGCCCGCAGCTCAGAAAAGTCATGAATAATTATGATGTGTCTTCAATATGATAAAAGCTCCCTCCTGACTCCCACACAAAAATCTGCAGTTTGGGCTAAACCAACGAATAGGGTGCAGTTTAGGTTTGAATGAAGGGAATAAGATACTTACAGAATCCATTCTACGAATGGTAACCTGTTTGTGCTGCTGGATACTGGTATTTATGGGCCCAAGCTGGTGCTGGGGCAAATTTACAGTTGCTACCGATGTGTGCCTCATGCTACAATGTTAACAATAGTTTAAGGTTTAACTGTTTATTTTCCATGTTGGGACTATTTGTTCCCATAGCTGTTGGAATCCTTTTAGGATTTATATAAGTTATAGTACTCAGAGCCATCTATGGCATTCGACTACTCATATCTATTCATTGTTGTATCCACATAGGCCAGTGTGCTGCTGACATTTGCTGCTAGAGTCTAATGTGCAAATGCTGTTTTGGCACATTGTACCTGCTGGTGGCCGGTGCCTACTGCCATTACACATCTTTACTTATACTGTCCCCAATGAGCACAACATCCCAGTCTTGGATTCTATATACTTATATAAATATCCAACACACACTAATTTAGATCACTAGTACTTTTACTTTTCCATTTTCACTAATTAACTCTGGAGTGATTGCAGTAGAGGTTGAATGGCCAAAGTCAGTAATTGATCAGCAAAGCTTAAAGCTAAGTCGTAGTCATTTCCACTACTGCAGCATTTCCAGTTATTTTGCTGAATACTCTGTGTAGTTAATTGCATAGCCATGTGGACATTCATCAGGCGGTGTACATGACAGTGCTGGTAATTAGCTGGTTAATTAGTAGGGGATTTGTAACACAGTAGAGAATTGTGAACAGAAAACACTGGGTTCTGGGATAGACTCCAGAGTCCACTGGGAAAGAGATGAAAATATCTGGCTCCTTTCAGGAGAGAGGTTGGCACAGGTTCCACAGAAGGACACAGTCTACTCTAGCTGCTTACATATTATTACACCAAACCCACAGCTTACATTTAAGTTCATTTATATTTCCAGTAATGTTGAAAATAAATTTTAAGGGGAAGTATACTTTCTTATAATTTATGTTTTTTCTTTATACAGTATTCTTTGTGTCATTTTTGCAATTCCATTTTTTAAACTGAAACTTTTTGAAAGTATTGAAGCTTTACATATTAATATAATATTATTCATTCATCCCCTATTCTCCTTTTGCCTCCATACGTTTTATTACTCATACTCTGCGAATGGCACTGCACTATTGGGTTAAACACCTTCCTCTAGCTGTGACTTAGGCAACCATTAGTTTTTTTAATGATGTTGTCTGTACCTAATGTAAGTGCAAATTTGTATGCTACTACATGCTAGGAAAATTTACACTTAGCACTGTGCTTGTAAGGCCGTTTTGTGGTAAAGGGAGAGGCATGGCAAATATTTAATTATAAAACAACTCAGTTCTGATACTTGCCAAGTAGGGGCCTAGAACCTTTGCTAGAATAAAGACAACAGGACTTATTTTGGAAGGGATCCCATTGTGCTCTGTCTGTATTTCTGATGTTGCTATGTAACATTTGGGCATAGTGAGAGCTTGTGGGAGTGTATGTGGGATCATCCCCTGCTCTGCCTTATGAAATATAACTCTCCTTTCTAGCAATGAAGGTGGCAGCGGCCATGTTGGCCAGCCAGTGAGTGTTATACCACATACCTCCTGCAGGTGGGCCTACAGTGACTGCATATGCGCAGCACTAGCTCGTGTGCCAGATGGTTTTGTACATGAGCCTGTATTATTCATCTAGTTATACTTATCTAAAGAAGCAGTAAACAGATGTGCACAAATAGAAAAGGCACATGTTAAAGGAATAATTTGCTTCAGAGGGAAAATCCTTGTTTGTTTCAATGTTTCTTGATAAGCTGCTCCCTATTTACTAATGTATCCATTCACTGAGATCATTGTTATACCTGAGACAAAACACTGAATTCATTGACAGTGAAAGCTCCAAACGTGCATGTAATGAGATTAAAAGTTGTTTCTTTTCATTTGCAACTCAGACCTCATCTTCATTAAAAGAGCAACAAAAGTACGACCCTCAGGCACCCCGGCAGGGGGTTTCTGTGGCCGGACAGTACGCTGGAGGCATCCCTACATCCTCAAATCACGTTTCCCTGGAAGGAAAGACCAATAGCAGTCACCAGGCCCTACTGCAACACTTACTGTTGAAAGAACAGATGCGTCAGCAGAAGATTTTAGCTTCAGGTAATGCCATACAGTCACACTTAAAGACTCTTTAAGACTCTCTGTGATTTAATGAGATCAATTGACACAACTCTGAATTGCATATACGTTACTTACTGTAAGGCGTTATTTACTTCACACAACTGTGGAAAGTTACTGGTAAAATGAAATTACAATAAAGGTATTTTAGCTGAGTTGATTAATGAGTGGCAAATGAGGTTTCCCCTAAGGAATTTAGAGAAATCTTAGCATTCTAAATTAAGCAGTTACTTCTTATCTCAGCTTGACTTAACCTCTTTGGCACTTGATAAGTGATCTTTCTGATAGGTTTTTAAACAATCTGGTTGTTCACTATGTGGTCAATGAATAGATAGAAACCAATGGAAATCCATGCAAACTGTAAACTTGGGTTCCATTTAGTCAAGGAAGGCTCTTGGCTATAGGTTTCTACTCTCCATTGCTGGTAACACTGCACTGACCATGTCATACCATAGAAATCACAGCAGCCTAACTTTAGTGTCTAGTTGGTATATAGAATTAAGATGGTTCAATCGGTGCCAGTGGCACACTTCACTTTAAAGAACAAGACCTTTCCATTGTGATTACCTTATAATGGCACCACTTATATCCATTTACTTGGGTCAGGACTGCACTAGCATGCTAGTGTTCTTGAACATCAGTGGTGGAAATCTTAACCATTTGACACCTCCCCCTCTCCAACTTCACCTCATTTTCCTTACAAGTAGCCATAATTACAAATTTGCCAAGTTGTCCTATTAAGTAAAAGTATTAAGTTAATATAAATGTTTTATAGGGTTGTTTCTATTAAACTTATCCAGAGGTACAATTCAGACTATGCCCATATATTTATATAGTATATAGTATTTATATGTATCATGTATATGTATCACTTTGCTATTTGCTTCAGGTGGGACACCTGTTCTGCATCAGTCGCCCCTACCAGCTAAGGAAAGAGTTTCACCAGCTGGAAGAGTGGCTCACAAACTGCCTCGCCACAGGCCCCTTCACCGAACCCAATCTGCTCCTTTGCCCCAGAGCACACTGGCTCAACTGGTTATCCAACAGCAGCACCAGCAGTTCTTGGAGAAGCAGAAACAATATCAACAACAGATTCACATGAACAAAGTAAGTAAAATGCGAGTCTAGAAGGACTGTCACCTTGTAATGTTGGTTGTGAACTGCCTGGAACCCAAGCATTCCCAAAGCATGGATATTGATAACACATTATTTATGTTACATATACACTAAATACACATATACACTAAATAAGCTCAAAAATACATTTTACTAATCAAAATGTCTTTGATTGAGTCACTGGGCCTCTGATTGACCATAAGGAGCCTGCAGTGAGACCCATTGTATAGTATATTACCTTCTCTTAATATAAGGGTAGATTATATGGCTAAGAAGAGGAAACTTGCGCAATTTCAGTGAAATCGCGCAGCCGCGTATGCCATCCCACCGGTGATTTACATTTTCGCCGGTGGGATGGCAATCCGGGGAGATTAGTTGCCCGAGACACGGGAGATTTGTCGTGGGTGACTAATCTCCCCGTGTGCCAGAGCCCTAAAAGCTAATTTTAAGGTGAACAATCCCTTTAAAGTGTGAAAAGTAACGCCAGTCTTTGTGAGGCCTTCCCTGTGTGTTTTTTTAAATGCAAGCAAATATCGCTTCTGAATCCATAAAAACTCAATTAAACGGACCTTATCTGGAAAATACCAGTATATTTTTCTATGCAATAAGCACAGATAGTATAATTTCCTACAATTTTATTATTATTATTTATTTGCAAGCCAGTGATTTGTTTTGAGTGTGAGGCACCGGTAAAGCAAATATATAAAATAAAACTTCAAACATTAGCCAACTGTGTTGGGAGTACTGCAGATTATTGAATCTATTTTAATAGGGATATTGTACTTCAAAGCTGGAGCTGGAACTAAAACATTTACCTGTCTGATCCTGCTGTTTTATTTAGTTAGCCTTGCTTATCCTCATTTATACCTTCCATATGTAGAGCCTGATGCCTAGTATTACTGACGAGGGAACCATCACAAGGCTAACAGTTATAATGTGAAGTGCTATATTAGTGCGTTACTGGGGTCTTAGGAACTTCCTGCTAAGGACTAAGCATGAATGAAAATATTCACACTGATAAAATCTCATAAATTCCTAAAGATATTCCACGCTGTCAAGAAAAGAGAAGACTAGTCAAAATAATTATTATTGGATATATTAAAACCACACCACTTCTGGCAACTAGCAAAGGGCACTGACTCCACAGCTCTGAGCCCTGTAGTTAGCAAGAGCTCTACTGTATAGTAGGAAAAATATTGTGGAATTTCTGTTTTCTTTACCATTTCTACCATCTAAGCATCAGGGTTTGGCAAACAGACTTAGTTCTGCTTCTAAGGAAACAGACCAAGAAATATTTTTACAGTAGGTACCCAGTTATTAATGAAAAAGGCTATAGGTTTATCAAGAATGACTTTTTAGCAGAGTTTAAAATAAAGAAATTTAAGGAAAGAGAAAGAAACTAGACCGCTCTTGGCTGTGAGCAGCACTGGGTAGCAGTAAGGGATAACAGAATATCAATAGCAATTCTTATTTGTATACACTTTCCTGTGACCCTGGCCAGTGACACAAACATTTACCCTTGGCTCCTTTGACTTATGACATGTACACATGGTAATTTTTAGGTTTGCTGGGATGTGTTTGAAAAGTCTCTTAACGTGCAAAAGATATAGGACCTATACTGCTACTGCTTCAGTTAGAATATAGATGTGTCCGTCTGCCTCTCGGGCAGTTACTAGTGGTTACAGAGTGGCTATGCATACTCATCATATATAAGCATAGGTCTGGCATCTACTGTGTAATGAATGTCCATTCAAATGCTCCTTATCAGAGCAAGACTGCATTAGTCTCATGTGTACAACAGTATGGAATGGACACACAAAAACTACTACAAAACTGAAACAGACATTTCAGAATACTTGGTAACTCTTTTACAGTAAAAAAAGCCACTGATTATAATCACTTTGGGGTGACAGACATTGATTTTTACTGCCCCTGTAAAGCTATACAGCTATAAAGCCTATAAAGCTATACAAATTTTTCTCCAAAACCCATGCCACCCTTACAAGTTAAAAAATTCAAAAACAAGAAAATTTCCAAATCCTCACACAACTCTACTAAACATTACAGATGGTGCAAATACAGGTATGAGATCCGTTATCCAAAAACCTCATAATTATGGGAAGGCCATCTTCCATAGAATCCATTTTTAAAAAATAAATCTAATTTTTAAATATTTCCTTTTTCTTTGTAATAATAAAACAGTACTAACTAAGATATAATGAATCCTTATGGGAGGCAAAACTATCCTGTTGGGCTTATTTAATGTTTAAGTTATATTTTTAGCAGGCTTAAGGTATGGAGATCAAAATTATTGAAAGATCCCCTTGTCCCTGGGTCTCGGGCATTCTGGATAATGGGTCCCATACCTATACAAACATTAAACAGCACACAGTATACATTTTAGCTAGGGCTTTTGGTCTTTCCACTAATGCCCACCCAGACAAAACACTGATGTTGTGTCCTGTGAAAATATCCTGGATTAATAGTACTATTAAATGTATTGTAGTTTTGAAAGTAGGAGAGACATTAATTTCCTTTATCTGGTTTAGAGATTATCAGTTTTTTTCTAGCCATTAGAAAGACTGCCTTAGGTCTAGCTGTACAGTTATTGAAAGTACAGCACTTTCCCCGCCGAGTGCAACTTTAGAAGTCGCTTCTTTTATTAACATTTTAGAAGTGAATTTTCAGCCTGCTATTTTTTTTTTTGTAATCCTAAAAATACAAGAACTCTATTTTCACAGTTGATATTTCACCTATGCAATCCTCTATTTAAAACACCTTAAAAGTTGTACTTGGAATGCAAATTGTGGCATTCCATTCAAGTGTGGGTGGAAAAGCATTGCTTTACTTTTGAAATATTAATATTTGGAAATCTGAACCGTTCTTTCTTTTGGACGGCAGGCTGTTGTCAGATTTAATTCACTTCTGTGCACGGGACAGCTGGCTTCCTATGGCAGCACTTTGATCACTTTTACAGAATTTGATTTAACACAGTGGAACCCAACTGCATTAAAACTCAATGGATTATGTTTGTATCATTTCAGAAAATATAGGTACTTTATGATAGATAAATAAAGAAACAAATGCATTTTGGATTTTTATGCTGATCAATTGCTTTGTTTCAGAGCATGGCGTTGTACAGTTACACAATACACACAGGCACACATACAGTCTCCCCTGCAAGGCAATCTATGGATAATTAGCTCTGTATAATGAGATTATCCTTTTCTCTTTGTTCAGTAAAAAGAGACAATACCTTTGTTTAAAATACATGAATTGACATACATTATGTTCTAAATGTAGATATTCATTGTTAATTTAATTAACTAGCTGGCAAAGACATTTCAGGTTTCCTTAGGGTGAAGACACATGGAGCTACTAGTAGCAGCTACTTCTCGTGCCTACTAAATTAGACAATGCTGATCATTTACTGATAATTGTCTCTACATGTGTTTTAGCAGAGGCAATTCTCAGTATTGTCAATGGCAGGGTATTTTCTGGAGTTTAGTAGCCGTGAAAAAGTAGCTGCTACTAAGTAGCTCTGTGTGACTACACCCTTAGGGCAGTGACACATGGAAATTAGTCGCCCGTGACAAATTTTTGTTACCGCAGGTGACTAAACATGTAAATTGGTCTCTCAAGGAAACTTTATGGGCAACTTCGGGAAACTGAAGTGACGCGTATGCGATTCGCATTCTTACCATAGGGACGGCATTGCAGGGAAATTAGTCGCCCACGGTAACAAAGATTTATCGCAGAGTGACTAATATCCCCGTGTGCCACTGTCCTTAAGGGTAGCAGTAAGATACTGGATCTGGAAATTTTCAAGATAAATTGTATAGTTTTGTACAATGTATCTAAGCTTTATATACCATGGGTGATTCCTCTTTACGATCAAAGGAGGTGATCTGCAAACATTTTATTTTATCCTACATTTTGTCCTAAGCACAACAAAATGCAGTTGAAAGACTTTGCCTGCCCTTCTGGCTGATACGGCATTAACATTGGGGGCCTTTTATGTTAATATAAGCTCCGCTTTATGAAAATAAACTTTTCAAATTTAATCTGTTAAAATGCATGTACCATTTCTGAAATAATTAAGTTACTCTTCACTGTCCTCCTCTCAGCAATCTGACTCCCATTATCCTTTTTCCTTGCAGGAGTCAGAGCCTGAGTTTGATTGACAGCTCTAATACACCATAGTGTGTGCTTCTTTTGCCTAGACAATCTATTATTATTATTAACATTTATTTATAAAGCGCCAACATATTCCGCAGCGCTGTACAATAAGTAATCTATTATAATAATCTATTATAATAATCTATTACAATTACGTGTCTTTCAGTTAGCGGCTCCTACGCCTGCATGTAGAGAGACAGAATTTTTTAATATTGACATTTAGATAAAGTTCCTTGTTTCCATAATAAAGCTTATATTACATTTTTATGGTAGATACCCTGTGGCCATGTGGTAGGAAACCCACTTGGTTATGCAAGCTGGCATAGGAACATAAGTGATCTTCTGTCACTGCCATCCAGTAAGTTAATGAACAACATGGTGGTGACAGAAAGATTAACAAGAGGCAATTTTCTTTGCATTAGGGCTGATGTAAATTTTACTATGTACATTCGTTTTAAGAAAAGACCATTTGTATTTTAGTCATGCTTTTATGGATATGCCTCAGTTGCCTTTAAATTTCACAGAAACAAAGGGAAGTGGTATAATTTAAAGAAAATAGTTGCTGTTGTTTGTTGTCCTTTACAGAACTGTCTAAACAAGTTTATGTTCTATAACTGTTACAGACCTCAAAATATATTATTTAAATACTCCAGCTGGAAATATATGTTATTTTCCATCTGGGGAGTTTCATAAGTGAATGATAAATCTCAATATACCTTCTAAAGGTTTGAATGCATTTACCTTGAAAAATGTCATTCTTAAACCCCTCAAGAACAGTCCCACAATGCCACAAATACGCACCCCTTGGCTTTTATTAAAAACTGTTTTCTTTCATAATGTTTTTTTTTGCACAGGGACGTCATGCTAATGATCGATACTTTCTGAGTATGTCAAAGAAAAGCCATTGTTCATCCACAAACCACACTTTGGTGCTGTCATTCCTTTAATGTTACATTACTTCAAAGCCCGCTGGGAGAAATGAGCAGATAACCCCTAGCAGTATAACTGTTTCTTATTAACGTCCCACCCCCTTCAGTCCTGAGCATTCTTATAAAAAAAAAAAGTACATATGATGGTTAACCCTCTAACAACATTGTGCCTTCATTGAGGGAATTATACAGGATTGGCGGTGCCAGCATTAAAACAGCAATGTTCAAAACCAGAATGAAATATCATTTTTGACACTTTATTTTAAACAGAACCAGATGACATTATTGACAGTAATTCACTGTGAGCCCCTGATAGAATATTCTTTATACTGTGCAACCTTGCACCATTGTATCAAGTGAGGCAGCAAAACGGCACAACTGACTATGGGCAAAGGTAGTAAAATTTGTAAATGGGAAACAATTGCATCAATAATAATACAAATTAGTATTTTACAAAGCAGTATTCTTCATTAGACAGTGATTACACTGTAAATTGTAATTGCCCAGAGCACATTTTTAAGGACTGCTTGAAGGTGGCATAGTTTTTGATGCTAAAATAACTTTTTCTCCAAAACATTTTATTACATACACTGCTCTGAGTGCTCTATAGAGTTTGCAGTCTCTGGTGTATTGAGTTGCTAAATACTTTCATATATAGGTATAGGACCCGTTATCCAGAATGCTCAGGGCCAAGGGTATTCCGGATAAGAAGTCTTTCTGTAATTCGGATCTCCATACCTTAAGTCTACTGAAAAATCAATAAAACATTAATTAAACCCAATACGATTGTTTTGCATCCAATAAGGATTACTTATATCTTAGTTGGGATCAAGTACAAGGTTCTGTTTTATTACTACAGAAAAAAAGGAAATCAGTTTTAAAATTCTGAATTATTTGATTAAAATGGAGTCTATGGGAGACGGGCTTTCCGTAATTCTGAGCTTTCTGGATAATGGGTTTCCGGATAAGGGATCTGTATTCAGTTTATGCAAATGAAAATTGTTGATGCAGAGGAATAATGTTTCACATTGGGGTGGGCGGTTTATTAATTAAGTCAAAACTCAAGTCTTTTGTTTTACCTTCAATCGAGAGGCGAAAAAACAATTAAACTTTTCTGAGAATTTTTTTTTTCAATTGGTAGCTTATATACAAAAAAAAAACAAGGAAAAAATCTCAAGAAAATCTATTTTGCTCAAATTTGACTGTATAAAAAAACTTGAATTCATTTTTTCAATTAATAATTCTCCAAAATTTGAGTTTGGAAAACTTGAATTTGAAAATTCGAGATCTCAAAAAGAAAAAGGGGATTTTTGAATCTTTAATTAATAGGCCTCTGAATTTAGTGGTTTTTACTCATGACTAGTAGGCTTTACTTTGTATATGCATGCAGAGCTGTTGGACAATGAGGCGTACAGTGGGAGTTAAGTAGTCAATGATAGAGACTGTAGGAAGGATCCATGCGTATGAGACATGAGTATTGCATGAAACTTGTTTGGCATTTAGTTCAGTGTATTCTAATCAAAATGAATTAATGAAATCAGATTTATCAAGCCAAGGAGATACCCAGTTGCAAATGTGGATTTAATGAGTTACGTATGCAGGATAGCTTGCTGAGGGGATGTGTATTTTTCATTTATTTGGGACAGTATAATGGGATTCTACTAGTAAGCATCATTCTGTAGTTAGAAGGCTATTCATTCACTCTTCTTCATTGACCCAGCCATGTTCTGCTATACCTTTGGGGATGTATACTGAATCACTTATTCCAGTTATTTTCTATTGAGGCTATATGGATAATAGTTGCTGTAACATCTGTTATGTCTGTAATTACAATATGAGTGTAAATGCATTATATGCTTTGTAAGGACAATACTTCATGGTAATTCACTGTACTTGTTGAGAAATGTAGGGCATATCATCTTAATAGCATACTGTAGATATTCAGACACACGTATATGTCAGCTGCTATTCCCTTGTAATTGTACAAGGAACATTTTGATTAATGCTATTATTGTATTCACCAATTCTGACATCACAGGGATATTCCCTGTATTACATGCATTAAACATTACTTATTCTGTTTTGTCATAATAAGGTTTTCTACATCAGTGCTGCCTAGTTTTCCATGTTGTTTGTCAAATATCCAAAAAACAAACTGTGGATCTGAATATAAAAGCAACTAATGTCATGCAAGGAAGACAATGAGCCTTGAGGCCATAAAGAGGGCTTGAAGAACATCCTCTGGCCCACAGATATCAAACTGGAGAGCTCTTCTCCATAGTAACCAATAAGAATATACTCACTATCTACTATATCTTTGCAGAGGTGTAAAAAGACGTGTTTTCATTACATTTAACACCTGTGCATTTTATTTTAAAGATACTTTCCAAATCTATTGAGCAACTTCGACAACCTGAGGGGCATCTTGAAGAAGCCGAGGAAGATCTTCATGGAGATAATGTGATACAAGAAAAGAGTTCCTCTGCAGACAACACAAGAAGTTACAGCAGTACAGATCTTAGGACAGGACATCTCGGATCTGTAAAAGTGAAAGAGGAGCCACCAGATAGCGAGGATGAAATTAAAACACACCTTCAGTCTGAACAGAAGGCAGTTTTTGTGCAACAGGTAATAGGCAAAGATTTAGCTCCAGGATTTATCATTAAAGTTATTCTTTGAAGTTTGATACAGGCACTTACTATAAAACTTTTGACAATATGGTACAATTTAAAAAAAAAAATTATTTATTCAGAACCAGTTTTCAGCACCCAACGGATTTTTTTCTGGTCTGTCTTTTCGATTTGAGAATAGGAATCCTGACATTCAACTCTTCATATTCCTTTTTTCATTTGTTTGTAATCTTGCCCCTATTGCTGGAATATCTGTGTTAGAAGAGACTAAGACGAAATACTAAAAAAGTGATTGTGCTTATCAAATCTACCTTTATTGGATGTATTTGTCTTTAGTCATAGATGGCTTCCTGGTTTGATTTACATTATGAGAGCTGCAATGCATTGGCATTTTAGAGCAAGTAGAAATGCTCAGAAATATCTGTTATTTAAAGAAGCAATCATATTTCTTGCAGCAGGGCTGGTATAACATGAAGGAACTAAATACTACCATACATACATTTTCTATTGTGTCCAAAGTATTCTACTAGTAATCATTACCCTTTCCATTGCTTTACTTAAGGGAACATATAGAGTGGTGCAAATAGGAAAAAACTCTCACCCCATGGCAAAAACAGACAAAAAATATATCTATATTTATTAAATCCTCTCCCTAAATGCTGCACATATAGGCAGATGTTTTCAGAATCCCCTGTCACTTTGCAAGTGACTTAGGTATTGCGCCAGTTATATGTTAGGGGACAATGATAAAATAAACTGATTAAAGATATCCTTCTCATAAAAGTGTGCTAAAGGGGGTTCGGGGGGGGGGCCACATCACTAGTGCAGCGAGTGCTCTTGCACTCTCTCCACTAACAGAGTTAAACTTCCGGTTTGAAAAACAGAAATTCAGCTCTTACCAGGAAAGGCTTTTTGCCACCCCTGGTAACTTTGGGGGCGTTCCCGTCGAAGGCAAGTTTCTCAACTCGCCTCATGGCAGCAGCGCCCCTGGCGTTCAAGGCATGTCTTTGTCAAAATAGGGGTTTTGGATGGCCATGAACTGTTACCTATTTATACCTTTGTTAAACATAGAAATAGTACTTTTGTTAAAGATGAGTTTGCAACTAACAAAATTTAAAAACATTTTATTATATAAGGGAATATCAAGACATTACAAACATTGTCAAATTCTGTGTGACAGAACAATGCCCCTTGTACAACCACTTAGCAAGAATGTGTCACTCACCCCAACAAGCCACCCCTGGCACAGATCCCAATCTAGCACAACTTTACTGCAAGACTAAAGAGGTTTTGGATCACCAGGACCTCAAAATTCTTGTTGGCAAAATGGCTTTTTTTTTAAGGAGAAGACTTTTCCACTACTTTATACTTTCTCCAGTAATTTTTCGAGTAATGGGATTAAACTTTTCAGGAGAGGTAATGTTTGATCCAAAGTAGGGAAACTATAAGCAGGGAGAAATTTCTAACTGCATTTATTCTGATGGGTTCCAAGTCTTCCTGAGTTTTCCTACTTAGTGGGAGTTTACTCGGAGGGAGGACAAAGAGAGTGAGTTGGACAGCACAGCACCTGCTTTTGGCTTCTTTAGATTTAGTAAAGTTTCATTCATTTCAATGTTTGTTCCCACATAATAGCTTCAGTTAAAGTGAGAATTTGGTTCCTCAAACACTATATGGAAATGTCTTTCACAGAACTCTGGTAACAATTAAAAGAAAATGTAATTATGTCCTTGTCAATAAATATGTGATAAATGACATGTACATAAGGAAAGCCTTGAACGTTGAAAGCGTGACCAAAAGTTAAGCTTGACTTATAATTTTTGTATAATGTGCAAACTCTCATTTCGCCATACGTTTTGTTAGGTAACCTGAACTGTGGGCATGTCATGTTCTGGAGAAACAGCCTGACTTTCAAAAACAACTTGCTGGAGGAGAAACAGGGATATGGCATACTCTAAATCAACGACAGAACCTTCCATAACAAGCGATAACATCTTTCATTTTACTGTGACCATCATGGACGGCAAGAAATAACACAAGTGTTAATGCAGACTCCATTTTCTTGTTCCATATAGCATTACTGCTGTCAGTTTATAAAGGAAAATGCTGTTCATCATCATTTTTTGGACAAATACTATTTACCAAAATGTCTGCACCTTTTCCTTAAAGGCTCTTTCATGGAAATGCAGGTATCAGAAACATATTTTTACTTGAATGTTGCATAATTCTATATACAGGTATAGGATCTATTATCTGGACACCTGGTAACCAGAGAGCTGTGAAATGGAGCAAGTCAATTTCCCAATGTGTCCTATTTGTAACAAAAAAAAATCTTGTTTTTAATTTTTTTGCAAATTAGCCTGAATTCATGCAAAATGATCTTTTTGGGCTTTTGAACTGTTTAAATGGTTTAATAACTACAAGGCATAATGCTCCATATTCATGAAAGGCCCCAAACATGTAGATACCATACTGTTGCTGTTATCGGAAATTTGTTACACAAATTATGACATTTCAGTTGGGGATGTTCAAGCTGCCACATTAAAAGGGGTAAGTTTTGTTCGAATGCAAATTTGTTTCACAATTTGACATTTTTTTGCACAAAAACTTTGAAATTATTGTTTCCAAAACTCCAATGCTTGATATTTGTTAAGCGCAAAAAATGGAAAAACTTGAATGTAAAACGTAGGCAACTAAAAGCTTGCGATTTGATGCAGAATTCAGTCGGAATTGTTCTAGGAAAAATGCATGTGTTTTTTCAATTCAAGTTCTTTTGAGTTCTTTTTCATTTTTTGAGTTTGTAGACCCATGGAAAATACTGGCTAGAATATGAATTCAGTGTACGAATTCAATGTATTTGAGGGTTTTTTTCATGGTTTAATTTGATCAAGTTTTTATATTCAAATTCAAGGTAAAATTTTGAGTTCAAATTTTTAAAAAATTCAAAAATTTTACAGATTTGAAAATTAATAAATAAGCATTCATATTTTAAACCTGTAATAGATGGAGGGCCCTGACTTGTATTTCTCTCTGTTCAGTGACACAGAAGGCAGCCTGCGCTTACATACTTATATTACTGTGGTACTAATATTATCGGAATTTAGCAAATCTGATGAATGCTGATAAAAATGAGTCCGGAGAATTTATAGCTTTCATTTTCCGGAAGAATTCCACTGGGAATTTTTTCATTCACTAAATATTCATAATTGTAATCATAATCACAATTAGAGTTGATTTCATAAGGACTTCATTACTATCCTGTCAGTGTGTTGGGAAACGCTGTTGTTACAGAACAACCCTCCCAACTCTTCCTCTTTCTCTTTCCATCCAATGTTATTCACTCATTGAAACCAAGTTGCCATTGGTTGCTAGGAACTCATTACATTCTTTATCTATGGATAATATCTATTGCTTTTGGGAAAGGAATTTTGTAGCAAACAATGAAACATTTCCATTTCCCACTCCTATAGGAAGGCTTATATAAAGGTTTATTAATAGTTTAAACGCTTCCCACTGGAATTTTCCCTTTCACATCTATCTGTACATTTGTTTTTCTATAAATCTTAATTCTACATTTTTTTTTCTAATTTATTGAATTAAAGTTATACAATCAATATTTGCTAAATATAATTTATTTGAAGGAACCATATGTAATGTACATGATTTTCTTTGTTTATTAATAATTTATGAAAAAAAATCAATAAAAAAAAGGCCCCATTTTCACCTGGAAGTCTTAAACTCAAAATGCCTACACAGTTTGCTATTTCTTGTGCAACATATAATCCTACCTGCATTGGTACGCCTGATTTTGTCGGCCCACTAAAAATGGCAACAGTGGCTGACATGTTCTTCAGGATCCAAGAACTTTTATCTTTTTTATCTTTTAAAGGACTAAGTAAATAGGGTTATGGTTATTTGTCTTACATTTGTATACTGGACATCACATTTGTCTAGAACAGTAGTGGTATGTGGTTCATATGTACGCATTAATGTGCAACGGAATATACCCATATTGTAATGCAATGTACCCGCACTCAGACACACACACACCTACTAATGAGAGAGCCGGTGACAAACAGAAGATTTGTATATTATGATGTAAACCAAATGGAAATTGTATTTGTATATTTCATGTCCTTCATAGTTCAAGTATTATATGCTGTTTATCCCATCAATGACACAAAGGAAAGGGATTTTCTAGAACTATGTCACATCAGATACAGGTAACATGTTTCTGTTATATGTACGTATGGCATTTTAATCTATTGTATTTATTTTCACCTGTAGCGGGGACTTTGCTGTTTTGTGTTGTAAATAGATTATGATTGTATTTTTTTTTGCCTTATGTTATAATTTAATTATTTTCACAAATAAAAAGTTTTTCTTTTTTTAAACCTGTTTCTTTTTTTTTTGTTACACACACATGCGCTCCTTTTGGTGGTGTTATAGTTCAGAAGTGCCATTAACACCCGAACTGAATTCAACTGTTTCAAGGAGTATCTTCTTTAAAGGAAAACTATACCTGCAGAATAAATATTGAACCAACAGATAGTTTATATTATGTTAAGTGGCCTATTAAAGAATCTTATCATACTGGAATATATATATATCAGTAAATAAAAAAAATGAGTTCCTTTATTACCTTTGCCTTTTACCCTGAGCAACCATTTAGTGATGGGCTGTGTGCTTCCCTCAAAGATCACCTGACAGGAAATAATGCAGCTCTAACTGTAACAGGAAGTAGTTTGGGAGTAAAAGACAGGACTTTGTGCATTAATTGGCTGATGTGACCTATCATAGTACATACTAAAAAGTATTTTTTTTTATAAAAATGGTTTATTTAGATGAAGCAGGGTTTTACCATATGACCTTGTATATGCAATATATTTTTACAGAGACCTACATACATACCTACCTACATGTTCTGGGGTATAGTTTTTCTTTGGTCAGTTAATTACGACTCTTTCATGACCATCTGAAATATTTTTCTGATGGTTAGAAACGTTATGATAAATGGGGATAATACTTCAGGGTTCATTTACCGGCAGCCGGGCCGGATGCAATATAGGAGTAAGCTGCTGAGCTTTGCAATCTTTACCCTGTTTCACCTTTAGCACCTGCAGGTGCAGGTTCATGTTCTTCAGAGAAGGTCTTCTGCTTTCCAGATGCCTACACCAATGTCTTCAACTGGCTGAGCTGTATTCATGAGGGGAAACATAGACGCTTATACAACGCTTTTAGACTCACTCGCACCAGAGTGCAGCAAGACCCCAGGTACAAGTGCCAAATTAATGAACACTAAGGGGTTTAGTTCTGTGGTAGAATCTTCTTAATATCCTCAAAACACAAAACATAGACTGTAAGATTCCGGACTTCTTGTACCTTAATAACTGTAGGCAGATTGCTGTGTACAGTTAGCAATGCTACATAAGAATAAGGGAAATAGGCAGTTGCACATGGCAGGTATAGAATCACCTCTCTCTTTCAGAGAGTGCAGTGGGAACTGCTAGTGACGAGAGGGACAATTTACTAACCTGGTTTGCTCTACTTTTCCAGATATGTATGAAATATTTGGTAAAACACGAATGCAATGCTTTTTTCAGCAGTACAATTCTGAAACTTGCAGAGTCAGCTTTGTCAGTATGGCATGGGATCTGTTATGCGGAAACCTGTTATCCAGAAATCTTCCAATTATGGGAAGGCCATCTTCCATAGGCCCTATTTAAAAAAAATAAATCTAATTTTGAAAAAAATGTTATACTTTCTCTCTGTGATAATAAAACAGTACCTTGTACTTGATCCCAACCAAGATATAATTAATCCTTATTGGGGGCAAAACAATCCTATTGGGTTTATTTAATGTTTACATGTTTTTAATAGACTTAAGCTTTGCAGAGCTGAATTACAGAAATATCTCTTATCCAGAAAACCCCAGGTCTGGAGCATTCCAGATAATAGATCCTATGCCTGTATATTTTTGTTTTGTACCTATTTTCAGCTGTTCCCTGGCATGATACAAACAGATATGCATCCATCCATACATACATACATACATACATACATACATACATTGGATCTAGCCAGGTATTTTAGACTTTCTTTGATTATGAAATAGTCATTTTTCATGTGGAGTTTGACTGATGCGCTGGGGGTTCAACTTGCGTTCACATGTTTTAATATATACCTAGAGGCACCGTGCAAAGATTAAAATTCATGCCCTTTCGGTTGCCTTTTGCTATGTCAGAATATTCACTCACTGCTTTTTATGTGCAACTATTTCAACACAAACTTTGGCACATTTCTTAAGCTGAAGCCTTCTCACTGGAGCAATTTAACATAAAAGATTTACTGTTACAGTTTGTGTGTGGCCGGGGAATGGCATATGGAAAACATGTTTCCTGTTATTTCGTTTAATTGCTCAGATCACATGCCAGCCTGAGGCATGTCATTTTGGCCTTGTAAAACCGCTCATCTGACAAAAGAGATGGACATGGCTTTTGTTTGGCTGCTCAGCAATCTGCAGATAAAGCCTTGTATATCAGCTCCACTGGATTTGCCTCTTCATTCCGCTGTTAACAATAAGAAAACTGCATGAAAAGTAAAAAATAAACTTGCTGCAGTGACGGTACAGATGTGAAATGTTCATGTAGGATTTCCTTAGCCGGACACATTTAAACTTTAAAAAATGCAAGTGCCCTGCTATCAGCTTATGCTGCATTCATTTTCAGGAACTTGGGGTTGTTTACAAACACAAGTGCTTTTGTCAGTAGCTGCCAATCAGTAGTTTGCTTTGATTTTCCAACTTGTAGTAGATTGTTCACACCTCATTGCTGATTGGTTGCTATTTGCAACTGCACTTGTGCAATTATCACCTCTGCTTGTAAATCACCCCCCTTGTTTGCAAACCAGAATAAATAATGTTTTATTTAAACAATACACTGTGCTAAACTGCATTGCTGGATTTCTGATAATTCTGTGTAACTTGCGTGGGTCCTCACCACAGGAAAAAGGGCTAAACAACAATCCCCAAACCTCTGGTTGACATAGTAGTGGATAAATACCCTGCCTGAACCCCAGTATAGGGCAGATTTGTGGGAATATTTACTTTCTCTTCCTGATATTATTATAGCTAGAAAAGGATAACAATGTTTTTATCCATCATTAAGCATTTTATGAGCTAAGGGGAGCACTGACCAAATGATGGGTCAAAAGGAAGGGGGGGGGGGGCTTGAAAGCAGAATTTCTGAAAAAAACTGAATCAATTATATTAATCCTTCACTAGAATCATTACATAAACTTCTGGATCGTAAAATGTAAAAAGCTTGCAATTAAGATAATTTGCCAATAAATAATGGGTATGTTATAAAGGAATCAAAGCACTTGCTTGCAGTTCATCCAAAAAGACACTTCCCACCATGTTGAGCAAGTTATATGACATACCTGAAAGTTGCCCTCTCCATCACAGGTAGGTGTAGCATGCTGTTGGTTTATAGAGGATTAGATGGATGGTATTTCTGGGGGTAAAATATATGGACATTCTATTTTAAGAAGGCTTTCCCATCTGGCCTTTAGGTTCATAATGAATGCACAAGGCTAACAGGGAGCTACCAGAGCCCAGTATCTGGGAAGTGTAATTTTGCATCCTTTCCGGTACAAATGTTTATTTTAATATGCACTGATGGCAGATTCTCTTAATGCCTTTAAGAGGGGCTTGAACAAGTATAATATCCAAGGCTATTGTGATATTAAAATATACAGTTAATATTGATATTGGTATATATGTTTATGTATGTGAGTGTATACATAGGTCAGTATGGGTCTATGTGTGTGTGCTGGGTTTACTTGGAAGGGTTGAACTTAATGGACTTTGGTCTTTTTTCAACCCAACTTAACTATGTAACTATGTAACTATGCATTTTCTGTTTAGGAGGAGTGGGAGGAGTATTGAGGTTGTATAGAGCGGAGAGAGCAGGCAGGAATAAAGCTAAGTTCTACCCTGCAGTCTGGCATCTATGTGTATATTTTTTTGGCTCTGCTGCACCCTGCACTGGGTCACCACAGTTAGGGGCATAT
Source organism: Xenopus tropicalis (assembly GCF_000004195.4). Taxonomy (NCBI): domain Eukaryota; kingdom Metazoa; phylum Chordata; class Amphibia; order Anura; family Pipidae; genus Xenopus; species Xenopus tropicalis. Next base: position 38,167,764 of record NC_030682.2, read on the forward strand.
TTATTATGCTGTGTAAAAAACAGTGAGAAAATTCACCACACATCGCCAGGCTTCGGCGTGTAAAAACGGCGTAAAATCCGCGTAATTGTTTTACGCGTTTTTTTCCACCGGAACTTATGGAAAATAATGGTGTAAAATCCGTGTAATTGTTTTACGCATTTTTTTCCACCGGAACTTTATGGAAAATAACGGCGTAATATCTGGCATTCAGATGGTGATCTTTTCCATTTATTTTACACAGCTTTTTACTCCTTTTTTTCAGCGAATTAGTTTTACACAGCATAATAAATATGCCCCTTAGAGTCTGGCTTGTACATTCTACTGACAGGGACACATCACCTACACCTAATAGTACATGCCTACTAAACTGTTTGGCTGTCTGTGCTGTTTGCAGTTGCCATTCTGTATTGCTATAGTATCTGTGTTCAGTGGAGACACTGATGCACAACAGTATGGAAAATATATATGTGATACTTCAATATTTCAATCACATTTCTATTAAAGCCTGAGCCATGTATTTGGAAGATTGGTTCACTGGTTGTGAACTTTTCCCTTTTGGTGTATTGCACTATATTCTATTTGGCCAAATCACTTCTCGGGTTCCCTACCCATAATTACCTCTTTCTAACTTATGCATAACTATTTTTTTTATTATTAGAGCTATTTATGGCATCATGAGGAATCATATACAAGTTTTCTTACGTTTTTATGAAGACTTCCCGTTATCCATCCCATTTTACATCTTTGGAAACCCTAATCTCCTGTTCCTGCCGTGTGTTGTATTTACATGGCGCCACTCAATGCCAGTGCTGCCACTTAGGGAGGCAATGCAAATGACAGTTACATGAGCCGCCATGGACTGTAAGTAGTTAAATGTCCACTTTCTTCTACCAGAGGAAGCAACGAGCAAATGTCAGAGAGTTCAGTGTCCCCGGCCCCCACACAAGAAGGGACATAGATGTACATTAGACATGATTGCTGTCACATTCAGATAAAACATATCACAACTAAAGATGAGTGAATCTCTCCCGTTTGCAAAACTGCAGGAAAATTTGCAAAATGGCAAAAATTCACGAAATGCAGTAAAAATCAATAGCTGTTTTTTTGAAGCAATTTTCTTGTGGTTGCTTTTCTTTGTGGCTACTTTTTCCACGCAAAATACATTGGAGTCTATGGGCGTTTTTATGCAGCAACGTTTTCAAAGCAGAAGAATAAATGAGAGTTATTTCTCGTTAACTTTTTTGCCTCAAAACTTCTTGTGGCAATTTATTTTCTGTAGTTTCTCAAAAAATGCAAAATTTTGCACAAATCCATACCTGGCGAAAACTTTTGCTCATTACTAAGCACAACATAATGATGAGAAATCCGTCAGCAATACTGTGTACATGAGCGTATATTAAACGACATGTAAAGTCTATTCAATGGAGGGAACCAAAATGTTAGGCACCCCCCAGTGAGATAGATCACTAAGTTTTTCCCCAGGCTGGTGCTCCTGGGAGAACTACACCAGCCTATGGAAAAAACTGTCTGAGCGCCATGGATGCACCCCAGCCATCCCCAGCATGAATTCCTATATATTACTGGGGGTGCCTAACATTTTCGCACCCCCAGTGAAATAGACTTTACATGTTCTTTAAGTTGACTAGGGTTTAACTTTTAATTGACAACAGTACAACATATATAAAAGCACTGTGATAGCTCCTAAGCAGATTTACAGACATCTTGCATTAAATGGAACGTTATATATAGTCAGGAATTAAGGTGCTTTCTTTCTGCCATGATGAAATAAGAATAAATCATTTCTTTAGCGTGCAGCAAAGAGAGTAAAGGGAGGCTGGAATGAGCCTGTGACGGATATATCTACCTAGCGCGGGTCAATTATGCAGCTGTGCTCCAAGGCATTTCAGTGGGGGTTTAAACAGGATGTCAGAAGTCAGGGCGCTGGCAGAGACAAACTAAGGAACATTGTTTATGTTCTGACAAAAAAAAATCTTGATTGTTGTTTTTCAAAAAAAATTCTATAAGCTTGACTGGTTAAAGAATTATAATTATCTAGGGATGTTTTTAAAATGTATTAACATTTTTATGCAAATACCTGATTTTACAGGTTTTTAAACACATGGGTAAGTTAGAGAAAAGCTTTACTATTTACAATACCTGGATATATATATAATACATGGTAATACAGGCACTCACATATAATTCTGGAGCCAATGTGCCTGGGTGCAGTATAGCAGATATCACATAAACCAAGATAGATTCTGCACTAATGGGACTTAAACAGGACTTAAATAAAAGTGGTAATCTATTGTGATATGGAATCTATCTTTATGGTTTATGGATATATATATATATATATATATACTAATAAAAAAGTTTTTTTGACCTGCAGAGTGGGCTGTCACATTACATGTCTCAGCAGCCTATATTCTCCTCTATGGGGGATTTTTGTTATTGCTATGAAGGATTGTTTAGCTGGGGAAGCAATGTGACTGAATTCATACTCATATAACAAAGAGAAGCAACCGCAACAATATAAGGTTGTATTATATCCAACAGACATGTTGCTTCAGTTCGTAATAACATTTTACTGAAATATGAATTTGAAAAGTTGTCAAAAATGTATTGACATGTTTTATAAGTTCCTTTAGCCCTCTAAAATCTTAGTGATAAAAGATGACACAAAACCCTTTTTTATTTGCTGCAGTGATTTCCCAGGCAATAGGTCAAGCATGAAAAAGATGCTATTGGAACGTTATCAAATAGGCCTCTTAGTGGGCTGAATAATAACAGGGGATATAAACAGCGTGTGCATGTAATTGCCCTGCTTTCCACTAGATGGAGCTCTAACAGACTGAGAGAGCGCAGATATTTATGAAACAAGGGACAGAAATAGATACAAAAGAAGAAAACCATGAATGTATGTATATATGTATGCATAACTTTATTTTATTTATAAAAAGGGTACGCAGCGCTGTACAATCTTACAAAATACAAAATTACACACAGGGAGGACAAGTGATATAATAAATAAATATAATAAATATATATTGTCTATAAGCTTGACTGGTTAAAGAATTATAATTATGTTGGGCTGTTTTTAAAATGTATTAACATTTTTATACAAATACCTGATTTTACAGGTTTTTAAACACATGGTTAAGTTAGAGAAAAGCTTTACTTTTTACTATACCTGGCTATATATATATATATAATACATGGTAATACTGGCACTCACGTATAATTCTGGAGGTAATGTGCATTATTCCCTGTGCATTTATTTTTATAAATGCACAGGGAATAAGTGCCATGTGGTATGAGACACAGTAGGTAGGAGGTCCCTGCCCCGTAGAGCTTACAATCGAAGTAGTTGAGTAACATACAGGCACAGACTGGAAGGTAAGAGTGCATCAGGTATGGGCATTTGCCCTTAAGCGCAGGACTGGGCAAAATAATGTTTTAGTGCTTCAGAAGGTAACAGCTGAGCTTTTTCTTAAAGAGAGTGGGTGAGTGTTCCCTATGGAGGGATTGAGGGATAGAATGTGTTATGAATATAGATATAGGGGTAAGCGAGTTCTACTGGTGCCTCTACTGGAGGCACTGAAGGGAACTAGAAGCAAGCAATAAACTAGCAACACTCATACAAACAGCATTTATTTCCAGATATAAATGGAGAAAAATGAAAGCATGTGCAAGAATAGATACTGACAGGCAAAATAGCAGAACACTATATTACTCATTTAATGAATCCTTCTAAATGTACAGTATGATACAAGGTAGTGCTAGAAGATAAGGTGGAAACAAGAGCAATACAGCAAAAGATACAGCTGCTATTGCTGAAGGGCATAGACACCCAGGATGGACTGCACTTAGATACAGCATGTTACCAGCACCTGGATTATATGGGGAAGAAAACTTGAGGTGCTGTACCTGTACCTGAGGCCCACACTCTATTAATAAACACACCGAGGGGTATTTATTAGCACTTGAGACAAACATCACTGGAGAGGTTGCCCATAGCAACCAATCAGCAATTAGATTGCTGAATAGAAAACAAAAGCATCTGATTAGTTGCTATGGGCAACATCGCCAGTGATATTTGTCTCCAATGTTAATAAAAAAAACCGTGAATGCGCTGGTGTGCAGATGGATGAACTTATGCACGAAACTTGTGTCCAAAAATAAGCAAACAGAGTGTCATTTATAAATGAATATACCCTATCTGCATTTATATGTAATAGAACACAAGAGCCTTGAATATCCTGTAAATTATATCTTTATAATTGGTGCTTGGTGATGTCATTTCTGTTACATGACTCTTTAATACTTGTGTATAGCAATGAGCAATCAGTGCCACCTCACTATGTGAGTTATTAATTATAGCTATTGTTTCTTCACTTTCTTAGTTTTGTTATGTTTTATGCCACTCATTGTACCAAAGCAGGCAACAAATTACCTGAATGTGCAAATGAGGGTCCGTGCCTGGGATTGTCACCTTCCCTGTTTTATATTTCCTGGGTGGCAGTGATTCATACAGTTACAGCAGACGGGTTTCACACTTCAGGGTCCCAGCTGACACTCATACATTGCCCCACAGGTGTAACTTTCAGCACCATTTTAGTGGTAACAGCCAGTCAGTTTTGACATGAGCCCTAAGGTGTTATATTTGTGTTTTTTATTCTAATCTCTACTTGGTCATTGTCTTTAGATAACTTAAGTACAGTAAACATCAGAATTCTCAAAAGGATACCATTTCAAAGGATATATGCATTTCTTCACAAACTAATGGAAATCTCTTTAATATTTGCAATGATATTTGTTTTACCTTGAAGCAGTGGTTCCCAAACTGTGGCTCCTGGAGCAGTGGCAGGGGATAAAGGTTGGGGGGAGTTTTTGGGAGAATGCTTATTGTTCTTCTAGATACACCTGAAAGCCCAGCTTGGAGGTCAGTTGTGGTGAAAATGTGTTTGCTGTCCTAAATATTTTTGAGCTTTGGGTAAATATTATATTTTGATGTTAACTATAACAACCACTTTCTTTACATTACCTTTTAACTTTTGGTATGTTAAAGAATGGCCAATTCTTGGCAACTTTACAATTGGTCTTCATTATTATTTATCTGTATATATTTTTTGAATAATTTGGCTTTTTCTGGGTCATTCCATCTTTCAAATGGGGTTCACTAACACTAGCAGCCAAAGAAATTGCTCTGTGATGCTGCAATTTTATTACTTATCTTTCAATTCAGCCCATCTTTTATTCATAATTCAGTGTCTCATTCAAACCACTGCCTGGTTGCTATGGTATTTTGGACCCTAGCAATATTAATCTCTACATCATACTAAAAGTTAACTTAAAGGTGATCAACCCCTTTAAGGAAGAATAAAAATGACTTTTCTGTGTCCCCTATCCTGTTTTCAGTTTCACAGTTCCTGAACTATGGACATCAGAGAATTGTGTTCCTTCTTTCCAAGATACCCCATCTCCCTTTATACACTACCAATTCCTAATGACTTTTTATATAAGAAAATGGAACAGTAATTTTTTAGTGTTGTCTCTTTCTCTTACTTTCCACTCTTGCTTGTGATTGTCTGGACTATTGCAGTGCCCTGTCTGTAATCCCCCGGTGAGTGGAGAGTCCTCACAAGGGCTTTGAACCAGACAGAGTACATAACAGTGTCTCAGATGACATTTGTATGTGAGCTTTGCCCCAAAATTGGCCGCCTGTGGTGTGATTTTCAGCAGCGGCTTCATTACTGAGAAAACTCGTAAACTGGGACATTGGCACTGGGGTGTATTACCTTTGTGCATTTGTTAGTTGGTTGTTATACTGTCTCTACATCACTAATGTAAATATCACTTTGTAAAAATATCCAACTAATGTGTAGGGTGAATCCTGTCTTTCCTAAAGACAATAAAAAAGGTGAGTGACCTCCTCACAGGACCATTTTTACCCTCTTTAGTGTAATGGCACAGGGGATGTTTTGTAGCTCAAGATTAATCTTTGCTACTACGTGCAACAAATCATCCCTTGTTTCCCTCCTAACAGCTAAAATGCAAATCGCCAGTGGGGAAACATATATGATGCTTAGGCTTTCCAAAATGAAAACTTCAGGCAAATCAACCCAATTGCCAGAGGGAAGGAAACAAGGGATACTTTGTGGCCCACGGTAGCAAATATTTATTGCAGGTGAAAAAAATGTCCCATGTGGCATTACCCTTAATTGTGTAATTACTCAAGTATTGAGTGCTCAAGTACAGATAGAAGATCTCATATTAGGGCCAGGGGTTTTCCAGATAAGGGATCTTACTGCAATTTGGATTACCATACCTTAAGGGCTCTGGCACACGGTGATATTAGTCGCCCGCGACAAAACTCCCTGTTCGCGGGCAACTAATCTCCCCGAATTGCCTTCACCTGCCATCCCAATGGCGACAATGTAAGTCGCCGGTGGGATGGCACACGCGGCGGCGCGATTTCGCGCAAATCGCCGAAAAAGCCTCGCGAGTCTTTTTCGTTGATTTCCCGAAATCGCGCCGCCGCGTGTGCCATCCCACCGGCAACTTACATTGTCGCCCTTAGACTGCTAAAAAAAATTCAAACATTAAATAAACCAGTAGGATTGTTTTACCACCAATATGGATTCATGTAGCTTGGTTAGGATCAATTACATGGTACTGTTTTATTATTATGGAGAAAAAGGAAATTATTTTTTAAAATCAGAATAATTTGCTAAAAAATAGTTTTTTGCATACGAGATCCTTTATATGTATTTGTAAAAACTTGCAGGCGCTGGGTGCACAGTAGAAAGTAAACCAGTCTGGTCTTTCTGAAGTTTCACATACAAAGCGATTCACACTTTGCATTTACAAGCTGCATTGTGGGTTTATTAGGTAATGCTGAAACACAAAAGTAGCAGCATCTCAGGTCTAAATTTGGGCCCTTGGTTGTGTTGCTTTGATTATTTGGGAAGCTGTGTTTGAACCTAAAACATCTTTATATCAAACGTGGTAGCTTGATATATACTGCATGTACATATTCAGAATGAATCCTCTGCAAACTGCTTGATATATAGCATTTTCCACTTTGTAAGCGGGCTTCATTCCGGATTCAGTTTCAGTCATGTCTATATGTAATTTAAACAGCAGAAAAAATGTAATCATCCCATTTTGGAATATGGCTGACAAAATGTTTTAGATATGCGCAACTATGTGGTCTTAAGCTTGTCGAATTTTACTGGGGGCATAAAACTGTAGTAGTTCAGCTTTGGTTTTAGCTCCATAGAAATCGCTCCATAATTTGCATGACATAAAGGATTTATGCAACCCCACTGCATTGCATAAGGAGTGCTCTGGCCTGCTTGGAATGAGCGCTATTAACAGGTGCATGCATGGCTCTCTATCCCCCTTTAGTCTAGTTAATCTTTTCCTTAAACTGGAAGGAATCATGTCCAGGTGTTTGTGTCGAAACAAATCGAGCACAATAATATTTTCTCTTTTTTTTTGTCTGCAACAGATTCTAATATCTTACATTTGGAGAGGTAGTAGTGTGTTGTTTATTTTTCTAAATTATGCAAAATTGTCAGTATGTATGGATGTTATCTTAAAGGTAGCAATTCAAATTCTCCTTCAGTTTAAAAGTATAGATATGTACATGTGCCTTTGGGCTCGTATGGCTGCAGTTTGCCTCGGATTCTTTGCAGGAGGTCATAATAATTTAGCACTTTTTGCTTGCATTGGTTTGCACCTGTTTGACTTGTGCAGCATGTTCTGTACGTGTCTGATACATGTATAGGGAGGCTGTGAATACCGCTCTCTTTCCATGTGTGTCAGTTCTGTGCAGGGAGGGGGAGGAGTCCTACCCTTATCAGCTGACAGGAAGGAAGACTTAGAGAGGAAGTGCTGGGAGTGAAGCCTGGAGAGTAAGAGAGAGGGGCTATAAGATCCCTGATATTAGTGTGTGTGAAAAGTATGTAGGGAACCCAAGTGGCAGATAAGTGTGCTATGGTGAAAGGGAGTCCTTATCTGTACTGAAGTACGCTGCTACATAAGTGGGGATCCCCAATCAAGTAGGGTTGCCACCTGTCCAGACTGGGATAGGCTGCTTTTCGGGAAGGCTGTCTGGGCCAAAACTACAAAAGCCAAAGTAGGAAAACCAGACAGGACTCTACTAGATGAACTCAGCAATTGGCCAATCACTGATTACCACATCATAGCCCCTGCCCTCTGATATCACATCCCCACCCCCTCACATCAATGCCCTGCCCCTGTGATGTTACCACACACCCTCTTGCCCAATGTTGCTAAATCCAAATGGTGTAACTCTACCAGCAGGTCAGAAACCAAACTATTAATATTATTACTATTATTAACACTTATTTATAAAGTGCCAACCTATTCTGCAGCACTTTACAATAAATGGGTTTATACATTGATCATACTGATTAACATACAAAGCAACCAATAACCCATATAAGAGTTAAGAGGGCCCTGCCCAAAAGAGGTTATGTTCCAAAAGGTGAAGGGGTAAAAAATCTGCATTACCATGTTAATGTTGTTGCTCCTGGTTCATATTGTTAATGTTCAGTGGTCAGTAGGTTTAGCTATTATGGTCTGGCAGCAAAAATCATATGATCTATAACTGGAGCAATTAAGAATGTGTGGAAAATGCTCAAGAAAGTTAGGTCTCAGTTGAGTAATTATGTTGTATCTCTTACTTACCAGCATCCCCTTCATACCAAAATGTTGCTATCTCGGGGCAGGACTACCACTCAATCATCTCCTTTTTGTCCACATTGTCCTCAGCATTAGTGGAGACAGAAGAATGTGAAGATGATCAAATACCAACCTGGCCTGTACCTTAAGTCTGTCACAATATCACACTAATATTTGTTTTCCTTTACTGTATCTAGTGTATGTGAGGTCATTTACAATGCCCCACACAGTGGGCAAAGTTTTGGACTTTGCCAACCGTGTGGGACATTCTGCAGAAATCCACAGGCCTCTGTGCTCTGTTTCAGATTGCAGAATGTGCTTTGAATGGAACACTATAGGAGCAAGCAGGGGAAGAGCACTTCCTAACTAGCATGTCTGAATGGTGCACAAGCTAGTTGGTATTCCACTGCAATCACAGTAAGGTGCCTATGGTTGCAGGTTGCAGGGTGAGATCAAAGTGCAACAAACAGTGCCTAATCTAAGGGCCCAAATGCTGAAAAAGAACATTACTGTTTGGAAAGAGAGGTACCTAAGGTAAATGACACAGTTAAGTTCACAGACTGAAAAGAATTGCCATAAATCAATTCTCTTGTAAACAGTTATCACTTGGAAATTATTATTAATGATCATGGCATAAGATTCATAGTAGGCCATTGGGGGTGGTAGATATCATGAAACAACATGAGTTTTATGTATGGAAACATGCTTTAAGTTGCACAGTTTAAGGTGGCCATACACGGTAAGATCTGCTCATTTGGATCAGCAGCTGAAATCTGCCTGTGTATGGCCACCTTTAGACATGCCATTTTCTTTTTATGATGTTACAGGGTAAGCCAAAAATCCCAGAGTTCTTGCAGAAAGAAGTGGTCACAAAATAGCAACCACTTTTGTCTGGATAACGTATATCCCTTTACATGAAGGAAAAGCATTACTAAAAACCACAGGAGGTAGAAGTAAACGTTAGCCTTAGCTTGTCAGAAAAATGGGGTCTATGGAAAGCCAATAAAAATAAAATGTAAGATATTTATTCCTCAGTATAACAGCACAAGTTTTTAAACTGCACCAGCCTGCATTACAGTGAAGTGAACTGGGTGTTTCCTTGCCATGTAGAGGTGTGGGGAGACATTTGAAAGTCCTTCCAGTTCTCTGTGTCTTTTCTTGGCATTGGAAGGAGTTGCTTTTTGTCTTTATCCAGTGATACATTTCAAGGAAATATATATATATATTATTACAGGTACTCTAAGAGATACTTTCCCTGATGGTTGTTATAATTAAAATGCAGTCTTTATTGAAGGTATGTGCCATTTGTTTGAAAGTGAATTCCCTGAGAATGTTGTTGGTCTTGGAACAGAATTCCCAGTCAGTTATCTGTAATATGTTACTTGTCTCTTCTGCAGGGATCCTGATTTTATGAAGTGTTAAGAAAACTTTCCAGAAAAAGCACTTCCAATTATTATAGTTCAGTTGTGCTTAGTTATCAATGAGACTTTATGCTTGACGGCTGAAATCCTTTCAATAACATAAAAACTAGATTTAGAAAAAAACAATTCTGAAGAGTTTCTAATTCTAGGCCTCCGTTCCTACAATAAGGTGGGGCATCTTAATTGAAACTTTCATTCCCAAGGCATAAGCTTGACAAGTGGAATTTGCAGTCAATTTGTACCTTTGCTTTGATGGGTGGTGCATGTATTCTGTGGCTACAATTCACTGGAATTTTGCTTTTGATGCCATAGCCAATGGTTTGAGGAAAGGCAAGCTTTAAAAGAATCCCAGTAATAGCTTCTTAAAAACGTACAGGAGAGGGAAAGAAAAGAAAATGTACACAATAAAGTTAAACAGAACAATTTATGGACAGATTGTGAGGTTTGTCACATTGAATGTTTGATTTATGGGCACAAAATTGTGGTAGTTTTTTTTTATGTTTGGCAGAGCATTTTGGAGTAGACGGCAGATCCAAAAAAAGAAGATTTTTATTTAGAATCCTGGTTTTGGCTACAGAGGATCTGGTTCAGCTTGGATCTTAATACAGCTGATTACCCCCAAGCCCTTTCAACAAAAAGCGTGTAGCCTATAATAAATTAATATAATTGTTTATGTGACTGTGAAAGTTGTACCTAATAGTTTATCCAAAAAGAATATTATTGAACTTTATTCCAGTCTAACAATTGTTTAGCATACATGTTAATAGATGCTAAGCAGTTTGTGGTTACAACGTATCAAAATTCAAATTTAGCTTTGGGCAATTCTAGTCTTCTATAGGAATTTATTCCAAGAATGTAATTAACAAATGTCAGTCCAAATCTGATAGAATTCCCTGGCCCCAGATGTTGCAAGTGAGGTGTTGAATCACACCTCCTCTTTTAATGAAAAAGGTATGCTGGAAGCGTTTTCCAATTGATTATGCTGATTGGACAGCAATTTTTTAGTATATAGCTTTTTTTTTTTTTTCCGAACGATGCTTAATTTCCTATTTGCACAGTCAGACACCAACACTGCTGCAGCCCTATGAATAAATAAAATACAGTAAAACTGGTAAAAATCTGACTCTATAACAAATCTTATATTTCTATAATTGTAATAAGAGCTCCGCTGTGTATGAGCCCTGACAGGGCTGACATTTTCTCCTCTACTCTGCCATATGGAAATGCTTAGTTTTGACATATAGGAAGCATTTCCTATTTCTCATTTAAAAACACATTAGGGCTTAGGGCACGTGGTTATTGAGATTATCACAGGCCTCAGGTACAAGGAAGCCAGTGCTAGTGGATGATACCTATCTACTGTTAGATGGATGTGCCACAGACAACAGGCCAATTCAGTGATGGAAAGGGGCTGCTCATAAAGATGAGATTTTTGATTGCCATTGTTCTTCATGACACTGTTTTCATGGGCCTCTCTTTTTTTTTACTATTTTATAAAGACAGGGGTGCTTAGACTGATGTGGGGGTCTGCTTTTAGTGAAGCCTTTGTACTAGGTGTTATGTATTTGTATACGCTGTGTTATGTTGTATGTGCTATATGTTATATACTTTTGAAGGATGCTAACTCAGCATAAACATTTTCTTTAATCACCTCTAAACATCTTCAAATTATAAAGCAATGGAGAGACAAGGATGTGGCTACATAAATTATATAGACAGAAAAATACATCTTAGTCATATTGAAGAACATTAAGAAATTTGTATAAGAAGCTAATAAAATGACTTTCCCTTTGAAGGAAAACTATACCCTCAGAATGAATACTTAACCAACAGATAGCTTATATCATGTTAAGTGATGTATTAAGGAATCTCGCCAAACTGGAATATATATGTAGCCCACTTTACAAGATTCTGTGCTGCTACCTGCTGATTACTGTACTTTGGCGCTACAGGAGTCCTGAGCCCCCGCTTACTATGGGGGTTAACAGGGATTTCTCCCTTAAAGGCGTGCCTCCACCCAGGGATGGTGTTGTGGAACTATAATCCACCCCCTGGGAACTTAACAGTCTCTAGTACCTCTGCCTGGGATCCACACACAGCCCCCAGTACCTTGCCCCTCCCTGGGGTAGTTGCTTACCGGCAGGTAGGTGATCCTTGTGGCAGGAAAGAGTCAGATACACACGGAGTATGATGAAGTAGATGAATCAGTTTATTAGGGCAGGACCTCTCCAGGAGTGGCACATATCATTTCACACAGATGCAGGGCTCTACCTCCTTACTACTCATTGAGAGCCTTTTCCTGTTGGGCAACTCACGGTACTCACGCCAAGTGTCTCCTTCTAGGTGATCTCCCCGGTACTCACGCTAGGCAGCATCACCACAGGCAGCCCACCCCGGTACTCACGCCTAAGCCCCCTCAGATCCAGCCTCCTGGGCTAGTGGTGACCTTGTCCACCTACCTAACCACTTATGGCCCTGCACTCCGGCTGATGTAATGCCGGGAGGTCTTAACCTCACTTCCACTCCTGGAGGGGCAATGTCCGCCCATTCTAAACTCTTGGGGGCTGATTTACTAAGACACGATTTCGAATCCGAATTGGAAAAATTCCGATTGGAAATGAACATTTTGCGACTTTTTCGTATTTTTTGCGATTTTTTCTGCGTCTTTACGATTTTTGCGTAAAAACGCGAGTTTTTCGGCGTCTTTACGATTTTTGCGTAAAAACGCGAGTTTTTCGGCGTCTTTACGAAAGTTGCGCAAAGTCGCGATTTTTTCGTAGCGTTAACACTTGCGCGCAAAGTTGCGCCTTTTTTGTAGCGTTAAAACTTAAAAGGCGCGACGTTTCGCGCAACTTTTAACGCTACGAAAAAATCGCGACTTTGCGCAACTTTCGTAATGACGCCGAAAAACTCGCGTTTTTACGCAAAAATCGTAAAGACGCCGAAAAAATCGCAAAATTACCGATCATTACGAAAAAAACGCAATCGGACGCATTCGGCCCGTTCGTGGGTTAGTAAATGTGCCCCCTAGTGTCCTACATATCACTCCTAGAGCGACCAGAAATAATGCAGCTCTAATTGTAACAGGAAGAAGTGTGGAAGCAAAAGGCAGAACTCTGTCCATTCATTGGCTGATGGGGCCCAGCATGTATGTGTGCCTTGGCTTGTTTGTGTGCACAGTGAATCCTATGATTCTAGGGGGCCCTTAATTCTTAAAATGGCAATTTTCTATTTAGGATTACCCAATAGAACATACTACTAAAATATTATATTTTTATTAAAATCTTTTATTTAGATGAAGCAGGGTTTTACATATGAGCTTGTTTATGCAATATATTTTATAGAGACCAACATTGTTTGGGGATATCATTTTCCTTTACATATAATGCAATATATTTAGTTTGGCCAAATATGCCAGTCAACCCTGTTCTTACCAGCCCTCCACTCACTTTTGCAAGTGAAAGTTACAAGTGAAACCTCTATAAATATCCATAGTGAACACAGTGAATCCAAATTCTGAAGAAATCAGATGAAAGTGAGTGTAGGACTGGCCAGACCAAGCATGACTTTGATGGAACACAGTGTTCAACAGGCCTGTATTCTATTCCTTCTTTCCTATTCAACTGCTTCTTGACAGTTGGAGTCGGAATTTGTGACTGCAAAGAGGGAATAGCTTACCCAGTGCTAAGGAGAGGAAATGAGTGTGTGACAACACGGGAACATGTGTATATGAATATCTGTATCATCACACACTGTCTTTAATAAAACCATATGCTGGCACTGTAACTCTTCATAGGCCAACTCATTATCGGAGAAACTTAAGATTAATATTGTGCTTTATATAATTATATATATGTGTGTGTGTGTGAATGTTCATGAATATATACATGCAAATGCAAAAACCACCAAATCCCAGACTCCTCCTGAGTTTGTGGGTTCATGCACTGTAAATATTTTTAAGACTTGCTTAACCACATGTTAATATTACCTTGGGGGCTTGTGAAGAGGGAGTCCATCTGCCACGCAGAGAATGTCTGGTCCATTTAAGGCTGCTCAGTCTTTAGTCTGTAACTGGCCTTACATGTGGCAAGTGAATATTGTTTTCTTTTTCGTATTTAAAGTGCAGGCTGCCATCTGGTAAGGCCTTTGTTTGTATTGGAGTGGATTGTAAGGCTATGTAAAAACAACCTTTGACCACCTTGGCCAAACTTTCATCATGTCTTCATGTAGAAATAGCAACGGCAGACCTACAGAATGCTGTAAACTTTTGAACTGTTTGTATTCGCTCTTTACAACGTATACTTGCAAGGAACTGAGAATGACTCTTTATTTAAGGATTACATACATAATATTTCTTAGGTACACTGAGTATCCTCAGTATGGAGGGTTCTCCAGCTGGCACTGGATACTTGCCAATATTTGGGTAATTCTAAAATATTGGTACTACTATTACCCTTTTCCTTAAAAACAAAAAAATTCGACATTATTGGATGAGCAGAAATTTGTTGCACACTGTTAGATATAATCCTTTATCCCTAGAAATGGAATCAAAGAAACTGTATTGTGTTGATTTTTTGAAAAGCCATAAATTGCATTGTTCTACAATTTTTTCTGCAAATCTGACTAGAGAAAAAATAAAATAGCTTAAATATTGTTTCTCAAATCATGGATAAATGCACATTTTAATAAATAGGCCTGTAAGTGTCAGTGGCTGCACAGAAACCTTCCCCAGCCATTTCCTAACTGGAAAATGTGGGTGCCAGCTGCAGCTTGCGAGCAGGAAGGGGGGCAATGTTGTCAAGTGCACTGAACCCCTCCTAATATTTTTTTACGGGGGTAGAAAGCAGCAGCTACTTACACCAATGGTAAGTGTTTTCCAAGAATATTCCTTCTCTGTATATATAATAGGGAGTTGCCATATTTGTATCTGGAGAAGTACTCCACAGAATAATATTACTCATTACATTGTCCAGTCTAATGTTATGTATATTGCCAAGTGCATCCATTAATGCAGGAGAGCCCGGGGGGGGGGGGGCGCAGTAGTTCCAGTGTTCCCACAGTGGCCTGCATCAAGTGACACTAAAAACATGCACCAAATGGAATGGCATCCAGAGGCATCACCTGCAAACACAATGGCACTGGAAATATGAATTATGAGTGGGGGGGGGGAGCAGCAACATGGGGATTAAGTCTGATATTGCACCTTGCTCTGTGCACTTGCAGCTAGTAAATGACCCTTATAATGTTCACAGGACAAATTTCTCTGTATATTGTGGAAAATGGCTTAATAGTTTCATCACAGCTAAATTATTGAAACTCGCAAAGGCAGTGGTTTGAATATCACCTATATGGAAGTGCCTTGGATGTAAGTACCTTTAATTGATTAAATTACCCTTTATAAATTGCCTCCTTATATTTCGCTGTCTGTTTCATTGAAACAAAGTGAAAAATAAATCCAGAGGTTAAAGAGATACACACTTGATTAGATATGGTAGTTGTTATTTGAGTATTTGCTCAGAGGAAGTAAGCTATGAAAAGTGAACTGATTGAATAGAAGAACTCCTTCTTCAGTCGGTGGGACTCACATGCATTTTAATGTATTTACTAGCACTCAGATTATTTACGTATACATCTCTTTTCTAAACAGACACAGCTTAAAAAGCTGCTAATGAAACATACATATTATATTTAAGATTGCAATTAATAACATGGAAGACCTTCCTTAATACTGTAGCTTGCAACCCTCCTATAACTGTACCTGTGCTATAGGTACACATAGTTACATAGTTACATAGGGTTGAAAAAAGACCATTGTCCATCAAGTTCAACCCATCCGAGTAAACCCAGCACACAACCTATACTTACCAATCTATACACTCACATACATAAACTATATATATACAACCAGTAATACTAACTGTAGATATTAGTATCACAATAGCCTTGGATATTCTGCTTGTTCAAAAACTCATCCAGGCCCCTCTTATAGGCATTAACAGAATCTGCCATTACCACATCTCTAGGAAGGGCATTCCCCAACCTCACTGCCCTCTCCGTGAAAAACCACCTACGCTGCTTCAAATGGAAGCTCTGTTCCTCTAATCTAAAGGGGTGGCCTCTGGTGCGCTGATACACACGTTACAAACCCATATTCTACTTATCCTGCATCTCTCATGACATTTTGGTCAATGCTACTTTAAAACATGGTAAAAGGATGAACTGTAGAATTCAGTCTTTATTAATTACCTGTATACTGTGGTCACTCAACAGTATTTATCATTTTTAATACCATAAAACAATATTCTATTTTTTGCACCAAAAACAAAAGTATAAAACCGGTACAACTTTACAGAAAGAAATAGTTAAGTCGCTAAGTCCCCAAAAGTTCTCATCTTAAAACTGTACAGTGCTATGCAAGGAGAACACACAATTGCTTCTTAAATCAAAGTGTTGTTAAATTGTTTTTAAACATAGATTTAGAGAATAAAATTGAGGGTAATAAACTAGTAGCCAATGAAAGCAGAGAGTTCTGGAATGCTGGTAACCAACAGCCTGTAAAGTATCCAAACATAACATCTTGAATTGCTGGTACCACAATAAATTATAGTGCTTGTCTGTGCATTTTGCAAGGAAAACAACGGTATAGTCAGGCTGCCGAAATGAGTCAGATCATGGCATTTCTAATGCATGATGTGTTTGGAATTTTAGATTGTATGGCAGTTACTAAGATAGGAAAAAATTCTATAAATATATATATTTAATATAGATGTATATGTGTGTGCAATGGCTATTTAAAGAACCCAGTATGGAATTTAACAGGAAAAGGAATGTTCAGTCTTCAATCAGGGAAGCATCTTCTAAGTTGACTGATGTGCTTATCTGTGCCAGCTTTGCTAATAAGTCTTTTTATTTTCTTTAATGATATTTCTCCTTTGAAAGTATAATGAGATAAAAGACTGAAGAGAAAGGTGTTCTTGGAGCCTAAAGGGGTCAAGAACTGGTCAAGAACTGGTTTATATCAGACACTGATGGTTTTCCTTGATAAGATGTGTGAATATGCACATGACAGACTCAATGAAACGAAGATTCAGTAGGAAAGCTCAACTCCCTAAACAGGAGAGACACAAGTAAATCCTTTCCGAAGATAGCTACAGGATGCTGGATATTGGCTGCAAGGAGTGATTTATTTAACAAGTGTCCTGCAGTTCATCTGCTAAGATAGACTCCCTTGATCTTGACATACATAAATTAATTAAGAGAAAAAGTCATAGAGGAAACTATATTAGATAGGTCTTTACTGCATCCATAAACAGGGTTTGGCCTTCAAAGTGGTGTTATCTCTTAATAATAAAGATAAATCACTCGGATTAGAGGTAAATATGTATAGTGGGTAACTGATACCCCTATGTCAGTCGTTATTGTCTGCAGTTCTCAAGCAGATTGTAAATAATGTTTAGCTTCTTTTTTATGTTGTTGTTTAATTTTACAAATACTCTTCTTGTGCAGAAATTGTATTCAACTTTTATGTGTTTGGATTAAAAGTGACATTTTTTTATGAACTGTTCAAGCAAGTGCTTGGGAAAGGCAAGTTCCAATTACATTCTGCATCCCTAACGTGCTGATTACAGAAACATAGAATTTGATGGCAGATGAAGACCATTCTGCTTATATTTGTTATATTAAATGTAATGTTATTCTAGCTCATTGCTTCAATGTCTCCAGAACTGACTGCTAAATCATTCCCTGTGATGCAGCAAGCTGAAAGAGTGTCAGCTGAGGCACCGGCTTGATTGGCTCTCAAGTAACACTAATGGGCTTATTTATCAATTTTCCAGTTTGTGGATTTCAACTTTGAAAAAAACTCCCAATTTGAAAAATAAAAAAACTTTTTTGTTAAAAAATCTAAGTATGAAAATCTCCATCAAATAAAATAATTGAGTTTACAAGCTAGAAAATAATGGGAAGAACTCAAAAGTCTCAAAATGAAAAAATGGCTTGAATTTTGCCTAGGACAATTATAACTGACTTCTATATAAACTCAAAAGCTTTTACTTTTGACATTTGAGATTTCAGATTTTTATTGAACATAAATCGAATATTGGGAGTTTTAGCACAAAGAAATTTGAATCGTGGAAAAAAAAAATTCTAATTCTAACATTGATAAATCACACCCTAACTAGTTATTAGTGCCGTGCTGACTATTGCTGAGTAGACCTGATAGGAATCATTTACATAGTGTAGCAAAGGGGGCAGAGTGCAAAAAAAGGGAGCAATCCACCATGTTTGTGTGCTTTGCAGCTTGTCCTGCACATTGGAATATTGCCCAAACAGAGAACACTATCCCCCCACATCTTGCTTCAACACTGTACTTATGCTATGGCAGGTGCGGGCAGTGAGAGGAGGCAGGTAGGTATTCTTCCTTCACTCCTTCTCCACCTGGTGGTCCCCATCAATAACGTTTTAAATGAGCACAAAGGGACATGCTTTTGTGCCCCTTTGTGCAAACTAAAAAAAATTAAGCAATCCGCCATATTTTTTTGTACTTTTGCAACCTGTCCTGCACATTAAAATACTGCCAAAATGAAAGGTAGAGATCTGTGCTCCACCCCACCTGGGTTCAGCAGTGCTGTATTCATATATTCCCTTTTTCTACCCATCCCCTATTGTTTCAGTCATTTAGAGGCAAGAGCTTTTTAATGAGCACAAAAGGGCACACTTTTGCAGGCTGTTGACGCTTTTGTTCAGGGTGTCAGTTAATGATACCATATGATTGCTCGGGTCCAGAGGAAGGTAGAAAGGTTGAATGGGTACTTACCAATGTGCCATTGCAATATTACTTTTGCACAACAGGTAATCTTCCTGAAGTTTTGTGAGGCCCTAACATAATATCGCTGTAGGGCCCAACTTCTAATTACCACGTGGTTTTCCATTTTTTTAATAGTTTTTTACATTTCATTGAGTTTCTCAATGGAGCTAAATAAACAATAGGCAACATTCTTAACCCTACTTGGGAGTAAATTCATCCCATGCTGAGTATCCTAAAGTGTTCTGAGACCTGTACTCTGCACTTTAGAAACTCATGACAGTTTTGAAGCTATTTTGCTAAAAAAATACCCATAATAAAACACAGTTTAGATAGTTGGGGATTTGGAGTAACTGTTTCAGGGGGGCAGTCATTCTCTATAAAAGAAGTTTGACAGAAATGTTAGAAACTTCATTTGTGAGCCAAAACCACTGTTTTTGACTTTCCAGGAAACACCTTTTCCTAGGTAATCCAATTTCAAAAGACTTCCATTCCAGACATTTTTGAATTGTGACAGAGTGATAGTGTTACATTAATAATATAGTTACTTAGTTACATAGGGTTGAAAAAAGACCAGAGTACATAAAATTCAACCCATCCAAGTAAACCCAGCACACACAACCCACACCTACCAATCTATACACTCACATACATAAACTATAAATACAACCACTAATACTAACTGTAGATATTAGTATCACAATAGCCTTGGATATTCTGATTGATCAAGAACTCATCCAGGCCCCTCTTATAGGCATTAACAGAATCTGCCATTACCACATCACTAGGAAGGGCATTCCACAACCTCACTGCCCTCACCGTGAAAA
The DNA here is from genome assembly GCF_000004195.4 of Xenopus tropicalis. NCBI lineage: Eukaryota > Metazoa > Chordata > Amphibia > Anura > Pipidae > Xenopus > Xenopus tropicalis. The sequence continues at coordinate 38,187,530 of NC_030682.2, forward strand.
ACCACCTACGCTGCTTCAAATGGAAGCTCTGTTCCTCTAATCTAAAGGGGGGGCCTCTGGTGCGCTGATTGTTTTTATGGGAAAAAAGAACATCCCATATCTGCCTATAATCCCCTGTAATGTACTTGTACAGAGTAATCATGTCCCCTCGCAAGCGCCTCTTTTCCAGAGAAAACAACCCCAACCTCGACAGTCTAACCTAATTACAATTCTGTGATGTATCCAGTGTTGGACTGGCCCACTGGAATACCAGGAAAACTCCCGGTGGGCCCAGGTGGCAGTGGGCCCTTCCGCCTGTAACCATTTTGGCCTACAGTATTTCATGGCATTCTCATTTTTTGGAAACAAAGAGATTGAAGAATAGATTATAGCATGTAAAGAAAATAGACTAGTAAAACAAAGAGGTTAAATGAGAAGAGGAAGATGAATAGATTGGAGAGTAGGCCCATGGTTTGCAGTTTTCTGGTGGGCCCCTGGCATTCCAGTCCGACACTGGATGTATCACAGACCAGTCAGTTATACTGTGTTGCAGCAGTTCAAATAATGGGTATGGAAGTATTGGTCATCATAATAAATGTAATCTAGATGAATATAGATGGGGTAATGTAATAAATGGTCTAAAGTTAGCTACTTTTCTAGTAGCCCACAGCAATCAATTAGCAGGTAGCATTTTCTGGTCAGCTGCATGAGAGCACACATCAAATAAGTTGCTATGGGGTCCCAGATGTAGGCAAACATTAGACCTATTATTACATTATCCGCAATGACTTTGTTAAAACACCTTGATATGTGAAGTGGGGGTATTAGTCATGACAACTAAGAGAAAGGAGATTTATACATCATTTTGTTTATATTGTGACATGAAATTTTTACCTATGGCAGATGAAGTCTATAGAGCTATTCAACTGAGGTTTACCATGGTTAAATCTTTAAGGCTAACAATGGTATGACAAGTAGCTTACAACCTACAACTGTCTTCTGAAGCTGTGTTGTACAATGCATGCATCTTGCTGCAGCAATGAAAATGCCTAGTGTTCCATAGCCATAATGGCCACAGACACACCGCATCCAGGATCCCCTCTGCTGTAAATAAATAGCTTCTATCTAAGTAGGGTGTAATTCTGTAAGAAATTATCTCCTTATTACCAATGATGATATGTAAAATGTGTGGACTAGGCAACAAACTTACATTGTATTGTCCAAGAAGGCTACCTGCAATGGCATTTCTTTTTCTTTCCTAGAGAACACTGCTGAATATTATATTAGTGTAAACACAGCACAGGGATTGTCACTTGCAGTACTGGAGACTTTAGTTTGATTCTGAACATTCCTCTTGTGATGCTGAAACCTCCTTTCTGTTAGCGTCAGTGTATGCTATTACTGACCCTGAGCTTCTGAATTTGATTCTGCCCAGAGCTCTATCTGTGTGTCTAGAATTTTCTTAACCGTGAAATTATTCTAGGGTTATGGTTTATATTGACTTTAATTGTGAATCAAATGAAGAATTTTTGACAACTCTTGATAATTCTTCGGTAAGTGGAGTAATAGAATTTCATTCATTCAAACAAACAAACAAATAAACAAACAGTTACGTGCCCATTCATTTGAATAGATCTTGGTAGGTTAAAGCTTACAATATTTTTTATCTTGAAAATCTGCAGGGTGTATATTTGATAACTAATAAAATTTACATCTTGATCCTTGATAAAAATATTCTTCTGAATATACTGGTTTATAACTGACTGTACTAGGCATATTTTTATCAGCTCCACTGAGGCAGGTACTGATGTGAAAGCTTTAACATCCACTCTATCCTGATATGAGTTCCATGATTTGTCAGTACAAGTATGGAACCTGTTATCCAGAATGCTTAGGACCTGGGGTTTTCTGGATAAGGGGTCTGTCTGTAATTTGGATCTCCATATGTTAAGTCTACTAAAAAAAACCCAATAGGATTGTTTTGGCTCCAATAAGGATGAATTATATCTTAGTTGGGATCAAGTACAAGGTACTATTTTATTATTACAGAGACAGTCTGAAGTAACTAGAATAACAGTTACAGTATGTGCATATAGATAAATCAGGTTTTGACCTGTAGCCATTTTCATGCAATTAGCATTTATTTTGGAAATAAATTTACTATTATTATATTTACAGTATGTATTAAGCAAGGTGCTAGGCATATTCTTCCACAAAAATAAATATATAGATACCTATAGTACGAAACTCAGGCAACCAGTACCACAAAGTCTGAGGCATTCTGCTGACTGCATGCAGAATAATGTGTATGTATGTATATATATATATATATATATATATATATATATATACATATGTTATAAACAGGGTCACAGATATATGTCCATGGGCATTTGTATATCTGCCTGCCATGCCAGTGGTAACTCATCTAAGTTAGCCCTATAGGTACTCATGGGAGTGGACATTAAGGGCAAAACTCCATGGGAGCTTTTGTTGGATAGTGTTGGATCTACAAAACACATCCTACAAGTCAGATGTAGTTGCATGGAAAAAATATGATGGGACTGATAAAAAATCTTATGTATAAACTAGATGAAAGGATTGCTATCTGACGCAACATGCTTGTAGGAAGGGAACCCAGCATGCTGTGCCTTCATCCAATGAGATAAAATCTGATGGTGTATGACAGACATTTTTCCTCATTGAAATAAATTGACTGTTGGATGTAGATGCAGGAACAAAATCCACCAATCAACTGTATCTGATCAGATTTAACATTACCGCCTATGGAGATCAGATTTTGTAGGATCCTACATGACCTCATGATGTTGTGTGGTGCTGTGTGGGGATGCGTGATGTTGCGTCAGATTAAATCTGACCCACAAAATCTGATCAAAATCTACTGTGGAGTTTATCCCTAACACTGAACTCAGAAAAAACTGAACATGTTACATGTTATCTGTATTTCTGCATTTAGTGGTCCTTTCCAACCTCTTAGTACAAACCCATAGGTTAAACCTAGCTCAGCGCTTGTGCTGCCACGCAGTGGAAACAGTGCCCTTGGGTACCTACCCTCATCTAAGCAGCAATGCACCTTGGCACCATGCTGGCCTGCAATAAAGAGGCCTTTATTAACAATGAACACATTTTTTCATCTGATACAGATTTGTGGTGAAACTTGTGCCTTCACCAAACATTTTGTATTGTCAAAAAAAGATTTTGCTGGAAAAAACATTGAAAAAATGCACCTTGACTCCATCATGTTTGGCATGGTAAAAAATGCCCATTGACTACAATACATTTGGAGCAAAAAAAAAATGCAAGATTGATTCTAATGCATTTGGTATGAAAAAAACATGGTAAAAAAGACCCATTGACTCCTATGCATTTAGCTAAATTTTGGTGAAATTTAGCAAATTTTTATGCAGTTTTGAGAAATTTCCAGCAAAACAGGGCAGATTTGTTCATCACTAGCGGATATCAAAAAAGCTATTCAGAAAAGCTATATCAGAAATAGACAACAAGGAAGTTTTGTAGCTTAAGAAAAGATACAATGATCTTCCACAACAACAACACTCAGATCATTTATTTAACTTTAGAAATTATATAAATATTTTTTCCCCCAACAAGAGCATTTGCAAAAATACTGCTATTCTGAATTCTTTCAAAAATGCATGGGCTAATTTAATTAAATTACACCTTTTCCACTATCTTTGTAAAATCAGAAAACGGTTTCCTCTCTCTTTGTGTTTACTTTTCGGCAGGAGCTGACATCAAAATGTTTTCTGGAATGCAGGGGCTAAATAAGTTATGCTTAACTCAATATCTAATATAAATAGCCCTGGGGAGCTTTAGCAATACAATGATAAAAGCTTGACTTTCTCTTTCTTGCTTGCCACACTTTACAGATATTGCATTTCTCTAATCACCAATCTTTATGTGGCTTCCTGACCCTGGGCTTTCTGTCCAAATGACTCTGTATTGGTATCAAAGGCTTGTGTCACTAGAAGAGTGAATGGCTTTCATTTTTTTCTTGCAAAACTTCCGGTTCTTACCATCTGCTATGAATTAGCCCAACCAGGATTTTTTCCCCTGCTGCCTCCCAGCCAGTGCCCTATCCACTGGAAGTTGCAGTTTCTTTAGTGAGGTCACTGTGGTCAAAATTAGCTGGGCACCGTAATTTGTGTGAATTTCAAACTGTTTTCTTAAATTAGCTTACATTTAAATCATGTTTTACGTGCCATCTCAAAATGACATTTACAACTGTTTCTTAGGCGATTGTGTAATGTTCTAAAGAAAACAGGCAGAAAAGGAATTAACCCTTCTGTAGTCAGAGATTCTGGTTGCTCTGAATTCCTATTTGTAATGGCAAGTCATACAAGAACAAAAGCACCACTGCAATATCTCTATATATAGCTCCCTACAACATTGTAATTAAACTAATAAGCTGCAAAACAATTTACTATGCACATGGGTCTATTTCTCACCCCTAAAAGGAAAAAGAGTGATTACTTAGGTCATCTGGTTGCCCAACCGGTGTATTCAAATAGTCTGCTCTCATTATATAAAGCTCCACCCATCATGGAACATATTTGCTTTATGTTAGGTAGAGACAAATGTGCATTAAATTATGTGAGTTCAGTGCCCCCTCTTTGCAATGCCAGCTTATGTCCTATGTACCAAGCTTGTAGTATTGTGGCAGAATACCTGAGTAACAGATCTGGATGTGTCTCAAAAATAAATCAGTTTGGTGAACAAATCAACTCAAATTTTGAATGGAATGGCCTGCTGAAAATTTCCTCACAACCTAAGCTATAATTTAGCATATATAACTTTGTTTATTGTATTGGGGTTGTATATGAAATATGTTTAAATCAAGGCTGCAGGGGTTTCTAAGCAGTTGTTTAAGGTGACTGACAATAAGTGTAGCCACAGGGTATATATAATAACCACCCTGTATGTGATAATTGTTTCTTCTGCACTCAAGAGTCCTCTGGTCATCCTTTTCCACTTCCTTTACCCACCATCTCTGCATTTTGTTATGGGTAAATGACAGACCTACAGACCCTTGCTTACTGAATGGAGTAGTGGTTTCTAATTTCTAGGGGCAAAATTGTAGGGATCACAGAGGTCATGGTTGTGACTAAATCCTTTGGGATCCCCATAAAAAGCATATTTCTTATGCTTGGGATAGGCTCCAAACAGGATTGCTGGAGTAAAAAGTCAGTGAATATATATGTTTCAGAACCAAACCATTTGCACTGAATTCCATGGACTATAAAATATTTTACTTGGCACCCCTGCCCTACCACATTGCCAGAAGAATAGAGCACAAGAGCACAAGAAGGATACTAATCCCTCAGACATCCCCAGCTTGTTGTCAGTGGAATGGTGTTTGGAAACCAACCTCAAGGTAAATCATTTATTAGTCCAAGTTGTAGTCAAACAACACACTTGTTCCAAACTTCTTACCAAAAATTGTATTGGAGCTCCGTGTCAGCGCAGATCTAGACTCATCTGAAAGATCTTGGTCAAGGAAGCCTTTATATAAACTCCCGGTGGGGCATCTGAGCCACATGTAGGATCCAACTCCATCACAACCTCAAATCAATCATCATCTTTGTGCAATCTGCTAGTTTATTAACTAATTAAAAGCAACTATGCTGGATTTTACCCATTCATCTCATTTCATTAAAATATTTGATATTTCCGAATTTTTAGTACTTTCTTTTCTTTTTATAGCTATATCATTAGGAAAGGGTAACTAGTAAGCTCTATTTAATATATAAATTTAGCATAACATAATTTATATTATATACTGTATTTAGCTAATTCGAATAAATGAAATATTTGTATATATAATTCAAATGTTATTTAATGCTGATTTCATTTAACTTAGCATTGGGTATGCATAGAGATTAAGTATCAACCCAGTATAGGGTTAAAGCAGAAAATGGAGCTTTTCAGTATGTAATATAAGATTAGTCTGGAGCAAAAGGAATGCTAAGTATGAATATATATTTCCTGTCTCCAAAAAGATTTATCTAATTGAAAATATTGTCCCTTTACAGTATATATGATAGTATTATATCTGCATTAAGGCTGAATTATAGTGCACTATACTGATGCAAAAAATAAAAAGAAGAAAAAGCAAAGCTAATATATATAGTTGTATGTAATAGTGATGTGTGCTAGGGGAAATCACGGATGCTGAACCATGTTCTGAAAGCTTATTCATTCCCTGGTTACTTCAAGAGTTGAGTGGCAGATCCGACACATATTTTCCGGCAAAAAAAATCTGTATTTAAGATGACACTGGACTGAAGTGATACTGATGCTAATTGGAACAAAGATGTTGGGCTGAATAGAAGTTAGTGTCTGATCAGAACCTGATTGTAAACAGATTATAATGGACATTTGTGTTTGTGTAATTTTTGTGTTTTTTTGTACCACGGATAAACTCACTTTTTAACAGCACAAATGTCTCTGAATGTATTTATATATATTTTTTTATATTTATATAGCACTATTTATCTGTGGGGTCTGGCAAATGCCAGGTGGGCTGCTGTAAGACTATAGACAGTCACTATTTATTGGGCTGGAGGGGCTGTTTCTGTACTTAGAATGCTAGGGCAAATTTTGAATACCAGTCTGAGACTGGTCTCCACCTGCCAGTGTGGCTACCAGTGCATGTTCCCTAATGATATACTGTTTGGCTACTGGGCACATGTGTACCCAGCGTTACATTACAGTATTGCTCAGTTGAAGCAATTTCAAAATTACCAATCCTTTGTCTACGTGACTGTAGGATGAGAGTCCTGTGCCTGTGCTAGCTAGTCCGGCTACCAGTGAGTGTAGCCATGTTTCGAATTGTTACCATTTAGCTATTGAGTCCACGTGTACCCAGTGTATACTCAACATATATTGCTAAGCAGAAACATGATTTCAAATTGATTTACACTAATTCATCCTTCTGCCTGTAAATACTGGTAATGGCTAGGAGTGGTATATTCCAGAGCCTCCAAAATGACGAGGCAGTTCTGCATTTATGTATGTATGTATGTATGTATATTTTTATTTATAAAGCGCTACTTATGTACGCAGCGCTGTACAGTAAATACATTAATACAAACAGGGGGTTAATAAGATAATAGATAAATACAAAGTATAACAATAAATACAAATAAATACAAGATACAGTTACAGTTGCAATAAGTTAAGAGTCAAAGACACAAGAGGATGGAGGTCCCTGCCCCGTAGAGCTTACAATCTATATGGGAGGGTAACTTACAGATACAAATAGGCAAATGTAAGTGTTGCAGGTCACAGTGGGTGACAGTACAATATAAGTGCCAGTTCCCAGATCAGGTGCTGGGCGAGTGCTCCAAAAGGTAGTCTTTTAGTTTGGTTTTAAAAAGATTGGGGGAGGATTCTCTCCGGAGGAAATCAGGGAGGAAATTCCAAATGTAAGGGGCAGCAAGGCAGAAAGGTTTAAGGCGGGAAACAGCAGTTGTAGTGGGGGGCGCAGCCAAGTGATTGCTCTGCGAGGAACGAAGGAGTCGGCCAGGAACGTACGGAGACACAAGGGAAGAGATGTAGTGAGGAGCAGAGGAATGGAGGGCTTTGAAGGTTAAGAGAAGGAGTTTGTGAGATATTCTTTGTTTAATAGGAAGCCACGATAAGGACTTTAGCAGGGGAAGGGCCTGAACTCTCCTGGATGAGAGGAGGAGAATTCTGGCAGCAGTATTTAATATAGACTGTAGGGGGGAAAGATGGGAGTTAGGGAGGCCGGTTAGTAACAGGTTGCAGTAGTCAAGTCGGGATAGGATGAGAGCATGCATGAGCAGCCTATCTGTTGCAGTAGAGAGAAAGGAACGGATTTTGGCAATATTGCGTAAGAAAAAGTGACAGGTTTTGACAGTGGTGTTAATGTGGTCAGAAAAGGAGAGACTGGAGTCAAAGATCACCCCCAAACAACGTGCCGAATCGACAGGGTTGATGAGGGTGCCATCAATAGAGATAGAAAAGGGGGGGGGGGGTAGGACCAGGCTTAGGTGGAAAGATCATTAGTTCATTTATATTATGTTAAAATGCATGTACAGATAAAATAGTATTTACACTGCCAGGTGTCAACACAATGCTTTCTTTTTGTCCTTCTGCCCCCTCCTGTGGGCCACACATTGCATGATCTTTCTAATTACTGATTCAAGAAAATGATAGTACCTCAGGCTTTTTTAAAGTTTTAAAAGACCTGTGAGAAACAGCCACACCTCACGTAAGGCAGCTAGTTACACTGTAGAATGCTCAAAATCCATATTTACAGTGGTGCTTAAAAGCTTGTGGAACGTTTAACATTTTCTATGTACAGTATTTATATGAATATGACCTAAAACATCATCTAATTTTCAAATAAATTAAACAAAAATGATTACATTTGGTCATGTATTTATTACAAAAAAATGATCCAATAACATATCTGTTTGTGGCAAAAGTAAGTGAATCGCTCGGTATATGGTGTGACCCCTTGTGCAGCAATAACTGCAACTAAACCTTTTTGGTAACTGTTGATCAGTCCTGCACGTCAAAGGAATTTTAGCCCATTCCTCCATACAGAACAGATTTAGCTCTTGGATGCTGTTGGGCTTCATCACATGAACCACCCCCTTTTGGTCTTTCCACAACATTCCAATTGGATTAAGGTCAGGACTTTGACTAAGCCATTCCAGAACATTCACTTTATTCTTCTTTAACCATTCTTTGGTAGAACGACTTGTGTGTTTAGGATCGTTGTCTTGCTGCATAACCCACTGTCTCTTGAGATTCAGTCCACAGAATGTCAGTGTCTTGACATTTTCCTTTAGAATTCTCTGGTATAGTTCAGACTTCATTGTTCCATCAGTGATGGCAAGCTGTCCTGGCCCAGAAGCAAAAAAGGCTTCTGGGCCTGTTTCACAGATAAGGTTCTTACACTGGAATGCAGTGTTTTTCTTTTTTTCTCCAAATGTAACGCTCCTCATTTAAGCCAAGAAGTTCTATTTTGGCTTCATCCATCCAAAAAACATTCTTCCAGTTTCTTTTTTGTTTGTCCACATGATGTTTAGCCTACTGTAGATGGTCAGCAATATTTTTGGGGTAGAGCAGCGGCTTTCTCCTTGCTACCCTGCCATACACACCATTGCTCTTCAGTGTTCTCCTGATGGTGGACTCATGAACATCAACATTCGCCAATATGAGACAGGCCTTTAGTTGCTTAGAAGTTCCCCTGGGTTCCTTTGTAACCTATCGTACTATTAGACGCCTTGCAGTTGGAGTTTTCTTTGCTGGTCGCCCACTTATAGGTAGGGTAACAATGGTCTTAAATTCCCTCCATTTGTACACAGTCTGTCTCACTGTTGATTGGTGGAATCCAAACTCTTTAGGTCTTGTAACCTTTTCCAGCCTTATGTGCATCAACACCTCCTTTGTTCGAGCCATGATACACATTCTCAAATATGATGTATCTGTGATCAGGCTTTGCTGGATTTGCTGGATTTAAATAAAACAGGGTTTCTCACTCTCACCTGAATCCGATTTCATCTTCAAATTATATAATAATCCTAAGGGTACACTTACTTTTGCCACACACAGATACGTTATTGGACCTTTTTGAAAAAAATACACAACTAGGTTTTCTTCATCTACTTTTAGGTCACATTCATAAAATTTTGATTGGTTCACAAACTTTCGAGAACCTTTGTAACTCAAGTAATAGCTGGGATACTTATAAGGCCATGTTCCTGTCAGTCTTATTTTTGCCCTATGGATTTGTAAGGTCTCCTTACTGCAGTAGCAAACAAAGGAAAATTCCTTGCTTTAGAAATGTTATTTGTATAACTACATCAGCATAACCTAGCTTCTTTTCAGATACATGGCGCCTCTGTGCTCCTAGATATGGATACCCTCCTTGGCAGCCGTATTTAACATTGCACACAGGTTTTCTACCTTGCAGGTTCATACAAAAATATGACTAATTATCCTTCATTTAAAAAACAGTGACATATTACACAATACTTTACAGGGAATGTTTAATCATTCACCTCTGTCACTTGCCCAGTGGAGCTTACAATCTAGATCTACAACTTCAACAGAAATGCACTTGCTGATGTGCAACCCCAAATTTTGGGAATGTACCAATTTCCCTCCCACCCACAGGTCTCCTGATGGGATGTAAAGTCCCCCGATTGCGTACGTGTGTGCAGTTAACTTTTGTGATGTCATTCAGCGCTTTGCGCATGATGTCACTTCCCCCGGCGTGTTCATGCACAGAAGGAAGTACAAGTCCCCAGGAAAAGAACTCCCGGGGGTTAACAGCTCTGCACTTGCAGTGCAGACGAGCAGTGACGGGGCCTAGGGTCACCCACTATGTAAATCTGGGCCTGATTCTGGTACATAAAAAGGCCTTTTTAGCTAAATAACGATTTCAGTTATTAGTTACTGAGCTACTGAGGTAGCTTATTGGCAAGAGAAGTGAAATTGGCAGCTGTATTGCTGGGAGCTTTGTTTGTTTTACTCTGGATCAATATAACCAGTGTTTCACAAGAGTTGAACCTGACAGACTTCTGTCTTTTTCATCATCATTATCTGTTTAATTCATTCAATGACTTAGCAACAAACAGATTGTTTTTCAGCTCCCACTGTTTCACAATTAAGGAGCACAGTCATTTATAGAGCATTCGCAAAACAGGTTTCAACATCCCATAAGATTTTAAACAACACCCTTATCACTAAATTTTTCCAAACTGGCATATAACTGGGTCGCTTTATATGAGTGCAAAATATGAAACATTTATCCTCCTGTTCACTGCATGTAAACTACAGCTACTTGCAACTGATAATCACAATTTACAGTAGATACTGGTCCAAATACAACAAGTTGGACATCACCTATTTAGAAATGATATAGAACATACACTGTTTTTTCAGCTGCAGAACAAAACATAAAGAAAAAGGCTAATGATAATAACAGAGCACTGGCATGCCTTGTGTCACCCTATTATTCTTAGGTCTGATAACATGTTCCTTTCTGCATGAGTGTATAAGGAATCAGGACTAATCTCTCCTTGCGAGAAGAGACAGATGGCAATGGGAAAAATAAAGAGCTGAGACTGAAGAGCTCTCTCTGCGCAGTGTCACACGGTGAAATCAACACATAAGAAGTGACAGCCAGGATGCCTGCTTCCTACCAAATCTAACTAGGATCAAGGACATCATAATAGTTCAATTAAAATAAGAATTTTATGCATTTTTTTTTTAAAGAAAAATATTTCTAATTAATAGCTTTTATGGAACAAAACACATCAGAGTTGCTTTTTCCTGACACATTGCAGACCCAGATTTAAGCAACTGCTATTTACAAGCTTCTTTATTTCATGGTTCTGCTAATGTTAGCATGCAAGTTGCACTAATACCATGTGAGTGGGAGAGGAGGTCTGACCAAGCGAACCAATAGAAGCCTAAGGAGTGTTGCATACTGCACTATGTGCTTACATATGTCTGTTTATTTAAAAGCAATAATGACATGTTTGAACAACCAGTGTCCTGTACATCCTCACAGCCATTAATAAGGTTGGGGAAGGAACAGGGTGGGTATTTGAGTTTGTATGTGAAATTGTAATTTCTTAAATACTTTAACCTCTTATAGGCTATAGTTTTTTCTTAGGGCCATAGGTCCTGGGGACACACAAGGTGCTCTTAGTTTATAAATGTCACTGGTGTAAAATATTTTCATACCCAGGGAGCTTACAATCTAAATAATGCCTAGAGCACAAGCAACTAAAGTGACTGGAAGCTGAAGTCGAAATACATGCTACATATTTCTGAAGGCTTTTTATTAGGGTGAAATAAATATAGCACAGAAAATAGCAACAAATGGTAACAGGAGGATAAAGTGAGATGATGAGGAGGTATAAGACATTAGGGTTGATTCACTAAAGTGCGTTAAAACGTGCGCTATTTATAGCATGCACTAAAAAGTTTATCGCGTCTAATTTTTCGCGTCTTAACGCACGATTCACTAAAAGCATACTTGCGTTAATTTAGACGCAATGCTGCTTGCATTATTTAAGTCGCGAAGAACACGCGCTAATCAACGCATCACACACAAATAGTCGCCGCGTTGGAAAAAACTCACTCCATATTAGCCATACACGGCATTACTTTCGTAAAACTACTTTTACGAAAATGACCATTTCCCTGCAAACTGGAGGCTGCATCACTCTAGGGCCAACACAGACTTTAATAAATCCCACGGCACAGTCCATATTGTGTTGCCAAAAGCTCATTAACTGTACTTTTCTATACGATGCGATAATACTATAGCGAATTGCGCGTTTTTTTCATGTCTATTTTAACTCAAAAAAGCATGCAATATGCGTTATCGCACTTTAGTGAATCAACCCTATTGTGTTGTCTGTTTGATGGTAACTCCTGCTTTCAGTATGGATCGGAAAATGGACAAGGCAGCTGCAGTTTTCTACAGTACAGGTAATATTATGCATTTAGGCATGCAATACAAATTTTCACATTGATTGGTAGACAAAATGAATACGAAAAGAGTATGGTGATGCCAGGTTTTCATTTGGGCCATTGGAATCTGTTGCCACTTATGTAGTGGTGGAGATTTTGCCACATGTTAGTGAATGTACAAAGTGTCGGACAAAGCGCCCATGCCCACCAAAGTTTTATGTAATAACATATATCATGTGTGCCATTGTAATTTATGATAGAATATAAATGCATTTGCAGGAGTACTGCACATTCTGAACAGCTTGGCAAAAGAGTCAAATATAGTTCCTAGCATGTTACTCTCTGATAAACTATCCCCCCCCTAACTTATTAACTAATTCTGAGGCACTTGTACACTTGCATACCCTCAGGCACTATTCCCTGCTTATACTAGAATGCTGCTGCAGAACCATGACATGACCCAGGAGATCCTGAGATCTTACTTGTTATTTAAAATGACAAGTCTTTAGCTACCCTACTATTCAGTGGAATTCTAGGAGCTGCAGTTCAACATCTACTGGAGACCCAAGGTTGCCTATCAGAGGTATGGGACCTGTTATCCAAAAAGCTTGGGATCTGGGGTTTTCAGGGTGAGAGGTCTTTCCACAGTGTGGAGCACCATACTCTAGGGGGCTGATTTACTAACCCACGAATCCGACCCGAATTGGAAAAGTTCCGACTTGAAAACGAACATTTTGCGACTTTTTCGTATGTTTTGCGATTTTTTCGGATTCTGTACGAATTTTTCGTTACCAATACGATTTTTGCGTAAAAACGCGAGTTTTTCGTATCCATTACGAAAGTTGCGTAAAAAGTTGCGCATTTTGCGTAGCGTTAAAACTTACGCGAAAAGTTGCGCATTTTTCGTAGCGTTAAGTTTTAACGCTACGAAAAATGCGCAACTTTTCGCGTAAGTTTTAACGCTACGCAAAATGCGCAACTTTTTACGCAACTTTCGTAATGGATAGGAAAACTTGCGTTTTTACGCAAAAATCGTATTGGATCCGAAAAATTCGTAAAGAATCCGAAAAAATACGAAAAAATCGCAAAGTACCGATCATTACGAAAAAAACGCAATCGGACTCCATTCGACCCGTTCGTGGGTAAGTAAATCAGCCCCTAGGGCTACTAAACACGCTGACAAAGTAGATAAATAGGAGCACAAATGAGCAAGTGAAAAAGCATTTAAACATTAGAAGTGTTCTCCACCCAAAAAACACTTTTTTCTATAATAAAATAAATTATAATTATAAAAGTTTTAAAGTTATGTAGTTAAATATACCTATATATCTAGAGGCCTATTTATCAATGTATAATTTTACTGTTTTATTATTTGTATAAAATTGAGTCTACAGGATATGGCCTTCTACTAATTTACAGCTTTCTATATAATGAGTTTCTGGATAATGGATCCTATATCTGTATGAGAAATGGCAAATGGAGCTTTCTGGGCAATAGGTATCTGGGAAATAGATTTACTGAAAGTATCTAGCAAGTTACTCAATATAATTTGAGCATTATATATTTATCAATGTTTTTGCCCCCAGTGATTTTTAGGGTCCACAGCAACTGTCGTCTCTGTCTCACCCTTAATCCTGCCTGTAGGCAGTGGTTACTGCAATGTATTTAGTGCAATGTTTCTGAGCAGCGCACAATTGAAAACCCCTTCTCCCCAAGCTAAATTATAGACGTTCAACATAGTGGCTGATTTATTAGTGCCTTAGGTTTTTTTTCCAGTGAAAACAAGTGCTATAGATATAAAATCTATTGTATATACATAAGTGTGGGGTGTTTTTATTCATATGCAAAATAGCAATTCTGCTTGATGAGATTTTAGGGTTGATTCACTAAAGGTCGATAAGTTTGACAGCACTTTTTTTGCGTTAAAATTGACGCGAAAAAAATGCATATCGTGTGCGTTAAATTTTGCACTACCGTATGCGTTAATTTGCGCACCAAAATAATACTAACGCATGATTCACAAACACTTGGGGGCACATATACTAACCCACGAACGGGCCGAATGCGTCCGATTGCGTTTTTTTCGTAATGATCGGTAATTTTGCGATTTTTTCGGCGTCTTTACGATTTTTGCGTAAAAACGCAAGTTTTTCGGCATCTTTACGAAAGTTGCGTAAAAACGCAAGTTTTTCGGCGTCTTTACGAAAGTTGCGCAAAGTCGCGATTTTTTCGTAGCGTTAAAACTTGCGCGAAACGTCGCGCCTTTTAAGTTTTAATGCTACGAAAAAGGCGCGACTTTGCGCGCAAGTGTTAACGCTACGAAAAATCGCGACTTTGCGCAACTTTCGTAAAGACGCTGAAAAACTCGCGTTTTTACGCAAAAATCGTAAAGACGCCGAAAAACTCGCAAAAAATACGAAAAAGTCGCAAAATGTTCGTTTCCAATCGGAATTTTTCCAATTCGGATTCAAAATCGTGTCTTAGTAAATCAGCCCCTTGGACGCGCTAAATATCGCATATGTCTGTGCGAAAATTAACCCCTACTTGGGGCAGGCGGTAATTATAGAAAAGTACAGTTCATGAGCTTTTGGCAACACAATATGGAGTTACAGTGGGATTTATTCAAGTCTGTGTTGGCAGCCTGGTGATGCAGCCTCCAGTTTGCAGGGAAATGGGCATTTTCATAAAAGTAGTTTTACGAAAGTAATGCTGTGTATGGCTAATATGGCGTGCGTTTTTTCGCACATGCCGACTATTTGTGCGTGATGCATTCATTCCCACGCGTTCTGTCAAATACCGCACGGAAATAGTCTTCGCGACTTAAATAACGCAAACAGCATCGCGTCTAAATTAACGCAAATATCCTTTTAGTTAATCGTGCGTTAAGACGTGAAAAATTAGACACGATAAAAATTTTTAACGCATGCTATAAATAGCGCACGTTTTAACGCACTTTAGTGAATCAACCCTTTTGACTTTATAGAATCTGCAAATTACCCCCAAATCATTAGAAATTCACTCTTATACTTATTAAAAACAGAATGATTTACCTAATGATATGGAATTTTAATAGAGAAATGCCTTCCCGACAATGTGTCAGTCTGCTGTTTTCTTGGAATAAAATATACAGTATACGCTTTATTGTAAATATAGAAATAGCGGTTATTTGTAAACCTGTGCTGTATTTTGCACCACTTTACTCAGTGATGTTGAAAGCAGATGTTATGGTGACCTATTGTGTCATTATTCTCAGCACCTGAATAAGCAGCCAGTGATAAATGAGCGCACTGTCTAGCAGGAGTCAGGGCCAAGGAAGTGCCGATCTGCCAACAGTTTCACTTTCCCGGTTATATCTTCAATCCTAACACGGGACACCGGTCTAAATACTTTATGTTAAGCCTCATTGTCTTACGTAGTAGAACACTGAATATTAACTAGTGCATCCATGCTAAGGAAGATGAATAAATACTTTGTAAGCCTGGATCTCATTTTTTATATTGATATAAACAAGCAGACTGAGTACAGTCATTGTCATAAAGAGGCACATCCATATGGTGTCCAAGGGGTGCGTCTATGGGGTTTTTTTTGCACCAAAACTCAATTTGTTTGTGTAAAATAAGCACAATTTTTTGTGATTTATTATCCGTAAAAATCAGAAAAAACCCTAATACAAAACTTTGCCATCTAAAACCTGTTACGGTAATGTAGAAGTCAATGGGAGTTGCCCTAGGTAAATTGTAACAGTCTTTATTTAATTTGTGGTTTTAGAGGTTTTCTGGGGTTTTTCATTTGTAAGTCCACGAAGATTTGTGGAAAAATGTAAAAAGCACAAAAAATTGGTGGTTTTCGTGTTCTTTTCACTTTTGTTCTCCATTTTAATTTGTTTGTGCTTTTTCAATCTGGAAAAT
Organism: Xenopus tropicalis; assembly: GCF_000004195.4. Lineage (NCBI taxonomy): Eukaryota > Metazoa > Chordata > Amphibia > Anura > Pipidae > Xenopus > Xenopus tropicalis. Next base: position 38,203,921 of record NC_030682.2, read on the forward strand.
TAGTGATGAGAAAATCTTTTTGCCAGACATGGATTTGCTGCAAATCTCGCCATTGGCCAATTTTTTACAGTGAAACTGCCGCAAAGATTTGCCACAATAAAAATTTGCAGAGAGGGAACAAATTTGCTCATTACTACTTTTAATAAATGAGAAGCTATTCATGGTTTTGGTGGAATGAGTTTAGTTGTGGTTTTGAAAACCTCTGAAAACACAAGATCTGAATGTTAATAAATCAGGCCCTTAGTGTTCCAGATTGTTGCCTTTATTTTATGCACTGGCTACACTCTTTAATCAGTTTTTACATTGATTCTTAAGATAATAATTAGATATCTCAAAACTCCATTGCTCATTGGTGTTTGCTCCAGTGAAGCTCAGAATGTTTATTCCATGCCACAGGCACAAATACACACTTACAGACTGGGGCCAGTTTCTTCAGAAGGCAATTAACTTAACAGTGTTGAACTGAACAAAGAGACCAGAGCAGATTCACTGAAAAATGAATAAAAACCCACTGACTTGAATCAAATTCAAAACTCCAATGGTATAATGTGGCAAAGCTAACTGCTTAGCTTCAGTCAATTCCTTGTTGGCATTTCACAAAGAGATTTAGTCAGCCAATGGTTAATTATTATTCCAAATGGTTGGCCAACCATCTAGTACTAAGGGGCTCATTTATCAATGCTCAAATTCAATTTTTTTAGCTAAAATGCATGAATTTGAATTATGGTTTCAAAAACGTGAATGTTTGATGTTAATATATAAATAATATAAAACTTCGACATCTAAAAGCTTGTGAGTTCAAGTCAATGGAAGTTGCCCTAGGAAAAATTTGAGTGATTTTTTCAGTAAAAGTATTTTGAGATTTTTGAATTTTGTACATTTTTGAAAAGTTGCATGCGAATTTGATACATTCAAGTGTTTTTTTCACAGTTTTATTAAACTTTTATAGATTCCAATTTTGTAATAAATAAGCAAACATTCAAGTTTTCAATGGAAAATTTTGAGTTTATTTGAATTCAAGAAAAAATGTTAAAATGCCCAAAGCCTGCACACATAGGCACTTTAGGTAAGAAAGACATTTTTTATGGTACAGAAATCTGTCTCTTCCCAGCCTGGCTTGCAGTATACATTTTCCCTATAATGGTCACACAGGCTCTACAGTTACTACCAGTGAAGTTGCTGGTATATTCTTAAACTGAAAGAAGAAGCCAAAGAACCTAGAAGACACCTTTGCAAAGTCATAGAGACTGGGCCGCTGGGACACCGGGAAAAATCCTGGTGGGCCCAGGCCATAGTGGGCCCTAGTCGCCTAGACCCAACTCTTACCGGTGCTCCCCCTGCCCGACCGTTCCTCCCCTGGCGCGTTAAACTTGGGCACGCTCAGGGGAGGACATCGGTGGGGGACCCTGCGGGGGGGTGGGTTAGGGAACGCGGCCGGCAGGGGCACCTGCAGGGCCCCTGCACCGCCCAGTCCGACCCTGAACACCATACAAATTCTAACCTGACTAAAAACTGGACTAAGGAACCCAGTGGTGCAAGCACTGCTTACAAGTAAAACAGTGGGATTACCTCACAGCAAGGCTGATGACGTATCACTTCTGGCCCCACCCCCTGTTGCCATACACTGACATCTCAAGAGATTTCTCATATATTATTTATCTTGACATATATTAATGCCTATTCATTAAAAAACTGGGTAGAACTCTTGATATTTTTATTCTCCACCGTTATGTGATATTTTAGAAGAATAATTCCATATCTCTTTTCATTTGAGGTTGAACAAGAGTTGTAGTTAGACTGTGAGAACTGACAGGCTTCCTGCCATCACGTAGGATTCAGCAGGTCCAGTGGCCCTCCTGTCTGGTGTAAAAACATCTGCTGAATGAATTTATTGACTGGACCTTTTTTGCACCATTTAAAACAGGCCTGACCTAATGAACTTATTTTGTTGACATGTTTCTCTCACTGTCTTACTTGATCCCCTCTCATGTTTCTTTCTACTGTGCTGTTTTCTTGGCAACGGCCCATTCCTCAGCAGCAAAACCACCAGTTTCAAATCGACCAGACTGAGTTGGCATGACAGGATTAGACAAACTTCGGCTTGTTTCCAGAACTCCGTCTTCCCCTGCTGCTTCCATGTTACCTCACCCAGCTATGGAGCAGCTTGACAAGCATATCTATAAGAATGGTAGGACTCCCTAAAGACATATTTTAATAGGCAGGATAAATTCACTGTTCATGTAGGATCAACTGATTTAAATGCCTAGAATACCTCCAGTAGCTGAACATTTATTTTCCCCTCACTTTTACAGAATGTTTTAGGGTTATGTCAGACATTTGACAGCCGCTGTGACTGATAAATCAGAGGCTGAGCATTCACATACTCATAAATTACAGACATCATTGAAAGGCTTTGCCAAAATATTAACAGGTGCACTGATGGGTATTTATAGTTATATCTTGTTGGCTTTTATTTCCCACGTTTAGAAGCCAGTTTCTACAGAAATATGAACTTACATTAGGCAGATTGCAAACTTTGTGTTTCCATAATATTCCTGACTTCTTATAAATGCCACATATTATTAGAAGTAAGTCTCCTATAGCCCCAGGACAATAGTTTGATTAATGAGGACCTTTATTTGGTGCTTAGTCCCAGCTATAGTTCTATTTAGAAAATAAATGTAACTAATTTTTACCAGGTAATGATTCACATTAAACTTTAGGGTTCATTTAGTAATTCAGTGCTAAAGATGCTTGCATACTAAATTCCACCTTTCTATAGTATTGCAAACATAGTAAAGGAATTATATAATGGTGTTTCATTTTCTTAGTGCTATTTTCTGACACAGAATGTGCAGAAGGTTCTACAACAAAAACCTAAAAGCTGATCAGTTTGAAACGATGGTAGAATATTCTGAAAGCGTAGATGTTGCTCAGGTAGGCCACGAGCAAAGGCATTGTACATAAAGTTACCTTTATTACCCAAAAAATGTCTTGAAGGTAAAAATATTGCACAAAGAATAAGTAACCCTTTTGTTTTAAATTCCCTAAAAAGACTGTAAATAGACCCCAAAATGACATAGCTACATGACTAGCTACACTGAGTCTGTTCTTTTGTAAGTAAGATGTTGAAACCCGCAAGCATGTTCAGTAGACAGCTCTTTGGCTAATTCCTATTCTAAGGAGAAGGAAGGCTCAGTATACTAAAGGTGGTACAGCTTCATGTTAGATAATTAGCCTCAATGTAGAGAGAGCGGCATGCAAGTCAAGCTGTAGCAGAGGATGCCTCAATGGCCCCTGTGGGCTGATGGTAGTCAATAAAGACAGGGCCGGCCACCTGATGCTGCCCTCTTCTTGAATTTTCAATCTGGGGCTAGTGCATAGTTCCGTATTCCCCAGGACACAAGTGCTTGTTAAATAAGCACTAAGGGTCTCACTCTTGCACTTGTGCCCTAGGAATCTGTAAATGACCCCGAGTTTGTTTAAATTGAGTCTCTTTTTTTATTCTCATTTTTGCTGAGGCATAAAGTGTCATTTACTAAGTGGAAAAAAGAGGCTCAAAAGGTGCAATTAACTCCCCGCCCAGAATGCAGTGTTATTCCCAAAACACTTGCCTTACTGCATGCTATGCATTATAACACAATAACACCAAAAGATTCTAGCATATATTTACCATCATATCCCTATATAGCCATATATAACAAGTCTTTTATTCTGCCACTTTTCTATTTCAGTTTATTCATGAATAAATTCCTCTGCAATATGTGTCACATAGCTCTGTAGGACCTATTAGCATTGGGTGATCAGCCTCCAGACACAATGAAGAACTTTACAATATGCTCTGTTGCTCTGTGGCCTTGAGTTCCAGTCCAAACTAGAAGTCTGTATATGCCTCCCTAACACTTAGTGGATCAATTGAAGATCAATAAGATCAGCATGGAACCTGAAACTAAGCATACTGTAAGCACAGTAGAAAAGATAATTATTCTTTGAATGCTGTTGGCTAACTAATAAGGTTTCTGTATCTAGTAGTGATGCCCAGTAATGTGCAAAATTTTTTGGCAGGCATGGATTTGCAGCGAAATTCCGCATTTTGCCATTGGCGGATATTTATTTGCAAAATGGGCACATTGCGTCAAAAAAGTTGCTGTTGTGTCAAAAAGTCTTAGTCACATCAAAAAGAGTCAAGTGCATAAGTCGCATGGTAGCCGCGTTTTGTGATTTTTTCACCATTTTGCTAATTTTTCAGCGAAGCAAAATGGGACAGATACGCTCATAACTAGTGATACCATTTTCAGTCCTGCAGACCACACATAATACAGAAACATGTAAAAAAGGCTTGGAAGGAACCCAAGGAAACCAACTATGGCAGAGATGCCTTTGTGCCCAAGAAAGAACCAGTGAAGGTTTTCTCACTCCTCCCTCTCTGGAATCCAGCATGCAACCACATATATACCAGGTAATTGGATATTATCACTTTTTGTCATGGTATATCAAGGGGTAGTTACTGTATAGATGTAGCAGATGAATAGGTGCTGGGCCAGCCTGCCTTTGGGTAGATTGGTGAGGAATAATCTGAATAAAGTACCTTAAATTATTGGAGTGTGTTGTATGGAATTTGGTTTGCTGTAGTAATACATACATTCATACATACATTTGTGTAACCCTGCATATGCACTGGTTTCAGAATTCTATCCAAAAAATAAGTGAAGGAATATTGAGTGGTAATATAAGGTATTTCTTCTCCCCTCTCACAGGGAGCCTAATATTAATTGCTTTTCCGAAAGAAGGAATTCACTTTGTCCTTTGCTGTGCTATTTATGGTGCCACTTATCTAAAACTAGAGTTTTACTTGGGGCTGCTGTTTTAATGAACAATGAATCAGTTTTATGTCTGCTCAGTGGAACATTTTTATGCACTTCGTAAATCTGTCTGTCATCATGCAGCATTTTAAATCGTGCAGAGAGATAATCTGAGAGGTATATCACATGTAGAGTATATCTTGAGAGACAAAAGAGCTATTGTAACCAACATTTGATGGCAGCAGTGGGGCGGGTTTTATTAAGTGCAGAAAAGGTATGTACAGTGCATGCTGCAGTTTAATTTCACCAAATTACTGTATATTAAACTACAAACAAAATTGTCTGCATTGAAATAAATTGCTTTGCATGTCATAAAGCAATACAGGCCAAGCAAATTCACATACAGAATATGAAATACACACAATCCTGAATTAGGGCTTTATTTTGTAAAGTTATATTGCCTAATGTATTGTAGACTTGGCATTGCATTTAAGAGTGGCTTTTTTAGCTACATTAATAAGAGGTGCATATGGATATTTATCTTAGTATTTTTAGGTAGGAAACATCAGAGAAGATCTTTTGCTCTGACTCCCATTAATCTGACTCCTACTTATTTTGATCATGGTTGTTACAACAGGTGTTGAGAGAAGGGAAGGGTCACCAATGAAGTTGTAGTAATTTCTATGTTTATTGAACAGCAATGTGTTATTTGAATGACAAGTGAAACTTAATGCCCAATATAACTGACATGGCCCCAGCATAGTTAGGCCCTTATGTCTTCAGATACAATTCAATATTGTTTGCCAGGTCAGTGTCAATATGGTAATGCTTGCAATGTCCTAAAAGGAACAGTGTATTTCCCATGAAATAGTCTTGCTCAGTACAAGTGCCAGAGTGGGGAGATAATCCATTCCCAGGGGCGCTGTTGCTATGAGGCAAGTTGAGAAACTAGAGAAAAAGGCGGCAGCATGCCAAAGTTGCAAAGGTGGCAAAAAGCAACTTTTAAGAGCTGTTTCTGTTTTTTTAAAATGGAAAATTTGGCTCTAAGTGCAGAGAGTGCAATTGTACTGTCTGCACTAAAGATTAACCCCCCCCTGTACCGCCTCCAGCTCTGGGGTGCGGCATTGCAGTGGGAGTTGCCCCGCTCCATTCACTTTCAGTAAGACATCACAATCCACAATTAGGGAAAAGTCTATGAGGCACGGCATCTCAAATGGACAGCTTTCCTCCATAGCACAATCAAGTAATAACTTCTCGCAGTCCTTTACAGGTCAGTGGGTGTCATTTATTAAAATGTTGTTCTGGTGGTGCTTATTTATCAAATGATAAATATAGATAAATGGAGGACACTCACTTCACAGTCACAAAATACAATATAGGTGTTTGGTGCAAAAAACCCAAAAGTTGTAAGGGTACCGAAAACAATACTTTTACATAGAATAAGGGTATGCACACAAAAAACACAGTGGTAGTATTAAAAATAGTTATCCTTTATATATTATGTAAAAGGTTTAACAGCAATCAATTTTAATTACAAAAATTCAGAAAATAACACATAAAATTGTAAAGTAATACATACAACAAAAATGTGCACAAGGCAAAAAGAGACACACAAGTAAGTGGATAAACTTGCCAAAGATGAGAATTACCCCAACGTTTCTCATCTTTGGCAAGTGTATCCGCTTACTTGTGTGTCTCTTTTTGCAGGTGCTTATTTATCAACACTGGGCATTCATTGTTCTACCTGCAGTTGGCTGAAAAAAGCCAATTACTGATTAGTTGCTATAGGTTACTGCCCATGGACACAGTTGCCCAGTGTTGATAAATAAGCACCACTTGAACACTTGGCCCATGTCCCACCACCACCACTGGTCACTTACCTCCCATCATGGCACGTGCACGTGAGGGGTGAGAGGTGTGGGCTAATAGAGCCAGCACTCCAAGGTCAACAGTTTCGTCTGCACTCTGCCAAGTGGTCTCTGACTTAAGGTAAAGTATATTACTCCAAGAGGAACTAGTTCAAGTCAGCTGAATTCTATTCTATTCTCCGTTTAGAAGACATAAGTTTACATGATCTAGATGTTATCTTACCCAGCATAAATCCACATTGATGGGAAAATTTTTGAATGCTTAAATATTGTTGAATGTGTTTTAGAGTGGTATTTCAAATAATAGATGGGCTCCTTTCATGCAAAGCCCAAAGTACAGAGCATATTGACTATGCGTGTTGCTGCTTAAAAAAAAGAAGTTGCTTACCTACTCATTTTGAACTTTTTCTATAAAAAAAAATATTTCTACTGAAGTGCATGCCTCATGTTTATTACTGTACATCAGGGCTGTCTAACTGGCGGCCTGCAGCCCCCCACCTGTCTGGTCGCTGTCACTGCTTTCCTTTGTGTAAACTGGTATCAGTACTGAGATTAACTGGCCCTCTGCATTGTTAACACCTAAGATTCTGTAGCCTGTAAACCCCTGTGTTATTTACACCTGTAATCCCCTGTATTATTCACACTTTTCAGTCCCTGCATTGTTCACAACTCAGGCTCAAACTGTAAGCCCCCACACTGTTCACCTGTTCACACCTCAGACAGACTGTAGGAGCAGTGCCAGTATTGTGTCACTGTATGTACTGCCTGCCGTATGTTGCCTGTGTGTGCCATACTCTGCCTGTCTTATGCTGCATGTGTGTGCCATACACTGCCTGCCCTATGCTGCCTGTGTGTGCCATACTCTGCCTGCCTTATGCTGCATGTGTGTGCCATACACTGCCTGCCCTTTGCTGCCTGTGTGTGCCATACTCTGCCTGCCTTATGCTGCATGTGTGTGGCATACACTGCCTGGCCTATGCTGCCTGTGTGTGCCATACTCTGCTTGCCTTATGCTGCATGTGTGTGCCATACACTGCCTGCCCTATGCTGCCTGTGTGTGCCATACTCTGCCTGCCCTATGCTGCCTGTGTGTGTCATACTCTGCTTGTCTTTTGCTGCCTGTGTGTGCCATACTCTGCCTGCCTTATGCTGCCTGTGTGTGCCATACACTGCCTGCCCTATGCTGCCTGTGTGTGCCATACTCTGCCTGCCCTATGCTGCTTGTGTCTGCCATACTCTGCCTGTCCTATGCTGCCTGTGTGTGCCATACTCTGCCTGCCCTATGGTGCCTGTGTGTGCTATACTTTGGCTGCCCTATGCTGCCTGTGTGTGCCATACTCTGCCTGCTCTATGCTACCTGTGTGTGCCATACTCTGCCTGCCCTATGCTGCCTGTGTGTGCCATACTCTGCCTGCCCTATGCTGCCTGTGTGTGTCATACTCTGTCTGCCCTACCCCACCTGTGGGAGGTGAACTTGGCAGGGGTTTGTTCTGGGAGTTTGATAGCATTTGGAAATGGTCATTATATGTTCCCTAAGATGTGTAATTATGTGCTGGGGGTTGCTGTGCTATCCACACGAGAGGCATATGGATTTAAGGGTGTGTTTTAATATGATATAATAAAATGAATGAAGGGTGATATCCCTGCAGTGATGGGTTTTCTTGCGCTACCACTATTAATGTGGGTATGGTCTTAAAAGCGCTTGTGGTAGAATGGGTGTGGTTTAAAGCGGATGAAGTTTAAAAAAAAAAAAAAAAAGGACAGTGCTCAAAACTGGCTTCAATTATCGGCCCCCTACCATGTAGGCCAGATAAGTTCCTTCCCCTGGTACCACAGAAGTTGGATAGCACTGCTGTACATACTTAAATATATACCTGTAATAAGTCAAGCCTCAGGGATCAATATTGATCCAGTTTCAGTATCTTTATTTCTGGCATGTTAGATTGTCTGGGAAATACATTGACCACAAGACCTAGGGGCTGATTTATTAACCCACGAACGGGTCGAAATGAGTCCGATTGCGTTTTTTTCGTAAAGATCGGTATTTTGCGATTTTTTCGTATGTTTTGCGATTTTTTCGGCGTCTTTACGAATTTTTCGTTACCAATACGATTTTTGCGTAAAAACGCAAGTTTTTCGTAGTCTTTACGAAAGTTGCATAAAATCTTGCGATTTTTCCGTAGCGTTAAAAGTTACGTGAAAAGTTGCGCCTTTTTCGTAGCGTTAAAACTTAAAAGGTGCGAAGTTTCGCGTAAGTTTTAACGCTACGAAAAAACCGCAACTTTTTGCGCAAGTTTTAACGCTACGGAAAAATCGCAAGATTTTATGCAACTTTCGTAAAGACTACGAAAAACTTGCGTTTTTACGCAAAAATCGTATTGGTAACGAAAAATTCGTAAAGACGCCGAAAAAAACGCAAAACATACGAAAAAATCGCAAAATGTTCGTTTTCAAGTCGGAACTTTTCCAATTCGGGTCGGATTCGTGGGTTAGTAAATCAGCCCCTTAGATATTATATTTTACACATTTTAGCAAAGCAGAAATAGTAATTTAATTGTACCTTAAAAAGATTTAGGGATAGAGCCGAGGACCATGCTAACTAAGGGTAGTGAATTGTTCAAGCCAAATATTGTCAAGCTACACGCTGCAAAACAAGAGTTTGAATTTTGGTTCTGGGGATTGTAGATCTTCAGCCTCTGCCTATTGCATGTTTACTATATTTATTAAAAAAACTGATTTGCTTACAATGGGTAACATGATATTGTTTGTGGAATTACAGCCAAACATATACAGATCCCTATGGACTCTCTTGCTTAGGAGATAAAAGGGAAAAAGTCTGGAATATTTTCAAGTCATGTCTATTTTTTATTTCATTCAGCACATGATGCACTCCATATGTGAAACAATTATAGAGAGATAGATATATTCAGAATATAACATGCATATATAACATCATTATAACCATCTTATGAATTTGTCACATAGCCTTGAATTTAAAGGGTATATATTATTTTCAGATAAACATTTACACAATTGCTCTGTATATAAACACTTGATAAAACCTAATCATCATTATATTCCTTTTTTATAGAGATTGTAATCCATGTCAAAGCAGATGATACACAATAAATGTAACATTTTAAAATGTGCTAATAGGTGCATAGAAACGTTATAATAGAACTGCCGAAAATCATATTTTGACAAGCAGTGTTGGACTGGGACCCCAGGGGCCCACCAGAAAACCTTATACCATAGGCCCCCTCTCCAAACTATTTTTCCTCCTTTCCTCACCCAACCTCTTTATTCTCCTAGTCTCTTTTATTTACTGTACATGCTAGCATCTATTCTTCCATCTATTTCTCCTCTTCATTTCCATTAGCAGGTAATGACCATATAGCAGGCCATTTGGTAAAGGGCAGGAGGGCCCACTGACACCTGGGCCCACCGGGAGATTTCCTGGTATCCTGGTGGGCCAGTCCGACACTGAGTAGGTCAGTAGAGGAGCATAACAAGCGGGTCGGTTGGTATCTAGAGATAAGTTCAGAGATGTAGGGTGGGGCAGAGTTATGAACTGCTTTGAATGCAAGAGTCATGAGTTTGAATTTTTTCCTGGATGGTAGGGGAAGCCAGGGGAGAGCTTAGCACTTGGAAGTCCCAGCGTTACCTTAAATTAAACCTCTCTAAGACTGAATTGGTTCTCTTTCCCCCATCCAATGCCCACATTGTTCCCGAGGTATCTATAACGGTTAACAATTCTACCATCACCCCATCTTCCCAGGCCCGGTGCCTTGGGGTTATCCTTGATTCTGCCCTGTCCTTCACTCCTCATATCCAATCACTTACCACATCATGTCACTTTCACCTAAGAAATATTTCCAAAATACGATCATTTATCACCCAAGATTCTGCCAAAATTCTTATTCACTCTCTTATAATATCTCGCCTGGACTACTGTAACTCCCTGTTATTTGGCCTTCCCCTCCAAAGACTGTCCCCTCTCCAGTCCATAATGAATACTGCTGCCAGGCTCATACACCTCTCCAACCGCTCCTCCTCTGCCGTGCCACTCTGCCAATCCCTGCACTGGCTTCCCCTACCATCCAGGATAAAATTCAAACTAATGACTCTCACATTCAAAGCAGTCCATAACTCTGCCCCACCCTACATCTCTGAACTTATCTCTAGGTACCATCCAACCCGCTTGTTACGCTCCTCTACTGACCTGCTCCTCAACTCCTCTCTCATTCCCTCCTCACACGCTCGCATTCAAGACTTTGCAAGGGCTGCCCCGCTTCTCTGGAATTTGCTCCCACATTCTGTCAGACTTTCTCCCAATCTCGCTGCCTTCAAGTGATCTCTTAAAATGCATTTATTCAGAGAAGCTTACCCTAATCTAGTTTAGCAACACCCTGTGCCACACCTCTCACAACTCTGCCCATTCCCACACCTTGTGTCTCAACCCTTTCTCCTTGTAGATTGTAAGCTCTTTTGGGCAGGGCCCTCTTCCCCTCTTGTATCGGTTATTAATTGCTTTATATGTTACTCTGTATGTCCAATGTATAAATCCCACTTATTGTACAGCGCTGCGGAATATGTTGGCGCTTTATAAATAAATGTTAATAACAATAATAACAATAATAATAATAAGTAGGCTGCAATGCTTTTTGAATCTGCTTCTAAGTTCTGGCTTCAGAAAAGAAAATATGGATCCTAATATCTCTCTTTCTCTCCCCAGTTTGATGGCCATGCTTTATGAATATCAACTGGCAAAGTCCACAGAAGTGTTTATCTGGTTACCCACTAACCCACTGGCCAGTTCAACATGCTTTATATGCGTTTCAAAAAGCATCAGTTAATAGAGCTTCTCCTGCAGAATCCTGCATTGAAATTTGTGTGTTTTCCCATGCCAGATTCCCTTAAAAACTATCGTTCTACCTACTACAGTATTGCACTAGAGTCCCTGACTTTCTTATTAAATCCTTTACAATAAATCAACTAAGAACTTGCTATGCCACAAAGATTAGTAGTGTTTGCAAGGTAATGTTTCAGGGCAAATGCACCACGCAGCATGGATTAGAAGCTGAGGATGATTTTGATTTAGCGCATTAATAGACAGAACACTGGGGGCTATGTAAAAAAAAAGTGACTAAGTTTGCCCAGGAGCAATCACCCATAGCAACCAATCGGCATTTAGAATTGCTGGTCACCTATTTAAAAGCAAACATCTTAGTGGTTGCTATGGGTTACTGCTACTGGGCAAACAGTGATTTTTTTTTACATATGTGGCATCCTTCCATTTATTTTATATTGTACACAGATGTCCTGGGTATGATAAGTATTTAACATACATTGACCAGCCAATGAATAGATGGGCCAATGACTTCTAGAAGAAAAGTAAAAGTCATTTGCCAGATCTGTAGAGGGTAGAAAAGTTGTCAAAAAAAGTGCAAGAGTGCAGATAAGCGCAGAATGAAATATTTGCATGTCGCAGGAAACACATCTGCTGGTTGTGGACAAATAAAAAAAAAGGCAAACAGAACAAACTCCTCTTATTTAGTTTAATGGTAACTACAGCCCATCAGTTTGCCCAGATGCAGCCCCTTTCCACCTGCTCATGTGAACAGAACATATGTTGCCCATCTTAACTCGGCACAAGGTGACAATTAAAGAGATTTTATTGTTCCCTCCACCTTTATATCACTGGCAAACAGTCTCAGTGTTTTTAGTTATTATAGAGATCTGGAAAAGGCTGAAACCCCTCTAACATCAGTCTGACCACCCAGGGATATTTGATCAAATAACTTTCACATTATAATAGCCTTTGATGAGACCCATCATGTCTGGCACTATCAGGTCTTAGGGGGCATCTTGCAAAGGGCAAGACGCATTGGGACAGGAATCGTCATGTTTCCCCCCCCATGTATAATATAAGGTTAAAGGGAGTTGTTGCTGGCAGGAGGAGGGCCGTACCATAGTATCCAACAGCTAGTGCTTTAATGGAGACTGTTACACAGTAGAAGCTGCGTGGAAATAAAAGTGCTGGGAATGAGACAACTGCTGATATTGGGGCACAGTATAACCTTCCAGTTTGGGGCAGCGCCACTAAACACACACTTGGGCTGCTGCTACTGCACAGTTCTGTTTGTCACTTACAGTTATGGCTGTTTCTTGTGGGAGAGGGAATGGACTTGCCCAGCCCTCATTAAAACAGTAAAACACATTGTAAACCAATTGTATATCTGACATTATACAGTTAAAGGAAGGGGGAATATGATACTAGGAGAAAAGGCTGCATTTTGGGATACTGTCAGCCCCAGTGTTGCTCCATAGAACAAGTAGCCCTATCTGAAAGCTGCACTGATGACATCATGAGCTGTAAAAGACAAGATTACTATATGGGCAGTCAGTTAACTGGGCAGCACGGTGGCGCAGTGAGTAGCACTGTCGCCTTACAGAAGCACTGGTCACAGGTTCAATCCTGGCCAGGGCACCGTCTGTAAGGAGTTTAAGTGTATGTTCTCCCCGTGGCTGCGTGGGTTTCCTCCGGGTCCTCCGGTTTCCTCCCACACTCCAAAAACATACAGATAGGATCCCCCTTCCCTTAGTGTGTGAATGTGTGAGTGAGTGATAAGCCAGTATGAATAATCTCCATGGTCGTGGAGGACTATACTGGCTTGAGTGAATGGGAGCCAGTATGAATAATCTCCATGGTCGTGGAGGACTATACTGGCTCGAGTGAATGTTTTCCTTTTTATCATATGGGTTGTTTTGCAATATGAAATTTCAACATGCAACAAAATTTACCTAATTTATCTATATTTTTGGAGTTCATATAATACATTTTCTGAAAAATTTACATTCATATATTTTCATAAAGGACATGTCAACCCCAAAAATATTTTTTTGCCTCATAAAAGAAAACATAATTCGAAGCAACTTTCAAATATCAATTTGTTAAACATTATTAGTGCTTTAATAGTTATTGTGTTGGGTTGAAAACCCCACTTTGGCTTATTCTTCCGCTTCTTCTTCTTCTTAGCGCCCCCATTTTCTAAACGCTACTCCTCCTACAGTTTTAGGGGTACAACACTCAAACTCCCCACGCTTTTCGCCCTATAGCGGAGTAGGTAGCTTGTGCTTTTCTAAGCGATCCAGCCCCCCGTCTTTTTGTGGTGCAGCTCCGAACCCCCCAATTTTCCCATTGACTTTGACAGGGAAAATTTTCAAACTGCTGCCATTCTTACAGCTTTGAAGCTACACCCCCCAAACTTGAATAACATAATCATGGGGTCACTACGAATGAAACAGCGACATTTGTTGGATGACCCTAAAGTGGGAGGGGCCAACAACAGCCAATCAAGTTTCACCCTTTGACTTTAATGGGGAAATTGAAACTGCTGCCAATCTTACAGCTTTGAGGCTACACTCCCCAAACTTGAATCACATAGTCATGGGCTCAGCCTGAATGAAAATATGATGATTGTTGGATGCCCAAAAGTGGGCGGAGCTGTGAACAGCCAATCAGATTTTACCTATTGACTTGGTGGAAATCCAACCTGCTGCCATTCTCACAGTAATAACACCGGGGTCCACAAACTTTGCAGACTTAGGCACCAGGTAACTGCGGTTAAAGGTTAGAAAAAGTGGGTGGAGCCACCAACAGCCAATCAGAGTTTACCTATTGACTTTCAATGGGGAAATCCAACCTGCTGCCATTCTCACAGTATTAACACCAGGGTCCCCAAACTTTTCACAGTTGGTCATTAGGGGACTGCAGTTTAAGTTTTGAAAAGTGGGCAGAGCCACCAACAACCAATCAGATTTCACCTATTGATTTTTATTGGTTTGTTGCCAGGGTTCCCAAACTTTGCACAGTCAGACACTGGGTGACTACGCATTTAAGGTTTTTGGTATTTTTTTAAGTGGATGGAGCCACCAACAGCCAATCAGATTTTACCTATTGACTTTTAATGGGGAAATTCAACCTGCTGCCATTCTCATAGTATTAATACCAGGATCCCCCCACAGTTTGTCAATAGAGGACTGCAGTTTTAGTTTTGAAAAACTAGGTGGAGCCACCAACAGCCAATCAGATTTCACCTATTGAATTTTATTAGTATAATGCCAGGGTTCGCAAACTTTACACAGTCAGTCACTGGGTGACTTCTTACTCAAGGTCAGAGAAAGTGGGCGGGGCCGCTAAAAGCCAATCACATGTCTTTTATTGTTTTCAGTATGGAAATTTTAACTGCTGCCATTCTCACATGTTTAATGTCAGGGTCCCCCAGCTTTGCACACTTTGTCACTGGGTGACTATGTTCCAAGTTAAGAAAAGTGGGCGGGGCCAACAACATCCAATCAGATTTAACCTATAGACTTCATATGTTTAAATTTAAACTCCTGCTATTCTTTAAATATTAATACCAATGTCTCCAAACTTTGCAGAGCTAGTCACCTGGTAACTGCGGTTAGAAAAAGTGGGTGGAGCCACAAACAGCCAATCAGATTTTGATTGATTTTCAATGGGGAAATTCAATAGCCAATCCATTTCCAGACACTATTAAAACCAGGGTCCCCAAACTTTGCATAATGGTTTTTACTATATAACTGTGGCCCAAGGTTAGAGAAAGTGACTTCATGTTTTTCAACCCAACATGTTCTCAAACTTACTTTTCTAGTTTGTATATGTAATTGCTATTGAAAGCAGCATTTGCTGAACTCCTGGTTGTTAATTTTTAAACAATGTTGCAAGTGCCAGGCTCCTCCAGCAAGTCAGGTCTGTCAGTCTGCTGCTTGTGTTACACTGTTTCAAACGCCAGAGCCCCCAGGGCTAACCGCACTGCACAATACCTTTTGTGTATTATTTTGGTGTTTCTACTACATTTTCTGTGATTTTGGTGCATTTTTAGCCATTTTATTGCATTTTCAGTTATGCATAGTTGTTGTTCGCTTGACTTTGTCTGTAAAACTTATTTGCCCAAGCCAAAATACTCAAATTGTTATTCTGACTGCAGATATTATTAGGCAAAAAAAAAAATGATTTTAGTGATTTTTTTTTCAATTTTATTGCATTTCACATTGTTCTTTATTACTTGTCTTTGCACATGGACAGATTTACCAAACTGTTCAGTAGACCCCTGGCGTTCATACTTAAAGGGCCCGACTACATATTTTCAAGCAACGTGCTGCGTAATATGTTGTGCGCTGCGTAATATATTGCTTGAAAATATGTCGTTGCAAGATAAATAACGCCAAGAACATCGCTTCTTAATTATGACAAGTGTCCTTTTAGTGAATCGAGCGAAAAATAAGAAGTGATAAGATTTTTAACGCATGCTATAAATAGCACTCCTTATTTCGGACTTTAGTGAATCGGTTCCAAAGTGTTTTATGTTGGAACGTTACTAAATGGGGGGTACATAATGGGGCAACATGCAAGCTTTGTGACGATTTTCAGAAATGTCACATAAACCGTTCTGTTTAGCATAGCTTTGTAGTTTGATAGTTTTCAGTAGAAAGTTGTATTTACCTACTTTTGTTTTGTCAGAATGTGTACTTTCGGAAAATGCATGGTTTTCTAGGGTCTCCGTACTGTTAGGGGGTCTTATGGCACATAATGCACATGCTCTCACATCTTATGTGAAAATTAATATGCACTATTTTTACTTGGGTGCCCCTGTACCCCACATAGTTTGGCAAATATATGCATATAGGGCATCAAACTGTTCAGTAGACCCCTAGCGTTCATATTTAGAAAGTTTTATGTTGATACGTTACAAAATGTGGGGGTACATAATGAGGTAAAATGCAAACTTTGTGACGTTTTTCAGAAATGTCATAGAAACCGTTCTGTTTAGCATAGCTTTGTAGTTTGGTAGTTTGCAGTAAAAATATGCATTTACCCATTTTTGTTTTGTCAGAATGTGTACTTTCGGAAAATGTATGGTTTTCTAGGGTTTTCTTGGTACCTAATACTATTTGGGAGATATGATGCTTGAAAGTGGAAGATTTGAGGCGATTTTTTAGAATTGTCTTAATTTTTTATAGAAAATACTAAATTCAGTAAAGCATTGCCGTTTGGTACTTAGGAGTTGGAAGACATAGTTACCCATTTCGGATTCGTCAGAATGTGTACTTATCAAAAATATATGGTTTCCTGGGGTAAACCTAATGTTCCAGGATTTTTGGCTTTGGAATCTAAAGTATGCCGTATTCTGCTGTAATGCTTTGAAAATTTACTAATTTACTGCTGGGAGTTTTTGATCTATAGAAGTCAGAAATCTCCATAAAACTATATATATCGGGTTTTGGCACGTTCCGGAGACATGAGGCTTTCCAAATCAGTTGAATTTTTGTCCATAAAATAAAATATGTTTCTGGTATAAATCCTTCTATCAAGAAAAATAGCATTTTTTTAGCAGATTTGGAAAGCTCAGGTTCTCCAGAAAAAAACAATATATAGTTTGCCTACCTAAACTTAACCCTTCCCCCAGTAAAAGCCCCTAAATTGAGAGAGCACAGAATGTTTACAAAACGTCTGGCACTGAGGGGAACCGAAATCTCAAATTCTGCTGGCACTTAAAGGGTTAATAGCAATTATATATACAAATAACTCAAAAACCATTACAAATATGTAATGAATGTATATTGCAAAGTTGCTTAGAATTAAGTTTTCTTTTATTAGGCAAAAATTTATTATTGGGGTTTACATGTCCTTTAAACCTGAAATTAATACATTTTCTGAAATCTGAATACTCCCAGCACCGAGTACCTTGTCCAACATTGAGAAACAGGAAGATTCACTTTTAGTCAGAGTGACTGCAGCTGTATTACATAGTGAATAAATGCCGATAAATATTCTGTCAGCTATACACACTTGTACTTTAATATCCGCTCAAAGGAAAACTAAATTATTGAAAAACATTTTGAAATAATGTATATTTTCCATGTATTTTTTTTAAAACTTCCCAAAATATATTTCTCTTAGTCAATGTTACTAAGGGAATCATAAAGTGGCTCAGCCAAAATTCAGCGTGAGGAGCAGAGTACATTGTCCACCCGGTTTCTCCTAAGTAAGCACTTTAGCATTTGTGTCCTGGGCTAAAACTAATGCCCCATTATGTGTAATAAAATATAGAGAAATTCCTATAATTCCTACGCTGACATTTATGTTATATCTTTGCACAGACAGACATTAGGCCATGCCCATGAATGATGCCCCAAGAGCTTATTATTATTAACATTTATTTATAAAGTGCCAACATATTCCGCAGCGCTGTACTATAAGTGGGTTTCATACATTGGACATACAGAGTAACATATAACGCAACTAATAACCGATACAAGAGGTAAAAAGAGCCCTGCCCAAAAGAGCTTACAATCTACAAGGAGAGAGGGTTGAGACACAAGGTGTGGGAATGGGCAAGATCAGAGTTAAGCAAGGTGAGAGATGTGGCACAGGTTATTGCTTTCAGCAGCACACTGAGGTAATGTTAAGCTAAATTAGGCTAAGCTTCTCTAAATAAATGCATTTTAAGAGATCTTTTGAAGGCAGAGAGATTGGGAGAAAGTCTGACAGATTGTGGGAGCGAATTCCAGAGAAGGGGGGCAGCCCTTGCAAAGTCTTGAATGCGAGTGTGTGAGGGGGGAATGAGAGAGGAGCTGGGGAGCAGGTCCAGTGTTGGACTGGGACCCCAGGGGCCCACCAGAAAGCCTTATACCATAGGCCCCCTCTCCAAACTATTTTTCCTCCTTTCCTCACCCAACCTCTTTATTCTCCTAGTCTCTTTTATTTACTGTACATGCTAGCATCTATTCTTCCATCTATTTCTCCTCTTCATTTCCATTTAGAAATAGGTAATGACCATATAGCAGGCCATTTGGTAAAGGGCAGGAGGGCCCACTGACACCTGGGCCCACCGGGAGATTTCCTGGTATCCTGGTGGGTTAGTCCGACACTGTTGACAAGTTATTCTGGGTGGACAAGATGGTCTGTTTAGAGCTATATTGTTTTAAACCCTTGTTATCTCGGTGTTATAGCAAGGCTTATAAAAAGAAATAAACAACAAAGAAAGCTACTTCTCAGCTATATATTATTATTATGTTGTATAGTTGTGATACATTCTTAAGATACAGATATACTTACAAACCATGGGTGGCATACCACTAAAACCATTGTGTGCAGGGCAAATGATTCAAATATTACAAAAGAATCAGCAACACTGAGATCATTTGTGAAAAAAATAAATTGCTCCTCTTTAAGCAAAACAGGGATTGTTTGTCCATAATTTGCAATATACTTCTAGCTAGCCAATTACATCAATGTCATCCCCTCTGGCCAGTCCTACACTTACTTATCTGATTACTTAGAATTTTACTGTTTCATTATACATTTAACTAGGGGACTAAGTTTTACCTGCAACTTACTTGCTTTTCAAGGTTATAACCACCCAAAATGGTTGCCCTTTTATTGGCTCCACTGGGATCACCTGACTGTAGCTGGGAGGAAGGGTGGGAGCTACAACATGGAGCTGGCCACTGCTCCTGTATAAACTATAGCAAAAAAGGCAAAGTTGAACTGAACTACTAAATTTTAAACCATTTGCACTAAGGGTATGACCACAAAATACATAGATAACAACAAGAGATTGTCTGCACTGACTCGTGATGGGCAAAATTATTCACCAGGCATGGATTCGCAGATTGTCACCTGCATAAAAAAAATGACGTGCCTCAAAAAAAAGTTGCACGCATCATCTTTTTTTTTGACGTGCAACATTTTTTCCCTTTCACAATCTTTTCGGCGCAGCGAAACGGGACAGATTCTCTCATCGCTGATTAAGACATAACAGGGATTGTTTGTCCATGTATTGCAATATATTCAAGCTGGCCAACTGCTTTAACAAAGGGACTAAGTTTTACTTGCAACTTACTTGCTTTCAAGGTTAAAACCCCCTAATGGTTGCCCTTTTATTTGTCACTAGCATCACCTGACTGTAGTTTGGGATGATAGGAGCTCCCTTTACATTAGGCTAATGCCACACGATGCATATGGTGTATATTTTCGGCAAGCAGAAAAACGTTTGCCAAGACTACACGCCATACGCTCCTACAAAAAATAGTTGCCAAAAAACAAAAGTGGCAAAAAGCATTTTTCGGCTAAGTGAAATGGGACAGATTTTCTCATTACTAGTCGTGATGGTGGATTCTAGTCTGTGTCTTTAAAGGAGACTAAAGCCTAACTAAAGGGTAGGGTAGAAATGTTGTGCATCATGTTTTGTGTTTCTGTACCAGCCCAAGGCAACCCTTTAGCAGGGAAGATCTGTGCCTCCAAAGAATCTCACCAGCTGCCCAGAGCACACTGAGCATGTGAGAGTCACTGACACTTCTAACAAAATCCAAGATGGGGGGGGGGGCTCCTATGACAACTTTGAAAGTCTGAATCATTAATGTTATAGTGATGCTGAACATATAGGTGCATTACATTCAGTATATAAAAAACTGCATTCCCAGCCATATTCACTTTTAGGGTTTACTTTTTCCTTTAACAGTGAATTGGTTGACTTCCTGGACAAGCATACTATTCAAAGCTATAGCGATCTTCAGTTAGTTTAGGTATTGCATTGGTATATATGGTTTTGGTTTAGGTTTTTTACAAGTATTCCCACTGAGTGCAGTACTATGCTTTTCTATTTAGCATATTTAACAGCACCCGGGCAAGTTGCTACATTAGTTTAGGAAGTGCTCCTCTATGGTTCTTCATATATATATATATACACACACACACACACATACACACACTGGGTGTCATTTGCAGAAGCTGAACTTTTGCCTTTTTTAACCCAAACTAACTAGTTCATAATTTAATATTTGGGTAAAATAGCTTTACTCTTGATGGCATATTTGCCTTGCTGTCTCTTATTTGAAGTTTATCATAATGTAAATACTGTTTAAGTTTTAAAATGTTTTTACATAAAAGTCATATTTTCGTTTAACCAAAAAAAACCCCCAAATGATTTATAGAGAGGCTTTGTAAATGTGAACTATGATCAGATGTTATAAGCCACCACCATTGTGACATAACAGCCAGAGGATTTGCTAAAATGCATTATGGCCAGATATGTCACATGGGTTTTTGTTTTCTCAATATGGAATTCTTAAGGATTTAATTAATGGGTACTTTTTCTTGAGTTTACATTGTTGGTCCAAAACATGCATTTAATGAAATGTTACTAAAATTATCCTTAAAATAACAAATATTAAACTGAGGATAAACCTTTTCGCTACTACATACACTGACAGCTGTAGCAGTTGTTCTTAAACCCTGCAATTCATATTTCTTTTTCCTTCCTGCTCCCATATCCAACTTATGTTTTCCTTATTTTTCATCCCTTTTTAATTCCCTCAGACTGACCTTCTCTTTGCATTTCTACTTCATTTCCAACCTTCTCATACTTTCCTCTCTGTGTGAGCTTCTTTTTTTATAGCTTCTCTAACGTCAGTCCCATTGCTCCTCTTTTCAGCTCTCACCAACCCCTTTGTCTCAAATAGACAAGTTAGTAATATCAAACATGGTTAGATAATAAGATACTAATCTGTGGTTCTGAAATGATGCACCTGTTGGATTGGGAATGATAAACCCGCATGTACACAAACAAATATCCCATACTGCACTGCATTAGGGCAAGAACCCATGGAACAAGTTACTCGCCCGCAATAGATCTCTGCTATAGTGGGCAAGTAACTGCTCTGAAAAGGCTTTCCACCTGCAACAATAGAAGTTCTTGGTGGAAAGCCCTTCACATTGCTTTAAAGTCACGCGAAGTTTCCTCCTGCAGGGATCTTTGCACGACTTCAGAAAACAAAGCAATGCGAAGGGTTTTCCCCGTGCGACTCTTATTGTTGCCAGTGAAAAGCCTATTCGGATCGGTTACTCGCCTGCGATAGTAGTGATTGATCGCGGATGAGTAACTCACTCCCTGGGTTCTTATCCTTATTAGAATTCTCTTCCATGCTGTATAAGACTTCAGTGTCTACTCTTCTTTTAGAGAAATGAACTACTTCCAGTTTGGCCTTACTGCTATATCTGTCCTATATCTGTCCTAGAAAATTTAGAGTATCACTGCCTTTTATTGGCTGATTTAGTAGATTATAAAATATGAACTTTTGGCATTTCTTAGGTCCCTGCTTCAGGTACTCTAATCTATGGCAGGTAACACACAGACCCCGGCAACTATATAGCTGCTAAAATTCCCAACTGAGAGTTGCTGCATAAAAAGTTAGATAACTCAAAAACCACAAATAGCGATGAGTGTTTTTTTTTTTTTACCAGGCATAGATTTGTGGTGATATTCCACTTTCTGCCATCTGTGAATTTTTTTGTGAATCTATTGCAAAAATTTGCCAAAAAACATGAACTTATTGGATTTGCAGAAAAATTCCACTTCTCACCATCTGTGAATTTTTATTTTTTTTCAAAACTGCATTTGGAGTGAGAAAAAAATTTGTGCATTGCATGCATAAAAGAAAGTTGTGTGAATTTTTCAGCAGTTTCACACATTTTACAGAAGTAAAATGGGATAAATTTGTTCATCACTAACCACAAATAAAAAGACCATTTGCAAATTGTTTCAGAATAGCACTCTCTACAACAAAATAAAAGTTAATTTAAAGATGAACAACCCCCTTAAGTACAAGGTACTATTTCATAATTATAAAAAGGAAAAAAAAAAGAATTATTATAATGGACTCATTGGGAGATGGCCTTCCTGTAATTCAGAGCTTTCTGTAAATATATAAATCATTTATGAAATGAATAAAAATAGTATTTTCAGCTCTTTGCTTGTACAGAAGGCTGTGTTCCCTGCAGAATATTTGCCCTATGAAGAATGACTGGAGGCCCCAGCAAGGAGTCTTCTCCAAACACATTTCCTTTTGCAGAATCCCCAGGAATTTCACTGAGAAAGAGATGTTTCATGTGTTCATGACTATATTTAATTCCATGCATTTAAATGGCAACCTTTTAACCTGAGTGTAATTTTACACAGAGAATTTTGGAGTATCCCACCTGTTCTGCTTGAAAAAAATAAAAATTAGCAGTGGTGTAAGTTTCATATTCTATATCTACTATTAATGGCAACTTTTCTCTTTAACAGACTGAATTTACTAAAACTGACATTTAGTTTTAACATACAAATGGCTTGTTTTTAGATCTCATACAGTCATGGAGTCTGTTATATGAATCCCCTTAACCGAAAGCTGGCAAAATATGAAAATGGTATTTTCCACAGTGTCAGACTCAGTATATAAAAATATTCATGTATTTATTTTTTCTCTTTAAAAAAACCCCTAAAAAAGGAAAGTTAAAAAGGTACAAGTGTGGGGATCCGTTATTTGGAAACCCGTTATCCAGAAAGCTCAAAATTATGGGAAAGCCATTTTCCTACATTGCTATAGTTTTTTATCATTTTTTAAAATTGATTATTTTTCTCTGTAATAATAAAACAGTACCTTGTACTTGACTGCAACTAAGATATAATTAATCATTATTGGAGGCAAAACAATCCTATTGGGTTTATTTAATATTAAAAGAATTTTTCAAATTACAGAAAGACCAGTTTTCCAGAAAACCATAGGTCCTGAGCATTCTGGATAACAGGTCCCCTTGGTATCTTATACTTTATGATAACTAACCTATGATAAATCCATGGTGAGGGCAAAACAATCACCATCTCTGTTATCTGTAGTAGTTTACTTATTACTTGAAACTAGATACTGACTTTGCATGTATAAACCATCATATGAAGGGAAAATATGTCCCTTTAGTCTTTAAATGCGTTATTGTTATTATTGCAAGAGTGTATCTGAGATTTGACTATATTGGTATGAAACATTTAATTGTGGAGTCAGCAAATTATGTAGAATGCAGGAATGTTTTTAAAGCACCAATCTAGTTAATGACATAGAAGTATCTATTCATCAGCAACCAACAGCCTTACTTGATGTTTCCAGAGCCATAAGCAAATATTTGACTGAAGTAGTAAAGAAAATATTTTAACACGGAGAGATCCCACAAATGAAAGCAGAGCACGCATGATGAACTTACACCCATCACCGAAACCTGGCAACTTACCTAAGTATCCTCAAATGAGTAAATATAGGGGTGTGCTGGCATTGATATAGTAAATGAGCTTCTAGATTATGGCTGAAAAAATGACTTACATTACACTTCTTATTTGTCTATATTTCCCACATTTACTGTGTAAGTATTTTCATCTATATCACCTTTATAAAAGTGGGAAAAGTCTGAACAAATATAGAAGGAGCACTTGGAAAAGTATTATTACTAGTATTATGTATGTTAGGTTTTTCTATCTTGTAATGGATAATGTATTTTTGTTTTCCTTTTATTTGCCTAATATTTTTCTTAGATACTATATTTGACCAATGATCACTATTTTATTCAGTTCAAGGCCAACATCACATTTCATCCATTACATGGCCCCTGCTCTTTATTCCACTCTCATGCAGCCACAATGAAGTGATGACTGTGGGGAAGGGGGCTACTGAGGACTGGGGCAGATTCAGAAAGCCAAACTAAGGGTAGGTGAAGAGGTACATACCCCACACCCCTCCTTTGTTGTGCCCTATGCACCAGTGGCATAACTATAGACAAAGCAGATCCCAGGGGGCAGGGGGGTGGGCAGGGGGTCTCAGACTATGGGATCTGCTTCCTCCTTAGTCCTTAGATTCCCCCCCGGCCACTCTTCCTTACACTGGTGCAAAAGTGGAGGAGTGGGGTATGTGATCAATCAATTGGATGGGTGGAGGGAAAAGGCCGGGTAAGAGATTCTGTGCATGCTTGGTACCTCCAAAGATTTTTTGGTAGGAGGGGTACGATGTGTAGTTATATCATTGCTAGGAACATGCTTCTTCTGCCTACTCCTAGAACCAGTTCTGTTTTTATTAAAAATGTAAAGTTACAAATGCTTAATGATCACTTTATATTAATTATCTGGCTCTGAGCACCAATAACAAACTTGTTATTCACTTTTATTTCAAGATCCAGCTGGCTTAAAGAAAATTTGGCCAATAAAAATGTGCATCTCGCAAAGTGCTAAATGTCTGAACGGAGTCAAATTTCTCTTTAGCTAAAAGCAACAAATATGAGGTCAAATCCCATGGTTTTATTTTTTATAAAAAACTAAAATGGTATGCCTAACTTTACACCACTAAGAACTCACTATTAGTGCAATCGATTGAAGAAAAAGTATATTGGTAAATAAAATTCACCTCTGGTCAGTGATAGCCATGTCAGTAAAATATGACTTCATTTATGTAATTGCAAAGCTGCCTTTGTACAAATGCCCCAAGACATTAAGCATTTATTTGTATGCTGTTCAATTGTAATTGTTGAAATTAATCAATCAGATACTCGTATGATGCAATTTTAATGTGAGTTATTAATCATTTTCATTGCTTTAACAGCTTAAGTTGGAATTTGTGTTCATTGTAATATTGTCAGTGGAATACTCTAGTCCTTTGGTGCTTTCTTTCGGAAAAGCAGAGGTCGAAAAGCCAGCTAAAGCTAGTTCATTTGGAACATTATTCCTCAGTGTATAGGATCTGTCCTCTGGACAAGCAGAAGCCCAGCCTCAAGATACGGTAAGTTCAGGGGAGGTCCCAATCCACTGAGGACAGTGCATAGAATTATTGCTTCTTTAGGTTTTGTAGCAACAATGACAACAATACTTGTCTCCTTTCGTTTGTATCTTCAAGCTAATTGCATTATACATTTTGGTTTATATAATAATGTTTATAAAGATGTGTTATAGAAAAGCTGCCGACAGCTGCATAACATGTGTATTATTGATACTTTTGCACAATGCACAATGCTGTTCCACATCCAGCGGTAAATTTTGGGTTGGGGCACAACAGCAGAAGAAAACACATTGTTGGTTATTATTAGGCAAATATATTAAATTCTAGCGTTCTCCTGGCTAATTGCTATTTCACATGAAGGGGGGGGGGGTGCCAGGGGTGCCATTTAGAAAACCTGTACCCATAGAATTCAAATTCAGCTGAAGCCTGTACACTCCTATTTAGGAGACTTCTGTTCCCTTGGTTTGTACATAGTTTTTCTCCCTACCTATAGGATAACTTCTCAAGAAAAAGACTATAGCAGGAGTTTGAATATAACGGTAAGTTCATATAAATTAGTCTGAGTAGTATACTTATTGCATTTTATTCACTGCTCGTGCAGTAGTGAGAGTGAGAAGTGTTGCACAGATACTAAGGCAATCATGTGGGCTTAACTTCTATTTAAGGGACTGCTTGTCTCCTCCTTTTTATCTGGTAAGCAGTTATGGTGTTCACACAAACAGTTCAGCAGTAGTGATGGGCAAAATGTTTCGCCAGGCATGGATTCGTGGCAGATTTCCGCATTTCGCCATTGGTGGATTGTTTAGCGAAACTGATGAAAAAATTTGCGCATCAAAAAAGAATAGTCACGCTACAAAAGAATAGCCGCAGGCAAAAAAATTTTTTTGCCACGCGGCATTTTCGCCGTTTCGTGAATTTTTTGTCTTTCCCGAATCTTTCGAAAGATTTGCGAATTTTTCAGCAAAGCGAAACCGGACAGATTCACTCATCACTATTCAGCAGTCTCAGAAACTAGTACTTTTGACACAGAAGGGCACCCGGGTTTAAATAGGCCCCTGACCTACTGTATAGCTAAAGCATAGGCTTATCATAAATAAATCAAGGGCTACTGGTGTTTCATGGCAGTAAATAATGTATTTTTTTCCAAAATTATTATAGCTCTTCAAAAAAACCAATGCAATTTATAATGTTTTTCACGTGCACGCGCATATACACACACATACAGGCAGGTTCATGAGGCATGTCTTGTATATCTGCAATGCAGTGATTCACTCTTTATGTAGCTCTAAATGCATTAAGCACATAGAGGAGAGGGTGAAGTGGCAGCATATAGTAATCTCTTTGAAGACCTCTAACTAGTGTCGGACTGGCCCACTAGGATACCAGGAAAACTCCCGGTGCGCCCAGGTGTCAGTGGGATCTCCTGCTCCTTATCATTTGGCCTGCTATATGGTCATTCCCTATTTCTGAATTGGAATACAGAGGAGAAATAGATGGAAGAATAGATGCTAGCATGTAAATAAAAGAGACTAGGAAAATAAAGAGGTTGGGTGAGGAAAGTTTGGATAGTGGGCCTATGGTCTAAGATTTCCTGGTGGGCCCCTGTGGTCCCAGTCTGACACTGCCTCTAACTTTTGTGAAATTGTAAATTAACACAAGCTGGGGAGTTCCAGGTAATAAAGGGCACTAGGGAGCCTGCACCTAACAGCACATTGCACCACACAGGGAAATGTCCAGCAGTTTTGTGGTTGTTAGGGCAATAACATTAACATTAATATTGCTGCAAGTAAACCATTATTGTCTTAATCATTGAAAATGCAAAATAATGCAATTTTCCATAATTTTGGGAGCTTTGTAGCCCACAGTAGCCCAGATTCACCTTGGGGTGACAAATCTTACCTGCTAGAGCCCTAAGTGCCCTAAGCCCTTGCAGTTGCACCTAGCCTCTTGTAAATGAGAGATTTTTTGGTAATTTGACAAAATCAACCCTCTAACTCAGTGCTGTCCAACTTCCGTGGTACAGAGGGCCAGAATTTTTCTGGCCTACATGGTGAAGGTCTGTTAATAGTCTGTTAATGGCACACACAGGCAGAGTAGGGAGGAACAAAGGGAAACCTATCATGACTATGCAAGAAACTGATCATGCAAAATGCATAATGAACAGTTTGTACTGCAATACATACAGTGCCTTGAGTTGTGAACACAGGTGAACAATGCAGGTGCTTTCAGTCTGAGTCTGAGCTTTGAACAATACAGGGTCATATAAGTGTGAACAATGTAGATGCTTACACGTGTGAACAATACCTGGTCTTAAATGTGTGAACAATACATGGGCTTGTAAGTGTGAACAATACAGCCTGAATCTGAGGTGTAAACAATGCAGGGGGCCAGTTAATCTTAGTACTGATACCATTTAAAGCTTACACAAAGGTAAGCAGTCACAGCAGCCAGACAGGCGGGGGCACAGCACTGCTCCAACTCACTAATACTGGTGAATGCATCCCTGGAGCATTTTTAAAATTTTCAAAAATGTAGAAAATGTAAAAATGTTTAAAAAGTAGCACCCATAAAATACATTAGCTTTTCCAGGTCACTATCTAAGGACAACAATTTCCAAGACATACATTGAAGGAAGCAGTGCAGTCCATAATGTGTGAAATTGCAAATGAGCCGAGGAAGCTGTCATCCATTGAAATAAGTAATATAAACAAGCTGATACGTGTATGTAACAACACAAGAGCCAATACACACCCTGTAAAACCTGTAACCTAAGCCAGTGCCAATGTCTCTACTGTTCAACTTAGAGATTCAGAAAAGGCGTAGGAGCCCAATGAAACTTTTCTACAGTGTTCTTCCTGTGCTACAAATAAATATGATAATAGGTCTTCAACCTCTGTTGCACATTATATGCAGTGAGTGCAGCCCATTTTTGCCTTTTTCCCCATTTAAAGGATTTATCATGGATTGTTCTCTAACACCCCATAGAAAGCAACTAGGTTGAACTACTTAAAGCCGTAGAACCAATTCTGATAAACTGGCACTTGTCAAAAATCTGAAAATATTTTGATAAATTTGACAAATACTTACAACTCTTTCCCGAACTTTAAGGAGAACTTTCCTGATAGTCAGGAAAGTGTTAATTGAAAAATAATTCAAATGTTTTAGTAATGGTTTAAGAATCCTCAGTTCAAATTTTAGTAAGTCTGTTCTTAAAGGAAAACTATATGAATGAATACTTAACCAACAGATAGTTTATATCAAATTAAGTGACCTATTAAAGAATCTTACCAAACTGGAATATATATATCAGTAAATATTGGCCTTTTACATCTTTTAGCCTGAGCCCCATTTAGTGATGGACTGTGTGCTCCCTCAGAGATCACCTGACAGGAAATAATGCAGCTCTAACTGTAACAGGAAGTAGTGTGAGAGTAAAAGGCAGAACTCTGTCCATTCATTGGCTGTTGTGACCTAACATGTATGTGTGCCTTAGTTGTTTGTGTGCACTGGGAATTGTATGATCCAAGGAGTGGCCCTTATTACTTAAAATGGCAATTTTTTACTATGAACCTTATGAAAAAGATTTATTTAGTTCAAGAAGGATTTTACATATGAGCTGTTCTGTGTGATATATTTTTTATAGAGACCTACAGTGTTTGGGGATATAGTTTTCCCTTAATACAAAACTCAAGGATGGCTCTTATTTCAGATACATACAGTATGTAAGATATGTTTTAGAGTAATCAAAACAAACAAATTGCAGACTGTTATGGATCCTTAAGGCCTTAACCTTAACAGAAATATTACACAATTACAAAACAAAAGAGAGGCAAAATGTTTCTAGTTGAATGTGGAATAAAACAGCATTGTGACAGTTAGGCAGCAGAACTCTGCAGGGTTTGGAGTGTTGATTTTACATGAAGAAAATTATAAAGTTGGGCATAAATTATGTAATTCCATGGGGTAAAGCAAGTTTCATCTGCAAATGGTAAATACATCAGTTCCTCTGTAATACTGAACAGAATTTAGGAACAGAAAAAGAAAAGAAATGGAATATGTTAGCAGAAAGAGAATAGAAGGTAGAAAAGAAAGTAAAATCAAGAACAGACTGAGGTCAAGACATGCCCTAATTAATCAATATACCACAAAAATCCTTACATCTTACAATCTTTATTACAGCAACTCACATACCCACCCTTAAATCATTATGGATGAATCCCTTGACCTAATAGCCTTTACTCTGATTAACATGGGTAGGGTCAAACTCCTCTCTGCCTTATGCGGGGGAGAGGTAGGACTAGCAGTTCATCTGTTCTGCTGATCATCATCCCACTGTACTCTGAGTGGCATGCACTGGAAAAGTAAAAACAAACCAAGATACAAAACAAGTTTGCTACAGTTTTATATACTAATTACATTATAGGCCAGATTCAATTCAGTGAGAAAAAGTTATCTCGTAGTTTATCATGTGAAACTTATGGACGGGATTCAATTGGAGGATAACATTTTTTCTCCTAATTCAGTTCCAGTTTTTTCCCCTTAAACGTCAATGGTGTTTTCATGTGATAAACAGATTTTATCAATTCAGAAGTTTTTCTGAATTGAATTGCATCTCAGATTGAATCTTGTCCATGAGTTTTCACATGATAAACCTTTTTTTTACTGAATCTGGTCCTATATTGAATGTTTAATACATTTGCTTAACATATAGGCATTCTTTCTTACAGTTGTTTATATCTTTAAAGTTATATTTATTAGTTCCTCAACCAACATTCTTTTCAGATGACAACCAACACGCTGTGAGTCACTGACAGATTTCACCTACTCTAATTGGCTGATTCCATCACAGCTCTGCTATTTGCACTATTGATAAAACACATGACCCACGCATTAACCTACACTCGCTCACCTCACTCACCAATAAAAACTGCGTGATGATATTATTGTTGGAATGATAATGGCCACAGCTTTTACAAACAATGCAAAATTATTGGATACAATACAAAATGGTAAACATGCACAATCATAAACAATACATCAATATACTCATAAGTGCAAAACATTACCATACCCATAACACTGACCCCGAGCCCCTTGCCAGTATGCCCTCCCACAACCAGCCTGAGCCGTGCTATCCTCCAGCGCCCAATCCCTAGCTCAGAGGATACCCACCACAAATCCAGGACCTATCCGGTCCCCTTTTCTAATTAGCCATGTTAGTACCCCCCAGCGCTTTATAGCGCACCTTTTGTATTCCGTCCATCAATGGTCACCCACCTTAGAGGTTAAACCATCCACTATACCTGATCTGCATACCAGAACTAGCTTCCCCTCCTGGCAGACTGACAAGGACCCACCGAAGCTGTGACAACTACCATGACTCTGATCATCACTTTACCTGTTTCTCACCCAAATTCCCCCTTTGGATACCTCATCTTTAGTTTGAATTGAGTTTCTGCATGTTTCAGTCTTCACTTTCACCTACATCCAAACACCTGATTCAGAAGACCTTATGGCCCTGAAAAGTTTAAAGAGATTCTGTCATTTACATAGCAAATACTCACTCTACCATTTAACATTTTGTTCTTAAACAAATGTATTTTTTGTAGTTGTAATATTGGGTGTGTAGGAGCCATCTCAGTGCATTGTACCTGAGTTTGAGCTTTCAGAAGGAGCCAGCGCTACACATTAGAACTGCTAACCTATTGTTTCTTCTACTCCCATGTAACTGGAGGAGTCCCAAGCCAGACTTGGATTTCTTACCATTGAGTGCTATTCTGATATATACTGGGAGCTGCTATCTTGCTCCCTTCCCATTGTTTTGCTGATCGGCTGCTGGGAGCGAAGAGATATCACTCCAACTTGCAGCGCAGCATTAAAGTGTAACCAAATTTTATTATTAGCACAGGTCACATGGCTGTGGCACCAAGGAATTTCAAAATTAAATATAAAAACAATCTGTCTGTGCTTTTAAAAAATGAATCTGAATGCAGGATTCTGCAGGAGAAGCTCTATTAACTGATGCTTTTTGAAAAAAACATGTTTTCCCATAACAGTATTCCTTTACACACTAATAAGCCATTTACACTAAAAAGTAGGTGCATGTTTATATCAATGACAGTTACTCTATAAGAATGGCTGGTTAAACCCTTAATAGTAATCATATTTCTTTACTCCCCGTTATATTTTTATATTATGAATTATTTTTGTTATTATTACAAAGACCATCTAAAATATGTTTTCCTTCAATGATAGTAAATATTCTATATGAAGAGGAGGATATAACATTTTCTGTTACACGATAACATGAGTTAAGCATGTGTGCATTTGCCATCTAAGCCACTGATCCGCAAACTGACTAGAATAGGGAGTTTATGGGCCAGTCCTAGCCTGCTTGTTTGCTGATACACCATGCTGATTCCAACAGTTCATTAATTTACCCTCTTCTTCAAAAAAACAAGCCTTACAAGGCAAGCTAAGGTATAAATAGGGTTATTAGTTTTTTCAATAATAACTTCTACTTTTCAAACATAAGTAAACAGTAGTAGAGAATAGAAGTTTTTATGCTCTTTGTAGCAATTTAAGAAACCTTTATTTAGAATCTTTGTGCATTTTTAAACATTAAATAACATAAAATAACTTCTTCTGGAGAGGCTTGTGCTACAACAGCCCAAGCACTGAAACCGCCACTTTATTGGTTTATTCTTTTAGGTGCATATTATCAGCTAGTTAAATAATATGGGAAAATGGTGTGGGGCTGAGTTTTGTTTGCAGAGTACTAACACTGGCAACAATATAACATGTTCTAATAATATAACATTGGAAATGTCATGTAAATGTTTTCAATTTTATATTATTAAGAAAAGTAAAATCTAATTTGCAATCAAAATATTTGCACGAGAACCCATTGCCGTTCTTTACATTAGAAAGTGTATTAATCACAAACAAATGATTATTTTTAATTTTCCAGCTCTAAAATTTACGAATGCTACAAATCAGTGGTCAAGAATAAAACAACAAAACATAAAAACAATTTAAAATGCTTTCTTAGTCTTTGCCTTCCTGAGAAGGAGCATTTTGTGATAATGTCGTCATCAACTTTAGGCTTCAAAGCTTTTGTGGCTTATGAGCTGTCATTTATATAACTGGGATCTGGATCGACCCATAATTCCCTAGACAACTTTCTAGAAATTGATAACAGACTGAGCTTCTTTCATGGCTTAGAGGAGGCAACTCCAATCACATCACTGTTGGTAGTTAATATTATTTCTTGACATGGTTGTAAAAGTATAAAGGGGCTTATGGCATTTGTTTAGATGAGAAATGGGCTCTCAAGCTGCGCACAAGCTTAGAGGACCAGATTAGAGAGAGACCGAGGGAATATGATGTTTGCAAACAGGATATGGCTTTACATAACTTTAGGTTTCTTAGTCCATCCCCAGGAGAATGCCCTGCAGACAGCAGAGAATTCCACTTTTATCAGAAAAAAATGATGGCAATCTTCCAATGCCATGTTTAAAAAAAAAAAAAACTGGCTGCATATACAAACCTTTACATTTTAAAAGGAGGAGCTGTGGAGGAGTCAAAACAACACACAGCATGAAACAAGGCATGCACAGTATAAATCTCAGCGTTTTGGCTATTGAAGGAAAGGAGGCATATCCTAAATACTGTACATAGTCTGACTTTCATTGAAAACAGATTTTACCTTTTTTACATTTATCTTGGGAGAATGCATTTGAAATTGTAATATACTCAATATATTTCTAAGTATTGTTTAAAAAGTATTTACTTTTCAAAATTGTTTTGTTTTCTTATCATCTTTTCTCTAATTTACTATATATTTCAAGACAGTTTTCCATAAGCATGACTAGATCACCAGTCATTCTTTGAGAATAGGGCACACTATATTAAGTTATTGGAAGTATAATTTGTTACAGGAGGCCTGGTTGCCATGTTTACCAGTACTTGCCAGTCTGAAGATCTGATCAAACACAGAGGCCCTGTTATGAATAAGTCACATGGAAGTTACTTTGTTGTAAACATTAAACCCATTTTAACGCATTTTTTAATTTGTCCTAAATTTGTTTCTTCTTAGTAAGGTTGATAACTAAAGGCTGTTTTAGTTTTTTGGTATTTGTCTATAGAGGCAATATTAAAGTGTAACAGCTTGTTCTTGCTTATGCTAGCCTGTGGAAGACCATTTTCAGCCCTCTTCAGCTGCCCATGCCCGCCTGTGATACCAAGTCGCACCTCCTGTATCTTACGTACACAGGGGTTATAGGAAAGCCAGAGTTTATGGTAGTTTAGAAAACACTAAGGGGTTGTAGGGTTGTTTATCAATGTTCGTGTTTTTTTATTTTTGGGATTTTTTTTGCATTACCGTATATACTCGAGTATAAATCAAAAATGTGCTGCAAAATTAACCCTCGCTTATACTCAAGTTGGGAGAAATACACTCCGTTTTAAAAAAAGTCTGACCTGCACAAGCCCCTTCCAGCGATTGTGGTTACCATTCCCGCTCGCGCTAGCTTCACCAGCACCGCTACATAATAGTGCGCTCTTCTGCGTGCCTGGGCGGAAGTGACATCACGTGCCCCCTTCTTACCCACTTCTCTTCTGGGACCATCTGGCCAGCGATTCCCACCAACCCACCAGCTCCACTAATAGTGCCTTCTTTTGTTTCCCCTGGGTGCGAGTGATGCCCCTGCAGTTTCAAGATACAGGTATAGGACCCATTATCCAGAATGCTTGGGACTAAGGGTATTCTGGATAAAGGGTCTTTCCGTAATTTGGATCTCCATACCTTAAGTCTACTAAAAAATCAATAAAACATTAATTAAACCAAATAGATTTGTTTTGCCACCAATAAGGATTATTTATATCTTAGTTGGAATCAATTACAAGATGCTGTTTTATTAATGCAGAGAAAAAGGAAATCCGTTTTAAAATTCTGAATTACTAAAATTTTTGATTAAAATTGAATCTATGGGAGACGGGCTTTCCGTAATTCTGGATAACGGGTAAGGGATCCAATACCTGTACAAGTATTTTTGGAAACTGCAGCCAACAAAGCACTCTGTCTGCCACCATCATCTTATCCATTACCTGCACATAAAAAGTAAACATAAAGGGGCATATGGTGACATTTACTGAGCCTCAATTAATGTCATTTTATTGGTATTTATTATTTATATTTATTTATATATTTATTTAGATATTGAAACTTAGCGGTAGCGGCTGCATTTCCCACCCTAGGCTTATACTCGAGTCAATACATTTTTCCAGTTTTCTTAGGTAAAATTAGTTACAGGTATCGGACCCCTTATCCAGAAACCCATTATCCAGAAAGTTCGAATTACAGAAAAGGCCATCTGCCATAGGCTCCATTTTAATCAAATAATTCACATTTTTAAAAATGTTTTCCTTTTTCCCTCTAATAATAAAACAGTACCTTGTACTTGATCCCAACTAACATATAATTCATCCTTATTGGATTTAATTACTTTTTAAATAATTTAATTAGCAGATTTCAGGTAGGAGATCCGAATTACGGAAAAACCCCTTATCCAGAAAACCCCAAGCATTCTGGATAACATGTCCCATACCTGTACCTCGGCTTATATTCGGATCGGCTTATACTCGAGTATATATGGTAATAATCATGATTTTGAATTGTGGTTTCATAAATGCAATTTTTTATTTATTAAGCAAAAAAGGTGAAATACTCTGGTGTAAAACTCTGAAAGCTGTAAAAGTCAATGCGATCTGTCCTAGGCATAATCTTAACTATTTATGCAATTAGAGTTTTTCAAAACATTTTTGAGCTTTGCGACCCATTAAAAATGACGCAAAAATTATGAATTCAAGGTATGCTATTTTTTTACAGTTTCATTCATTCATTTTTCTTATTTGGAGGCTTTAATAAATACAATAACATTCACTTTTCTTACATTTTGAGGTTATTCAAAGTATAAATAAATAGGGACAGTACACAAACACAAATTTTGATAAATAGGCCTTCCAACTGCCAACTGAGCTACAATTGGGCTGATTTATTCATTTTCTCTTGCAATTCATGTTTTTTTTCCACTGGATTTCTAAAATCCATGTTTTTTTTCTCCTGATTTCTAAAACCCATATCTCAAGTTTCAGGTGACAAGATTTTAATTTTTTTTTAGATTTTCTTTAAAAATCATGCCCAAAAAAGCATGACTGAGGCAAAAATGCAGCCAAGAAAAAAACAAATGTTTAAACATATGAGTGTTGATTCACTAAGGTGCGATAACGCTTATTGCATGCTTTTTTGCGGTAAAACTGACGCGAAAAAAACCCGCATGATTCGCTAAAGTATTGCATCGCATGCGTTAAGTCGCATATCGTGTGTGTTAAATAGCGCGCAACGGCATGCGTTAATTTTACCGCATTGTGTTAATTCTTGCGCAGAAATAATACTAATGCATGATTCACAAACACTTAGACGCGCTAAATATCGCATTAGTCTATGCGAAAATTAACACCTACTTGGGGCAGGCGGTAATTATAGAAAAGTACAGTTCATGAGCTGACTTTGCAGTGTGATTTATTCAAGTATGTGTTGGCCCTAGAGTGATAAGACGCGAAAAATAAGACGCGATAAAACTTTTAACGCATGCTATAAATAGCTCTCGTTTTATCGCACTTTAGTGAATCAACTCTATAGTGCCAAAATTTCTTATTCCTATATAATGTGTATGAACGATATTATGTTACTTTGACAGTTCAGAAGTAAGTTCCCTAATATTTCTGTTAGTGGCCATTACTGTTCTATGTTCTGCCTTGGGCACAATTTGCAGGGACAGTTTAAGCAGTGGGGATTGGATCGTTTCTGCCATTATTGATGCCATTGGCATCCTATTTACTGGGCACAAGTCAGTTCCATCCATTGAAGGATTGAGGCCTGCCCATAGTAAATGAGACCTGCAGTAGTTTTCTTCTATATACAATAATTATCTTTTTCAGCTGAGGTGCTATAAATAAAGCATACATTTACATCTATCACACAAGTAATCATGGTTCCTTTTTGGCACCTTACCAGTGTAGAATATATTTAATTGGATGCTTAAAACCAAAAGACTAATACTTTCAAAATGTTGTCAGGATTTTTTTTGTCATTGTGTCTATAAAAATATTGATTTTAGTCTGAGTTTATGTTTTCTGGCTCTTTCTAGTATCTTGGGAATCCTGCAAATCTCTTATTTGGCAAACATAGAAATTGCAGACACCTTCATTCTTTATAAAAATGTTTAAAAAATAAAAGGTTTGATCAACAAATACTTTTGAATGAATTTCATACATACACAATAAGCACACAGACACCTCTTTTTCTTATTAATAAATGGCTAGTTTTAAAAGTTGTGTAATTATGTAGATGTGTTTTAAAGCTGAAACTGCCCGTGAATAGCAGGAGTTGTAATTCCATTAAGTCATAAGCTAAGCAATAGCTGCAATGTTCAGCAGGAGCATTCTAGGTCTTGACATAAATATCCTGGAAAATATATTCTTATAAATTAGTGATGTCATCAGTTATACTCGGTGCTTAGTGATGTCATATCTGTCACATGACTCACTAAACCTTGTGTAGTATAATAAATAATCATAGAATATTATAAGTCACTTTGGAATTCCATGTATAAAAGCACTTGACCTTGTACTTTTTTGTGGTCATGGAACTTCAAAGTGACTTATAATATTCTTATATTTTACAATAGGGGGTAAATTATTCAGTATATAATCCAATGATCTTTTTATCAAATGATCAAGACAAATGGGTTGACAGTAATGGAAATCTGAAAAGATATTTGAAGTAAAGGCACCACCAATCACCACCAACCATCCTATTGGCAACATGGTGGGGAGATGTAGTTAGAAGTCCACAATGTAATTTAGTCACATCTACTTGTTATTTTATATTTGCAACTGTATGTAACCTGTTCTTTGTTAAGATCTGATTTGTGTATTATGTGGTGTTGCCATCGCTAATAAACAGGTTAAGCAATTAAGGAGCAAGATAATTATTTACTCAATGCACACCCACTTGGAAGTAAAAAAGTCAAGGAAGCAAATGTGTTAAAAGATCTTGTCCAGTAATGTAGAGGTTAAGGGTCATGGCAGACGGGGAGATTAGTTGCCCACGACAAATCTCCCTAGTTGCGGGCAACTAATCTACCTGATATGACATCCCACCGGCTTGAATGTAAATCACCGGTGGGATGGCATATGTGGCGCCGTGATTTCTAGAAATCGCAGAAGTTGCGACTTCTACTTACTTAAGTCCTGGCTTCCCCACTTGCTCTCACTCAAGCAAGCTTGCTCGCTGATCAGCACTGCTGCTACTGCTCGTGTCCCATAGTGAGTACTGTTCCCGCTCAGCTCACCCTCATTACTGTGCTTTCTGCACTGTGTCAACCTGCCACTGGGTTCCCTCCAGTAAAGATCATAACAAAATGGTATGTTTACATATAATGCTCTTTATATAGTACATACCGGTAAGTATTAACAAACAAGAGTTTCACAGTTCAATGCATAGTTTACTTACCACCAATTAACCTTGGCAAAGAACTTGGCTCTGAAACTTTGGGGTTTTCTCAATCCACATGTGTCTACTATTTGTCTATACGTGTCTATATCTGTTGTGTTAAGGTTAATTAATGCATTGAATTGTGAAACTTGTCTGTTAATACTTATTTACTGTATAAAGTGCATTGTACATTAACATGCCATTTGCTTTCTTGACTTTTTTACTTCTATAGGTGTGCATTGAGTAACTAATTATCTTCAGATTCTCATTTGCACCCACTACAATTTAAAGATATTGATTTGTATTTGTATATGTGGTGTGCCTATACATTGTTTAAGCAATTAAGGAACACTCATGACCCAAAAGATACACTGAGGTTGTGACCCTTCAAAAGAAGGGTCCTATTGACTTGAGATGTTATGTATGCCATGAAAATTTCAAAAAGTAAATTGTGTGTGGCCTCTCTTTTCATTTCACTCTTCTTAATGTTATATACACATGTGGTGTGGGCAGGGCCGCCATCAGAAATCACGGGGCCCCTCACAAAAAAGTTTTCTGGGCCCCCCCCTCCTCCCACACCCCCAATGGCCCCTCCCCCAGTGACCCCTCCCATCAATACAAAGAACATAAAACATTGGTAGCCAGGGCCCCCTAAAACATTGGTGTCCAGGAGTTACATTTTGCATTGGTGCCAGGGCAGGTACCCCCTAAATCATTGCTAGCCAGCCCAGGGCTCCCTAAAAGTTTGGTAGCCAGTGCCCCCCTAAACAGCCCCCCCAAAGCATTCTCCAGCTTCCCCCAGGCCCCCCCAAAGCATCCTCCAGCTTCCCCCAGGCCCCCCCACAAAGCTTTCTCCAGCTTCCCCCAGGCCCCCCCACAAAGCATTCTCCAGCTTCCCCCAGGGCCCCCCCACAAAGCATTCTCCAGGTTCCCCCAGGGCCCCCCCACAAAGCTTTATTCAGGTTCCCCCAGGCCCCCCCACAAAGCTTTATCCAGGTTCCCCCAGGCCCCCCACAAAGCTTTATCCAGCACGCACGGGCGCAACCTTATAAAAGAGGAGAAGTAGCGGCACATACCAGAGGATGCCGCCGGAGCCGGAGGAAGTGAGGGCCCGGACTTGATTAAAGGGGGCCCGAGCTAAGAAAACTTTAGCGCGGCCGGGCCCCCTTTAAAGCTAAAAACGTCCGGGCCCGGGACAATCGTACCCCCTGTGCCCCCCTGATGGCGGCCCTGGGTGTGGGCAGGTTTTTTTTTACATTTTTTACCATGAGCCACCATTAAGTGATGGGCTGTGTGGTCGCTCAGAGATCACATGACCAGAAATAATGCAGCTTTAACTGTAACAGGATGTAGGGTGGGAGTAAAAGACAGAAGTGTGTCCATTCATTGGCTGATGTGGCCTAACATGGATCTCATGATCCCTTCGGAGTGGCCCTTAGTAATTAAGATGGCAATTTTCTATTTAGTGTTACCCAATGGCACATGCTACTGAAAAAGTATATTTTTATGAAAATGGTTCATTTAGATGAAGCAGAGCTTTACATATATGAGTATAGTTTTCCTTTAACTGTGTTTATCAAACGATGCGCTGAAAGCATGTATAAGATTCATGTGATGCCCAGTGCCAGATCTGTCGATGGGGCACCCCGAGGCCGCCCCCCATTCACACAAATCTAGGCCTGGTGATGCCAATGCCTCATGTGGTGTAAGGGTTGTGTGTAAGGGGTCAGAGATGTTACTCATACTCATAACGGAGGAGCAGATAAGACAGGTCTGAGAATCAGTGGTTAGAGATGAACCAAATCCAGCACTGGGTTGAATTCCAAGTTTTTTTTTTTACAAGAAAAGGTCCTAGCTTTCTGTCAATTAGAACTAAACCATTGCCTGAATATGCTGCACAAAAATCATGTGTAACTCACAGCAGCTTTTTAAAAGCAATATATTATATAAATAGTTTTTGAAGGGCCAATTGTTGAGCATTACTTCCTGAATGCCCTTTTTAAAAGCAAAATGATGTTGTGTTACAGCTATAAACACAGCTTTTCAGGGTGAGATCCTTGTGATTTTTTGTTTAACTGAATTAATCCGCACAAAAGATATCAGCGTCGCCTAGGATGGTGCAGACAGGAAATGTGTAGGAGGAACACAATCCTCAGCCAAAAACCTACATTGGGAAATCCAAAAAAATAACAGTGTTATTTAAGGGATCCCAGAATAATATTAGAACTTAAGAGAATAGCATTAACTCTCTAATAGCTTTTCTATGTAATCTTTAAACAATCCTATTGTTACTCTGTATACCCTTATTTGTTGTCCTATATCCTATATATGTCCTATATATATTGATAATGAGTGCCAAGAACCTCTTGTCTTTGTAAGGTTTAGAAGCATTTATGCACCTTATTCCAATTACTATTTTCTATTGTAGGAAGAAAAGCCATTAAACTTTGCATCATGCAACTGTAAACCTGATAAGGTTCATACATTTACTATGTGTGTTACATTTTTGTTTGTAAGGCCCTTTCAACATAGCAGCTAGGCTCTAGAGGCACTATGATATTAACCACAGCTTTGAAGTGTCTCCCCACAATACCAAAGGGGGTTCCCTGTTTTGTCTGACTGCCAGCAGGCAAGCTTTATAGAACATTTAATAGAGAAAGCACCATACTGGTATCATGGATAGCTTTAAGAATAAGCCCGTATAACCGGTCACCCTTTTTGAAAGATTCAGTTCATTAACCTGTGGATTTTCATTTCTGTTCCCACATACAAAACAGAGATGCTGCGTATATTTTTTTATAATGACTGAATCGAAATGAACTGTAAAATTAAATGGTGTGGGCTGTGTTTTTATTAAGAGAAATATTGTTTTTGGATGATTGTTTCTAATATTCATAAATAAGTATGCTCTTGTAAAGTAGGAGAGAGAAAGGCCAGTGCAAGATCCTTGTATAGCTCTGGGAATATTACAAAATAAGCAAAGATTCTGGTTAAAACTTGCAAAAAGCAACCAGAAGAAGAGAAAAACAACAGAGGGAAAATGGCACATGTCCCAGATGATACA
The DNA here is from genome assembly GCF_000004195.4 of Xenopus tropicalis. NCBI lineage: Eukaryota > Metazoa > Chordata > Amphibia > Anura > Pipidae > Xenopus > Xenopus tropicalis. Next base: position 38,244,874 of record NC_030682.2, read on the forward strand.
GTAAGTAAAAAAAAGGAATTATTGATGCCAAGTTGAAAAATTAATCCTACTTCCTTCACTGCAAATAACAGACACAAAAAGTAGGCACGTTTAAAGGAAAATGTACTGTTTTTACAAATGGGAGTTTAATTTATTTCACTTTCGTAATCTATAAATAGCAATCTTATTATCAGAGCCAGTCTTAGGCCAATTGGACCTATTGGGCCAAATATGGCCCACCCTATGGGTGCCCCACACTAACGGGAATAAGCACATAAAGCTCCCCCAACAATGATTGGCCAATAATATTCCTTTGTGTTCTGGGCCATTAAACACAAAAAAATTGGGCACTGCATTCATACTGCTACCCCAGGGTACTATACTACTGTATAGTGTGCTTGAGCGCCCAATAATCACTGTCTCACACTGTATATAGTGTTCCTGGTGCGTCAGTGCCCAGTGCTTGGGGGCCACATTGTGACATGAATGGAACAATGTTGGGGCCAATGGAACAAGAGAAAGAAAGGCAAAAAGGCAGGGTTCACATGGAGAAAGTGAGAGACAGGGACTCTTTGCCCACCCAGCCATAGAACCCTGTGCCAGCTGGCAACACCTTGGGGCTGATTTACTAACCCACGAATTCAAATCCGAATTGGAAAAATTCCGATTTGAAAACGAACATTTTGCAACTTTTTCGTATTTTTGCGATTTTTTTCTGCGCCTTTACGACTTTTCGGAAATTATCGCGACTTTTTCGTTACCAATACGATTTGCGCGAAAAAACGCGAGTTTTTCGTAGCCATTCCGAAAGTTGCGATTTTTTCGTAGCGTTAAAACTTGCGCAAAAAGTTGCGATTTTTTCGTAGTGTTCAAACTTGCGCAAAACGTCGCGCCTTTTAAGTTTTAACGCTACGAAAAAAGCGCAACTTTTTGCGCAAGTTTTAACGCTACGAAAAAATCGCAACTTTCGGAATGGCTACGAAAAACTCGCGTTTTTCCGCAAAAATCGTATTGGTAACGAAAAAGTCGCGATAATTTTCCGAAAAAATCGCAAAATACCGATCATTACGAAAAAAACGCAATCGGACGCATTCGGCCCGTTCTTGAGTAATTAAATGGGCCCCCTTGTGTAGGAGGCACCGCCAAAATGGTCCCAATAAGACCCCCACAGACCGGCCCTGGTTATTATGTTCATGAAAAAACCCTTTACAACATACCAGTCTTGTACATATGAAAGTGTGTTGCCAGCCATGATGCCCACCTCTGCTGAGGCATGTTCAATAGACACAAAGTCAAACACCCCTAGTGGCCATAGATCAAGAAGCTAAATTTTGGGTCCAAATATTTATTGATTATAAATCATGGTGAATTGAGCAACATCAACTGTTCCACAAATTATTTTGTAATGGTAAATCAGATAATGACCAACTGAGTTACCTCTAACCATAAATATGGCCAGAGGGATGTAAAGGGGGCCCATAAAAATCCTTTGAAGGGCAACATCTGGCCTGCGGACAGTTGGACAGCTCTGCCCTATTTTACTGACATTTTTTGGGCTTTAGAAATAGAAAACCTTTCAGTATGGGCAGTCAATATTTTACTGAACAAGATGCCACTGTGCCAATGTATCGGTCTGGCTGCCTTAAATAAATATATTCCTTTGCTGTGCTGTCAGCTGAATAAAAACACAAGCATTGCTGATGAATATTCTTAGCTGCATAATGGATTCCTCTTATGATATATGAGCTAGGAAAGAGAAGGGATTCCTTCTAGCTGAAACCTGTGGATATACTCTGTTTGTTGCCAAGCCCATTCATTGGCAATGACTACATTCAGCAAGGAGGAGTCAGACTTGGAGCGAATTCCTGTCTCTCTTAAAGGATGTTGGCTATGAGCATAAGTCCGGTTAAAGCAACCTGCATACCACAGAGTTTTGTGCTAAGGAGCTTAAGAAATGCAAATAATGCAGCATACAGAGCGGGAAACCTATGTTCCAGCAAATAACAAACTAAAGATATTGTAATAAATTAAACTACAACTTTTCACTGCAATCTGAAGCATGTGTCTAAGCCAGGGGTCCCCAACCTTTCTTACTCAGGAGCCACAGTCAGATGTAAAAAGACTTGGAGAGCAACACAAGCACCATAAAAGTTCATGGAGGAGCCAAATAAGGGCTAAGATTGGCTATTAGGGGCCTCTATGCACCCTATCAACTTACAGGGGGCTTTATTTGGTAGGAAATCTTGTTTTTATTCAACCAAAATTTGCCCCCAAGTCAGGAATTCAAAATTTACTACCTGGTTTGGGGGCACTGAGAGCAACATCCAAGGGGTTGGGGAGCAACATGTTGCCCCCGAGCCACTGGTTGGGGATCACTGGTCTAAGCAATATACTGAGCAGTGCAGAATATGACTAGAGTTTCTATTTCAGGCTGTGTTTCACAGCGGGGTTTACACATACAAGTCCTGTTTAGTGTGAATACCTCGGTATAATGACAAAAACAAAATGATGGAAATGCTGGCAGGTTAAAGGGGACCTGACACCTTAAGAAATAATAAGAAACCTTAAGAAATAATTAGTCCAGCCAAATAAACTTGATATAGAAGTAGAAAAACTACAAGGAAGCACACATTAAATAAAAATTAAATAGTGTAGTAAGTTGATAAAATTGTGTGCTTGTATAAATGTAAGTGATAAGTGACCAATAAAAGCTACTTATAGTGACTTGTGCACTTGTATAATCTCTCCTTTACCCACACCCTGTAAGGCAGCCTACTCACCTGATATAGATCAGTATTAAGCCTAATGGAAAGGAATGATGGTGCTTATTGTTCTGCAGCAGAGCTTCAAATGCCCCAGCGATGTCAAAATATTCCATTGCTCCACAGGTTGGACATGAAACATAAGTCGGTATATAGTGTAGCAGATTTTAATAAATGAAATAAAATACTAAAAATTGGTCACTTACAGAGCATCTAATGTAGGTATAGAACGTAGACAAACAGATGGGTTCAACTCAGTCTTTCAATTTAGTCCAACGCGTTGGTGTAGGTATACGCCACCCTTCCTTAGGGACAGAATTCATAAACACTCGTCCCCCCCGACAGCCCTTTTAAAGACACAACCTAAAAGGTGACATCCCCTAAGTTTTGCGCATGCATGGGTGATGTCACATGTATGTCAGTCTAAAGTTACACGCTTGGCAACATCTAAAGCAACATATTGGCACATGTTCACTAAAGGGAGAAACTCCCAAGACAAGCCTGCTAATGCCCACATTTGCATTAATATGTGAATACCCAGGAGGCCCTGCATTACCAAAAGATATGTGCAACAGAGCATTTGGCCCCATTTGAATCACACATACAAAATATATACAGATAATTAGTGATGAGTGAAGTTTTTCAGGCAGATATGGATTCACACCGAAATTCCACATTTCTTCATTGGCAGATTTTTTCACGAAATGGGCCCAAATTCACCATGGAAAAATTTGGCAAAGTGAGGAAAAAGTTGCGACTGCGTCAAAAAAAGTTGTGGTCACAACAAATACATTGCGGTTGCATCAAAAAAGTTGCGGTCACGTCAAGCACATTGCACTCACGTCAAAAAAAGTGGCGCACATCAAAATCACAGTAGCCATGTTTCGTGAAACGGAACAGATTCGCTCATCACTACAGAATTGTAATACAGAATTTACAATCACAGCAAGCAGGCAGTTGCTATAACTCACATTTATATTATTTCTACCAAAGTGCATAACATCCTGCATGGAACTTATCTAGTGATGAGTGAATTTTTTTGCCAGGCATGAATTCACAGTGAAGTTCTGCATTTCAGCATTGCTGAATCGTTTAGCAAAACTTCAGCGAAAATTCGTCATGGAAATATATATTGAGCATCAAAAAATGTTGGTGTTGCGTCAAAATGGGCGTGGTCATAGCAAAATACAGTAGGCGCAGTTACATCAAAATAGCTACAAAATAGTGGCACAACATTTTTTGCAGTTTCGCAAATTTTTTGGTAGTTTCGCTAATTTACCAGCGAAGCAAAACGAATCAGATTCGCTCATCACTAAAATTATCGTTTTGCACATTTTAGTATCATCAGCAAAAATAGAAACAGTACTGTCTATGCCCACCTCCAGGTCATTAATAAACAAGTTAAAAAGCAAAGGACTAAGGACTGACCCCTGCGGTACTCCACTAACCCTGGTCCAATTAGAAAATGTTCCATTTACCACCACTCTTTGTAATCTATCCTCCAGCCAGTTCTCTATCCAGGTACAAATATTATGTTCTAGGTCACTATTCCTCAATTGTATTATTAACTTTTTTGTGAGGTACTGTATCAAATGCTTTAGAAAAGTCCAAGTAAACGACATCCACTGCCATTCCAGCATCGAGGTTCCCGTTCATCTCCTCATAAAAGGCAATTAAATTTGTCTGGTAAGATCTGTTACGCATAAAACCATGCTGGCACAAACTAATAGTATTGTGATTTGTAATGTATTCAAGTACCCTATCCCTTATTACCACATCCAAAAGCTTTCCTACCACTGATGTCAGACTAAAGGTGGCCATACACGTAGCACGATCTTTCCTGCGATCATTCGTCCTCCATTGACGTTCAGTGCTGAATCGTCAGATATGGAGGTAGAAACAATAGGGATTCTACCTCCACCTGCCGACTCAGCTCTAAACGTAGATTTTGCTTGGGCGCCTCCAACGGCGCCCTATCAAAATCTTTTAACCTGGCTGATTGACAAGACGACCGATATCTGCAACCTTTTTGATATGGTCATCTTGTCGTTCTGCATACTAGCACCAAATATCATACGAAACCTTGTTTCATCATATCGGTGCATGTATGGCCAGCTTAACAGGCTTATAGTTTATAGGCTGAGAACTGTATCCTTTTTTTGAATAACGGCACTACATTAACAATTCACCTGTCCTTCGGCACCGCGCCAGATCGTAATGGATCCTGAAAGTGAAGTGAAGAGCTAATCATATATTGCCTTTTCCGCCTCTATGCTTCAGGCATAGAGAGAGGCAAGCAATATATGATTGACAGAACAGATTTTAAAATACATTTATTACAAATATGGATGATTAAATTAAAAAAAAATGTTTAATTTGCAAAGGACTTATTATACAGCTTTTTATGTGTAGGTGACAGGTCCTCATTAATAGATAAGGATGTGGGTTCTCTGATTAATTTTTTTTTTTTGGACACGGTTATCCCACAACTTTTGAAACTCAGTTGAATTCAGTTGAATTCTAAAGTCTTATGTGGTGTCCCACCCTTTGACTTTTTATCATTTTATTTAACAATATTATGATTCAAATCCCAAAATGCAGAAAATTACATTGTTATCTCTATTTGTTGTTTCTTGGAGAAGTTTATGAGATTATCAAATGAATCACCCCCATCTCCCTGAATGATTCATTTAAATAGGCTTCCTCAGTCTCTGTTTACTGTGCATTTTTCTAACAGTGACCAAGAAACACATAAATCATACATTTCATTTTGGGAAATCGCTTCATATTTGCTGATAAGGGTCCCTGGGCTGCATGGATATGATCCCAAAAGAGAGATAATTTTTCTGGTCTGCAGCTGGGCTCTGGTCAGTGCAATGCTCTGATGTGCTTCACTATTCTAGTGGGTGGATATGAGCTTATAGGGTTCCAGAAAAATCTGCTGAAAAAGGCACTTCCTTCCCAGAATCCTTGTACAGTTACAGCATAATAAAACTGTCATAAGACACTGTACAGCAGGGCTTGCAATTAAGGGCTACAGCCTTTGTGCTGTTGTTATACGCACACTTACCTCCAGCTCTTTTCATGAAAATATTTCAAACTATTCCTTATATCAAATGCTATTATCTTAATATGCTTGGTATAGTTATTTTCTCGAACCTGCACTAGAATTTTGCCATGTATTTTGTTTCAACGGAAAAAACATTTGCATGCAGAAAAAAAAAAACGCCCATTGAAGCCAATGTATTGGTGGAAAAAAATGCCCATTAACGCCAATGCATTTGGTGCAAGAAAAAAACACAGTGAAAAAGTGTCCATTGATTTAAAATTGCATTTTGTTAAAATGTTGCCGTTTTGTGTTTTTTTAATGCGGTTTTGCAAATTTTTTGGTGAAGTGAAACATGGCAATTTAACTCGTCACTAGTCACTACATACTGTTTGTAAGCTAACATGAAATTAAAGAACCCTATAGGCCAATTCGTGCAGGTCCCTGCTGCATCATGTACAGGTATGAGACCTGTTATCCAGAATTATTGGGACCTGGGGGTTTCTGGATAAGAGGTCTTTCTGTAACATAATTTTTTTTATTCGCATAAAAAAAGGCATGGGCATGTCAAAAATAGAAGTGGGTGCGCCAAAAAAAATTGCATGCCGCAAAAAAGTCTCACTGTAACTGCATTTTGCATTTTTTTGCCATTTCACAATTTTTTTTCCGAAACAAAGCGGGACAGATTTGCTCATCATGAACTAACCCATGAAATGTCAGGGTGAAGTACTTCTTGTAGATTTGTGAGGAATGGAGAGTAGGTAGAAGAAGATAGGGGGTCCTGTTGGTTCTGCTACGGGTCCCATATTTTGTCATGTTTGGCTGCTTTTTCTGGTGTTGTGGTCACCATCTTTTCCATGGTTGCTCTTGACTTTATTTGCTGAATGAGTCATTGGCAAAATCTCAAAATCTTGAAAGACAAAATAAGGCAAACTTCTATAGTAGTCAGAGGGTGCGTTTCCAACATTCAAGTTCTTTTATTTTTTGAGTTGTTTTTTTAAAAACAAATTTAAAAAATGAAAGCAACAATTTGATTTTTATTGTGACAAAAAGTGAAAGATTTTTCCTAAAGGCCCCCATACACGGGCCGATAGAAGCTGCCAATATCGGTCCCTTGGACCAATTCGGCAGCTAATCGGCCCGTGTATGGGCAGAAACGAGCGGCCTGGCCGACTGATATCTGGCCTGAAATTGGCCAGATATCGATCGGCCAGGTTAGAAAATCCGGTCGGATCGGGGACCGCATCGGCTCATTGATGCGGTCCCCGAACCGACTGCCCATGGCCGCAAATGTAATCCGATTGTTGGCCCCAGCAACTTCCTACCTGATATCGCCCACCCGTAGGTGGGGATATCGGGTAAAGATCCACTCGCTTGGCGACATCGCCAAGCGAGCGGATCTTATAGTGTATGGGGACCTTAACAAACTCTTTAAAAAAAAAAAAAAAAATTGGTTCCTATATTTGTTTCCCCTGTCACGTTGATCTGTCTTTGTAGAACTCTGACTGAAAATACAGAGGTGCAAGTGGAGGAGAGGAGATTCAGGCAGAAGTAAAGGAATGCATGGAATTCATTGCTTATTGAAATGGAAAGGAAAAAAAAAAAAAAAAAAGAAACACACTTGTGTTCTGTAGCTGAAGTTGGGATACAAAGTAAATAAACTTCCATCACGAGGCTGTTAACACTTTCTTTGCCATGTATTTGAGCATGATGAAAGTCTTCGTATAGACTGCAAACGTAGAATCTGCAGAACTGGCACAGTGGGCTGTAAATTCTATCTGTGAACAGAAAGGGTTAAAAACATGTCATGCATTAATACCTCATCAAAGGATTGTTGAATTTATCTCTATGAAATAGGTCTCTTACATTACATGGTACAGTATATCTTCCACAAGGGAATAACCATAGTGGGTCATTCACAACTACAATTGCAGTTAGAGCATTTTCAAGTGCAATACCAATATTTTTTACCCATAATGCACAATTTCCCCCCAGAATTCCAGCATCCAAAGTGTCCAAAGTGTCCATTCTTGGGATGCAAGGGTGCTTCACCTGTTGCCACAGGGCACTGAGGGAAACCTTGATCTACAGCCTGGTTGGTAGGTGGAAATACTGTATCTCCAGGGTCTTCCTCTGTCATTAGTTGCAACAGCGCTGGTTCAAAAAAGGAAGGCAGCAGCACAGAGTGCAACTATACAGAAGTGAAAGATGCGCATTTTGATGCAAGTACCTTGAATGTAAGGGAAATCTGTGCCACTGCAACTCCACTTATTTTATCTCTAAGGGCTGATACATTAACATTTGGGATGTATTTTTTCTGTGATTAGCATTTTTCACAGTAAAATATACACAATTGCAATTATTTGCAACAAAAAAACCCCACAAATTAAAAAAAAATTGGCAGCTTAAAGCTAGTAAGCTCTTGTAGTCATAGGGAGGTTAGTTTTCAAAACTGTAATTATATTCAACGGTTTTGAAAATGGAGTGGAATGCAGGCTTGGTGAGATCAAGTTTTTTCCATGTGGTTCTGATTCAAGTTTTTTTTGTAAATATGCTGGCAGAATCTAAAAATTGTTACATATTTGTTAGTTGAGTAAAAAAACTTATGACATATGGGGCAGATTTATCAAAACACGAGTTTGAATCCCGAATTGGAAAAATTCGGATTGGAAACAAAAATTTCTGAAGATCGAAAATATCATGAAAATGCTTACGAAAAATTGGCGATCTGAAAGTCACGAAATTTTCATACCGAACGATTTCGCACTAAAAATACAAATCGCGAAAGCGATGAAAAAGTCACGCAAGGTACGAAAAAGTCGTGGAAAATACGATTGGACTGATTGAACAAACGCTCAGAGCGTTCGTGGATAAGTAAATGTGCCCCATAGTATCCAAGGCTATTTTGATTCTAAAATCGACAGTTAGTATTGATGTTGGTATATATGGTTTATGTACAGTATGTGAGTGTATAAATAGGTCAGTATGGATCTATGTGTGTATGTGCCGGGTTTACTTGGAACGGTTGAACTTGATGGACTTTAATCTTTTTTCAACCCTATGTAACTATGTAACTATGTAACTATATCCCCTGATTAAATGGAGAAAGGAAAAATGGAGGCCAGAGTATGGGTTTAGTGAGAAATCTGACTGGCCATGTTGGGGGTCAGGAAGTAATACATTTACCCCCTTGATAATTTTTCCTTGCACGTCATGGAAGGAGTCAGTTTTCAGCCTCAGCTATTGTGTTTACATTCAGTCACAATTTGTTGTAAAGGGTTTTTATCCCCTACGTATGTTTTTCTATTATTTCCTTTTTATTTGAGGGTTGGATGCACCAAGATGCCTGTGAAAAACAATACAAGCATCTCGCTGTAATAAAAAGTGACTCGCTCACTCACATGGGCTTGAAAAGAACATTATGCTACATTAGAAGCAACATGAATAATATACTCTGGCTGTAAAAGAACAGAAATGGGATCTGCTGAAACCATAGTTGGAACAATATACCTGTGAAGCAAGCACTATCGATATATACATCATTTTATTATTGCTTTGTTTCAGCATCTCACTGATCATGTAAAAATTCCAACTTTTGCTGAACATTACATCTACTACTGTGGGCCTGCACATGATGGTTCTTCAGATATGCCAGTTCTGCCCTGTGTAATGCTGAAATAAGAAATCTAAACAGGCAATAGCAGTGAGGCATGACAAGAATGTGTTTCCATTGGAGAAGTCTGTATAAAGGAAAAGTATAAGCAAAGACATGTCCAGAAGGGCTTTTCAGCTGGCCGGCCAAGACGGAAGACTAATGTTATTGTACATTGGCTGTCACCCTGCCAGCCCTCCCTCACAGATTTGTTTCTCTTATACTTTCTCTCCTTGTTTCCCCCTTTCTTTACTGTTTGCTCAGGTGGACAGTGACACCATTTGGAATGAGTTGCATTCGGCCGGAGCTGCACGCATGGCCGTTGGCTGTGTCATCGAACTGGCTTCCGAAGTGGCCTCAGGAGAGCTGAAGGTGAGGTCTGGGTTGCATTGTGTGTGGGAAAATAAAGGAAGAAGTAACGAGTGAAATGCTGTTGTTCTTGGGCTTGAAGGTCTAGCAAGGGTCACGGTGTGGGAAGATGGTCACTAAGGTGTGGTAAAGAAAAATATATAACTGTGTAGTTTGAGGATACAGTTCAAAAACACAAGATGCATTAGGGATAGTGTGCACTGGATGCCTGGACATAAATGTTTAGCTTGGCGGACACTAGTAATATTCGCACACTACATACAAACTGCTACACATATATTATTTTTAGTCTTATTAAATATTTTGACCAAAGTACAGTTACATTAATGCACCAATGTGTATTGCAGAGAGTTGGAATTTCTTTGTGATTACATCTAGACAGGTCTATAAGAGTCTATAAGCCGGAAACTTGACATATACATAGGGTAATGCAGACTGGGCCCTTTTGCAGGCCTTTGGCCAGGCCTTTGGAGAAGGACAATACCTTTGCTCCTACAGTGCTACACAGAGATTAAATAATGACCCCCTGCTTGAATAGCAATATTTTGCAAATAGATTTAAAGTAAACTAAGTTGTAGTAGGAGCCAGTGGGCCAAGTCCCACCCAATAGCTGCACTGTTGCCTCAGCTCCATCTACACAGTGGTTGGCACAGGATATGGTGCTTAAAGGGTTACACACGATAAATGTAAACAAGGCACCTGGGCCAGATGGAATACACCCTCGGGTACTGAAAGAGCTAGGGGCAGAATTGCAGTGGCCCTTGTTTCTGATATTCTCAGACTCTCTTTCATCAGGTATGGTACCTAGGGATTGGAAGAAGGCGAATGTCATTCCCATATTTAAAAAGGGAGTAAGATCTCAGCCTGGCAATTATAGGCCTGTAAGTTTGACATCCGTGGTGGGCAAGTTATTTGAAGGCTTGTTAAGGGATCACATTCAAAATTATGTAGTGGAGAATGCCATTATGAGCAGTAATCAGCATGGCTTTATGAAGGACAGGTCATGTCAGACCAATTTAATTGCTTTTTATGATGAGGTAAGTAAGAAGCTGGACAGTGGGGATGCAGTAGATATCATCTATTTGGATTTTGCGAAAGCATTTGATACCGTTCCCCACAAACGACTGCTTTCTAAGCTAAGGTCTATTGGTCTTAGTGAAGCCGTTTGCACATGGATAGAAAACTGGCTACAGGATCGGGTACAGAGGGTGGTTGTTAATGGTACATTCTCTACTTGGAATAAGGTCCTCAGTGGGGTCCCTCAGGGTTCTGTACTGGGTCCACTTTTGTTTAATTTGTTCATAAATGACTTAGGGGAGGGTATTATGAGTAATGTATCAGTGTTTGCAGATGACACAAAACTCTGCAGACCAGTCAATTCTATCCAGGATGTGACATCCCTGCAGCAGGATCTTGACCAACTGGCAATCTGGGCAGCTAAGTGGCAGATGAGATTTAATGTGGATAAATGTAAGGTCATGCACCTGGGATGTAAAAATATGCAAGCCCCGTATACCCTTAATGGGACTGCACTAGGCAAATCCATAATGGAGAAGGACCTTGGAGTCCTTGTAGATAATAAACTTGGCTGTAGCAAGCAATGCCAGGCAGCAGCTGCAAGGGCAAACAGGGTTTTGAGCTGTATTAAAAGGGGTATAGATTCACGGGAGGAGGGGGTTATTCTTCCCCTTTACAGAGCGCTGGTAAGGCCCCATCTAGAATATGCTGTTCAGTTTTGGTCTCCAGTGCTCAAACGGGACATTACTGAGTTAGAGAGGGTCCAGAGAAGGGCAACTAAGCTGGTAAAGGGTATGGAAAGTTTCAGTTATGAAGAAAGACTGGCCAAGTTGGGTCTGTTTACACTGGAGAAGAGGCGCTTAAGAGGTGACATGATAACTATGTATAAATATATAAAGGGATCATATAATAACCTTTCTAATGTTTTATTTACCAGTAGGTCCTTCCAACGGACACGAGGGCACCCACTCCGTTTAGAAGAAGGGAGGTTCCATTTAAACATTCGGAAAGGATTTTTTACAGTGAGAGCTGTGAGGTTCTGGAATTCCCTCCCCGAATCAGTCGTGCTGGCTGATACATTATATAACTTTAAGAAGGGGCTGGATGGATTCTTAGCAAGTGAGGGAATACAGGGTTATGGGAGATAGCTCTTAGTACTAGTTGATCCAGGGACTGGTCCGATTGCCATCTTGGAGTCAGGAAGGAATTTTTTCCCCTCTGTGGCAAATTAGAGAGGCTTCAGATGGGGTTTTTTGCCTTCCTCTGGATCAACTAGTAGTTAGGCAGGTTATATATAGGCATTATGGTTGAACTTGATGGACGTATGTCTTTTTTCAACCCAACTTACTATGTTACTATGTTACTATGTTACTAAATCAATGCAAATCAACTCTAAACCTTCCTGATTGGTGGTTCTCCTTAGATTCTCATTCATTCATATGTACTCTAGATTTCTCTACTTCAGCCCTGGAGGGACATCTGTTGCAGTGACAAACTCAACAAGTAAATCCTTAAAATGTGTGTATGTGTGTGTGCGTATTATTACACACATATATATGCCATCCAATAATAGGAATGACAAATTGTATTCAGTTAAACCTGCCCTAAATGGACAGCAGTGCATGGTTCTTCTTGGCTTCTGTATTTATCTTTTCTTAATGCTCCATAGAGGTTAATGTATATGACCAGTGCACTCCCAGTCTAAACAGTTTGTAAAAGGTGCAGACTTGACAGGTTTTGACATTTTATTTGGTATGTTAACTGCGCTTGCATATACTAGTCACGTAGTCCACCTATCTAAATTATTAGAAACAATGCCAATAGGTATCTATCCATATTCTGGGATTTTGTTTTTAGCATTTGAGGTCCAAAAATGTTAAATGTGAAAAGTAAATTATTTCCCTTTCTGTAAAGATTTCAAGAGAGAATTGTTATTATATTACAATATTTTGGGGAGGAAAGATTTGGCAATTTATAAAGCACAAATAAAGGAGGCATTTATTAACGCTTATTTTTTTCCGCCACTAAAAAGGGCAATTTTAGCTATAGGAAACATCATTGCTAAAATATAAATAAAGTATAAGAAATAAATACTAAAACTAATAGCTTTGGTAAACTAGAACGACACAAAAATCGTTATTTTATTCTGTATGGTTGTAAACAATCTAAATTTGCTTGACTCACTCTGACATATGAAGTGTTCAATATGCCTACTGTAGAAAGTTCTCCAGCTCTGATATGTACTGTTTGCATATAAAAATTGAAAATAAAGAATATACAAAAAAAAAGGGCAATTTTGTTGAGTTTTATTATGCGACAAAAGCGCAACAAATCTGAATGCAAAAATACTCCATCTAAAACCAGTGGAGATCATGTAGAAGTCAACGGCAGATGTTGTTCGTGCTTTTTATTTTGGATCTTTTGATTAATGACTGACATTCATGGAATGTTAATAAACGCCCCCCCAAGTGTTCTGTTTGTAGCCATAGGCAGTGAAATCACTGTAAAGAAATACAGGTATGGGATCCATTATCCAGAAACCCATTATCCAGCACAATCATAAATCAAACTTAATGTTTACAATTTTTTTATTAGGTTTAGTAGGTTTTTTTTAAGGTATAGAGGTCCTAATTATGGAAAGACCTGTTATCCAGAAAGCGCAAATGCAGGTTGATTTGTATTTCAGCCCTTTGTCACTGGTATCTTTGAATATAAATGGTAACAGTAAACTGTGCTGACACACTAATGATACAGTATTTGATGTGCAATAGGTTTGGTTACTTTGCAACATTTAGGCAAATGGATGACATGTTATAAAACACATTTAATAAGAGTTAGAAAGCAAGCTGCCATCTCATTGCATATTCCATTGATATCCACTTTTAAAGGGGACCTGTCGCCCAGACATACAAAGCTGTATCATCTCTCAATCTCATACCCACTATAAAGGCATTTACAAATCTCATTTATTGCCTACACCACCTCTGTACCTTAGATGTGAGGCAGACAATTAGTTTCACTTTACATTTAGCACTTCTAGATGTCACTGCAGTCCTCACTTTTCCCCTCCCTCCTCACCATCTAATTGTGTAGCCAGTGCATGGGCATCAGGTCCACCATTCTGGCACATAAACCATTTTTAGCATGATGCAAAGCTTGCCTTAATAACAAAATGGCACCTGCCTGCTTGCTTTGGTTGTGAAATTCCAAGTCTGAAGGAAACAAGAATTACATAATTTATACATTTTAAGTGAAGTTTTTTATGCTTGGCTAACCTGATAGAATAGAATTTGAAATTATTTCTTAGGATGACAGGTCCCCTTTTATTACATAAACACCTATTCTACTGTATAACAGATATCGTATAGAGCATTTGGATTTATGGCATTGAGCCCACCAAAGATAAAATATATTTTTTTAATGACAGCCCTAAAACATAGGTTATCGATAATATTCTGTATTAATGTATACAGAATAAAGGGTATAATATGTAAGGGATACACTATTTCAGCATCCTTTTTCATCGCAGAGCACTCTTTCAAGCAGAATTCATTCTACATGTGTTTGACATATGGCAGCTTGCCGCTCAGAGTTGTGTTTTCTTTGCTGTACTGAAATATCAGTGGGTTTGAATTTGATGACTATTTTTAGACATTGGGCAAAAAGGTTACTTGCTACTTCTGAATGATAATTAGTTTTGTCAGTGAAGTTATGTTTTCCTTACTAACATATATGTGGTCAAACAGAATTGGTGCTAAATGCCAAACAGAGCAAAGTGACTTCCAGAGGTAAGGAGGTGGTTTGCCATAATTATGGAAGACAGTCATCCCCGGTTTTTGTTGCTAAACCACTCCTTACCACTAAGGTAACATAGAAAACTAGAGTATGGTCCTATCTGATGTGGTTAGTGCCAGGGTTCTGGCAGGTGAGACAAGCAGTGGATGTTTGTTAGTATAGTTATAGTATATAGTATGGAGGGTTTGGGGGTAAACCAAGAGGCTCCTTAGCACCACAGGGAGTTTTGGGTTAAAATGTTGAGAAAAGGAAGTATTATTTGTAGCGGTCCACCCTGCTTCCCTTCAGTTGTTTCTGAGGCACAAAGCCCATCAGTATCAGAATCCCAGCAGTAGCAGAAAGCTGTCAGAAGGATTGATGGGAGTCTTAGATCAACAAGGACATAATCAACAAGGACACCTAACTTTAGTCTTGTTTACAGATACAACAGGCTTTGAGAGAAAAAGGTTTCTCATGTGAAAGGAGTTTCAATTCGAGATGCAATCAATTAAAAAAAATGTATTTTAAAGTTTATCCCATGAAAACCCTATTGAAGTCTCTGGGAAATAAATGGAACTGAATTTGGAAAAAAAAGATTTTTCTATTGGAATTGAATCTCATCCATACGTTTTCATGTGATAACCATGAGATAACTTTTTCTCACTGAACTGATTCTGTCCAAATATATCAGAATAATAAATTCTTGTTTCACTGTATCAACACTTTCATTATAGTTATTATGGAGTGAATGAACACTCCTGAACCCAGCGCTTCTTGATAAGAAATCCGTGCATGTGAATCTTCAATGTAGTAAAAAGTCAATGCTGCTTCCTCCTGATGTCAGCTCCCCTTAAGATGAGCCTCAAAGTATATGTGCAGTAGTGTTGGTGGAAGCGCATAAAAATAAAAATGAAATATATAGTGCAGATCAATATAATAAAGAAATCGAAAAATTGATTAAGGAGGTGTGTGCTTAATTAAAACACCAATGCTTAGGTAAAGTGACCCCAATACCATAGGCTAATATGGAATCTATATCTGCTCACCAAAGCAACTTATAAAGAAGCATGTAGAATCATCCCAACCGGGCATTGATAGAAGAGGGATCCAGTCACACAATATATATGGGATGGAGAACAAGGCAAAATATAGTGTAAAAACGTTTATTATATTAAAATCCTGAACAGTGCAGGCTACTTACAATGTAGTAGAAACGCGTTGAGCTACCATTGACTCTTCTTCTGTTCCATGTTTTTATATTTCTACTACATTGTAAGTAGCCTGCACTGTTCAGGATTTTAATATAATAAACGTTTTTACACTATATTTTGCCTTGTTCTCCATCCCATATATATTGTGTGACTGGATCCCTCTTCTATCAATGCCCGGTTGGGATGATTCTACATGCTTCTTTATAAGTTGCTTTGGTGAGCAGATATAGATTCCATATTAGCCTATGGTATTGGGGTCACTTTACCTAAGTATTGGTGTTTTAATTAAGCACACACCTCCTTAATCAATTTTTCGATTTCTTTATTATATTGATCTGCACTATATATTTCATTTTTATTTTTATGCGCTTCCACCAACACTACTGCACATATCAACACTTTCATGTTTTCCCACTGATTTAATTTTTTATGAAAGCACTGTGCTTCTGTACAGTCATTGGGCAAAAGTTACATATAGTAACTTATATAGTAGAAAAGGTTATTATATGATCTTTCTTAAAAGAAGGGCCTATACATAGGGGCACATTCATGAAAACGTGAGTTGGAATCCAGAATGGGACAAATTCGGATTGGATACGATAATTTCTAAAGATCACAAATATCACGAATATGCTTACGAAAAAATTGTATTAGTCACGATAATATTGTATTGGCGTTCCGAAAGTCACAAAATTTTCGCACTGAATGATTGTAAACAGCGGGAAAACCTTTCCGATTTTTCCGCGCAAGCGTATGAAAAAGTAGCATGGGCATCGAATAAATACTAAAACTAATAGCTTTGGTAAAGTAGAACGACACAAAATTGTTATTTTATTCTGTATGGTTGTAAACAATCTAAATTTGCTTGACTCACTCTGACATATGAAGTGTTCAATATGCCTACTGTAGAAAGTTCTCCAGCTCTGATATGTACTGTTTGCATATAAAAATTGAAAATAAAGAATATACAAAAAAAAAAGGCAATTTTGTTGAGTTTTATTATACGACAAAACCACTTTTCCCCTCCCTCCTCACCATCTAATTGTGTAGCCAGTGCATGGGCATCAGGTCCCCCATTCTGGCACATAAACCATTTTTAGCATGATGCAAAGCTTGCCTTAATAACAAAATGGCACCTGCCTGCTTGCTTTGGTTGTGAAATTCCAAGTCTGAAGGAAACAAGAATTACATAATTTATACATTTTAAGTGAAGTTTTTTATGCTTGGGCATCGGAAAATTCGCGCAAGCGATGAAAAATTCCGCGAAAATACGCTCGGAGCGTTCGTGTCTTAGTAAATCTGCCCCCTAGTCTACATCTAAGTTTGACTTTGAAAAACCCTGCTTAAATAGATCTTAAGAAACAGAAAATATTAGCACAAAGATTCCAGGTCTATCTAGACAAGGAAGTAAGCTTAAATCTCACCATAATTGGCCTTCAGACTCAGCCCATTAAACCACTCTTCCATATTTATCCAGGAGGTCAACCCTAAAGTTTAGGAACCGTTGCCTTAGACTGTAAGATCCACATGAGCAGGAATTAGTGTGAATAACGAACAATGCCAGCATTATATAATAATAGGATAATAATAAACACAACTCATTCAGAAGGTATGGTATATATTTTTGCATGCCTTCAAGGATATGTAATGATCAGCCCAGCCATAACTTTATAGATTTTGTTTAAAATCTTTGGGATTCATATCAGCAATATTAATTTAGTTAATAATATCAGCTACATCTACTATAAACCAATGGTTTTTATTCAGTAAAAATAATAAAAATACATTTTGGTTTGTGAAGTGTTTAATTCGGTTCAGATTGATCCAGACGGCACAAACTAAATTCATCCAAATCAAAATGCATAGGAAATTACAGTTGTTGACTCTGTACTTTTAATAACAGATCATATAGCAAAGGTTTGCTGGGAGTGATTAAACACTCCAATGATCCATTTCCTCAAATTCATCTTTCTGATTGTTTAAGATAATTAATGAGGCGTAAAAAGAATGAAAGAACACGCTGTTCTGCCAATAAGGAATGGACAATGGACATAGCATTTATCCGGATGCTCATTATAATAATAACCTAATAGCCAATTTGAGACTTTCCTAATTATTATCTCCAAGTTCTGCTTCAAATTACTCTATGTTCTGAAGCTCACAACAACATTATGAAGAGTAATTTATGTACAGTGACTTCATGAATGGTTGCATAAACACTGGAGACTCATCCCTAGATTTCCAACTTTTGGTCACATTAAAAGCTGCAGTAAAATGTTCTTGTTTCAAGAAATGGATAAACCCGTTTCTATTTATTTATTGTAATATAGCAAATGATATTTTTAGCTTAGGGTAAAAAAGAAAAAACAACACACTCCATGGTTTACAAACAGCACTGTCACAGCTGTGAGAAACTAAAAAAAGCCCATTTAAGTGGGCAATAAATATTGTTTTTTGTTTATCCAGTGCTTCAATACTATAATGAATCATATAAATAGTGATGAGCAAATCTGTCCTGTTGCCCTTCCCTACAAAAACAGACAATGCTGATCATATACTGATAATTTCTCCACGTGTGTATTAGCAGAGGCAATTTTCAGTATCCCTGCTGGCTTCTTATCTCTGTTCTCCTTGGGATATAGCAATCAACAAGCCGTAGAAAATAAAGCCAGCGCTTACAGCATAAGGAGAAAATGCCAAAAAAATGTAAAATATAGGGGCTGATTTACTAATCCACGAATCCGAATGGGAAAAATTCGGATTGGAAACGAACATTTTGCGACTTTTTCGTATGTTTTTGTGATTTTTTCGTCGCCGTTACGACTTTTTCGTAAATTGTCGCGACTTTTTCGTAGCTGTTACGACTTGCGCGAATCGTCGCAACTTTTTCGTAGCCGCTACGATTTGCTCGTATATTGTCGTGACTTTTTCGTATTGAGCGCTCGTAAACGGCGGGCAAAATTTTCAGACTTTGCATGATTTTGGAAGTCTCCCATAGGACTCAATGGCACTCTGCAGCTCCAACCCGGCCCAAGGAAAGTCTCCCATAGGGCTCAATGGCACTCTGCAGCTCCAACCTGGCCCAAGGAAAGTCTCCCATAGGGCTCAATGGCACTCTGCAGCTCCAACCCGGCCCAAGGAAAGTCTCCCATAGGGCTCAATGGCACTCTGCAGCTCCAACCCGGCCCAAGGAAAGTCTCCCATAGGGCTCAATGGCACTCTGCAGCTCCAACCCGGCCCAAGGAAAGTCTCCCATAGGGCTCAATGGCACTCTGCAGCTCCAACCTGGCCCAAGGAAAGTCTCCCATAGGGCTCAATGGCACTCTGCAGCTCCAACCTGGCCCAAGGAAAGTCTCCCATAGGGCTCAATGGCACTCTGCAGCTCCAACCTGGCCCAAGGAAAGTCTCCCATAGGGCTCAATGGCACTCTGCAGCTCCAACCTGGCCCAAGGAGACTCTCCCATAGGGCTTAATGGCACTCTGCAGCTCCAACCTGGCCCAAGGAAAGTGTCCCATAGGGCTCAATGGCACTCTGCAGCTCCAACCTGGCCCAAGGAAAGTGTCCCATAGGGCTCAATGGCACTCTGCAGCTCCAACCTGACCCAAGGAAAGTCTCCCATAGGGCTCAATGGCACTCTGCAGCTCCAACCTGGCCCAAGGAAAGTCTCCCATAGGGCTCAATGGCACTCTGCAGCTCCAACCTGGCCCAAGGAAAGTCTCCCATAGGGCTCAATGGCACTCTGCAGCTCCAACCCGGCCCAAGGAAAGTCTCCCATAGGGCTCAATGGCACTCTGCAGCTCCAACCCGGCCCAAGGAAAGTCTCCCATAGGGCTCAATGGCACTCTGCAGCTCCAACCCGGCCCAAGGAAAGTCTCCCATAGGGCTCAATGGCACTCTGCAGCTCCAACCTGGCCCAAGGAAAGTCTCCCATAGGGCTCAATGGCACTCTGCAGCTCCAACCTGGCCCAAGGAAAGTCACGATACTGAAGCTTGAAAGAATCAGAAACTTTCGTACTCGGCGCGATAGCTATGAAAAACTTGCAACAATTTACGAAAAAGTCGTAACGGCTACGGAAAAGTCGCAACAGTTTCCGAAAAAATCGCAAAATACCGATCATTACAAAAAAACTCATTCGGACACTTTTCGGACGTTCGTGGATTAGTAAATGTGCCCCATAGTGTAATATTCCTTTTAAAATGTCACACGCTTCTGTGACACTTTTTAAGCAGGAAAAGGGTGTTCTTACATCCTTTACTGCTCCAAAATAGAAAGTATGGTGCAATTATTTTCTGATTTAGTGCACACTCCGCGGTCAAGGTGGGTACCCACAGACTGGACAGAACAATTTTTCAAATTGTTGTTCTTTTTCTCTTATTAGCCTAATAAGAATTCCCTCAGTCCTTTAGATATAATATATTCATACATTACCCTATGTTCTTAAGGATGTTCCTGTTGGCCATGGTAAAGAGACCCCTTTAATGAGTAACCATCACTGTTTTTAAGGAACCCACAGAGTATATATTCACCACAAGATAATCCCATCCATACTGCCAATGGCACCATTATATACAGTACTTTGCAAAATATATTTCATGGCAAGTTGATGTAATGACCATGTTTACATGCCTATGTTAAGGTGCCCATACACGTGAAGATTTGCTCGCTTGGCGATGTCGCCAAGCAAGCTGATCTTCACCTGATATCCCCACCTACGGGTGGGCAATATCAGGGAACATGTAGGCTCTGGGGCCAAACAATCAAATTATAATGGTGGCAATGGGGCAGTCAGTACGGGGACCGCATCAACGAGCTGATGTGGTCCCCGATCCGACTGAATATTTTAACCTGCCCGATCGATATCTGGCCAATTTCAGGCCAGATATCGGTTGGGTATGGCCTTCATTTCTGCCCCTACATGGGCTGATAACCTGCCGAATCGGCCCAAGGGACCGATATCGGCAGCTATAGTCGGCCTGTGTATGACCACCTTAAGTCATCTGATCTCTGTTCAATGTATGTGATTCCCTCTTCTGAATGGAAAGTTTCCCTTCAGTGTCAGGCTGTAAAGACCTAGGGAATCTTTTTAGGCCCCAGTATAATACACCAGCTTCAAAATGATAAGAAGTCATTCTATCTCCTTTGTCAGCAGCTGTGTGGAAAATGTAGCAATTTACTGCAAGGTAGAAGTCAGGATTTTTTAATAAGCCTTAAAGACTGTGTGCCTTATTCCTCCAAATGTTCCAATGTAATTCATTCAACTTATTTTTTCCAACTGGTGTCTAGATTGGATTGGAGAAATGCCACTACCATGCAACTTTTTTGACGTGCACAACTCGAACACTTTTTTAGATGCAACCATGATTTATTCGCTGTGACCATGACTTTTTTGATGCACCTGTGACTACAGATTTTTTTAAACGGCCGCAACTTTTTTGACGTGACTGCGACTTTTTTGATGCAACTGCAACTTTTTTGACACAACCTCACTTTTTTGACACAACCGTGATTTTATTCCTTCTCGGTGAATTTTTGCTGCAGTGTTGTGAAAAAATGAGCTGATACCGAAATGCAATTTCACAACAAATCCATAAATCCATCCCTGCTGAAAAATTTCGCTCATCACTACTGCTGTCTAGTAAATGTAGCAGATCACTCCTTTCCTTTAAATACCAGGTGAGCCACTACTGTTAGTCTAGATAAATTAATCATCATATCTTAAGTATTTATTAATTATATGTCATTTATTTCCAATCAGTATATCATTTTTTCTTGGGAACTTTATAACTGTTGTGCAGATAAGGCCTGGTGGCAGCAGAGCCATGGTAAAGTTGAGCCATGGCAAGTTAAGATATAGTAGCTAATAGTTACTATTTATTTATTGTTTTTCATTACTTAGGATGTGGGTGAAGAAATCTATGAATGCTATTAATGCTAACCTTCTGTACCTCTTCTATAAAAAAAAAAAACAGCCTGGCCCTGGAATACTTGTCAAGGGACAGCCAAACTCATTTAATTCATCTCAGAGCTACTCCTTGTGTCTTGGGGTAGTTACATGCACTGTATATGCTAAATTGTCATACATGAAGCCAACCCAATCCCATTTAAGAACTACCTGGAAGATGAAGAAAGCAAAGGAGCGTGGCTCTCCCTAGACAAGTACTCTAGGCCTGTTTTTATAGAAGCTGCACACCTTTCTTCATCAAAAAAGTGTAGGAAACATATGACAGACCCTTAAAATGTAACTGCAGAATTCGATTCCTCTTGCTGTGCTGAGAGGGTATGGCATAAGAAGGCCATACATGGCAAGAAAGAAATATAGTTTGTGGAAACTATGGACAACAGGCGCTATATAAATTAAATATTTGCAAAACACTTTGAAGTCAATGGCTGTTTTTTTGTGGCAGCTTTTTCCATTTCACACAACTTATTTTTTTCACATGGTAAAGCCTTCACATTGAGGGGTGACAAACCAAGTGATGATAGCTTCCTCTGCACATTTGTGCTCCTCCGATATTAAGGTATTTGCCTATAATAGACTCATTTTTAACCTAACATAGTGTGATCATGGTTTACAAAATTGCCATACCCCTAACCACAGTCTATAAACTGTAACTGGTCATTTCCAAAAAAAAAATAAGACATGTATTTAGAAGTATTCTTAGTATTCCTACTATTTAGTTTTATTTTTTTGGCTGTTACACTTCTTATTCTGTATTACAGATCTGTTTCAACAATGCCTGTCTTAAAAACGTGCTTCCCAAATTATTTGTTTGGGCTTAAGGTCATGTGTTTGCTCATCAAAGCTCCCAAAAATGCATAGCTACCATGGATCCTTTAGCACTACTGTCATCATTCCCTATCTCCAGAGGGTTCCACACACAGCTGTGCATCTGCTTCTGTGACCATCCAGTGGTCAGAATCCTATCTTCACACTTTTGCTTTCATAACCTCTAATTAGAATCACATGGCAGGTTTCCTTCATGTACGAAACTGATTACAGATACAAATGTCCTTATGCTTCCAGGGAATCACAGCCAGCTTTCCTGAAACGCTGACATCTTTGTGAAAGTGTGAGGAATGTATAGTGGTTGGAACTGACATTTAACTGCATGCCAAAGTGAAACATGTCATACAAATGTATTTTGTGAGTGCTACAAATTTTAGAAATCAGTTCAGAAATAGTGAAAGATTAGCAATGCTTCTCAGATATTATGTTATTATCATTATTATTCCTCTCCAGCATTGCACAAAGTATTACTTGGCCTATTTTAAAAGACCAAGCTAGAGTGATGATTGTGGTGGAATAATACATTTACTAATATAATAATAGTGATTTTCATATAAATGATGTATTATTGATTAACTCGGTTTTTGAAAATGAGAGCAGAAATGTTAAATACGTGTACAAAAAAATGTGTTTCATCTGGAAATATACTTAAAAAATATTTAATAATTTGAGAGCAATCTTCATTAGTAGAAAATAAATGCAGGAGCATTGCTTACTTTGCTCCGAAATATACTGTACAAAGCTCTAATGCATGTTTGCACAAGGCTTGTTATAAAACTCAGTGGGGCTCATTTAAAACACTGGGCAAATTGACACCTGGGTAGTAACTCATAGTAACAAATCGGTGATTAGATTTGTCCAGCTAGCTGCAGGTAGAACAAAGAAAACAAACTGCTGATTGGTTGCCATGGGTTACTACCTAGGTTGAAATGTGTTTATAAATCACCCCCAGAACTGTGCTTTACATTCTATTTGTGCCTTTTATTTCTTTTTAGAGCACAAGAGCTGTTCAAGGCAATGTTACCCATATAGCTTCTCTAGCTGGGCTTCAACTGGGGAATACTCTTAGTGGGGTGGTTATATAGCAGGGTTGGGATGAAAAGATGTAATTATTGCAACAAACCTTATTGCATTTGGCAGATAAAATAACTTTAGCGTTAGATGTTGGATTTTACTTGAACAATTAACTTTTTTAGGTAATTGGTTCTAAGCCCGATATATATTATTAGTGGATAGTAATAAGTCCAGTTTTAAAGCATTTTTGTATGTATTAAATACTGAAATCTAGGAATATGGTGGGATATCAGTCACTTAGTGGCTATACCCAAGTAACGTGTTCTGTACCGCGTTAGCCAGTTGAAAAAGTAAAAACTTATGAAGCATGACAAAAGGGGTGCAAAGGTGATAGCGTTATCTTAGTCTATAAAGGTATCACCTTTACACCACTTTTGTTATGCTTCATATTAAATGTATCAACATATAACTGGCTATACCCAAAAAACTTTTGTATTTAAGCAGATACTTTATATAACTTAATTTATGTATGTTTTCTTCATAAGCTATTTAGGTATATTCTTAAACAGTGGTTTGTGCTGCCCACCTATGGGGTAACAAAGTAGTGAAGGAGGAGGCCCAGGCTGAAGACCAGCTAGGACAGTGGTTCCCAGGGGCTGAAATGGTGTGTGTGTCGGGGGAAGGATCAGCATAAAGGCCAGACAGAATGATATTTGGCAGCAATGCTAATTTGCTTTACTGGATACCCAAGTTGGAAGAGCTCAGTTGTAGAATGTTATGTAAGTACAGCCACAAACTATTCAGAGTATGTCGCAGCTTGTTGTGTCAATATGCACAAAATAAAAAGCTAGTGTAAGTGTAATAAGTGTAACATTTAAAAGCTGACAACAGTAACAGGGTGTGTCCTGTCCCTGTAATTGCTATGTTGTTGAAGTTTTGAGTTATAGTAGGCAATATAAATACACGTATGGGTCTTTCCTTCATTTGGATCTCAATACGTTGTCTACTAAAATTATTTTAATAATTAAATAAACCAAATATGATTTATCTTAGTTGGGATCAAGTACAAAGTACTGTTTTATTACTATAAAGAATATTTTAAAAATTATTTGATTAAAATGGAGTCTATGGGAGAAGGATCTTCCGTAATTCAGAGCTTTTTGGATAACAGGTTTCCACATAACAGATATACCTGTACTGGTCCATACCTATGAACTATTATCTACCTGATCCTGTATACAAATAAATTTTTTGTAATTAGAAGGATCATGGTTAATCATTTTTATTTGCCTGTCTAAATTATATATGGCTGTTTAGCCCTGTTCATAGGGCAACCGTGACTGAAATATATACCTACAGATCAGTGTGAACAAATCTTATAATAGCATTTAAATATTCTTGAGCTGGGAGAAAACACTGGCAAGCTTCCATTCCTGATGTTGCGTGATTCCTCAACATTGCCTGACCTGATGATATGAACAAGATAGAATTCTGCATATGAGTCACGATGATTAGAATGCACTGGGTTTTCTAACTTGTGCACAAGCATGGGAACCTTCCTACGTGCAAAGCTCGCCAAACATTGATCAGAGGCTTCATATTTCACAAAGAGAATTGTCCATGTTAGTTAATCAAGTATTTGCCATTTCTGGTAATTCAACATACTATATCTGATTGTTTTGGGACAATATGCAAACGTGACCCTTTGCTGCTAAACATATTTGATTCCTGTCTAAATTAAAACATTGTTTTAATAATATATTGAGTATACATCTGATCACCTTCCATTAAATTTTAGAATAAAACTACGACATGAACGTATATAGTGAAATTAAAAACATACCTTTAGTATATATACTGTAAATTAATGAATGTTAATTTATATTATGTATAATACTGTATAGTAGTATGTAATTAGTGCTAAAAGATGCAATTTTAATGCTATAGTTAAATGGGGCTACCCAGGGCTCCTAAAACCATAAGCTTTACCAATAAGTCTTGGGTGTAGGACTCTATCCGCTGGTGTGGGCCCTCACGTATGTTGGAGGCAGGGTATAGTACATCTATATTTATCTCCTGGGTTGAGGTAGTAAAAATGGGCACCAGTGGTTCTTGAAATTAAGCAATAAAGGCTTTATTAACTGAATCCACATAAGAGTACTTTAACTTCAATTAAGAAGGAGATATGGTGCACAGGCAATTATATCTTCAATCAGTACTTTGCTCCTCAGGGTTAAACATTAAACAGAGGATAGTCCACTAGAAAGGGTCATCCCCAGCTTTCAGGATCTTCTCTTAAGCGGAACCTATACAAACTCCCTAGTCCCTAAGTCTATACACTTGGTCCCTACTCTTGGCAGTAGTGCACCCAGAATTTTAATCCTAACTAAACCTCCTTAGCCTCAGGCTGCTCTTCTACTTATCCCTGATCCCTGATCTGTCACACCTAGTGTGACGTATGGCTAAGTATATCCTAACACTTATTAGGCTAGGTCCCATATCTCTCGCACCTGCCTGCTTAGGGGGGAATCTCTCTCTTAGAAAGAACCTAAAGCATGCGTGTTCCATCTCATAGACTTTAGAACAGTGACACCCTCTAGCCTGTCTCTGAACTGCCAAAAGCATATTCTAACTTAGATCCCTCCTATAACTAAGGACCCCCTAAGCTGCCTAAGATCTAGGGGACTGCCTGAGAAAAGGGGTAGCTATTTTACCAGTCCCCTATACAATATAGGTGAGGAGAACAAGCTTCTGGCCTCTGTGAGCCTACTATTTCAGTTAATCTATCCAGACCTTTTATGGGAAACTGACAGTTTTTGCTCAAAGCACAAAGAATTTTGGAATCCATGAGCAATCCACATTGGTGCTGTTGACGGAAGCAAGAAGCAAATTCCTCTTTCTGATCTCCAGCCTCTCCTGTCAGCCTTGAGAACACTGTACACACTGAAGTAACAAGGTAAATAACGAAAGATTACATTATTAAATACAAGTTGGAAGGAGTTCCTTTCATGTACTCTTGTTCTTTATTAGGTTATGGACCCCCCTAGAAGAGAATATGAAATATATACACCAAGGGGCACATTTACTAACCCACGAATGGGCCGAATGCGTCCGAATGCGTTTTTTTCATAATGACCGGTATTTTGCGATTTTTCGCAAAATTTTCGCGACTTTTTCGTAGCAATTCTGAATGTTTCGCAAAATGTTGCAAATGTTTTTCGCAGCTTTCGCGCCGAGTACGAAAGTTTCAGATTCATTCAAGCTTCAGTATGGTGACTTTCCTTGGGCCGGGTTGGAGCTGCAGAGTGCCATTGAGCCCTATGGGAGACTTTCCTTGGGCCAGGCTGGAGCTGCAGAGTGCCATTGAGTCCTATGGGAGACTTTCCTTGGGCCAGGCTGGAGCTGCAGAGTGCCATTGAGCCCTATGGGAGACTTTCCTTGGGCCAGGTTGGAGCTGCAGAGTGCCATTGAGCCCTATGGGAGACTTTCCTTGGGCCGGGTTGGAGCTGCAGAGTGCCATTGAGCCCTATGGGAGACTTTCCTTGGGCCGGGTTGGAGCTGCAGAGTGCCATTGAGCCCTATGGGAGACTTTCCTTGGGCCGGGTTGGAGCTGCAGAGTGCCATTGAGCCCTATGGGAGACTTTCCTTGGGCCGGGTTGGAGCTGCAGAGTGCCATTGAGCCCTATGGGAGACTTTCCTTGGGCCGGGTTGGAGCTGCAGAGTGCCATTGAGCCCTATGGGAGACTTTCCTTGGGCCAGGTTGGAGCTGCAGAGTGCCATTGAGCCCTATGGGAGACTTACCTTGGGCCGGGTTGGAGCTGCAGAGTGAAATTGAGTCCTATGGGAGGCGTCAATACGAAAAAATCGCGACGTAACGCTTACGAAAAAGTCGCGACTTTTTCGCGCAAGTCGTAATGGTTACGAAAAAGTCGCGACAATTTCCGAAAAATCGTAACGGCGATGAAAAAAATCACAAATAATACGAAAAAAATCACAAAATGTTCATTTTCCAATCTGAATTTTTCCAATTCGGATTCGGATTCGTGGGTTAGTAAATCAGCCCCCATATGTTAAAATGCATCAACATAGGAGAAGAGGGAGCATAACAGTGATTTGAATCCAAGTGATGTGGTAGTAAAAACCTTTAATCTAAGAACTCCACTACTGTTTTGTTTACAATTAGAAAGGAAATTTGGTTAGGACAAGTATTATATGATCAATGCCACAAAAACTCCAGCATTAGGATTTTTACAATAGATAACGATGGCTCTATGAAATTTTCATAATGGAAATCAAGAGTCTCATATGTCAGTTATATAATAATAAAAGTTCTTAAATGTCATCAGTCTTAGAAGCCTTAAGGAAAGAAAGCTCTTTGTGGAAGGTCCTGTACCCTTTAAAAAAAGACAAGAGGCATCAATGATGTTAAATAAGAGGTGGATGAACCTATCTGATGATAAGTAGTTGGCATCTTTCTTTACCATAATATCAGGAAGATTACTATGTGCCAGTGCAGTGTATTTATAGGATCTGCTAAGGTTCTTTTCATTTTATATCCAAAGTGAATTATTTTAACAGTGGGTCAATGCTGTAAAACAGATTGTTTAATAAAGAATGCCTGTGAATCATATGTAATTGTGCAATCATTTTGTTTATACTAATCTCCCACAGTATGCCGAATCTATCCAAAGATAAATCCCACATTATATTTTCATGAGTATGGGTCACTGGGGTTGATTCTATTCAGGAAACATTTAGCCATAGCTATTATTGTCCTTATTCCTCCTCCTCCTCACTGGTAAAATGGTCATCCCACAGCATCTGAGATTTGGGTTCAACAAATTCCTTGGATGGTTACTGCAAACAACCCTTTTCCACATTTTTATTATAGTCCCTGTTATAGTGCAAATAAAAGTTAACTGTGGAAAACAATTGATTCACTTAATTGAAAAAGTGTAGTAAATCCACCTCTGAGCTAAACCTTGCAGTGCCTAAGGTATCTGCAATATCTACAAAATTGAGGATGGGCAGGTAAGAAGCAGATGTCATACCATGTTGGCCACAGAATATATGTATATAAGTTAGATGGAAAGACACTGGGGCTCATATATCAACACTACCATACCACTACCAACCATAGCAACCAATCAGTGATTGGCTTTTTCAGCTTGCTGCTGGTAGAACAATGAATGCAACATTTTGATTGGTTGCCGTGGGTTAAGGGCCATGGGCAAATATGCCCAGTGTTGATAAATGACCCCCATTGAGTTAATGTGCAAGTACAGTATGCAAAATACAATATTGAGCACAAGTTGCCATGTTTTTTACCCACAATGCAGCATCATTCTCACAAAAGTGCAGCAACAGTTTTAGATGTATTGAATTTTACATTCCTAATTTAAAAAATGATATTTTTCACGCAATGACAGCACTAAAAGTTGCATGACTGCGACTGCTCTGTGCAGTCATATATGATCCCCTGTGGCATACTAAAAAGAGATTTTGAAGCATTATAGATATAAGAAGATTTTTTTCTAGAATTGCTAGATTTATTCTAGATATATACTAAGACATAATATAATTATATAAATTATATATATATATATATAATTAATGTTCTAACCAAATCGTTGTGCTGTGCTAACCCCAGCAGTCTCCATGCTGATGAATCGACAGCTATGTAAGTATCACAAGCCATTGCCCCTTTGAACATTACTGGCAATCACCTGCACAAGACATGTCCCCTAAGCATATCACTTTAATTATCTGCAGATGTCTGCTAAGACTTTCTAGGTACTCCCAGAAGCAGATTTATAGCTTCAGAGATCACATAGCATTAAAACAAATTCCCTGAACATTATTTATAACTATTTTCCTCACTGCTTTGGGTTCTCATTTAATGTTCTTCTCGGTTCCTCAAAGGATTAGGCTTTTTTTAAAAAAAAAAAATAAATTCTGTTGCAATTGCTGCCAAATGAGAGAGAAGCTGAATATAGGAAGGATATTGATAGATGATCTAATAAATATAAAGAGCCACCTCCATAAACATGCAATACAAACAACAGGACTACAGGTATAGGATCTGTTATTTGGAATGCTTGGGACCTGGCATTTTCTGACTGTATCTTGGATCACCATACCTTAAATCATTTAAACTTGAAATAAACCCAATAGTAGTGTTTTGCCTCCAATTTGGATTCATATAGCTTAGAGCTTAGTTACCATCAAATACAAGTTTTATTATTATAAAGAAAAAGTAAATCATATTAAAAAAATTAGAATTATTTCCTTAAAATGGACTCTATGGGCAATGGTTTTCCCATGATGTGGAGCTAAAGGATAAAGGGTCCCATAGATTATCAAAAAGTCTTAATTTCAGACATATTTGTCATCATCTTGCTGAGATGCAGCTGAGAAAATTTCATCCCAAAACCTATATATATTACCTGGGAAAAGTAAATGTAAGCAACATGCAACATATATGATCTTAACTGTATATTGATTTACCAACACTTTATTTTGGAAAGAATAAAGTAAATTTATTTTAGTAGTGTTTGAACAGGAATGTGACTAACTCTCCTTCTCTCTAATACATCACGTTGTACATATGCAGTCTCCATAATCTGTCACAAATGAACATTCAAGCTATTGAATGATGGGTGCAGCTGGGTAAGACATTAACTCACATGGGTGGTCAAAGCAACCAGCCAGCACAATAACAACTAATGTCATACATGGAATATGGTTAATTAATTCTGTCTATTTTTATGTTTTTTTCCCACAAAAAATGTTCTATTTCCTTTTTATACAGACGAAAGCAGCATGGAAATGCTCATGGCATTGTTCATCTGGTTTAAAAATGATTTTTTTATGGGTGTATATTATATGCAGTTTAAGGACTTTCTTTTGTTTTTAGTTGCTTTAGGGGTCAGTAAAAGACACCTATGTAAATATTTTAAGCTCCCGGAAAGCAAGCAAACAAAAAATATTGGAGGTCTGGCAAAACTATGTGCAGCTTTTCTCTCTTGCACCAATGTCAATTACTAATAACACTCAATAACCAATTACACTATCACGTTGGTGCAGCCCAGCAATAGAGCATGTGATGCAGAGAGTGTTATGTTGCCTAGGTGCACTCAACTACTCTCTACTCTGCATCAATTACTGAGATATTGCTGTATGTCAGGGCTGTCCAACTGGAGGCCCATGGGATGGATATTGTCCTCCAAAGGATTTGTATGGTCCCCAGTCTTAGAGGCTTTATAACATCAGCATTTTGATTAAATCTGTCCTTCCAACACGCTGTAAGAGATGTAAGTAGCCCACTACATGAAATATGTTGGACAGTAATGCTGTAGGTGATTTGTTGTCTCTTTTTTTCATTTTTGGGTTCAAATACAATTAAAAGGAAGACACTCAAGTTTTGCTATAACCCATTTTTATTTAGGATCCATGCCTTGTTTCAATAATCAATACATGAAAATCTAGTGGCTGCCTAAATCCACGAAAGCCTTTGGGGCTTATTTATTATGCAGGGTAAAATGAAAATCACCAAAAATGTCTTGAAAAGCTGTGTAAAATAAATTGTGAATTTTGCCATCAGATTTTATGCAGTTATTTTACATAAGTTCCAGGAGAATTAAAAATGAGTAAAAAATGAAGCCTTTTTTTACACAGTGAAGCTTGGTGATGTGTGGCTAATTTTGTTGTCGTTTTTTCCACAGCATAATAAATAGGCCCCTTTGAGTGCTGGAGAAAGGTGCTTACTAAACATCTATGGTAACTCTTGTTATGCATTTGTAACACCTATTTGGCTATAAAATGGCCAACCCAGGCTAGTAGCGTGCTGTAGAGCATGTGTTACATGCGACCTTAATGCACAGGAGTGGGCCTCCGCTACGTGGGAGGTATATAATGGAGCTGAGGGGTTGTTGAAGTACAACTAGCTGCAGTAGTGTGGTGCAATAGATAGAAATGGACGCCAGAGGATTCTTATGAATGAACTGGATAATACTTTATTTGTCCAAGACAAAGGTAATCAGGGTATTTCGATACTCACTTAATAGATGGTACACAGTATGCAGTTATACAATTGATGGTAAAGATGGATAAATAGCAGCAGTATGATGCTCCCCTGTGTATCCCTTCTCATCAAGAGGATTGGGCAGGTAGAACAACAACAGAGTGATAGGTAGGAAAGCTCACCGGCATAGTCCCATGCTCTTTTGGAGGTTAGGGCAAGGCATATTTGCTAACCTATTTCCCTAGCACTTCTGTGTCCCTAATCTAAGGCCAGTAATGCCTGTTAGGAAAACTACTCCTTTGCTATTATCCTGGATGGAGCAAATGGCTGCTCTTTCTGTATAATTCTGTCTGAACTCACCACTTCTAGAGGGTGCTATAAAATATGCTGCTATACTGTCTTTTCCTCATTCACGGGGCCCTGTCCCCGACTTAATTTGGATGGATATGTGGCTTACTGGGCCGGATCTGTACCCAGGCTCGATGGAGCTCTGCTTCAGGTAGCAGATCAGCAGCCAAAGAGGAAAACACTTCCTTGTGCAAGACACTATATAGTCTGCCAAGGGGAGTGGTTAAATGAGCTAAACCTGTAAGGGATAGCTTTAGAAACTGTAACCTGAGTATAGAGGGGTCTGCCCTATAACAGTACAGATAAGGAAAAGTAGGGAAGTAAAGCCATAGGGAACTTAACCCTATGGGTCCCTACATTCACCCGGGGGAAGAATCCATTCCGACCCGGCAATGGTAAACACCAATAAGTACACTTTCAAGCAATAAACATAGTGCAAGAATTTAGTGCAAAAATGTAAACAGTACCAACATCCGCTTCTGGTATCCTATCCAAAGGTATACCTGGGTACATTGGATAACTGTAAAGAAAAAGTTAGGCACATACAGCAACTTTTACTGACTTACATACACCTTGAGTGTCCTGGTGGATCACTCCGGTGCACACATGGGAATTACTCCTGCTGTTTCCAGGTTCCCAGGCCCATACTTGGCTGTAAAGAAATGTTGCATTGGGTTAACATTCAAACTGTGACACAATCCCACCCATCAACTTTATTAAGTCCATGCCCTCCACCCAAACCCAGTGTTCATGGATCTCTCGACATGCACTTCGTGGTGTGGATTAGGCAAGGGGTCCTACCCTCAGGCAGATGAAAATAGAAGTTGTAGTGGGATGGGCGCAGCAGTCTTTTCTTGGTCACCCAACTATATACAAACAAGGTTTCTCAGCAGTGCCCCCAAGGGTAAAACAGTCCCTCAACCATATAGGGCTTCAAACTGAGAGTTTTAGAACATCCGGGGCTGGTCATAACTGTTCATCTTAATGGCCAGTGGTAGAGGTCACCTCTAACTCCAAGGAGCGAGTCTCTTTGTGAACAATCTCCTTAGAACATGGGCTCCAGCAAAATAAGCAATGGATTACCCTGGAGGATGTCCCTGTCCAGATATACCTGTCCTTGCTGATATTAGGCACAAGGTCTTCCATTTGTAACCCCTGGGCCCCCTCCGGCGCCTCAGGGTCTGGCCAGCCGTCCCACCCCTCATCCGCCATCTTAGGTGAAGGTAAGGTGGTATTGACTGGTGTAAGCGCACACTTTAATCCGCCCCGCTATGCGGCTTGGAAATGTGCTATGGGTGCCTAGTGTTACCCCTACCGCAGCCACGTATAGGTTATGGCTAATGGCACCAAATGTTGGGGAAAGTTCTTGCCTCCCCTGCTCCCTTGTATCCCAACCCTTGGTGGAGTGATCAGGTGGGGAGCCTTAGAGTTGCTCTGCCTGCAGGCTTATCCCAGCGCAGCCGCGTCTGGCAATATAAGCAGAGTAATGGCACAAATAGTAGCTGGCAAAGTGCGCCCTGGTTATCCCACGCAGCCGCGTTTAGGCAGGAGCGACACTATATGGAACAGTCTGTAGCCTTTTGCTATTATCCTCCCCACTATGTGGCTTGGCAGCGTGTATGGCGTACAGTACCCTCTCACTGGTTGATCCTACCCGCATCCGCAGGGCTAGGTAAGGTGGAGGTCCAGCTAGTATGAGCGACTCGCAGCCGCGCAGTCACTTGTGCAATATCTGTGGAGCGGTGTCAGTAGTACCCGTTTGCAGCCGCAGGGGTCTCTGTGCACTTTCTAAGCGAGCAGCCTTGATGCGCGTCTGTCTCCTTAGAACACTCTCCACAAAATGGCGCTGGTGACGTAAGGCCCCTCCCTCCCCCTCCGAAATCTCGTAAACAGCTCTGCTTTACGCGGGATTTCGGGGAAAAGAGCGCCAAAGTCAGCAGCACTTGATGGACAGGACCAACAGCCAATGGGGATACTCGGGTAGAATCCACAAGCCCGAACCCACGGCCAATCAGTACACTGCAATCACGATCAGGCCTGCAGGCGCCTTTTTCTTATTGCGTCCGGCAGAGCCTGTCAGTAAGATTTAAAGTGGCACACACAACTACTCAGTCCCCTCAAGGCAATGGCTCCGGAATAAATAAATTGAATATAATGATTCAAAAAGCACGTTGGGCGCCAAAATGTAACACCTATTTGGCTATAAAATGGCCAACCCAGGCTAGTAGCGTGCTGTAGAGCATGTGTTACATGCGACCTTAATGCACAGGAGTGGGCCTCCGCTACGTGGGAGGTATATAATGGAGCTGAGGGGTTGTTGAAGTACAACTAGCTGCAGTAGTGTGGTGCAATAGATAGAAATGGACGCCAGAGGATTCTTATGAATGAACTGGATAATACTTTATTTGTCCAAGACAAAGGTAATCAGGGTATTTCGATACTCACTTAATAGATGGTACACAGTATGCAGTTATACAATTGATGGTAAAGATGGATAAATAGCAGCAGTATGATGCTCCCCTGTGTATCCCTTCTCATCAAGAGGATTGGGCAGGTAGAACATCAACAGAGTGATAGGTAGGAAAGCTCACCGGCATCGTCCCATGCTCTTTTGGAGGTTAGGGCAAGGCATATTTGCTAACCTATTTCCCTAGCACTTCTGTGTCCCTAATCTAAGGCCAGTAATGCCTGTTAGGAAGACTACTCCTTTGCTATTATCCTGGATGGAGCAAATGGCTGCTCTTTCTGTATAATTCTGTCTGAACTCACCACTTCTAGAGGGTGCTATAAAATATGCTGCTATACTGTCTTTTCCTCATTCACGGGGCCCTGTCCCCGACTTAATTTGGATGGATATGTGGCTTACTGGGCCGGATCTGTACCCAGGCTCGATGGAGCTCTGCTTCAGGTAGCAGATCAGCAGCCAAAGAGGAAAACACTTCCTTGTGCAAGACACTATATAGTCTGCCAAGGGGAGTGGTTAAATGAGCTAAACCTGTAAGGGATAGCTTTAGAAACTGTAACCTGAGTATAGAGGGGTCTGCCCTATAACAGTACAGATAAGGAAAAGTAGGGAAGTAAAGCCATAGGGAGCTTAACCCTATGGGTCCCTACACATTATTGCAAAGAACTGTGTATATTTCAATACAGGTATGGGACCCCTTATCCGGAAACCCATTATCCAGAAAGTTCCAAATTAGGGAAAGGCCATCTCCCATAGACTCCATTTTAATCAAATAATTCACATTTTTAAAAATGATTTTATTTGTCTCTGTAATAATAAAACAGTAGCTTGTACTTGATCCCAACTAAGTTATACATAATTAATCCTTATTAGAGGCAAAACAATCCTATTGGATTGAATTACTGTTTAAATAATGTTTTTAGCAGACTTTAGGTAGGAGATCCGAATTACAGAAAGACCCCTTATCCGGAAAACCCCAGGTCCCGAGCATTCTGGATAATGGGTCCCATACCTGTAATAGCTCACAGTGGAAGTGCAGTAGATCGGATCATCTAGGTCACACGATGCACACAATACACTCTTCCTTCAGTGGTAATACAACTTGACTGTGTGTTCCAGGAGCTTCAAGTTAAACTTCTTATCTATGTTGATAAAAAAATATAACTGTAGACAGATTTCCTTGATGTCCCCCATTCAGATTCAATTTGATGAGGAAAGCTGATCTCCGAATTAAATTTCAGAATTTTACATAGAGCCATATGCAATTCAAAATGTTTTATAATGTGAAAAAGTTATGTCATGGTTTATCACGTGAAAACTCATGGACGAGATTCAATCCAAGGAGAAATTCAGTTCCAATTTCTTCCCATATACTTTAATAGAGTTAAAAATGTGATTAACAGTGACATACGTTCTTCTGAATTGAATCTCATCCGTGAGTTTTCACACATTAAACTTTTTTCTCACTGAATTGAATCTCTCCCATTATGTGAAAACTTAAGGACCAGATTCAATCTGAGGAGAAAACGCTTCTCTCCTTGTCCAGGTTCTCTCATGCTGTAGAGTTTTCATGGGATAAACTATAAGACTTTTTGCATCTAGCTCTATAGTAAAATCTGGAATTAAATCAGGACATAGGCATGTCTCCACTTTTAAGAATTCCCCCTAATAGTCACCCATTCCATATATATGGACACCATAACATTGATTTCAGCTTCTGCAAATTTGTCCTGAGTAAAACCTTGAGCACGGGGGTTTATTTCAATTGAAATAACATTTGGCAAGTTATCTGTGTGCTTTTGAGGAATAATGAAAAAGAGATTTGCCTGAAACTTAAAGGGTCAGTACATACACACCCTGAGGAAAGCTTAATCTTGATTTATGATCACCATTCTTGCATTGCCCACAGTTCACAAAAGGTGTAATTGGTTGTCTGAGAAAGCAAAAGACAGGAAATGAACCCTGGCATCAAATCCTAACCTGCAGCATCTGCTCTTAATTATTTTTTTGCAGGTGATAAAAGATATTCAGACAAATCATTTTCATTTTGCCTTTGTTTGTTTAGCTATCCTCATGTCTGTGTGTGTATGTGTGTATGTGTGTGTGTGTGTGTGTGTGTGTGATTGTGTGTGTGTGTGTGTGTGTGTATGTGTGTGTGTGTGTGTGTATGTGTGTGTGTATGTATGTGTGTGTGTATGTGTGTGTGTGTGTGTGTGTGATTGTGTGTATGTGTGTATATGTGTGAGTATGTATGTGTGTGTGTGTGTGATTGTGTGTGTGTGTATGTGTGTGTGTGTGTGTATGTGTTTGTATGTGTATATGTGTGTCTATGTGTGTGCATGTGTGTGTGTCTATGTGAGTGTATGTATGAGTGTGTGTGTGTATGTGTGAGTGTGTGTGTTGCAACCATTGTTTGTTCTCATTTTGTTTTTTCTCATTTTGAGCCCACAATGCCACAGTTACTGATAGATCAGTAAGAATTTTATTAGACTTGCAAATCATAATAAAATATAAAGCATAACAATAGAATTTGGATTGTGAACCTTTACACAAGCGATGCCGTTTACACTTGAAAAAATGTGATTTATTTATCTAACTTTTATTATCATTTTCCATAATTCCATACATTTTAAATAATGACACAAATGACACATTCAAGATTGCATTTAGCTGTACAGTTGCCAAAAGTGTTTGCAGGTAAATAAATCTCCACTTCTCATCACCTGAAAACTGTGCCAAAATAAACTAAAAGGATAGCCCTGAGAGTTTAATTTAGATTTATATTCTTTTGTTATATTGAAAACTATGGCTCATCCCATGTCCACATACCAGATTAGTAGTGCTTAATCGCTGCTGGCCTGATATACAAATAAAACAAATGATATAATC
Organism: Xenopus tropicalis; assembly: GCF_000004195.4. NCBI lineage: Eukaryota > Metazoa > Chordata > Amphibia > Anura > Pipidae > Xenopus > Xenopus tropicalis. The sequence continues at coordinate 38,282,211 of NC_030682.2, forward strand.
TTGTACAGAAAAGGGATCTATAATCCTGAATGCTTGGGACCTTGGGATTTCCAGATAAAGGGAGTCTGTCCTTAACTTGGATCCCCATACCATAATTCTACTAAAAAAATGCAAAAATGAAATAAACCCAATAGAATTGTTTTGCCTCCAATAAGGATTCACGTGACTTAGTTACCATCAAATACAAGCTACTGTTTTATTATTACAGAGGAAAAAGAAACTAATAAACACAAATCAGAATTATTTGCCTTAAATGAACTCTGTGGAAGATACTATAAATCAGAGAGTTCTGGGTATCAGGCCAGAATCCCATAGATAGTGAGTGTAAAAAATTATATCTGTTCTAAAATTGAGACCTAGTAGTGTAATGAATTTAAAAAAAAATCTTTTTGCCCGCATCTAGTAACTCAGACCATGTCCTGGATGAGTTCTAGAACAATCAGAATATCCAAGGCTATTGTGATACTAATATCTACAGTTAGTACTAGTGGTTGTATATATAGTTTATGTATGTGAGTGTATAGATTGGTAGGTGTGGGTTGTGTGTGCTGGGTTTACTTGGATGGACTCTGGTCTTTTTTCAACCCTATGTAACTATGTAACTATGTCACCGTCACCTTATGATTGGTTGCTCTGGGCTACTAGACAAATAGCAAACTTAAGACCATTTTTTACATAGCCACTTAAGTATTTTACATACAGTAGAGTTTTTTGGCTCTTGGGGGACAAATTACATTGATAGTTTCCATTATTTTTCGTAAGCAATGTGTTAAAACAATGATCTTTTATGGATCACAATGTGTACTGAATCGTGTATGAGCATACTACATTTTTTTATATTTAAAAATATTTCCCGCTAGTATAGTTACTTGTGTGTCCATACATTCCAAGATGCCATTCTTTCACATTTTTAATTAAAAAATAGCAACACATTTTGTTTAGTTTTATGTACACACTTCACCCAGTTGTAAGATATATGGCTGCACAAATTTACTCTCGCTACACAAGAAATGATTTTTGCACCCTGGGTTACAAGGGCTGGAGTTCCTGTTCAGCTAAATATACAACAATGCATATTTGGTTCTTGGACACTTGCTATGACTGTGAGTGCTGCCTTCTAAATCTTGCTAGGGGTTTCAATTCATGGCATTCCTGGTTAGGACCTCAAGAGCTTCTCTAGTATAAACCAAGTAAATGGTACTCCACAAAAGTATATGACTCTCCTAATTGTCCCCACTGATATTATAAATAAGGTCAACATTGTAAAACAATTGCAAATCCCAATATTCAGGTTCAGAAACTTGTCTCAGTAGCAGTGGGCAGGTTTAATGCTTCACTAAAAATAAAATCTTTTATTAGATATTCTTTTCCATCAATCTCACATTTCAGTGGTTATGTTACAACTTCTTTTTCTAATACAGTTTGGCTATATTTCTCATATTGTGCTTTCTAAAATACTATGAAAATACCAATGTTCTGAAGCAAAGTTGCCATACTAATGAGATCATACTGTACTTAAACGTCTTAAAATGTTGCCGTCATGATTTAGCAAAAATGAAGTATGAAGTTCTTTTTGCATCTGGCATGTCTTTTGATGTCAGTCTGGCTGCTGTGGGACCGCTAGCTGAACTCAGTGCTTTAAGAGCGCCAATTTACTCAGCTGGTTGCAAAGCCTTTGACCTTACTCGTGGAACTTGGCAAATCAATGGATACATTTATGGTTAGTATTTAGTCAAGAATTGAGAAAATGCTTTCAGTCTTGAAGCCCAAGATCTTTTTACAAAATAGAAGTTTGTAGTTTAAACATTAGTCTTACTTCAGAGGCCAGTGAGGCTAGTTAATTAAGCCTAAGAGGTTATGAACTGTTGGCAGTTAATAAGTCATAAAACTCCCCTATAAAACAGGATGCTAGATTCCATCACTGTGACAAGAAGAACAAAGTATTGGTGTATAAATATCTAATTGTACAAAAGGACTGGGATTTCTCAGTGACTGCTCATCTGAAGTCTCCAGAGTCTGCTTGCTTCGGTTTCCTGATTGTAAGAAGCCAGTCTAGAAAAGGAGTGCATTAAAGAGCCATTTGCTTTAGAACTCAGGAAGCAAAGGATTGTTGGACAAGAAGAGGGAAAAAAAAGACAGGCACACATTTGTATAGGGAAATAAGTTGTAGAACCAAAAGCTTAAGTTCATTTGATGTAAAGAGTAAAGTTTATGATATTATGGCTTGTTTTCATGCTCTTATAGGATGTCCACCATGGAAACGTCCCACAGTAAACTTTCTCTTCTGACCCCGGCATCCTGTACATTTCCCTCCTCCGCTGCGACTGAGGCAACTTCTTCCCAGGCTCAGGAGCCCCTTAAGAGGTCCAGTTTGCTTCGTAAAGTCCCATTTTTGTTTCTGAAATTCAGTTCTAATTGCCTTGCATGATTACCCCTAATTTTCTCATCCTTTGCCGGCTCTTTAAATTGCATGAGATTACAAAATTGTCCGCAGGGAATATATCCCATAGTAAGCCTGAGCTGTCAAGCAAAGCCGAACAGACTTGACATCTTGTTTGATCTTCTCAGAAGCATGTTGATTGTATATTTTCCCATTCTAATTTATTTTTTATGCAGTGCTTTTCCTGTTTTAGGATTGGAATTGGCCTTGGTGAAGGATTTAATGTAAATATTGCTTGGACAGGTGGCCTGGATTCTCCCATGGGAGATTTAGGATATGTAAATATGCATTTAGGCTGGCACTAAATTCCTTTAGGGCAATTAATATGCAAACATACAGAAGATTCACATAGCGGAACCAACAAAAGCAAACAATATCAAATGTTTGAATTTCTTTAACCTCATAAATGAGCCTCTTGGTTTACCGTAGTATTGCATTTAATAATGCCTTGTATTTTAAAATAGGAGAATTATTTAATCTGCTAATTTTACATTGGTTTTGTGTGGTTTGTCTTACAAATGTATATATATATTGCCTGCCAGTAATCACATGAACACACATAACAGAGAGGCATATTTGTCAAAAACTGACTTTGCAAATTGCAAGCTTTAAGTTTCCATCAAAAACCTCAAAAACTGACCAAAATGTGTGCTTCTCTATTAAATAACGTGAAGATTAAAAACTCCCTTAAAAAAACTCACTCAAATTAATGTTTACTTATGTCCTGGGTCAATTATTTATATATTTACACCTAAAGAGCCAGAAGTGCTCTCTTTCTTTTTTATTTCTTGTTTAGTGCCTCTCTTTTATTCTTTTTATATGTTTTGTTTTGCTTTGCTCTCTCTCCCTTTTCTCCTTTCCTTCTCTTTTTTTTTCCCCCTTGTTCTCTTTATAACCATTATTGGTTTGTTGGTTTGTTTTGCTTTTTTTTCTTGATATGCATAAAACCAGTGAAGTTATAACTGATTTAGAACCTTTGTAAATGAAAAAAGACACAACTTGTATTTTTTCTGCTGTACCATTTATTGAACTTTCATTGTGTAATTGTAACAAATGTCGTTGATAATTTGCTTCATCAAGAAATAAAAAATAATAATAATAAAAAAAACTCACTCTAAAAACAACTTTAGAAAAAACTTTGCTAGGACAATCCCATTGACTTTTGTAGAAGTGTATTTAACAAACAATGAACTCTCACTCACTACGCATTGATAAATACGCTTCTAAAAATCCCATAGCAATGAATAGAACATGGGTGAGGTTTTCTGTATTAAGCTCTAAACTCACATTTTGATAATTTGCCCTCTATAATTAGGATTGGGAGTTCATCAGCAAGATTAATATTTAGTGTCTTCCATAATTCATCAAGGTGGGGGGAAATGGGTTGGATTGAAATGGGGGCATTGAATACATACAACTTTTTTTTATATGACTTTTTTCGATTGCAAATTTCTTCCAAGTCATACATGCCATACATCTCTTACTAAAAATGAGGAGCCTTATATATTAATATTGCTATAAGATTGGTTATAGTTACATAAAGAAACCTAATTCCTTAATTATTTAAGACTTTTAACACTGGTGCTAAATTGTATCAGTAAAATTACTCATAGGAGTTAGTTTTTATCTAATGCAAGTTAGAAAAGCAAACCAAAGATCTGATTGGATGCCTTGGGGTAAGTCCAGTGGTAAGTTTATCACCTATACTAGTCAACTAGCTACAATAGAGTAAATGGCATCAAAATAGCAATTATGGTCTAGTGTGTTTATATTATAATGTATAACAAAAACAAATTAAAAAAAGAACCAAACTCACAAACTCCCATTGACTTTTAAATAAACTCAGTAGCTTTAAATACCGGATATTAAGATTTGAGTTTTTACGTTTTTTTGATGAATAAACCTTGAACCTTTAAGTGTCAGAGTTTCTAATTTGAGTTGTGAGTATTAGAGCTAAAACACTCGAATTAGAACATTGTGGGGCAGATTTATCAAAATGAGATTGGAGCTTAATACATGAAAAGTAACTTGTGTTCTGTTCATTCCTATGGGATTTGTAGAAACGTATGTAACACACAATGAACTCTCACTTTTACCCACTGATAAATACGCTTCTAAAAATCCCATAGGAATGAATAGAACATTGGTGAGTTTTTCTGTATTAAGCTCTAGACTCACATTTTGATAAATTTGCCTGTGTGGCTTAATCATTTTGGTAGATGTTTGTCATTTCTTTATAATTAGGATTGGGAGTTTGTCAGCAAGATTAATATTTGGGTTCTTCCATAATTCATCAAGGTGGGGGGAAATGGGTTGGATTGAATTGGGGGCATTGAATTCATACAACTTTTTTTTATTTGACTTTTTCAATTGTATATATTGCTATAAGATTGGTTATAGCTACCCAAAGAAACCTAATTCCTTAATTATTTAAGACTTTTAACACTGGTGCTAAATTGTATCAGTAAAATTACTCATAGGAGTTAGTTTTTATCTAATGCATGTTAGAAAAGCAAACCAAAGATCTGATTGGATTCCTTGGGGTAAGTCCAGTGGTAAGTTTATCACCTATACTAGTCAACTAGCTACAATAGAGTAAATAGCATCAAAATAGTAATTATGGTTTAGTGTGTTCATATTATAATATATAACAAGTTCTATTTAACTGTACTTCCTATTATTGCATACACACACACACACACACATACACTGCAGGTAGCAAATGTTTCCTCCCCTGGTGATAAATCTCCTCATCTGCCAGGTCCCTAATGAGGGGAGCCTTCAGAAATATATATATAAATAAACAATCTACTTTCCCACATCAGTAAAGATTCTAGTTTACTAAATAGGCATTGACAATAAAGCTATTGTCATTTATTCATTTGGCCAAAAGGTCCATAACATCACAGTAACAACTAATCATTTTTACTAAAACAAATTCCATGTAAGTTTTGCACGCAAACAGCATTATTATGCCTTAAAACAAAAAGGGTGCTAAAACACCTTAGCACAACAGCCAGAAAAACATGTCTTTCTTGCTTCTTTATGGTTGTGATTAAAACATTCAGATTCACCAGGTGCATACATAAATCCCTGTTAAACCTTTGAGAGGAGGATTAAAGTAGTAAATCACCAACCAATCACATGTTGACTTTGACTCATCCTGTGATTGACTCTAGACCAGTGGTTTTGTTCAAGTTCTGCTTTGAGGTCCAACATTTGGTCGGGCTGGTTCATTACAAGGTTACGTGTTAATAAAAATGTTGGTATCAGTCATACAGGCATGGTTCCAAGTATATCTAGGATGGCAAAACAATCTTCAAATCTTGACCTAACTGATGTTCAAGCAGGGCTTCCACGAGGATGTAGGAGAGCAAATAGGTATTCTCTCTAGTTCTCATTCTTATTGGCTTTTACGCCACCCCTCTCCTAGTCACTGCTGTGTCTTTTTATTATACTATTTTACACAGCATAATAAATAGGCCCCTTAGTGTAAATGAAGCTTCTATAGCTCATGACAAAACTGAGCAGAGAGGTGTCAGAAGACCCTTCCTGCACCTGGAACTTAAGCTTATGAACTTTTGTGCCTACTTGACCACAAATGGACATCCAGTAGGGGAGGTTTCTTCCATAACAGTTCTGCAGAATTGATGTCAACTTTAACAAACCCTACTTATAAACATATTATAGTTTTCCATTTACCTCAAAAATCGACTGCACACAGAAAGAGAAATATTCACGTAAAGAAAAACTATTTTTCTGAATCAGAAACCAGGGGAATATAATGTTCAGTGTTATGCTTTCCCTTTAACACATACTGTACATCTCAGTGTCCTATGCAAAGTGTCACCAGGATATAATTTATCTGGTTATCTAATTGAGAGCACGCCAGAAGCCGAGGGAGAGCTTTCTGGATTGCAGATGACATAAAAACAGCTGTGTTGCCTTCAGAAGAAGTTCTTAAAGGGGGAGGAAAGGGGGAAACACACACAGGCTGCAACAGCTGAATCTAAATGTGACATTACAAGTTCATTCAGCAATTTTAGACCCAAATCATGTTTTATAAACATGGCTTATAATGAGATGAAAAATGTTAAGCAAAACAGCCGTGGCCTGACTTGAGACTCAGATTTATTTGCCTTTATTAGATAGTTCATGAGTCTTTCCCTGTGTGCAGAGATGTAAGACTTGCAGCATTTACCCTTTCAGCACCAAACCGAACCTCTTTATTTTACAGCCTAGTGCATGGGAGCCATGGAATGCCCGGGTTTTACTTTTGAAGCATTTGAAGAATAATGAACATATTACTTTCTAAAGGGAATATTAGCGTAAAGAGCCAGGAAAATATCTGCCTACACAATAATTGGTTCCTGCTAGACCTGTTTGTATGTCTACCGCCCTATTGTCTGTATCTGCCACATCCTATTGTCTGTATCTGCCACATCCTATTGTCTGTATCTGCCACACCCTATTGTCTGTATCTGCCACATCCTATTGTCTGTATCTGCCACACCCTATTGTCTGTATCTGCCACATCCTATTGTCTGTATCTGCCACATCCTATTGTCTGTATCTGCCACATCCTATTGTCTGTATCTGCCACACCCTATTATCTGTATCTGCCACATCCTATTGTCTGTATCTGCCACATCCTATTGTCTGTATCTGCCACACCCTATTGTCTGTATCTGCCACACCCTATTGTCTGTATCTGCCACACCCTATTGTCTGTATCTGCCACACCCTATTGTCTGTATCTGCCACATCCTATTGTCTGTATCTGCCACACCCTATTGTCTGTATCTGCCACATCCTATTGTCTGTATCTGCCACATCCTATTGTCTGTATCTGCCACATCCTATTGTCTGTATCTGCCACATCCTATTGTCTGTATCTGCCACACCCTATTGTCTGTATCTGCCACATCCTATTGTCTGTATCTGCCACATCCTATTGTCTGTATCTGCCACACCCTATTATCTGTATCTGCCACATCCTATTGTCTGTATCTGCCACACCCTATTGTCTGTATCTGCCACACCCTATTGTCTGTATCTGCCACACCCTATTGTCTGTATCTGCCACACCCTATTGTCTGTATCTGCCACATCCTATTGTCTGTATCTGCCACATCCTATTGTCTGTATCTGCCACATCCTATTGTCTGTATCTGCCACATCCTATTGTCTGTATCTGCCACATCCTATTGTCTGTATCTGCCACATCCTATTGTCTGTATCTGCCACACCCTATTGTCTGTATCTGCCACACCCTATTGTCTGTATCTGCCACACCCTATTGTCTGTATCTGCCACATCCTATTGTCTGTATCTGCCACATCCTATTGTCTGTATCTGCCACATCCTATTGTCTGTATCTGCCACATCCTATTGTCTGTATCTGCCACATCCTATTGTCTGTATCTGCCACATCCTATTGTCTGTATCTGCCACATGCAAATTGTATGCTAACTTTATAATTAGTAGAGTTCATTCTCAAGGCTGCACTGGTAGCTAAACTAATAATACTCATCTATAAAGGCTAGGGATACACCGAATCCCAGATTTGGGCGAATCCTGTTTTTTTTCTTTTTTTTAAGATTCGGTTTCGGCTGAATCCGCGGTCCCAGCCGAACCGAATCAGCATCAATTAGCATATGCTAATTAGCATTCAGAAAGGGTTAAATAGTCAGGTGATAAAAATTTTCACCAAGCGCGGCGATTTTTAACCCCCTTCGGTTCGGGGTTCGGCCAAATCCTTCAGAGTGGGTTCAGGGGTTCAGCCAAACCCAAAAAAGTGGGTTCAGTGGATCCCTAATAAAGGCATCACAGTATGAACCAATGGAAAAATGATTGATTGCCTTTGATTCTGCATTTTATTCAGAAAACTGAATAGGTTATTCTGTTTTCCAGAATGCTCGGGACCTGTAGTTTTCCAGATAAGGAAAGTCTCCCATAGGGCTCAATGGCACTCTGCAGCTCCAACCCGGCCCAAGGAAAGTCTCCCATAGGGCTCAATGGCACTCTGCAGCTCCAACCCGGCCCAAGGAAAGCCTCCCATAGGGCTCAATGGCACGCTGCAGCTCCAACCTGGCCCAAGGAAAGCCTCCCATAGGGCTCAATGGCACTCTGCAGCTCCAACCCGGCTCAAGGAAAGTCTCCCATAGGGCTCAATGGCACTCTGCAGCTCCAACCCGGCCCAAGGAAAGTCTCCCATAGGGCTCAATGGCACTCTGCAGCTCCAACCCGGCCCAAGGAAAGTCTCCCATAGGGCTCAATGGCACTCTGCAGCTCCAACCCGGCCCAAGGAAAGTCTCCCATAGGGCTCAATGGCACTCTGCAGCTCCAACCTGGCCCAAGGAAAGTCTCCCATAGGGCTCAATGGCACTCTGCAGCTCCAACCCGGCCCAAGGAAAGTCTCCCATAGGGCTCAATGGCACTCTGCAGCTCCAACCCGGCCCAAGGAAAGTCTCCCATAGGGCTCAATGGCACGCTGCAGCTCCAACCCGGCCCAAGGAAAGTCTCCCATAGGGCTCAATGGCACTCTGCAGCTCCAACCTGGCCCAAGGAAAGTCTCCCATAGGGCTCAATGGCACTCTGCAGCTCCAACCTGGCCCAAGGAAAGTCTCCCATAGGGCTCAATGGCACTCTGCAGCTCCAACCTGGCCCAAGGAAAGTTACGATACCAAAGCTCGAATGAATCCGAAACTTTCGAACTCGGTGTGACAATATGATTTTGTCGCAAAGTACGAAAAAATTGTGCAAAATATGAAAAAGTCGCCTAAAATACGCTCAGAGCATTCGAACGAACACTCGGAGCATTCGTCTACTAAAAGTATTTAAACATTAATTAAACCCAATAGGACTGTTTGATAAGGATTAACTATATCTCAGTTGGAATCAAGTACAAGTACAGTTTTATTATAAAGCAAAAAATGGAAATAATGTTATAGAATCATTTGCTTATAATGGAATCTATAGGAGATTGCCTTCCTGTAATTCAGAACTTTCTGGATAACAGGTTTCCAGATAACTGATCCTATATCTGTATACAAATGAACAAAAATAAAACATATAAAACAAACTCAATAAGGAATAAATCATAAAAATGTAAAAATTATATTTGCTGACATGGGACATGAATCCCAGCATTTGCAGTATAAGATAGAAAATGGAAAACAGTTCTTGGCTATACAAATGCAGGCTGATACTGATTTACTGAAGCAGTGATTCTCTCAGGTTATAATTTATGGGCGATGAAAGACACAGAGGATAGATGTGAGCCAATGGTAAATTATGTAGTAGTTTGTATTTTTCTAGGATATTGGACATTTCCTTCATGTATATTAATATATTGTATTACTCACTCATTCCTATGAATGTTCACATCCGAGGACCCATCAATCCATTTAGCATTCTGTGCTTTTACTGTGTAATAACAGGGTGGAAATACTGTTTTAGTCACATGTGATATTCATCTTTTCATTCAAATAAGTAAAGCATCAAGCACTGGGTTTTAATTTTAAATCTACTACTCATTTAAAGTGCAATTAAGAACAAGAAAAACTTTACAATGTAGTTAAGGTAACAAAAACACCACAACCCATCAATGAAACTATCGTCTTTATTTTTTCTTTCTTCTTTTATATTGATCATCTTCCTGCTATTCCTTTTTTCTATCCCACTTTTAACTCCTCATTCTTTATTGCCCAATGCCTTGGCTATGAGCTACATCAGAGGTCCCCAACCTTTCTTACTCGTGAGCCACAGTCAAATGTAAAAAGACTTGGGGAGCAACACAAGCACCATAAAAGTTCATGGAGGTGCCAAATAAGGGCTGTGATTGGCTATTAGGCAGCCTCTATGCACACTATCAGCTTACAGGGGCTTTATTTGGTAGAAAATCTTGTTTTTATTCAACCTAAACTTGCCCCCAAGTCAGGAATTCAAAAATAACTACCTGGTTTGGGGGCACTGAGAGCAACATCCAAGGGGTTGGGGAGCAACATGTTGCCCCTGAGCCACTGGTTGGGAATCACTGAGCTACAAGATGCTGTTGGGCCCTATAACTTTTCTTGGTAAGAAACTGACATTTAGTACAGGGGCCTTTATATCTTGAAACAGCACTGTAAATGTTTTTGATCCCTTATACCTGGTCAAGCCTCCCCCTTCTTCCCTTTCCAGCTTAACAGGTGTCCGCGACAATTTTTGGACACGCTGCAAATTTTTCCTCAACAAATTTTTTCTTCCTTTTCGTGAAACAATCCGCCAATGCCGAAATGCAAAAATTTGCCGTGAAACCACACCTGGCAAAACATTTCGCCCATCACTACATGTAAGCATTATTTTTAGAACTATACTGTTTAGGGCTCTGTGTCTTCATAATATTATAAAAGTAAGTGCAGACATTTCTCTGCTTGATTCTAAAATGACTGTACAATTCCTTTCAAAGTTACAACATATTTCTGTGCCTACGTGCTAATAAAATGTAGAAATAACACATTAGCCACTTGGGTGACTTAAAGGCCTGAAATGCATTTTAAAACTTGTTAATCATGCATTTCCTGAAAGTCGGTTCCACCTGAATCACTCTTTATCCGCATACTCAGTATGGTAAATCATCACTTCCCGTTCTGACTGAAAATATCCTCCCTACAGAAGACATAATTTGTGATGCATAAAACATTAGCATTAAAAAAAGCAATACCAGACCTGCCTGTTTAAAGGCCATGGTTCAAAAATGTGGCACTTGGGAACATAACCACTAATGTGTACCTTCAACAGCTGTCAAGCCTGCAATTTTACAAGGTAAAGCTAGAATATACAATTTGAAAGCAGCAGTATAAAGTAAATAAGCCACAAGGTATGCTAACTAACCCTTTTTTTGTTACACCATTGGGTGGTCCTTGAAGGAACTGTATAAATAAATTGTAGCATTTAGCCATAACACACCTGAAGCCCTTAAACATGCACAAGGAAATGGAGAAACATCTGAAAGAATGGTCTGTTTTATAAAGCAAACATTTTATGTTTCTCTTCCATTTTCCTCTGCCTGCAAATATTTCATATCGCCGTATTGCTTTCTTTAAACAATGCTGTATTTGGCCAGCATTTATCTTATATTTTGCTTCCATATACTTTCATTATTGAATATATTGATTGCGGTTATTTCTTTTTTTTTTCCCCTAATCCCTAATTAATTTGATTTTAAAGCACTGTAAGTTATAGTAACACAGCAGAAGTTTGATTTTCATCATCTAATGTTGTGAGAATAATGAAAAGCAATGGCTGATTGTCAGTTCTGGCTTAATACATTGGTAAACATGTGCCTCTCCATTACTGGTAACACAAATATTCCATAAAACTTTTCCATTGCACTTACCAGGGCTTCAATGTAATCGCCCCAAACTTGTTTCTTTAACACGGGGGGGCTGATCTGGTATTTTCCCAATTTGAGGCTTTTTTTTTAAATTTTAGGGAAAGATTAAATTCTATCAATATGTAATTCAAACATAATTAGTTTTTTTTATTAAAGGTATTATACCTGTTAGCCTGAATGCTCGGGACTTGGGGTTTTCTGGATAAAGGGTCTTGCTGTAATTTGGATCTCCCTAAAATATAATTTAAACATTAAATAAACCCAATAAGATTGTTTTCCACCAATAAGGATTAATTATATTTTAGTTGGGATCAAGAACAAGGTTCTGTTTTATTATTTTGAATTATTTGATTAAAATGAAGTCTATGGGAGACAACCTTCCTGTAATGTGGAGCTTTTTGGAGAATGGGTTTCTGGATAATGGATCCCATACCTTTACTAGCACATTTACAAAAAAAAAAAAAAAACTATTGTATTAAGCAATGGAAAAGACTCAATTTGAATGAAAATCACATTTTCCCATTCTCTTTTACTGCCTAAAACATTCTTAGTACCATATTCTGGCACCTTACCTTATTCAACTATAATCTATTAAAATGTGTAAAAATCAACTTATACAGCTCATTTCCACTTGCAGTAAATGCAGTGTATGGAGGAAACAGCAGTGCTGTAAGGCAATATATTTCTAGTACCTGTATAACTGAGTAAAAACTGAGAAAAATCAGCGATACTGCCCCCCTATCTAGCTTTGATACAAAATCCATGAAAACCAAATGCAACAATTTTTTATTTTAGTTTGATTTCATTTTTTATTTTTCTAAAATAAAAGCACGCAACTTAGGATTCACTGGGTTCAGGATTAAGCCAAATGTTTTGTGGAAGATTTGGTATTTGGCCAAGTCCAAAAATAATACATTTAGCGCATCCCTATAAATATAAGATTAGTTTTATCCCAAATTGTATACTTTTTTGGGGGTGTAATAATTCCCATCTTGATAAATCTGCACCTAAGAATGGCAGAGATAAGTAGGCATAGCTGAGGCAAAGCAAGTATACTCAGTGATCTACACAAAAGATATTTATATTTGTGGGTGGCTTTGTCAGTTTGTGAAATCGAAATTTCTACTTTAATACAAAATAAAGCAAAACTATTATATTTTGGCCAGATTTAAATTAGGAGTAATTATAAGCAGTGTGTATGAAGAATGGAAAGCTCAACCCCCTTATACTCCAGGTACTAAAGCTGGAAGACCCTCACCTATTGTTTGGGTCATATGTGATGCATAGAGGTAATCCTGTAGCACACTGAAATTGGTGAAAACAAGTAATTTGTGATTTATTTAGCACATGTACATACAAGATAAGGGAAACATTCTCGGCACCTTATCAAGTCTTAGAAAAAGCACCTAGAAGTCCCCCCGAAAATATTCCCTTAACTAGTATTGACATGGGCTAAATAAATCATAAACTACGTTCTTTTTACCAACTTCAGTGTGCTACTGGATTCTTTTGCTCTATTATAACCATGGCAGTTATTATGTAGTATAGGTTAATGGCGCTAAATAATACAATCACGTATATAATGAGTGTATTTCTTTCATTTTTCTGGAAATTTCTTTCTGGAAATGAATATTCCTTTATTGCAGAGCAATAAGACTAAATGCAGAGCATTTAGACATACATCAGAATGCCCTAAATAGCAACAGGCATGTTCACACTACGGGGCTGATTTACTTACCCACGAACGGGTCGAATGGAGTCCGATTGCGTTTTTTTCGTAATGATCGGTACTTTGCGATTTTTTCGTATGTTTTGCGATTTTTTCGGATTCTGTACGAATTTTTCGGATCCAATACGATTTTTGCGTAAAAACGCGAGTTTTCCTATCCATTACGAAAGTTGCGTAAAAAGTTGCGCATTTTGCGTAGCGTTAAAACTTACGCGAAAAGTTGCGCATTTTTCGTAACGTTAAGTTTTAACGCTACGAAAAATGCGCAACTTTTCGCGTAAGTTTTAACGCTACGCAAAATGCGCAACTTTTTACGCAACTTTCGTAATGGATACGAAAAACTCGCGTTTTTACGCAAAAATCGTATTGGATCCGAAAAATTCGTACAGAATCCGAAAAAATCGCAAAACATACGAAAAAGTCGCAAAATATTCGTTTTCAAGTCGGAACTTTTCCAATTCGGGTCGGATTCGTGGGTTAGTAAATCAGCCCCTACATGTACCAGACCTGCTATCCAGAAAGCTCAGGACCTGGTGTTTTCTGGTAAAGGGATCTTTCCATAATTTAGATCTCCATACCTTAGGTCTACTACAAAATCATTTACACATTATTGATACCCTAAAGGATTGTTTTTGCACCAATAAGGATTAAGTATATCCTAGCTGGGATCAAGTACAAGGTACTATTTTATTATTACAGAGAAAAGGGAAATGAATATAAAAAAATGTGAATTATTTGATCAAAATTGAGTCTATGGGGGGATGGCCTTTCCATAATTTAACTTTCTTGATAATGGGTTTCTGGATAAAGGATCCTATACCTGTACTGTTTCAAGCACATGCTTGAAAGGTTTTCTCTTGGTTGCTATAAAAATGTTACAATGTATGCAAATTTTAAATACACAAAAAAGGGGGTTATAGAAGCACTCCAAGATTGCCTGGGGGCAGGCCCGGATTTGTGGAGAGGCCACAAAGACCTGGGCCTAGGACGGCACAAACCTGGGGGTGGCATGCCGCCCCGCCGCACCAAAATCTTAAAATTTGTGTTCCCATACGGAGCAATGGTGACTTCTCCCCGCTGCTCCGTATGCAATTTTGGCCTACCGCGCATGCACGCGCACCCGGGGGGGGGGATGTGCGACCGGGGGGGGATGTGCGACCTGGGCGGCCAGTTTGGAAATCCGGCCCTGCCTGTTGGTGGGGGTGGGCACCAGGGAATGTGCATTGATCAATCCTCCTCTCTCTTTTGTATGCAATTTTAAGTACAAAACGTCAGCCTTGCTATACACAGTAACTGCCTGCAATATATTTAAATATAAATAAAACATTTTCATCAACATTTTTTAAGGAAAAAGTTTAAAAGGATCTTTTTTTTTAATCATACCCTCACTGCAAGCTATTTGTCATGTTAATATTCCCTTTCTTTAGAACACACTGTAGCATTGGCTTTGATCATATGAAGAAGATATATGATGCAGTTAACTGAAGCCTAAAGAGGTACCTCTAAACTTCAGCTGAAACCAATTTTGAGACAGGCTTTCCCAAGAAAAGTTGTTCTGAAGAACTGACACAGCGCACATTGCACAATACATAATGTCTGTGCCAACAATAAATAGAGTATTTATATGTGTCACTAGCTGGATCTACTATTAATACTGACAAAGGCAAAGGATATGCTTTAAATAAACCATAAGTAAATGTGACCTTTTGTATTGCATACTCACAAAGATTTAGTTCAAGATTTTTTTTCATAGCCTAATAAATGTTCCATGTGAAAAAAAATAGATGCCAATAGGGATACGCACATTAAACCATACGCCACATGTATTGCTGTAACCCAAATAGCACTATGCACACCCTACTGTAATTCATAAGGCTATTTGAGAAGATTAATAGTATTTTAAAATTAGCATGGGGTTTGTTATCTGGTTATATTTATAGCTATTTATAGTCACAGCAGCAGCAAGAGGAGCACTAACACAAAACTTCTGCTTCTCTGAAATGTTCAGTGTTGGGCTGGTGGGTCTGGGCTCACAGGGCCAGCACCCCAAGGGTCCACTACGGTTGCAAACTTTTCCCTTTCCCAAACTGACCCCCTCATATCCCACCACATTCATTTCTCCCATCCCTACTAGTTCCTCCTCCCTTCAGCCCTCTTGTGGCTGTGGCAAAGTAATAACAGGGGTCTCAGATATCAAAAGGCAGCTATCTTGAATTGGTGGGGCCCACAAAGGCCAAGGCCTACTGGGGTTTCTCCTGGTGCCCCACTGGCCCAGTCTGCCTCTGGACATGTTAGTGCTAGTTTTTTTTAAAGATTCTATTATTTTCTAGATGTAAATTTATACATGGGGACTTTATCCAAATATCTGGTCCATGCACAGTTTAATTTAATTGTTTCTAATTTCTCTGAAGACGTATAATTCACTATTGAAATCTGAATATGTGCACTCCTAATTTACTGTACATGGTGCATTGTGTTAGATTTCAGGTACTGAGTAAATGTTGTCCTCAAAGAATTAATGATTATTTCGCTAGAAAGCATTGACAATGGTACAAAGTGTTTTTCTGCTCTTTTTAACAATGTCAACTGAGCTTAGCAATGCAGTTAGAAGCCAAATTGTTCTACTACAGTGCTAAAATGCAACTAAGTTAAAGGGATCAATACAAAACATATTGAAGAAATGTTCACAAACCAAGTTATTCATCTCTTAAACAAGGCTAGGGTGAACTAAAGTGATCACTGAAGCTAATTATGTTATGAGACAGTACAGCGTCTTCAAGCACAGGCAGAAGATGAATGCCAAACTGCAGACATCATGGGAAAGCAGCAGATTTTAAACTACTTCTTCAACAGCCAAGACAATGTAAACATTAACATACGCCAAACAATAATCAACATTCACTGCAGGTTTATAGATAAATGAAAACTGAAATGTGAGAAAAGGCCACATAAAACATTCAGTCAAAAATAGTTATAGAAATACATTGGTATGGTGTTGGTTATGAAAAGATCAGGAAAACCCCAGGTCCCTGGATAACAGGTCCCATACATGTACAAACAGTGGCTAAGGCAAAAAGAAACTCATAAAGGGAGCCTGAAGAACTGCAGAAAGGCAATAGTAAATGTTTGAAAAATGGCAGATTTGACCATTCTTTGATCATCAAGTATACATAACAATAATCCAAAAGCAGGTGACTATGGATTCACTGAAACAGCCTTACCATCTAATGCTCACTGGAAATGTTCTAAGGTAGAAACAAGTATAGCTAGTTAGTAAAAGCTATTGCTGTCAACCACTTTATATCCAAGGAGTAGTCCTGGCCTGTGCCCAACAGTGAAGAAGGGAAGCATTTTAACAACAACACACTTGCTGTAGAATGTAGCTGACAAAAGGTTAAAACTGGCACTTCAATACCTGTCAACCACTTGCCCTGTCTGACACCATTCTTAATAGAGGTCTTAAACAATAACCTAGAATACCTGCTGCGGATGTTAATTTCAATACTCTACATCTTGATTCAATACATCTTGATTTGAGCCATGTTTGTGGCAAATGTACTTACATTTAATAAGAATGTAAATTTTGGGACTATTTAGCTTCTTTCATGTAGTGAGTAATTCTCTGTAATATGCACATAGCCTATGATGGCTTAAAGGGGTTGTTCACCTTTGAGTTAACCTTTATTATGATGTAAAGAAAAATATTCTGAGATATTTTGTAATTGGTATTTGCAATTGGTATTGGTATTTTTTATAAATTGCAGGTTTTTAATTATTTCACTTTGTGTTCAGCAGCTCTGCCGTTTCTGGTTGCTAGCGTCCAAATTACCTTAGCAACCAGTGAGTGGTTTGGATGAGATACTGGTATATGAATAGAAGGGGGTCTTAATACAAAAATAAGTTATGAAAAGTAACAATAAAACGCTAGGCTCGCGCAACAATAGTTTTCTGGCTGCTGGGGTCAATGACCCCCATTTGAAAACTGCAAGAGTTAGAAGGAAAAGGCAGATAATTAAATAACTATAACAAATAAATAATGAAGACCAATTGAAAAGTTGCTTAGAATTGGCCATTAGTGATGAGCGAATCTGTCCCATTTTGCTTCGACAAAAAATAAGGGAAACTGTGGAAAAATGTGTGAATAATTTGGGAAACGTGGCTACTGGTGGACTTTTTTGACGTGTGCAATATGTATTTGTTGTGACCGCAAGTGTTTTTTTTTTAATGCGACCGCAATTTTTTTAAGGCAAACGCTACTTTTTTGACCTGACCACAACTTTTTTTGTTCTGACTGCAACTCTTTCCTCACTCGCCAAATTTTTTTCACTGTGAGTTACCCCTTTAAATGTACAAACTCTTGTAAAGTTGTATCCAGAAACTACACCTTCACCTATGTTTCATGCAAAACCTGTTTTTTAAACTGCACCCATGAACTTAGCAGGTATATGTTGATAATGTAAGTAAATTACCCCAATGTTTCAGCATATGACCGGGGATAAGTCCCATAAAATTATCAAGCTTGGAAAATGGTCACAATTGGCAGAGAGTTTGTTTTTCAAACTATCCTATTTATAGAACTACAACTGTGATGAAATATTTCTTTGGTAAGATAAATTCAATTTGGCAAAAGTAATTAATATTTTACTATGCAGTGTTAGATAATTTGTTCAAGTTCCTAAAAATGCCCAGTAAGTGGGAGGGGGCGAAGTGCCTGTAGACACCAGCCCCTTGGACCCCCAGTCTTGCCACGTGGCTGGCATTAGAACAGTGGCTGTAAAAAAAAAAAATACAATTTTGGCATAAATACTGTTAATTGTTCAGTATATATATTTACATGCATTGGGATACATTTTTGCCTGAAATGCACAGTGAACTCTTTTCCTGCTGAATTGTGTTTAGTACAGCAGGAATACACAGCACTGTGCGGCAGTAGTATCAAACATGCATCAGGCAACAAGGGGAGTATTCATGTACCTAGATGGATAGTGCAAAGAGCAATTTCAAGCCCAATAACCATGGTTTTTTTTTACCACAATGCCCCTTTTTTCACAAAATTCGGGGAAATCTTGAGGAAGCAAATGGTAAATTCTCTCCATGCAATTGGGCTACACCTGCCACAGCTGCATCCCAGTTACAACAAAGGACACAACTGTAGATGTGCTTGTAGCAAGTTGGGTGCAGATGCATTGAGTTTATATGAAATTTCTGGTGTTCTTGTGAATGACGATTCTTTGGATGCTACTGTGCTGTGCCTATTGATGTAGGATGCTGAGGGAACCCTGGAGCTACCGCCTGGTCAGGAAGTGGTGATAGCTGCAGTTTTTTTCCTGCGTCAATAGGCACCGCAGCACCGGATTCAGAACTTAAGGCAGGGAGGACAGAGCAGCGCCTAGCGCAACTATGCACGAATGCTAGGAGTGCATTTTGATGCACATTACTGTGGGAAGAAGTGCAAGTTTATCACTCGCTGATGTAAATTAGCCCATTGTCTTTTTACCGCTAATAAGTTCATGGGACAAATGCGATACCGGCCAGTATTACCTACACTTTAATATAGGGCTGTGTATCCTGCTTGACTAAGTAACGTATATTGGCTGCGCAGACCATTATACTTGTTGGACCAAATTGCACTAGGATTACTTAAGTATTGACACAGATAGCAAGGGGGATGGTTATATTTTAATTTTTTTTTTTTGTAATGGCCACATATGCTGTATGACAGGCTGTTGATATGAATAAAAATTGCCTTTTTCTAACTTATGGCTCCTGTTGTCTGGGTAATTCTGGAGTGTTTGTTGGTATGTCTACTGAAAGCCATTACTAGCTGCTTCCCTATTAGGATCCTTTAAAGGGGATTTTAAAATTCAAATCTATGTATCAGAAGTGGTATGAAAGGCTGGGTCCAGACATTACGACGACAGTTCAATTTTATGTACTGCTGAGACTGCAAATTGAGCCGGTGACACTATCATTAAAGCTAGAGGAGCGCAGAGACAGAAGGAGAAGTTAGACAGTCACCTGATGATAATTTTAGTTAAATACCAAACAAGCTGCCCTGTACACCTGATTAAATACCATTTAGAAAGCTATAATACATATTACCATCAGAACATATATGAACTTGTGTTCAGGTGTTTTGTTTCATAAAGAAGTTGCCAAATATATTACTGCTAAAAAAAATATGAATTTTATTTCAAATTTTGGATTAGAGAAAAACAAAACAACAACTAAAATGCTTGATTGTTCCAAGGATTAAGTAATTTCCCGTCTAAATATTTGAAATCGTTATTTGGCCTATTTTTCAAAGAGACTTTTTTTGGCAGAAAGAGAGAGACTTTGCGGCCTGGTAAATAAATACTTTGTTTCTGCAAATTATACTGTAGAATGATACATGATAAATTGATGGAGAAAGAAAAAACTGACATTGGTGTTTATTCTTCTTGTTACTGGGCCTATTTATGTCGATACAAACTGTGAACTTTGTGTTTTCTCAATACTCAGCCATTAAAATTGACTATGCATCAACTTGGATTGTAAGAGATATTTTTTTAGCAAGATATTAGCAAATAGTAACATCATCACAACAAATAAAACCTGTTCTTTATATAGAAGTGTTGATACGATCTCCAGAAACAAACACCATTTTCTGCTAAAACACAAATACAGGTATGGGATCTGTAATCCAGAAACCCAGTATCTAGAAAGCTGAGAATTATGGGAAGGCCATCTTCCATAGACTAAGGTATGGAGATCCAATGTATAGAGAGACCCCAAGTGCCCCTGAGCATTCTGAATAACAGGTCCCATACCTGTACTATCCTTTTAAAATGACGATTTGTGAGGAAAACAAAATCAGTTGACAGATTTTACTGGACTTGCAATCATAACACATGCACTTGAGTGAGGATTGTATTGGGTCTGCTGCCTCATGTGGTGCATGTGTCTGTGTCCCCCTACAAAGTGCAACACCTGAGGTCTCCTACATCTATACTTATCATCCGGGGGAAGAAGCTCAGTGTAAGTTCCACTTACCATAGGGCCCATGTAACTGTGTAATGGCACTAATGAAATGTGACCAATATCTTTGGATAGAAAAAATGTTTGGTAAAATAATGAAAATTCAAAATTGCAAAAATCTCCCATTTGAACCTGTTTTCAGCCACTATTTGCTTTTCTAAGGTACTAAATATTAAATATATACATATAAGCTAGGGCTGGCAGTATTACAAATTACAAAGTGCAAGGTATTACAGTGTAGTTGCTGGTAAATTAGTAACACCCTTAAGATGAGACCCTGTCCTTCCACCGATCCAACCACATCTACCCCCATTTCATCTTTTTATTCCCGGATCTGCTCCATCTCCATCTGTTTTATTGCATTATTTTGTAGAAAAACATTTAGCCTTTCCCCATAAATGCAGATATATTCAAGGCTCTCTGGATTAAAGCACACCTTGCACCACAATAAATACAACTCAGCCTGTTCCCTTGTAAATATTAAAAGTACTTTGTTCAGTGCACATTAGGTGTAGGTTTAGCAATATTTTTTTTAAAAAAAAAGGCTCCATAAAAACCTTATTATTACAAAGGCAAATTTGGAAAATGGAGTTTACATGATCTGCTGTCACATATTGTTCTTTTTTTTCGTATGTTTTGCCTCTAAGCTATATCAGCATCCACAACCCTGCCATTAAAAGTATGCAATAAATACAAATAACTGTGCACACAAATTGTTGACAGGATGGAAAGCAATAAAAAATGCTGAACACATGTAAGAAAATATTTCAGCTAGCGGAACACATTAAAAAGAAAGAGTTGCATTCATAATGTGCTGCTATTTTAAAGATGGGGAGGTTCTGGAATTTAATATCCTGTTATTGTGAGAAATCTATACAGCGTCTGTGCCCAGAGCAGAAAAGGAAAACTACAAAGTAGAAAGTACAAAGTCAGAGTGGAGCACTTTGTTACTGAAATTGAACAGATCTGCTGTGCCCTGCCAGAGAATCTCAGAAAAATTTCCCGTGATCCTTAAATCTGCACACTCCATTCAGACTTTGCTTTGCTTCCAGGTTTATTTTTCTTTGAAGTGAGTGCAGTGGAAACGTGAAGGTAATGACTAATCCATATACTAAACCATTCAATGGGCCTGCCTTAGGTGTCCCAAACAGGAGACCCTTGACAGGGCATGACTGAATACCAATAGTTTTCAAATTAGGATATCCTGTGACTAGAGTGCCTAATGGCAATGTTTTTTAAAGATTTCATTTTTTTTTTTTTAAATTTCCATAATTTAGAAAGCACAAACTTAATTTGATTCCAGGCAACACTTAGTACACTGATTAGCGTCTTGGCAAATACAATATATTATGTGTTTGGTAAAACAGGATAAATATTGCATACAAGTTTCTTCCATTTAAAATGGGCCCTAACAATTGGAATTTTCTTCTGACTTGGAATAAGAAAAGGAAATCTGAAATAATTAATGTTACAGAGAGCCATTTGCCGATTAATAGCTTAAACTGTCTTTGTGTTCAGTGGCATTGATGCTCTGTAGAGACCAGTCACCATTACATTGCATATTAAAAAAAAAAAAAATATATATATATACCATTTTCATTATGGTTGGTCTGCATGAAGCATGGAATAAGCTATTGATGGTTCCTGGTATGAAAAAAAATGTTTTTTTTTTAATAAAGACTTTTGCCTTTTTTATACCATGGTTAAAGGCATAAAAAAGATCTTCATAACAAGTTAAAGCTAAATATTTCATTCCAGACAATTGCATTGTGGTAATAGGAGCACATACAGAACAAAATATGAGTATCTTAGAATGGGGCAGGCGATTCCCATAAAAAAAGAATGGGAGGAGTTTTGTCATTCATCTACCAAGCTGGAAAGTGCTACGGGTGATATAATGCATGGCTTTGCCCTTGGGCCATTAAACTTACTGAGTGTAGATAGTAAGTAGTGGTGAGTGAATCTGTCCTGTTTCACTTTGCCAAAAGATTCGCAAAACACGTCTGGCGAATGCTTCTGTTACGGCTGGCACACAACTTTTTTTGCACTTCAAATAAACTGGTGTTTTTTTCTGAGCAAAATGTGGAATTTCATGGCAAATCCATGCTAAAAAAATTCACTCGTTGATGCAGGAATAGGTTCTCAGGATATATAATTTAGGTTACAAAGAAGCTGGACACTGACTTCATATTATGTATTATAGTAGTAATTTTTTTCAGTTTTAATCACTTGACTGAGGCAGCGTCAATGCTCCCAGTCACCCTGCAGCACCCTAACTTCCCTAGCTCCCTTACCCCTTTCAAGGTCCCCAAAAGATGGGAACACACCACCTGAGTGAACGGGTCCCATGTCAGGGGAGCCTGAGCCCCTTACCACCTGGCAATCATTCCCTACCGCTAACGCCCCTGCTGTGATTGAAGCAAGGGAGGGTGGGCAGGATGTTAACCTTTGTGCTACTGCCATATGATAGGGAGTGGAACTCCCTGCACCCATTTTTATCCACTCCCAAGCCACTCCTATCATGCCACCCTTGCTACTGCCCAATATTCCTAGTTCTCCTTGCCATCCTAGCCCAGTCAATATTCCTCTTCCTTTAACCCTTTGGTGTCTGGGGTGCTCAATAATGCAACAGGACAATGAATTGGTTAAACAATGTCAAAATAATAGGGATTATTAACTTTGAGTCAGAAGTGCAAGAACACTAAGGTGCAAAAGAACGCGCTACACAATGCTCATTCAGCAAGCACTTCTTCCCTTAGGGGCTGTGGTATACACCTTGAGATGAATAAAATATTGTGGTTTAAGGTACATAACTCAGCTTTAGAGGGCAGAGGTATATCATGTGCCATGTGCCCTGCCTGCATGCTCTACAGCTCCCTAACTTGAGCATCTGAATGACAGTTTAATGGACAGGTACAGGGGTCTTTTTGTCTCTCCCTGTCCACTTCTTATGAATATAGAAGTTTAACAGTGTTAAAAGCAAAACTAAATTAATATACAACATCCTTACATGTTTTGTTTTGTCCAAAAGTGCAGGGGGAAAAGGGGGCAGCCAACAGTGGCTAACTCAGGGTAATGACCTAGTTACCTTGCCTGTATGTTGCTGAGTGTGGGAAGTCTCTCTGTCTATCTGACTAGCACTTTATGAGTAACAATTTTGCGTCCCTATTTCATTATTTTATATAACCTAAACCTCACACCGAGAAACAATGCCTGAGTGGAATATGTATATTAAAGTGCATATGTGCCTATGTAAGCAAAAATAAACATGAAATGCTCCCAAATGGCTGTTGGAGGATGCCAGGAGCTGGAGTTTAGAATGTAAATATCAGGACCCCGGCATGACAAAGGGAGCCCTGCGTCTGATCCAGATATTGATGGGCTACAATTCCCACAATACTTGATCTAGGTTCTTAGATAAGAGCAGGTCCAGACTGGGATTTAAAAGGCCCCGGCATTCCAAGTATACAGCCCCCAGCCCACGATATAGTGACTGTCTATCTTACAGCAGCTGCCAGAATCCACAGCCTGACAGTCGGCCCTGGCTAGTGACACACTTTAGCCAATTTGTGGATGTGCTTGTTGTTTCAGGCTCTTAACTTCCAATATGTGAGACAGACTGTTCTTTAGTTTCACAGCCCCAATCCCAGCATTTGGGAGTTCAGTGTTATCAAACTTTTTTTTGTGCTCAGCTTTGACTTTTTGTGAGCAATGTTCACAATGTTACCGTTGTTCTTTATAAACCGTCACCCATTTTTTTCCCCTTTCTTGCTAGCCAAAAGCATATCAGCTCACATGTGAAATTAGGTGTTAGTAGACTGTGTATGACACCCAGTTATGATACTAAAGATTTATAGCAATCACCCTTAAAAATGATGGTAAGCCACATTCGTTTTTCATAAAACACCAAGTTTTTCACTTTACCAGCTCACTAAATAATTAAGAAATTGCAGAGAAGACAATTAAATATGTCAGGTAGCAGAGTTCAAATGATATCACTAGAGAGTGAAGTTTTGACAGGTAAGTTATTAATATGGCAGTTAATATCTATTGGCACTTATTCATTTTGTACTTAAATTTTCCAGCCTTCTAAATGCTGATTAGGTCATATGTAATGCACTTTTCATTAGTAAGTGAATGAGACAAATTTAATAACTTAGCCTAGAAATGATCTGAGCACCAAGTATTGTTGTAAGTAGATCATCCCTGTAGTGTCATTCCAGGATACTGTGCTGTGACACAACCTGCACCTCCTACAAGGCCTCCAGCAGTGATATGGTACATGAGTAGCTATTCAGCAATGTGTTCTACCAAGTCCTCCATTGCTTTCTGATATACCTGGTAGAGAAATAACTGTTGTTGGGTGCACGCAGGGGGCTGACACAGGGCAACAAACAGCAATGCCTATGCCTATACCTTTGTCCATACATTCTAGATATCGACTGAAGGCATTCCTCAAACTCTTGCCAACATTTCAGCTTGCTGGTGAAGCCTTTGTCAGGTTGAAACATTAAGGGTACATATAACATTTTTGTTACTAAATGGTTAATAATATTTGGTTCTTCTGGTTTAAATTTAGGCTAATAAAATGGACTTTAAAACCAAACACTTGTATTGGACCTTCCCATAGACTGCAATGAGTTCTGCTAGAGCAAGGCTGTCCAACTGGAGGCCCTCGGGCTGGATGTGGCCCCCCAAAGGATTTTTATGGCCCCCAGTCTGCTTGGATGCTCCATAGACTTCACTGTACAACATCCCTGTATGACATCATTATTTTAATTTAATCCGGTCCTCAAACGTGCTCTATGAGAAATAATCAGCTCACTACATGTTATAAGTTGGACAGCACTTTGCTAGAGAATTACAACCTGTGGCTACTGTTAAACTACAACCACTAATATTTAGGAAAGACCAAATAACCCTGGCCGACTAATATTTAGGAAAGAGCAAATAACCCTTCAGCAGTTATCTGGTTTCTAGGGTTCCAATTACCTTAGCAACCAGGGAGTGGTTTGAATGAGACAGTAGTATTTGAATAGGGGAGGGACTGAGTTGAAACATAAGCAATAAAAAGTGATAATGACAATATAATTGTAGTCTCGCATCTACTAGGTCAGTGACCCCCATTCGAAAGCTGGAAAGAGTCGAAAGAAGACAAATAATTAAAACGCCATAAAAAATAATGTAGACCAACTGACAAATTGCTTATAACTGGTTGTTTAAAAAAAATACTTATAGTTAATGTAAAGGTGAACTACCCCTATAGATATGGACCCACACTCATCTGCATGTGTCCCCAAGGGGTTGTGTTACCCTGACAGCATATTTATATATCCAATAGTCATTATACTTATATAACTTAATCAGTATCCCCATCTAAACTCAGCAATACCTGCTAATAATTTACAGTGAAGGCCTTAGGCTTGTGCCACTGCAATACAGTGAAAAACATTTATGTTTGGCTTAAGGTTTTTTAAACTAGGGAACAAGCCTACATTACATATCTTGTTCCACGCATCACTAAAAATATAAAGAAATAATCAGAGTCATTCATCACGATTCTACTGGGAAAGCCAGCGTGCATTGATTTTCCTCATTCTGTTTTACTTTGGTATTACTCCCAGACCCCTAATCTTTCTGGAGCTCTTCCATGTGTATTGAATAGATTATTCCATGAGAACACAAAGCTTTCTTGGATATTAAGATCTCATTTATCAGCATTTACACAGTGTTTGTCATTTCTAGGTGCAAAACCTATTAATCGGCCCTCGGTGCGCAACTGAGCTTGTCTCTGGAAGCACTTAGCGCACATTGCTTAGGTTAAGGCACTTGACCTATAAAATACATATTTTTATTAAACTGTCTAATTGTTTTCATTGCTGACTTTCTTACGTCTGCAATTCCTATACTATAGCTACTAGAAACATTTCCTACATCTTTATTTTACTTTAGAATTCATCTACCTATTCTCCTATTGCCTAATTTAGGTCATTGTTCCTTTTTGTTAGAAACAGGAAAGAAATAACACAACATTGTCATTGCTCGAGTAATATGTAAAGAATTTGAATAGAGCAAATCCATACCATAATCTCTGGGGCCTACTGGTTCCCAAGTTACTCATGGCTGTATCTTCAGGAACAGGATAACTGTCACAGAGAGTTTTATTACTGACAAAGAGCTAAACTGGCAGCTTTTATTACTGAAAAAGTTATTATTTGCATATGATAAACTGTGTAAAATACACACATACACAGGGACAGATTTACTAGAACTCTAATATTTCTTTTTAGAAATTTTAATAAAAGCATGTCTGACTTTTAGCAAAAGTAAATTGCAAAAATACATTAAAAATACATTAGAAAAGCTTAGCAGCAAATTGCCCCCAGTTCCCAAAACTGTGTATGCTCAGCCCCCATTTTAATGCGCAACTTAGGGGCTGATTTACTTACCCACGAACGGGTCGAATGGAGTCCGATTGCGTTTTTTTCGTAATGATCGGTATTTTGTGATTTTTTCGTATGTTTTGCGATTTTTTCGGATTCTTTACGAATTTTTCGTTACCAATACGATTTTTGCGTAAAAACGCGAGTTTTTCGTATCCATTACGAAAGTTGCGTAAAAAGTTGAGCATTTTTCGTAGCGTTAAAACTTACGCGAAAAATGCGCAACTTTTCGCGTAAGTTTTAATACTACGAAAAATGAGCAACTTTTTACGCAACTTTCGTAATGGATACGAAAAACTCGCGTTTTTACGCAAAAATCGTATTGGTAACGAAAAATTCGTAAAGAATCCGAAAAAATCGTGAAACATACGAAAAAGTCGCAAAATGTTCGTTTTCAAGTCGGAACTTTTCCAATTCGGGTCGGATTCGTGGGTTAGTAAATCAGCCCCATAGAGTACTGGCTAATGATGCTGGAATTCTTGGTAAAAACATTTTAGCAAATCATATTCATTTCCAAAACTACTCTTCTTTACTTCTTTCTATAGATTTCTAGCCGCAAGAATAAGCCTTATTATTGGATGTTTTAAAGAATATTTATGCTAATGAATCCTATTTAGGAACAGCATAGAAATCCTATTAAAGGGACACTGATCTGTTTCTATGAAAATCCATAGGATCATGTTAGTATTACTATAAAGTGGCAATATAAAATGTAGGTATGAGCCCCCAGCTAAGCAGTATTTACCTGAGGACACAGCAGGATCCTCTGCAGTTGTCTATCTTGCTGGGCTGGGGGTGGCGCGATCCAGCCATAGGCTGCAGTACTGTTTCCATTAGTAATTAGTCTATGGAAGGATAGAGCTGCCCCCAACCCAGCCTGATACAGGAAAACAGTGCGGCTCATTCTACTCTCTGTCCTCTTCATGACAAGCAGGTACCACTGGGCTAGGGGGTGGCTGTGGCAGACTTTTACCTAAAAAGCTTTTCATGCCGCAACCATTAAGTAATAGTGACGTTCATATGGATTTGCATGGAAACACATCAGCTTTCCTTTAATGCAAAACACATGAAGTTAAAATTATAGAACAATACTACACCCAAAAGAGGCACCTTTCATACAGCTGAACTTTATCATATTACTTCTACATTATACTCTAAATAATAATTATTACCTAAATAAGAAATATGACAAGTGCTGTGTTGAGACCTGCAGTACCCCCACCCAATAACTGTATACCTAACACCACAGTTGGGAAGAGAAGTCCCAGTTGTTTATTAACAATGATGCCTAACAATAATACACATATACAACCATAGCTTATTGTAATAGAACCATTTGTACTACAAACATTAAACATTAGTAAAACAATACATATCCTTTAAGAAGACCAACTCTGAGACTGTGCCTAAAGCCTGGATGCTTCCACCTATCCAAATCCCCATCTATGGCTGCCTGCTTCCCAATAGTGCCCCAGTCCTTTTTAGTTGCCCACCAACTGCCCCTTCAAGTAGTCCTAATCCTGGAAATATCCCTTGTCCAATCACATACCTGGGGGAGGGAAGGAGGCCACCCTCATAGCACTGTCATGCCCTCCTTCTTTCCACTACTCCCTGGGTCATTTGGCTCTGAAGACATTCCTTATTTGCAGCATATCCATGTTAATAGTCTAATAACACACCTAATAACCCTAAATAAGGATATATTAATAAGCAAGTGAATAAAAGAAACATTACAACGATGTATTCAGCTTATAATTAATGACTATAAAGGCAAAATTGTTTCATATAAAAACATAAAATTGCAATATAAGCTTATAACAATGAGTCAGGACAGAGAACAACAAAGACCGTGCCAATGGCTATCACTAACCGTGACACAGAAAACCCCAGTAATGTTTTTTGGCTAGTTTCAATGATATTTTCACCACCTCTGCTATCTGATTTGTATAGGCTTTATTTACATTGTCCCTTTTTTAAGGTTAAATAGAAAAGTTCTCCTTAAAAGATAAAGCCTATTTTGTTCCATGGTTTTCTCTGAGCTTGTGTAATATTCTGAGTCCTGCCAAATGCTTAAGCTCAAGTATCACTTTCCATTAGGATATTATAAATGTGGAACCATATCCAAGAAAGTCTGTTAATTAAATGACATTTCCAGATTTTTATGATGCAAGCAGTTTTGCAGTTTTAGTTCATTCATATAAACTAGAATATGGCTGACACACTCCCACAATGACACAGATGATTTGATTTTCTGCATACTAAAATTAAAGATGCAGTACAACCCAATTTATCAAAGTTATTGATGAATATATGCTGGGGAATACCTCTGTTATCCTCTAAATTGTAGATCCTACAGTCCCCAGACATTACACTGTGCATGGGTTATTATCATTTTGTACAACCTCCTTCTGCTTCATCATATATTTAGGATAAAATAGTTTTTTGTTAGAAATGCTAACAGCTGATACATGCACATTGTCAGGAACTCCCTGGTCTAGAACAAGGGACTTAAACTGTATTGGCCACGGTTCCTCTAGTTTTAGCCACAGGCAATGGTTATGCGAATGACTTTTTCTCTAGGCAGTGGCCCTATTAATGGGCTATTTAATCCTGTTTCCCCCCATAACCTTTGCTGGATCATTAGCCTTTCTAGTTGCTATGTTCACAAGGCCAACTGCGCAGCCTCCAGTACCTGCTCCAGGACTAGGTGCCCAGTGATTTACACAACCTGGCACGCCAAACTGCACTGCCTTCTGTGGCTCAGCCGGAAAAAAGAGTGTCAAGTACACCTCAGGTTCTTTGTTCTAGACCAGGGAACTCCTAACTCAAATATAGTTTAGCATCACAAAAACTATCGTATTTCTTGACTACATATGAATTGAGCTATATAGCTGACTGATTGATAGACTCACTGCAGGTCTCACAAGGTGGTAGTAGATGGTTGCCCTTTGGTTGCATTGGGGTCTGGTAGCTCATCTAGTCCAGGGAGGTACATGGTGGTTAGTGATAAACGAATTTTTTTGCCAGGCATGGATTTGCAGCAAATTTCTGCATTTCACCATTGGCGAATTGTTTTAGCGAAACTACTGTGAAAATTGCCCGGGGAAAAATTTGTCGCGCGGAATTTTTCGCCGTTTCGCAAACAGGACAGATTCGCTCATCACTATTGGTGGTTACTTTATCAAGCATTACCTGAAGGGGTTACTTTACAGGGCAGGTTTATCAAAATGTAAGTTTAGAGCTTAATACATAAAACTCACCCACATTCTATTTATTGCTATGGGATGTTTTGTTTATTTATCAATGGGTGAAAGTTAGAACTCACCATTTGATAAATACACTTCTAAAAATGCCATTGGAATGAATAAAACATTGGCGAGTTATGTATACAGCTCTAAACTCAAATTTTGATAAATCTGCCCCTTTAAATATAAAGATGACCATTTTAAGTTTAACCATTGGTTATACATTATTATGGTAATATATTGTTTGTTTTTGTTAATATTGTTTGTATTTGTTAACAAATACAGGGCTATTCGTTAGTACCCTGCCTCTTAAAAGCTGATGGGAAAGTGAAATGACTTAATGCCTATTGGTTGTGTTGAGCAGCCCCTTTACCCCAGTTGCTGACTACTTTTTTATTGCCAAATTCTCTGTATCTTGTAATTCTTCGCTGAACATATTTTGTGCCTGTGTCTCTGCCATCTTTTTAGGTCAGCAAAGACCTGCAGTCCTGGGCAGCTCACAGGAACATTAGGGCCTCTATAGAACTGCACTTTCAGAAGAAGTGCTAATATGCATGCTCTGCCCACTAATACACATACTCAGTGCATAACTGCAGGCCTTCGTTTTACCCAGTCTAAAAATGATGGCGTCAAGGTGGGCTGTTCTACACAACCAATATATTTCCCATTAAGTTGTGGCTGTTGAAGCAGCAGTTGCAGAATTGCAACTTCCCACATCAGCTAACAGCAAGGATATTATCAAATGTAAAATAGTGAGTTCACAAACACTGCAACATATGGGCATTGAAAATATATAAAAATATATATATAAATATTTAGCCTTTCTATGCAGATATGTAACAGCTGTGGAAATATCTGCCCAATAACTCCAAGTGCACATTGGATATTTTACGCCTTTGCACAATGGCATTTCTTTGCTTTATCCATTTCAGTCAGGTTTTATTACAATGTGGGTGCCTACTTGAAATCACTTGTTTGCTTTGTACGCTCATTTGAAACCAGATTTTAATTGGCCAGGAACTGGAACCAGTCTAAAGTCAGGGAACTGCCAAGTGCAATATAATTGGCAAAGAGTGTGTCGAATGTAACACTGTATGAAATGTTTGTATATCCAGTGTGTTTATGCCAGATCTAGTCCTGTGTTCTGTCATTGCACATATTCATAGAAAGGATTTTATTGGAAACTAAAGTAATTATGCCAGAATCTGTATAACAACAGAACAGTGTATTACTGGGACATACTTCTCTCCATACTTTAGAACTGTACTATGTTTGAAAGTAAAATGGCCACTATAGTTGTTTTGGTGGGTGGAGTTCGGCCACAGCTTTAGTAAAGAATCCAAACATCAGAATAGTCCTTGCCATGTATTTCCAACTTTTACCAAACATCTTAAAGACTGTTTTATAACGAATGCCAGCCACTGCGAACGCAGTGGGCATGTGGAAACCATCAAACAATCAGAGATTAAATGGCCAAGGACTATCACCTGCCATATGCTGTGACAAACCAAAACATATACAAATATATGTAACTTTCCGAAAAATTTTATATATATATATATATATTTTTTTTTTTTTTTAAAAAAACATGAACCGAGCCTGAAAAGAAGACATAGTAATTTAGGTTAATCGATATTACTGACCTACCGGTCACCAGCTAAATGTGCTTAAACAGGGAGGGGGGGAGGGATATGCCACTCCGTGTGTAGCAGGGAGGTAAGGCTGCAACGCTGCGCTGGGAGCTGACAGGCAACAGGGGGAGGGGTGAGTGTGGGGTCTAACCTTTCCTGCCCAATGGCTACCAACTTAACCCTTCGTGTTCAGGAAGGAATTGAACCCAAGCTAGCTCCACAGTCCCTCTGTGCTTTCATTAATTATTTCATTGCTCTCTAAACATTACATTAGGATTTCCAGCAATTTCTCTGCATCTATTTTGTCACTTTTTTAACTTTATTCATATTTGGCTCAATCACAATAAATAACATGTCTTTGGGGAACATATGGCGTAAATCTCTACTGTAGACCTTTGTGTCTGCTAAAGCCACACCCCTCAGCAAAATCTTTTAATAACAATTCAAAAGAATACATCTAAAGACAAAAAGTAATTCCTAACAAAGGCCAAATGTTGTTTATAGCTAATGGCCATGCTCCAGAATTAATATAGTGACTAAAAAAAAAACATTATCCCATATACAAGGTTGTTTTTTACTTTTTGTCATTTTCTATGTTTTATTTTTACATGTTTTATATTTAAAATCAATTCATTTTTTTTCCTCAAAGAAACTGATAGCTAACTTAATTTGTAAAACTTTATTGAAAATGTGCCATTAGAGTCTGCCGGAGCTGTTGAGGAATATCTGTAAACAAAGAGAGTGTCTGGAATGAATTGAGTCTGTCTTACTGTTAAATCCCTTTGCTTTTTCATCTACATGTGGTGCAGTTTATCTTTTGCTGCTGGTTTCCAAAATGAAAGCACTTGTATTCTTATGGAAGGAAATACTTCACAGTTTAGAGATCTCAGAAAGCTTCCAATATTGAGCAGGTACCAAGCAACATTTCATTTAATGGGTCCTATTTCGCAGATAACAATACGTATGTGTACAAAAGAAAAAAGTAATCTAGTTCATGTTTCTGTGATATTATATGTGAATTATAGCCTATGTTTATAGAAAGTCTCTTGGAAAAATAGTACTTAATAGTTGAGAAAGTATTTTATGTATTTCATAAGCACTTGTTTACTATGTTTCTTGCATAATAACTGAGCATTGTATTAAACTGAATTGAACTGAAAACAAAATGATATTGTTTATGAATTAAATTATATTGTTTATGCATTAAAGTCAGCCAACATGCACTTTGCATGGCAATCATGTTTATGTCAGAATCAACAAGTGGCTGATGCTTCTTCAATGAGAATCTCTCTGATCTGCTGAAGTTTGTCTGTAGATCTACTTTCTACACCCGTAGCTCACTGAAGGATTTTCCATAGTTACCTGGGTTATGGGTGTCAGTCAGACATAAATTGTTAGTACATTTCATTAACATATCTTCACCCTCAGGGTAATTGAAAGTACAGCCTTCCAATGGATTGAGTTTAAACTCTCTTATTTTGCCACAGGGTTTGGGTATGAAGGAATCCTGCAAACACCAGTTTAGTAATATTTTGATAGCTGTAGATTGGATCTCCCTCTTTAAAGTTCAAATAGTTGCATTCCTGTATACTAATAATAATAACTGGAATATCTACCTACCGTATATACTCGAGTATAAGCTGATCCGAGTATAAGCCGAGGTACCTAACTTTACCTAAGAAAACTGGAAAAACTTATTGACTTGAGTATAAGCCTAGGGTGGGAAATGCAGCCGCTACTGCTAAGTTTCAATAATCAAAATAAATACCAATAAAATTACATTAATTGAGGCATCAGTGGGGTATATGTTTTTCAATATTTATTTAAAAGAAAAACAGTAAACTAACTCTGTAAGCGGAGAAGAGGGTCAACAAAAACAATATGGTATCAACAATGATAACTTAAGAGTACTACACCCCTTAGCTCATTCCTTCAAAACTGTATATAGTTTATATAGAATATAAAGTGCCATGCCTAGTGCAGAATGGGACAGGTGAGAGCGGTAGATGAAGATGAATTTGGGAGCGGGCCAGGGCACTGGAGGGTCTGGTTGCGGGTGACTTAATTTGCACACAAAGGACAGAGGGTGCTAGTCTGGAGGGACCCATGGCACCCAACTCGAGTATAAGCCAAGGGTGACTTTTTCGGGTGCTGAAAAACTAGGCTTATACTCGAGTATATACAGTAATTTTACTTAACCAGTCATATCATTCTTCTGTATCACCCTAGTTACAATCAGAATGGTAACTACTGTGCTGTACTGCCATTATCCCACAGCAATAAGCTACACAGCAAATGCAGCAATGGATTTTGATTATCGCACACTTTTATCATATTTTGTACGTATTTTGCTTTATTGGAGGGTTATTTGCATATCATATATTCAAATCAACATGATTCAGTTTTTGATTGCCTCCTAACTCAGTAGCAGAATGGAACAGTAGTAAGCATGGCTGCCTGATTCTGACCAGGGTAATATTGGTGTCAGTATTGTATGTTCTCCCCTTACAAGTAGGTTCATTGACTCTTCATGAACTTGAAATTAGCATGTGTGTGGGACATGTGATAGAGAAATAAGATGCTAAGGGGGCCATTTACTAATGATCAGATTATTTTTCTGATTTGTGTTTTTAGCACTAAAAGTTCCTGGAAAAAATGCGAATAACACATAAAAATGGCTAAAAATCCAAATTTGACAATTCGCCAGCTAAAACTTGCCGAAATCATGTAGAAGTCAATGGCAGATGTCCCTTCCCTTGAGCATTTGCTTCAAAACTGTAGAGGCTTCTTGACTTTTCTGAAACTTTTTTCTGTGCAGAATTTTTCATTTCAGAGTTTATTCAAATTTTAAGATAAAAAAAAAAAGAATAATGTTAGAGTTTTAGTAAATCTGCCCCTAAGGGGGAAAAAAATCTGAGCCTTAGTAAATGGGCCCCTAAGTATCACTAAAAAGAGACAGATATGAATGATTATCCTTTCTATACTGCACAATGCAATATATTGATTGGTGATATAAATAAAAAGGTGATAATAATTGTTTCACTTTAGCCCTAAATTCTAATTATCAACATCATTTCAGTAATGGCACAAATTACCCCCCTCTACATATGACATAGTTATTGTCAGCAAAGCATACTCTGCTAGGTGCCTGAGGCATTTTACAATGTTTGCTAAAATATAATAGACCTTTTTTGTATTTTTCCAGTTTCCTTTTTCTCTGAATTTTCATCTTTCACGAAAAAATGACTCAATATGTGCTTCACTGTTCTTGGCACATAGCATAAAGTCACTTGCCTGGATATTATAGCAGTTCCAATTTGAAATGTAAATAGGGAAAATAATTATAATTGCAGTATGGCCAAATGTGATTATTAACACACACTTGCAAATCAACAAATTCTATGCGCTCATTAAACCCTATAAAGGTTATATAATATACCTTGTTGATATTGCACTGCCATTAACTGAGACATTATATTAAGAACTTATATTCAACAACAAAGACCCATTGGAATTAATTGCAACTAAAAGGCTGTGTATGAATATTAACTATATTCAGCGACATCAGGTCCTATAAGATATATATTCCATTTGTGTAGCATTGCTTGAGAAGCACAACAAATGACTGCATCTATGCGGACCACTGTGGCTTGGGGCAAAGATAGAAAAAAAAATTATTTACAAAAGCTTGAAAATATTTAATCAGTAGGAGTAGGGGCAAGAGAGTTTTAATTAGCAGGTCCCTGGGCCATTGGCTGGATGCAGGCTTCCTCAAACAGCCACACAAACACTCTGAATAGCTGCTTGCAAGCCTTAGGGTCAGACTTGAGATGAAACAGATAAGATAATTGGTTCTAATGAAATCCAGAAGGCTTGGGCTTTTTTTTTGTTTGAGCCTGGATTTGAAATGTGCGTGTGGAAGTGAGTTTTAATTCAAACCAGCCCTAAACTAGGCCCGTTTCTCAGTGACTTTGATATTGTTTGAAGTTTGAAAAGTGTTTTCCACACCACTAGCATGCTGGGTTGGGCCTCCCCAGTCACCTTAATTACTAAGCTTTATTGCTGACTTTACTGCACAGGAAAGGAACCATTATATGTTCCATCAACATCAGCTCCTCTCAGATTGGAGGAAAAGGGCAGGGTTAAAGGCCACTGTAAGACGGCAAAAGCTTCACTTTGAGACAGAGGGATCATTTACCAGTCTTACATTTCACTGGTTAATATCTCTAATGCAACATATTTCAAATACAAAGGGCGACTTTTTATGTCATTGTTGCCTGAATATTGTTAATTACTCTCTAAAGAAAGAGAAATATAAATGAACGTGCAACAGCACTGAAAGGAAATCAAAGAGTGTTGAATGTGCAAGTGATGCTGGTGTGCATCAAGCAGACACAGCCTTGCAGTAAAAGCTATAATGTGAAAAGGCACAGCGAGGCCTGTAGCAGGGATGGGAGGCTCTTGGCCTGTCAGGTGTTAGCAATGGCAGTTCCAGGAAGGATGCTGGTACTTGGAGTTTTCAGCACCTGGAGGGCAGCAGGTTTGACATAATTGACCTGGAATGTGTTACGTAGAACTGAACTGTTACTATTGAAATCTACTGCTGAGACTCATTAGCCACAATAATGCAATTTTGCAAACGTAAGGATAACATAGAAATTATTCCAGGAATTTATGAATGGATGGCCATCTCCCATAGACTCCATTATAAGCAAATAATTCTAATTTTTAAAAAATGATTCCCTTTTTCTTTTTAGTAATAAAACAGAACCTTGTACTTGATCCCAACTAAGATATAATTAATCCTTATTGGAGGCAAAACAATCCTATTGGGTTTATTTAATGTTTAAATGATTTTTTAGTAAACTTAAGTTCTGGAGATTCATATATTATGGAAAGACCCCTTATCCAGAAAACCCCAGGTCCCAAGCATTCTGGATAACAAGTCAGATACTTGTACATATGTTCACCTTTATAATACTTAGGGGCAAATAGATTAAAATTCACATTTTCCTGCAATTCAAGAGCATCATAGCATCTCCTATTTTTATAAATTTGAGGTTTCCTTAAAATTAATAATAAATTAATAACAAATCTAATTTAAAAAACCTGAAAAAAATCTTGAAAAAAACTAGATCCTGGAAAGCTTTTATAGAAGTCAGTGTCAGCAGACTTTTATATTTCAAGTTTTTTAAACAGCCCAATTTTTAAAAAGGAATGGAACAATGCAATTGAATTTTTAAATTTGAAATTAAGCAAGTTTAATCTCAAATTTATTTTATTTTAAAAACACTCAAACCTGAAAATTAAAAATTGGCCTTCCTGAATACTAGTGTGGGCTGGTGATCGCATTTAATCATAAACAAAAATTGAAAAAATCCCCAAAACTGGAATATCAACTTATTTCAGATATACCTTCCCTCACTGACTAAAATCTTGACAGGTTTTAGGTGGCAAACAGTTTCATAACAATTTTTGGAGTTTTTTAAATCTCCAAAATTTAAAAAAAATTAAATTTGTGGGTGTAATGGCTCTGTTCCCGCTTTCTATTTTGATCATCAATTGACAGAAAGCATTTGATTGGTTGCTGTTTACTATTTTTATACCCCATGCAAAAAAAATAATTTAAAAGTCTTTAAACTGGTTATACTTTGAGAAAGGCCTTGGTGTAGGCCAAAACTTCAGCCTCCAAATAAGGTGTTTCTTGCTGTCTTTAATAGAGATGTAGCGAACTGTTCGCCAGCGAACTAATTCGCGCGAACATCGGGTGTCGGGTGAAATTTTTGCTTGATCCCCCTCCTGCATGTCACTGTCCAGGTCGTGGCACCCTTTAAACAACTTTAAAATCAGTTTTCTGGCCAGAAATGGCTTTTCTAGGTTTTAAAGTTCGCCTTCCCATTGAAGTCTATGGGGTTCGCAAAGTTCGCGAATATTATTATTAAATAAACACCTGCCTTAGAGAAGTATTACTTCCAGGGGCCCCAGTACTGAGCAAGGAACGGGTCGAGGGGAGGGGGCCATGACAGGGTGAGGAAAAGCCCGGGAAAAGGTTTACTGGTGTAGGGGAGGGAGAAATGCAGGAGTAACCTGATTGGCCAGGGGAGCGGGGGATAGCTGTGAATGGGGGATGGTCTGAGGGGGAAGGCATCAGTTTACCTCGGAAGCTCCCGCCCTCCCGCCCTGATTAGAAGGGGAGCCTTGAGGAGGGTTGATGGGAGAGCTAGTTGCAGCTAGGATCGGCAGAAGGTTGGGCCTGAGGCTAGGGAGTTTGGGCCATTGGCCGATGGCCAATGGGGGGTGTGGTGGCCAGATTAAAGGGGATGGCTAACCTCAGGGACCCGAATGTGGCTGGGGGCAGGGATAGCTCCCACTAAATTGCAGCCTTCAGTGGCTTAGTGTTATTGTGTTAAGTTATTTGACGATGTTAACATGTTACGGTGTTTTATATTATTATAAATAAAGTCATGGTTTTTCATGGTTGTTAATAAAATGGCTGTGGCCTTTTCACCCAAACAGAGTGTGGAATTTCTAATTGTGGGATGGTTGGGGGTGGTATAGAGAGGGCACAACATTGACACTGCCACTGTCAAGACTCTCCTTAGCATATTTAATACAGTTTACAGGTATGGAACCTGTGTTATCCAGAATGCTTTGGTCCTGGGGTTTTCCGGATAGTGAATCTTACCAAAATTTGGATCTCCAGCCCTTAATCTATTTAAACATGAATTAAACCTGATATGATTGTTTTGCCTCAAATAAGGATTCATTATACCAGAAATCATTAAAAATATATAATTATTTGATGAAATTGGAGTCTAAGGAAGATGGCCTTTACACAATTCGGAACTTTCTGGAGAACTTGTTTCTGGATAATAGATCACATTTTTTTACTTGCACTTAGTAAATACCATTATAATTATTAATGCCTTGCGCATCCGCATGCAGGAAGTGACCCCATTCACGCTCACAGTGACTAAGCAAATTTTGTGCAACAACTTGTACACAGTTTTCCAAAACAGATGCTAATTTGTTCCCACATTGGTAATTTGTGTGCAAATGTGTGTCTCAAACTATTAGTGGCTGTTTGATACACCAGAATCCTGGCAAAACACAGCGATGTGGCTAATATATACTCGCTCAAAGTCCAAAAAGCTCAACATACTGAAACCCCGAGACCAGTGACTAAACCAGTGAGTCATTTCTTCCCATGCACCTTAAGGAGAAAAATAATCAATTGTTTTCATGTGTAATATATCTGCTTCAAGGATAGGCCTTACTTTGCTCTTTTTAAGATATTTAATCATTTAGTTGCAAAGTTTTGCATTTTTCCTGCTGCAAACATATTGCTATTTGCTATAACCTTTCCTAAAGTTTTGATAAATGGGGAAAATATTGAACTGTTTGGATTCCTTCAGGATACTCCAGTTGGGTATTTGATTATTTAGACCCATAACCTATAGACTGAAAATCAAAGGGCATATCGCATTTCAATCACATCCAAAATATCTGCATATTCAGTTTTGACATCATATGCGGCTCAAAACGATAGAAGTAGGAGTCACGTTAGTAACAGGTCTGTCGCTGACAGTGCCCAGCCACAAGACTCATTTATATTAAGTTGTTAATGATTGAAAAACTTGTTTCTTTGGTTTAGACATCAGCAACACTTGGAAACATGTCTCCCTACATGAGTACTAAATAACGCATGATTATACAGTGTAGTATTGTATAGTGTAATGAAAAGAACAAAATCCAAACAAATAAAGTACAGAGCTTCCATGTCAAGGCTTTGCTTCTTTATTTTACTTCTACACTGCCCACATCATAGGCCGCCTGTACTATTTCAGTCTTTATACAGTGCAGCTGGAGGTTTCCCTTTAATAAATCAGGTACAAATCTTTTGATGTGGTATTTTAGCAGATGGCAAAAATTAGAGAATAACTCCCTCTTTAAAACAACAGCTACGCAAAATGTATCCACAACTCCACCCAGACCCCAGCGGAGATGTACAAATAATCCACAAAAGGCATGTCCTCAGTGAATGTATTCGGTTACAGCCATAAGACGTGAAGTTCTTAGAACTGATGTAACTTACACTGGATCATTTACATAACACTTAAATATCAGATAATAAAAATACATAAGCAAGACTGAGCCCCGGCATTCCAGTTTGATAACCTTTTGCTACAGTTCTAGGTTTGATAGGTTTACTACCAGTTAATATAATAAAAAGCAAAGATCTAATTATTTGCCATGTCAACTGCACTGATACAATTTAGCACCTATCCTAGTAATTCAGTCCTTGTGTTTTCCAGCATGCTGACATTTCACTATGTATATCTTTCAGTAAAATAAATGCATACTATGTATAAGCAGACTCTAATAAGAAAGTCTTTTTCCAGGAATCCTGGATAAAAGCCTCACTGGCAATGAACCCAGGGCCATATTTACCAAATAGCAGTGATCCGCAACCAGTGGCTCATGAGCAACATGTTGCTCACCTACCCCTTGGATGTTGCTCTCAGTGGCCTCAAACCAGGTAGTTATTTTTGAATTCCTGACTTGGTGGCAAAAAAAACACGATTTACTACAAACCGGATTCCAAAAAAGTTGGGACACTAAACAAATTGTGAATAAAAACTGAACGCAATGATGTGGAGCTGCCAACTTCTAATATTTTATTCAGAATAGAACATAAATCACGGAACAAAAGTTTAAACTGAGAAAATGTACCATTTTAAGGGAAAAATATGTTGATTCAGAATTTCATGGTGTCAACAAATCCCAAAAAAGTTGGGACAAGTAGCAATAAGAGGCTGGAAAAAGTTAATTTGAGCATAACGAAGAGCTGGAAGACCAAATAACACTAATTAGGTCAATTGGCAACATGATTGGGTATAAAAAGAGCTTCTCAGAGTGGCAGTGTCTCTCAGAAGCCAAGATGGGTAGAGGATCATCCAATTCCCACAATGTTGCGCAGAAAGATAGTTGAGCAATATCAGAAAGGTGTTACCCAGCGAAAAATTGCAAAGATTTTGCATCTATCATCATCAACTGTGCATAACATCATCCGAAGATTCAGAGAATCTGGAACCATTGTCAGTGAACACAATCCACCGTGCCATCCGCCGTTGCCAGCTGAAACTCTACAGTACAAAGAAGAAGCCATTTCTAAGCAAGATCCACAAGCTCAGGCATTTTCACTGGGCCAGGGATCATTTAAAATGGAGTGTGGCAAAATGGAAGACTGTTCTGTGGTCAGACGAGTCACGATTCGAAGTTCTTTTTGGAAATCTGGGACGCCATGTCATCCGGACCAAAGAGGACAAGGACAACCCAAGTTGTTATCAACACTCAGTTCAGAAGCCTGCATCTCTGATGGTATGGGGTTGCATGAGTGCGTGTGGCATGGGTAACTTGCATGTCTGGAAAGGCAGCATCAATGCAGAAAAATATATTCAGGTTCTAGAACAACATATGCTCCCATCCAGTTGTCATCTCTTTCAGGGAAGACCCTGCATTTTTCAACAAGATAATGCCAGACCACATTCTGCATCAATCACAACATCATGGCTGCATAGGAGAAGGATCCAGGTACTGAAATGGCCAGTCTGCAGTCCAGATCTTTCACCTATAGAGAACATTTGGCGCATCATAAAGAGGAAGGTGCGACAAAGAAGGCCCAAGACGATTGAACAGTTAGAGGCCTGTATTAGACAAGAATGGGAGAGCATTCCTATTCCTAAACTTGAGAAACTGGTCTCCTCGGTCCCCAGATGTCTGTTGAGTGTTGTAAGAAGAAGGGGAGATGCCACACAGTGGTGAAAATGGCCTTGTCCCAACTTTTTTGGGATTTGTTGACACCATGAAATTCTGAATCAACATATTTTTCCCTTAAAAATGGTACATTTTCTCAGTTTAAACTTTTGTTCCGTGATTTATGTTCTATTCTGAATAAAATATTAGAAGTTGGCACCTCCACATCATTGCGTTCAGTTTTTATTCACAATTTGTTTAGTGTCCCAACTTTTTTGGAATCCGGGTTGTACCAAATAAAGCCCCCTGTAAGCTGATAGTGTGCATAGAGGCTGCCTAATAGCCAATCTTAGCCCTTATTTGGCACCTCCATGAACTTTTATGATGCGTGTGTTGCTCGCCAACTCTTTTCACATTTGACTGTGGCTCATGAGTAAGAAAGGTTGGGAACCCCTGCCATATAGGAACCAGTGGGTCAGTGCCAAGAGGAGTATTTTTTTACATTTCACGTGGTTCTTTTGTCTATAAAATCCCATTATAATACATATCCTTACATTGTGAGAATTTGTTACACAATGTTACACCAGATATCTAGAATCCAGTCATTTGGTCTACTAAATTTTATTTGTATTTCCAGAGAAGATCTAATGCCAGCCATGTACATGTCAATATTTTCAAGCAATTTTTGATAGAATATTTGTTTCCATCTATGGGCCCAGGACAATAATACATTCCAATCATTATAGGTTACAGATTGCAATATATTTGTATCAAATACAAATGATTGAATTATGGGCAAATAATCGAATTAGCCCAATATACCCCACCGTTAGGGGGGCCATATCGGTAGAAGATCCACTTGCTTGGTGACCTCACAGATTTTACAGTGTATGGCCACCTTAACAAATACTGTATGTACCAAATAATCTTAATAAAGTTCAATTGACACCACCCCTAAAGTATTTGGGTTTAAGCCTCCTAGTTATTAAAATTGCAGAAATATTGATGATAAATCTACTGCAACCTAACCATTTTCGTCACAATTTCCACTTTTGTGGAATTCCAATTTGATGGAATTACATTGTATCCCAGAGTTTTGTAATGTGCAAACGTCACCAAACAATGAAATTCTTGCTGACAAACCGGATACTTGCTGATACATTAAAATTCAAGATCAAGTTCATTTTCCATGGTTTAAGTTTTTGCAGTGGAAAACTTGATAATTTTCAAATTATCGATCAGAAAAGAAAAACCCATCAATAACTTGGTAAATGAAAATAAAAGCTGGTTAGTTTCTATAGAACTCAATTGAAGGTGTGTTGTAAAATCCAAGCTATGTTAAAACTTGAGTTTTTGAAAAGTATTTGAGATTTCGCAGGCTTATTAAAAATGAATGGTAAAATGTGATTTCAGTGAAACTTTTTAATAAAATATATTTTTGCAAATATATTGGGAATTGAAAAATCTGTGTGCTAAATTAAATTTTTGTTAAAAATTCCAAAACCTCATAATAGCGTGAATGTGGTCTTATCATAGCTTTCTGCTACAGATTCATCTTCCAACAGCGAATGGTTGTCAAGAATCTGACATGATGAGGTAACAGTTCATTAGAATCCACTGAACAAAACAGTGAGTTGACTTGATTTGTCTCAGATGTGCAGTGTACTGAATCATGTTAAACAGCTTGACTTCCTTGGCCATGTGAAAAGTGCATTTCTTCAAAAAAAAATATTGTTGAACATATTTTAGCAAATTGAACAATTGAGCTGTTTAATGCAAAACTCCAGAATGTTGGTCCTGGGAGACTCTGGAAGGATCATATATCTAAAATCACCAATTTGCATATGTTTGAGAGGTTTAATTGTAATTGATCTCATGTGCATTTAATAATACTCATTTGCATGTTAATGTGCTATCTGGTGGGATGTATTCCTAACAGCTGACCAGTTTTGGGAGACAGGTTTGTCAAAGCTCTTGATTAAAGAATAAAATATTGGCTTTAATCCAGCTCTGTCCTTAAACTGCCAGAGGTTTACAGAAAAATGAGGTGCTAGTGATTTGTTGGATGCTAAAGTGTAAAATAACCCAGCCAAAATGCAAGTTTCTTTTGCAAATAATGATGAGCGAATGGATTTGCGGCAAAATTCTGCATTTCTCCTTCGGTAAATTTTTGTAACTAAACTGCGGCAAAAAATCACAGTGAAAGAAAGCCCATTGACTGTAATGCATTTGGAGCAAGAAAAAAGTCATGTACATAAGAAAAAATTGTCACGCAGAGCAGAAGGTAAGTAGGAACAGAGGAAAGGGAAAGTGAGAGACAAAAGAGAAGCAAGGAGGGAGGCATATAGGAAGAAGGAGAGAGAAGAAATAAAGAAGAAAGAAGAGAGGAGAAAACAATTCATTAGCACTTGGACTGAATCTTTGCAAAGTCTTGATTCTAGTACCGTTTCCCTTCCCAGGAGATATTAGTTTTAGTCTGCC
Source organism: Xenopus tropicalis (assembly GCF_000004195.4). Lineage (NCBI taxonomy): Eukaryota > Metazoa > Chordata > Amphibia > Anura > Pipidae > Xenopus > Xenopus tropicalis. The sequence continues at coordinate 38,326,332 of NC_030682.2, forward strand.
AATGTACAGTGAATATAAACGCCCCCCTTAGCCTTGCCACAGAATCTCTCATAGGATGTGTCATTGCTGTTATATGAATTTCAGAAAATTGTGATATATTTAAAAAAATAAAAATGTCTGAAAATACTGAAGGCCTCACTAAAACCTGTTGAAATTTACTTGCAGCACTTCTTCATACCTTCTCCATACCTGTGCCTGATGAAAGCTAGAAATAACCTGTAAAGTTTGCAGTTGTACCCAACTAATCCAATGAAAGGTATTACTTCAGAATAGAACATGTAAAGTTATTCCACATAAATGAAATCCATTAATTTCAACCTTGCATCCTGTTTTTTCTCAAAGCAACCCCTGAAGATGGTTAGGTGGTTATTTATCTACCCAGGACAACTACACATGCACTGTTAGGTAGCCCAGCTGAACCCAGTGATCTTAAATGTCTGGAGTAAATATGTTCATTGTCCATTTCTGTAGCAATCTTACTGCTGTGTCTGAGGTTAAAATGCTAGTTATCCATTATCTGCAGTGATCTTACTGGTATGTCTAAGGTTAATGTGTTCATAATCCACTGCTAAAATGATCTTACTGGCACATCTAGGGTTAATGTGTTCATGATTTATTTTCTGCAGTGATCTTACTGGTACAGGTATAGGACCCATTATCCAGAATGCTCGGGACCAAGGGTATTCCGGATAAGGGGTCTTTCTGTAATTTGGATCTCCATACCTTAAGTCTACTAAAAAACCAATAAAACATTAATTAAACCCAATAGGATTGTTTTGCATCCAATAAGGATTATTTATACTTTAGTTGGGATCAATTACAAGGTACTGTTTTATTATTACAGAGAAAAAGGGAATCAGTTTAAAAATTCTGAATTATTTGATTAAAATGGAGTCTATGGGAGACAGGCTTTCCGTAATTCGGAGCTTTCTGGATAACGGGTTTCCGGATAAGGGGTCCAATACCTGTATATCTGTTATTTATGGCTAAAGGGCGTGGCAGAGGATCTAAAAAGCTTGCAGTAAGAACAGTGTATTTTTTGGGTCCTCAAGCCTCACTACCACCTAGGGGCTGATTTACTTACCCACGAACGGGTCGAATGGAGTCCGATTGCGTTTTTTTACGCGAAAAGTTGCGCATTTTTCGTAGCGTTAAGTTTTAACGCTACGAAAAATGCGCAACTTTTCGCGTAAGTTTTAACGCTACGCAAAATGCGCAACTTTTTACGCAACTTTCGTAATGGATACGAAAAACTCGCGTTTTTACGCAAAAATCGTATTGGATCCGAAAAATTCGTACAGAATCCGAAAAAATCGCAAAACATACGAAAAAGTCGCAAAATATTCGTTTTCAAGTCGGAACTTTTCCAATTCGGGTCGGATTCGTGGGTTAGTAAATCAGCCCCCTAGCGTTGAAACGGCTCTGGTCGTTTGTGTACAAAGAGGGTGGGTAGCGATCACAGCAGCAAGTGCTCTTATGTGATACTGGGGCCCCAGGTACCCCAATCCGACACTAATTTACAGTATTTGAAGCTAATGCCTGTCCCAGGAATTCTGTGCCACAGCCACATAAAATGGAATAAGTAACTTTTCTTTTTCTCATCAAACTGAATCTTGTCCATAGTACAAATTACAGTGCACTATTGCTGCATTAAGTTAGGATGGGTGTTGACAGACTTGATCGTTTTGCAGCCTGCCATTGTTTTTACATTGTTGCTTTTAATGGTGGTAAATATGGCAATGTATTTTTGTACACCAAGATATGACTCAAAAGGCTGTTTATGCTTTCTGGTTGTAGTGTGATGCACAGTAACACCACGTACACCCATTTTCTAGCATTATTTTCTGTTCACAATCATGCAATTTTTAGCAATGCAATCATTTTAGGGTAAAACCATGTTAAGACAAAAATATGCTTAATTATACCCAATTTTACTTAAAGAGGGAAAATGCTTCCTGGCACTTAGAATGAAATGGCCAGACAACGTGTGCTCATTTTGACAAAATGTTTATAGAGTCAATAAGAATTTCTAAACTTTGGCAAAACTTCATCTAAGACAGATTGATTAAACACTTGTTTGGCATTGCTTTCCAGTTGAGACATTTAGGAAAGGATTTCCTTTTTCCTTTTCGGTAAAGGCTGGCTTAGCATTTGATTGGCTGGTGTTTTGTAAAACATTTTGGTAAAGCAGATTTTCTTGCATGGTTTCAGATTATTGTAAATCGTCCTTCTATTAGCGATTATATGCTAGTGAATGACTGAGAAAGGGGTTGTATGGAGGGGCAATTACACAAGGCCAGATTTTGCTGAAATTCAATAGTATTTTTTTTCCGCAATTCAGTTACAAAAATATAAAAATCTTGGCAGGTTTAGGAGGTGAGAAAAACCTGATGTACATATATTTTTGTCCCTATGTTATCTAATATTATAATATGTCAACCTGTCTCCAAAAAATTGAAGGCAACGCAAATGCATAAGCTGCTACAGGTCAGATGTATTTTTCAACTATGCAGCCTTTGGCAAACATGAACATTCAGTAGTAGTTTTCAATACGGAATGGTATCTAGAGATTACAGAGGTATGATGAATGGTTTTTCCTATGCAGAAACTTCTTAACACAGTAAATACAGAGTAACTTAAGAGACAAGAATGTAAAATTCTGCAAAGAACTTTTCCTTAGCATCAACACAAACTGTTTCTAATTATGGACATTTGCAGCAGACATATTATATGACCTGGATTTTACTTTGCACATTTTGCCGACATCTGTTGTATCTTTAGAAATTTGCTTCTGGCTATGAAGCTGAATCCCACTGCTTCTTTAAAATGCATGTTTTCAAAAGGAATGTACTAGTGTGATGTTTGTGTCCTGGGAGATATTGCATCATGGCTTCAGTGAAGGTTCATAACCCTGCCGAGGTTAAAGAGTACCTAAAAATTAGTCACTGGAAGCCTCAACTGCTGACAGATATAAAAGTATGTCTGTGTCTATGCATGCATATTTATACATATGTTTGCAACTTACATTTGCACTCACTTCCATTAAAATAGGAATTAAGTTGAGTACCTAGGTGCAGCTCTGCTTATCCAGATATAAAGATACAGAAAAAGTGGCTTTATCAAGACCATAGGTCCTAGAACTTGGACCAAAACATTGTCAGGGGTATATTTATATATAGGCCCTGTGCCTAGGGTGGCAGCTATAGGGAAATTGTGCTTCGGGGGCCTATATAATTAAAAAAAAACCTCCCCAGCCGTCACCATATCAAACCTATTGAAATTCAGTGGTGGTGGAAGGGGAGTGACATCACTTTCAGGGGAAGTGATATCACAAAACTATATCCGAAATGTTATAAAATAAGACAACTGTTTAAAAAACACTTTCCTTGTGTAACACTCTGTTGAGCCCATATCTGCTGCCCTAGGACAAATGTGACACTTTCAAAAGTTGTCTGGGTAGAGCTGGGTATATGGTAGGCGCTAGCTAATAGGATAGGATCTAGCAGCATACCATGGTAAGACAGCAGGAAATAAGATCCTAGACCAAAGGAAAATATAATCACTAGTAACTTTACCTATGAAACTAAGAGGAGACTTCTGGAAAACATTATATACTATAGTACACAATAGTTCTTGATGGTGCAGTAACATTGTTGGTGATGTTGTAGTAATAACTATATTGATATACAAAATGTATATATTTTTATTTTGTTTAATTATTAAAGGCAAAGTTCACTGATTTAAATGAACAAGTTACTTGCAAAAGAAGAACAAACAAAGGATAAAATTATAAAAAATTTAAATCCATCTAAATTTGCAGTGTGTATTCTATTTATTTATATATATATATAGCATCATCAGTGTACATGGTACTTTATAAGATGAAAACACACACAGATGTATTGCTTTAAAAAATCAAACCGCAAACGTAAACTATTATTATATAAAATACAAATAATCTATATAATATAATCCATAAAAGGGACTGTTTATTACTGCCCAACAACTGAATCTCCCTTATAGTGGGCTTCCATCATGGACCTTCACCCCACAATAGACATGTGAGTGGCAATTGATCCTACCAGGCCCTAATGTTTTTCATTTCTTAACAAATCCTTACATAAAATAATACATAGCAAAACAAAGCAACATTTTCCACTAAAGATTTGGCTGAATAATGAACTGAAACCAAATTACATATTCAATTTTAAGCCCTTTATTTATAAATGCATCATGTGAGTGAAAATGTTTGCTTTTAATGGTTTCCTGTAACATTACATGCCATTAAGGAGCATATTAATGAAAGTGTAAGATATTTTATTTCAAGTTTAAAATTTGATCTAAAATGGCAAGTAGCTGTGGGTGGGGCAGAAGATAACCTGGATGTTACTAATGGCTTGACCAGCTCAAGTATTGCTTTTATATTGCTTGGTGTGGCCGTGGCTTTGTAATGAAAGTAAGTGGGCTTTAGACACAACTGGAAATCATTCCGCTCTTTTATTAGCATAAGTAGGAATGCTCTTTCCTGCATAGTATGAGAAATGAAATCTCTTCCTATTGCACTAGAATATGGAATTGTGAGTAAAAACAATTTACACTAATTTTTTGCACATTGTGGTTTTTTTCTGTTTTCTTGCTAGATTCAAAAATCTACTGATTATCAAAATTTCATTCAGGATCTCGATAATTTAGGCCACAGACTGATTTATAAGGTTCAAGGTATGTTATGCCCAGACAGCCCCCAAACCCAATCCAGCCAATTCCTGGTAGGCCATACAACTTTTCTAGGACATTTAAACTGTACTGAACCCCAGTCATCTGACAGATTTATTAGCAAATTATTTAATTGAACTATCTATATGAACTACTTATTATTTACTGAATTATATGGGTGTCTTCTACATGTATGTATGTATATCTTTATTTATAAAGCACTACTTATGTATGAAGCGCTGTACAGTAAATACATTAATACAAACAGGGGGTTATTAAGATAATAATAGATAAATACAAAGTATAACAATAAATACAAATAAATAAATAAATACAAATAAATACATGATACAGTCGCAATAGGTTAAGAGTCAACGACACAAGAGGATGGAGGTCCCTGCCCCATAGAGCTTACAGTCTATATGGGAGGGTAACTTACAGACACAAATAGGCAAATATAAGTGCTGTAGGTCACTGTGGGTGACAATATAATATAAGTGCTGCTTCCCAGATCAGGTGCTGGGTGAGTGCTCCAAAAGGTAGGCTTTAAGTTTAGTTTTAAAAAGACTGAGGGAGGATTCTCTCCGGAGTACATGAACTTTTCAGCAGTGGAATGACTGGTTCTTGAGCCTCACAGTAAGGTTACTGGGCCTGTAAATTCTTGGAACAAGACATTTTCCATGAACATTTATTGTAGCTGCTTATCAGTCCCACAGGGTCCCCTATGGTTTCTGGGCACTCAGCAGTTGCAGGGCCTGTTTCCTCTATAGTTACCCTCATACTTGTTGGAAAACATTATGGGCGAGTTCGTGTCATAGTAGCTGTGAATGAAAAAAATACATCCAACAAGTTCAACCTTTTATCCTAGCAAAACCTACCTACCTGATTGTTTGTGTAGAGCACACAAGGGTAATAGCCAAAATGTTGGTACTCGGCACTTGTGGGACCCCATATAAATAACTTGTACAGGGCACCAAAGTTTTTAATGGTGGCGCTGTCTATGAACAATCTATAACATGCACATAAAATGACATGGTTAAGAATTTTATTTATATAACTTGCTTTTCCATATGTGAAGAAAAGAGGACCTTGGTATGACCCAAAAAAAAAACTGATTAAAACTTATGAAAATTAAAAAAAAAAAATGAAAAAAACATTTTAACCTGCCATACATTTCCTTATTTTATTGTTCTACGTCTTAGCTCATAATTCCAATCCTCAGTGGTACAATAGAAAGAAATATAATCAGAGAACCTTACAAACTCTACAAATCTGCTTTATTATATTGAAAGAGAGTCAGTGAAATGTATGATATGCCTAGAATGCTAAATACCTGTGTAAGTTGCTCACTAGGGATCTCAGCGTGCATTGCTGTTTTATGAGCTACATATGGATTTTGAGCTTAATGAAAAAATAGGTTTAAGTTTCTGGTATTTAAGAAAACCTATTTAAATTCATGATGACATGTTCAAGAAATATTTTTAAGACTGCATGCTTTTATGCACAGTTTTTTTTCACATTATGGTGCACCTATGAAAGAAAAATAGATATGCTGAAATAAAGAGGACTTATATACAATAAATGTCATTTAATCCCTTACCATATTTGTTAAAACATGTTTATTGGGTGTAGGAATCTAAAACTGGTGAAAATGTTTTCCAGTTCATAAGGAGACAACTATATTCTGACTACTACAAAACTTTATCTTGACAAGTTTGTGATAAACATTAATTATATATGGAATAAGAATACCCCCTTACTTCTATCTGTACAACAGAGAGGATACCCCATTCTTCTCCCAAGCCAGCAGTTAGATACCCCAGAAATGACCATGCAAGCAACAGACTTGCATAGTTCTATTCTTTCAATTACTTAAACAGAGATGTTTGGATATTTTAGGAGCAATCCTGGGCTTCCTTCTCAGAAATCCTTTGGCTTTGCATATGAAAGATGAACATCTCTTCTCAACATTTCTGTAGTCCTAACTCAAATCAACTGGACTGTGTTTTTCTTGATAACGTTTCATTAGTCATCCAAATGGCTTTCTCAGTTCAGACTTATTACTACAGATTTACCATGATCTGGGTGAATGAGAACCTTCACAGACATCTCTTCTCAATCAAAATTATTTTTAGTGGATCCACAACCCTGGCTCTACATGTGCTGATGGGAAACCTCTGCCCTGCACTAAGCCCCAGTAAACTGGTCTGCAGTTGGAAATACAATGAGCATACTGCCCAGGCTGTGATTTAAACCCCAGTGGATGAGGCTTAATCTCAAGGGTTTTCCACAGAAATTTTAGGAGCAATCCTGGGCTTCCTTTCCAGAAATCCCCTGGCTTTGCATAGGAAAGAGGAATGTCTCTGCATTTTTAGAGATGTTTTTGTTAATGTCTGACAATAAATACTGTGCCACTGAGATAAAACATTTTTATTTATTTCTACCTAAGCTTAACATGGTGGCCTACTGGCTGAGTAGGAAAGGGATACATGTGTGTACCTTCCTTAAAACTCTATATTTCTGAGAGCTGCCATATGCATTGCTCCCATCAATTTACTCAAATGAAAATGTGTCCTCCAATTGACATTAGTCACAAAAACTAGAATTATTTCATAGATTTACTGCATGCATTTACTGACCAAAGCGTTGTCAGACACAGGTGTTCCCTTCTTTATCACAGTGACAAAATAATATTCAGATGATTTATAATTCAATAATCCGTGAGTATTATGCCCCTTGATCTTGCATTATGATTCCAGCTGTTTATTTAAAACAAAAAGGTGTAAATTGAGGTTTGGTTAAAAACCAAACAAGGTTTTAGTATGTAGTACAATTGTCTAAAGCAAATGGACTTTCTGAATTGCTTTAGACTTAACTCTACCAAATACTGTATATTATGACCTGGATGAATGAAAACCTTTATAGACACATGAACACAGGAAAACATAGTTAAAAGAGCAACAAGTTCCAAAACTTGAGAAAGGTGATCAAGTGATACATATGTATTAAAAGTTGACAGTACATTAATGTTAAAAACCTGTTTCACTTATTCACCATACGGAGGACCAGAGAAATATGGTTAAAAGAGCCAAAACGCTCTTTCTCTGCACAATAAATGCACTAGAAAGGTTCTTAAAACAGAGGATGAGAGGGCACATAAAATTGACTCCTTCATTTCCTACTGACCAACCACAGGTCTTATGGTAAACTATGTACCCACGACAGATGGTTTAATAGCAGAGCCATAAAGCCAGACCTATAGACATGAATGTTTCCTGTTAGATCTCACTGGTGCAAGATCTTGAAACATGGACTCTGAGGGGTAGGACTTGGAGACTAACCAAACCTAACCTCTCTTGGTTCTTCTAAATCTATATTTATGTTAGTAATTTGGTTTTGGATTCATAGTAACCAGCACAAATCAGCAATTTGTCTGTCTCCTTCCATGACTCTTTTGGTAAAAATCAAAACTTCTTCTGTTAGGTTTTAAAAGTCTCCTATGTGTGTAGACTTTCTATGCATTTATTTAGCCTGATTCTGACTTTTATTTAGACACATGTCCTGAAAGCATAGTATACAGTAACATGGCTACACATAGATGGCCCATACATTTATGTGATTGTATTTATCAGAACCCCTACTGAAGTGCATTGTTCTTCCTTTACTGGTTTTCTGTTTGTGCACCATTGGGAATTATTGGCTGGCCAGTTTATATTTGCAAATTTAACTTATTCTTATATCTTTCCAAATACTTATTGGGAGCCCAATACACTTGCTGCATGTGGCCAGCTGTAAAGTCACTGGAAAATATTCACTGTTGGGGCTATTTACTTTAACTGTTTTTAGTATGGTGCGTATTTAGAGTCTGTATAAATATATATCCATGAATTAAGGAAAGCCATTGGCCTTCTGCTGCCTTGTTGGTGCTAGTACTCACCAGGGATTTCCACCATAATTTACTTTTTACAATGTTATGTTTTAAAGTGCCAGATGTACTCTATGTATGTATGTATGTATGCAGCTTGTTTTCCCAAGCCAAGACCATAGTGAACCTTGTTTGTGTGCCTTGATAGTGGTCAGTCTATGTGATGATTTCCCATAGTATGTAATTACTGACAGAAAGTTGCTATTGTCCTTAATGTGAAAAGCTAAAAAGTGCTATTGCCCTCAATAGAACAATTTCCTTGAAGTAAGCAGAGCTCAGGACACTGTCTTTTAAATGGAAGTAACTTAAGGTGGCCATACACTTTAAGATCCGCTCTAGGTCACCAAACGAGCAGATCTTCTCCTGATATCCCCACAGCGGTATCGGGGAAATTTAGGCTAATTCGAATTAAAACTATGGTAATGGGCGCAGTCGGTTCGCATCAACGAGTCAATGCAGTCCCCGATCCGACTAAATTTTTTAACCTGCCCAATTGATATCTGCCCTCTTTCAGGCCAGATATCAGTCAGCAGGCCTGTCGTATGGCCACCTTAATATTTCAGTATTACTACCTATTTTGGTGAAAACAATGGTGGCTTGGGGGTTTACACTACTTGTCTGTAGAGATCCTGTATTCCAATACAATCTGGCACTACCTGCAAGGAGTTTGTATCTTCTCCATGTTAAGTTAATTGGCTCCTGAAAAAACTAATACTAAGGTATGTTCTGCAAATGTGATAGAGAACTTAGATTGCAAGCTCCACTGGGGCAGGGACTAATGTGAATGCTGTATAATCTCTGTAAAGAGCTGTGTAAATAAGATACAAAACAAGCCTTTTCTTGCTGTTTACAAAGTGGATTTAAGTAAACATGACACTCTAATAAACTCAATTCAAATGTGTCAGCAACGGTTCTATTGAAATAAATAAGCCTTTCAGATACCCCAGTGCATGGTAGGTATTGCCAGCTCTCTAGCATGTTCTCTTGCCCTTTGGTCTTTTGGGTGAGCATTTTAAAAGTTTCTTCAAAGTGTCTATAATGATCAGCAAGGCGCAGGCATCCTAATGGGAGAGGAATAAGTAGGGAGACTGTGATGTTTTTGTTTATATCCCCTTCACCACATGGGGTGATTAAAGACCACCTACCATCTGTCCTTTTCAGACTGCTAACTAAACTCATATTTTTCACACTATGGCAGGATTGATTGCCTCTAGTGCCTAAGTGGTGCCAGTTTTATCAGGTGCTCTTAAAACCAAAGTGTGTGTCTCAGTTTGTTTGCTTGTAAACATGAAAGCTTGTGTGCTTCACAGACCCTTTGATAGGATTGCAAATCCTATTGCTCACATTTGGTGCCTTAATCTGTACATTACAGTTCTTCATGAACAAAGGCTATGCACTAATAAGCTCTGAAAGCTAGTTTAGGTTAAACAGGCAATTTTTTATTCTAATTTGTTACTTTGTTTGTATGTTCATTCCAGAAACACACACCCATGATCACACACATACAGCATAAAGAATCCACGATAATACAAAAAAGTATTTACTTTAGATATTTGACATATATATTTTTTAATTTGCTATAATACTAGTTCTTACTGTGGACTTTAGCAATCATCTTCTAAGTCAGTGAGTTCTCCTTCCGAGTCTATCATCTATCTATCTATCTATCTATCTATCTTTCTATCTATCATCTATCATCTATCATCTATCTATCTATCTATCATGTCTCTTTCTCTCTCCCTATCATCTATCTATCTATCTATCTATCATCTATCTATCTATCTATCATGTCTCTTTCTCTCTCCCTATCATCTATCTATCTATCTATCATCTATCTATCTATCTATCTATCTATCTATCTAATCTCTCGTAACCACAGTATGACTGTATAAACAGTATATTGGCAAAAGCACACAAAGCAGAAGGAATAAAACAGCAAGATTTATTAATAATGTGCATTTATGAATTTATCAGCAGGTTCACATGCCTAATGGTTTAAAATGTAGTGGCTGAGCACAACTTTCCCCCTTTTCACCAAATCAGAACACTGCCCTATTCACGATTCCATATGTGTTATACAAATAACCTTAAAAGAATTATAGAGCTCAATCAATAAAATGATAACTCATTCTCTAACTTAATGTGCAATGAGTGACACTCATGAAGTTTTGTTTGGGTGCTGTAACAACACCTTTTTTGGCTACTTAGGAATGCAGAGCTTAAATTGCCAATAACAGCCCTATGTGTAATTACTCTTGTCACCCCCACCCTACCTCGTCAAGCCACTTATTGCAAATGAGTTGAGGCTGATTTGTAAATCTAGCCAGACAAACATGGTTTCTGACCAAATTGGAAGAAACCATTTTATGTCTACAACATGAGTGTTTTGAAGTATAGAACTCTGATGTCATCTCATCAGAAATGGTTGTGCCACTGTCTGTGTGCTGTTACCCTGAATAGGTCCTTGTAATCAGATGGGGGGGGGGGGGGGGTAAGGTCTCACACAAAGCTACTACTTCTAACTGGAAAGAAACAGGTTTCATTGTTTGATACAAGTGTTATATTATATTATAGTAGATAATAAATCATACCTATATATGTATGTATGTATGTATGTATGCATGCATTTTCTTATTTATATAGCACTACTTGAGCATGCAGTGCTATAAATTACAGTAGAACAATACAAGTAAAACAAGTGTTGAGAAAAGAAGTCCCTTTCCCGCAGAGCTTACAATCTCAGTGGGAGGGTAAACTTTACAGACACAAATAGAAGGATAATATGTGCTGTAGTTTACAGTGGTTTTTGCTGTTGGCTTTTGTGGCAGACAATTGAACTCTGCTAAATAATTCCAATATATTTGAAATGGAAATGGGATAGGAAAATGGTATAGGTGATCTGTATAAAAATGCAGGTGAAATAATTGTGGTCAAAAGTCATCAACCCATATGAAGAAAAGTTATTACTATGAAAGTTCCCTCCTTATATAAAAATGGAGCAATGACCTAGCGCCAGATTTACTCCAGCTTCACTTTTATCTCCCCGTTTATATTCCAACTTCCCCAAGAGGCCATAAGCCACAGTTTTATAGCAGCTGGGGAGCCCTGGGCGGATATTCTGGCCGTACTGCATGCATTTTATAATCTCATATTGATAGTTTGCTGAATAAAGCATGCATTCAGAGTTATAAAAGCAAATTATAACTTATGTGGACTGTACAGAAAGCTTTTAGCTAACAACTCTCTTATGAAACACGGCCTCCGCATAACATTATTTTTATTTATTTACAGACATTTTTTCATTCAATTTGAGGTCCTTGCACCTTGTTAATGCTGTATAAAAGGAGAAAAAGCAATTGTAAAATGTTAAGTGCTGACATCAGACTACATTCCATTTTATGTCACTGGAAAGATGCAGAGAAAATTACCTTTAAAAGATACACTAAGCCCCGAGTAGCTTTAATAGCTCTAAGTGAAATACTACCCCAGACAGAATGTCACAAGCCCCTTTGAACTTGATGCATCACTTCAGTATGGAGCTGCCGAATCCCCTGATTGGTTTATGTGGTGCCAGTCTCCCAGTGGCACTTAATGAAGATCCGTCTTTATCTGCGACTTTAAAAGAGGATGGGGAATTGTTTGTTTAGAGGAAGCAGCATGCTTAACCACAAGCAGAGCAAACTTAGTTAAAGAAGATATAATATTTCTGAGACAACATGCATAAAATGTATTAGTGCCAGACTGCTCACTAAAGATAAAAGTAAAGCCATACGAAATGTTGCAAGAGTTTGGGAGTATGTTACTGCCGAAGACCCCTTCATGTCAATTGGTCTGTCTCAAATTCCCATCCATGGGCTAGACCTCTGAATGTTCAGTGCACATACACACAAATGTAGGAAACAAATCACAATTAAAGCCAGATATCTTTTATGCAACATATTATGAACAGCATTTTACTTTTATCTTTTAAACACAACACTCCCAGTATTTTGGATACTGTAAACAATATACCCTACCCTAGTAATCCACAAATATGTCCTGCAGCTGTTAACCTGTTACCAAATACATTTACATTAAAATGGAGACATTATTCCTTAATATTTAGAAATCAATTCTCAAAAGCATTCCAGCTTATATAAATAAATGTGTCCCACCCATTAGATTCCATAATCATTTAGTAATATATAGATATCAGTTTGTATAATTATGCTTTTTATCATAATGCTTCATTATGCTTTCTTCTTGTATAATCATGCCTTTTTTTTCATCTATTCATACGATAATGAACATTTTTCTTTCCCCAGTTGCTGCTTTCAAACCAGGCCAAATCTATGGGGTGCCCTAGGCATGCCCCCGATCACCCCTCACCCACAACAGTGATATTAGGAGCAAGAAGTGGCTTGGTGATGGAGGGTGGGGGTGACAAGCTGGAGCCACAATGCCATGTTTTGGTAGGTAGCTGAGTTACTTGCCTAGCACCCCCATCTCTGTTGTGCCCTAGGTACATGGCTACCCCAAGTTCTGGCCATGCCTACTCTATGTAGTTGCGGCCAGTGAAGTACCTGTGCCGTTCTTGCCAGTGGCTTACATATGAGCACTAGTAGTATTGAGTGATTTTCTTTTCATCTGCTAGTGTAAAATTGTGATACCGAATGAGCACTTCCTGCCCAAATACGTCATCAGGGTTGATAAAAACAGCCTGGAACCTTTAAAGGAGAATGATGTTGGAACACAGGAGAAAAGAAGTTAACAAAGATTAACGCATATGTATGTTTGCTGCCATATTTCCTTTTGTATCTGAGACATTATTTATAGACATAAAAGCTCTAATAAATGAGTACTTCAAAGGGGCCACTGCTATTACAGTCTATGAAGAATGTTCCAGTTGAAGAAAGATACTCATGTGTAGAGAACATCAAATAACGCATTCACATATTAATTCAGGACGAACATGACCAACAATTCAATACATGTTTTATCGTCCCGAAATGTACCCAAAAAAGTGCTACTACACCCTCATATGTTGAATTAAATTATCTAGAGAATGAATTCACAGAGCTCTGTCCCTCACAATGCAGAATGTGTACATATTGTTTGTACTCCTTCCAAGCTGTGTTTTTCTGTGGAATGTGCTTTCTACACGTTTAGTGATGATAATTACATTATAATAAAAGTAAGCTATACCTCCAAAATTAAATATATCTCTAAAGGAAAACAGATGGATGAAGAAATATAGTAAATAATGTTTAATAACATATATTTATCCTTTACATCCAGCATTAGCTCTGCTCTAATTATCCCTCCTCTTTTCCTAACAAAAGTAGATGAGATTCCTCAGAAATAAGGATTTCTTGATCTTTCCAATTTTCCCTTACTTTCCTCACTGCTTTATGTTTGTTAGCATGTTTTTTTCAGCTTATGTCTGTTGTTAAATCGAAGGGTTATGTCATATAAGGTATGCCTGACTATAATTTTTCTTTTCATATGAAAATGTACAATCTAAGCCTCTTTCCAATATACTGTATCTACATTTGAAATATTTAACATTTTAAAAATGTCAATGATTTCAAACTTATTTCTAAATAAAATTGCAGTTGTAAGCAGTTTCTGACTTGTAGTATGCCTATATCAGAAATTAACTCTCCAGACAGGGATTCAGCTACCACAATGCCTTGCACACTTCTATTCTCCTTCTTAATAGGTCTTAAAACAGAAAGCGTGCAGGGCATTGGATGGAGTCCTGGCTGGGGCAGAGCCGACCAGCAATATAATGTTGCAATGGTAAAAGCAGACAGGAAAAGGCAATAGGGAAACCATTTCTGTCAACTGCAATTTTGTTGACAAATAAATATAAAATCATTGCTTATTTTTTGTTATAGGAAAGTTATTATGCAAAAACCTGTTTTAGGTGGAAATTTCCTTTTACAACAGATATTAAAGGGGTGATTCACCTATAAGTTAACTATGTTATAGAATGGTCAGTTCTGAGCAACTTTTCAGTTGGTCTTTATTATTTCTTTTTTTTATAGATTTTTAATAACTCAAAGGTAAACAACCCTAATAAAAGCCTGCTATCCAAATTGCTGTCCATTGATATATTACTTTCCCCATTGACTTAAACCTCATAATTATTGTAGAAGACTTGCCCATACAATGTGACTAGTTATGTTTCCCACTGATATACCAAGGGGAATCTATCCATGGCAGGATGAATACATTTTGATAGTAGATGTATTCAAAGCCCTAGGTAACTCTAAAAACAATTTGCATGCATTGCAAATCAACCTCAGGAGCAGCAAAATAGTCTAGCAAAAGAAACATCATATTATTAATACATGTTTGCCTTGAAATTTTGCACTTGACTCTTTTCTAATTTTAAACTGATTTAATAACGCATAAAGTATAGAAAACGCCAGCAAGAGATCTTCCCTCAACCAGCCTGATTTCAAGCAATAATAAGGGACAGGGATAAAAAAAAAAAAATCAAAGGAACGCTGTAGGAATATTTATGAACACCTGTAGCCACTTGATTTGCAGTATATTTTAATACACAAGTCAGGCAATGTAGGAGAAAAATGATTTGTACTTGAAACCATATCAGGCTGCATATGAAATATATAAATCCTAATGTCGGCCAGATATGCGCCTGCCTTCCTGCCAGTGTGAATACATAAAAGGAATATTTCAGCTACGGCTATGACATATAACCAACCTTCTACGTGTCAGAAATTGGAATCCACCGTGTCATGCTTGCAGGTGTACGCGTCCTGATCTCTGCAGGCTCCCATGTGGAAATATCATCTAGCACCTCACACTGGTTTTCCTCTGTATTCTGGGAGACACAGAACGCTACACTGTGATAAAAAAGCTTTTTTAATGTCTTTGCTTTAAAGAAGGTCTAGCCTGAATGATGGAAGGAAATGCGTTTCATTGGGAAATATGGGTTAATTGTAGGATATGAATTATTAAGTGTGTTATTTTCTTTTCCTTTGCTGCAATCACTTGTCCCTCACATCTGGATCCCAGAACATCACAATGTTTAATGCTTGACAGTGACGTTTTCTGGGGCTATAAATAACACAAGATTTACTGCTTAAAAAAACCCATTATGCAGAGGCCATGATTGTTACTGGTCTTGGGCTATTCAATAACATAGCTATTAAATATTATTATTATAGGCTCTTATTTCTAAACATAGGAGAGAGCATACATTTTCCCTTTACAGAATAGGTTATTCAGAAACACGTTACCCAGAAAAGCCCAAAATATGAAAGGGCCATCTCTTATAGACTCCATTTTAATCAAATAATTACATTTTTTTTTAAAAATTCCTTTTTTTCTGTAATAATAAAACAGTACCTTGTACTTGATCCCAACTAAGATATAATGAATCCTTATTTGAGGCAAAACAATCATATTGGGTTTCAGTAAGGCTTAAATTATTCTTTTAGTAGACTTAAAGAATGGAGACCCAAATTACAAGGAGATCCTTTATCCAGAAAACCCCAGGTCCCGAGCATTCTGGATAACAAGTACTGTACCTGTATTATAGGGCCACAAGACTAAATTTATTTCAATGCATGTTCAGTAAACTATATTTTATGTTATATGTTACTTTCTCAAGAACATGTAACACACAGGCTCAGATATGGTCTAGTGATCTGCATAATCTCTAAAGTGTCAGTTTGAAATTCAGCTCTCTACAGCAGTGTTTTGTGATTATAAAAGCTTTGAGGATTTTTTACTGAGCCCTGCTTGGCCCCTAGTTATTGCGGTAGGAGGTAATGTAAATTATTTGATGGGGTCCTAAGGCACCCCACCGATTGCATGGCAGAGGGATCAACAAGAGGTTCAGTCCGGCATATGGAACAGCTCTATGGGACTCCACCTCAACTGTACACGGAGTAGGGGGTGGAATAACAAGGAACTTATGGTAAACCTAAAAACCAAATTTTTTGCATGCATATCTGTTTCAGAATGGGATCCGCATTCCAGTCAGTCATTTTGTAGCTAAAACAAAACCAACACTGATGTTTAAAGCTCAAATTCACCTAAAGTAAACTTTTTTTTTTCTAAATTAGTTTTGAGGGTATTATAAGACAATTTGCAGCTGGCCTTTGTACTTGTGCTCTTAGGCATTTCATGATTTCACTCTTGCTCTGCAGTTCTAAATGTTGGCTTCTAAGACAGCTGACTCTATCATACATAAGATCGTTTTGTAGGTTGTAATGGCAGAACAGAGAGAGGCAAATACAGGGCCAGAACTATAGGTAGGCAGAAGTGTCACCTGCCTAGGGTGCAATGCTGGATGAGGAGGGGGGGCAGGTACCTCTCCTGTGTCCTGCTTGTCTGTGCTGAATTTACTGTTATCAAGAGAAAAAGGCTATAGGACTGTTGGTGATTTCAGGGTTATTTTTTCCAATAGTTATCACACTTTATTAAACCAGAATTACACAATTTTGACAAAACTGCCCAAAGTCAAAGTTGCCTATAAAACCTAATGTATCTGTAATCCATTTTACAATGGTATTGGAAGTACTCCTTATGGGACCAGCCTTTATTAAAATCTATTCCCAGTCAGCCTGCAAACAAAGCTAACTAGATATTTTTCTGTATGTATATGTTAGCCATTTTCCCTATCCCTTTTAATATGTATAGTTGACATAAATAATTTTCAACATAACACTTTTGAAGGAACTATTACAGACCAGCAGATTTTATAAACAGGTCACATTATGGGAGTTATGGATACTGGGGGGTCTGGCAGGGCTAAGTAGGTTTTCTACCCTAAGTTCCAAATTCATGGAAGCTCTGTTCTTAGCTAGGGGGATGTTATCAAGCAATGGAAAATTTTACACACAACAGTAGAAAATCAGCAGAGGTGCTTTATTCATGGTTTATTTCTCTGGTTTTTTAACTAAGGAAAAATACCCATATCCAACTAAAGTGGTAAGGAGGTGCATAGGGGAAGGTCAGGTAGCTGCCTGGAGGCCTTCAGAACGCAGGCCGGTGCTGCATCACACCTAAAGCAGCCTCTTGGTCATGTGAACACAAGTCACATTATTTCAATTACCCATGAAAGGAATAGCAATCAAGATATTATTTCATAGTTATTCTCTTGTATTACTGCCCAACTGTTTTTGGATGAAGAGAGGGAAGCATACAGATAATATATAAACGTTCTGTAGACAGCATTTTGAATCTGCCAGGGAAACACATTCTTCTCCCAAGATAAAATGATGGTACCCTCAAATTCATTGACATGGGAAGAGCAACTTGATCTTCTTAACTCTTACAGATTTATATGACCATGAGGATCGGTTCCCATATACATTTGCTAAACAGCATTTAAACACCTTCAGCTTTTGTGGCATTGCCAAGAATGCTTGTATAATATGTTACTGGCACCACACTAGCAAATGCATGGAGTTGGGGTTGATGAAATGGCAAATTTAAAGGCAGGTTGCCCACTATAGGTTGCATTATGTGAGTGCTCAGTGAAGGAAGTGGACATTATATAGTTATTTCTGTATAAATGGTCCAACAGTGTCCAACAGTGTGGAGCGGGGACATTCTCCTCAACAGTTCAGGAGTCTCCCAGAAACCGGAAGTCAGCAGTGAGCTTTCCCACGCATATCAGTGAAACTTTCATGTGTACTTAGTGCCCAGAAGACAAAAATGTTTCTCTGTCCTTTTCTTGGTGTTAAATTGTTTTGGATTGCCCCCAAGCTGTGTAAAATCAGCATTAATGTAATTGTACATAAAGCGAGTTCTACAATTAAATAATTCGGCTCTCTGGGGGTTTGGATTTTGATAGCTAACAATCTTACGACTATAAAATATAGACAATATAGGCTTGGCAAGGAAAATGAAATCAAATTAGGGGTTGTTTGTTTTTATAGAATAAATAACGTTACAGGCAGGATGTATGTAAGTATAAATCAGGAGGGAATCACTCATCACAAACGTGGAATGCACACATAAAGCAAAGCCACTGACTGTAAATGTTTATGCCTTGCACTCACATTAGAACTGTTTTAAAGAGCCCTTACTTCAAAAAAACACAAGTTTCCACATCTTGAGGCAGATGTATTTCTTTCATATGAAAGTGATGCTTTTTAAAGGATAAGGAAAGGCTACCAAAGAGTTAATCTCAAGCTGCAGGCATACCTTCAGTTGTCTCAATAGTGCCCTTAAGTCTCCCCAAATTGCAATCAGAAGCCAAACAGGAAAAAAAACGCTGAGCTGGGTAAAGAGGATTCCCATAATGCTTCGCTCCTGCAACGACTCTACGACTGGGACTGTAGGAGGCGCATGCGCAAGCGACCCTATGCTGCACGCAGGCGCCCCCCTTCAGCCCCCGCTCCCCGCTCCTGCACAGACACCAACCGGCAAAGTCACACCAACCCGCTCCCCTCCCTTCCCCGCACCTGCTTGCTGCGTCCCTGCTACTGCACAGACTGCAGAAACTCTGTCTCCCCGCGCGCACTCCCCTTCAGCACAAGCAGGCACGCTCCGGTTGCTCCGGTTGCCATTGGGCCTTCCTGACTACTCCCCAATATATATCTGGCTGAATATCAGCCAGATATCTACTGTACAGGCAGATTTGAAAATGCAATCAGGTGGTGACTGTCCTGCATGTTAATGCGATTTTCTCCCAGTGGGCCTACATAGTCGCCATTATGATCCAATTAATGACCTGGGGCCAAATACTGATCATATAGACTTATGACCCAAAATGTATGTTGTGGCCAAATAGGTAAAGATTCGCTCATTAGGCAAACTGGCCAAAAGAGTGTATATTAATATATATGGCCAGCATAAGGCTCACCTTTTTGTTATCATTCTTGAACTCCTTCTAGATCACTTTTGAATGATTAACTTTGGAACAATTCACTCAACACTACACTCTCCATGTCCCCACAGAAGGGCTTATTTACACATGGGAACGCTAGAATTAGGGTCAAGGAGGTGGTTCTTCCAGCCCTTTACATGTTGTGCCTATACAAGCAGCTCATTACACCTAGGAGCATTTTTATAACAGTGTGTAAGCCACATCACTGGAGATGTTGCCCATAGCAACCAATCAGCACTGGTAATGTTGGCTTACACGCTATAATAGATATGCCCTCTAGTACTGCATTGTATTTATTTATATAGCACCCAAGGTGTGCACAATGCTTTACAAGGTGTAGAGACAAACAAGTTAGACATTGAAAATAAGCACTTACGGTAAGTGCTAAGAGTTCGGATGAGAACCCTACCCCAAAGAGCTTATAATCTATTAGTGATTAAATGCTAACTCCCGTAGTATCAAAATGCTGGAAATAAAAACCTTTCATACACAATCACACAACAGCCCATTAAACAGTGCAGAAAAAAAATCACTAATAACATGGGCAGCAGGAACAGTAATCTGTACATCATTAGTGCCTTTACTCCCTTGTAAAAACACTGTCACTTAGATATACAGTATATGGCAAGAATCAGCTTCATAGAGTTCACTATTCCAAGTACATTTTCAGTTGTTACCTGCAGAACGAAAACAACAATGGACAAACCTTAATTCAGGGGCTGAAATCTATAGATTTAAAGCATTAGAAAAGAAGCAGATATAAAGAGCATGGGGCCACAGGGTGACAAGGAGGAGGGTCCTGAAATAAATTTTGCACCAAGATCCATCTCATTTAAAGGAACAGTGTAGCTTAAATTAGAACTAAACCATAACAAGGAAATGTTGAATGTTACATGGTATATACTAAACATACTGACCCAGAGGCACTGGTCTCTGATGCAAATTACACTTGTTTCTGCATTAATTACTAATCAGCCATGTATACTTTATTTGCAGAAAAGAAGATGGGGAGCTACTGGGGTCATATTCAAGGGCACAGATCTTCCCTGCTAAATGGCTGTGATTGTATTGTGCTGGTACAGAACCCCAAAATAAAATGTGCAGCATTTCTACCCCACTTCTTTGTTAAGATTTAGCTTTCCTTTAAATATGCAGTTGTTCCAGGGCCTCTGCAATAGTTTTAGGCACTCCCAGACATTCATGTGCCAGAGGTTTTACAGCAGAGTGCTACACACTTTGTTATAAACTTGCAAAAGAAATATCTGCAAATTGGCAGAATGCACAGTTCGACTTTTGTATATACCTGTTTGGCCATGGGTCTACAAACAAATGATTGTTGGAATAGTTCTACAGAGAAGATGACCCTTGTGGGTTGTGATGCCATCAAATGCCCTGCTTTATACTGTGGACCTTGTTTGTTTTATTGTATATGTACTATGTACCTTGGCACCATATAAATAAATAGTGTATGTAAATAACTATTAAATGGTATATTTAAATAACTACTAAAACATATATATATATATATATTCAGCTTTTTTGTGGCCAGCATAAGACCACTAGTTTAGAGACTGGAACACAGTGATTTTTATGGGTTGCTTTACACTTTCTGTTGGACAGTGAAGAATTTCACAGCCGAAAGTAATGCTCTCTTTGAATTGCTTAAACCTCTTTCCCCCTTTCTCTTAATAAAAAGGATGTTATGAGATGATATTAAACAGCTGACACTTTATTTATACTTGGACTGAATATGTCTTTTTTGTCTCTGACTTTTGGTACTTTACCCTGAGAGGGGGAACCATTAAATGATGATAAAGTAATAACAGTTAAGTGCTTTCCCATAATGTTTGAAAAAGAAAATTAATTACTGATTTAATGGAGTTCATCTTGGTAATAATTTATGTTAAACACGGATGACCTCGTCCATATTCCTCCCTCTCCTTCCCACCAATTCAGGAGTGCACTTTGGAACTTGTACTCTGCAATAAACTGACAGCCATTCATAAATAACCTCCTCTAGGCTGGTGCATGTAACTGAAACATGGCTCTCATCCTAAGAAATGCTTAATTTACTGATTTATTGTCAATAAATGGGAATTTGCCCCTTCTGCACACTGGCTGAGCACCTGTGAGTTGTGTGTGCAATGGCATCAGGCAGGCCTGAGTAACATGAGTATCATGGGCTGGTGTTCCAACTTGATGCTAATGTAAGTGCTCATTATTCCTCAGTAAACTAATAAAAGGTGCTAAAAACTAAAGTAAGCCAATGTCCCTGGACACAACCCTAATGTCATTAAGGTTTCCGACTAATTAACATGATAATATGTGCCAGAATTAGTAATAAGCCAGCAATGGATCAAAAGCCACAATACTAAGGAAACCTTTGCACATCAAGTCCTGTGACCTCGTGCTTGGTTCATGTTTATACAAGGGCTCTATTCTCACACAGTACAGTCATGTATCTCTGCCACTGTTGCAGTTATAGCTGGCAACCCAAAGCCAAGCCGATTCAGCTATTATCTCTGGGTTAACCTATTGTAGTTTGTAAGCTATTTTTGCCTGCTTTCTGGTATGCTTTTGAATATCCTCTTTCTACTGCAATTTCAGTTGTTTAAGAAAAAGTGTTTGTCATTTGTACAATTTGCAGTTGGTGTTAAAACTGATTTCTGTCAGGATTGCTCCAGTGTTTGGTCCTCATTGACTCCCTGTCAGGTATAAGAGGGAGTTAGACAGCAATGTGGAGACCTCTGTTAAGGAAACACAAAATTACAAAAAAGAAAGGAGTACACCCTTCTTGGCCGTTTGGCAGAGAGCCTATGGTACATATGTCACTGACATTTCTGTAATGGCAAAGAACAGGCTATGCTTTCTACACACCTTTGGGTTGTCATCTCAAATTTGGTTTAAGACACCAATAAAATTAATTAATCTGAATATTCTGAACTAGCAATTCACTAAAATATATGAGTGTTCTAGAAATGAAATGATCCATTAAGCTGTTTTCTTTAATACAGTTAAATAAGAACTTCAAGGAAGTTATGTGGCTTTCTGTTTATTTCTGTCTGGACCTTAGGTAATGGCCCCCTAATCATACAGCTTCATGGAAGGATAGCGGTGGTGCTTGAAAGAGGACATGACCTTGCGCAGGGCCTAATAGACTTGCATTAATGCCCTTTAAGGAAAACAGGTACTAGAAAAATATTCAATTTAGCTGTAAAAGCAACTATTTTAAACAGAATTTGGATATGTGCCTGTAAGTTTTGGCTTTCACTATAAAAAATAAAACACAAACGCCTTTGATGGAATGTGCCCCACATAAAGACAACCCGTGAAAAATCCAAAGTATTTGAAATTTTTTACATTGGGATTAGGTTTTTGTAGACCAGCCTTTGCACTGTTGGTGATCTGATTTATGATTATGGCAGACTTGGATTTACTTTACAAGAACCTATGCTATGTTTTTTTTTTATTGCATAGCACAAAGAATATGGAATTTAGAACTTGGAGAAATGTAAAAATAATTAATAGCAATAAAAAATGGTTACAAAACTAGGCAAACTGAGAGCAGGTGAGCAGCATGGACAGCCTCTAACTCTCCAGACAGGACTGTATTTGGTATGATCCAGGACAAAACTAAATGTGGCCATATATGGGCCGATTCTAGCTGCCGATATCGGTCCTTTAGACCAATTCGGCAGCTTATCTGCTCGTGTATGGGCACGAACGGCTGCCCAACTGATATCTGGCCCCAAATCGAGCAAATGTGAATTGTGCGGGTTTGATTTTTTTTGGATCAAACGTTTATGCAGTCCCCCAATCGATGGGCACCTATACCCGACGTTCTAATTCGATTCTTTGTTACCAGGGCCAAACAACTGATTTAGCCCAATATCTCCCACCAGTAGGTGGGGATATTGGGAGACGATCCGCCCACTTGGCGACCTCGCAAAGCCAGCGGATCTTACTGTGTATGGCCACAATAAGTTTTGCTAAATAAAATAATTTGCCACAAATTCTAGAAAGCTTTACAGGCTGTGACAAAGCTAATGCATAGGTTAAAGAGTTGCACCAATAGTAATTGAACGAGTACACAGGCAGTGTAAATTCTGCATTTACAAGATTTGAGACCAGCAATTTTCAAGATTCTGAATGCTGTAATTTTGAAAATCTTTAAAAAAATGAACTCACAGAGATCAGAAGTTTAATGAGATCTGCCATAACCATCAATCGGAAATAGGTATTCAGAATTTTGGCATGTAGATTATAGCTTCTTTTCCTTGAAAATCAAGATGTCTTCCACCTCCTCAAAAAATGTAAAAATGCCTGTACGGGGATTAGAAATAATGGCTGCATTAATTATCATTTTTTAACACAATTGTGATTTTCCCATTTGGTACTTTCTTAAATACACGCTTCTCTATAAGACCCACCACTATAGTTCCTGATATCATCAATAAAAGCATTATTACTCATTTGATCCTTATTCGGCACAGGAATGATGTTCCTGGTCAGCTTGTTGCTCATGCCACAGAGATTGAACTTGAAGAAAGATGCATAAGAAAAGAATCAGAAGCTGTTTTTGTTTAGTTCGACTGCAGCATTTTATATTTACTAGTCCTTTGTGAGGGACTTTCAGAGAGTTATAGTTTTAGGATATCTAGATGATGGCTAGAATTATAGTGTTAGTATAGACAGTGTGATGGTGGCCAGTGGTTCATGCTTACAGATTAGGAGAAAAAATACAGAGAATTTATTGGGATGGGTAGCTGGATTAACTGCCTTCTCCTCCTTCATTTTCTTTGAATAACCAATAAATTGGAAATAAAGTAATTCCTATTTCACTGATTTCACTTCTTAATGTAAAAAATAGCAAAAAACAGAGAAATGTCTTAATTATAAAAATCTTAATAGCAACAGTTTGCAGGGTCGGACTGGGGAGTGCAGGGCCCACCGGGGCTCCCGCCACAGGGGCCCTGCAGGTGCCCCCATCGGCTGCGTCCCAGTCGGGCAGAGGGAGCGCCGGCAAGGGTGGGGTCTGGCCCGCCATGGCCCACCGGGATTTTTCCAGGTGTCCCGGCGGCCCAGTCCGACCCTGACAGTTTACAATGTTTCTCCTTTTGATTTAATAGATTATGAGTGAGAGTGTAGATAAAAGATAAGTGAAAAGAAAAGAAAAGTGAAAAACTGCATGGTGTCTTGATCTACTCTACTCCTCAACAGCAGCGATCAAAATGTCTTGAAATAATCCTTACATTATGTAAAAATAATGCAAAAATAATGCAGTTACCCCCAGGGCCACTTAGTCACGGTTGCTAACCCGTTGATCTCTGCCTACCATCTGGTTATATTACATGTGCAACATTTTACACCATATTCAGTCCGTGTTGTTTTAATGAGCAGGGAAGTACTGCATCTTTGAAAACTCTGACCTCCGTGAAGAAATCATAAATTAAACATAAATGACTTTGCTTAAGCGCGTGCCTGGGGTGATTAATAAAGCAATTATTTCTTATTATCTAGTGTTTTTGTTTTAGGGATCATAGTTTATTGAAGGGCCACAGTTTTAAACATGAGCAAGAGCAGCTCTGGTTTTCTAAACACTGCACATGCAATTGAACTGCAATTATGGAGGTCAGGAAAGGCCCTTGTAAGGTACTCTGCACTTTGTCACATGTATTTATTCATGTGCTGAAGATTAGAATTCATAAACATTTTGCACTTCTTCAAGCCCTGTACGTCTGCTATTGTTTTTCTTGGCACTTGTAAATCAATAGAGCAATAAACTGTGTTATATATCCTTTTATCAGCAAAATACCAACTGCAAAAAAAAAAAACTGTAAAACTTTCAACTAATTTCTTCTCAAAGCTCTCTCTACAGGGGTCCAAATAGGGTAAATATCCAGGGCTTTAAAGGAGACCTATTGTATAAAAAACAAATATGTGCCGTTGCATTATACTTCTCTAAATATTAAAGTATTGTGCTTAAAAAGATGTGTTTCTGCATGATTTATTGGAAATTCACCCAAAATCCTACTAGTCCTGCCCATCTGTTCCACTTCCTGCTGCCTCCTTTCCCAGGGGAGCCTAGCGGCGCTCAGCACACTGCGCTAAAGTATAGGAACCAGCTAGATGGACCTGATAGGGAACTGAAGCCTGTCTTTACTTGTGTGACTACAGGCTTGTGATTGGCTACCCTCCTCCTACTGTGCTTCTGACAGGGGCTCTTAGGACACACCCACCCCTCATTTGAAACACAAACAGGGACCACAGCAGATCTAGAGGGAGCTCCAAGAAAGGGGCCATTTTTAAAGATAATGATCATTTTTAGCCCAAGTTGAAACCAGCACCATATATTATTCATTGTTGCCTACAAGATTGGAGGTGGGGTTATGTATGTTATATGTCTCATTTAAGAGTCCAAAGAGGGAATAAATATTCAGGGCCCGCATATAGTTGAACTAGGGACCAACAAAGCAGCAGTTGTGGGCAAAATGATTATGTGGTTGAACATAATAGGCTTTATGTAATAAAAGGCACTACGTTTGCCCAGGAGCAGTAACCCATAGCAACCAATGAGCAGGTAGAATTTACTGGTCACCTGCTTGAAAACAAACATCAGATTGACTGATATGGACAAACTTTTGCTCTTTATTGCATTACCCTGTATGAGTTTCAGCCTTTAGTTTATCATGTGAAACACACTGCTGTGCTAAGTCTTTTATTACATATGGGGGCAATAGGGAAAGTACAACCTCCAGCACCCATTAACAGCCTGCCAGCCATTTTTATTCAGAGCTGTCTCTAAGGGGTACAAACAGGGGCTGACTGCCTATGACCAATTACATAATGGGGGCAAATAATGCAGATGCAAGTGTAAAAAAGAAAGTGATAAAAGAAATAGTAGGGCAAGATGGCAAAAGTGGTACATTTAGCTACAGAAGTGCAGTTAAAGGTTTCAGGGGTTGCTGGGAGTTGTAGTCATCAACAGCTGAAGATTGAATAGTCCTACTATGTATAAATAATGGGACATGGCAAAGACAGCTATACACAATACACAATAACTGTAAATGTAGTCAGATACAGAGACTGGGGATTTATTTTTTTAATATTGGCTTTATACTCTTGAAAAAAAAATACTGTACATCCTTAAAGCCAAAAGCCTAGATGTTTGAAACAACATTTTTATTTTTCTTTACAATGCAACTGACCAGAACAAAATATGCGGTTTCACTACATCTGTTGGTTTCTACTAATAACAATGATAACAACCTGGGAATCATGGAGGAAATTCCTCCATGTAATGGCCGATTTAATGATTATTTGGGCAGATAAAGTCATACATCTCGTTTTCAGTTTTCTTTTTCTTGGAAGGCCTATTAGCCATTCTGCAAGTTATCAGTCAAATCGGTCAATCCCTTTGAAGATTTTGCTTAATTAGTTCAAAAATCTTTAAATGAGTTTTAGGCATGTTAAAATGTTTATGCCAAGTAAAAAGTGCACAGAGAAGGTTCTTTATTTTGAGCGGAGAACAAGTTTCTGTCTACATGGGCAGTAACAGCGACTTGGGGTAATGAACAAGAATTCCTAGAGAATTCCAAAAATAACAGAAAATATTCAGGTGCCAACTTTCCTCTATAGTTCTGCAGTTACAAAAAAGGAATTGTCCAGGGCTAAAATCTGTGCTATCTATTAAATCTATGCTGATAAATAGTGATGAGTGAATTTTTTCATCAGCATGGATTCGCAGCGAATTTCTGCATTTCGCCATTGGCTAATTGTTTTGCGAAACTTCAGCAAAAATCCGCCATGAAAAAATTTGTCGCACATCAAAAACAGTTGCGGCCGCGTCAAAATGGGTGTGTTTGCAGCAAAAAAAAAAATGTGTAACCAAAAAACGCGTGTGACCGTTTTGCAAATTTTCCTAGCGTTTCACTAATTTTTTGGCGCAGCGAAACGGGACAGATTCACTTATCACTACTGATAAATACTGCAATAGGAATATTCCACTTCCTCTGAATGGGACTTTTGGTTGATGGAAATACAAATATGTGCAAGCAGATTTGTTTATTTTAACAGCTGCATAAAGTAATAACCCTGATCACAAAAAATGAATTTCAACAAAACTGGATTGACTTTTTTCCTGGGCAAGTTAGCTTATTTAAAGGGGTGGTTCACTTTTAGTTCAACTTTTAGTTTGAAGTAGAGCATAATATTTTGTGACAATTTGCAATTATTGATGAATACATATTTTTGCCAGGAAGGATTCATTGCGAAATTCCACATTTCAACATTGGGGATTTTTTTCACGAAACTGCTACGAAAATTCACCACAAAGAAAAAATTACCATGAAAAAAGCTCATTGATTTAATGTATTGGGAGTGAGAAAAAGATGCGTTTGCAGCAGAAAACAAAGTCATGCTTGCATCAAAATATTCATGTGGTAGTTGCCGTTTTTTTTTTTTAGCCGTTTCGCGAATTTTTCAGCGAAGTCAAATCGGACAGATTTGCTCATCACTATCTGCAACTGTTTTTTTTTTGTTTTTTATTATTTGTGTTTTGTTTAATGTTTCCATTACTTTTTAAGCAACTCTCCAGTTTGGAATTTCAGTAGTTATCTGGTTACTAAGATTCAAATTTCCTTAGCCACTAGGGAGTGGTTTGAAGGAGAGACAGGAATATAAATAGGAGAGGACCTGAATAGAAAAATAAGTAATAAAATGTAACAATAAAGTTGTTGCTTCACAGAGCAATCATTTTTGGCTGCCGGGGTCAGTGACCCCTATTTGGAAAGAGTTACAAGGCAGTACATTATTTGAAAACTATTAAAAAAAATAAAAACAATAAAGATCAATTGTATAGTTGCCTAGAATTGGCCATTCTATAACATACTAAAGATCATTTTGTTTGAATGCTGACAAGGTATTCAGTGAAAACCCTAAAAATTACCGCCAGTTTCAGGGTGGCAGTAGCTCCAGGCTTGTGCACTATTCATCATGACTTCGGAATACAGTTGTGCTTAAAGCAAATACTTGCAAGTACAGAAACGTGTTTAGGTGCAAGTATAATGTCAGTGCGTGTAATGAGTCTGTCCCTTTTTGCTCGACAACAACTGCAGCCATAATAATATCTATAGTTTTTTAGTTGGCATAAAAAATGATTCTTTATGCATGTGGCTTACAAGAAATTAGAATATATATCACCCCTAGGATATTGGTGCTTACATGATTGTGAAGTTCATACATGTAACTGCTATAGGCAGCGGTGGTATATACAGATCAATCTTTAACCAGTTGACCCATGGGCTGAACAGTGTCTTTCTATTAAGCATGTACCATATCCGGAATCTTTCAAGAAAGATTTGTCCCTAAAGTCCCTTATTTGCATGTGCAAAGGCCATGGAAGGATTAAAAAGAATCTTGAAGATAAAAAAAATCAGATTTCCCTGTTCGGGTGACCAAAATTCATATAATTTTAAGAGTGAAGGCACACAGAGCTACTAATAGCAGCTACTTGTCATGGCTACTAAACACGAGAAAATACCCTGACATAGACAATACTGAGAATTACCTCTGCTAAAACACACATAGAGACAGTTATCAGTAAATAATCAGCATTGTAAGTTTTAGTAGCCGTGACAATTAGCTGCTACTAGTAGCACCGTGTGTCTTCACCCTAAGGGTTTTCTTTCAGTTGGACCAGGCACTTAAATTTAAATCCTTCTGTAAATGTCTTGGATTTGAACAAATCCCAAACCGAATCTGGAATTCAGTGCATCCCTACTTTCTATTGTTGTAATTGTTTTTGCAAAGGGCACAAACAAAAAAGCAAAGAGAAATTGTGGCTTCTCTTCACTTTCCCATCCCATGATGCATCATGCACTGACCAACATCACTGACATTGTGTATCCACAAAGGAAATTCTCAAACCTGTCTGATCCCCAGATTGTTCATACATGGATATAATTTGGGCTCAGCAGGCCAGCATAAATTAACAGATAATCAAACAAAA
This sequence comes from Xenopus tropicalis, assembly GCF_000004195.4. NCBI lineage: Eukaryota > Metazoa > Chordata > Amphibia > Anura > Pipidae > Xenopus > Xenopus tropicalis. Next base: position 38,355,834 of record NC_030682.2, read on the forward strand.
CTTATATATATATTATATATATTTATTACATATAGCCTTAACTATAGATCCCTTTAACTGCTCTTCATATCATTCTGCAATGATGGTATTGTACCTTTAATTGGTGCATATTAAAGATAAAGCGTGTGTCCTCTTAACGAGAAAGGGGTAACAGTCTTCACAATTAACATGATGCCATTCAATTAGAAAGTCATTCCCTCAGCAAAAACACTATGTGTGACATTTATATTAAAAACTGTAAGAGTTAAAAAATAGCTAAAGTTAATTAACTACAAAATCTAAAAAGCAATACATTATAGCATTGTGTGCACTCACTGTTACAAGTCAAAGGTAGAACAGTTGCTTAAAAAGTCCTCTGTTAAAATGATGAATTGCATGTAGCTGTAAGCTGAATTAACTGTTACCTGTAAATGGCTTCTTTTAGTCTCAGTGGGCCCTAATTAAGGATGAAGTCCCCTTGCAGAAAGAAAATAGATGAAAATGATCTATCAGGTGAGAAAAGATTAGGCAGTTGCTGTGAAATCCTGGAGGCAAACATTGTAATCCTTGAATTAAATAAAAACAAAAGGCTGTGATGAAAAGAATGGCCTTCCTGGAATTTGATTACCCATAACCCGAAAAATTTTAGGCAAATATTTTTTTTGTTGCTATTTTCATCCGTAAGGCTGCAGCTGAATTAGGATTTTAATGATGTAATTGGCCGTCTATATGCAGTACATATATTATGTAGATAGTAAAATATAGAGTATGTGATACCCATGCCCATTTTGATGTGACCGTGACTTTTTTTGATGCGCGCTGAATTTTTCCATGGCAAACTTTTGCTGAAGTTTTGCAAAACAATTCGCTAATGGCGAAATGCAGGAATTCACTGCAGACCCATACCAGGCAAAAAAAATTCGTTCATTACTATTCAGGGCTACTTTAAGCAGATACCATGTCTGAAGTAGCGCTATTTGCTCACCGTCTATAATCTAATATATTAGTCAATAAAGGTTTCACATACTCTATATTTTCCTTTTGTAATTTGTGGCTAACATAGTACAGGTATAGGACCCATTATCCATAATGCTTGGGACCAAGGGTATTCCGGATAAGGGGTCTTTCCGTAATTTGGAACTCCATACCTTAAGTCTACTAAAAAATCAATAAAACATTAATTAAACCTCATAGGCTTGTTTTGCCTCCAATAAAGATTATTTATATCTTAGCTGGAGCCAAGTACAGATACTGTTTTATTACTACAGGGAAAAAGGAAATCATTTTTAAAATTCTGAATTATTTGATTAAAATGGAGTCTATGGGAGACAGGCGTTCCATAATTCGGAGCAATCTGGATAATGGGTTTCTAGATAACGGATCCCATACCTGTACTACATTTTGCTGCTATGCATATACCAGTATGGAACCTGTTTTCCAGAATGCTTGGGATCTGGGGGTTTTTGGATAAGGGGTCTCTCTGTAATTTGGATTTCCTTACCTTAAGTCTACTAAAACTCATTTTCACATAAAATTAACCCAATAGGATTGTTTAACCTCCAATAAGGATTAATTATATCTTAGCTTAGATCAAGTACAAGGTACTGTTTTATTATTACAGAGAAAAAGGAAATCATTTTAAAAACTACAATTATTTAATTAAAACGGAGTCTATGGGAGATGGCCTTCCCTTTTCAAATTTATATATAAAGATATAAATCCTAGCAGTCCACAATATGGAAACCATGTGCCAAGATAAACACAGCAATAATAACTTACAAAAATAGGAAGCACTGTGTGAGAGAAGTTGTCTGGTACCCCCCATAGGGACAGCCTACAGAAAAGACAGGCAGGGACTTGGTAGAAATGGGAGACAGAAGCTGATATGGGAGATCCCAATGCAAAGATACCCTAGAATGTGAGTAGAATAAGATGAACTGTCCAAATTTGCTTTCTTTCAAATGTATTTAATTACAGATGCTTTTAATGTGTCTACTGGTCAGTAGGAAATAGTATGGAGAAAGAAAGACCTTTTGTCTTTAGTATGATGCAGAGAGTAATGTTCAGAGACATTTTGTAATTGGTCTGCATTCTTCATTATTTGTAATTTTTAATTATTTCAGTTTTTGTTCAGCAGATCTCCCATTTGGAGTTTCAGCAGCTATTTGGTTGCTGGGATCCAAATTATCTTAGCAACCAGGGTGTGGTTTGAATAAAAGACTGATATATGAATAGGAGAGGACTTGAATAGAAAAATAAGTACTAAAAAGTAGCAATAACAATTAAACTGTAGATTCACAAAGCAATAGTTTTTTGGCTGCGAAGAGTAAGAAGAAGAAGGCAAATAATTAAAAAACTATCATTAATAAATAATGAAGACCAGTTGAAAAGTTGCCATTCTTTAATATACTAAAAGTTAACTTAAAGATGAACCTCCCTTTTAACCTAAAGAGGTAGGAATATTTTTTTTGACCTGATTAGGTTAAATTAGAGATTAAGAATACTTTATGTTAAAAAAAAATTCAGGTGTTTATGATGTATGTTTTTGGTCACCCTACAAAAAGAGACAGAGAACAGTGGTTCTCAACCTTCCTAATGCCGCGGCCCTTTAATACAGTTCCTCATGTTGTGGTGACCCCCAACCATAAAATTATTCCTAACACCATCGGAAATATGTGATGGTCTTAGGCAAACCCTGTGAAAGGGTTGTTCGACCCCGAAAGGGGTCCCGACCCACAGGTTGAGAACCACTGGACTAGAACCAGGCTTAGAATGAATTATATGATTGACAGTTTGAGTAACCCTTTCTGCAGTTTACTCTGGGGACCATTTGGGTTATTGCCTTAAAGGGGTAGTTCAAAATGTTTTGTCAGAAGTGAGTTTTCTGAAGGGATGGGAGTGGCCTATTTAAACCTGACACACTTAGAACTTCCTATATGCTTACATCACACCCAGGCTTTGCCCTTACTTTTTTCATATTGGACCATTTCATTGGTTGCTTCTGCAACTAGTTGCATAAACTGAAAGGCCACTGGTTAATTTCTCCCTTGCAATGGCATAGGCAAACAGACTCAGCATATCACAAATCTAATATACTGTTATGTTAGGTTTGCAAAACTCTGTCGCAGGAAGTAATGTCAAACTGACAGGAGACACAGCCAATAGGAGTTAGGCCTAATCCAGCACTATGTGTGGCATCATATAAGGCAAAAAAGTGACTGTAGTGTTTATATGGGTCACTGAAGGATCAGCAGAGGAATGATTCTGAGGTGAATATCTCTTCAGCTGCACATTGTTGTTAACTATTTAAAGTGTACAGTATGACAAATATTGTTCTATTAATGTAATGTAGGTGAACGACCCCTTTAAGTGGACTGTTTGTTGGGACCTTCCTATGGAGTAGAATTGAGAGTTCCAGCCTCCAACTGCACCATTACAGTATCATCAGAATATCATGGAAACCAGCAGAGGACACCATAGTTCAGAAGCCTCGTGGTAAAGGTCTTATGGGCGTGTAAATGTAATAACATGAGATATCATCATATAACATTTTTTTCATCTTTATTTCCCTTGAGTTCTTTAAAAATGTGAATAAATGTCCCTATAGTGTGTAAATAGTGAACATTTAATGACTCACTTCTAGGAATCCTTATACAACTGATAAAAAGGGCGGCTGAGCCTCATTCTTAATGTCTTAAAAATCATCCTTTGGCCGATGGCCTTCTCCTGACCTTATACTTTAGTAATGTTTATCTGTATTTTTCCAGACCATTAACAAATGTAATTGTCATTTGTCTTGTGCGCTATTCTTCTTACGAGAAGGTTTGTGACAAATTTCTTATCAGCAACTAAGGGATAATATATTTTGGTTATTACTTCCCATGAACTTGCATGTCTATTAAAGTCATTAATATATTCAGTTATCTTGGGCCATATTTTCTGCTTAGTGAGTATTAATTACACACAGGCTTGGAGGGTTTGTATGCCATCCAGAAATTCAGAATGCTACAAAAAAACAGAAATGGCATTATTCTGAAACAATTCAGCACTCTAATAAAAAGACAATACAGTGCAAAGGGCAAACAATTGTTGTGATACACCCTGTTCAGAGCTGTTAACCCCCACCCTATTTCTTCGTCAGTTACCCAATTTTGAAGGCTCTCCCCCATTTTCCTGTCCCCCAGCAGCATTCTCCAGATGTTGCTGTAGTCTCATGAAGTCCTGCTGTGAATATCGGGCACGCATGCACAATAACAGTTTGATGGCGTCATTTGATGCATGTGCGCGTGCGGGGAGAGAATTTTTCTGCTTCAGTGTGTGTAACGTCCAGGATGTCACTTGCAGGTATGGGGGATCATTTCTGTCTGCCAATGGGGTGCACCGCAGTTCCCCCAGCAAGCTTAGCTGTCAGGTTGACAGCTGTGCCTTTTTTGTACTTTCTGACTAGTACCAGTAGAATATGGGTTGAACTGGACTCTCTCGCCCAAAATGGGCCTTTGCCCAAGTGGAAGAGGAAGGTGAGGGTGTTGTGAAACTACATATCTCTTACTGCTATATAGAAAAGAAACACAAAGGGTGCCGTAGGTTCTTGCATACAACAAAACAGAATGAGTTTTATTGAACAACCCAGGGATCCTGACACACAGTTTATCAGGGGCCAGTGGTACAGGCAATATCACATTCAGAGTGCAATACAGGCTGACACTCCCCTAAGACTTGGCAGGAGTCTCTGTGACACCCCGTTGTGGCCTGGATCACCTCAAGAAAATTCTTTATCCTGATTCCCTATCCACTGGGATCCCTACTCTGCAGGCAAAATCACCTGGGAAAGATACCTCCAAATTAACCACTCCTAGAAAGAGCTCAGAACTGCTCTTTCTAGCTCAACTATAACTGCCTTACACTCAAGTATATTTATCATCCTGTGTAAAAAGTGGAGTGAAGCATTACTGGTGATGTTGCCCAGAGCAACCAATTAGCAATTAGATTTCAACAGTTGGAAAATCAAGCAACACCACCGGGAATGTTTTACTCCACTTTGTAACACAGCATGATAAATATAGTCCCTAGATTGTACTGTTCTTTCCTTCACATAACTTTCAATGAATGGACAGTTTTGTCTCAGCAATTTAATGTCTTGCTGAGATTAGAGGCTTTAGTAAAAATCTTGAATATACCAATTAGTTTTGAACCTTATAAAGATCCATTTTACATAACAGAAAGCTTATGTGTTTAGGAAGGACATTTACTAATCAAATCCATTTATTGTACCGTGTTGCAGTATATGTTGGTGCTGTAACTTTCTGCACACACTTTTATTTTACATTGCAATATTTAGGGGGAGATTACCAATGTCAGATATTTTTTTTAACAACGAACCTCTGTAAAAACCCAATACTTTAGGTAGTTCCTGTGCAATGGAAAATGTGCAGTGCGATACTATTTTAATTGAACAAAAAATGTCTGCTTTACTTTTTCAGCTCTGGAAGTCACAGTAGCAGTGACATTCTTAATAGGTGAATTGTGTTAACAGCATTTGAATGGCAGAAATACATGGGGGAACATTTGTCCAACTGTAACTGGGAAGTTTAGGGCCTTTGTTCATCAATAGACTCCATACCTTAAATCTAATAAAAATAATTTAAACATAAAATAAACTTACAAGTTAAATGTTATGATTTCTTATTTCCATTATCTAGAATGGAGAGGTTGACTGATGAGCAAAACTGCTGAAAAATGTACAAAACCAAGGAAACATTTTCAAAATGGTAACATTTTGACAAAATGCATTAAAGTCAATACATGTTTTTTCTCAAGCTGTCAGGTTCAGCTACAGCAATGATTGGGGTACACGTACTTTGAAACCTTTCTCCAATCAGCTATTGGAGGGCCTTGCCCCTGGTCTGCGTCTTACTTGAAAAAACAGGTTCTGCTGTGTTAAGGCAGGGGATGTTGGTGTTATTGACAGCAAGTTTGAGGGAGCCAAGGTATTCCTGAAATCTACCTAGTGTGTGTGTAATATAGGCCTGCCTGACTTTAAATCCCTTGGTGCTGCAATTGTCCTGACCCTTCATGTATAACCTGGTTCTGTTCTGGATCCTGTCTTCAGTTAAACCCCTGGTACAGCTCAGTCTGATTTCCATATATGATTTTGGATAGCCTTCCTAATCCACTTTTGTCTATCCCTTTGGTGCCATGACTCCCTCTTTGTGTAGGACCCGGCCCGCTTATCAGTTCTCCAGGCATTCCTTCCAGTGTTCTCAATGATGCTGCTATGTCCTGCCGCTGGTCTTTGTCTCCTTTGGAGCGACTGCTACTTCATTACCTGCTTCTGTCCATCAGCCTGCACATTGCTATTGCTGCAGGGAAGGAGCTGAGACTCTGGTGTGGTGTCTAGTTCAATTCTCTTAAATACAAAGGCTCTCTCCTTCCATGCCACATTGTTTCAGCAACAGGGGTCCAGTACTCACAAGTGTCATTAACTCTTACAGAAGTGGTATGATAGTTTAGAGGTTAATCAGAATAAATCTTTAATAATGACAATAGTCTCAATAGATGATATATTACATATATACTATATTGTATACAACATTAAACTTGGACCTCTTGTTGGTAACATTTCATTCACTGAGTATGTCTTGAAAGAAGCTCCAGTTTTCAAAGTATTTTCCCCCAAACTGCTGTCATTGTTCCAGCATAAATATCTGAAAATGAAACAACTTAGTTGTGAGTACAGATGTAGCGAACTGTTCGCCGGAGAACTAATTCGCACGAAAATCGGGTGTTCGCAAGTTCGCAAGTTCGCGAACTTTTAGCGAAGTTCGCAATTTTGGGTTCGCCTTAGCTGGAGCCAAATTATGACCTCTCACCCCAGAGCCAGCAGATACATGGCAGCCAATCAGGCAGCTCTCCCTCCTGGACCACCCCTGGACCACTCCCTTCCATATATAAACCGAAGCCCAGCAGCCATTTTACATTCTGCCTGTGTGTGCTTGATGAGTTAGCATAGGGAGAGAGCTGTGCAGGGGTTTGAGGGACAGTTTAGGTAGCTTTGCTGACTAGTAATCTACTTCCTACTGCTCTGTATTAGCACATAGGGAGAGAGCTGTGCAGGGGTTTGAGGGACAGTTTAGGTAGCTTTGCTGACTAGTAATCTACTTTCTACTGCTCTGTATGTAGCTGCTGGGGGCAGCTGTCCTGCTGATCTCATCTGCTGTAACCCAATAGTCCTTGTAAGGACTGCTTTTATTTTCTGATTACTGTTACTCTTCTTTTCATTGTGTACTGCAGCTCCGTCTGTGTGTGTTGGAGACAGGTGTGTCTCATAGTAGTGCACTAAGCACCAACCACACATTCACATCATTTTTTTAGTGTGATTTCTGCCCTTTCCAGCACAAAACGCAACACTGTGTCAACAACGTATTTTTCAGAGAAATTTTTGCCCTTGATCCCCCTCCTGCATGCCCCTGCCCAGGTCGTGGCACCCTTTAAACAACTTTAAAATCAGTTTTCTGGCCAGAAATGGCTTTTCCTGGTTTTAAAGTTCGCCTTCCCATTGAAGTCTATGGGGTTCGCAAAGTTCGCAAAAGTTCGCACTTTTTGGCAGAAGTTCGCAAACGGGTTCGAGAACTTTTTTTGTGAGGTTCGCTACATCTCTAGTTGTGAGGCAGGGTACAAAGCGCAAAACGCTGGTGCAAGTTCTTTCTGAGTAATTGTGTCACTTTCTGTGTTGAGCAGAGCTGTATTTATGAGGGACAGGCTGGGTGAGGCTTATAGGTATTCCTTATCCTACTTCCCTACCCCTATGGCAGGTGCTTAATAAAGGGCTAAAATGGGACCACCAGTGATTTGCTGCAGTGATGTGCAGGTCAACTTTAACCAGCCCACTCCCAATCCATGCCCAACCTGACCCAGCAATCCAACATTATTTATAAACCTAATTTCTAATGTCATGAAGGCGGTGGGGCAGAGCAGGCATTTGCCTATAAATAGAGACTGCTCTGTTGTGAGCAGGAATGCTGATCCTGCCCCTGACCCCCAAATCCTGTGTGGATGCTGGCCCCAACGCACAGGTCCCCTGGGTTTTTGCCCAACCTGCTCATCACTAATGTGCTGTTGATTTTTGATCAAGCATGAGGTGCAGAGCACATCTATGTCCTGAATACAAGCTCTAAGGCTAATTCCAGACGTATCATATGTAGCGGTTTTTCAGCAAGACATATAGGAGCATTTTTAAACATATGCTTAAAAATGCTTCTACCTGTGCCTGCACCCGATAGCGTTGAATACGCTGGGGTGCAGGCACATGTAGCCAAAATCCACCCAAAATGCGTATTCAATGCTATCAGGTGCAGGAACAGGTAGGGGAATTTTTAAGCGTAGCAGCGTATTCTCGGCAAGCGTTTTTCAGCTCTGTGTGGCATTAGCCTAAGAGGCACAATTTTTCAAACCTTAATGCACTTTTACTTGCAACCCAGAGCATTTATAAATGACCCTTCTTGTATTAGTAATTCAACATAAGCACGTATATTGCGAATCCCGAATCGCTTAGTAATCCCTTGAATAATGATGAAAATTTCTTATTATGCAAACTACACACATTGAAGCTTAGTAACATGAACACTAAAAAGCAATCAGTATCCCAAAAGTCTCTTTTGCCGACAAACCCCCACTCTATTGACAAAAAGCCTTTCTTTTGACCAATTACCAATATTTCAGTCTACCACAAACCAAAAACCACCTGCACAAACTCACTGACTTAATATCATACTCTTAACTCTGACAAAATGCATGCCTTGGAAAAACACAACATAACACCCACAGTGTGAAATAACACTGAGTCACTAGAGAACATCAGTTTTTGTACTCTATGCATTGGGGATTATAGATGTTATCATAGTCATCCAGAATTCTTTTTTTACACATTTTCACAGCTATTAAACTCATGTATTCTCGGGCAGATGTGATGTACACCCAGAAAGAATAAGAATAAAACAAAGCAAGCACATGGAAACCAACAAGGTGCTCATTACAAGCTGGAGAACTGCTATTGTTGTGCAGAGAATTCAAGCTTTAGCCAACACTTCAGTGTAAATTAAACCAGCTGTGTATTTTATGGCCATCTCTGTGAACTGCTTGCCTTTGTTCTCTGGGAGTAGGTTAAAAATTCTATAAATTTTCGATAACCAGCCAGAAAAATATAGGAGATTAAACTCTGCAAGCTTGGTTTCTTTGCACATTCAGCACAGTTTTGGGAATGTCTACTATGCAGAAAGGATACAGGACATTTTATTTCTAGAGGATCAAAAATATGTGATATGTACAAAACAGTTGTTAACGTTATTGCACTAATCTTTTGTGTTTTTGCATTAGGTTAACTATAGTTTTACTCTCTACAGGTTTGGTGCTCTTTGTGCTGGTACATGAAGAGGGTCATTGGGGTGTCATTGCTTGGGGGGCAAGGGAAAATTTTCTCAGTGTTCATAAACAACCCTAGTATGTTTTTCCTCTTTTCCCCTGTCCCCTATTTTCCATTGTGCCAGCACTCAGCGGATTGGCATCATTCTGGTAATTTGTAGCCTCCATGAATGACACTGGAAGACGGACGGACTGAGGCATAAAATCAGAAAAGTTGCACAGGAGACTCTGGGAGAGCCTATGTGGGCCATTGACTAACAGTTAGATTTTGTTTTTCTGATTCGGGCCTTTAGCACTAAAATTTACAGAAAAAAAAAGTTGTGTTTTGACCGATAGATTTGCTGTGTGTCAAAATGGCTACAAATCTGAATCCGACAATTTGCCAGCTAAAACTTGCTGAGATCATGTAGAAGTCAATGGCAGCTGTCCCTTCCCTGGAGGATCCTTGTTTTGCAATTAATAAAAGTTTTGATGCAACACGTTGAAAAATTTGTAATTTTCACTTTTCTGGGACTTTTCATGAGCTGACTTTTTCAGTTCAGACTTTTTAGTAAATGTAAGACATTTATGGAAACAAGTTTATACGAATTTTAAAATACAAAAAAGAGAAATGTTAGAGTTTTAGTAAATCTTCTCTTACCCTACCCTCGCACTCTGAATTCATTTTCACAGATGCAACAAACATTCAGACTGATATTGTAGGATAAAGCCCTATAAATACAAACCGGAGGATGTTCTGAACTTGAAATGGTTGGCAGACACCAATCGTACGAAAGTGACTTCCATCGGGATGTGTATGGCCAGCTTAACCTGAATGCCTTTCAGATGTATGAGAAACAAAGGTGTGTACAAAACTGCACACTGAGCAAATGAGAAAGTAATGAATTACCTTGCAGACGAGGTTTATTAATTTGGTGCTTGCTGGTTTTAAAATATCTGCTGAAGATAAAAAAAGAAATTGGATGACCTTGTTAGAAAAAGTTGTCTAAATTTCACAGTATGTGTGCTACGCTGTTGGTCTTTGTGCATGCTTAAAACAGCTTTAACCATTCCCTTTCAAGCTGCCTCAGAAGGGGAAACGTGTGAAACTGTAATGAAAACGCTTAGTTTTTCAGCCCATGGGTAGTATCGTTTGTCATTTACTGTACAGGAGGATTGCCTAAAAGTCACACTGTCCAAGCATCAATACAGCCAAATTGTGGTTGCTACGAATTTAAAAGACTTGATAGGTCCCATGAGAATGAATGGAACATTATAGTGTATGACTGCACAATGAACAGCCAAACTCATTGGCATTGTGTCACAGCTAAATCAAATTGAAAATTTAAAGCAACAAGCCAAAATGTTTTATTACCTTTGAGTATTGACTTTATATATACAAAATACACATTTATATATTTGTGTGTGTGTAGGGTGAAAACGTGTGATGTTAGAGGCTACCACAGAACCTCTAGAATCATGAGGCTACAGTAAAGCAGGTTACCTAAAGTCAAACATGATCTTACATTGCTAACAAATTGCTGGGAGATACTGCCTCCTGTACCTCAGGTAGTAAAGCACATTAGATATTATATATTTTATTTTGGGTATTATAATTGAGATAATGTAATACATAATACAGAAAACTATTGAATGGCCTATAACATATTTCTTTATAAATGATAAGGACCATAATACAATTAAATAACATTTTTTAAGGTTTGTATCTGTCCATCCCTCAGCTACAATAAACATTTCTTGGCAACAAATTGCCTATTTTATATGAGAAATGTTTTCATTCTTCTGTAAAGAGTCATGAATTGCATTTGACCCCTATTTATATCCCTGGTTGAGTAGTAAAACCATTGTATTCTACAGAATGTATTTGTTATTTGCTATGTAAACAAGTGCCCTTTTGCTCCATTTCAACTTGAATAGCTGCCCTTATGGCCATACAGGAGCTTGTTTTTGGGCTTCGGAAGCAAACATGATATTTCTGCCTGTGAAAGGCCATACAATTCAAACCTTTATAAAGTCCTTTTTTATATTGTATTCACTAATTTACAATATGTCACCTTGAAGTTCCATTCATAACCTGTATAAAATTACTTAACCTCTTGCCATCAAATAGTCCTATTTTATTGTCAAGTACAAAATTCATGAAAGTAACGGAAATGTTCTCTCTCTTTCTGTATACAAATGTGACAGTTGCAGCACTGGGCTATACCCTACAGAAGTGATCCCCAACGAGTAGTTCATTGGTAACATGTTGCTCACCAACCCCTTGGATGTTGCTTCCAGGGGCCTTAAAGTAGGTGCTTATTTTTGAATTCCTGGCTTGGGGGCAAGTTTGGAGGCATTAAGACCAGGTGTACTGCCAAACAGAACCGTCTTAAGGCTTCCAGTCCACAGAGGGGTTACAAAATAGCCAGTTACAGTTATCTTTTAGCACCCACAGGAACCTTATTCATGCTTGTGTTGCTTCCCAACTCTTTTTATATTTGAATGTTGCTCACAGGTAAAAAAAGGTTGGAGATCCTGCCTGACAGTATTCCAGGTGCTTAGCTACAGTTCCAAGCATGATCTGATAACTAAAGTTACAACTACTTGTGCATTATATGCAATTATATGCTTTAAACTAAAATCTATAGGAATGTGGGGCATATAGGGGCATATAGGGGCATCTAGCTTTTTATTCCCCAGCCTATGCAGAACAACAACGTTCAGCATACTATGGCAGTTGAAAGCCAAAGGTCTATGAAGTCCCTGCCAATTTGTCTAATCCCCTCATGGCTCTTTTGTGCAAGGAAGGAAAAGGACAGCCAAGATTGTGTGAGAGATGGAGAAGAGCCAGAGTCCAAAGTCATCATAGCTGTTTCATTAAACCCACTATGATTGCAGCAACAACTATTGGGTTCCAAGGGTAAGTAAAAAAATGGAAGAGAAAGGAGAAAAGCTGCAATTAAAAGGGAGAGAAAAATAGTTGTGTAGGAAAGCAGAAAACAACTACAGGAAGTAGATTACGGGTGGTATAGAAGAAGTATGTTGGTGTGGGGGTAAAGAAAACACATGGAAGTTGAGCAGAAGATGAATGGTAAAGGGGAGAAGGCAATCAGATGAGAAATAAAAAATGAAAAGTAGAAGAGGGAAAAAGGGAGAAACAGAAGGGATAGACAAAAGGACAACAAATGTGGATAGGGTAGAGAAAGTGAAAAAAAGAGAGAGTTGAGACATAAAGCATGGGAAACAGATGCATGGCTCAGTATTTTAACTTCACAAACAAGACATATCATTATAACAACATGGTATTTAGGATACAACAGCTATGAGACGTACAGATTCGGGTTAAGTGAGGCATTTGAAAGGATTTGCTTGTTTTTTTGGTTAGAAGGTGTTTTTTTTTGTTAATGCTAGCCCTCCTGGGAGCCCATGTATTTTTTACTTAATCAAACTAGCATTGTCATATAACCAGTCTGTGAGATCTTGGCAGGTTTAAGGTACTGGTTGTGGCAATGGTGGTTAAAATTGCAACATCAGAAAAAAGGGGATATTATATGATTATTATCATTACATTTTGAATTCTGAATCTCTAAGGATTGACAGACTGTTTGGGCCTAGGGCCTTAAGAGAAGATATCCATTAAAGTGAAGAAAGGAGTAGCAGGAAGAATGGAGTAGGAAGAGCAATGTAAATAACAGCACAACAAATATAAAATAAAAAAGATCTGTTATCCAGAATGATTGGGACCTGCCATTTTTCAGATAAGGGGTATTTCTATAATTTGGTCTCCATACCTTAAGTTTACTAAGAAACATTTAAACATTGAATTAACCCAATACGATTGTTTGGCCTTCGATATGGGGCTTCTTGTAAGAAGAAAAACGTTCTGTCAATAACATTTTCCCAAAGCTTTCTAAGGGCTTGTTTTGCTAATGATTACCATTTAAACCTTACAGAACCTTATATATTGCGCTGTTGTTTTTCAAGCTAATCCCTTCAGATAATATTTTTACTGCCAGCATAAGCTTACAGAGCCTGCTGGACTCAATATAGCTATATGGTAACAGTCACAGTTATGACAGCCCTGTATCTTATCAAGGTACAATAATGATACCCAGCAGCTTTAGGAGAAAAGAGAAGAGAAATATTTATAGCGAATAATCTTTTTATACTTCACTGTGGAAGTGCTCGGCATAGCCATGTATTTAAAAAAGACTTGTTCTAGAGCAATGTATCCCCAACTCCAACCCGTCGGGGTGCCCAAAGCAGTCACTGGGTGGCCCAGCCTAAATGTCATTTGGGGATAAAGTATGTTTGGACACAAATCCTGGAAGGACACAGACGGAAATTTGTGAAGCAAACACTTATAAACACTTTAGGGGGCAGGGGCAGATTTATCGGAATGTGAGAAAAACTCACCCACTTTCTATTCTTTCCTATGGGATTTGTAGAAGTATATTTTGGAAGTGTTTTTATCAATGGATAAAAGTAAGAGTTCACCGTTTGATACTGTTCTGAAAAAATAGGATAGGAATGAATAAAAAGAGGGTGATTTTTCTGTTGTGAGCTAAAAATCTCACATTTTGTTAAATTTACCCCATATTTGCCTTGTGATGTAGAATGTGACACAGGCATTCCAGGTTTTTGTGATTCATAAGTGAACCAGGACTCACCAGACCTGGGGCAAATTTATCAAAATATGAGTTTAGAGCGTAATACAGAAAAACTCACCCATGTATCGATTCCTAATGTTTTTATGAGTATTTATGTATTAAGCCAAACAGAGCCTCCTATAGGCTGCCAGTCCACATAGAGGCTACCAAATAGACAATTATAGCTCTTATTTGCACCCCCAGGAACTTTGTTCATGCTTGTGTTGCTTTTTCCATTTGAATGTGGCTCACAGGTATAAAAAGTTGGGGAGCCCTGTATTAAGCTATAAACTAAGAGCCATAAATTTCAGTCACACTTTACTGCTGAGCTGCAAGTTGGAGTTACATAGTTACATAGTTACATAGGGTTGAAAAAAGACCAGTGTCCATCAAGTTCAAGTGATATCCCCCATCCCAGAAGCTGATTAGCAGAACAATGGGAAGGGAGTAAGATAGCAGCTCCCAGTAGATATCAGAATAGCACTCAATAATAAGAAATCCAAGTCCAGCTTGAGACTCCTCCAGTTACATGGGAGTAGGAGCAACAATAGGTTACCTGAAAGCAGTTCTAATGTGTAGCACTGGCTCCTTCTGGAAGCTCAGACTCAATGCACTTAGATGGCTGCCTACACACCAATATTACAACAATAAAACATACATTTGTTGGGTAGAGTGAATTATTTGCTATGTAAATAGTGTAATTTAGAAATAAAAAGTGCACAATAAAAATCATGACAGAATCCCTTTAAATCAGAAGTGAAGTGTGGCTAGATGGCCCCCTGGTAATAAAACCATGATGGAAATAGAAATCACAAGCAATACTAACACTAGTGAATTCATGTGCCTGTCTGTATGCAGGTAAATGTTAAGATACTAGCAAAATATTGTTTAGATAAGTGAGAGAGATTATCTGCAGCTACTAACAGGGTCGGACTGGGCCGCCGGGGTACCTGGTAAAAACCCAATGGGCCCCGGTGGCCCAGACTCGATACACGGAGGGCGACCCAGATCCGCTGGTCTCCCTCCCTGACACGCTTTTCACTTACTTACGATTGGGGTGGGGAGTCGGATGGGTGGTGGGGGTCCCTGCGGGGGGTTTTGTGAAGGCCGCTGTGGGGGCCCATTGGGGGGTGCAGGGGCCCCTGAAGCAGTAGCCCCGGTTGGCCCGGCACCACCTAATCCAACCCTGGCTACTAATAAAAAAAATCATAGTGAATACCCCGAATACAAAAGACAGTTTTATATATTCATTATTTCCAAATGTGAATAATGTAGCTGTAACTGAACTGTTACTAAATGATGAATGAATCCACCGTGACTTTCTGCCGCTGAGAAAAAGAAGTTTGTCAGTTTATTGAAAACCAAAAAAATAAAGACTTTTAAAAAAATTTTGTTCTCTAATTATAAAAAGGAGAGAATGATATGTTTTAATATATCCAAATTTCCATTATTCTGGGTTAAAACCTCCTTTACAGAAGTGATTGGGGTCTCTTACACATCTGCACCTTGAACTTCTCCCACTCCTCAAATAAACCATTTATGAAATATGCTTTTTAAATTGGGTGCATATTGTGTAGCCTTCTTCTTTCCCGCTCTTGGTGTATTGCGGAATGCACATATAACTTTACTCTTGCAGCTTTAATGAATGGAAATCATAGTTTAAAATATAATATTCATTTATAATGCATTTGTGCCATTTTACAGGGCTCGCAGACCCTTCCGAACTCGGTGTTAAATAACATTTCCAGCGCTGATAATAAGTAATTCAAAATATATTGATTTTGATACTCTATCAAAGTGGACAAGATAAACATGCCAGTTAATTTGTCTGCTTTTATCAGAGGGCAAAGTGTTGTGAATTTTTTAAAATCCCTTGTTTGTTTGATTTACTATAATATTTAGTACTTTTGGTTTGTATAACAAATTGTGGGAATTGCTAAAATGTTTTTCTCTCTGGGCATTCAGTGCTGTTTTTATTCATTGCAAATGCACCCTAACTTTCTCCTTGTAATGTACCATAATTCTGCCTGTTGTGTTTTCCCAGATTTTCATGTTGAGTTACTGTCATAACTGACCTTGATTGGCATGGTTTTCTACCTCATTATTTTAATTTAGGTCCCATGGGGTCAGGTAAGGGGGTTTATTTCTCAATGCACCATTTTTTGCACTAAACTATCCATACTTAACCAAATTACCAGACCTTCACTCCATGTGTGGCCCCTGGGAAAGAGTTTTGTAAGACATAAGGTTGCTTGTCTGTCAAGACTAACTGCCTGATCTATAAAGTCTGCTCTACTGATGCCTGCTGGGGGGGAGTCATTAGTTAATCCGTCACTTGTCTCATGAGCTAAATGAATGGATCTCAAAGGAATTGACCACCTTAACAATTGTGTTTGGTGCTAACTGCAAATGTTTACTTTGTTAAGATTTCTTCCCACCATGTCTAGTTTCAAAGAGTCTGTTCGTGAAGGAATGAGCATGAGCACAAAAGACTTTGGTGCAAGAAGAGTATGTATTAGTGGCAGGCCCAAAATGCCAATCTGTGGCCTCTGGCAAATGCCAGTGAGTTGCTATAATATGCCTCTGTGTACTTAAAGGAGAAGGAAAGGCTAATAAAGAGTTAATCTCAAGCTGCAGGCTTACCTTCAGTTCTCTCAATAGTGCCCTTAAGTCTCCCCATATTTCCCCTGTTCAGATGATCAGAAGCCAAACAGGAAGAAAAAACGCTGAGCTGTGTAAAGAAGATTCCCATAATGCCTCACTCCTGCACCCAGACCAAGATCAGCGACTAGCTACTTTGTGCATGCACATTTCCTTACGCGCAATAGGCAAGATATAGCATTTATTAAAGTCGGAGAGTGCAGACAATATTCAGGCTAGGAAGGTAAATAAAGGTAGCGATCAGCTACAGGGACATGAGGCCTTTCTAATTATGGGGGGGGGGGGGAAATCGCACTTTTAACCCTTTCCTTCTCCTTTAAAATGCCAAGGCCTATGTTGAATCATAGTCCAGGCCTGATTAGTAGTGTTCTTTAACCTTAAACCTTGATTGCTAAGCATATTGCTTAAGGTGGGCACACACGTACCCATAAATATCTTTTATATGCAGGAAAGATCATTTGTTCCCTCCATTGATATTTAGGGCTGAATAGTCAGATATGGAGGTAGAAACATTAGGGATTCTACCTCCACCTCATGATATAGCCCTAAATGCAGATTTTGCTCGGGTGCCTTCAACAGCACCCAATCAAAATCTTTTGACCTGCCTGATCGACAAGACTACTGATATCCAAAGCTTTTGCGATATCGGTCGCCTCGTCATACACACACCGAATAACATATGAAACCAGGTTTCATACGATACTATCAGTGCATGTATAGCCAGCCAGCTTTCAACAGTGAGACATCAAAATATCCTCTGGCCTGTGATCCTCACCTCCCTATCTGCCAGTAATATTCAATGATCAAGAGTATTAGGGTAAGTGATATGCCCTAGAAATATTATTCTCAAACACAATAAAAGGTTTATGGTTCACTTGGCTCACAACATATTCAAATGATTTCCTCAGTCTGATTTCTTATTTAGTGGGTTTGTGAAAATATTTGGAGATCTGGAGAAAGTAAATATTATTGAGGATTTACCCACCATACTGATTCCCAGATGCTCCAGTAGTCTATTATTGGTTTTAGAGATGTACTTTGGGGATCTTTTTCTAAGTGCTGTAATGGACTAGAATGTGGAGCAAACAAATTTCGATCTCTAAGCTTACAAGGAGTTCTCCATCCAAATAAGACACCTTAAAAACTTATTATAAAGCCTTCACAATTACTGCTCAGTATATCTACTGTAAGCTTTACTCTAAGCTCTCAATGAACACCTAAGGGTTAGGTTTCATGCAGACCTCTGGCTGTGGGGAGGAGAGCTTGTTCATCAGCTGTCACTGGATATGTTCCATTCAGCTGTAGGCCCGAGGATCTCTGGACCAGTGACAGCATGTCAGCTGTACAGTCACTACTAACGGAGATTCCAGCTGCCACATCTCATCCAGCAGTGCTCACAATCTTTTAGTTTAAACATTTTACAATTTTCTTTGATTGGGGCTAAGGAGAACAAATCAGTTTGCCGTTATAAGCTGATCAGTCAGAAGCAGAGTGGTTTTGTGCTGCTCAAAGCAAGAGCCAACTAGTAGGTTCTCCTGCAAGTGAAACCAAAGTGTTTCCTGGCAAAATAACTGTAAAGATACAAGCTCATTCTAAGCTAACCCTTAAAAAGACTTACAAAGTATTTGTATGACCATAGAGTAGCATAGTTTGTTTCAGTTTAAGGAAGTTTATTTTTTAGGTGCAACTGAAGAGATACCTGTTATGCCTCTAACATTTGTGTGATCTCATAGCAGTTTTACGACTTTCTTGATAGGCCTTTGGAAACCTTTTTTTATACATACATGTATGTCTAACATACAGGCAGAAGTTTATTAACTTTTTATATGTCCAAATGTTATATGTTCTCTTGATTTGGTGCAGACCCAGACTGGGATTCAAAATAGTATTTTTAAGTATACAGAGGCCCAAACAACCCCCACAAGCCCACTAAATAATGACTGTCTATGGCATCTTACAGCAGCCCCTCTGGCACTTGCTAGAAGCCACAGATTGCCAGGCAGAACCTTATTTGATGGTGTTGTATGAGTCTGTATGATTTTAATGGCCAGATTTGTTACTTTTGTTTTTTGTTGGTATCACCTGATTTGTATCTTCTTTCAGTCTGTTCACTTCACTGTCATACTGTAAATCACAACAAAGGTGCCTTTCAAACTAGGAACACGTGCAGACTGAGTGGAGGTGTTGATCCCTCCATATGGGCACATCAATAAGTGTAAACAATCATTGAACTGAATGATCTGGTCATTTGCACCTCTGCTAAAATACTAGATCTGGTACTGTATTTACCAGTTTGGTCCACCAAGTGTGTTACCAGATTGATGATCTGTCACTGTACACTATTAATACAGATGTCACAGGAGGCCGGCAGGGTAGGAGGTGGAGCACCAGCTTGAGCCTAGTGATTATCCAGTCAATTAGGAGTAGCTTACATAAACAACTTATCCACACAAAATCTCAGGGCTAAACACAGAGTACATATAATTGTGTGAATACAGTGAATGATGTCCCTCTAGTGTAAAATATAAGAAGGACCTTATAAATACACAAGGGCAACAGCTTTTATACTGTTCATGGAACTCCAAGGTGACTGCTAATAAATTTTTTATCATATAAAAAACATATATATAGTATATAGAAAGAGAGACAGAGGTACCGCACAGCTGGGACTTCATATACAGAAAATAGGGAAGAGCACTGTTTGTGCTAGAAACTGATTTTTTGTAATAAAACGTGTTTCTGTATATTAAGGGCCCATTTATCAATGTACGATTGAGTCCAAATACTAAAAATTTGTATTTTTTCTAAGTTTTAGAACTGTGCACATATTCTGTGATTTTTTTTAGTTAATTTGCGTGATTTTTCGTACTTTGTGACAATTTGTGAGACAAAATCATATTTGTCGCAACGAGTACGAAATTTTCGGAAATCATTCAAGCTTCGGTATCGTGACTTTCCTTGGGCCAGATTGGAGCTGCAGAGTGCCATTGAGTCCTATGGAAGACTTTCCTTGGGCCAGGTTGGAGCTGCAGAGTGCCATTGAGTCCTATGGGAGACTTTCCTTGGGCCAGATTGGAGCTGCAGAGTGCCATTGAGTCCTATGGAAGACTTTCCTTGGGCCAGGTTGGAGCTGCAGAGTGCCATTGAGCCCTATGGAAGACTTTCCTTGGGCCAGGTTGGAGCTGCAGAGTGCCATTGAGCCCTATGGGAGACTTTCCTTGGGCCAGGTTGGAGCTGCAGAGTGCCATTGAGCCCTATGGGAGACTTTCCTTGGGCCGGGTTGGAGCTGCAGAGTGCCATTGAGTTCTATGGAAGACTTTCCTTGGGCCAGGTTGGAGCTGCAGAGTGCCATTGAGTCCTATGGGAGACTTTCCTTGGGCCAGGTTGGAGCTGCAGAGTGCCATTGAGTCCTATGGGAGACTTTCCTTGGGCCAGGTTGGAGCTGCAGAGTGCCATTGAGCCCTATGGGAGACTTTCCTTGGGCCGGGTTGGAGCTGCAGAGTGCCATTGAGCCCTATGGGAGACTTTCCTTGGGCCGGGTTGGAGCTGCAGAGTGCCATTGAGCCCTATGGGGAGACTTTCCTTGGGCTGGGTTGGAGCTGCAGAGTGCCATTGAGCCCTATGGGAGACTTTCCTTGGGCCGGGTTGGAGCTGCAGAGTGCCATTGAGCCCTATGGGAGACTTTCCTTGGGCCGGGTTGGAGCTGCAGAGTGCCATTGAGTCCTATGGAAGGCTTCCAAAAACATGCACAGAAGGTTCAAAGTCAGAAAGTTTTTCGTGCCTTTTATCATCATTCGGATATGAAAATTTCGGAACTTTCGGATCGTACCACAATATTTTTGTACGACCACGATCCAAATTTTCGTACTTTTAGCGCACATCAGAAAATTTATTTAATCTGAATTTTTTGTATTGTGCTTTTTAATGTCCGAAATACGGACTTTGATAAATGGGCCCCTTAGTCCCAGTGTGTGCAGTACTCTGTCTCTATATTTACTTTATAATAAATATATATATAACAAGAAAGTAACCCCATTTGAAAAATATGAGGATATTAGAAGTCACCTCTATTGAAGTCAGTCTATTGACCTTCAGCTTCATATGGTCATGGAACTACTCTGTGACTTATAATATCCTAATTTATACCAGTAGGGGGTAATTAATTCACCATATAAATGACTAGACCCCACCAATTTGGGATTCTTTGCCTTCCTATTTATCTTCATATGCATCTTGACATCAGGAAAAGACACTAGCACAGATATTGTAAATGTAAATTAATTACAAAGCAACCCAGTCTGATATTTACAGTTTCTGGCTAACAAATTCTGTAAAATTAAAATACAATAAGTATAACATTTATATAGTAATTCACCATAGAATACAGGCACAAAGGGGCAGATTTATGAAAGCACGAGGACCACGATAACTAAAAATTCGTATTTTTTCTAAACTTTAGAACTGTTCGTACTGTTAACGATATTATCATTAAAAAAGTACAACTTTTTTGAGATACGTTCGTTAGTCCACGAAAAGTCATACTTTTCGCACTTTGCGCAGCGATAACAAAAGTTTCAGAATTCATGTAACTTTCGGATCCCTACCACGATTTCAGAATTCCGTAACTTTCGGATCGCTACCACGATTTTTCGTACAAGCACAATAAGAATTTTTGGACCATTTTCGACCATCAGAAATTTTCGGTATTAATTTTTGCCAATCGTACTGTAGAAACATAATCACACTAATAAGCTGACCCGTTGTAGAACACATGATAAATCACCTATTGGTTTGTTACCAGTCTATATTTGCATGAATATCAGAAATTATAACATGGAATATTTTGCCATATTTTGCTTTTTCAGAAGCTGTAAATGTAATTTATATGAATCAGATTCAAACTCAGTTACATTGTTAATTCAGACTGATAGTCACAATATAGACATGGAGATCAGAACACTGTTATTTAGATACTTTATACCAGTGATCCCCAACCAGTGGCTCGTGAGCAACATGTTGCTCCCCAACCCCTTGGATGTTGCTCTCAGTGTCCCCAAACCAGGTAGTTATTTCTGAATTCCTGACTTGGGGGCAAGTTTTGGTTGAATAAAAACAAGAGTTACTACCAAATAAAGCCCCCTGTAAGCTGATAGTGTGCATAGAGGCCCCTAATAGCCAATCACAGCCCTTATTTGGCTCCTCCATGAACTTTTATGGTGCTTGTGTTGCTCTCCATGTCTTTTTATATTTGACTGTGGCTCACGAGTAAGAAAGGTTGGGGATCCCTGCTTTATACTGACTGAAGCATGCTCAGCATTAGGCACAGAAATGTTTTTGGACATGACCTGCTTGCAGCGCTTCCCCTGATATCAGTACCCACTGTGGATTGGATCGCCCCTACTGAGCAGCAGCCTTTAAAGTGGTTTCCAAACTGTTTTGCACAAATATTTAAGCTCATGTTTATTTTTTTGTTTGCTAAAACAATGAAATCCGAGTAATGGAGCACTGTGGGAAAGTCTGATTTATTTTTTAAATTTTACATGCATATTTTAATTTCCTGAATGAAACGGATAGGTGATTATAAGTACAGTTTAATGCAGCCATTAAATGTGCAGAGCGATGTAAAACTGTCAGTGCAATGAAGGCTAATAATAATAATACTATAAAAATTCTTTTTCTGCTCTCTTAAAAACGTATATAAAGTCAAATCCCTGTTACCACCAAACTAAGCTAAATTAAGAAAAAATACTGACAGCTTAGTGTGTAAGCATTCATTATTAGCTGAAATATGTATTCCTATAACCAGGGTGGTCCTGCTGTGAGGCTGGATGAAAACATCACCTTAGGTGGCAAAAGTCAGAAAGCAACAAATTACTACATTTTTTATATTACAGTTATTGCCGCAGATTGTATATCCTTATTACATTTTTGGTAGGGTTGCACTTACCAGTTAAACTATTCAAGGGAAGAAGAGGATGGTGTGGGAGGTCCAGTCTCACAACACTGCCTGTGCTGATACATGGCCTTTACTCCAGCTGGTCACACAACAAGTCACCTTCAGGTTAACTTTTAGTATGTTATAGAATGGCCTATTCTTTTCAACTTTTCAGTTGGTCTTATTATTAATTTTTTATAGTTTTTAAATTATTTGCCTTCCTCTTCTGACTCTTTCCATCTTTCAAATCGGGGTCACTGACCCTGGCACCCAAAAATCCATTTCTCTGTGAGGCTATTCTTTTTGTTAAGTTCCCCATACACGAGCCGATAGTACCTGCCGATATCGGTCCCTTGGACCAATTCGGCAGCTTATCGGCCCGTGTAGGGGCATAAACGAGGGGCCTGGCCGACCGATATCTGGCCTGAAATTGGCCAGATATCAATTGCCAAGGTTAGAAAATTCAGTCAGATCGGGGACCGCATCGGCTCGTTGCTGCCTGGTTGTTAGGTTAAATTGAACCCTAGCAACAAGATAGCTCCGTAAATTCCAAATTGGAGTGTTGCTGAACAAAAAGCTAAATTATTAAAAAAAAAAAAACAAATATTAAAAAATAAAAACCAATTTATAGCAATTTAAAGATGAACAGGCCATTTAACTGTGTAGTGATGCCTTTGGAGGGAATTGTGCCTCAGTGATGAACTCCACAAAGCAACTTCATGAAAGCTGGATGAGTTAGCATTAGGGGAAACCTTGGAACTGCCCATAAATATCTGAATTTGTATTATTATTAACAACTGTAAGGGTAAGGACTCATGGGATGTTTTGTCACCAGCCCTAAATTGTCTCCAGTGTGGGCTACAAAAAGACTTGAAGTGCATCTGAATATCTACTGGCATCGCAGGGAACTCATGTAATCACATAAAAATATCTTCTAAAGGCCCCCATACATGGGCCGATTCTAGCTGCCGATATCGGTCCCTTAGACCGATTCGGCAGCTAATCGGCCTGTGTATGGGCATAACCGATGGCTTGTTGATGCGGTCCCCGAACCGACTGACCCATTGCCACTAATATAATTCAATCGAAATAGCCTACACGTTCCCCGATATCGCCCACCCCGTAGGTGGGGATATCGGGTGAAGATCTGCTCGCTTGGCTATCTCCCAAGCAAGCGGATCTACTCGTGTATGGGAACCTTAAGACATTAGATAAAACATCCTATGCTCAAAGTAAAAATGTAAAAGGGCAACATTTACTGATATATATATTCCGGTTTGGTAGGATTCTATAATAGGTCACTTAACATAATATAAACTGTTGGTTAAGTTTTTATTCAGGGGGATATAGTTTTCCTTTAGTTGAGATTATGTTAAAAATAGTGCCTGCATTTCACCTTAAATGAACTGTGGTCGAAAAACTGTACTTATATATGTCCCTTTGGCTAACTTTGTGCCCATAACCGCTGGTTTAATAACTCATATACAATGATAAAGTCAGAGCCATGCTGATATATTATGTTTTTTAATTTCTCCTCAAGAAGAGATTTTTCTTGCTCCTTCCTACATAGCAGGGGGATTTTCTTTCTTTTCTCCATCAGTGTTCTGAAATATTTCCTTTTATCTGGGCTTCCTGTAGGGAGAGCTCTCTGTGGGTAGCAGAGAGATAATCAGATCATTAAACATGTCAATTTCAGTTAATTACTTAACTTGCACAGATAAAACTGCTGCCCCACTAATTACCACTTAATTAACTGCTATCTGGTTCTTACTCAATATCATCGGATAAAATTTGAAACAGATGATAATGAAACTCTACTGGGATGTAATTACAGTTCTGATGAGGGAGGGAGTTTTCCCATGGTTTTACATCAGAACGCAGAACACAGTTTCCCTTTTCTTACAAAGCTTAAAAAATAACAGTATTAATATCGCTATACACTAATAATCTCTCTCTGTCTCTCTCTCTCGTTCACTGTCTGTCTATTCCTCACAAGGAAGCGCTTTGGAATTCTGGGCAATATTAGGCTTACACCCTTATTGTAACTATAAACTGATAGTTCACTAATAATTGAACCACATTTTTAATGGACCACTATATTAACTCAAATAATTTAATGGTGCCTGGTCGTATATGTTTTTTTTGCTAATGATGTACCTGGACTTTACTTTTTCATCCAATTTATCATAACAATTATGATGTTTTTAAGTATTACCAGCCAATAGGTCAGAATGGTGCTCAAAGCATTCACATACCCTGACGCAGTGAGCAATGTGCACTTTCGGATGCAACTGGCATGTATTTTATTCCCCACAATGTACCATTTTCTTCTCATTCCTGCATCTGGGGCAACTGTGTCAGATTCATCAAAATGGATGCAATTGCACATGTACTTGGCTGTAAATCGGACGCAGTTGTACCATATGTTTTTGCAGTCTGTCTGGCGTCAGTTCCGATGTTCGCTTGCATGACTTACGGTGTTCATTGTGCAAATGATGTGCCTGTGTCTTTAGACACAAGTGCGCTGGGACTTTGTGATGCAAAGCACTGGGGGAATCCTGGAGCTCCCCTGTCAGGAGGGGATGGTAGCTCCAGGGTTTGCACATCACCATGCATCAACAGATGCAGCAGCCCTCAATTCAGAACTAAAGACAGGAAGGACTGTTCGCCACTGAGCACAACTTCATGGAAGTAATCAGAGTGCATTTAAACGCAAGCACCTTTAATGAAAGTAGTTTTAGATGCAGCTCACTGCAGGAGAAAGCGAATCGCCCTCCTGTGCCAAACGTTGCAGTATAGATCCCATACCTATCCAGCAGCAGTGGGTTAAAGGTAGTGGACCCCACAGTAAAATCATTGAAGCCCCCCCCATACTTTGGGAATAAGATACTTTTTATAAAATACACTGAAACTGCCCCATCTCCTGGACCCAACAGCAGCTACAGGGTCTGATTCCTCTATAATTATACCCCTAAGTGTGGCTTTTGTAAACTGGCCCAAATCCTTCTCTTGGGAAGTTATTACATGTACTCACTACCAAGGAGTGGGGGGGGGGGGGGGGGAATAGGATGTAACCCTTCTGTCTATGTTTAGAAGTCTTTAAAGCATTCCAAAACTGCTAACAACATGAAAATAGAAGGAATTTAGAAGTTGTGTAAGCACGCACTAAAAGTTTTCCCAGAGTATCATTAAACCAAATATATTAAAAGTTCTGCTCAGTAAAAACAGGGAAATGATGAAGCCCATAATGATTCAAGGATATAAACGTAAGATTATTTTGATAGAAACATTTTGCCAGTTATTTTGGAAGATATATAGTTGCTTGGAGCGAGATGACTCATTTTTACTAAGATTTTGGGCAAAGAGACTGCTTTCCTGGCCAGTACTGATCTGACTCATTACCACTGGTGAATCAAGGTTAAAATACTTTTGGCCTTTCACCATTCATAAAAGTGATTGTTCTTTCTTTGCTTAAAATTACATTAAAACGCAGTTTGTGGAGAACAAGCTTTCCTTGTTTATGGCTAAGCATGAACTCTAAATACATGAGAAAGGAGGGGACAAAATGTTTATTCCTACATTTGGGTACATAAGCTGAGTGCTTTGAATCATGGACCAATTTGCGGAAATTTTGCCCAAAGTTGAACACCTTGAAAACTTGCAAATGTTTTTGCACATTCAAAACAAACTAAATGGGGACGAGTGAATGTCAGTAGATCAACTTCTCTGTTAATGGGCAGGGCAAAACACATGTATATAGGTATGTATAACTTTATTTATAAAGCGCCACAAGGGTACGCAGCGCTGTACAATCTTACAGAATACAAAATTACACACAGGGAGGACAAGTGATATAATAAATAAATACAATATATATATATATATATAAGTGCCATGTGGTATGAGACACAGTAGGTCCCTGCCCCGTAGAGCTTACATCATATGCATTGAGAGCAATGACCATGTGAGGGATTTAGCAATTAGTAATATAGTGACCAACCACAAACTACACTATGGGTAAAAGAAAGCAGCAAAAGAACACACAGGTAAGCCTAACCAACAAAGCACTTCCTGCAGGAAGGATGGTGACGTAGCACCATATTTAAACCAGCAGCAACTGCAATTACAGAGATTGTTGGACACTCACAGCTGAGAGTTAGAGGCCAAACCAGACACTGCATAGCCCCCCATCTCCAATGTAAAGGCAGACAATAACATGTTTCCAGAAAGTAGAGTGAAACTCAAATTGTCATAGACCCACAGGGAAGAAGTAAGTCAATATACAACCAACAACATAATGAAAATAATCTACGCACTACTGTTCCTAAGCAGGCAATATGGTATACCCCTCAAAACTTGATGGCTACCTATCCAGAGAATATGTAATTCTGCCACTAGCCACCCATCACACTAAGCTGTGCCTATGCAGTAACAATACAGTGCCTAGCTCTGACCTCAAATTATCCTCTACATTTTTTTACATCAACTTATATCACAATACCTTGGCTGTATTATTAAAAGAACATTTACAAGCTACTTCAGGTAAATATTACAGAGTAAAATGGTGCCCCCAGCATGATATTAGAAGACTGTAAAAAATATATATAAATAAATATCTAAAAGAACATAAACCCAAGTGAAGACCGTTGCATAAAATAGCTCTCACACTCAACAGCTCTTTTCATGAGACAACAGAAAGAAGGCACTGTAAGCAAAAGTGGATTCAAGAGTATAGGGGGCCTGCTGGGGATTACTGTTAAAGTTAGTAAGAATATAAGTGTTAAGTATTCATAAAGTTGTTGAGGCTGGGAAAAAAAGAAGAGGAAGTAGGAGGAGAAGTTCAGTTCTGTGTAGAAAGAAAAAGAATCAGGAGGAGAGTAATAGTAGGCAGAGGGAATCTGATTCTTGTAGTGTTTACAGAAACCTTAGTTAGGACTCCCATATCTTCTATTAACTTTACAAGAGCATCAGGAGTTTCACTAAGGAGAGCACTGATGGGAACTGAAGAACCAGCACTTGCAGTGATATTTGACCTTTATGGCAAAATATATAAAAACAGGTCAACCTTGCAAGTTATTACAATATAAATATATTTATCCTCTTTTTCATTTTAGCAAATAAGCAGCCCTAGATCTACAGTTTTGCACCCTTCTTTCTAACAAAAGACCCAGAACTGGCTTCCCACTATTCTACCAGCATTACAGCAAAGGACTGGGTAGTGGTCAAAACAAGAAAGGGCCAGGAACTCTTCCCTACAAGCTCTGGCAACTGCACAATCCCTCTTGACATAGCAGAAGAAAAACACTGTAGGACAATTTCCAGTTTTAATTTCAGTGCACTGAAGCGGGTTGTGTAATACAAGGTGCAGAGTTTATTACAGGCTTAGACACCTATAGCAGCCAATTAACAGATAATAGGGTTGATTCACTAAAGTGCAATAAGCGTTATCGCATGCTTTTTTTTTACGTTAAAATTGACGTGAAAAAAACATGCAATTCGCTAAAGTATTATCGTGTGCATTAAGACGCATATCACATTCGCTAAATAACACGTGATCACAAGGCATTAATTTTTACGAATTCCATTAATTCTCGCATAGATATAATACTAAGACACGATTCACAAATACATATGAAGCATTAGACGCGCTAAATATTGCATTAGTCTGTGCGAAAATTAACACCTACTTGGGGCAGGCAGTACTTAAAGAAAATTGTGGTTCGTGAGCTTTTGGCAACACAACATGGACTTTGCAGTGGGATTTATTCAAGTATGTGTTGGCCCTAGAGTGATGTAGCCTCCAGTTTGCAGGGAAATGGCCATTTTCAGAAAAGTAGTTTTACGAACGTAATGGTTACGTGCGTTAAATCGTGCGCTAATATAGCAAGTGGCAAAAATTTATCACGCGCAGCAGGAATTAACACACGCGTGGAAAATAACGCAAGAAAAACACTCACGGTGACTTAAATAACGCAAGCAACATTGCATCTTAATTAACGCAAGTATCCTATAGTGAAAAGTGCGTTAAGTTGCAAAAAATAAGAAGTGATAACATTTTTACCGCATACTATAAATAGCGCTAGTTTTAACGCACTTTAGTGAATCAACCCTAATACTTCTTTACCTGGTTAATTTTTGTGCCTCTTACTACATCTTTTGCTTAAAATCAAATAAAGCTGCTCTCTCCCACACTGGTTATGTTTTTGAGTCCATGTACAATTCTACACCAAAAGATCTTGTTAGGTT
This sequence comes from Xenopus tropicalis, assembly GCF_000004195.4. Taxonomy (NCBI): domain Eukaryota; kingdom Metazoa; phylum Chordata; class Amphibia; order Anura; family Pipidae; genus Xenopus; species Xenopus tropicalis. Next base: position 38,384,703 of record NC_030682.2, read on the forward strand.
TGGACTCCTACAGGGGAACAGACATTTACACTGCGCCACATCTCTGCTATGAAAGAGATACCACCTGACATGGTATCAAAGTGACATCTCAGTCACCATCTAATACATAAATCACTAGAACACCAGATCCTGTAACATAAAACTTTCTTCAATGGCCTGATATTTATAATGTTTAGTAAATCTGCCGCCAAACAAAATCAATGCATTATCTGTTTTTCTCATCAAGTTGGAAGTGGCGACTTTCCTTATGGGAACTGAAATTATTGTATCCCTAGACTATCACTGATAACCTGGGAAATCTGCAATATCTTATAGATGCCTGAAACTGCATGAACACTAATGATGAGCAAATTCTTTTGCCTGGCATGGATTTGCAGCAAATTTCCACATTACACTGGTTTTGCAAAACTTCCCAGAAAATTTGCAGCGGAAAAATTTGTTGTGCATCAAAAGATGTCGCGGTCATGTCAAATTAGGTGCGGTGACATCAAAATGGGTGCAGTCACGTCAAAATGGGTGCGTCATAGTAAAATAGAAAAAATAACATTCTGGGGTTGAGAGGCCAAACCTGACTTGAAAATGTAGATAAATAACCAGCATTAATCATTTCCTACAAGAAAAGTAACAAAAATCCACAGGAGCACTTACCGCTTCTTCAGTGTGCTACACGCCAGGAACCACTCCCAGAAGGATCCCAAAACTGTTATACCAAAAAATACATATAGCGGAGCACCACTGATTAAAAATCAAAAAATCTTTATTCCATCTTAATAAAACCTTGAATACATCTCCTGCAAGGACCTAGCGCTTAACGCGTTTCGTAGCCTCCCGCTACTTCCTCAGAAGCCCCAATCAATCATTTCCTAGCCCAACAAAAACCATAGGCCCTCATGTCAGCAACACTTTTGTCTCGCCTATATGTGAGATCTTCTTAATAAGTAGCTACCAAACCAATAAGCATAAAATTCAACCTTAAACCTATAACCCCCCCCCCAACCCTCTGACCCCTTCTATTCTGTACAATGTTAGAGGCTAGGTATTAACATTGTCTCTGTCTTATATTGTTTTAAACTGAAATTCCATTTCCCTATTTTTAACAACCTGTCTCCTTTTTACATTGTTTATCACAAGATCTTTACAACTAGTATAAAAGAATGGAAGTATGTCAGTATGCCTGAGAATAGGCAAGATAGCTAAAAAACAGAACATTATCTTAAACTTACTGCTTTTTGAGCTCACTCCCCATATCTTCTGCCTTTTTATGTTTTCTTTTTTGTTTGTATCTTTTGTGCAGTGTGAAGACTGCGATGTTCAGGATATTACCATGATATATTCTCTTTTTTCTGCTGTATAGCTGAATATCGGAGATAAAAACATGAATAAAAATGCTACACAATACATGTATCTCGTTGCAATGTTTAATCCTAAAACAAATCCATGTGAGAATCAGTTATATCTTTATAATAAACAGGGTCAAAAGTGATGCAAACCAATTAAATGGTGCTTATGCCACATTTGCTGTTAACCATAATATGACTTGGCGGCAATTTGTCATACATTTTATCAGCCAATGGAGTATTTAGTGGACAAAATATTTATTTATGTTACATGTCAGCATTTCTTCTAAATCATACAACTTTATTAGAGTTGTCCCCTGAGTTCTCTCTAGTCACACAGCTGCAGCAACATAATCTATGCAATCCTCATAAATGTACAATGCAATAAAATGATGTTCTTACATATGCGCTATGCAGGTTTCTGAGTTGCCAAATCTTCTTAATTTCAAGGGACAGAACAACTTTCTGAATATTTGTGAGTTTCTAGTAATATCTCCAGGTTATGATAATGATCTATTGATTTAACTTGTATTTAAACAAGCCATGCTCATTAGGCACTGCTATTTCCTGTGGCAATGCTCAAATGGTATGTACAATCCTGGTATGTACATGGTATGTATAATGCTGAAATGATCCATCAATCCTTTGAAAGTATTCCTAAAACTGTTTCTCCAACAATACCATTTATAACAGTGCGTATTGTATACTAAGAAACCTTTTCAAGTTTTATCTCCCCGATCTCAAACAACAATAACGTAATAATCTAATTATTTGGCATATTATAGTGCATGTAAAACTAGCATCTAATAAAACATACATGTTCTTGACAATGAAATGACATTTTTAACAGCAAAAGTCATTATTTCTAATCTTCGCTGGCTCCTTTGTTGTATGGTCTGGTTTGGTATGGTTCCAGTGGATTGGGGTTTTGAAATTACATTACAGACAAAAGGCTTAAGAGAAAGTCAATTCATGCAGAAACTATATGTGGTCATCAGGCAACACAGATTTGCATTGACCTGCCTCTCTGTGTAGATACAGGTCAATGCAATGCAATGCAAAGTATAATACCTTATCATGTGGAATCTGTACTTTGTATTACCCCCCTGCCAAAGTTTCCAACTCTCCAGACCACTAAACCACACCAATTAAAAAAATGCCCCTATTTAAATGAGAACTAATCCCTTAGTCACTGGACATGCCATATATTATTTACTTAACTTACTGCACCAGTCTAAAGGTTAATCATCTTTTTAAAAAGTAAAGATCCAGGCCTTTAAAATTCTGCACAGGAGCTGCCCATTGGATTTTATTAGAAGTGTCAGTGACACTGCACATGCTCAGAGAGCAGCTGTTGAGAAACTAATCATAGGGGTTGTCTCAAATTATCAAGCAGAAAATGAGGCTGACCTGTCATAGAAACTGATGTTACACATCTGATTTTTACATTCTGATGCAGAATGCACTGAAATTTCATTTGATAAGATACTAAATTATTTACTAATTAGCCTTGTATGGTGAGTTTTATAATGTGTATATACTTACTATATATTACTATATTACTGTATATGTACTGTGCCTAAGCTCAGGTAACTGACAGCAGCACAGAGTCTGCTCTATGAATCAGTGGAAGTGAAGATGGGGGGCTACTGGGGCATCTCTAGAGGCACAGATCTTCCCTGAAAAGGCGGTGGTTGCCTTGGGCTGGTACAGAATGCTAAACATAATAGGGCATGTTCACTGAGCAAAATGCAGTTTAGGAATACAATTGCCATGCTTTTTTTCCCCACAATGCAGGTGTTGAATTGGATGTAGTTGACTCATACAGAATCATGCACCCGGCACAACTGCATCCAATTTGTCTAAATGGATGCAACTGCATTTAAACACAAGTGCTTAGAGTGTATTCATCTTTAATGAAAGTAGTTTTAGATGCAACTCACTGTGGGAAAAAGCGCAAGTTGCTCACTGCATCTGCGGACATAAATGAGCCCTAATTTGTAGCAGTTCTACCCTACTTTTTTTGTTAAGCTTTAGTTCTCCTTTAAAATATAATACAAATACATAGGCTGTGCCAACTGGATTCATCAGTGCAGGAGCCCAGGTGTAGGGACTCCACAAATCAGGCCTCATACACTTGGCGGTAGAATAAGTTAAAAACAAAATAGATCAACCTTTTTTTCTTATTCAAGTTTTTTTTCCACAGTCTCTAGTTTATTTAAGAAAACACACAAATGGGTCAATCGGGATCTTGTAATTGCAGAAAAAAAGTGATTTGAACACAGTTTAAATAAAGTTATAGTTGCAAAAACATTCAAAAATAATATTTAAAAAGTCTGTATTTATAAATGAGTAGGAGCTACAAATCACTTGCTTTATAAAATATCTCTCTATAGACCCCAGAGAAACAACACTGACAATGGCCAAATTGTGATGATAGATTTAGGGGCACATTTACTAACCCACGAACGGGCCGAATGCGTCCGATTGCGTTTTTTTCGTAATGATCGGTAATTTTGCGATTTTTTCGGCGTCTTTACGATTTTTGCGTAAAAACGCAAGTTTTTCGGCGTCTTTACGATTTTTGCGTAAAAATGCGAGTTTTTCGGCGTCTTTACGATTTTTGCGTAAAAATGCGAGTTTTTCGTAGCCATTACGAAAGTTGCGCAAAGTCGCGATTTTTTCGTAGCGTTAAAACTTGCGCGAAACGTCGCGCCTTTTAAGTTTTAACGCTACGAAAAAATCGCGACTTTGCGCAACTTTCGTAATGGCTACGAAAAACTCGCGTTTTTACGCAACTTTCGTAATAGCTACGAAAAACTCGCGTTTTTATGCAAAAATCGTAAACACGCCGAAAAAATCGCAAAAAATACGAAAAAGTCGCAAAATGTTCGTTTCCAATCGGAATTTTTCCAATTCGGATTCAAAATCGTGTCTTAGTAAATCAGCCCCTTAATGTTGGACTAAACTTTACTTTCATCTAATAAAGTAGCATTAAAGGGAACTTGTCACCCAGACATAGAAAGCTGTATAATAAAAATCCTTTGTAAATGAAACATGAAACCCAAATTTCTTTTTTTTTTTTTAAATCCAAACTGTTATAAAAGTATTTACAAATCTGAGTTGTCAATCATTTATTACCTCCACCTCTATGTAATTGAGGCAGGCAGGCAATTACTTTCACTTTCCATTCAGCACTTCCTAAATGTCACTGCACTCCTCACATTCCCCCTCACACTTCACAGTTTATACGTGTATAGCCAGTGCATGGGCATAGATATAAAGTCCCCCATTCTGGTGCATACACGTATGTATGTATGTATAACTTTATTTATAAAGCACTACTTATGTACGCAGCACTGTACAGTAGAATACATTAATATAAACAGGGGTAAATAGATAAATACAAAGTATTACAATAAGCACAAGTAAATACAAGATACAGTTGCAATAAGTTAAGAGTCAAAGACACAAGAGGATGGAGGTCCCTGCCCCGTAGAGTTTACAATCTATATACACAGGATTTTGGGGAGATACAAAACTTGCCTTAATAATAGTATCCACATAATGGCACCTCCCTGCATGCTGAGATTGTAAATAGTTTATATAGTGTACATAAAGTTTATTTTGCACAACTAACATGATAGAAAAGGAGTTGGAATTATCTCTTAGGGTGACAGGTTCCCTTTAAATGTTTTCTGGTGCTAAAATGTAGCATAAAACTGTTAAAATAGGCTATAACAATACATTATAATTATCTCAATTAAATAGAAGCATAAGAGATGTGTAAAATATTTTGAAATTTGTTTTGTTCGCTTAAGAATTATGTCTTAATTTCTGTCTGAGAATATAATATAAAGAACATGTGCAACTAGTAGGGAAATTTGTTTGCAGGAGTTTTATGAGCCAATCAATAGGACCCTGCTGTGCTCCACCACAATACTAAACATGTGCATTCTAACCTGACAATAGCCAGCAGGTCAAAAGAGAGACAGCAAACTGTGCATCCCAACACCCTGCTGGTGCCTAGTGCTGCGAGATGCACTGGTGTTTGCACGACAGGGTGCAATTTCTGTACAAATATATGATAATAAACTAATCCAGTTATTGAGCGTGCCAAACTTTGCATTTGAGAAATAAATGCAATGAAAAATTCTGACATGTTTTAATATAAACAGGAACATTTAAAATGATTGCTTGGCCCGAAGATGTTTTTCCTGCTGCTAATTTGTTTATACTTCCTAGAAATGAACCTCTATTTATGGATAACTAAATAACATAAATAAACATCCGACAGAGCTGAAAAATCAGCTTTGATTATGCATGAAAATCTACAATGTCATTGTGTATTCTTGTGCCGTATTCTGATTGCCTGTTTATTTTCACAGAACTGCTGGCGAGCCCGTGGAAGAAGAGTCAACTGTGTGAAGTGCCAAGTCCTCCGTGATATTTCCTGTATGTGACTTCATTGTGTATCCCCCAAAGGCACCCCAGACATGTCTTGTCTGCTGCTTGGGTGGCACAGATCAGATAGAACATAAACACTGGGCATAGCGTTTAGAACGGCAGCTTTTACTCGTTCACTGGCTGAACTTGGAATTCTCTGAAGTTAAATGTAATCATTGGTGTTATTGAATTACTGTAAACTAGCCTTGGGAGATGCAGTGAAGGTTATTTGCCTTTTATCACACTGCATAACTCTTCTAGGAGCTAAACATTTATCAGATTCTTTACTGGCTGACAATTTACATTTCAAATCGACGGGTCCCTCCCAAACAGTATCTTTAGCATCATTATGTTTTCATTGCTGATTATAAGTGACATATCTACTGCTTGTTTTCTCAGTGTGATGGACTCTGGGACTCTGGCATTAAGACTGACTTAGGCATTCTTTTGGTAAAAGGGCCCAATTACTGCTAACTGATTATTTTGTTTAGGACTGGAATTTAGAGGGGAATGCTTAAATTCCATAGGAAATAACCACATGAAATGACTTCAACAAATACAAAATAGAAAAAAAAAGTTAAAATGCAACAACAATGCAAATGATCCTATAGGGTCTTCCTACACTTAACATGAATGCTTTTTATGATTAATGAATGATATTACATTTGTACTCTAGAGGGCTTAGCACTATAAAAGCATGTTTATGAGATCTATACATCAGGGCATTAGAATAATCTCTAGAGGTCTTGTAAACAATGTATAAATTATCTGTTATTTATAGCTTGAAAGAAAATCTCTAGTTGTTTAAATATATAAAAACCTCTTCTTTTTTGATATTCATTTCCCTTCAAATCCCATAGGAGGGGGTGAGCTCTAGTCTCACATTTTGATAAATCTGCCCCTTCATCTTGGGGGGGGGGGGGTTATAATAAAAGTCACACTCCCCACCAGATCTAAGTAACTACACAGCAACCAATCAGTAGGTAGGCTACAAGTCACCTGTTTCAAAGAAAACCTCCGACTGATTCATATAAATGACTCAAGATGTCTCTGAAGCTTATATCACATTTCACCTTCAGAATCAACATATTTTATGTGTTTTGATTTACCATCTTCTACTTGTCTTCCTATTCAAGTCGACAGACAGGTTGACAAACACTCCATCTCATCAGACAAGGGGGGGAAAATAACACTTTCGGAATAAATGAGAATAATACAGGTCCCTGGTTCAACTAAAACCATTATTCTAATAATCTTAACTACAATATATTCATTTGTCCATTCTTGCTCAGAAGGTGTCCAGAACATTTTGCAACCTACCAATAAATAACACATGACTTCATGCCTTTCTTCTTATGAAACATCCATCCATCCTCAGCCTCAGTGGATGTTCTCTCATTTATACATAGAAATATTGAATAACTTGACGCAAATGCCCACACCTTTCATTTGATTCAAAGAAAGGTAAAAAAAACACAAATACTTTTTTTGGAACTAGACGTCAATACAACTGCTTTTACATGTTTCAGTATTCTACAGTAAATGTTCAAAAACTAAAGACTAAAGGACTTATTACTTCTGCAATTGCAATTTTTTCCACAATGCACTGTTTTTCCACAATGCACTGTTTTTCCACAATTCAGGTGTCATTGCGGTCATAAAGGTGCAATTCTCTTGATGCAATAGTACTGCAGTTACCGCAGTTAAGTCTGACCAAAATGGATGCTACTGTGCATAAGCATGGGCACAAATTGCATTTCGCTCATAGCACTTGCAAATGTAATGAGCCCTTTAATCTTTAGGTGCCAAAGGGTATTGAATACAGAGAACATTGTTAGATGTCCCCCCTATTTTTGGAACTGCCACCTGGTCAGGAGTTGGTGGTAGCTCCAGGGTTACCCTGCGTCAAAAGGCAGGAAGGACTGAGCAGCACCAAGTGCAACTATTGGGAGGACCAAGAAGCACATTTTGACGCAAGTCCCTCAATGAAAGTGGTTTAATGTGCAACTGAGTGGGGGGAAATCAGACTTGTGGACCTAAATGAGCTGTTAAATCTTTGATTCAATTGCAGTGAATGCGCTCATGTCCTAACAAATGATTTAAGAATGCATAAGGAACCATGGGTTTTTTTGCACCTATCCTAATTTATACATAAAGATAACACCCCCTATAAAGGAGTTTATTAAAATTCATATTTTATCATGCTTTAAATAAACTCAAAATTAAAAATAATGCGACTGGTAGCTTATTTATTAGAAAATCTGTATAAAAAAATGAAATAGAAAAAAAACCCAAATTTGTATTTTACTCATCATTTTTAATGGGTCAACAAGCTAAAATAACTGAAAAACTCAAATTAACTAAATAGTTACAGTTGTGCAGACGACTGCTCCCGTTGCCTAAATCATCTTGCAAGCTTTTAGATGCCGGAGTTATACATTTGATTTTTTTTCACTTAATAAATATGGAAAATTTGTGTTTTTCAAACCATTAATTAAATGGAAAAAGAAAGAACACTGATAAGTCACCCCATAAGTGACTTATGACTTTTTATCTTTAGTTGTAGCATTTTTTTGTGGCATATTATGTAACCATATTAATATATTTAATGGATATTTAAACAGTACAACCCGGCACAGGCAGCTATAGCTCTGTATTGTTGAGTTGTGCTTTCAAACAGCCTTAATCACTTGTCGGTTTGGTGCTGCTGTTAATGCCACACTGCCATTTTATCAGGCAAGTCTGAGCATACAGGAGGCTTTTCTTTAGAAGAACTAGTCTCATTGTTTGTTATCCTGGCACTGCTTTCCATGTAATGAGAAAAAGCAGTGATGATGTATTCCATTGCAGTATTCTAATCACAGTACTTGATAGTCGCTTGACTTCTAAGGCATAGTTCATTTTTTTCATATTTTCCTAACTCAAAGGATATATATTAAAGCCATAAGTGAAGATTGTCAAGCTTTTTATTCAGAAATATGAAAGAAACCTTAATTAAAACAAGGTTTCTGGTAAAGGCTGTGATATGAAAGATATGGAACAATATGGTTTCGTTTACAGCAGACTCAAACCTGTAAATCAAAGATGAAAGATTTCACTCAGCTAGGATTATATAATTCTCTTTTGTTATATTCTCCGACTATTTGGTGCTTGCATTTGGGTTTGCTTAGGATTAGCATTCAATTTTTAAAAGACGTTTACTATGAACACGTAAAGAAGTGCTGATACAGAGCTGAACAGGTTTTTTTTTTTGGAAATGCGAAACCTTTATTGGATGAGGTTAGGGAAACAGGAATATCATTCTGAATTCTATAGGACTGACTTTCAATTTGAAATGTGTGTAAATGCAATACAATGCTCATTGAGAATTTTATATACGCAGAGTATAGTTTGGGAAAACAATTGCGTTAGTAAGGCAGACTCTTCTTGTTGTGACACAACTTGATGGTTTTATATATATATACATATATAGGTAGTCCAAGTGTAATTTCAAAAGGTAATTATAAATATAATATAAATTATTATTGTTATCAATATATATTTATAAAGTGCCAACATGTTCTTTAGCACTGCACAATAAATGGGTTTATACATTAAACATATAGAAATACATACTGTACAAGGCAACTAATAACCCTGGCCCTGCCCTTACAAGCTTACAATCTTATAAACTGATGATAATAAGTGCATTAAAAAGACCAAGCAATGACAACCCTGATGAAAACAACAGGACTGATGTCAATGATCAGGATAAAATGTTCCTCATTTTAATGTACTTATTATAATACATTTTCTTATAATTTTTTTTTATGAAATCCTGTGTCATGCCAAACCATATATTTATTACCAAGAAACCCATTATCCAGAAATCTCTGAATTACGGAAAGGGTAATTTTCCATAGCCTCAATTTTAATCAAATAATTCCAATTTCTTTTAATAATAAAACAGGACAATCCTGATGGGTTTATTAATGTTTAAATTATCTTATAGTAGACGTGGGGCCTATTTATAATGCTGTGTAAAATGAAATTCACCGAAAAAAACAGTGTAAAAAGCTGTGTAAAATAAATGGCGAACGCTGTTGAAACACCAGATTTTACACCGTTATGTTATGAAAGTTTCGACAGAAGAAAAACAAGTAAAGATTTAGATTGATAGTAGATAGATAGATACACACACACACACAGTATGGAAAACAGAATGTATACAATATACAATAACCCAGTAATTAATTATCCACAAGGTATAGAGGTAGATATCTTACTTCTTATTGAATTTGTGATTTTGTTTTTCCTTGGAATTCCACACTTAAAATAGAGGCAAATCTTGTGAAAGATATAACTCTCCATATATTCTTAATTATTACATGAGTTTTAAAATGAGTAGACTTGATAGATTTGCTGTGACACAGTTAAATATTTGGAAAAGTGTAAAACAACTGAACATTTTATATTCTGCATTATAAGTGTATGTCAGAACAAAAAATTCCAACCTACATATAGTGTAACAGGATTCAGGATTTACAGAATAATTCTAGTTATCGTTATTATATTTCATAGGGCTTTACAATGGGTGGAGGGAGTCAGACAATATATGATGACTAGCTCACGTTAAACAGGAAAAATACTGTTATGATCCCTCTGGCTTGGAATAGCAAATGTGTTAGGTTTTCCTATAACAAAATTTACTGAATATTTCCAAACATCGTAAGACATTTTTGTTTCATTTGAGAAAGAGAAGAAGTGTGTCATTCTGTGCTGGGTCAGCTCATTGCAGGTGCAGAGCTCAAAGGCATAAGCAAAGAGAGAGATAGTAAAATATACAGAAGAAATATGTACAGCGTGTGTGTAGTTCAGACTGAATTTGTTATTCTGATTTTGTGCTGTAAATCAATAAGACAGTCCTGCCGTCCAGTCTTAGAAGCTTTTATATACATAAGGGAAGGTAAGAAATGTGTGTATATGTATGTATGTATGTATATTATACTACCCGTGTCTATTAGCAAATTCAAGATGGTAGCCTGAGATATGAAATTCAGCTTTGTGCCATATTTACATTTTTTTAAACTAAAATATTAGCACTATACATATTTATATATTTTAGAATATTCTTCATTGGTTTATTTTGCCTAGTGTTAATGTTAAAGCAGGGCTCATTATATATACAGTATATTGTAAGATATGTAATTATGGACCTTTCCCCTTTCCCTGTCTCTCACTCTTATTATTTTCTCTTTCACTCACTTTGTACATCTGTATACAAGAAGCGCTATAGAAATAAATATATGTGTACATAACTATACATAGATAGGTTTATTATAACGATTAATGTGCCTGGCTTATTTGCTGTGTTTCACACATTTGGAGCAAAGATGTGAACAGTAGAAACAAATACCTATTTTTTTTCATTAATGAGCGCTACTATTTGCAATGGTAGTAGATTGAGTCTGGATTTTCATCCATTTGTGCCTATTGTTTACTTTCTTATTCAGTATAATGTAAGTATTGAAATACCTGCACTTATACTCTTGTTGGCATGATTACTTATAATTCTCATTGGGCAGATGTGCTGACTTCTATTCGTGGGGGTTTTATTAATCCCTAAAAGCTTTTGTCAGAAATCCAGTTTTTAAATTGGCTGCTTAATGTTAGGCAGCAGGGCAGGACTTTTTCCATAATAAGGCGATTCGTGGGACTAAGGTATAATCAGAACAGCATACAGTGAGGTGCAAACTAAGATATGAACCAACAACTGACAGAGTTATGTAAATGATCAGACAATAAAATCTAATTACAATGTGGTTACTGGAACCGGAAGAATTTAATGGTATTACAAATACATTTGAGTAGTTTTAAAACATTTAATACATTAATACACATTGATTATATATTAACAAATTCTATATTTAACAAAATTAACAATATTGTATTTTAATCACTTATGAATGTATGTAAGAATGCAACATTTTGCCATTATATGTCTTGCACTCATTTTTCATACAAACAAAAAGCAAATATACATATATTTATATGGTGCTAAATTCACCAACATACAAATAGAATAACATAATGTGGTACAGTTATGGGATTTACCCAGAATACTTGGTACCTGGGGTTTTCCAGATATGGGATATTTCTGTAATTTGCCCAATAGGCTTGTTTTGCCTTCAATAAGGATTAATTATATCTTAGTTGGGATCAAGTACAAGGTACTGTTTTATTATTACAGAGAAAAAGGAAATCAGTTTTACAAATTTGAATTATTTTATTAAAATGCACTCTTTAGAAAATGGCCTTCCCATAATTCAGAGCTTTCATGATTGTGGACTTCCAAATAAGGGATCCCCTACCTTTATTCATAAGTTTTGTAACATAAAGAGCATATGATTTATTAAGAATCTGATTTTTCTTTACTTAGTTATGATTACTGCTTCATAAATATACCATATCTTCACATTTACTAAAGTATTTTCCCAAATAAATTGAATAGAATAGAGCAGAAAACATAACCAGACTGAATGTTTGCCTAAAAGCTTGCAATGTCTCAAAATTATTCCAGTACAACACCACACAGATTAAGGAACCCACTTACTAAGGTGCAATAGACAATGATAATGACCTGCGTCAGAAAAAAACACAAAAGCAGGTTTACTAAAGTGTAAGCCCTTCTGTCATTGTGGATTTTCTGGCGCACCTATGTATTATTACTCAATATTGCTTTCACACCATGTAAGTTGTATTGCAAGGTTTACAAAAGTTTATCACCAAAATTGTTACCAAATTTAAACAAAATTGTTGCTAATTTTTATCGCCACCCAGAGAACAAAGCCAGAAATTGTATAATGGGAGAGACCCATAGTCTGTTTTTAACAGGAACAGTGAAATTAGTGAATGCGATGGGGAAGAATGATACCTTTAAATAAATTGTTAGTGAGTTAATTAAGAAAAATAATTATTATTGATTCAAATGTGAAGTATTATTATTAATTATAATGTAAATTTATATTGTTAATTAAAATGTGAAAATAATTGATTTCTGATATTACTTCATAATTATATGTATTAATACATTCATACATTACTGTTTTATATAAACTGTTCATTAGTGTGGCCATTTGCAGTGACACCAAAAAAATCTGCAAAGTTTATAGCAGATTGTGCCAAAAAAGATGCAACAAGAAATAACGCTGAAATAAACTGCTACACTTGTGTAAATAACACCACATTGCAAGACAAATGTGTCTCATTGGGCTATAGAGACATGGGAGCGGCGTTCATTTAGTCGCAAGAATATTCACAGCAATGATAGGCAATGGTTAATGGACAATTCTTACAAAATGTAGTAAACAGAAGCCAAAGAGTTTAATGTGACTGCTTAAAGCAGTAGAACAATTCTTATAAGCAGAAAACGTTAAATAACACTTCCCAGACTGTAGGAGAAGTTTCTTGACAGTCAGGGAAATGTTAATAAATGTGATAAAATTCCAACTGCTGGGGATCCATTATTTACATTTTTTCATAAATCCACCCCAGGGTCTGTGTTAAATCAAAATATTGTTTTTTATTCTGTCGGATGATTTAAACTGCTTGCAGTATTGCATCTATGGAATAAGATAGGATGCTCGATTGATAACAATTATATTTTTATGTACAGTTACTCCAGGCATTTTTTTATAGTAAGCGATAAAATATCTGTAATATCCAGTCGGATAAACCTTCATTTCGGTAGATTCAAATCAGTTTTGTCCTCAATTAAATCCTTTATAAAATTCTTTTCCCCACAGTTGTTTGGGCAGTGTATTCTCCACAGTTAGCATTGCACTCTGGCAGCATACAAATAGCTGAGCATGTGTAGTAAAGCTGCTACCATATGGCTACTTATCAAAACAAAGGAGGGATGGTTATTTAACCAGGGAACAACAAGTGCCTTAATTGTAAACTAAGAAGTGTCAGTGTTCCCTCTGATTTCTTGAAGGCCTTGTACACTTAAATAATCCGTTGTGTGGTTCAAATTATTGAATTATGTGTGTTTTTTTGGACTGCACACCTTGTTGTGAGCAGTAGGTTACCCTACTAAACCTGGCCAAATATTTATCTACAGGATATAAAGTGCAGCCTGTATACTTAGGGGCAGATTTATCAAAACACGAGTTTGAATCCTGAATGGGAAAAATTCGGATTGGAAACGAAAATTTCTGAAGATCGCAAATATCACGAAAATGCTTACGAAAAAATCGTATTAGTCATGATAATATCGTATTGGCGATCCGAAAGTCACAAAATTTTCGTACCGAACCATTGCAAATAGCGGCAGAGCCTTTCCGAATTTTTCGCGCAAGCGCAAAAAAATCGGCAAGAATACGCTTGGAGCGTTCGGGTCTTTGTAAATCTCCCCCTCAGTGAAAAGATACAGCTAAGGGATCTGTTTTCAGGAAACCCATTATCCAGAAAGCTCCAAATTATAGGAAGGACATATCCTGTAGGCTCCATTTTAATAAAATTATTACCATTTTTAAAAATGATAATAATAAAACTGTACCTTGTACTTGATCTCAGCTAAGATAAAATGAGTCATTATTGGAGCCAAAACAATCTTTTTAAATGCTTTTTTTAGCAGATTTAAAATATGGAGATCCAAATAATGGAAACATCCCTTATCGGAAAGCCCCAGGTCCTGAGCATTCTGGATTACAGGCCCCATACCTATACTGCAAAATGAAGTTTGGTCAGGGGGAGTAATCAATAATTACACTTTCTTCCATGGTCGGAAGTGGTCTCTAAACCGTTTGCGCATTTGCAAAGCTCAAATACGTGCGAAGGCAAATTTGTTTGCATTGCAAATAATTTTTCCGTTACCGTTATTACATTCTACCAAATGTGTTGATCATTAGATCTGTTGCTGCCTCTACTTTTGGATCTTTGGGAAGTCATTTAAGGTTTTTTTCATGCAACAAATCTACTCAAGTGCTTTAACTTTCCTCACTAACATTTAATGCAAACGGGACAATTCATAAACACGTTAATAACCTTGTAACAGATCATGAAATTACTTGCAGATACTAACAAGTTGTCATCAATGTGGAATCAGTTTTTCTATTCCATTTTTTTCTATTTCAGCCATTTTTGTAACCCTGGAAAAATTACTCATTTTCAAAACATTTTCTGATCATTTTTATTTCAGTCTTTTTGGGGTCTTATATATCAAGAATTTTGCTAAAGTTTTCAGTAAAAAGAATAAAAGAAATAAATTCACTCTGAATCTGGTGAAAACCATTATTTCCTGTGTTTTTTTTTATCAAACTGAAATAAATCAAGAGTTTTCTGCTCATCAAATATTTTATATTAAAGTATTAAGATTGATAAATCATTTTAATATTACTTATAATTCCCATGACACCACTTTCCTTCTGTTTTGACAGGAACACTTTACAATGGGGCTCATTTTTAAATCCTGAGTAAATTTGCACCTGGGCAGTAACTCTTAACAGTAAGAATTTTCCAGCCTGCTGCAGGTAAAACAATGAAATCAAACATCTGATTGGTTGCCACGGGTAACTGCTTGGGTGCAAATTTGGCCAGTGTTTATAAATGCCCCCCCCAATGTTCTATAAATGGGTAATTATTTTGGCAATAATTCAGTTCCATTCTGGTGCTTTATAAAAGATTCCTTAAGTACTCCTATTTATTTAACTGAATTCAGGATTAATAAAAGTTAGATATGGTACATGTTGTTCAATGTGTTATGTAAGTGGAGCCCCCAAGTGATCTTTTTCCTATCAAATGGGCTGGAAAGGACCATATAACAACATGAAAAAACCTGTCGCCCCTCTGAATGCAGTTTATGGTAGAAATATATGAGTGGATTTCTTGTAGATCTTCACCATACATTGTTTCACCAAAGAGGAAATTGTGATTTTTTAGCTCTGGAAAAAAAGACAAAAAACACCCATTGAATCCAATGCATTTGCAACAAGAAAAAATGTGAGAAAAAGTGTCCATTGACTGATGCATTTGCAATTTTGGCAAAATTTAATTTTTTTTTGCAGTTTTGCAAATTTTTCGCAAAGCAAAATGGGGTAATTTCACTTATCACTACTGATATATACAGTCCTGTATGTTGATCCTTTAGAAATAAGCATAACCAATGTTCCTGGGGGTGCCAAATAAGGGCTGTGATTGGCTATTTGATAGTTCCAATATGGACTGGCAGCATACAGGAGGTTATATTTGATAGTATGATATTTGAAAGGGGTTTTTACAGTGAAAGCTGTAAAGCTATGGAGTGCCTGCCCGTGGTAGTACTGGTAGTCAAATAAGATATGTTTCAAAAAAAGGTTGGAAAAGAGTTTAGCAAGGGGTCAATTACAAAGTTATTGTTACAGACCAGACTGCTGTTTTGAAATCAGCTTTACATGTGGCTTTTCACTTTCATCTTGAACGACTAGAATTTAAAAAACAAAAGTTAGATGATTAATATTAATTGTGAACAAAACATTCAGTTGTTGAGCACTTCAAGTCGCATGACTTGAAAGGTTGTGTTTGGTTTATCTGAACACTTTTAGGCCATATAAGAAACCTGCAAAAAGTTAAGCATAAATTCCAAACCGAACCCTGGATTCAGTGTATCCCTGGCTTTACGTAAATCCGTTCAACCTGCATACCAATTACACCAACCTAAATGCAGTTGAAATTATTTTTTTGGCCGCCTCCATGTCATTTGGGTTTGACATGCCTTCTTTAGGGAATCAGTCCTTGCCTTTATACCTGTGAAGTCAGTGGCACAATCACTGTTCTTACCTTCTGTCTCGAATTAGCAAACACTGCAGTAATGATCCAATAACCAGAGCTAGCTACATCACATTGGGCCACTTATTCCCTCTGGTACCATGTTATCAAATAGAACAACACATGGGGAAGATACAGAAGGTACAGCTAGGTGCTGTGAAATATTCACTTGTTTCCTAGGTGTATACTGCATAAAATTACGATGTTCTTTTGTATGGAACCTTCCATATGGTGGTAACTAGGGGTTATTTATACAGCAGATTATTTTAGACAAACTTACTCATCATTGTGCGCCATACTTCCTCTGTGACTGTATTTCTACCGATGTCCTTTCAACTAATAAAACACAATTGCATGTCAGTACTTGGAAAACGTTTATTTATTCTTTTACTGTATATCTGAGCTAATGGGTCCCACAGGATTTAGTTTTCCATTGCAGCCATGTTGGGCTGATAATGTATGGCTGCCCTCATTCCTCACACAGTTCAATAAGGCTTTTCTTATTCTGGGAATGGTGTTTTGTAACATGTAAGTTTAATCAATTACACTTATATTTGGTGATAAAATCACGTCTTTAATCAGCCTGCTTACTCAGCCCAAAACAAAATTGTGCTTTCTACATTACTGGAGCGTCACCAAGAGTAAATGGAGTTCTAAGAACCACAACTACTGTCTTTTTTAATGATGAACCAATATATTCCATAGTAATGTGCAGCAGTGGCCAGACAAGCATGAAATGTAAGCAACCTAAATGAAAATTAATACAGGGGTTCAAACTGAATGAAAGGAGTCCATTTGTTTATATCTCTGTCAATGAGAAGAATCTTTGTATACAATGAAAGGACCAGGGCTAGGTACTGTTGTGATGATGTCCCTCTCAATGTGCCATTGTGAAGGCATAGTTGCTATTCTGTGAATGCCAAAATATCCAGCAGTTAAATCAGTAACTATTTTCATATTTTATAAGCCAGCCTCATTTCAAGAGATTCCGAATGGGAACGAACTTGTTAACATAGTGTAAATAAGCAGATTTGCATGTAGAAATCTCTCTCTATATACAGTATATATATATATCAGGTATTCTGCCAATCCTTTTCTTAAGGAATTCACCATTTAGCCAACTATTACAACTGTAGAGTCTGTGCACACCAAGGATATATAATGTATACTTCTCCTTGAAAGCCACAGGAACAGTGGTCTTATGACTTATTTGTTTCACGACCCCCTTTAGCCTGTCCTTTGAGGTCCAATATTATGATTTTTTTGGACATCACTGGAAATATTTCTATAATTGACCTTGAAGATTAGTATCTAAGACTGAAAAGGGTGACTACCTATGTCGACTTCAGACTGGGCTTTCCCAGCCAAGGCTCTGAGTCTCATAATTTGGGAGCAAATGCCTTCTCCAGTATATACGCAAGATCAGGGACAAACTGGCCCACTGGGATATAAAAAAAAATCCTGGAGGGCCCCAACCCTGTTGGGGCTTGCCACCTATGTGCAACTTCAGAAATATTAAAACAAAATTAAAGATGGCCATGCATTTCCCCTGGTGGTGCGGCCTAACTGAGATCAAAGTAAGCAAATAGCACAGTGGGAGCGGGGAATGGTATTGGTTGGGGGCAGACAAGATGTGTAGAGAGACAGTGCTTCAATGGTGGGCCCATAAGTCGGGTACCCGATTGGGGTTCTGAGTACCTCAGTCCGGTCTTTGCTAATTTACACATTTCTAAAAATCCCTGTTTTAGACTTCAGTAGCTTTATAATTGAAACTCACCCCATACTAAGCACGAGTCTTTACTGTATACATTATGAAATGTATGAAAATAATTTATTTTATATTACTCTTCTAATTTACTATTAAATACTTAAATATTTGAGTTTTTAAAAACATTAAAATGTCAGGTTTTTTTTCAAGCCTCATGAATTTGCTATTCATGAAAATTGAGGCAAAATTGCAACTTGGAAATGAATAGATTTATAGCTTAGAATAATTTTTGCACTGAAAATAAATGATACAGGGATTAAAAGTTGGCCCCAACCTTGTGGGTGATCAGTTGCTATACAGGTATCGGACCCCTTATCCGGAAACCCGTTATCCAGAAAGATCCGAATTACGGAATGCCCGTCTCCCATAGACTCCATTTTAATCAAATAATTCAGAATTTTAAAACTGATTTCCTTTTTCTATGTAGAAATAAAACAGAACCTTGCAATTGATTCCAACTAAGATATAATTAATCTTTATTGGATGCAAAACAATCCTATTGGGTTTAATTAATGTTTTATTGATTTTTTAGTAGACTTAAGGTATTGAGATCCAAATTACGGAAAGACCCCTTATCCGGAATACCCTTGGTCCCGAGCATTCTGGATAATGGGTCCTATACCTGTACTAAAAATTGGCCTCTGCACCAGTTCTGTACCAAGGGAAGCTCTTTATTGTGCCATTACATGAGGTCTACAATAAGCGCTGCAAGCTATCTGGCAGATACATACTTATACAGAGAAGTGTTCCAAAATAATACCAATAGCGATGAGAGAAATTTTCCATCAGGAATGGATTCGCTGCGATATTCCGCACTTCGCTATAGGCAAATTTTGTTCGCAAAACCAACGCAAAAAATTTCAACTTGAAAAATTTGCCAAATTAGGAAAAAGTTGTGGTTGCATCAAAAAAGTGGTAGTCGCACTTTTATGAAATATTTCGACAGATTCGCTCATCACTATTCACTATAAAGCACAGAAAAAGTGACAGAACAGGTCTGCTCCCCTGTCAACATGATGCCCTCATATAATGTATATTGATTATTTATTATTGTTCTTTTTTATCACGGAAGTAGAGAACAGAGAGTCACACAAACAAAATGGCAGCAATGACAAATATAAACGCATACAAAAAAAAAGAACAGTAGGTCACAGGGGTCTCAGTTTATAAGAGCTTTATTGAGTGATGTGCTCTCTCGGCAGTACTTGCATTTCACATTCCTAAAAAGCCTCACAGCTGTAAAAAAACAAAAAAAAAAAAAACAAAGCAAAGGATTTTAAGATGAAGAAAAAGCTTCCATCAAAAACTCTGAGAACTTCCCTTGTAAACTACCAGTTGGGCCTTTACTATGTGAGTCTTTGATGTAATGCCAAAATGGTTTTTAGTCTCTTATTTGCACACACACAAGCACAC
This sequence comes from Xenopus tropicalis, assembly GCF_000004195.4. NCBI lineage: Eukaryota > Metazoa > Chordata > Amphibia > Anura > Pipidae > Xenopus > Xenopus tropicalis. Next base: position 38,404,452 of record NC_030682.2, read on the forward strand.
AAACAAACACATTTTAAGATTTAGGGAGGGTTTCAGGATGCCCGGAGCTGGAATAGGCAAAGTTGTGTTGGTTCTTTGTTGCAGCAGCTGGAAAACCATAGCCAGCATTTTGCAAATTATTTCTCAAATGGGCAGAAATGTGCAAAGAAAATAACACGATGCAGGGATTACTCCCAGACTTTAGGACATATGCCTGCTACATAACTACTGAATTCTAGAGGGTTGGAAATTAATCAAATTGAATAGAATGTTGCCAGCTAATTTAGGTATTTACTACCTGTTGATGAGGGGCCCAATCCTTGAGGGACATCTGTCCTAAAACAGTTTGGTATGGCTGGTCTGGAAAGCCAATTGTGTCCCAGATATTTGCCAACTATCAAGCTATTAGATCTTTACATTTATATGACAATTTGTTAATCAACATGAGTCTAACAATTAGCGACAGATATAGATATAGGTTTGGTTCTGATGGTTTATACCACATGGTTGCGTACAAGGTATTCATAATTCATTAAAGGTACTTGCATCAAAACACTTTACTTGCACTTTTGCATATTTGTGCCAAGCACCATGTGTTTGCCCATTATGCTCCGATGATATGGTGCTTATTGACGCCTGATAACCCTGGAGCTACAGCAACCCTAATTTCAGGTTTCCCATCAAGGACCACATCAAGGTGCAGCATACTTGCAGCTAAGAAACCATATACAAACATCATATAAACCCCAAAAACTTGGTTGGTCCCAGCCCTCGTGGGACCTGCCAACCCAGATCCACTTTGCACAAGAAACTATTGGCATTCCCCCTAACTTACCCTTGATCGTAGCCACAATGGACACGTATAAGGTATATATGGGGGCAGCAGAGAATTACGGCGTCAGCTCACATCTGGGCTGAGGGGCCCCTGAGGTGGTAGCCAATGTTGGACTGAGTTATGGGAAACGCTGCATTGTGGGTAAAATTGCATCTGAAATTACACTTGCAGTTGTAAATGACCAATTGTTCGAGTCTAGACAGTTATAATATAAAATAGGCAGAGGTTTGGAATAAAAAGATCATGGTAAACATAGATAAAAACAGAAACAAGAATACTGGAAAACTACATTTTAGAAAGCTTGGATTTAACCAGCTGTGGGAAATAATAAAGATGACATATCAGTATCTTCCCGTATAATAGCACAGTATTAATGTTAATTCTTCTCAGTAACAAAAAAGTGTAACAGGTAATAGGTTTATTATACTTTATTGTTGCTTGTTTGCATTGATTCTCATGAAAGCAGGACCTTTCAACATACCACCCCATACAATTTTCCCAGAGGGATGAGAGGAAACTGCAGTAGCAAATACAAGTAGTGCTCAAGAGCAGAAATTTTATATATATATATGGATAAGAGGGTAATAAAGAAGATAATACAACAGTAACAAAATATGTAAAAATTAAATTGTACCGTTATACAAACTGGAAAACCAATTGCTAACAGCTTTAAGTGCAAATAAAAATGTTTTTTTTAAAAATGCATTTATACTGAAAACAAAGAAATAACAAATATATTACAGGTATGGGATCTGTTATCCAGAAACCCGTTATCCAGGAAGCTTTGAATTACAGAAGGCCATCTCCCATAGACTCCATTTGAATTAAATAATTCAAAGTTTTAAAACCAATGTCCTTTTTCTCTGTAATAATAAAACAGTACCTTGTACTTGATCCTAACTAAGTTATAATTAGTCCTTTTAATAGTCATTTAGCAGACTAATGGTATGGAGATCCAAAGTACGGAAAGATCCATTATCTGAAAAACCCCAGGTTCTAAGTATTCTTCTTCAGGTCCAATACCTATACAAAAAGAACTAGGTCATTAAACTATGAAAATCAATTAATAAAAATGAAGGGAGATTTTAATAAAGAGAATGGATCATGAAGAGTTGTGCCTCACTTTGCGTCACTGAATACAGTTAGGTAGCAGGTGGGAGGCATGGGGACGTCCCCTGGAACCTTCTTAGTTTGTGAATGATTTAATAATCTGCATTTTACACCTTCTCTTTTTTTACTTTCTGATCTACGTTCTCTTCTAATTTTTGAAATTTCACTTGTGAATTTTCCTGATCTTCCCCCAGAGTTACTTTATCCACTGTCTCTATAACCTCCTCAGCAGCTGAAAATGCAATAAATGAGTGAATAAGGATCTTACTAAGGTTTCCAATTGTGGATGTACTAAAAAGTGGAAAGCACAGATACAGAATAAGAAGAAAATACAAAATCCAAGTACCTATAGTATTGTGGAACCAAATCTCCCATCGTCAGCCAGATGGACATAATTTGTGAATTTTAGAGGTTTTTTTTATTCAAATAAATTTGAAATGTTACTAAATATTTGAAATTGTATTAACATTTTACTAAACATGAATGTTTGCTTATTTATTAAAAAAAAATAAAATATAAAAAAGCTTGATCAAATGAAACCATACAAAAAATTCAGAATTCATTGAATTTGTATCCTTCTTGTCATTTTTTTTTTCAACTTACTTTTTATTAGTTTTTACAATACATGTATACCATAATAATTACACAGCTTACTCTGCAAAGAGAAAAGCAAAACATCGTAACTTAACAAATAGAAATTGCAAACGGCTCCCAAACCAAAAAAAAAAAAGCCTCAGACACATCACACATAACTATAGAGTATCGACACCAGAAATGTTCTTCCATATTTTTGGTCCTGTATGAATCTTCTTTCCGAAGTATTTCTTGGAATTGCCATTTCATATTCTGTATTACTGCTAATGTCTCTCACCAGCTGGGAAATGTTTGGAACCTCCTGTTTTTTCCAATTTTTAGCAATTAAAAGTCTAACTGTATTTGATAATTGGAAAATTACTATTTTCAGAGCTTTGTTAGGAATTTTGTTTTAAATGTTTAATAACACCACTTCTAGGGATAAAACAAAGGGGCACATTAATTAATGTACGAACGCTCTGAATGCAACTTTTTCGTACCTTTGCGCAATTTCTTTGTACTTTGCAACAAAATTTGTGCGACAAAATCATATTGCCACGCTGAGTACAAAAGTTTCAGATTCATTCAAGCTTCGGTATCGTGACTTTCCTTGGGCCAGGTTGGAGCTGCAGAGTGCCATTGAGTCCTATGGGAGACTTTCCTTGGGCCAGGTTGGAGCTGCAGAGTGCCATTGAGCCCTATGGGAGACTTTCCTTGGGCCGGGTTGGAGCTGCAGAGTGCCATTGAGTCCTATGGGAGACTTTCCTTGGGCCGGGTTGGAGCTGCAGAGTGCCATTGAGCCCTATGGGAGACTTTCCTTGGGCCGGGTTGGAGCTGCAGAGTGCCATTGAGTCCTATGGGAGACTTTCCTTGGGCCGGGTTGGAGCTGCAGAGTGCCATTGAGTCCTATGGGAGACTTTCCTTGGGCCGGGTTGGAGCTGCAGAGTGCCATTGAGCCCTATGGGAGACATTCCTTGGGCCAGGTTGGAGCTGCAGAGTGCCATTGAGCCCTATGGGAGACTTTCCTTGGGCCAGGTTGGAGCTGCAGAGTGCCATTGAGCCCTATGGGAGACTTTCCTTGGGCCATGTTGGAGCTGCAGAGTGCCATTGAGTCCTATGGGAGACTTTCCTTGGGCCAGGTTGGAGTTGCAGAGTGCCATTGAGCCCTATGGGAGACTTTCCTTGGGCCGTGTTGGAGCTGCAGAGTGCCATTGAGCCCTATGGGAGACTTTCCTTGGGCCGGGTTGGAGCTGCAGAGTGCCATTGAGCCCTATGGGAGACTTTCCTTGGGCCGGGTTGGAGCTGCAGAGTGCCATTGAGCCCTATGGGAGACTTTCCTTGGGCCGGGTTGGAGCTGCAGAGTGCCATTGAGCCCTATGGGAGACTTTCCTTGGGCCAGGTTGGAGCTGCAGAGTGCCATTGAGCCCTATGGGAGACTTTCCTTGGGCCAGGTTGGAGCTGCAGAGTGCCATTGAGTCCTATGGGAGGCTTCCAATATCATGCACAGAAGGATCAAAGTCGGAAAGGTTTTCCCGCTCTTTCTGATCGTTCGATACGAAAATTTTGTGACTTTCGGAGCGCCAATACGATATTATCATGACTATTCCGATTTTTCCGTAAGCATTTTCGTGATAATTGCAATCATCAGAAATTATCGTATAAAATCCGAATTTTACCCATTTCAGGATTCAAACTCGTGATTTGATGAATGTGCCCCAAAATCTCGTGAGATGTAATTGGATAGCAGAGAAAAGGAAGGATTGGAAAGTAGAACAGGACCACCATATGTGTAACATATCTCCTATTTCTTTGTTACATTTCCAACAAGTATTAACAGTTCCTGGATAAATCTGTGACAATTTTAAGGGGGTTAGGTACCAATTATATAAAATTTTGAAAAAGTTCCCTTGGTGTGTTATGCATTTCGTATATCTCTGAGTTCCAGTTGTTGCTTCTTGCCAATCTTTCTTCTTGTCATTTTTATTTGACCTTTAGAATTTTAGAAACATTTTAAAGATTAGAATAAAAAAACACCTGCATTTTGTCTAGGACAACTCCCACTGACTTCTACATAAGCTCGCCTGCTTTTAGATGGCAACATTTTACATTCAAGTTTTTCTAATTTTTTGGAAACCATCATTCAAATTTGGGAGTTTTTGTGCAAAAAAATATTAAAATTTGATAAACTATCCTCATAATAACCAAGAATAATGCCAAACAGCTTGTCTGTAGGCTGCAAGGCCACATAGGGGCTAATAAGTAGCCAATTATAGCTCTTATTGGCATCCCACAGGAACCTTTTTCATGCTTGTGTTGCTTCCCAACACCTTTTCCATTTAAATGTGGCTCATAGGTATAAAAGGTTAGGGATCCCTGGTATAGGAGTTTAGACCTACAGTTAGTAGGTCTATACTCCTATACCAGGGATCCCTGATACTCAAGGTCCATTTTTATTTGAAGTTAAAAGATTTGACCGGTGGTGCCTTGTCAATCAGATTACCAGTAGATGCCCACAAGTCAGCCAAGCCTCAACTTAGCTAAAGTTGAGGCTTGGCTGACTTGTGGGCATCTACTGGTAATCTGATTGACAAGGCACCACCGGTCAAATCTTTTAACTTCAAATAAAAATGGACCTTGAGTATCAGGGATAGCATTAACATTGCTACAATGCGACTTTAAACTCTTATATAAACCTATGTACAGGGAGGTGCTGCTATTTGTATAACAAGCATTTACTCTGAATTTCAATATATTTCTTTCCAATCTTTTACATCTTCTTTTCCCATGATTAAAATGCAATCTGCTGTAAAGTAATGAAGAAGGAAACGCTGCTGAATCTAATGTGTTTATTGTATAAAACAGACGGCCTTTGTAGTGCAGCAATGTGATTCATTTGACAAATGAACGTATTTGTTATAGCAAATGCAATGAAACATAATGCACTGCAAGAATGGAGATGTAATTAATCTTGAGTGCCCATTAAGAGTATGCAGTGATATTTCTTATAGCTAAAAGAAACAGACATTTATAACATTTAGCAAAGTGGCAAATTCACCACTATATGTGGGTGTGTGTGTAGAAAATGTAATTTCTGCTTTTATTTTGTGCCAGTGTTTTGACCATATATGGGCAACTATATAAAGTAAAATTTAACTTCATTTTTTTTACACTGCTTACGTTTGTTATAGTGTGGTAAGACATACAATTAAAGAAGGAAAGGTTCAATCACTGGGGTGTGCCAAAATGTTAGGAACCCACCAGTGATTGTAATCGCTTACTTTATACCCTGGGCTGGTGCTCCTGTTAGAAGAAAGCCTGGGGTAGCTGCAAGAGAGCGATCCTCATCCTCCTTCTGTCCGTGCCATTTGTGCATGAGCAGTAAAGTGAAAAGCTGAGCAAAAAAGCCGTCTTTTTCTCTCTACCGCACATGCCCAGGATCGCGAAGAAAGTTATGCTGTCTCACAGCTACCCCGGCCTGGTGGGGTTTTCTCTTAATACAAGCACCAACCCAGGGCATAAGGTAAATGGTTACAATCACTGGAAGGGGGGTGCCTAACATTTTACCTTTCCTTCTCCTGTAAATGTTGAATTTCTGAAAGAAGCACAAACATGAATTTGCTTTACACTTTAGGTACAACCCTGATCCACAAACCTTTGCATGTTTGTTTTTACTATATTAAAGTTATAATATGCTGTATATATTACCCATATTTCCCTATCAATGTGCAGCTCACTCAGATGCTAACTAACTGGGCTGATCCTGTAAGGTGTCTATCCAACTGGCCCACAGGCCAAACCAACAGATATTGTATGAGGGGCTTTACATGGTATGGTCACCTTTCTATTGTTCTGTTCATTTGGGCTAACAGCCCCAACATTCAGAACAATTAATGTAGAGATGCTGTAAATCCTGTTCTCTTTCTTACCTGTTGGGGCACCATGCACTGGCCAACATTTTGCATCTGCAATGACATTTCTGAAATCAATCTAATTAATGAACAAATTGATGGTATGTAGATATCAGTATGATAGTTCAGCTAGTATACATATAATGAAACTTGTACAAAACAAAGAGTGTATGGCCAGCTATAATACATGGCCCTTGTCTGGTTCCATGGGTTCCAAGTTGTCTTAGCCCTCCATGTGTCTCTAGAGAGAACTTGGAGGAGGGATTCCTGGGATCAGTTTACTACTATTAAAGATCCATTTATTCATTTTGACAGGAGATGGGATGTTTCAAAGGAAACTTTATGACTTGCTGGTTTTTATAGGCTGTAGGGGGTGATGGTAAGTTTGAATCTGATTAGATACCCCAGATATCTTTTTACTTTTGGGGACTTTTTAAAGACTCTACAGGGTTTGTTATGTGGATATGTGGAGTAATAAATCAGGAAACAAATTTTATAAGCTTCCCCTAGAGTACATGCCTGCAGTTCTCACTCTATTTTAACTCCTCCAATTAACTATTATCACTTCTCAGCTCCAGCAGGCTGAGCACAGGATAAGGGTGGTTGATATTCTATTTATTTTTCCATGTCAAACTGACAGGCTGACATCCAGTTTCCATTCTTGCCATGTCTCTGTAGCCTTGCAAGGCTGGTTTGAATTTTAAAGGTGATTCTAGTCATACAGTGTCCCTGCATAGCATAGTCCCACTTTTGGATTGTTCACAATGCACATGAGCTGTTGCCAGAGCTGTAAATCACATATTGTTCACCTCTTTCATTACTGCCGAGTGCAAGCATCTGAATAGCGGTTAACAGAATCACAGAAGAAATAATTTTTTCAGTTCAGAGTTTGCAAAATGAATTATTGAATAGAGACCCAATATAAAATATAAACTGAATTACTCGCTGTAGCCCAGCATGAACCTAGACATGATTCACCTGCTGTACTGTAGGAATCATTCTTAGTTTAGCAGGCTCTTCAGTTATTTCCCATCCTAGCATCAGACACAAATCTGTAACCAAAATAATGGGTGTTTTAGCAGAGGTGTGGTTTGCTTTAATCCAGTAACCTATAGCTACCAATCAGCTGTTTATCATAATTAGGATTTTATTTGTCTGGTGTAGAAAAAGTATTGAAAACAAAAATGGATGGATTATTGGGTGGGAAACATGTTTTTATTTACTATATGGGTGGATAAGTGGCAGATGAAATTTAATGTGGATAAATGTAAGGTCATGCTACACCTGGGATGTAAAAATATGCAGCCACTTATACCCTTAATGGGACTGCACTAGGCAAATCCATAATGGAGAAGGACCTTGGAGTCCTTGTAGATAATAAACTTGGCTGTAGCAAGCAATGCCAGGCAGCAGCTGCAAGGGCAAACAAGGTTTTGAGCTGTATAAAAAGGGGTATAGATTCACGGGAGGAGGGGTTATTCTTCCCCTTTACAGAGCGCTGGTAAGGCCCCATCTAGAATATGCTGTTCAGTTTTGGTCTCCAGTGCTCAAACGGGACATTATTGAGTTAGAGAGGGTCCAGAGAAGGGCAACTAAGCTGGCAAAGGTATGGAAAGTCTCAGTTATGAAGAAAGACTGGCCAGGTTGAGTCAGTTTACACTGTGAAAGAGGTGACATGATAACAATGTATAAATATATAAGGGGATCATATAATAACCTCTCTAATGCTTTATTTACCAGGAGGCCCTTCCAACTGACACAAAGGCACCCACTCTGTTGGTGCCTTTGGAGGCTAGTATTTGTGATATGAGCTTCTCATGCTTCTCTGTTGGTCAAATATCCAATCCACCCGCTCCTATTGTTGCCTGTGTTTTTTGGAGCCAAGGGAGGATCCTTAAAAATGAGTTTTTCATTCCTATGAATAAGAAGCCATAGCACAGGCAATTTATATGGAATGTAAATGTATGGCTCAATCAATCATTCAGTCAAACAAACAGTCAAATGCCTTCTTGGTAGAATTTAGGATTGTTTATTCTAACCATGACTAGCTGTCAGATACCTAGGACTATCTAAAACCTCCTCTTAACAGAAATCCCTTACTATTATCTACCTTTGCTTTGATGTAATGGAGCACACATGATCTTTCAATAAGGAATATATTTTGGTGTTCAAAAAGAAAGGCTTCTTGCCTTACAGGAGAATATATATTGTGTATCAAGCCACTCTTAATACAGTATTTCACATATATTTTAACAGAAAAATAACATTTTGGAACAAGCTCAGATTCATGTGCTCTCTGTGCTAATTGGGGCACAGTTATGCAATACACATATAACTTGCACCTGGCTCTGCACCCTTGTATTGGGTGCCTATTTTGAAGGCCACCCACATTCACATAATGTGTCTGACAAGTGCATTGTTTACTGATCTGGTGCCATATCCTGGCCAAGGATCACAGGTTGGCTTCCATTGCACCTGTTCACTAGTTACGCAGCTCAAACAGGAAACAGCAGTGGCACCAGCAAAATGGCGGCCACCAACACTGCTTTTCACTTTTTTTGTTGCTACAGGGGCACAGTTAAGCTTTGTCAGCTTTCAGTAATTCTGTTTGGCAGGGGGCATTTGGGGAAGGAATTGAATTAAAAATTCATTGGGGAGGCTTTAATTCCCCTTTATGTTGGACGGGAAAAGGCAAGTTAAAATAACAAAAGTACAGAATCCCAATTCTTCGGCACCTGGAGGTTTGTGCACTGTCAGGCTCTGCTTGAAGAATATGTCTGAAGATTGTACGCACACCTGATTTAAATTACTTTTCAGCAGTGCACAGTTTATATAAGACTTAGGGAGTAATTCTATTTTAGTGTATGTGATTGCCAGATATTTGACAGGAGAAAGCTGACACTTTTATTTATTATATACCCCCACATTTATATGTATGTGCATTTATATGTATATACCCTTGGTTTTCTCTCTATATCTAAAGATGCAGAGTTGGGTAACACTGTGAGCTCTGAGACCATAGGATAAAACTCTGTTAAGTGCTCTGGGGATTTACAGAACTGGGCAAAGCATTTGAAGACTGTGATGTAAATGATTGGTTTCATCAGCTTATTATCTGTGTGAATTAATTTATCTAAACATGGAAAAACAGAGGCATAATAGTGTTGGGATACTTGTTAACATGAAATCTGTACCTAGTAAATTTACTAAAATGACTGCAGGAAGTTTTGCTTTGGCTGCTGAAAACCTTTGTGCAGTTGTGTTTTTTTCAGAAATAATATCATATTCATGCAGGGTAGCAGAGAAGGTGACTGACAGACATGCACTTGCTGCCTTGTACTTCTACATTGTCAAGAAACTCTGTACTATGTACCTTATATCCTTATAGTTTACCTTATAATACCTTAGCATTTACAAGAGAGGTTGAATTATTCCCTATTTATTCCATAGGACTTAATGTACTTGTTTAAGAAGAGACTTGTTAAAGTGACTTGGCTCTAAAATGTAAACCTGGTCTCTAACAAATGAGATCAATCACCTATTCACCTGGGAAACCCCAATTGCATAAAGAGAAGAAACATGATCGTTCTGAAATCATTGTTATGGAGTCCCTACTGTAGGGCTGTAGAATCCTGAGAATTATGAACAGTGGGAATAACTGGGCACTCTCTTTCCAGTAAGCATAGAAGCACTAGATTTATCTAACCTGCGTACCTAACCATAATGTCCAGTAATTTAGTGGATATTTATATTAATGCTGCCGTTACTCTTAACTCTGTTGTCCAGTTCACTGCACTTTTTTTGTAGTCTAACTACATATGAATATAAAAAAAATTGTCAGTTCAAATTTATAATATTGAAAAGATAATCTGTGTTGTTGTAGACATATCGTGCTGATCTTTGGGAGGTAGCATTATTCGGAAACATGAAATGGCCTTGAAATCTCTGATCATGGAGCCTGGAGTAGCAGCTAGTGGTGAGTATTTGGTCTATTCCAACCAATTACACTTTATATGGGATCAATCACTGTCTACCATGATGTCCCATCTGTTGTTATAAAGTAGGAGGTCTTGATCTTTAAATGTCTCAAGTTCCAGACAAGCATGATTTAGAATGTCAATAGACATCTGTTGGCAGGAGTCATGAATTGCAAGGCTACTCTGTAGCGGTCAGACTGTTGGACTTAGTATGTTACTGAAATGTGGACTATGAAGGTTTATGGTGTTTGTTACACACATCCATGCACAGGTATGGGACCTTTTATCCAGAATGCTCGGGACCTGGGGTTTATGAGATCTTTCTGTATTTTGGCTCTCCATTCCTTAAGTCTACTAAAAAATAATTTAAACATGAAATAAATCCAATAGGATTGTTTTGCCTCCAATAAGGATTAATTACATCTTAGTTGGGATCAAGTACAAGGTACTGTTGTATTATTACAGAGAAAAAGGAAATACTTTTTTAAAATTAGAATTGTTCGCTTATAATGAAGTCTATGAAAGATGACTTTCCTGTAATTCTAAACTTTCTAGATAATGGATTTATGGATAATGGATCCCATGCCTGTACACTGTAACTAAAGATTAAGTCATGATCATGGCCATTAGGCACAATTCTGGTTATTCTTAATGAATGGGGAGTTTAATACCAAATTCAACTGGCACACAATGGGGGGAATAGTACCTCAATTTGAAGGATGAAATAATTGGTGCTTAGAATTCTCTGTGCATAAATTGACTCCTTCATACAGCATATTCTTGATGGTCATGCACAAAAAGACCAGCAAGAAGTGTATAAGATTGAAATGTACCTAAAAATCTAAATATTTGCTTTTAATGTTGTTACTGAACTTTTCAAAGTAAATATTCAGATATCTTCATCATAAAAATCGCCTGAAAGCCTCCCTAGTTCACAATCAGTTAACACTTTCTCACATTTGCTCTTCTGGGTTTTTCCTCATACTGAGTTGAGAAACTATCCATGCATTCTTCGAAACATTCCGCCTCCACATCTGTTTCATGTACTTAAATCCATCAGCTACATTATTGGCTGAAGTTCAAGACTGTCCATAAGTTTCCTCAATTAATCCATCAACTTGCAATTCCCGTTTGGTAACCCTAATGTCTTGTGAAAAAAATAATCATTTTAAAAAAAATCCAAAGATTTTTTTTTTCCCCTTCATAGACTGTGACAAAAGTGGTGGGTTTCATTTTTAAGTAATTTTCATGATAAGAAAAAAAATATACATTTGTGCTGAAAATATTTTATAGAGTTCACACGTAAAATTATGGGAAACCGATGTCTTACATTTACCGCTGCTCAGCAGTTCATGCAATTCTACCCAATAATAACAATGTTACTATATTTATAACATTCTCACAAAAAAAGGTGCATTAACATGTTGGAATAATCACTATGGATATTTTCCTTAGAACACAAGATAATATTTCACTTTCCATTATGTTTCAAGAAAAATGAGAAATAGATTTTGTAGTAGCTTGAATAACTGTAGAGCCCAGGTCTAGATCTGCAGGATATTTTAGCCCCAATGGGCTAAGGGTTTTAATGGGGGGGTTCCCCAGAAATTCCAATTTTTCACCAGGCATGGATTCCCAGTGAAATTACACATTTCACTTTTTTTTTTCTCAAAACGGCCACAAAAATTTGGTGTGAAAAAAAATTGCAACTGAGGAAAAAGTCGCTACTTTAGTCCAGCAGTTGTTTAACCATGAGCTAGACCACTCTGGGTGAGGCTTTAAAGCCAATTAGGGCAATATTCTGATAAAATTATTTTGCCCTCACTGGAAGCTTAGCTTAAGGGTAATCAGAAGTCGGGCAAAGTTGCCTGCGGAAAACGAATCGATGCAAAGGGCTTTCCACCGGCAACTTCTATTGTTGCTAGTGGAAAGCCTTTTTGGAGCAGTGAGTTGCCTATGACAGCAAACATCTATCACAGGCAACTAACTTACTCCGTGGGTTTTTACCCTAAGGGTGAAGACACACAGAGCTACTAGTAGCAGCTACTTGTCATGGCTAAAAAATAGAAAATGCTGATCATTTACTGATAATTGTCTCTATGTGTGTTTTAGCAGAGGGAATTCTCAGTATTGTCTATGGCAGGGTATTTTATGGTGTTTAGTAGCCGTGACAAGTAGCTGCTACGTAGGTTTTGGGGTAAACACGTAATGGCTATTTGAGATATTTGTGGAACTAGGCTGAATAGCTGATACAGCAATGTTTTCCTATTTCTGTAATCTTGCTATGAGCTAAGGGTGAAATGAGTAAAAAGGTAGTATGTTATGTTGTATATAGATAGGAGCCCACCAAGGTAGACATGGTGTCCAGGGTCATATGCGCCAGACCATCAGCAGTGAGCTGAGGGGGCTGTCACCAAATGTTTAATATTCAAGGGACTGAAACAAGTTTGACAACCATTGCTTTAAAGGAGAAGAAAGGCTAATAAAGAGTTAATCTCAAGCTGCAGGCATACCTTCAGTTCTCTCAATAGTGCCCTTAAGTCTCCCCATATTTCTCCTGTTCAGATGATCAGAAGCCTCATAGGAAAAAAAACACTGTGCTCTGTAAAGAAAGTTCCCAAAAAATGGGATGTGAAGCAATTTTGCACAAGGTCTCTCCTAAACAAAAGACAAGTACAGAGAGAAATATTTGGATAATAATGTCATTTCAGCTTCCCTCTGTTGGGAACTGTAGCTGACCAAACAGCCAGTGGGACACTCTGCTTGTCTTCTAAATGGTCAGGTCACCTCCTTTTCTCTGTCCTTCCTGAACAGGTCTTGGAGCATATACTGTATATATAAATATATATATATAATTGCACTAGCAGCTTTTAGTCACTAAGTATAGTGTGGAGGAGAAGTACCGCACTCACAGGTCTTAGGGGCACATTTACTAATCCACGAACGTCCGAAAAGCGCCCGAATGCGTTTTTTTCGTAATGATCGGTACTTTGCGACTTTTTCGCAAATTGTCGCGACTTTTTCGAGCTCTCAATACGAAAGTTGCGACAATTCGCGAAAGTCGTAATGACAATGAAAAAGTCGCGACAATTCACAAAATTTGTTATGGCTATGAAAAAGTCATGACAATTCGCACAAGTCGTACCAGTTACGAAAAAGTCGCGACAATTTACGGGAAAGCCGTAACGGCGACGAAAAAAACGCAAAAAATACAAAAAAAGTCACAGAATGTTCGTTTTCCAATCTGAGTTTTTCTCATTCGGATTCGGATTCGTGGATTAGTAAATCAGCCCCTTAGTGTTCAGACTGCACCCAAGCACACTAACCACTACTTGAGACGTGAGTGCCTGTTTCTATATATAAATATATATACTGTATAATGTTTTAATTAGTAGGGTTTTAGTTGCATACCATTTGTAAATGTTTCAAGTTGCCAAGGGAGTGTCCTATACAGGCAGAAAACACCCCTATGATCGTTTCAAAGACTTTGCACCTTCTTTTAATTTAATATCATGTAATTACCAGCAGTCTCATAACAATGCCCTGGTTCTCTTAAACTGGGTGTGGGGTAAGAGAGTGTATGGAGAGAAAGAGATGGAAAGAGGATTGTCTGAGAAAGTCCTTTCCCTAAATTCATATGCAAAACAATGCACATATTTTACCTAGAAGAAATGCATGAATAAAGCAGCCCGTGTTACTTGGCATGTGATTGCATTTCATTTCACTATCCTATGAAGACATGTTCTACAAGCTGAACAAAATGTATTTGAATAGAGCCTTCCACTTGCCAGGTTTGAACACAGTAAAATTAGGACCTATTTTTCTCCTCACGTGATTGCTGATTGCTGTACTGCATATGATCAAAAGGTTTTTTACTGAATGTAAATGATTGTGCTGCTTTCCGTACTCAGTGGCAATTTACTTTAATATGATACTCTGCAGGAGAACCCTTTCAAAGTACAAAACAAGAAGTTTATCATTCCTATGCAAGGCATTTAGGGTTATTGTAGCCTGAAAATGCCTACAATGATATTACCAGAGCAGGGTGGAGGGGGGTAGGAAAGAAATATATATTGAAATATGAAATCTCCATGAATAATACAAGTGAAACAGATGGGAGATACTTTCCTCAATCCAATGCAATATCAGCAATAATTCATAGATAATTGTACAGAAAGTCTGAGACAGTCTTTCCATTTGGACTAAAAATGTCAGGAGATAAAATGAAATATCATATATAAATCCCGTGCATCCTCAAACTTATACAATATCTTCTATCTGCTTTTAAATTTATAGCCTAATTCAGGTACTGAGAAATGGAGCTTTATGTTACTGGCATGAAATGTAAGCAGGGAGTTGCTCCTATATATACATTTATTGGGAAAAAAAAGTGTGCATTTTGGTATTTCCATTTTTTACTCTTTTTACATTCTTGTACATGAAAAACTGGTTTTATTCGCCAGATTTAGATTTTATTATTGCTTCAAGTCTATAATAAAGCAATAATAGCTGGAGTTATATAAATAAATAATGGAGCTACCACCCGGACTGGAGGTGGCAGTAGCTTCTGGCTTTCCCTGCTTCAATAAGTGCAGCAGCACTCAGTTTGAAATGGAAGGCAGGAAGGTATGAGCAGCAATGATTATAGGGAGGAGCAAGGAGCGCATTGTAAGGCAAATACCTTTAATGAAAGTGGCTTTAGGTGCAACCTACTGCAGGGAAAAGATAAAGTCCTCACTCGCGAACATAAATAATCCTTTAAACCTTTCTACATAGTTACATAGTTACATAGGGTTGAAAAAAGACCAGAGTCCATCAAGTTCAACCCATCCATATGAGACTTGTATGTATGTATGTATATTTTTATTTATAAAGCGCTACTTATGTACGCAGCACTGTACAGTAGAATACATTAATACAAACAGGGGGTTAATAATATAATAGATAAATACAAAGTTTAAAAATACAAGTAAATACAAGATACAGTTGCAATAAGTTAAGAGTCAAAGACACAAGAGGATGGAGGTCCCTTCCCCGTAGAGCTTACAATCTATATGGGAGGATAATTTACAGACACAAATAGGCAAATATAAGTGCTGTAGGTCACAGTGGGTGACATTACAATATAAGTGCTGATTCCCAGATCAGGTGCTGGGCGAGTGCTCCAAAAGGTAGTCTTTTAGTTTGGTTTTAAAAAGACTGGGGGAGGATTCTCTCCGGAGGAAATCAGGGAGGGCATTCCAGATGTAAGGGGCAGCAAGGCAGAAAGGTTTAAGGCGGGAAACAGCAGTTGTAGTGGGGGGCGCAGCCAAGCGATTGCTCTGCGAGGAACGAAGGAGTCGGCCAGGAACGTACGGAGACACAAGGGAAGAGATGTAGTGAGGAGCAGAGGAATGGAGGGCTTTGAAGGTTAAGAGAAGAAGTTTGTAAGATATTCTTTGTTTAATAGGAAGCCATGATAAGGCCTTTAGCAGGGGAAGGGTATGAACTCTCCTGGATGAGAGGAGGAGAATTCTGGCAGCAGTATTTAATATAGACTGTAGGGGGGAAAGATGGGAGTTAGGGAGGCCGGTTAATAGCAGGTTGCAGTAGTCCAGTCGGGATAGGATGAGGGCATGCATGAGCAGCCTAGCTGTTGCAGTAGAGAGAAAGGGACGGATTTTGGCAATATTGCGTAAGAAAAAGTGACAGGTTTTGACAGTGGAGTTAATGTGGTTAGAAAAGGAGAGACTGGAGTCAAAGATCACCCCCAAACAACGTGCCGAATCGACAGGGTTGATGAGGGTGCCTTCAATAGAGATAGAAAAGGGGGGGGTAGGACCAGGCTTAGGCAGAAAGATCAATAGTTCAGTTTTTGTTAGGTTCAATTTGAGGTGGCGTTGGTTCATCCAATTTGAGATAGCCAGGAGGCAGTTAGAGATTTGAGTCTCAGTTTCAACTGTTAGCGAAGGGGTCGACAGATAAATTTGGATATCATCAGCATACAGATGGTATTTGAAGCCAAATGAATGGATAAGATCTCCCAAGGACAGCGTGTAAAGGGAGAACAACAACGGCCCAAGAACAGAGCCTTGGGGTACCCCCACATTAAGAGGAACTCGAGATAAGGTGTTGTTAGCATAGGAGACAGTGAAAGAGCGGTTAGAGAGATAAGAAGAGATCCAGGATGCAGCCTGACTACGGAGACCAATCGAATGCAGAATTTGCATCAGGAGGGAGTGGTCAACCGTATCAAACGCAGCCAAAAGATCTAGGAGGATTAGTATAGAAAAGTGACCTTTGGTTTTGGCAACCTGGAGATCATTCGTAACTCTGCACAACGCTGTCTCAGTAGAGTGCGCAGGCCGAAAACCAGATTACAGCGGGTCTAATAAATTATGGGCGAAAGTTAGTGATACGGGAGAAGACAATACGCTCTAAGATTTTGGAGGAAAGACTTGTGCAGAAACGGGGCATATGTTTTATAAGTTTCATATAAGATCATACTTGGATACATGGTTATTGGTCATAACAATGAAATTGTGTTTTAAGATCCCCTTTCCAATAACTATAAGTTATAGAATGAGACCAGACACAGAGCAATTAATTCTGTCCATAAGATCATTGATATACTTCTATCTTGTGCAGTAAATTTAAAAAAACAGGGGCATTTCCAGGGCCAGAATGCCAGAACCAGGGTCTACCAGGGCAGCTATAAAGACATGCAATAAGGGGACCTTCTTTTTGACACATCCAGAATTTTATGTAATATCACAAGCAAATAATGCCCAAAGAATGTATTTTGGCAGTTACTCTTTACTTGTTTATTTAGAATAAAATAAAATAAATAAAATAAAATTGATTGCTTACAATGGGTTACTGGCCTTAAGGTTATAACACTCCCAAGAGTTCTGTGAATCAGTAAAGCCACCATGATATCACAAATGAAAACTATATGATTGGGTTTAGCAATAGGAAAAATAAATAATAATAATAATACAAGAGAAAATAGTTATTATCTGTTATTTATATTGCACCAACACACTGCCCCTGTTGAGCTTACAATCTATGTTCCCCATCATATTCATAAGGTCAATTTTATCAGAAGCCTATCCTTCCAGATAGTAGCCAAATACTAAGGGTCCCAGCACTGCAAGGCAGAAGTGCTACCCACAAAGCCACAATGTCGGGCCTGTGGTCAGTGTGCTGTCGTTTTAACATTTAACTACACACAGAGGCATAAGTGCAACTACTAAGGGAGCTTTGTGCACCAGTCATGGTAATTTGACATAGTTACATAGTTACATAGGGTTGAAAAAAGACCAGAGTCCATCAAGTTCAACCCATCCAAGTAAACCCATGCTGGTCCACTTTTTTTTTTGGTCACCCAGTCAATATGCTTTCCTCATGATCATGCCAAATCAGAGCCAACTAGTTTACTCTGCTTCCTGCAAAAGAAAAGTCAGAAAGTCCAGTTACTTTAGAGCTAGATACTAGATACTGTATACCATGACCTGGATGAATGAGAATCTTCATAGATATATTTACTAAGGCTAATGCTGCACAGGCCAGAAATCGGCCTCAATATTGGAATCAGCCTTACCCCGTGCCTGCACCCACAGCTATTGCATAGGCCCGAGTGCAGGCACACAGAGCAGACTGCAGCTCCGACGTGCAAACTCATGCAATTTGGGGACGAAATCCGATCAGTGTTCCTATACCCACAATGGCATCAGATGCAGGAACAGGGGAAGGCTGATGCCAGCGTGGGGGTGAATTCTTGGCCGGTGTTTATCCGCAGGCCAACAACAGCCCCTGTATGGCAATAGACTAAAGCAGTGATCTCCAACCAGTGGCTCTTGAGCAACATGTTGCTCACAAGCCCCTTGGATGTTGCTCTCAGTGTCCCCAAACCAGGTAGTTATTTTTGAATTCCTGACTTGGGGGCAAGTTTTGGTTGAATAAAAACAAGATTTATTCCCAAATAAAGTCCCCTGTAAGCTGATAGTGTGTATAGAGGCTGCTTAATAGCCAATCTTAGCCCTTATTTGGCACCTCCATTACATTTGACTGTGGCTCACAAGTAAGAAAGGTTGGGGACCCCTGGCCTAAAGGGTGTGCTGCACTTGTATGAACTGGGTGGCAGAACTTCATACCAGAGATGCTTTAGCTAACAAATAATTTCTGTCTCATCACTATTTCATCAGTTATATAGCCTGATCATTCTTTGAGGGTCATTGACTACATGACAATATGTTGTAGGTCTCTGCTGCAAAGTGACATGCAAAGTGTATATAGGTATAAAACTGTATATCACTGATCAATAATGATGAGCGAATCTGTCCCATTTCGCTTCGCCATAAAATTTGCGAAATGGCAAGAAAATTCAGGAAATGTTGAAAAATTAGCAAAATGCATTTGTTGCGCGATTTTTTTGTCATCCGCGTCTTTTTTGTCGCCCGCATCTATTTTTCTCACCTGCATCTATCTTTTTTGTTTCCCACGCTTTTTTGATGCGACTGTGCCCAATTTGACGTGTGACAAAAAAAAAATCAGTGCGACTAATTTTTCCATGGTGAATTTTCACGGAAGTTTCGCAAAACCATTCGCCAATGGCAAAATGCAGAAATTCGCTGCAAATCCATGCCTGGGGAAAAAATTCGCTCATCATTACTGATCAATCTTAAAACACGTTATGTAATAAAGTGAAGCTCAAACCGTTCAGCCACTTATGAGACTTGATGCAAATGGGGTGATGCCCGAGCAGACTCCTTTCTCTTCATACACCTAAGCAGCTGTAAAATGCATTTAGAAATGGATGCTGAACAGAATTTCTTCCTTTTAAAATACCACATAAACTCTGTATTATGCTTGTATATGTGCAGAGGGATGCTTACAAAATATATTAATGAATGTTCATTTGCCTGACCTGAAATTGCCCCAGCAAGTTCAGGCCAATTACCATGAAGGTCAGTAATACTTTTATGAGTAACGCTACACACATATAATGTAGACAACGTGTGGTATTTTTACATTTTAAATTTAGGTTACAAAAGAATTCTATGCAGCTGCCATTCCTGAATGTCATTTAAATTCCTGAGTTTTATTTAAAAGGAGGTAATTTTATAATGTTTATAATATATATTATTTTTTTTACCTTTCAAATCCATCCAGCAATTATTCACATAAGAACATGCAGCTTAGTGTTTTCTAGCAATGACTCTTGATTGCACTGGAAGTGTCCGGGCAAATACTGTCAGAGTCTATGAAGAGGAAATCATGAGTGTTTTTTTCCTGCACAGGCAATAAAAACTCATTATTGGATCATGTGCCATTGCACTTAGACTTGAGTCAGAAAAAAGGCAGTTGGGTGAAGCAATTCAATTTCTTTTGTAAATTCAGAGCTATTCTTTCAGCTGCCCATCCACTCATTTTGATAAAAAATCCTCAATACTGATTTTTATTATTGTCCAAACCTTAAGTATTATTATTATCTTATCAAAGAAGCCAATAACAACTGGTCTGGGATATTTAATCTCAGAGAAGGCTATGGGCTATTATCAGCCTTCTATGAAGATCTAGTCCTGTTAATATGTTCATTTCAATGCTGATCGCAAGTTATTTAATGATTGCTTTGCATTAAATTCTGATTTGATCTAATTCATTATTTGGGATAATAAATCCTGATCAATCAGAATCAACCCATAATTTATTTTTCTTAAATTGATGCTGATGTCTGTACATTCAGCAGTAAACCTTAGCTATCATCATCATCATCATCATTTATTTATATAGCACAGGTATTAATGGGCTTGACCATGACTAACCAGTCGGCACATCATTCAAGGGGGGTCCTGTCTGTATTTTCTTATTTGGAAAACCAGGCAGGCAAAAACCCTAATGTAGGGAAGCGTCTATCCCACCTGTACAACAATGTTCACTCTAAAGCTGGCCATACACGTGGTGATCTGACGATGTTTCGTGCGACCATCGGTCGCACAAAACATCGTCAGATCCGCCACACACCGTCAGGGCTGAAACAGCAGATAAGGAGGTAGAAACAATAGGATTTCTACCTCCTTCTGCCGATTCAGTCCTGATGGCAGATTTTGGTCAGGCGCCTTCTATGGCGCCCGATCAAAATTTTCTAACCTGGCCGATCGGCGAGTCGACCGATATTAGCAGCCTCCTGCGATATCGGTCGACTCGCCGACATGCCATACACGCACCGAATATCGTATGAAACGAGGTTTCGTACGATAGTATCGGTGCGTGTATGGCCAGCTTTAGGCTAAAGGTGGCCACACGTGGCGATTTTAGATCTTTTGTGCGAAAGATCGTACAATCTACCACTAACCGTTCAGGGCTGAAACGGCAGATAAGGAGGTAGAAACAATAGGATTTCTACCTCCTTCTGCCGATTCAGCCCTGACGGCAGATTTTGCTCAGGCGCCTTCTATGGCGCCCGATCAAAATCTTTTAACCTGCCCGATCGGCGAGTCGACCGATATCAGCAGCTTCCTGCGATATCGGTCAACTCACCGACTTGCCATACACGCACCGAATATCGTACTAAACGAGGTTTCGTACGATATTATCGGTGTGTGTATGGCCAGCTTTAGCCACGCACCTGCGGCATTGAGGCCAGTGCATGCAACAAATCGAGGTGCACACATAGAATATTGTGGGGAAATGCATAATTTAGTACTGTTCTGGTCCCTCCCAACTCTCCGCACATGGAGTTTTTTAAAAGTGCACACAAAGGATTAATTTTTGTAAATTTTGCTTTAAGAAAATTCAAATGAATATTTATACCCATCTCACCTCATTATTCAATTTTACAAACAATAAAACAGTCATTTCAAAATGTTTGTATTTGTATAAAAGAACCTCTTTTAATTAAATGAAGACATCCTGCTGAGAGGAATGGTGGGAGAAGCAAGCAGATTCCCAAGCTGAGTAAAAACGCTGCTAGCAAACACTGCCGAGAGGGGAGATGTACCAGCAGGAGAAGAAAGTGTGAGAACTGCTAAACAGAAACCACTGGGGCTATTCCATGCATAGGGCTAATTGCATTTGCATGATACATCCCTGCTGTGAGGCAGAGGGACGCTGAGCAGTGTAGCCTACTCTGCTGAACCTCTGAAAAACAAATACTGTGAGAAAGCGAAGAGGAAATACATACATACTCTGGGGAAAGGCTACAGTATAAGGCTAATGTCACAAGGACAGCAATAGTTAATAAATGTCTGCTGGATGGACACAAGGTGTGCTGACACACCCAAGGGACACTATCCCAGGCCTCTCTAGCAGGCTCATAGTCATTGCCTGCCACGAGTATCAGTCTGAAGTTATAGCAAGCTACAGTGATAAATGGGTTCCTCAACTAACATCTGTTCATGTGCCTTTGCCTATAGGGGAGAGTTTCTTTTTAAGTTTTGGGCAAAATATTCTTGCAATTTAGTCTCTAAGGCCTATGGCACAGGCATGTTTTAGATGAGGATCATGTCAAAATTCTGTTAATGCTTTAAAGAGGGGCCTGAATAAGTTTTTGAACAAGCAGAATATCCAAGGCTATTGTGATACTAATATCTACAGTTAGTATTAGTGGTTGTATATATAGTTTATGTATGTGAGTGTATAGATTGGTAGGTGTGGGTTGTGTGTGCTGGGGCCACTCTGTTGTGAAAAAAATCCAGATGGCTGTGCCAAGACTGAAATGGTCTCTCTTTGTAATCAGAATAACACCAAAACTGAGCTACACCGGTTCTTAGGAACTTACCCCCCCCCCCCCCGCAGTGTCAGTACTGATATTCTGTCAAATGCAAAGAGGACTAATAGCACAAAAATAGGGGTCATGATATGATTTCTTTTAAAATATGCAAAATGGATCCTGTCATTATTGTGTTTTTTGAAACATTTGGCATTCTTACAATAAACCATCCAGATCAAAGCAGTGTTTTAAAGAAATAATCCACAAAGGAAAATGAGACCATGAGAATTGTGGCTATGAAGGAAACCAACTGACAAAGTTCATCAATTCCTTCCAGGGTTTTGTTTGCTGGATGCATACTAAGTTCACTGGATGCAGATTCTGTTATTTAACCTTTGTAACATGACACGTCTTCCAAGGTACGAAGCTTTTGCCTTTCTGGTCACACACTTACCTCTGAATTCTCCATCCTCACATCATTTTTGTTGAAGCAACAATGCATTTTCAATACACTGACCTATTGTGTTAACTAAAGCATAATCTACATAGGGGTCGATTCACTAAAGTGCGATAACGCTTATCTCATGTTTTTTTGCGTTAAAAAGCATGCAATAAATAAGTACCGATTCATCAAAGTCATTTCGCATGCATTAAAAGCATATCACATGCGCAAAAAACTGCATGCATTATTTACCTCACATTGCGTTAATTCTCACCTAGAAATAATACTAACGCATGATTCACAAACACATATGAAGCGTTAAATGCGCTAAATATCGCATTAGTCTGTGCGAAAATTAACACCTACTTGAGGCAGGCGGTACTTGAAGAAAATTGCGGTTCGTGAGCTTTAGGCAACACAACATGGATTTTGCAGTGGGATTTTTTCAAGTATGTGTTGGCCCTAGAGTGATGCAGCCTCCAGTATTCAGGGAAATGGTATTTTTCAGAAAAGTAGTTTTCCGAAAGTAATGGTTACGTGTGTAAAATCGTGCGCTAATATAGCAAGCGGCGAAATATATCGCGCGCAGTGCGAAATAACGCACGCAGCAGAAAAAAATTCAAAGGTAAAAGGTAAAAGAACGTGTTCTTGTAGCTTACTGGAAAGAAGCTTCTTATACAGCAGTTTATTGTTTTACTGGTGATTACTTTTCCTTTTGAGTATGTTCCTAGAAAACATCACATATCACTACGGTTTGTATCTTGTTTATCTTGTTTATGCAAGGAGCAATTGTCATTGGGAGCCTGGGGAGGGGGTAATGTACCCTGCAGGGCAGGGAGCAAAGTGCATAAACAGATGCATCCTGCAATGTAGCCTGCATTTTTCTTAATTGGGTTCATTTGTTTTGGAGTACAGAGACCTCTGATGAATACAAGGCTGCCTGGGTTTGGAAGGACTGTATTCATAAGGGATGGGCATGAAGAGAATTGTAGGAAAGATGATAAAGTTAGGTAGAACCAGTGGGTGCACACTGTAAGCAGTGACAGAACTACCGGCGGTACGGAGGGGGCGATCGCACCCGGACCTGCACCCCCTCGGGGCTTGCTGGATGCTCGCACAGGTGCGAATTCGCCACTAAAAATTGTGTCCAGAGGGGGGGCCCAGCTTCATGCCCTGCACCCTGGCCCAGGGAAGTTTAGTTCCGTTATTGCCTGTAAGCACTCACACTGCTGAACTAAGTACCTCAGATTTAGGCCTCATTCGCAATGACCCATGCAGTGTGCAAAGTGCATAAAAAGGTTGCCATAAGGTATTTGTTCACACTTTTTTCCCATGTGTGGGGCACTGTACAAATAGCTGCCTTCTCTGTACTCCGGTTTTGGAGCACAGAGACCTGGGGACTGTGCTATGAATTGAGTGCCGCCTGCGTTAGGTGCTCAGTTAAAATGAGGAGGGCAGAGGACAGTACATAGGTATCTTATCTCCTGCTGGAGGTGCAGTCTGCATTTAGGCCCTGTCCTTGCTGCCTGCACTAAGGCAGGACGGGCCTGTGGTTCATCTTGTAAGACAGAGTGCTGGATATTTGATGCAAAGAGCAGTTAGTGCATTCCCAGGGGTGGCAAATTACCCCTCAAATGTGACATGGCCCATACTGTTCTTGCACGGTTGTCTGGGGTTTCTGTAAATGACCCCCCAGCTGCAGAGCCAGTTTCTTTTTTTGAGATAACTTAAAGATATTGGATTTATTTATCTGAATGCTGTGTCTTTCCATTATGTGGAGCTCCATGCTTTTGGCTACAAAATACCAATAAAGGTGAAGACACACAGAGCTGCTACCAACTTTTTCGAGATTTACTATGCGTCCAAATGGCTAAAAATGGGAATCTCGCAGTTCCCCAGCTAAAACTTGCTGAGATCATGTAGAAGTCAAGGGCAGATGCCCCTTCTCTTTCCTGAAAGATCCTTCTTTTGCCTCTAAATTTTGGATTTTTGACACGTTTGAACCATTTTCTGGGCAACAATTTGAAAAAGTCACTGTTTCATAGATATGCCCCTCAGTATCGTTTATCATTTTTCGGCTATATCCATCTTTGACCAATAATGACAAATTCTTGATATTATTTGAAGTGCATATGTACCAGAGTAGGCCAGACTGGCACTCTGTGGATTCTGGCAAATGCCAGGGTGGCTGCTGTAAGATGCCATAGGCTGTCACTATTTATTGGGCTGGTCTTTACTGGGCTGTTTGGGCCTCTGTGTACTTGAAAATGAATCTTTTTCTCAAAGATTACATTAATGCAATGGCAATATGTGCATAAAGATTGTATGTTCTCTCTTTCCCCCAACCAAAAACATATTTGCAGGTTAATTGGCTTCTGATAAAACTGACCCCAATGTGTTTTATATGAACTTTTCAGGGTTATTCAATTTACAGGGTTATACAATTGTAATAATAAATGGTACAAAGCAGGTAGCAGTTACTGGTCACATGTTTAAAAACTAACATCCTATTAGGTACTATGGGTTACGGCACCTTGGAAAACTTTTATTACATATAGGGGTAAGATAGTAAACCCCAGTTTTTCAGAGAACTGTATAAATGACAAAGCATTCGCTGTATGGCATTGTGTGTAAATAGTGACCACTGTGAAAGGGTAACTGGTACTCTGGAACTTTCTGGATAATAGGTTTCTTTCTAATAGATCCCACTCCAGTAGTTACTATTTTTTTATTTCTCACTGGTCACCATATACATAAATGGACAGTAACAATGATAATTCTTTCAGGGTCTGTTGGATTTATAGATGAATGACCCAGCCTGTGCAAAAGTACATCAGTCAATGGTAGATGAGGTTCACTGCTGATTGCTGCATGGTTATGCATCTCAGTAACAAAAGTAAGCTTGCAAATGAGCGCACTAATGGAACTGTATTAGATTTAGTCTTAATGAGGAATGATTGAATGCTATTGCAGATGGCTTACGCAACAGTATGTAATACCAGTCACTGTCTACAAACTCCACTAATATGTTTTAATGCTTAAAACCAAGTTTAGGCTCTTGGGACTCAAGGATCATTTTTCCTCTTGTTTTTATAAATATTTTACAAGATTTCTTTGCCAGTATGCAGTGCATTGTTAGGCATCAGGTTATATGTATTATCTAATAGTACATGATTGATGCTCAAATGAACAGCTTAATAAAATAATGGCAAGAGCTTCACAGGGGAATTTTACTCAAACTATTTTTATAGTTTTTATCTGGATCTGGCAAATAGTTTGGATATCTGGGACATTTGGAGTGTTAAAGTTGATCTCAACATGGGGCTGTGACAAATGCGTGTGTCTCAGGAGAACACAGAGTATTACAGTTCATGTCACTGAAGCAAGTTTTTGGAACAATCTGTTCAATGAGCTAGTTCTCTGGTCCAGTGTGATCTCTGTTTTTCTGCCTCATCCAAGGTACAGCTTTCTTCTAAATTTCTCATTGGTCTTTGGGGAGATTTTTGGGTTGGTCACCTTCACAGGTAACATGGTCAGTTGGTCTTATGGTCAGGAAAATAAAAAGTTGCGCTCACCACTAAACATTTTTAAATAACAACGTTGCATTGCAAAGAGGGTTTAAACCAAAAAAAAAGTATGAAACTCCTGTTTTGTATAGAAATATTTTAGAGGTTTTATAGTCATTTTATAAAATTTGCTTGTACAGGTATGGGACCCGTTATCCAAAATGCTTGGGACCTGGGGTTTTCCGGATAAGGGGTCTTTCCGTAATTTGGATCTCCTACCTTAAGTCTGCTAATAAAATTATTTAAACAGTAATTAAACCCAATAGGATTGTTTTGTCTCCAGTAAGGATTAATTATATCTTAGTTGGGATCAATTACAAGGTACTGTTTTATTATTAGAGAGATAAAGGAAACCATTTTTAAAAATGTGAATTATTTGATTAAAATGGAGTCCATTGGAGATGGGCTTTCTGTAATTCGGAACTTTCTGGATAATGGGTTTCTGCATAAGGGGTCCGATACCTGTAGTATTTTTATCTAGAAACTAGCATGCCAGGTAAAAACAGGGGCCAATGCCTGTCAAAAATTCTATACACATAATGGTTGCTTTCTGGCTTGCACCTAGCACCAATGTACTGTCTATTCATGTGAAGGGAAGATATGCAAAAGGAACACTGTACAGAGGAACAAGGAAGGACGTCCTGTGGTTCAGACCCACCAGATCTAAAGTATATGATTCCCTTCGTGAATTTCTCCTGTGGGTGAAAAAAAATCTGTGCTCACAAATCACATGCAATTGTTGGCCTATGTTGTGCCCACAACATTTTATTGCCCAAATTTAAACTTTGCCCACAATACCAAAAAAAAAGAATGAGATATGAATGTGCCCACAAATCACATGCAACTGATGGCCTATGTCTTACCCACAACAAACATCAATTGCCTGCTCCTTCTCTTTTAACCGGTGTTACATTTTTTTTGCTCAATTTCCAATGTGTTGAATCTAATTGTTGCCTAGGCACTGTTCTACCTGTGTCTGGATTGGTTTATTTTGGGCACTTCAAAAAGAGGCAGATTTCTTGGCTTTTAATGAAACTGACCCAGGTGCGTGACAGGGAACCTGGATTCTAAACATCACTGGAGCAGGGACTATTTGAATGATCTCTGTAAAGATCTGCATGTCGGTTCTATATTAATAAAGTAATAATAGTTTCTCACTTTAGCAAAGAATATCTCCACTATTATACTGAACAGAGCAAGCCAAACATAGCATCCTGTCCCATGCTGTTTTCTGTTTGTAATGGGCCAAGAGAAGTTTTTCCTAGCTGTTGGATCATATGAGAAAGTCCTACCAAATCAATGTCCCTTCTTTGAGGATGATGTTTTGAAGGCATTTAAAATAAATTACTGGCTGACTTGATTGAATCGCATTTTGAGCTTGTGGAAAACAACATCACGAACATCCCCTAAAGTAGTATATTATGTTAATCAGTCTGTTGGTTTTGTGTCTGACCTCACAGCCATATACAAAGGCTCTTTGTTCTGCATCAGTTATTATTATAGGGAGGACATTTTTTTTCATTCCTTAAAACTGTGCAAGAATTTTCCCAAAAGTTTACCAGTGAAATGGGTCTCTGTCATTCCAGGTCTACTGGATATTTTGCATGTGAGTATAATGTGGATTTCTCGGGATTATGGTGCTAAAAAAAAGTCTAACGGGAATTTTCACAATGGAAAAAAGCTATCTCCTTTTTACTTGCTGTTTTCTGTTTGCCCACCAACTCTTATCCTTGTGGGTGGGTGTTTATGAAAGTTTTCTGGAATAATCCTGGGGGGTACTACTCTGAAGGACACTGGAATTAGTTTGCTTTAAATGACAGTTTCTGGAAGCAATCAAGGAAGAACTGTGCCATTTCCATTGATGGGCTGTGTCAACAAGCAAGTTCATGCATATATATGCAGAATGTCGATGGAAGCGCATGGAAATAAAAATAAAATATATATAGTGCAAACAAGTAAAATAAACGGAACAATAAATAAAGTGAGTGCTTTAGTTAAACACCACTGATACATGTGACCCCAATTCTATATGTGTTCAAACTGCTCACCAGAACCACATATCAAGGAGCATATAAACCACACTCATCTGGGCATTTGATTGAAGTGGAGTCCAATTCAGCAGTATATATAGGATAGAAGATGAGGCAAATATAGTGTGAAACTGTTTAATAGGTATAAAAGGCCCTGCGCTCTGCAGGCTACTTACAGTACAGCAGTAGTATAAAAGTATTCAACAAACGAAATGTCCTCAAAAGCTCGACGCGTTTCGCGTGCTATACTGCACGCTTCCTCAGGAGCAGTTGAAATAAAATGTACTAAGTTCATGCATATGAATCTTTATCCCAAACAAAATATAGATGTTTAGTCCACTTCTCCAGATATCCAAGTCGCATTTTTATTAACCTTCAAGTAAATGAAATGGAAAACTACACCCAGTACACACATTTCTGAATGTAAATACATGTTTATTATAGCAAATAGACAAATTAAACCATCCACAGTAATCATTTTTAGTTGAAGAAGGGAGGAAATATGGTCACGGTACAATGTTAGGTAAAAGTCATTACATCTTCCTCTCTGTGTTTTCCTGATGATTTTTTTTATTAGGATTTGTGTAAGCATCTGTTTGGAAAATAAACCTTTTACCTTTTACCATTCCAGAATGAGCAGGTGATAATGCCTAAACCACTTATATGCCCCAAACATACCAATATTTTCAAACCAAAATTGGGGCATTTTTAGACATGGCTTGATCCAGTTGACCCAGTTATGCACACACATCCCCATTCACTTTTGGTTAAGGCCTGTCCTGTGTGGGATCCACAAATCAGAAGTCTCATGGGAGCAACGCTGATGCCCAGGCTGTCCGACAGTTTGTGACTGTTATCTGCAAAAAGATGATAAGAGAAGATAAATCAATATTCCATGTCCAATACTTGTTGATTAACCTATCCTGCTGTGAGGGGATTCTAATAATGAGCACTGCTGAGAATCACCGCTTACTGACTGAGCCATCCCATTAAATCATTACAGATGTATGCTGACAAACTTCATTATATAAGTGAAAGAAAAAAAACTGAAAAAAAACCCACATTTTTGGTTTCTAAGACATTGTCAATATTGAAAGCTTTGAATTAATAGGGCCTATAGGATTGTTTAGGTGTCACAGGAGATTCCAGATTTCAGATTGCCCAACAAAAAGAAGCAGTCATGATGTGTTAAGGAGGTGGAAAACAGTTTTGAACCTGGTTATCCCTTTAAAGGGGTTGTTCCCCTTTAAAGTAACTTTTAGAATGACATTAGCATTCTGAGTCTTTTTTTCATTGGTTTACATTTTTTGTTTTGTATGGGTTATTTTTGTTATTTAGTTTTTCATTCAGCAGGTCTCCAGTTTGGCATTTCAGCTGCTATCTGGTTGCTAGGGTCTTATTTACCCTAGAAGTTACATAGTGGTTTGAACAAGAGATGAGAATATGAATAGAAGAGGGCCATAGAAAGATATCCAATAAAATAACAATAAAATTATAACCTCACAGAGAAATGGGTTTTGGCTGTTGGGATCAGATTATGAAAGCTGAAAAGAGACAGAAGAGGAAGGCAAATAATTCATAAACGATAAAAAATAAATAATGAAAACCAATGGCAAAGTTGCTAGGGATAGGGCATTCTATAACTTACTAAGAGTCAACTTAAAGGTAAACCACCTCTTTAACCTCTTAGCACTAGACCAAATTACAGAATATATGAACTGGGAACAGCCACTCTGTACTCTCTGGACACATCTCCACATGCTTCAGCCCATTGCTGTAACCAGATATGCTGCCCGGATATAGGCATCTTCAGTTGTATTTACAATATTAGATTAAATGGACTGATATCATTGTAGGACTATTTTTGCATATTATGGCAATTGTATTACCGAGACTGAAACACAAAACAAATGTGCAAAGCAAGCAGTTTTTTTGTCTTTGTGAACAATTTCTGTTTTGCTTGTATTGGCACTTATAAAACTGGGGTTTGGCAAACCCATAAAGGTATTTTAACTCTATTAAAGAATAGATTGTGCATGTTATCATTTGGTTCAATGAACAGTGTATGTAATAAAACGTAAAGTAAAGAAACAAAAAACATACCGTACACCCCCACTTGTAACTTGCCTATGCTTATGCACAGGGTAAGGCACCTTTGTTCAAAGTAAGTGTCATAGCAGCCTCAAAGATGGCACTAGTCAGCCTTAAAACTGTGGCAGCTAGTTAGGTAGATATGGG
The DNA here is from genome assembly GCF_000004195.4 of Xenopus tropicalis. NCBI lineage: Eukaryota > Metazoa > Chordata > Amphibia > Anura > Pipidae > Xenopus > Xenopus tropicalis. Next base: position 38,434,802 of record NC_030682.2, read on the forward strand.
AGGCATCAAGCAAGCAGATATAATAAACAGGTCAGGGTCATTGTCCAGAATTAAGGTCATTTATTTTAATATCCAACTCTAGCAAATGTAAACTTCAAAAGGGATAACAACAAAAAGAAGGCATTATTGGTCTTAAACAGCAATCAAGCCTAATTTATAATTAGCAGTAATGGCAATGATTTAATGGTGACTTCTTTATGCTGTTCCTGACTCAAAAGTACAGTTAGGAACTTAAAACAAGTAAAAAGTAGCAATAAATTGATATGGCACTATTTTTGATAATAAATGTAAAATAGGTTTTTCTAGAGAAGAAGATCCCCTTTACCAGTTTAGTTGCACGTCTCTGCACTCTCTCCAGCTCATTAATATCCTTCTTAAGGACAGGAGCCCAAAACTGCCCCCCATACTCAAGGGTCAATGGCATAACTATATGTTACTGGGCCCCACAGCAAATTCAATTTAGAGCCCCAAAATATTGGTATGTTGACCTATTCTATCAAGATATATAGAAAATGCTCACTGGGCCCTGTACACTCCTGGACCCCTCTGCAACCACAAGGTCCTCTTCCTTAGTAGTTACGCCCCTGGAAAAAGTATGGCCACCTCTTGGTTACCAAGTACCATGGTTGTCTTCTTCCTCTTATTTGTACATACATTCAATGCAATGTGAGCTGCCTTGAAGATGCTTGAAGTCCAGATTCATACATTTATTAACACTGAACCCAATGCTACTGCTTAGTAACATTTTGTCAATTTCATATATCTGTGTTATTTCCTAAGGGGAGTACAACCAAATGTTGGGCCACAATTGCACGTGGGGGGCGGGGTTGAACAAAAATATTAAATATCTGGACAAGGTTCAAACAGGCTATGTTCTGTGGGCTTTTTTAAGGCAACATTTTCAAAGACTAGGAGGGGAGGCTAGGATGTGGTTGTCAAGAAAGCCACAAGAACATCATTACTGACAGCATGGGAAAGGTTAAATGGGCAGCTAAGTAGCCACCAACCTCACTTGGAACCCCAAGGATCTTCCCATTCTTCTGTATTCAGCATTACAGACTGGTTTATGGGTCTGATGGACTAATCCTGGCAGCTTTTGTGCAGTGATTATATTTCCTACTGAAGGAAAATGCTCTTGTTGGTCTTTCTTTTAATTGCTGCTGTATTATGCATCACAGGAACTGGAAAGATCTAAATGGATTTTGGTACACTGGTTATTTTCACATACAGGCTGAATGGCATATTCAATGAGTTCAAATACACTCATCTGATATCATTTTTGTTAGCTCTATTTGTTATAAATCATGTCAAAATATTTTAATTCTTTTGCATCATTAGGGAATATTTGGGAGATTAGAGAAAGCTACAAAGATAGAGACACAACAATTACCTGGAGAAGACAGACATAATGGGCACAGGGGGAGATGTTAGAATACAAGGATAAGAAAACATGTCAGCAAGCAGTACAATTATAGTTTAATTTGCTGATTACTCACAGTTTATAGAAAGTAGGGCTCACCAAGACACAATACAGTTATTTGTGAAACAGGCGATTCACTCAGTTCACTTAAGAGGACAAAATAGGCCAAAAACAATTTTCTGCCTGGCAACTGGAATGATTTTCTTTGGAAACACTAGTACCATACTCATGGGCAGCAAAACCCATCTGGTTGATTTCAAGGTGAGTTTATTGTACGTTAAACATGCCATAAACATATAGTTACCATGCGGAGTGAGATCTAATGATATACTGCTACAGAACATAAACACTTATAACAAATAATAATAATGTGTCCAAAGTGTTGCATTTATGTTGCATTTATGTACTTGCATTTTAACAATTAGTTCAATCTTCAAAGCAGATTTAAACTGATATTTTGAACCTGCTTGTTCCAGCACAATCCAAGGCTTTTCTATACAAGTAATATCAGTAAAGGTATCAGATTAGTTACCTGGAAACCCATTGTCCAGAAAGCTCTGAATTACGGGAATGCCATCTTCCATAGACTCCACTTTAATCAAATAATTTACATTTTTAAAATGGATTTCCTTTTTCTCTGTAATAATAAAACAGTACCTTGTACTGAGATTGGTATCAAAAAAGCCCTATTGGGTTTACTGAATGTTTAAATGCTTTTTAGTAGGCTTAAGGTATGGAGATCCAAATTACGAAAAAAAAAACCCTTATCTGGAAAAGCCCAGGTGCCGAGCATTCTGGATAACTAATTCCTGTATAGAAAACAGATTGCTGCAGGAGTTCTTATACTGATGCTGCAGTTTTTTTGCATTTTTATTTCCCAGCTGCCTGCAGCCAGTGCCACAACTAGAAATGACTGGACTCTTCATTAAAATCATTTCATTTTAGGGCCTCAAAAAAATACAGGAAGATCACTTTTTCATAGACATATAGTATGCTGATTTTGCTAATCTTATATTATTTTTGCGGGGGTGATTGGTGGCAGTAGGGCCCTGGAAGTTAGCTCTTCTGGTAGGCCCAAGGCCATCCGGTATGATACTGGAGGCACCCACTAAATATTGTGTGTTTCATCAATGTGGATGCAAATCTGCTTTGGAAAATGGCATATAGGGTTGCTAGCTGTCCAGTTTTAAACCGGACAGCTTGTTTTTTTAAAGGGCTGTTCTGTTCAAACCTTCATGTCTGGGTTTTAATGTCAAGTAACCAGGATAAAAATCATCCTAATCACATCCATGTAACTTCATTGCCTCTGATGTCATGGCTCTTTCTAAAATATCACTGACCTGCCTCCTGACATCATGTGAGCATCCCACCCCCTCTGTCCAGGTTTTGCCATGGCCACACAATGAAAAAAATGACATTTTGCAAAATAAAATGTAATTCTAAACAACTTTCCAGTGTATATTAATCCAATATATTCCCTAATGGTAATGTTATTTGTAAATGCATTCGCCTCTATAAAGCACTGTCTGTTTTGCCCTTTTATTTTCTGCACTGCTGGTCTTGACTTTTGAAATAATGTAGCAGAGGCCACCTCTCCTCCAGTTAAGAATGTGGTTCCCACAGTGCTTTGAATGTTCAGTGATGAACAGACCTGTAAAGAAGCAATTAAGACAAAGGTTGCTTTCAGTAGCAACACCATCTACATATTGCACAGGTTACATTTGCAAATAATGTATATGTAGAAAGTTGTTTAGGATGCAAACATGCAGAATAAAAGTACCAGGATAAAATATAAGGGATGTGGGTGGGATACCAAGTGTAGAATTCTAATTGTATAAATGTGATCCTTACCCAACACACATAAGGTTGCATATCCCTACCTCTCTGGTGCAGATTCTCTGTTACTGTTTTGGATTTACACATAGTGGATTATATTATATAAATAAATACATTAAGATCATCACATATTTCAAGTTATCATGCTAAAAAGCAAGTCCTGTAACAATAAAGCACAAAGGCATCAGACACTCTGTGGGGGCTTTGTTGGTCCCCAGGCTGCAACTGATTGGTGATGGGGGTCAGTGTCTCAAAGAGTGGAGCCACTTAATTCAGTGTTATCTCCACCCAAAAACCCAATAATGGGAAAAAATTCCGAACAGCTTTTTAATATTGCTACTGAAAGCAATATTGACTATTGAAAACAGACAGCTTGTCTATTTATACTTTCTGCAAAACTGGTTCTGACTCCTGTAACAATGTAGCAGAAACCAGATATAAACAGACTGGTCAGAATCAGATACACTTTTTTTCGGTTACATATACACTTTAACACAATTGAAATTGTATCATTCCTGTATATTAGAAAATTGCTTGGAATCATATTTTATTTTGTCATGAAAAACAAAATAATTATTTGGGGCAGGGACCCCCTTTAAAAAGGAAAGAGGCTTGGCAACCTTACACAGACTGCGCTAACATTTCAGTATCTTCCTACGTATTTGTTACAAAAGGTTCTGAATGTTTCATACTTTGCTGTTGTAGTAATTGGCATTGATAATACATGTATTGACATTTTAGCATGCTTATTTTGCCTTTAATTTGTAATGTGTTGGTTGGGCCACTCGTACCCACCCTGTTCTAAAGCGGTGGTCCCACCATACTGTAGGCAAGAAAAATCTTTTATAGAAAGAGAGTAGTGCAGCTTTGTACTAAATCGCTCGCTGTCGCTCTCAAGGCGTATTACCACTACATAATCGGTGGAAGTGGAAGTTCCCTTTTGGACCCGTTTCCCACTGTTGCGCAGGGGTATTAAAATCCACGATTTACCCTAAGGGGCAGCCAATTTACCCCCCTGGGATTCTAATCCCTACGATGTGCCCTAGAAGCGTTCCCTGCGGTTAGACAGGTTTATAGAGACCTGCATTTTCTCCTGTACAACTTGAGGCGATTTCCTTCTTCAGTCAAGATTTGAATTTGTAATTGAAGTTGAGGTCCAAGTCGTTGGTAATTAAACGCAATGTCACAGCTGTGGGAATTAAAGATCCCAGCGAGGGGCTCTCTTGCTAGGGAACAGTCACCTAAGTACAGTCAACTGAAACATTAGAAGCTGTTTTATAACTGGGGGGGAGGCCCTTCTATCGGAATCCCACGCCTTAACCCCTTGCTAGCTGGCTGTGGAGTGTGGAGGCAATCATTTTCATATAATATACATGAATTGGTTTATTTGAAAAGTAATTTGTAAGTATCATTACCATTGAAATCAGAGTTTTTCTGTCCCTCTTTGCAGTGCTGGGTCTCTCTAAACAAAGTACCAGAAAACATTTCTGTTAATCAGTTGGCAGAAGCCATGATTTCTGGAGTCAGAACCAGTAGTGCACATAATATAAACAACAATTGCGCTCAATAGCACTTAGTGTAACATGTAACAACATGTTTGAACCACTAGAAATGTGTAATTATTATAAATTGAAAATGTATTTAGAGTTACAACGTTTTTAATTAGGTAAAATGTCATCTTTGGGTTTGCATGCCCTTTAATAACTCTAAATATAACTGCTATGTGAGTCTAACTTAATTAGCATGAAGGGCATTTATATGCATGTAAACATTAAAATACAGGGTTATTATTTTGCAGAATATCCTTTCAAAGAAGAAGGACAGCAGAGATTTGAGCGCAGCCCCTCTTTAAAAGGCAACGTATAAAGGTCTATATACCTGGGCACACATAGCATTCAACATAGACAAACCAAATGATTTCAATCTGGGCACACTAGTCCCTTCATTCCAAATGGAGTCCAGAGAATGAAAACCCCCAGCACCCATCTCTTTGATCCCCCTCCCCCCCACTGATATCATGCAGGTAAATAGCAATTGATCTTTTATGGCCGATGGACTGTCAGGACTCATTAACATTTCAGCGGCCTGTTTTGCCTTTTGGGGAGCAGCAGATATGAAAAGGTATTGTTTGCTTTCCTCCAAATATCCATACACAGTATCAGGTTTTTAGATTTTCTAACTATTCCCACATGTTTCAGAAATAATTGCATTTTATTGACATCTTGGCTTGGCTCCTAAAGATGAATATCATTCAGCTGCTAAACATTTGATAGGTTTGAAGTTTTTTTTTTTCACTGCTTTAATTTGTATTTACATACAGCTGAGAAAATGAGCTCAGAACTACGTGATTTGGTTGGATGCAAAGAACAACATCATTCTATTTCTGAAATGGATTGGATGTCATACTTAAATTGAATGTGGTACAGTTCTTATAATAAACCGAAATATGGTTCGATCGTTAAAAACAATTAACCCTTATCTGAAATATTAGTCAATTACATTACTCTCTCTCTCCCTGTCTCATTTTTAAATATAAACATATTTTTTCCCTGCTGCTGTAGTTGTAACCACGTTATATTAGTTGTTGTCTTTTTAAATTCTCCTGAAATTAAATACGAACTTAAATATTGAGTTAAAATAAAATGAATTATGAGTGGACCCCATGGAGAGAATAATGAGGTGCATATTAGTGTATATGTATTACTGATATAGACATATATAAATATATATATGTACATATAGATCGACTGACAGTCAATAAGATGGATTATTTTTTTTAAAATAAATGTAACAAAAAAAATCTAAAGCAACGAGGTTTTCTTTTCTATGATTGTATACTATGTAATGGTCAGCTTTCTTATATCTGGAATCCAGTAAGTGCGCAAAGCTGGCGCAGAGAGTTGGAGTGGGTTCCCTTTAATTGTCATGCAGATGCAGTGCCCAGTGGCATCTCAGCTGGGTGATTTCCTTCCGGCATGGCATTGGTTAATAGTGGTGAGCATACAATGAACTGCACAGATCTAATAAACTGCACTAACTAACCCCTGGGCTAACCTGTCAGAATCCTATCAGAGGCAGAGCCAGGACAGGGTTAAGAGCAGGTTTCCATGTGACACAAACCATCTGGAAATGTCAGGGAAATACTGTCTCATAAATCACTCAGTGCCCAGAGATTCCTTATATCTCCCTGTTCACAGTCTTAGATCAAAGCAGCTTCACGGAATTCTATAAACACCTATCGGCTTTAGACGAACAGCACCGGAAAATGCACCCAATAAAGTGAGATCTGTAGGGCCCAGTGCTAGTCGGTACCACAATGTATGGGGTATAGTGGCCTGCCCACCCACCTGTCTCCTGTGGCACTCAGTGTACGTGCACTGCCCACTGTCTCACTCACTAACTGCCACATTCCGTGCCAAACAAAACAAGATGCTCACCGGAGAATGACAGATAATGCTATAGGCGCACCTGCAAAATCGCTGCTACACATATTCTACTCTTCTTGCTATGGTATTGGGAAGAGCAAAATAAACTGACAGATAGGTGATAAATAGATGATAGATAGATAGATAGATAGATAGATAGATAGATATAGATGATAGATGATAGATGATAGAGGCAGACAGATGCCCCCGAGTAACAATTACATACAAATATAACACAAGATATACACAAATAGGAAGAGTTAAAATTCTTCCTTCCATGTCGCACCTCACAATATGGTCGCAATCGTCAGCGGGGAGTAAAAGGGACAGCTGTCATTTTATTGGCAATTCCGCTAGAAGTCAATATTTTAGTACTTGGAACAAGAGGAAATGATCAATTAACTTGCTCTCAAAAACAGAATCCATAAATAAAACAGGCAAATTAAGGTTATCATAGTCACAAAAGTATCCAGGCTAAAAAATAGCAGCAGAACACCTCTAGGACTTATTAAATCTCATTAAAATTTGTAACAACAACTGGAAACAGCATTGCTGCTTTTCCAGTTGTAGCTCCTGCTATAATATTTCAAGAGTAAAAAAAACAGTGTGGCAGAGGGTACAAACAGCTAGAACGATATTACTTTCAATAGAAAAATGCACATTGAAATACCGCCAAAGTCGATGGATTTATGTCATTAATTTATACTGGAATTCTGCTTGGAATTATATTTTCTTTTTATAATGCAAATAAAACTCGAGGTAAGATAGGTCTCCGCATATACAGAATAGAAACAGAGAAATACTATGCACTCTGCCACATACACACCTGGGCTGGGAAAGAAACCATTTCTCATACAATTCGTCTGGGTTTATAGCAAATATGAGGGAGGATTTTTCACTCCCAGTTATTCTGCACATTCCATGGCTGAAATACCAGAGCTACAGACACAGCAGCACCGACTTCTGCTATTCAACCTGTTTTCCCTGCAAAATGTACCGGCTACAGACTATATATATATATAGTTACAGGGTCCCTTCTCAGAGTGTTTCCCACCAGCTAAAGGGACATTCGAACTGTATTTAAATTCATGTATATGCGATTTCTTCATCTGATTGCAGTGAACGTCAGGAGAGAGGGAGAATATTTAACAAACGAATATATATACAACATGTACACCAGGGCTAAATAAACAGAAATAGGTGACAGAAGAGAGACAGAGAGAGGTCATTATAGGCTGACAGATGATTGATAGATAGGTAGATAGGTAGATAGATAGATAGATAGATAGATGATAGATAGATCGATAGAGATAGATAGATAGATAGATAGATAGATAGATAGATAGATAGATAGATAGATAGATAGATAGATAGATAGATAGATAGATAGATAGATAGATAGATATAGATAGATGATTGATAGATAGATAGATAGATAGATAGATAGATAGATAGATGATAGATAGATAGATAGATAGATAGATAGATAGATAGATGATAGATAGATAGATAGATAGATAGATAGATAGATAGATAGATGATAGATAGATAGATAGATAGATAGATAGATAGATGATAGATAGATAGATAGATAGATAGATAGATAGATAGATAGATAGATGATAGATAGATGATAGATTGATAGATAGATAGATAGATAGATAGATAGATAGATAGATGATAGATAGATAGATAGATGATAGATAGATGGGCAGACATAAATAGACACATAGAAATATAATTGATAGATGATGATAGATAAACAAACCGACAGACATAGATTATTTGACTATAGCTAATTAATAACCTATTTAATCTGTCTAATTTAACCTTCCACATAAAACATGCTCTACAGTACACCAGCGAATGTTCTACAGTGCAACCATCTCTATACATTTTTCCATCCACCCACATGCTGGAATCCCTATAGTGCCCGGGTTAGTGAATGACAGATCCCTGAGATGCACTGTGGGTGCCGGTTAAATGAAGCTACACACACTCATACACACACACACACACACACACTCACACACACACACTCATACACACACACACACACTCACACACACACACACACACTCACACACACTCACAGGCAGTAATGGCAGGGAGATCCCGAGTCTTTAGGGTGCAGAGAGAGAGGGAGAGACAGAGGGGGAGATAATGATAGGAAGAGAGAGAGGGGTGTAAGTCATTGCCTGGGAAGGAAGCTGCAGGAGGAAACACCATACCGCTTGCCAGGCAGCCCGCCTGCAGCCTCCAGCTCTCACATCTACTTCCCTCCCGGCTGCCGGTTACCCAGGGTACAAGCGATCATTCAACCCGTATCTTCTGAGGGACCAAGCGACTGAGGTGCTGCGAGCTGTGCAGGACAGAGCGGCCCGGAGCGGTGAGACTGCCTGTGCCGGTGCCGGTGGCTGGGACTGTGCGGGGGGGCGGGGCGGCCTCTCTGGCAGCTTCACATCTGTTCGCACCACGTGACACTGGCAGGGAAACTGCGGAACATCTGGTCTGGGGAGAGATCCTTCCATGTACCTGCAGGACTTTCCCATGTCAGAGAGAGAGAGAGTCCCACTGGGTCCCATTCCAGAAGTGTTCTTCTCTCTGCACTACCAAACTACCAACACACATAGGGGTGTTCCCCTACTGTCTCTCCAATACCCCCCCCCCCCACAGGAGTTTTTTGTTCTCTTCTGTCCCCCAATCAAGCAAAATCTTTTATCTATCACCATCTGATCAAACCAACTAATTCCTTCCCCTGCGGGGTTTAACCTACAGCCCTTCATCTCCACAGAGTGCCTCAGGTTCATCAGAGATTTGGGTTCAATTACTCATTTAATCCCTGGGGAGACTGCCCCAACCAACGTTTTATACATTTACATCCAGATGGGGGGTGTTTTCACTTTTATTTTTCAAGACTGAAAGAAAAAGAAGAAAGAAATAAAATATGTCGATACAGTGACATTGAATTTTGTAGAGATCCTAAACTCCCATCAATCATACCGGGGACAATAGGCAAGTGCTGCCATTATTCCTAAGCAATTGAATAACTGCGGCTATAAACCCAGGGCTTGTGCTTGCCCGGTGCTGCTGTTCCTAAATGGCAGCCTGTTAGCTGTAAAAGGGAACTTTGTGCAAGTGATTTTAACCTGCTCCACCTTCCAGTGACCTGCCAAATGCCCCTTCTTATTTTATAGACATCTGGAGATTCCATACATGCCTCAAACTCCAATTACACACCTTCTTCAAAGAACTCGGGCTTTGATTTGAAAAGAACATTAAGAGGACTGAATCCTCCAAAACCGTTACTTGCCAAACGTTAATGTAATATAAATCCTATAAAAATGTTTACTAGCAAGGCCATTTTGTTGTTCATAAGATTAAAACTCAAAGCAATTAAAGCGAGCACAGAGCCCTGCTTTTTAAATAATGGCCTGACTCATAGCAGTTATTGTTTACAATATGTTCTTACAGTCTCAACTGCATCCAAAGTCCCAGGGCCACAAACTCCTGGCAATATCCCCCGAGATTAATCAAGGATATATATACCATGTACACCCTTAATAAACAGCATTACGAGGAACTACATACATGTTCCATTGAAAATGATTACAGCTTTCAGGCTTATATGCACACTTACACAAATATAAATGTTTAAGGGTTGTGTCACCGTGATAGATCGGACGATTCAATTTAATAGGTCTCATTGGAAACCAAAACGTTGGGTGCATTACAATTAGAATGGAGAAGAGTTCACTATAATATAATAAAAATTGTGTAGGACACTTTTTGCATATTATCTATCATCTATCAATATGTCGGTAAGTCTATGTAAATGTTAGGTTTCTATGTTGCCCAGACTTTGCTGACCAAAGGTTTGCTTGTTTCTCTTTCTCTCTTCTATCTCTCTGTTCATCTCACTCCCATCCAACAGTTCTTAACGTGTGTGGGAGGGGGGTCGGGGGTCGTGGTGTTATGGGAGTTTTTGGTAAAGTTGTTTATGGAATTGCACTGCTGTAACTGGTGTGTGTGTTAGACTGGGAAAGTGGCAGCTAGTATTAATGTACCTCTGCGATCATCTCGCCAGATGTGCCACAGATAATGCCCATTTTCCAGCTGGCTATTTGGAGGCAAGCGGTGGCACTGTGCCCTTTCCTGCAGTGGATCAGGGTGCCATTGCACAGGTGAATTTCGTTCCCAGCCCAGTTTGGCTTGTTTGTAGCATTTGCTCCCTGTGCGTTTGTTGCTTTCCCTCTGATTAGAGAAGCGGGGAGCCCCCCTTACATCATGAGAGCAGGACAAATGTTCACTTTGAAGGATTCTTGGGCAGGACTTCAAGTGAAATCATATGCTTAGCAAGAATCTGATACTGACCTACAAAAAATAGCTATGCCTGCTTGGCCAAACCAAGGAATGTGCACAATTCTCCAGTTTCCTACAGTAGACCCAAAGTCTATTAGACTCATGCATTCTGCTGGTTGGAAGGGAATTGCCTCACGGCTGCAGCAGCCCGGCTTCCCCCAGTTACAACAGAACTGCACCTCTCAGCTCTATGGGGAACTGGGCTGGGCTGCAGCAGTGCATACACCCATGGGCATCTCTAGCAGACTGTTTATATGTGTGATCGGGAACACAGGGCCATAGAGGAATAATGTCTATTTTCACTTAGTGATGTGATTGTATCAAACAACACAGGGAGGGATCAGTGTGTTAACTGTTAGTCTGCCAATGGGGAGGGTTAGGGGCATTGCTGACGCTCAGGTGCTTTTCTATTGATACATCAAATAAGTATTCAGTATCAATGTCTGTGAGAAAACACAGCTCTGGCAATGAGAGGGTTAAGGTTCCCAAAACAGGGATTTGTGGGGGGTGGTGCAGGAGGGGCATCATTAAAAGTAAAATATCAAAACAAGGCCTTTGTGTAATTTTGCGATTAATTTCTGCCCGCACGCAGCATCCATTGGTTATATTTGTTGTTGTTTATAAAAGGCATTTTTAAATGCTAAGAATATTATACATTCCGTGTTTTACATCGTATTCAGATACAAGATTAAATAATCCAAAACAATACTACATATATACTATGCTAAATACAATTAGCTACAGCAATACTATTAATATATATATAACTAAATACACTGAAGTAGATCTAATGCAATAATATTTATAATATACCAAATACAGAATTAGCATGGACCTAGTTAACATTTACACCTGGGGAGAGTGCTGAGATGTGAATAAAATGGCATTAACATCATTTTCTGTGCACTGTTGTTGTTGATATCCGTGATGCTGGGTGTCCCCTGTTGTGAAGAGTGGGTACAGTGTAACTATAACCTGGATATAAATCTTATGTCTGTGTGTATTATTTCTAGGCAAATTACAGGGGAGCACAGACAGCCAACACTCTCTCATCCCCACACAAACACTCTCACACCCACACACTTCTCGATTTTCACACACACACACAGAGGCATACATGTACACACAGATACATACAAACATACAGAAGAGCACACAAAAACAAAAAAACATACACACACATAGGTACACAGACACAAACAAACACACACACACCTAAGTACACACACGCAACACATACCTAATATATCTTTGTTTTGCCATAGCCCTCCCCGCCCCCCTTTATAAATCCAAAAGGAATGTACTGACATTATTAGGAAACAGACAGATCTCTATCACAGGCGGCCTGTGAAGCCCAATCTAGTGGCCCAGCTCTGCTAAAGGACTAGCCCCCTTTTTATTATTATTATTTATTATTATTTTTCCTTCCTCTCTGTTGTTTTTAAAAAGAGACCACCATAACCTTCAATCCAGTTTTCAAAGCCCTCGTTAATCTCCTGATAAAAACAAACTCCGAGGGCTTTCTTCTGTCAACATTATGAACTGGCTCTCAGATATGCACAATATTAAATTCATAATAATGCGGTGTCAGCAGTGCTGGGCAATATATGTGGGAACAATAAGAGCTGCTCACTAGTAACCCCAAACCCTCTCTATACAAACACAATCTCTCTAGAAAAACACAAGTCTGTTTACTCAGAGTAAAGCCTGATTCAGCTGCAGTCTCTGTTTCTTACTGTACCCTTTCATCTCATGAAATTAGGGAAAGCAACATCCCATCAACCCCCTGCAGGGAGTGCATACAGGGGAGACTTGATAAGCATCGCCTACAACCCACCAACCAACCCATCTAGCGTTGTTATATGGCATCATGCATCTATTTCCGTACTTGTAACGTTATAGCAAAATGCCTTCGTGTATGAACATACACCTCACTATTGTGATTCCATTGTATTGCAATTCTAAACAAAAGAAAAATCGCATTTTCAACAAAGTCGAGCAAGGGAGAAAAATAAATGTGAATTTTAAATGCAAAACAACAATCAAATTATCCATTGCATATATTATTCGTTTAATTCGTTTCGTTGGAATTGTGTAAACTAAATATTTCAATTCACTTTGGAGCTGTATTTAGAAACATATTTAATCTATATAATATTCTATCTATCATCTATCTATCAATCTATCATCAATCTATGTCTCCCAACTCTACCTGATTAAAATTTGATAAATATTAGGCCACCAAGAGGGCATAAAAATAAATAAGATGTCGAATCCATGGAAGAGCCTTGTTTGCTTTAGGGTAATCCTGGGGAACTGATGATCGCTGTGTGCCCAAAGATTCCTCTATTTGTTTTTGTAGAACCAGCACAAATTGCTTTGCAAAATGGTACAACAAAGTGTGACATTCTACACTGGGGCTCAAACTAATCTGAAAGGAAAAGTCATGTTAGGGGAAGGCTTTGGCCCTGTTGGCTAAAATGATCTGCCTTCCCCATCTCCCACCTTTTGACATTATTTAAAGCATGATGAGGGAAAAGGGCAATCTCCACCAAAAAAAAAATCCCCCAAGCCAATAAGGAAAGTGCAATAGTCAATCATCCTCCATAAATAACCTATATGTCTGTCAGTAGCTGGTTTATTTGAGCTCTGCGCCCGGTTTGTTTATATTAAACCCCCCTCTCTCTTGGGTGTCCTTTGCAGCTAAACAAGCACATACTATATTTTTATTTTCTATGAAATGCCATTTGCATTTATACACGGAAAAACTCTAAAGTTCAATCATATTTATTTATTGCAGAAAAATAATATACAATGATATTTACAAAACAACCATAAAAAATATGAATGCATTTAGACACCGGATCTAGTTGCATTTTTTTTTTTAAACATGGATCAATAAATAAATAAATGTTAACTTTTTTTCTCAGGTGATGAATAAAGAGATGCCGCCGCTTGTATAGAAACAGTTTTCTGAACCAAGAATCAAATAGCAAAAATAGTATTTTTTTCCTTCCTATTTAAAAAAATGGATTTCGATAGAAACCTTCAAGAATGGGAATGTTCAAATATTTTCCTCTAAAGTGGCTTCAAAGGCACGACTGGTGGTAACGCATGCATGCAGTATACAAAAAGTACAAGGAAAAACGAATTAAAGAAAATAATTTCCAACATTCTTCGTCAAAGTCCAGATGAGAGATTGTTCAGGATCAGAATGGAATGGATTTGGCGAACCTACACGGCTCCCTGCTGTATAAATTCAGTGTCCCAGGGCAGATTTGCTCTGTAAGTGCTCCGCACGCCTTCATTCGCTTCGGCCCTTTCACCCTAATGCACAAAAATCCTCAGATTTAATTGTTTTGGGTATCCAGCTCCAGTTTCTACACTGTCCATTTCCCATTCATTGGTTAAAGTATCGTCTGGTGGAAAAAAAGGAAAGAAGAAAAAACATAAAAATGACATTATTAAAGTGCACAAAATCGGTTTTAACACAAAATCTTTTTTTCGTTTAATAACACAGACAAACGCGCTATTGGATTTCATAGAACTAAAACTGCTTTAACTTAAATAAGTATTTATATTTGTTTATGTAAGGAAGTTCTCTTAGTGCCTAGCAATCCGTATGGCCCTCATGAATACTATTTCCACAGTCTGTTTACCTTGTAAATACTATTATTTGTTGATATACCGACGTTATATTAGGTGGGACTCAACTGTATTAGTCTTGTGTGCATAGCTGCCTGTTGTGTATAGTTATATGGTGGTGTGTGTTGATGTATGTTGGTTTGTGTTGTTATAAGCTGCTGCATTTTGTTATGTATTGCTGTGTGTTGTATTGCTGTATGTTGTTGTATTTTTGGTTTGTATTGCTGTATGTTACTTTTATGATGGTTTGTGATGCTATATAGTATATGTTATTTATTTTGGTGAGTATTGCAGTATGTTGGTTTGTGTTGCTCTGTGTTACTGTTATATGCAGATGCAGGACAAGCTTTATGCAGTGAATAACGGTTTTGGTGAGTCAGAATCCGGACTCCAAGGAATGGCACAGAGTTTAAGTAGGCCGGGCCCATGTATTCGAAATAACCCATTAGTTTATATGCGAATGAAAATCTACTAGATCTGAAGAGGAAAACAATTTTGTTTTTCTGTCTGTTAAAGGCCCCAGGCTGAGTTTCCCACTCCCAGTTTCCCTGTTCTAGGCCCCTTGTTTGTGTGACCTAACTGCACATTATGGCTTTGGTTGTTGGGGGCTCATCTGATATAATGGGGTGAGCAGCAGCCAAGCCCAGCAGGGATGTCCAGCCTATGAACCCCCAGTTGATTTTGAGCCAGAATTCCCAGCATCTCCTGACTAACGTTCGGATGTGGGGGTGAGGGAAGGGGAGGGAGTAGAGGCAATTCTAGTGGGATAGCATGTAGAGAAGCTCAGGGTGGGCAGTAAGTTGGCACAGTCACTTACCTTTCTGTGTGGCCTGTGCTGTAGTGGCATTCCTGTTAGTGAGATGCAGACATGGACCATGCTCCCTCCATCCTCCACACTGAAAATGCATAGCTGAGCCTCTCATGGGCCACATAACTGCAGCTGGCCATTTTGGAGTCCAGCTCGTCGCTCTGTAAGACCTGGCAGAGAAAGTCGATGTATCTGGATGCCAGTTTGAGAGTCTGGATTTTACTCAGTTTGTCAGAGGGGAGGGTGGGGATGATCTTCCTCAGGGCTGCGAAGGCTTCATTTAGGGACTGGGTCCTCTGGCGCTCCCTGACATTGGCCATGACCCTCTGGCTTTGCAGTTCTTCAAAGGATTGCGGGCTGCTGCCGGTGCTGCTGGACTTCTTGTTGCGCTTCACTGAGATGGGGCTGTCGGGATCCTCAGGGCTTTTCCTAGTGGATCGCTTCTTTCTGCATCCCCTCTTGCTGTGCTGCCTGTCAAGCTCTTCCTCGCTGTTACTTAGACTGTCTACTGGGGAGACTGGGGAGCTGGACTCTTCCTGCATCATTTTCTCCCAGCACAATCAGGAGAAGGTCCCGGGCAGAGGGCAGGCTCTGTCCCAACAGATCTCCCGAGCAAAGTCTTCTCCAAGGTGCTGAGGTGGGTGGGTGGGTGGGGGGAGTGCGCCCAGCCCTATAGCACAGTCTGTCCCCAGGCGCCAACGTCTCTCTAACTCGCTGCTTAACTTCACTCAGCTCTTATATTCTCGCTGGCAGAAAGATTTGGGGGGCGCTTCCTATTGGCCGATCGGCCGTGACGTCACAGGGAGCGCCCCTCTGCCTTCTAACTTTTTTATTAGGTTTCCGCTAGTCAGAAAAGAAGGAGAGAGAGAGAGGGAGAGAGGAAGAAAGAAACAATTCTTTTGCCATCAGAATGGGGTGGGGGTATTTTGTTAATAAATCCTATAATTATAATAATACTTTTCCGAAAATCCCTTGGGGCACATCATGCGTGTGGGTTGTGGGATGTGAAATGAGTGTTTTCAGGAGATGCAGAAAATGGCCCTGACATCAGTAAACTTCAGCAACTTCGCTTGTTACGCTTCATTGTGCGCACTGGGGATTCGTTCTATTTTCTGCACAGTAAATTGAACAGAAAATTCGCAGAACGTATCCTACGGGAAGGGGAAGGGTTAAGGCGGAATAATTGAAAAAGAAAAAGAAACAAGCGATAAATCTCTCAATAGAAGTGATTGCACAATTCACATTCTTTACTTTGCACAGATTGTTTTTCTTTCTTTTTGTTTAAAGCCCAGAGCAGTTGAGATGATGTAATTAGGGGAGAGTGGCCCCTGTGCCTTGGGACCAGCGCCTCCATCCAAATGCCTCTCTTCTTTCTATTCTCAGGCAGCGGAAACCCCACAGGTACCTCTGGCAACGCTGCGATTTCCTCACCAAACCATGACAATTGTCACCAATCAGCTTGATGCTGTGATCGGCCGACAATTCGATCAGTTGGTGCTTGTGCTGGTAATCCACTATTTAATGACACCCTAGTTCTGAAACACTTTGGGGGGTTGCTTGGCCCTGAGGCAACCAGACATATATACCTACATATTCATTGCACTGGTCTGGAATAAAGCGCCCTGCACACTATCATGGAATGCATGTTATAGAACACACACACTTTTACTTCAAATGGGTTTCAGACTGCTAAACCTCAACAAGTTAATTGAGAATACAGTTATTAGGGTTAACAATACCCCATTAACTGTCAAGCATTTGACCAGCCGCCCCTCAGCTTTAACTCATTAGCGGTTACAGATGCCCCCAGCTATGGTGACACAAGAATCCCCAGCAACAATTCAGCATCATCTATATCAGTTCTCTCAAACTGGGACCTATTAACCCCTGCCCATCGGTCTGGGCAAATCCGAGTCGGTGCATGTGTGGAACTCCTATGGACACAGGTATTCGGTAGAAAGTATTGGCTGGGATTGATGTATTCATACATTTAATTTGACAAGATCTCTGTCTGGACCAAATCGCTTTGGGTTGTTTAGCGTAAATCACCCATGTGTTCCATAGGGTGCCCAAATATGCATGCTTATGGAATTAAGGGGTGCATAGTATATCGCTGTACAAACAGTAATGGTGAAGACACACAGAGCTACTAGTAGCAGCAACTTGTAATGGCTACAGCAATAGACAATGCTGATCATTTACTGATAATTGTCTCTACGTGTGTTTTACCAGAGGCAATTCTCAGTACTGTGTATGACAGGGCATTTTCTGGCTTTTAGTAGACTTAAGCACCCTTATGGGAGCTTGGTATATGGATTTACAGAGAGTTAATGGTTACAACATTTCAAGGGATGCTTAGATCTGTACCTACAGATACATACAGATAAGTGTATGGACGTACACAGAGTTACAGGGTGCTTAGGGTATGCTTGGAAATACAGTTCATATGTGCCTAGGATATAAAGCTACCCTTAATAAAGAGGTGCCTGGGATATAGATATATAGAGGGTAGAGGGGTGCCTAGGATATAGAAATATAGAGGGTAGAGGGGTGCCTAGGATATAGATATATAGAGGGTAGAGGGGTGCCTAGGATATAGATATATAGAGGGGTGCCTAGGATATAGATATATAGAGGGTAGAGGGGTGCCTAGGATATAGATATATAGAGAGGTGCCTATATAGATATATAGAGGGTAGAGGGGTGCCTAGGATATAGATATATAGAGGGTAGAGGGTGCCTAGGATATAGATATATAGAGAGGTGCCTAGGATATAGATCTATAGAGGGTAGAGGATGCCTAGGATATAGATATATAGAGAGGTGCCTAGGATATAGATCTATAGAGGGTAGAGGGTGCCTAGGATATAGATATATAGAGAGGTGCCTAGGATATAGATCTATAGAGGGTAGAGGGTGCCTAGGATATAGATCTATAGAGGGTGGAGGGTGCCTAGGATATAGATCTATAGCGGGTAGAGGGTGCCTAGGATATAGATCTATAGAGGGTAGAGGGGTGCCTAGGATATAGATCTATAGAGGGTGGAGGGTGCCTAGGATATAGATCTATAGAGGGTAGAGGGTGCCTAGGATATAGATATATAGAGAGGTGCCTAGGATATAGATCTATAGAGGGTAGAGGGTGCCTAGGATATAGATCTATAGAGGGTGGAGGGTGCCTAGGATATAGATCTATAGAGGGTAGAGGGTGCCTAGGATATAGATCTATAGAGGGTGGAGGGTGCCTAGGATATAGATCTATAGAGGGTAGAGGGGTGCCTAGGATATGGGGGTGCTTGGAGTTAAGGCCTAATTCAGATGCCATGCTTGGCTTTGCATATTGTGGATATCAGGCCCCCCTTGCCAATATGCGAAGGGAGTCAGACACTGACAGTTAATCCGGTGCTAATGGATGCTGCAGAAGTCACACCATCTCTTTTGAACAGTTATTTGTCTGCTTAAAGAAAATATTATCATAGTCACAATGAAACCTTAAGGAGGATCCGAACGTGTGAATCCTGGTGAGAGCCGTGCCAGGAAGGTGGGACAGGATCAAATAAGGAGAGAAGAAAAGGGTCTGCTTAATCCTAACGTGAGCCCCCATCTATCAAAGTCACAGGAGCCTGCACCTTCCATTGCGTTTGTCTCAGCTCTTCAGTGGCACTTTCTGTACTGGGCAGCAGCTGGGGCACAACTACAACTCCCACAACCCACGAAAGAATCCATGTGTTAGTGTGCATAATAATGTCAGTTTATTGTGGGTCTGCATATGTAACATGCATGTGTGTATTGTCGCAGTGCTGATTCAATACAAATAGCTCCAGTGAGTGTCATCTGATGGCTGACACAGTAACAGGGCCATTGCTATACAGACTCGATGGCAAATGAATGACAAATGAAGCTCCAGTCCAGCTCTGCTCAGTGTCACCATCCTATTCATCTACTGTAATGCACAAACTGATCCCTTCCTTTACCCTAACCCACATAGTCAAGTGGTTTTGCGCCAGTTTGTAGAGAATGTAGCGGGTCTTACATCTTAATGGGAGCATGAGATCTAATGGGGGTGAAACAGCAAACAATATCTAATATCTAATTCGTATCTGTTCTTAGAAACAGTAATGCTCTGAGCTCCATCTAATGACTGGCCTGTATCCCATGGCAGGGTCCTGGCTGCATGTATATCTGTGCTTGTTTGCCTATTATTGGCTAACGGCTTCAACTTAATAGAAATCAGAGAGCAGTAAATGTTAATCAGCACCGGGGGTTAATAATCCCCTGAGTACTTGGCTGTAGCAATAGGATCAAGTTAGTTAGTGCATGTGGGAAAGGGGGGGTGTGATTAGCGCAAAATGCAGGACAAACAGTGTCTGCCGGTAGGGGGTGACACATGAAAGGCACATCAGAGAGAAGGGGGGGGGGGGGGGGGGGGGCCGTACCGTGCAGCCAGGGCACCTATGGGGGAAAGGGGAGAATTAGCCAGCGGGCTGAAAAGCAATCAGCTCCCTGCATTCTGCATATTTCCCTAAGCACCCGCTATGTAAGGGCTGGGGCATGTTTATCTTAATAAATCCAAATATCATCATATATAGATAAACTAGATTAGATAGATAGATGACAAATAAGTCATAAGACACAGATAGACAATATAGGTGATGGCTAGAGTGCAGAAATAGATATAGATGCTTATTAAAATTAGGTATAGATGATGATTGGGAAAGACAGACAGACATGCAGATAGATATCGGCATATAAATTCAACAGACAGATACATAGACAGCAAAAAGAATGATAGTGATAGACAGATGATGGATAGCGGGCTACAGACAGATAGATGGATTGGATACATTGACAAACAGATGATAAATTACAGATGAACACGTCCCTTTTTCTATCGCCCGTTATTCAGGCTCCCGGGAATGTGATACTACAGGTTTATGCCCTGCCTGAATAGGCTTTTTATCTGCAGTCCCTCTCCTGGGGGCTCTGGTAGCAGCATCTCTCTCCCCTCTGCACCTCTCTCCCCTCTGCACCTCTCTCCCTTCTGCACCTCTCTCCCCTCTGCACCTCTCTCCCTTCTGCACCTCTCTCCCCTCTGCACCTCTCTCCCCTCTGCACCTCTCTCCCTTCTGCACCTCTCTCCCCTCTGCACCTCTCTCCCCTCTGCACCTCTCTCCCCTTTGCACCTCTCTCCCCTCTGCACCTCTCTCCCCTTTGCACCTCTCTCCCCTCTGCACCTCTCTCCCTTCTGCACCTCTCTCCCCTCTGCACCTCTCTCCCCTCTGCACCTCTCTCCCCTCTGCACCTCTCTCCCCTTTGCACCTCTCTCCCCTCTGCACCTCTCTCCCCTTTGCACCTCTCTTCCCTCTGCACCTCTCTCCCCTCTGCACCTCTCTCCCTTCTGCACCTCTCTCCCCTCTGCACCTCTCTCCCCTCTGCACCTTTCACCCCACTGCACCTCTCTCCCCTCTGCACCTCTCTCCCCTCTGCACCTTTCACCCCATTGCACCTCTCTCCCCTCTGCCCATCACACAGTTAAGGCGATGTGCATAGAGCGTAAAGTGCTCGGACATTACTGAGAATGAACTCAGTAGTCTCATTCGTATTAAATCAAATCTTTATAATCACTCGGATTCCGTTCTGCAGAAAATATAATACAATAATATATACGGGATAAAGGTAATGACTCAAACGCAGACAAGTGTCCCACTGATCCAGCAACTGCTCAACCGCTGGATCCTATGTTTGTCATAACGAATATATATTGCTTATTTGCTCCGTGTCTTCTATCTTCCAATAATAGAGGAAATAAAGTTGGAGGCGCTGCCTGCCCAGTAGCACATAAAGATGAGCAAGTGATATTTACAGCTCGGCGCATCCTCACTTATCAAGCATCAAGGAAAACAACATTCATCCTTATATAACTGACTGTACCCGTAACGGCCACAAGAGGGCAGTCGTCTGCGATGAACAATTGTAGGCGCCGCTTGGCTGGAGGCGAGGGAGCTTCTTCTGTCACTTCCACTCATCATTCCCCAGTTTCATCAATCAAATCAGTGTCTCTTATAACGAGATTCAATGTCTCAGCAAAACGAACCGTCAAGAGCAAACAGTGTTTCTGTAGGGAGCCATTATTTAGTCTCCATTCTGTTTTTCTGGCGTTTCTCAGATTCCAACGTGAAATATCAATCTGATTTCTGCAATTTGATAATCTCTTAAATGAAACATAGTCTGAACCCTGGAAAGGAAAGTAAAAACCCTCCCAGAGCGTTAGCTCTGTATCATTCTTTACACTGTATCATTCTTTACACTGTATCATTCTTTACACTGTATCATTCTTTACACTGTATCATTCTTTACCTATTATTTATTGGTTATCATGAGGCTGCAATCAATAATAGCGCCTTATACTACGAAGTTTGCAGCCCACCCATTATTAGCCCTCAGGGAAGTGGTCCCTGCAACAGGTAAAATAGGGCCCCAATGAAACAAATCTCATGTGTATGCATGGCATCAGCTAATCCACTTTACTATTCCCTATATGCCATCTAGGCCCATTCCCCCAAAGCTGTGCCCCCTTTACGAAACGATATATATATATATATAGGTCCAGTCTACAATTCCCTGTGCAATGACGCACACACACATTTACTTATCTATCTCTATCAGGTCACATTATTAATATACAGCAATCCTTAGCATCACTCCTAATGCATCATAACCAAGGTATGACGCAATGATTTCAATACTTTCGGACCAATGCCTAACTTGCATTCCATCATGAGTTTGAATGGAACCCCTTCTACTTTTAGATATGTTGAAGGAGTCCATTTTGTTCATTTTATTTGTACCCTTCCCTTCCTAACAGAAGTACTGACTAATCAGTGAGGTCACACTGCCCCCTAGTGTTTAGCTCTAATATGTCAGTTCCTCACAATCACTAAAGGTTCACTCCCAAACAAAAAACCGTCGCTTATTATACTCCTGGCATTTCCCAAGTTTTATACCTTTAATTGTCAAAATAAGCAATATTTGCGGGATAGATAATCAGTTTATAGCAATTATTGTGATAATGTGGCTGCTACTGAAGAAAAAAAACTCAAGGTCCACAAATAAATGCAACTTCTGTAGATAATGTTTGTAACCATCAGAGCCACCTATTATATATAGGATATACATAAGGCAAATTTATACGGGACACAACAATTCCTGGGACATTTGAGCATTTTTTTTTTAAATTGTAATACAATGGGACCAATATATCTCGCATAGATTAGGCCAAAGTATGTTTCTTATGGTGGCCCTGTTTCTCATAAATGGTTTGCAATCATCATGTTACCTTCCCCCCTTCAAAAACTCTTTTATACATGTAATTTTGCATAATTTGTATGGATGTATTATTGCAGGGGCTAAAGAAGCAGTTAAAGCTGCATTAACATATATAAATAGACATAGACTGACATACATAGACATATACAGACAGACACAGACTGAATGACATATACAAACTGAGAGCCTGTTTCCTTGGGCCGCACGGTGGCTCAGTGCATGATAGGAGACCTGAGTTCAGCTCCGAGCAGGGCACTTCAAGCCGCGTATGGAGTCTCTATGTCCTCCCCGTGTATGCAGTGGGTTCCGCCCCCACAACACAAAGACATAAGTTGCCAGTTACAGTTCCCGTGAATTGCCCACCGTTGGCTGCTCCCAAGTTTTTTTATGAAGTGCAGAGTAGTTATGTCACATATTAAAGCCAAGAGCCCTAAGTCATTATATCCATTGCGATTTACCTATTGCTCCAATTCATCTACGGTGGAGGCCATTATTGCTGCTCTCCATCTTTCTTTGTCTCATTTGAACAAAATACAATACTTGCTTATTGATTTTAGTTCTGCTTTTAACACTGTTATTTAATGTAAGCACAGTAAAAGTCTCCCTTATTTATATTTTGAGTTAATTTGAATAATTGAGAATTTGATGCTTATTTTTGTTGGAGACCCTGGGCACAGCAGAAAGACAAGCCAGGAAGTGACAAATTATTTGGGGCCAGTAAATGTCTGGTGCTCCTGAGGCACGCCCACTGCTTACTGGAAACTGCAAATTATTGTGGTTGGGGGTCTGGGCAAGCAGGGTCAACTAAAATTGGGGCCTAAGGGGGGTGCCTTGCTTGCCTTACCCTTGAGCTGGTCCTGATGCATACATCATATGGGGTAGCGAAAGAACTAAGAAGGCAAATGCAAACATAATTTAGTCAATAAATCCATGCAGTGGACTTGTGTTGCAAGAACTCTGACTAAAATACACATGCTGTGTGCTGAAAGGGAAAAGGACAGAAGGTTCCATCTCAGTGAGTGAGCTAGTAGGTGTTGGTGTGGTGCCTGGGCCTATGCAAGGACTGACTGCCTGTAGATTAAAGAGAGTGGTGTTCTCTTTTTGGAACAAGTTTCTAGTGACGCCCCTCTGTCCTGATGAACCCTGGATAAATGCTTTTTATTTTCTGCACGTGCAGGGCCACAATCAGGGGATGAGAGGGGGTACAGTTGTGTCGGGCCCAATGAAAATCTTCTTTGGAATAAGTTACATATAAACTTACAAAATTGACATAACTTACGGAACTGGAGGATCAAATCAAAATAGCAATGTAGGCGCACACAGGAACTTTCTAAGTTAGACTTAAGGCTTGAGTTAGGCTTGAGTTAGGCTTGAGTTGCAGTTGAGTTGAGAGAAAAATCTGTCATTCAGCCACATTTTCCTATAGGCCTCAGCTATTATTTTATTATTTTTGTTCAAATTACTTACTTTTATTTACCTTACAAGCAGCACAGTTTGCCAATTTTATTTATATATGAAAAAGAATGGAGAAAAAAACCCTTTTCTCTTTGGCAACTAAGAACAAAAATCAAGAAATGTGCAAAGATAGATGTGCATAAAGCCTACTCACTGGGCAGAAGAACATGACTTGTTATGGGGTTTCAGTTTATTTAAAAATCTAATGATCAGATATTTGTTTTCTTTTCTTCATTAATAAATTCTGATCAATTTTCATAGTGTTTCTAAATTTTATCTCCTGGTTTAAATCTAGTTACTTCCTAGAGACAAGCTGTCTAAAGGTGCCCATACACTATAAGATCCGCTCGCTTGGCGATGTCGCCAAGCGAGCGGATCTTCCCCCGATATCCCCACCTACGGGTGGGCGATATCAGGTAGCAAGAAACTTAAAAAAAAATAATCCGATCGTTTGGCCCTGGGGCCAAACGATCGGATTACATTTGTGGTTATGGGGCAGTCGGTTCAGGGACCGCATCAACGAGCCGATGCGGTCCCTGATCCGACTGGATTTTCTAACCTGGCCGATCGAGATCTGGCCAATTTCAGGCCAGATATCGGTCGGCCAGGCTGCTCTGTTCTGCCCATACACGGGCTGATTAGCTGCCGAATCAGTCCAAGGGACCGATATCGGCAGCTATAGTCGGCCCGTGTATGGGGACCTTAAGGCATGAGAACATTTTTTTATTTGTTTTAATTACCTTTTTCTCAAGTTCTTTAAACAATCGACATGCAATGGTGGGTATCAGTATAATGTTCTCTGATAACCTAGTTATAATCACACAGGCTGAACTCTCCACTTTAATATAAACTGTATAAATTGCTTTGGGGTAACTTTTTTATTTATGAATTGAGTCCATTTGCCATCTGTTTTCTGAAGGGGATGGACATCCTGGGGATAAGAATTCAAATGTTTTTGAGGGATAGAATAAATGCGGCAAATATATGTACGATGTCAACATGTAAATTATATATCTGTGACTTTACTGGTTCCTTTTCATGAATAATTGGTTATACTTGGCACATGATGGGTTTATTCTCACAGTTTGTAGGCATTATATAAAAGGCCCCCCTAAAGTGATACTAACACATTTTTATAAACGACTGAAACATAGCAGTACTGTCACTTTACACACCTACATAAACTCTAACGCCATGCTAGTTACCCTGACCTTATGTCTCAGCCCTCCCTTTTTGATTGTAAGCTCTTACGATCAGGGCCCTCCCCTTTGTGTCTCCGATCCTCATCCAAATGCAACTGCAAACCATTTTTGTGAATTGTTTATATGTATATGTACATGTTAACTGTTCTGTCTTTTATACCCCCCTATTCTGTAAAGCGCTGCGTAAATTGATGTTGCTATATAAATAATAATAATAATAAAGCACTGTAATCTTCTATATTTGGGGAAAAAACTACCTCTGTGCCATCCTCAGCGCAGCAGTCCTACAAACACATTTAAAAGCTTGGGGTTATCACAATGGATCCACAAGTGGGCTCCAGCCTCCTAGAGAGTATATTGCATTGTCTTTCCCTTTACATTCTCCAGAAAGCAAGTGTAGAATCAGGACCCCTCATTATATGAGTAAAGGGGTGGAGGCAGCATATAGTAAAGGGAAAGGGCTCGTCTGAGACCCTGGTAAGGTAAACATTTCATATTTAAAGGTTAAGTATACTATAGAAAATCCAAAACAATAAAAGCAAAATATTATTTAATGGAAGTTTCCATTAAATACCATATTTAGTATATGAAAATGAATATTTGCTAAAATCCAGAATATGTTTTTAAGCTTTAAAATTGACCAAACTTTTATAGATGTTTCACAAAGCGTACATTATAATATGCCATTGTAATCTCTTGCTGGGTTTAACTCCTTTGCAATACGAGGCCAGGAGGGTGTGTGCGTATTTAGGAATACTTCTTTGGTTTGGAATATTTTGTTCCGATCATACATTTAAAGTAGACTACAAAGAAGGTTCCATGGTCAATCATGAAACTAACCACGAGGAATATGTGGGTGTAACATTACTCTTTCTGAGATATCAGACATAGCTTTTAAAATAACACTTTTTAGGCCAAGGCTTGGAAATTGACCAAATTCTCAAGATATTCATTTTTCTGGAAATTTTTCCTGCATAATACAAATGACAGATGCATGAGTCTAATATAGTTTTCATCTGCAATTAACCTGACTTGATCCAAGACTTTATGATTCAATCCAGCGCAAACTAAGGGACGAACTGAACTAATGACCGCTTAAAGGAGTACTTCACCTTCACTCTGAGACTTATTTATAAATACACTTTTCTGTATCATGTCACTGCTGTGGATTTAAAAAGGCTTGAAGCGACTGCAAAGCTGCAAATAAAAAAAAGGGTATTAACCTGGCTTAGGTTTAGTAATATTGTGTAGCCCTTTATTCACAAAGATACTTGGGTTTGGGGGGGATAGAAGGGCCACCCACCTGACAGTCAGTCCCAGTTGCCAATGTGTCTCAGCAGGACAGATCAGGAAGACCAATCAGTGGTGTAACTATAGAGGAAGCAGACCCCACGGTCTCAGGAGCTGGGGGACAAGGGGACTCGGACCTCTGGGTCTGCTTCCTCTATAGTTATGCCACTGATTAAACCTCCTGATCTGCTGAGACACATTGGCAACTGGGGCTGACTGGCAGGTGGGTGGCCTTCTATCCCCCCCCAGACCCAAGTATCTTTGTAAACCCAAGTATATTTCCTATTTACTTCCCCTTCTATACTTATTACAGTCTTTTATTCAAAATACTGCCTGGTTGCTAGGGAAAATAAGACCCTACCAACCAGATAGCTGCTAAAATATCAAAATTGAGAACTTCTGAACAAAACCATAAAAACTGGAGACCAATTGCAAACTAGTAAATTTAAAGGTGAACAACCCTTTAATACACACTCAAATAATAAATAAAATGAGCACATTTTCTTAAAAAGAAAATAAAGAAAAAAAAACCTTCAATTCAAAATGTTTTCTTCATAAATTTGAAGAGACTTACTACCAGAAGCAAAACTGCACTAAACAGTATCTGCAGTAATAACCATTGTATTACATTGTAACATAATATGGGTAATATAAGTGAAGAGTTGTGGCTATTGCTTTGCATCAAAACAGAGTATGGGAAACTGTTGCTAATGGCTGAATGCTGAATTATTCTGATGTGGTTACAATACCTGAGAAGATCATGTCTAAATAAAGCATGGGTTTTAATTTATAAGTAAGAAATGAGGGACTTGTTATACTACCTAATCTATTTGAGTTGTTTAAAGGGAAAAGGACAGAAGGTTCCATCTCAGTGAGTGAGCTAGTAGGTGTTGGTGTGGTGCCTGGGCCTATGCAAGGACTGACTGCCTGTAGATTAAAGAGAGTGGTGTTCTCTTTTTGGAACAAGTTTCTAGTGACGCCCCTCTGTCCTGATGAACCCTGGATAAATGCTTTTTATTTTCTGCACGTGCAGGGCCACAATCAGGGGATGAGAGGGGGTACAGTTGTGTCGGGCCCAATAAAAATCTTCTTTGGAATAAGTTACATATAAACTTACACAATTGACATAACTTATGGAACTGGAGGATCAAATCAAAATAGCAATGTAGGCGCACACAGGAACTTTCTAAGTTAGACCTAAGGCTTGAGTTAGGCTTGAGTTGCAGTTGAGTTGAGAGAAATCTCTGTCATTCAGCCACATTTTCCTATAAGTCTCTTATTCAAAACACTGCTTGGTTGCTAGAGAAAATAAGACCCTACCAACCAGATAGCTGCTAAAATATTAAACTGGAGAACTTCTGAACAAAACCATAAAAAATGGAGACCAATTGCAAACTGTCTCAGAATATCACTGCCTACATCATACTAAAAGTAAATTTAAAGGTGAACAAAGCCTTTAATACACACTCAAATAATAAATAAAATGAGCACATTTTCTTAAAAAGAAAATAAAGAAAAAAAACCCTCAATTCAAAATGTTTTTTCCATAAATTTGAAGAGACTTACTACCAGAAGCAAAACTGCACTAAACAGTATCTGCAGTAATAACCATTGTATTACATTGTAACATAATATGGGTACTATAAGTGAAGTTGTGGCTATTGCTTTGCATCAAAACAGAGTATGGGAAACTGTTGCTAATGGCTGAATGCTGAATTATTCTGATGTGGTTACAATACCTGAGAAGATCATGTCTAATCTATTTGAGTTGTTTAATGGTGTCTTTGGGTGTCTAGCCAATATTGTGCACAGGGCCCCAAAATGTTTACCCAAATGTCCATGCCTGATAAGTGCCCAAGAACATGCTTCAAGAGTAAAACATCATCTCCAGTAGCCTAAACCTGTCAAGTTACTCACTGTCAAGGTTGCTTTATAAAGGCTTTAAGGCTTAGGATAACCTATGGGGCAGTAAATGGAGGTATTGTAATATAAATATTTATGTAGAGCTTTTCTGCCTTAGAACTTAATGCAGTTAAAGTTTATCACCAATGACTTTATGCATTCATTGCAGTCAAATTGCAGCCACAATTTTTGGTGAACAAATGTTTTAGCCTGTTTTAGAATATTTAAGATAAGAGTAGACTTCCCAATTGTGGAAGCAGATTAGCAAAAGACTCTAAAACATTACAGGGGAAGCTTTAACCAATGGTGTGCAGACACCCATGTCCTTCTTATGAATACAGTGCTGCCTGTGTTTTGTAGTGCTGTATTCCTAAGGGACGGGACTTATCATGTAGATGTGCAAGTTAGGAAGTACCAGTGGCCACATTGCAGTGCAGAGCCCTGTCTGTCCCACCTGCTGTATGTCAGTAAACCCTGTGTTCTGCACCTTGCACTGCATTTTTTATCTGGTGAAAAACTGCAGAGCGCTAGTTAACCCCCGCCACAAGCATGTATGTATAAATATTTGTATTTTATATTTATGCACGCAATCTTAATGCTTGCTGCTAATGATCATGGAGCATGATTTTACACTTGAGGCAGGGTCATAAGTAAAAGACCCCTTATTAGTGGAGTCTGTGTATCCATAAAGGATTATTTACTTATGCTGCTGCTGCTGCAAGTGCAAGAGTATTAAGGGATGCAAAATCAAGGGCAGGGTGCAAGAGTACAAAACACATGCTGGTTTGCCATTTTTTTTTGCAAATTGCACTGTACCCTTGCGCTCTGTAAATGAGCCCTGTAGTTTCAACCCCCTAAAGATCCAAGGGAGTATGGTGGTATAAGAAAAATAAGTTCTCTAAGCTAATAAGGCTATTCATTATTTAGAGCTGTAAACACCAATAAGCTTATTATATAACTCAGGGCTGTCCAACCTGGAGCACATTGTTTAGTTTAGGATCTGAAGGGCTGAGGTGATTGCCAAGGTCAGAAGGTGCACCATGAAAGGTTCTTGGAAGATGGGTATTCGTTACAAAAAGGGTTTATATTACAATTAGTTGATCTCAGAAAGATTAAAACCTAATTTCGATTTATCCTAATAATAATATAGACCTCTGTCTGTATTTCGTAACATAAAGACTTCAGGGCTTTTCTTATGGTGATTCAGTTAACATTTTGTATATATCCAGATGGGAGGGGGCTGCAGAGAGTTTGGGTAGTACTTTCAAACATGATGAATATTTTTAATTACAGTTGTAGAGAAAAGACAATATACAATCAAAATGTGGACTAGCGTTCCCAAAGTAAATACCCACTGACAGTGCGCTTGGAAACGAATGTTTCCCGAGCTATGCGAGCCATAGAAGTGCAAGATAATAGCCTCCTAGTTGTTCTGTAAACTTGTGAAATGTTACTGTATCAAAATATAGCGGCTAAACAAGATCCGGCTGTACCGCTGAGACGACTGAACCATCATTTGCTTATTTGTATTTCTGGAGAAGGTTTACGCTTGCTATCAGTTTAATGTGATTGCGTTTAAGGCCTCACTTGTCTAAATAATAATTGTCACGAATTGTCACGTGATACTTTGCAGGCGCAGTGAGAAAGCTCTCGTATGGAAGGCAGGGCAGGGGAATATTACACATTCTATGAGCATTACTGCATTCTCTTTCTGACCTCTCCCTAAAACATTAGAGGAGATGCGTTATGAAAGCAAAGATTTCTAGGAGACAGGTCAGAATTGTTTATTATTCCTCTAGGATTTCTCTCATTAGCACACTCAGAACTGCTTCACTTCTCTGACTGATTTTGGAAGGTGAGCTAAAGAGGGCCATTAGTTTATCACCGTTTTTGCTTTACAGCATGAAAATCCACAATATCCTAACCATTTGAGGATCTGTGCACTAAAGCAATAGTGTTTACATAATGTACAGAGGACAGTACAGACATAAAGGAGAAGAGGTCGCCCCTTAGATAGAAGGAAAGGCATTTACATCTGAAGCAATGCAAATGGTTTTTCAATGTGAGCAGTGAGACTGTGGAATGAATGTTTTGCCTGCTGATAATGTGACAGCTGATTCCATGCCCTGTAAGATACTTGGATCTCTTCTTGGAGAGGTGCACAATTGCCAAAAGTCATGCTAGGAAATGCATGAAAGGGTTAAACATAATGGACATTTTTTCCCAACCAAAACTAACTATGAAATTATGTTTTGTTCCAATGGGCCATCATCAGTAATGCAGCTCATGAACTGTCCACCCAAATATTCAAATATTCGTTATATCATAAAAATTAAAATGGATAGATATATAGGTATGCGACCCATTATCCAGAATGCTCAGGACATGGGTTTTTCCGTAATTAGGATCTCCTACCTTAAGTTTACCACAAAAATTATTTAAACAGTAATTTAACCAACTAGGATTGTTTTGGCTCCAATAAAGTTTAATTATATCTTAGTTGGGATCAAGTACAAGGTACTGTTTTATTATTACAGAGAAAAGGGAAATAATTTTTAAAAATGTGAATTATTGGATTAAAATTGAGTCTTTGGGAGATGACCTTTTAGTAATTTGGAAGTTTCCGGATAATGGGTTTCCAGATAAGGGGTCTGATACCTGTACTATATTTTATATAATGTATTGCACTGGCCTAAGGGTTCAGCATCTCTCTAGTAGTATTGATTCAGGCCTTCAAGCTTGTCACAGTAGCACACCATCTTGGATTTTGAGTCTGGTCTGTCATATAAGCTGATTCTACAGGGCTGATTATTACATTCTGATGCTAATTGCACTGGTTTCTGAGCTTCCATGTAATGAGAATCTGAATTAATTACAAATCCCAGCCTTTATATATTTATTGTGACTTTTATATATATATATATATATATATAT
This sequence comes from Xenopus tropicalis, assembly GCF_000004195.4. Lineage (NCBI taxonomy): Eukaryota > Metazoa > Chordata > Amphibia > Anura > Pipidae > Xenopus > Xenopus tropicalis. Next base: position 38,466,407 of record NC_030682.2, read on the forward strand.
ATATATATATATATATATATATATATATAGCGAGCCCAGGGTGGCACTCTGCTTCAGCTCTTACCTCGGGTGCAAGGTAAATGATTTAAATATCCAAAAAAAGACCAGCAACACCGAGTTTTATTCCAAAAAGATCAATTGTGTATTAAAAACGCATGAACAGCCAACGTTACGTTTTGGTCCCCATCGGGACCTTTCTCAAGGCCTTGAAAGGTCCCGATGGGGACAGAAACGTTACATCAGCTGTTTATGATACTTTGAATATATGTTTTGATTTTTCACAAGAAATCCCGGAGTTGCTGGTCTTTTTTATACTATATATATATATATATAGCTAAAAAGTTTCACGACCGGCACGCCTTTTTAAAAGTATCACAAGTTTATTGCGAACATAAAAATCTGACGTTTTGGTCCTTTCTCGAGGAAGTTGAGGACCGAAACGTCAGATTTTTTATGTTCGCAAAAAACTTGTGATACTTTTAAAAGGGCGTGCTGGTCTTGAAACCTAAATAAAAGCTAAATAATTATAATAATAATGAAAGCTAAATAATTAAATTTGGCTGTGCTCCCTGCAAGATATAAAGGTTTTGGCATATATATATATATATATATATATATATATATATATATATATATATATATATATATATATACAGTAAATAATGAGTTGGCCAAATAACTAACAATAGCACAGAGCATGTGCTGCCTGAATCTTCCTCTCTCCCAGCCTAAACTTTGCCTAAATCCTCTGTCTATTCAGAGCATAGGCTCTGGATGAAGCCTCTATCACATCACAGCCAGAGCCCACCCACAGGCTCACTTATGCAGTTCTCCACAAACAGCTGTGTAGCCCACCCGTGGGTGTGCTGTAGAAGTGTGCTAATGCTTGTGATGTACTTTGGACACTAAAAGGCTTACAACTCCCTGTAAATAGATATTACCTCTGGTTCTTCTTACTCTGGTAGGTACCCGCTGAGCTGCTGGGGGAAAGATTACCCACAAATACATAGAGAGCTAAGGATTTTTTCAAAACAAGTAAACATCTTTATTGACCCTTGGCTTATAACTTCGGGTGATATCATATTTTGCTAATGAACACAATAGCACATAAAGCTTCTCAGTCAGCAATAACATCACAGTTGTACTTACACACAGTGATCTGGCCTTTCTAGAGATGGTACTACCTGGAAATACCCAGTGTAGTCTAATCTCCAAGTGGTCCCTTGCTCCAAGGACCTAACTCCCTGTGTCCCTACACTGGCGACCTTGTCACTGTAGGGTACTAACAACCCTATCCTTCTTGTTGAAGTCTTCAACTGCTAGCTATTCTCAGCCTGTCTTTCACTACTAGAGTGACTATTACAGGACTGACATAACTCTAGCTTTGCCTAACTTGGCCTTTAACCCACCCAGGCACAATCCAGTGCCCACCTCCCCGCAACATGGGAACCAGGAAAAAGACCCTGATCACATTGGTGCACTCCCATTTATACAAAAACACAATGGGCAGTTCTTGAACTGCTATCAAATTACTTTGACCCTGGAAAAGGAAATTACTACTCAAGCAGGCCCGGACTGGCAATTTGTGGATTCTGGCAAATGAGGGGCTGCTGTAGGATGTCATAGACAGTCACTATTTAGTGGGCTGGTGGGGGGGCTGTTAGGGCCTCTGTATACCTAAAATGCCAGGGCCTATTTTGAATGCCAGTCCAGGCCTGTACCCAAGGTTCACAAAGGACCACCTGAAGTGTCCAACTATTATTATTCCTTATCTTTTTATTCAGTTCCTCTCCCATTCATATTCCTCTCTCTCATTAAAGTCACTGCCTGGTTGCTAAGGCAAACAAGACCCTAGAAACCAGATAGCTGCAGAATAAAAAGCTAAATTGCTAGAAAAAAAACAACAATAACCAATTAGTATTATATTAGAAAGTTTGATCAAATTTGGCAACCATGGATTGATTATAGATTTCAAGGTAATCTCCCAAGACAACTGCTCAGTTTGTAATGAGGATGTTAGGACTAAATAAACAACATATATATATATATTCTAGAGAGATGACTGTGACCTTGGCCTGTTTTTTCCTGTTTTTTTCCCTTTTATCCCTTTTTATTCTTTCTTTTGTTTTATCTTGATCAATAGCCAAGTTTTGGCTTTTATGTTTCTGTTATACACGTAAATCTCTTCACCTCTTCTTTCGGTTATTGATTGCTTTATATGTTACTCTGTATGTTCAATGTATGAAACCCACTTATTGTACAGCGCTGCGGAATATGTTGGCACTTTATAAATAAATGTTAATAACAATAATAATAATTTAAGATATTACCGTATATACTCGAAACAACTTAGGAAACAAGGAGATAGGGACAATTTCACCTCTTTTTGATTATTGGAAAGCTGACATTTGATTGGGTAGGGAAAGTCCAGCCCTATAGGTATGGCAATACAAAATGTTTTGGAGCGCTCTGTCACTTAGATTCGTTACGTGTAAATCCTTCATTTGCAGAATTCCAAATAACATTAGTCAATATGAGTAGTGTGGCCCAGTGTAATGCAATGATCATAGTGTGTCAGATTTTTAGCCCTTATCTTTACTTACCCTTATCAATTCAAAACTAGGAACTAGCTGCAACCCACGTTGACGCCTGCAGAGCAGCTGCTGATCAGTAAGGGCGCTAAAGGAAGTGCTGTCAACTTTTTGTTGAGCTGCTTCCGAGTATTACAGAGCAAATCTAAGCAGGTATTAAACAGGGTAAGCTATTGTAAGGTGTTGGGTAGTATACATATTAGAGTTTGTTACGTGGTCATCATGGTAATTGCCTTAGTGTTTCAGCAGCTCTATAGTACTGTCTATCATTCTGTTATACACTATACAAAGTTTACCCAACATTCATTCATTTTGGTAGTTGACTGTATTTTGTATTTTTAAGTTTGTATTTCAGTGTGTGAAACATATTAATTCTGCACTCTGTGTGCAGTCTGTGAGTTCAGCTAACCTAGGACCCTGTGTCATATGGCCACTGACAGCCACTAAAATCTCACCAATTTGGCACATGATGCAAATGGATAAACTTGCCACTGATCAAGTTTCTTATGTAGTGTGTCATATACCAATTTTCTAAATTCCTTTGTGAGTTCATTAACTAGGACTTGCCTTATACTCGAGTATATGGATTTGAAGATGTAAGTGTCTGGCATCCGTTTCGCGCGAAACCCTAGGCTTACACTCGCGTCAATATGTTTTTCCAGTTTTCTTAGGTAAAATTAGGGGCCTCGGCTTATATTCGGATTGGCTTATACTCGAGTATATACTGACTGAGTACATAATGAGTACTGAGTATACTGAGTACATAATGACTGTTGTGAAAACTATGATGTATCTAGAACTGTTTTGCTTGGCTTTATACTCAAACTTGGGCTAATTTGAAGAACTGGTAAATGTAAAATTGTGAACACTTTTGGAAAATTAATACAAATTTATTGAAACAGAAAAACAATAACCAATTGCAAATTGTCTTAGTCTCAATATCAATGTCTATAGCATACTTGAAATTAGCAACCCCTTTAATTGTGGTAGAATGCCAAACACCAGTAAGCAAGAATTCTCAAAATTAACTGCTTATGTAGCTTATCAGATAAATAATCATAATATATTAGTCCTTAACCATGGTGAGATGCCACTGCTCTCAAGTTTATGAACATTCCTATATAGAATATATAGGTTCATGATTCAAGCAGGCTAGTAAAATATTGACTTTCCAAAAAAAGACAAGTGAAATGCCGGCATGTTATTACTGTTTTAACACAGGACTAATACCAGTAGTTGGAAGTCATTCCCACAGACTGAAAGCCCAGATGTAGAAACGGATGAAACAGAAAGACTACTTGGTGCAACCTCAGAACATTCTGGCAAATGTTTCAGTAATAAGTAAGTCTTTAAAGGGTCATTGACGTCTGCTCTTCGATGAGGCAGAGATGAGTTGGTTTTAAAATATTGGATTTAAATGTAATGCCTACATTTTTGGGGCCTCATAAAGGGAAACAAGAATCTTGCTAATGAGAGTGACTAAGAAAAATTCCTTTGAAATGGTCGCAATATGGATGGTTAGTTTTGTTTTGTGCTAATAAAAGTAACAGAACAGCTGGCAGTCCCTTAATTAATGAGTTGTTGTCGCTATGAGTGTTGTTACTCATTTTTTTTTCTCTCAGTACTGCAGTACTTACATGATCTATGAAAAACTCAGAGACTGAAAGCAAGGACGCATCATGCTTGTAAGCAGTGTGGAATGGATCATTTTGTATCTATATCTAAGGATGTTTTTTATTGATTTTAGTTCTGCTTCAGTTATGCTTTTAACTTTAGCTAATTTTAGCTTTATATAATAACATAGTAAGTTAGGTTGAAAAAAGACACATATTCATCAAGTACAACCATAATGCCTATATATAACCTGCCTAACTGCTAGTTGATCCAGAGGAAGGCAAAAAACCCCATCTGAAGCCTCTCTAATTTGCCGCAGAGGGGAAAAAAAGTCCTTCCTGACTCCAAGATGGCAATCGGACCAGTCCCTGGATCAGCTTGTACTAAGAGCTATCTCCCATAACCCTGTATTCCCTCACTTGTACTGAGAGCTATCTCCCATAACCCTGTATTCCCTCACTTGTACTGAGAGCTATCCCCCCTACCCCTGTATTCCCTCACTTGTACTGAGAGCTATCTCCTATTCCCCTGTATTCCCTCACTTGTACTGAGAGCTATCTCCCATAACCCTGTATTCCCTCACTTGTACTGAGAGCTATCTCCCCTACCCCTGTATTCCCCCACTTGTACTGAGAGCTATCTCCCATAACCCTGTATTCCCTCACTTGTACTGAGAACTATCTCCCCTACCCCTGTATTCCCTCACTTGTACTGAGAGCTATCCCCCATACCCCTGTATTCCCTCACTTGTACTGAGAGCTATCCCCCTACCCCTGTATTCCCTCACTTGTACTGAGAGCTATCTCCCCTACCCCTGTATTCCCTCACTTGTACTAAGAGCTATCTCCCATAACCCTGTATTCCCTCACTTGTACTGAGAACTATCTCCCATAACCCTGTATTCCCTCACTTGTACTGAGAGCTATCTCCCCTACCCCTGTATTCCCTCACTTGTACTGAGAGCTATCTCCCATAACCCTGTATTCCCTCACTTGTACTGAGAGCTATCTCCCCTACCCCTGTATTCCCTCACTTGTACTGAGAGCTATCTCCCATAACCCTGTATTCCCTCACTTGTACTGAGAGCTATCTCCCCTACCCCTGTATTCCCTCACTTGTACTGAGAGCTATCTCCCATACCCCTGTATTCCCTCACTTGTACTGAGAACTATCTCCCATAACCCTGTATTCCCTCACTTGTACTGAGAGCTATCTCCCCTACCCCTGTATTCCCTCACTTGTACTGAGAGCTATCTCCCATAACCCTGTATTCCCTCACTTGTACTGAGAACTATCTCCCATAACCCTGTATTCCCTCACTTGTACTGAGAGCTATCCCCCATACCCCTGTATTCCCTCACTTGTACTAAGAGCTATCTCCCATAACCCTGTATTCCCTCACTTGTACTGAGAGCTATCTCCCATAACCCTGTATTCCCTCACTTGTACTAAGAGCTATCTCCCATACCCCTGTATTCCCTCACTTGTACTGAGAGCTATCCCCCCTACCCCTGTATTCCCTCACTTGTACTGAGAGCTATCTCCCCTACCCCTGTATTCCCTCACTTGTACTGAGAGCTATCCCCCCTACCCCTGTATTCCCTCACTTGTACTGAGAGCTATCCCCCATACCCCTGTATTCCCTCACTTGTACTAAGAGCTATCTCCCATAACCCTGTATTCCCTCACTTGTACTGAGAGCTATCTCCCCTACCCCTGTATTCCCTCACTTGTACTGAGAGCTATCTCCCATACCCCTGTATTCCCTCACTTGTACTGAGAGCTATCTCCCATACCCCTGTATTCCCTCACTTGTACTGAGAGCTATCTCCCATAACCCTGTATTCCCTCACTTGTACTGAGAGCTATCTCCCATAACCCTGTATTCAGGGAGAGACTTCCATAACTTTATAGCTCTCACTGTAAAATACCCCTTTCTAATATTCAGATGGAACATCTTTTCTTATTATCGGAATGGGTGCTCTTGAGTCCGCTGGAAGGACCTACTGTTAAAAAAACATTAGAGAGGTTATTATATGATCCCCTTATATATTTAAACATAGTTATCATATCTCCCCTTAAGCGCCTCTTCTCCAGTGCAAATAATCTCAACTTGGTCTTTCTTTATAACTAAGACTTTCCAAAACCTTTACCAGCTTAGTTGCCCTTCTCTGGACCCTCTGTTATGCAATAATGTCCCATTTAAGCACTGGTGACTTAAACTGAACAGCATATTCTAGATGGGGCCTTACCAGCCCTCTGTAAAGTGGAAGAATAAGTCCCTTCTTCCCGCAAATCTATGCCCCTTTTTATACAGCTCAAAACCTTGTTTGCCCTTGCAGCTGCTGCCTGGCATTGCTTGCTACAGCCAAGTTTATTATCTACAAGGACTCCAAGGTCCTTCTCCATTATGGATTTCCCTAGTGCAGTCCCATTAAGGGTATAAGTGGCTGCATATTTTTACATCCCAGGTGCAAGACCTTACATTTATCCACATTAAATCTTATCTGCCACTTAGCCGCCCAGATTGCCAGTTGGTCAAGATCCTGCTGCAGGGATGTCACATCCTGGATGGAATTAATTGGGCTGCAGAGTTTTGTGTCATCTGCAAACACTGATACATTACTTATAATACCCTCCCCTAAGTCATTAATGAACAAATTAAACAAAAGTGGACCCAGTACAGAACCCTGAATGGCCCCACTGAGAACCTTATTCCAAGTAGAGAATGTACCATTAACAACCACCCTCTGTACCCGATCCTGTAGCCAGTTTCGTATTCATGTGCAAATGACTTCACTAATACCAATAGACCTTAGTTTAGAAAGCAGTCGTTTGTGGGACACAGTATCAAAATCCAGATATATCATATCTACTGCATCCCCACTGTCCAGTTTCTTACTAAACTCATCATAATAAGCAGTTGCATTTGTCTGACATGACCTGTCCTTCATAAAGCCATGCTGATTACTGCTCATAATGCCATTCTCCAATACATAATTTTGTATGTGATCCCTTAACAAGCCTTTAAATAACTTGCCCACCACAGAAGTCAAACTTACTGGCCTATTATTACCAGGCTGAGATCGTAAGCCCTTTTTAAATATAGGAATGACATTAGTTTTCCTCCAATCCACAGGTTCCATACCAGATGAAAGCGAGTCTGAGAATATGAGAAAGGGCTCTATTGATGAAAATGTTAATGATATCAAAATACAGACGCTCACATAGGCACATATACACTTTTATACATTATATATTAGTATGAGGTTTAGGTTGCATAAAAGAATGCAATAGGCAAGCAAAATTGTTACTCATAAACTGGTAGCTAGTTAGACAGACATATAGATAGATAGATAGATAGAAAGATAGATAGATAGATAGATAGATAGATTATAGATAGATAGATAAATAGATAGATGATAGATAGATGGATAGATAGATAGATAGATAGATAGATAGATAGACAGACAGACAGACAGACAGATAGATAAATAGATAGATAGATGATAGATAGATAGACAGACAGACAGACAGATAGATAAATAGATGATAGATAGATAGATAGATAGATAGATAGATAGATAGATAGATAGATGATAGATAGATAGATAGATAGATAGATAGATAGATAGATGATAGATAGATAGATAGATAGATAGATGATAGATAGATTATAGATAGATAAATAGATAGATGATAGATAGATAGATAGATAGATAGATAGATAGATAGACAGACAGACAGATAGATAGATAGATAAATAGATAGATGATAGATAGATAGATAGATAGATAGATAGATAGATAGATGATGGATAGATAGATAGATGATAGATAGATAGATAGATAGATAGATAGATAGATGATAGATAGATTATAGATAGATAGATAGATAAATAGATAGATGATAGATAGATAGATAGATAGATAGATAGATAGATAGATAGATAGATAGACATAGATTGATTGACATAAACTCTTTGGGTAGCACTGTAGCTCAGTGGATATGGGTATATACATATGGGCATTTAGAGCCCCATTTGACAGATGGGGGTTTACTTTAAATGGTCACTGGAAAATTGCCTCAGTCAGTTGTGGATACCTGCACCAGCTAAAATCAATCAGTCTGCATCTCTTGCTAGTAATGTTCACATTACCATAGGTTATGTAATAAACCCAGGCACCTGTTTAAAATAAAACATCTTATTGGTTGTTATGGGTTACTGTCTCTAGACAAAATTTGTGCTTTTTATTAGTACTACATTTACTATGCAGTTCTATTCTCCTTTTTTCAAATTGTTAGAAAAATGCTATTATTCAGTAAGGCAATTTACTAAAAAAGCACTGATTTCTAGAATAATGGGTTGTGTTTTCTTTCCAAATAAGTTCTGCGAATCTTGAAACAAATTGAGATGACATGTGTATCCTTATCTCCTGCAGAGAAGCTTATTCTAGCCTTCATGAAGCTACTGAAAATCTATATTGTACTCTCGATGAACGCTATTTTACATTTGTAGATCAAGCTTTACACCGGAAACAGCTCCAAGGAATGATAGCTTCATTGCGATGCGTGAGTGTCCTCTCTATGTTCTGCATTTAATGGGGCTGTAAGCTCAGAAATAAAATTTTGCCTAACGATAGAATGGAGGTTTCTGTTATCCATTTATTACACATTTTCAATGGTTTTATATTGATTTATAAATTGCTATTAAAAACCATGTCTGTGAATTGCTATTCTCTGAATTGCTGTTTCTGACTATTGAACAGCAAAAGTCAGACCTTTGAAGATGCCGGCAATTGTTGGAGGTTGAATTTTATCTGAAGAAGCGGTGACCTGCTACATTGTCTCAAAAGTCAGAACCAGCAGTGTAGAAAAAAGATCAGACAAATAGAGTTTTCAATTGCAATTATGTTTAGCAAAAAAAACCCATAAATATGTTTTATTCATATACAGGTATGGGACCTGTTATCCAGAATGCTCGGGACCTGGGGTTTTACGGATAAGGGATATTTCTGTAATTTGGATCTCCATACCTTAAGTCTACTAAAAAATCATTTAAATATTGAATAAACCCAATAGGATTGTTTTGCCCCCAATAAGGATTTATTATAACTTTGTTGGGATCAAGTACAAGGTACTGTTTTATAATTAAAGAGAAAAAGGAAATTAAAAATTAGAATTATTTGCTTATAATGGAGTCTATGGGAGACGGACTTTCCGTAATTCGGAACTTTCTGGATAACGGGTTTCCGGATAATGGATCCCATACCTATATTGCAAAGTTGCTTAGCATCACATTTGCTTTCATTATGCTCATTTAATTAAACTGTGTATGCAGCGACAATTTGATAAATAAACGTGATCCAATGTATGACTTTATGCCTAGAATGCATTCTGGTCATGCAGCAGTCTGTGTTCTGAATGTATACAGTAATTACTCTTGTTTTTAATATCTTTTTGAGGTTATAAAAACCCTTCTTTATTTGTTTTTCCTTTCTGTTGACTCGGCAGGCCGTGCTATTCCCAGCACATTGTAACAGTGACCTCGGAGGCATTATCAGATAATGCCAAAATAATTAAAGTTTTTCTTGCCTTTGCCTCAGCCTGTGAAGTTAAATCCCTCCCACCTGCAGGTGTAAGTGCAGCATCCACAGCTATCAAAAGCCAATTAGTTCCCTGAGAGTGGCCAGCACAAAGCAAGAGGCTCCGGGGTTTCTCAGGGCTCTCAACAACTATGAGCCAACACAGAAATGAGAAACTGGCCACTTGTTTAAACATTCTGCCTTTTTATATCACTCATGTCAAACCCAATAAAGTGGAAAACTTTGCATGGTATTTTCATTTTTGTTGTTGTTGTTGCAGTCAAGTGGCAAACGGGTTTCCTTTTTAAATGTCGCAAGTCCCCCTCTGAGAAAGATATTTATATGATTATTTAAAATAAAATTTAGATAATGAATCAAACATTTCTATACCATGTTAAAAAGAATATAATAACCATGCTCAGAAAAACAGCTACTATTATTTTAATATGATTTCATTATTTTAATTTCTTTTACAAATAGTTCATTTCTTTTTAATCAAGGCGCTAATTATATTTTTCTTATTACAGGTATGGGATCCATTATCTGGAAACCTGTTATTCTCCCATCCCATCTCCCATAGACTCCATCAGCAGATAATTTATATTTTTAAAAATGATTTGATTTTTCTCTGTAATAATAAAAATGCATTTGATCCTACATACGATATAATTCATCTCTACTGCAGACAAAACAATCCTATTGGATTTAATAATTGTTTAAGTATTTTTTTAGTAGACAAGGTATGGAGATCCAAATTACAGAAAGATCCCTTATCCAAAAAAACCCCAGCATTATGGATAACAGGTCCCATACCTCTATTTTAATTATTAATTATTATTTGTAAACTTCATATTATCATATAAAATGAGTAACGCATGCTAAAATTTGGTTACAATTAATTTATCATTTAATCTTTATACAAGATACACTTTTATCAATACATTCCACAGAAAGTCTCATTTTTTTACATAGTTTATCTACTAAAGTAGATAGATAATACATCATTGTAATATAATGAAATACAATATTAAGCACAAAAATAAAATTAGTTTACATTTTATGTTGAATAGTAGAATCTGAAAACATTTATGTTTATTTACAATATTAGTACATAGGGCTGTGAACTCATTTTCAGCTCCCTTTCTTGTATTAACGCTATCCCATGGGAGTATTTTATTTATACTAGAATGGCCCAAGAGAAAGGTGAAGAACACACTTTGACTGCTGGACCATAAACAGGTATTTGTTTGAATGTATATGTTAAACATGGGCACTGGCGCCATTGTCACATGTCCTATTTTTTATTTTCAGAGTTTTTCAGCATTTCGGTCATGAAGGATATATACACTATGGCAAGGCGTAACGTTTCTATGCGGGAAAGCCTCTTCTCATAGGCAAAAGTTGGTACCTTTTTTCGGAGCAGATCAAAGGCTTCGTTGAGGTTAAACATCCGCTTTCTCTCTCTGATGTTGGCAGCTTGGCGCTGGGCATATGTGATCACTCGTTTTCTTTTGGGGCGGCCCATTGGAGAATAAAGTGTGAAATCCTCTTCATATTCTGTCTCCTCATCTTCAAATCTGGTTATGGCAGAGACATCTTCATGAAACGAGATGGCTCTGTCTCCAAATGAAGGAAAGTCATAGAAACGGTCCCCTAGGTTCAGACCTTGAGCTGGACTCATCATTGCAGGGGGATTCTCTCTGTAAAAAGAAATCTATCAGATCATCAATCAAAAAGCAAAAGAAGATCAGACTCTAATAAACCTTTTTGGAATTCCACCTGTTGCAGTTGCACAATTTTCTAGTGAGTAGTGAAACGTACTTGTCAAGCCTTTTGTGGAAATAGCCCCTACAGCACAACAAGTGCCAACTCTCACATTTATATCCAAGGAGGTAACAGGATTAAAAAGGAAAAAAAGACAGCGAAAAAATAGTTTCATCGTAATGTTGATAGGAACAGACACACAGAAACATAGGACACGTGGACATTCCAGAGGGAAACCAATTGAGTTTTTAAATCCTGTTAAAGCGAAGAAAGAGAATTTCTTTTTAGTAAAGCTGGCAGTCCTCACCCGCTGAGAAAGTAGAAAATAGTTATTCTTCAAAGTAGATGGGCACAGGAGTATTCCATGCAGGAACTTGCTGCTGCTCCTTGTCTGCAAGAATGACTGAACTCTGGAGAAAGAGTTTTCTAGTGGATATGAGATAAGTCTATGCTCGCTCTTTATGATCTTTTGGAGAGGGGACCATTGTGAAAAGGGTCAAAAGGAAATGTTTACCCTGTTTCCCAGTGCAGAGACAGTTGAATGACAGGACCTCCATTTGCTTAAGCAAGCAGTGTAGCGTACCCAATATTGCATTCCCAATTGTAACTGTTGGAACCAGCTTTATCCTGCAAATAAGTTCAAATATGGACCCAACTGTGCAGTAAAACATTTCTTTTACTTTCAGAGATGAGTTTGTTACTGCTGTTATTACAATGGAAGTGTGTAAACGTCTAAGTATAGGTTTACTCTTCAGAGGCCTTGATTAGAAACTCCAAATGAAAAGAACTGGAGCTAGAAGAAAACGCTTCTTATCTTATAACCGCACAGGTTTTGATACATTGCTAACTAAAAATCAGTGTCTATGAGGGATTTACAACTTGACAGCATCATATACAGAAATATAAGCATGCCACATTATACACTCACATGAAATAGCTATTTAATCATTTAAAAAACAATGTATCTATTTCATCCATTAAAGAAAATGTTGTTTATAGTGTTTACTGTATGGAATGGAATGGCCATGCTGTTGCTATGTTATTTAAACATTATTGGCTGTTGGAGATTGCTGAGAGTTGTAGTTCCATAGCTGCATGGATGCCAGCTGTACACCAATGTATATCCTTAGATTAGAAGCGTGTGGATAGGACTAAGAATGAAATTAAAAAAAAAAAACCACAGCAACGTAATGACTAACTGGACAAAAAAAATCCGAATGTTAGGCACTTATCCTTGGTACCATACAGGGCAGTGACATTTTTAAGGACAGGAGGAAAACACGAACAAAATGCTGCTGGGTATCAGAAGCTGAAATTTCTTGAATTTTTCCAAGTAATTCAAAATATTCAGGCAGGTTAACTGATGGCTAATGAAATAACCCCAGTGTGTGTGTGACAGGGACCTTAGATTGTGAGCTCCAACGGGGCAGGAAATTAAAAATTAACAAATATTTGCTGGTTCTAACCTATTGGCCTTGACATGCTCATATCATCTGTTCTAACTGTCCTTATCTTTTTATGTTGATGTGATTTTATCTCATATATTTAATGCATTGTTGCATGGAAAACCCCCAATAGCAATCAGGCAAAATACTTTATACGTGGAATTACATTTGTATTACTTTCTGTGTCCTAAATGTAGGAAAATATAGGAAATCAAAATGCTTAAATTAAACCAGTTGCAGCTGTATCTTGCCAAAGGGCAGAGTGAACATCTAATGGCTGGAACCATGTCAAAAATATAAATATTGTAACAAAGGAAACAGAGTGGCTGCGCTGCACTATGGGCAAACAATAAAAATAGCAATTACAGGTATGGGACCTGTTATAAGGGGTCTTTCCGTAATTTGGATCTTCATAACTTAAGTCTGCAAAAAATCATTGAAATATTGAATAAACCCAAAAGGCTTGTTTTGCCTCCATTAATGATTAATTATATCTGAGTTGGGATCAAGTACAAGGCACTGTTTTAATATTACAGAGAAAAAGGAAATCAGTTTTAAAAATTACAATTATTTGCTTATAATGGAGTCTATGGGAGATGGCCTTTCCGTAATTCAGAACTTTCTGGATAATGGATTTCCGGATAACGGATCCCATACCAGTACTAAAATTCCTACAGAGGTAACTGACAAATGGTTACATATACTACAGGTATGGGATCCGTTATCTGGAAACCTGTTATCCAGAAAGTTCAGAATTACAGAAAGCCCATCTCCCATAGACTTCATTATAAGCAAATAATTCTAATTTTTAAAAATGATTTTCTTTTTCTCTGTAATAATAAAACAGTAGCTTGTACTTGATCCCAATTTATATATAATTAACCCTTATTGCAGGCAAAACAATCAGGTTTATTTAATATTTAAATTATTTTTAGCAGAGTTATGGAGATCCAATTTACAGAAAGATCCCTTATCCGGAAAACTCCAAGTCCCGAGCATTCTGGATAACAGGTCCCATACCTGTACGACCAAATGTGAATTTTTTGCATTTCGTACCTGTCGTACTTTGATAAATGTGCCCCTAAGTGTTGTTAAAAACAAGACACAAGCTGGATATGAGCAATCCCACTTAAATCCTTAACATGTGAAACCAAAGGACAGCAAACACCCAGCAGGCCAGCTGCAAATTCAGCTTCACAGGGGAAAAATAAATTCCTTCCTGACTCCAAATTGCCAAGTTGAATAGCTCAGTGGACCAATTGCTTAACCACGTCAAGTCTTAGATTGTAAGCTCTACACTGCATGTGCTGTCTTCCTTCTTTGCCTGCCTCTTAACAAGTGGCATTATTATTATTATTATCATTATTATTAACAAAAATAATAATAATACCTACATTTGTCAGGATATTTATGAGGTTTTTAAGTTGAAGTCTATGCAGTCCAGTATTTAATACAGGTATAGGACCTGTCATCCAGAATGCTTGGGACCTGGGTTTTTCCGGAAAAGAGGTCTTTCCGTAGTTTGGATCACCACGTCTGTTTAAATTTTATTTAAACAGTAAATAAACCCAATAGGATTGTTCTGCCTGCCATAAGGATTAATTATAGTTTTGGATCAAGTACAAGGTACCATTTTATTATTACAAAAAAAAGGAAATAATTTATAAAAACAAGTTATTTGATTAAAATGGAGTCTATAGGAGATGGCCTTCCTGTAATTTGGAGTTTTCTAGATAATGGGTTTCCAGATAATCAATCCCATACCTGTCATTTCCTTGCGACAGCCACAGTACAGTAAATTAAAATGTTATCATGATACCAACTGCATTACAACCTGAATTCCCCTGTCTCCAAACTTAAAATGTATGTGGCAGGAACTCCATTAGACTACTGTTAGTGCTTTACTGCTCTTGAATGTGCTTTCCCTTTTTGCTAATTGCTATTTACATTTTTTTTTAAAAAAACACCCCCGAAGCCTTATCCCTAATTTATATGTGCTGTATTTGTAAATGTAAATGAATGGGTGTGATCCATTTAAGCCTGAAGAGGTCCATCTAGACAAATATTTACTGAGCTATCAACTACTCTCCAAATACAGGGTTTCCATGGATAACTACTTGCTAATTGGTATTTGCTGGATATATTTTTGTTTTTAAAAAAAAAAAGTGTCTTTTAATCATAAATAGTAATGTGAAAGTCTGACTGTGATTCAGTTTAGCCCTTCTAAACAAATATTTACTGAACTATGGAACTTAATGGACAATTACATTGTAATTTTATTTGTTTAGTCTCTGTCTGGGCAAATCAGGAATATTATGGGGCAAATTGTTTAACAGTAAAACACTTAGCTACTTTGCTGCTCAGTCTCTTACGGTCATGTTTTATCAGTTTAGAGACTAACTTATTTATCAACACTGGCCTAATTTGCCCGTGGGCAGTAACCCATAGCAACCAACCAGTGATTTACTTTTTTCAGCCAGCTGAAGGTAGAACAATGAATGCAACAATTTGATTGGTTGCCATGGGTTACTGCCCATGGGCAAGTTTGCCCAGTGTTGGTAAATAACCCCTGGGTCGACATCCAGACTACAGTTATGGAAGGATCACCTGATTCAGATGTTCTTTTTATTTTAAAGCACCAATTAGTGGGAAACAGATATTTCTGTTCATTCATTTTAAAATGTTTGACAACTGAACATTTACAATGCTTATTTTCCTGTTGTTTTTTTAAATTTAAACTAGAGAGTATACAGTTTACATTATCTGTAAACCCACTATCCAGAAAACTCTAATTATGTGAAGGCCATCTAGCATAGACTCCATTTTAAGTAATTCTGATTTTTAAAAATTATTATTAAAGATTTTCTTTTTCTCTGTATTAAGAAATCTTGTACTTGATCCCAACTAAGATATAATTAGTCTGTACTGGGGGCCCATTTACTAAAGTTTTCTCAGAAAAGCTTGATTTTTTCTATGCAAGATTTATGTATGTATTTTTTGGAGGTATACAATTGTTTCATTTTTTTTCTTGAAAAATTTGAGAATTTTTTAAAAACGTTCAAGCTTTAGAAAACTTTATGTGCCTTTTGTAGACTGACAAAAAGTAGGCCAGGATTAAGCTGCCGAAACCATTGAGTCCTATGGAGGCTTAGAATAGCAGAGAAATAGAATAGTCAGTGACAGCCTGTCCTTGATACGTTTTCAAGGGGAAGTTAAACACATTATTGTTTTCTATTTCACATGCTTTCAAGGAGAACTTAATCCCATCATTGTTCCTATGTTACACAGTTTCAAGGGAAACGTAAACACATAATTGTTTGCCAAAAATGAGCGCCGATGCTCCTAAAATGGCTGCTGGAGTACTTCCTGTTTCAGAAAAATAAAGAGGATTTATGGAAATGAACGATGGGCGTTTGAATTTCATGATTTTTTCGAGAAAGGGCAATATATTCTTGAAAATTTCATAAAACTTTCACCAAAATTTTTTTGAGAAACTTGCGTACGATCAACTTACATTGTGACTATAATTAAATAGATAACTGATCACATTTTCTAAATAAAAAAACTCTCAGGAGTTTATGTGAGTTTCTAAAAACAATTTTTTTTAGTAAATCTGCCCCTTAACGTATAAAGATCCAAATTGCAGAAAGGTCCCTTATCCAGAAAACCCCAGGTCCCAAGCATTCTGGATAACAGGTCCCATACCTGTATATACTCTATGCACTGTTTTTATCAATATGTCAGAGTAGATTTAAATGATTTCTTAGGGCATGGAAGACTTTTTTTGAGCCAACTTAGGGTTCTACATAAATGTTTATTTATTTTTACTGCCCATGAGGTTGTTCATAAAGTGCTGGCATTCCAGTGTTCTATAAATACCATTTAATTTGATCCTTTATCCAAATTCCAAGCATCTGAGCAGATCTGACCGTCTTTTCTTTTGAAGCAGCAAAGGAAATGAAAATTCACACGTACATATACACAAGGTCGGGAAATTCAGCTCCGAGGAGCACGTTTTGTTTGTATTAATCAATAATACTGACCTCTCTTGTAATTAAGTGAATAGGCAAAAAGTAAAACCCTGAAACTTGTTATAGTTAAATAAGTAAAGTGTGTGCATTTCTGTATTTGTATTTTAATGTGTTCTTATAATGTAGTGTGTGCCCCCAAGTAAGCAATAAAAAATGCAGAATAATAGGGCTCATTTATGTCTGCAAGTGCAGTGAGCAAAGTACAATTTTGAGCACATCGGCCGTGTTTTTTTCCAACAATTCCAGCATTATTGTGGTCACAAGAGGGCTTTGCGCCACATTTTTGCTGCACCAAAATGAATGCAACTGCAAATGCATTTTGTAGGATACAATTCCTTGGAAGTCCAATTGCTGTCATTTCTGGTGTTTGGCATGTGAGTGATGCCTGCAGATGATTCTTTAGGCACAAGTGCCCTATTGAAGCTGGGCAGGGTCAGAGTGGGGGGTGCAGGGCCCACCGGGGCTGTCACTTCAGGGGCCCTGCATCCCCCCAAGGGACCCCTGCTGTGGTCCCCACACCCACCGCCCCCCCCGCTCACCCAACCTCCTCCCCCAAGCACGCATACGGGTTGGGAGAGGGGAACCTGCGGACCCGGAGCTCCCAGCAGGAATTGGTTCTGGGTTGGCGGGGCCCACTGGGTTTTTTTCTGGTTACGGCCCAGTCTGACCTGGTTAGAAGGTGGCGGGCAGCGCCGAGCACAACTATGTGAAAGTGCATAGAGGACATTTTGATACAAGTACCTTTAATGGCAGAGTGCCATTGAGCCCTATGGGAGACTTTCCTTGGGCCGGGTTGGAGCTGCAGAGTGCCATTGAGCCCTATGGGAGACTTTCCTTGGGCCAGGTTGGAGCTGCAGAGTGCCATTGAGCCCTATGGGAGACTTTCCTTGGGCCAGGTTGGAGCTGCAGAGTGCCATTGAGCCCTATGGGAGACTTACCTTGGGCCAGGTTGGAGCTGCAGAGTGCCATTGAGCCCTATGGGAGACTTTCCCTGGGCCAGGTTGGAGCTGCAGAGTGCCATTGAGCCCTATGGGAGACTTTCCTTGGGCCAGGTTGGAGCTGCAGAGTGCCATTGAGCCCTATGGGAGGCTTTCCTTGGGCCGGGTTGGAGCTGCAGAGTGCCATTGAGCCCTATGGGAGGCTTTCCTTGGGCCAGGTTGGAGCTGCAGAGTGCCATTGAGCCCTATGGGAGACTTTCCTTGGGCCAGGTTGGAGCTGCAGAGTGCCATTGAGCCCTATGGGAGGCTTTCCTTGGGCCGGGTTGGAGCTGCAGAGTGCCATTGAGCCCTATGGGAGGCTTTCCTTGGGCCGGGTTGGAGCTGCAGAGTGCCATTGAGCCCTATGGGAGACTTTCCTTGGGCCGGGTTGGAGATGCAGAGTGCCATTGAGCCCTATGGGATACTTTCCTTGGGCCGGGTTGGAGCTGCAGAGTGCCATTGAGCAATATGGGAGACTTTCCTTGGGCCGGGTTGGAGCTGCAGAGTGCCATTGAGCCCTATGGGAGACTTTCCTTGGGCCGGGTTGGAGCTGCAGAGTGCCATTGAGCAATATGGGAGACTTTCCTTGGGCCAGGTTGGAGCTGCAGAGTGCCATTGAGTCCTATGGGAGACTTTCCTTGGGCCAGGTTGGAGCTGCAGAGTGCCATTGAGCCCTATGGGAGACTTTCCTTGGGCCAGGTTGGAGCTGCAGAGTGCCATTGAGCCCTATGGGAGACTTTCCTTGGGCCAGGTTGGAGCTGCAGAGTGCCATTGAGCCCTATGGGAGACTTTCCTTGGGCCAGGTTGGAGCTGCAGGGTGCCATTGATAAAGTCGCAATGGCGCCGAAAAAGTCGCAAAATTTTCGTTTCCAATCCGAATTTTTGCTATTCGGGATTCAAATTCGTGCTTTGGTAAATCTACTCCTAAGAGTTGGGCCTTTCCCACATGGCCTTGTATTGTTACTGTGACACTGGTAAGGAGTCACTTTCCAGGGACCCTAAAAAGGATGGATGCCAGTTCAGTAAATATTGATATTTAATGGACTACTTACCAGTGTTTTAGGTCCATTTATTAGGCATAGTTTCCCACCCTTGCAATGGTGGGGGCTCTAGGAACATACCTCTTCTCTCCGTACCCCTAGTCTGGGCTCTTTCCCCCCCCACCACTGCTTGCTTATCATTCCTCCTGTGGGCATTCATGCATGGGGGGCGGGTATTTAGGTGACCATCCGGGTTGCCTAGGGTGCAAGGATATTAGAAGAGGCCATGGAGGTCCCTAAACTGTATGAATGTATGATTTAAGTGTAGGGATCTCCAAAATTGGGCCCCTAGGATGGGTTCTCCTTTGACAGGCACTAGAGGGTGGCCTTAGGGAATTGGACACCTAAAGGTGGTCCTAGTTGTTTTTGTGTTAAGAAAGGGAGTATCCCTGCAGTTCAGGGTTATGGCCACAGGGTGGTGCACACAGTATATAAGGCTGTGCAGCCATGTGCAGCCAGGTCTTCCTGCCTGGGACCCCTCTGGAGAGAGGATAGTGACAGGCCAGTGAGCAGACAGTGAGTAAATTGTTATAGGCCGCTCTAGGAGTGGCAGACAGGGTATTTAGCTGGGCAGCTTGGCCCCACCAGGAGATACCGAGATTAAGATCTCCCAGCACTAATAGCTGGAGTCAGGGATTAAAAGAAGCAGGAATAAGAGTTTGCCTAATCCGGGGGATAGCTGGGTGATATTTCCGGAGTGAGGTCTCCAGGGGGTGTCCGCTTGGCGGGAGTACCGGGAAGTGCCCTAGAGAGGGGCTTCTGGCGAGAAGTACCGGAGGGAACCCCAAAGGGAGGGTCATTTGGCTGGAGTGTTACCGGTATCCCAGGAGAGAGGGACTCCTGAGGGAAAGAGAAGGTATCCTGACATATCCTGTGTATCCTGTGTGCAAAAGCTGTCTGCCACTCCACAAATAAATACATCACTTGGTTCAGCATACTTCAGAGTGTGTGTGTATTACTCCTGGAGGATCTACACCGTCTGGTAAAAATCTACCCCAGGGAGGGGGCAAGGTACCAGGGGTGCTGGAATCCCCTGAATAGGAGCATAATATCAAGGTCTCAGGAGGGGAGTTATAGTTCATTCTATCCCTATCCTGGGTGGAGGCACGCCAAAGTACAAAGTAATAGCTGTTCCCCATAATAAGCGGGACTCAGGACTCCTGGAAGTGCCAAACCAGAGTAATTCAGCGGGTAGTGCCACATCTATTTATAAAGTGGGCTACATAAGATTATGGAAATTCTTGGTGATTTTATCATGCTTCTATTCTATAATAAGGGTTATAATAAGAAGTCCATTTAATTAATATAAACTGCTTTAAAAAAGCACCAGCACAAAAACCAGTATTTGCAGATAGAGTGCACCAACCCTGAGCTGCGACTGTGGAAGGAATGGTTATTCTCTGTTCTCAGACTCTGTAGGGTCGGCTGGGCCTTCACTGGTTAAATTGGTTCCTATATAGGCTTTGGTTAGATCCATAACGTCAAATGCATTTCATTATAAAACACTAGAAAATGTAGAATCTCATTACATTAAGAACAGTAGAAACAAAAGGGCGCATTTACAGTACACAAGTGTAATCACCATGTTTTTTCCATATTGCGGCATTTATTTCCAGAATTTTGCCATTGTTGCAGACGCAAACGTCTGATTCTCATTACTCAATTGCTCTGCGCTGACTGCAGTTGCATCTGACTTAAAAAAATGCTGCAAATCGCTGAATAGGTCTGCCTGGCATAATTTCTGGTGTTCGGTGTGCAAGTGATCCGTGCGCTCTATTAAACTGTGAGCTGAACTGTACTGATTGACACAGGGCGCTGAGGGAACCCTGGAGCTACTGCCTCGTCCATCAATAGGCGCAGCGTTGCGTGATTTAAAATGGAGGGCAGGAAGGACTGAGAGGGGCAGAGCGCAACTATAGGGAGAGGCAAGGAGCAAGTTTTGACACAAGTACCTTTAGTAAAAGTGGTTTTATGTTCAACTGACTGCAGGGAAAAGTGCAATCTGCCCACTGTGCTTACGGATATAAATGAGCCTTAATATCCTGGTTAAATGAGCTTTAGCACTGGTTCATATATAACCCTTCTATTTCAGTCTGTTTTAACCAGGACCTCTACAAGTTATTTTCTAATTTAATTGCATTCATTTTTTAAAGAACCATGAAGGTGCAGCTGCTCTCATGAAGGTTTAATGAAACTGCAATTATATAAGCATATGACGTAAACATTCATTTAGTTCTGTGAAAAAAAAACAACAACAATATCATGCTACACACTACAATAAACCACTAAATGTGCAAACCCAAAGAACAATTATGGAGCCCAGACACAATGTAAAACACAGAGAGAGCTTTGTATACGGCAGGAAATGCATCAATAAAAACTGTGAGGAAAATGTAATTAGAGAACCAAATAGCTGAGGTTGCTCAGAAATACAACCCATATACCCGTATATTAAATTTATCAGAGAGAGAGCAGGCAGGAGTTTTGAAATAAAAAGCAATATCTCGTCAGGCTGATATTTGATGAATTCCAGTGAAGCTTTTAAAACCTGACCCCCAGTGCCTTTGATGTCCCCCCTTTTGCTTCTTTTTGCAATGATGTCCACACCTGGCAGTATCAAGAAAACAGAAAATCATCTGAATGAGAGAATTGAAATAGCACATTAAACAGACTGGCCGGCAATAAACAGCTAGAGCAGAATAGAGACTTCACAGAATCAAATAGATCGGAAACTTACTGAAGTGGATATGCAAGTATTTTATACTTTCCTTTCCCCAACTTCAAACACAAGTTCAATTTCAACTATAAGCTTTGTTTTATCTCCTGCATGGCAGAAACATAAAACACATGCATGCTTGAGCGTCAGCTCTAAATTGGTCTTCCAGGTGAATTTTGTTGGGCAAAAATAGACAAAAAAAGAATGTGTATTGAAATACTGTATGTGCCACAAAATGTGCATTTAGGTTTTTATTGAATAAAAAGATTGAAATATAAAGGAAACTATTATATACAGAGGTATTTTATTTACTTAATTAAGAAGCAAAATCTAAATGATGTTTTTCAGGCAAATGTTTAAGAATTACATTAAGAATTTCCTTTATTTTTCAACTTGCTCTGCAAAGCTGTAGATAAATAACTGCATTAAATCCCATAAATGCTCTTTTCATATGGTGACTGGGATGGCTATGGCATATGCTTACACATTATTTGGCAACTCATGCCCAGCGAATGGGACAACATCCTGAAACATTGCATATCCATCAGAACAAAAATACTCAACCATGGGGAGCAGCCTGATTATCTGCGTAGTTTGGCACCATAAAAATATGAATAAAAGTCTATGCCAGATTTGTTGACATTTGTTATAGAGAAGAGCAAGTAGCACATGTGCATTTTCAGGAGTAATAGAGATTCCTGTATAGTATATCGTGAGGGGGGTTTAGGAGCCAGTACCTCAGCCTTGGTGCTATATAACTGCCATCCAATAGACAATTCTCAATGAGACAAACCTTTTTGTCACAATCGTCATAATAGAAATAGAATAGGTTCTGAGCTACCATTACCATTAGCCCCGTTTCACATTCCCTGTTCTCATAGTAAAATTAACTCCAGCAAGTGTCTGTGCCTCTGAGAGCGATCCCTGGTTATACTGATGGCAACAGAGCCACCCCAGGCAATGTTTGCTATTCTATGACAGGAGGAAGGAAGGAGTTACCTAACCATCTTCTCTCCTCCCACATCCTCTGAACTTCTCACACCAGCTTTTCTGTTGCTGGAGGAATATGTATATAAATAATTTGGAGCTTTTCTATGGAAATATATTAAAACATGTGGCTATGATGTACAGCCGGTGTACTGTAATGGGGGAGTGGGCAAAAAGGGGGCGTGGCATAAACATTTTTGCGGCATGCTGTGTGCAACACAGGCCCCTTCCTGTCTCTGGATTTCACTTTGGAAATTGGAATTTTGGAACCAGTTGCCCAAGGGAAACAAGTGAGCTGTGTTGCTTGAGTGGCTGCTTCTTCAACATTTATAGACAAGGGAGTTGGGCTAAATATTTATTACTTCTGTATCTGTGTTGTATCTACTAGTCAGGGGGATTTGTTCCATTTTAAGGCAAATTTTAAGACATTTTGTAGGATTATGTATATTAAGGAACAACATTTTCCTTTGAACACATGCACAGGAAAAGTATAAGGAATTATTTTAGATATGTTGATGACATCTTTGACAAATACGTTCGCAGGAATCCTAAATAATGAAAAAGCAGTGCTGAACAAGCTTAACTCAGCAGCATACTTGAGATTAGGCTAACTGGCATCCACATTGGCCATTCTCTAGCATCGTGATGCCCTCAATGACTAACGGTTTTTCTTGAGTACATATAATTGTCCTACACCTGCCATAATGGGTTATGTCCTGACAAGATCTACTGAGTTATGATAACAGGAAATTTAAGCAGATACCGATATCCTGGCCATACTAAGCCATAACAACAGATGGCATGTTTCGAATTATTTAAACATTATATGAATGTCAAAAAGGAAGCTAAGAAAATCTGCTGTGACTGTGTGATTACTCACAGCAATTCCATATTAATGTTTTTTCTATTTAGTGTAACCTCTCCCAAGAAGACACTTTAACGTAAATCGAAGAGTAAGTGCAGTAATTAAACCATTCTTACTTATTTAGTATTATTTATTTATTATTATTATTATAGAAAATTCTTTGTTGTGCAGTATTGTAGTATTGAATGTACATTTGGTTTATATAGTAAATGTTAAAGTTCAGCTGCATTACAGCAGAAACATCTAGTTGTCTGTTTGGTTGCAATGGCTTAACGAATTAATTAATTAGATTGCTCATGATAGTAAATCACCCACATACTGTCTTGGGAATAAACCATTGAGGAGTAAACAGAAAACACTTACTCATTATAAGAAAGTGGTTCTCTAAAGTTATTAAACTGGCCATATGTCGACTCTGCTCCTCCAAACCCAACTGGAAGCTATTCGGCCAGTTCCGTGGCTGAAAATCAGACAGATCATTCGGAAAGGGTTGAGAATCCAGAGGGGTGAAGGCCTTATCTCTCTTGGTCCTTAGCTGTGGCAGATTTCCTTAATGCGTTTAACAGGGATCTGGATATCTTCATAGAATGGTAAGGTTTGCATACCTACAGCATATATATTTGTGTGTATGTATTTATGTGTGCTGTCATACACACACCATACTCATCAACAAAAAACATATAATTACATGATAGAGGGCAGGGGTGGTGGTGGTTGCCAGTGAGGAACAATGACATTCAGTTGGCATGGGAGTTGAAAAAAATTTATGACAGGGGTTGCCAGGAGAGACCTGATTATCATGTGTGTCTTCTAATGTTATGAGTAATAAAGATATCATTTAAACTTTACCCTATAAGGAAATGGGTTCTATAGAAAAGGTTCCAAAGGAGACAAATCCCATTGTCCCAAAACTTCTTAAAAGATGCAAGTACCAAACGTGTGACTTCAAATATTATGCTTTTAATTTTTTTGAGAAGGCATTGTGGCTGAAAACAGGAAAAGACTGATAAATTGATTGATATGCTATTTCTGTAGCTATATGTGACTTTATAAAATAATGCATCATTAATTGGAATTTTGCTCATTTTTAAGATATCCTTAAACAATTCAGTTATATACAACCCTGTGCTGTTAACTTAATAGCAGATGTTGTAAATGCATTCAGAAGAGCTGGGTTATTTCAGTTTTCCTTCTTGTACATCTGGAATGTCCAAATACCTCACAGTTTTTAGAAACCTATACTAGTTCTTCCTAAAAACGCTGGAAAAAAATGATTGTCTTTTTTCAACACTCTGTCATTGATCATTATTGTGTCATTACTGGAATCCCAAATGGTTTTGCAGAGTCTTTTTTTATTAATTCTGAAACAATACTGAGACATCAAAGTGCTTCACATATATATACATCAAAGGCAAATCCAAAGTCCGAGATTTCTGGCTAAGACAGTTAAGTTCATTTAATATCCTCTGGGCTGCAGGGGATTAAATTACAACATATAACATTCCTGGAATCTGGAGTACTGTATATGTTGTATTTATTTCCTGTTTTCTTAAAAGTAATACCCTGGCAATAAAATAAATCTTCTTTGTTAACTATAACAAGGTATGTTTTATGCTTTTTATTGTGTCGTGTCTTTTGGTGTCTTGTAATCCATGACTAATAATGATCTGAGTTCCTTGCTTGTTTCGCTGTTGGTTTCTTTTGACTTATTCTAATGATTCATTGCCTGCTTGGCTCACTGAATAAACAGTCTTATAAAATGCATGAAATTCCTGTCTGCTCTGAACACAGGAATCCTTTTGGGTACATTTTATTCAAAATATGCAAATATGTTCTAATTAGTAAATCTGGGTTTAAAGGGCAAGGAAAGTGCAAATCATTACCAATATGTTAGGTACCCCTCAGTTATTACCGCTAACCTTAAAACCCAGGCCGGTGTTCCATTTTGCTGAATATGATATAGTTCTTCCAGCGCCGTGCCACATGCGTTTTGGTCTCAACTGCTGCAAGGGACCACTGAAAGCTTTTGGAAAGATGGCAGCATTGTTCTGAAAAAACTATACCCAAGGACTGTGCAATATCCAGCAAAGAGGAGCCGCTGCCTGTGGATTTAAGGTTAAAGATTATAATCACCCCAAGTCATTTGCTCTTTCCTTGTTCTTTAAAAGTAATGTCATAACTTTGGGCGAGCATTTCTAGAATGGAGTTGCAGCTCACTCTGTATGAAGTACTGCCTGCATGCAGAAGGGAAAGACATAGTAACACCTTGGCAAGCCCAGGAATGCCTGTAACTTGTATGCCTTTGGAAAATGCACAGACTAGGGAGTGCTGAGGGAAACTGGCTCTGAGAAGACCTGTTTAAGACTCCTTTGTGCCTAACAGCGTTGCCATCTGTGTTCTGTGCCAGATCTTTAATATGGCACTGAAACCCCCCTTCATATTGGAGCTCTAAGGCTCTCAATTCTGTGACCCCTAGGGCTCCTGAAGTCATGAACCCTTATTGAATGTACCGTATAATATGAATATGCTTTTGCCTTTGGAGAGGTGATAAATCAAACTGTTCTATAGAGGATCTTAAATGGTCAATAATGTATAACCGAGCCATAACCATAGCTACCATGTATTTAAAGAGAATACATGCCAACATACAACTAGAAAAACAATATGGAATTTTTGAAATTCTATATTTTTCCAACATGAGTTAGAAGCAAAAAGTAAAACAATTTTTAAAATGACATCTTCTTTGCAGGAAAAAAAAGCATTACAAAGAGTTTCAAATCCTAACGGGAAAAGTAATAACTGAAGACCAGATGCAATAGAAATAGAAGAATCTAATGCTGGGTTCATTCTTTCTTGGCACACCAGCCACTGAAGCAGCAATATAAACAATGGACGGGGAATATAATGCTGCTTTATGGAAGAGTCTAAAAAGACATCTGACAATTATGGGGCCATTAGGTAACTAAGCTTCTGATGCAGCTGAAAACAATTACCTATGCACAGTAAAGGGAGCCTAAAATATAGTGTTAAATGCATCTCTTAATGTAAGTATGTTTGACCAAATCTGTTCTTCCTTCCCTCGTGGGAAATGCTGAATCCAACAAAACATGCTTTGGATGAGATCCTTTACTACTATTGTTTGACACAGATTAATGAAAAGGAATCTGGAAGCGAAATGCGGCACACCCTGTATCTGACGATTATGGCAGGCCTCTTCCGTTTATTTTGCCTTTTCCAGCTCCCAATAAACAAAATATTAAGAATAGAACTGAATCAACTGAGTGCATCTTACAGAAAATCTTCCATTATTGCCTTAAGCTCACTGAGATCAATAATGTGCCAAAACCATTTTGTTTTTTTGTGTGCCTGTTTTTATTGCTTTTGCATCAAAATATTATATTATAAAATAAATTATATATATATATATATATATATATATATATACAATGAATCACAGGTAACACAACTGTCAAACCTCTTTAATGGAATATGGATTTACTCAGGATTTTATGTCCTTTTTCTCTATTTGAATACAGTTTTTCTATTCAGAGAAAAATAGTAATTTTTGCTACAACCAAGAGAAAGACTGCATAGATGCTGCTTTTGGCAAAACCCTAATCCTGTCAATAGTATTTGGATTATAATGGGATTGATGGGTGGTAATCTAAGAGAAGGAATCCTTTTCTTTTAGCTTATGACATACAGTGTGTATAATATAGTGTGTATAAGTGGATGCTGTCAGTTTTATCAACACTCACCATTGCATTGCTGATTTGCTGCAATTCTCACCTGTAAAAAGAAATAATAGCATTTTATCAGGCAAAACTTGTTGTGAAACTGCCAATCTCAGAGGCTGGTTTATCAATCTTCAAATTAATTTTTTTAATGATTTTTTCAATACTTATTAAGCACAAAAATAAAAACAAAAACCTTTTTTTTTCAAATTGATTTTTGCAAGTTATTTATATTTTTCAGGGTTTTTTTTGGGAGAGTTTGTAGACCAATTGAAATTACAAGAATATTCTTTCTTTTTATAAAATAAGCAATTGAGTTTAGTAAAAAAAAAATAAAAATCACTACAATTCACACATTTGAAAAATTATAAATAAGCCTCTCCATGTTTTTCTTATGGTTTCCATTGATGTGATGGGGAAGTGAGGCAAATTATGGTCTAACATTGTGTTCTGGCCATGGTAAAATCACATTAGTCAATCTCCAGATCTAACTGTATGATGTACAATTTAAAAGCAAATGAAAGCTGTTGTTAATGTGATATTACAAGTGATAACAATGTAGTATCAGGCTTTGCTGCCCTATACTTGCGGCTGGCTAGTGTTGCTCACTGGAGAGTCCTTAGAAGCTCTACAGGACAACAAGATACATGATTGCTTCACATGAACTCAGGAAGATGTGCTTAAACCTCACACATTGCCTATTTTATGGTATTCTTACTTGAAACATAGATCACAATGTTTATTTTTCTAAAAAAACAACATTTTAAAGCAATTCTAGTAAAGTGAATAGGCAAGAGTTAGTACAGCCTTTGACTAAACCCATATGTCTGTCGAGTGACTAATCTCACTTTTGCGCCCGGCTCTGTAGTGCAGCTGCATGGAGTTTCCCATGAGTTTCCCACTGAGATTTACATTCTTCTCACCTTTGGCATTTAAGTAACAAAACTTGTTTCTAAGGATCAGAACCCTGGAATCAAAAAGCTGTTGGCAAGATATCATAAGCATAAACACAAAGTTTATAAATAACCCTGAAAGTTTATAACTTGGATATACAGAGATAGTCTGCCACAAAAACAATTTTTGGCTATTGTAAATTTCACAAGAGAATTTTTCATAGAACGTACATTTTAAAACCTTTGTGTTTAAACAAACGATAGCAGTATTTGTTTAAAAATAGACTTTTGCATGAAATGACTCACAATGGAGTCACAAATTCCTTTTGGGTCCTAATGGCATTGTATTTATGGTACTCTACCTATTCCCACTGGTTTTCACATGTGGGATTAGATCATAGTGACTTTCATATGGCGTACTTAGTTGGATGGTCTGTGGTATATAATTGCGCACTGTTTTTAACATGACATCTTTAAATCCCATTTGTGGGAGAATAGCAAGGAAACATGAATAACATTGCCATTAATCATTTGAAAATGTCAATTGCACTGCATACACTATTGTTTTTGTATAATTTAATATATTTGACTGTGGTTCTAAGAGAATATATCGTTATATTATATATACAGTACATATATATATTTATATGGATAGATGATAGATAGAATGATAGATAGATAGATAGATGATAGATAGAATGATAGATAGATAGATAGATAGATAGATGATAGATAGATAGATAGATCCCGTTGGGATTGTAACATATTTTCACCTGATAAAGATTCATTGCAAAATTCACAGTTTTGCAAATAGAGAAGATTTTATCTTATCTGTGCTAGAATTTCACAATGTATTTTATTTAACTGGAAAACTTTTTCATACAGACTCCAGTACATTGGCTCCAATTGGCGCCCATTAACTGCAATGCATTTGGCAGAAAGAAAAATGCCTACTGCCTACTGGAGTCAACAACACCATTGACTCCAGTGTATTTGTTGAAAGAAAAAATGTAATTAAAAAATGCCTATTGACTGCAATGCATTTGGCATAAGAAAAATGCCCCCTGACTCCTATGCATTTGGTGCAAGAAAAAACGCCCATCAGCTCCAGTGCATTTGGTATGTGGAAAAAAATTGCTTAAAAAATGCCCATTGACTGAAATTTTAGTTTTAGAGAAATGTCGTCAGTTTGCAAATTTTTCCACAGTTTCACAAATTTCTATCCAATGTGAAACGCGTCACCTTCACTCATTGCTAGACACCACGCAATGCACTGATTTTCTCTATACAATTTATCCAATCAGTTTAATTGACTTAAATGTTGAGAAATGAAAGACCAGTATTAATCCCACCACTGAGAGATTTCCCAGTTGAGGAAGTTATTGTGTGCAGAGATTTGGAAGCCTCACAGGTTTCTCCAAGAACCCACAAATGAAGAAGAGACCCAAGAGGTTTGAAAACATATTTTATAATGCATGTTCTGACCTATGAAGAATTGCCTTCTTGGTTCACTGAAAGGTGTTACAACCTGTAATAAATCTAGATGACAGCATAGACGGAATAGCATAAACACCATCAAGCAATCCCATTTCATTGGAAAATGGCAGAAGCCTAAACAAAACATAAAATCTGCTGAATAAATAGACTTTTGTTCATACAAAAAGTACATGGGCATAATTGTACTTTAAACAATGTGTTTATGTATATATACATTTTGTATTTAATAAAATGTGTTTACTAAATTTATGTAGTAATAATTTAAAAAAAAATGTTTTATTAAAAAGATTATATTGCATGATTTGACAACAAAAAATCCTAAATCAGTTGTTTTGCTTAAAGCATTAATATAAAAAAATGCTTCTGTACCTGTAAGATCCCAGTTAATGTGTCAATACAGGTATTGGATATGTTATCCAGTTCCAGGGGGGCTATCTCCCATTGACTCCATTTTATTCCATTATCCAACATTTTAAAACATATGTCCTTTCTCTCTGTAATAATAAAACAGTACCTTGTACTTGATCCCAACTAAGATTTAATTAATCATTATTGGGGGCAAAACAATCCAATTGGGTTTATTTAATGTTTTAAAGATTTTTTATTCTACTTAAAGCATGAAGTTCCAAATTACAGAAAGACCCCTTATACAGAAAACCCCAGGTCCCAAGCATTCTGGATAACAGGTCCCATACCTGTACTTCACTTGCATGCTAAAAACAGATTATATCCAGTTTGTTAATCGTAACATCCAATATATTTGTTTCCCTTTTCAATCTAGAGTTTTGTTTTGACATTTGTAGGTTACAGTTAGGTGTTTTCATTTGTTTCCTAAGTTTGTGCTTCCAAATATGAAGGCAAAGAGCTTTTCATTTAAGTACAAACTCTTTTACAAATAACTAGCCTAAATGATCAAGCTTGAAAATTGTACACATAAAGAACAGAGGCTCCACTCCAAAAAAAGGGCACATTAATCTTATTCCATAAAAATATTACAGCAGTAACTTTTATTGGGGCAAATAGAATGAAGGGCAATATTTCAGGTTGAAATTTCTTTCAACAGAACCATGTTCAGTATTTAACAAACAGAAATAACTTAGCCTCTACCCTTTTCTTATGCCAAAGACCAGCAACTTAGTTAGTCAGTATGTACCTAAATGTGAAGTGCTACCATTGCATGCATATGCAGTTATGCTGTGTATATCAAAATCTGGCTTAAATTTGACCGGATCAGTAGTCAGGCAGGCTGGGTACATAATGCATTTAGTATAATAGCACACATCTAGAGATCTTATGTTATCTTTCTGTCTGTCGGACAGAGGGACGGACGAGACAGCTTCAAAATACTGTTTCTGCTTCACTGCTCAGGAAGTTCTGTCTAGGTCTCATCTGACCACAAAACCTTTTACCACTTTGCCTCTTGGTCACTCTCATGCTTTATTGGTAAATTTCAAAATGTCTTTTGCATGGATCTTCTTGAGTTTGAGCCATACTGAGTCACGTACCGTGCCAGTAGGATCATGCTGTGGCAATGACTTTTATGGCAAGGACTGGGCATCTTGTAAAAGGGCAGGAAGTAAGGAAGGATGGATGGTAAAAAATACAAGAAAACAAAGATCACGTATTTGAACGATCTTTGAAGATCACGCTAAAAAACTGAAAAAGATCATTTCAGATGGAGAATGATGCCATACACAATGCCAAAGTAACAACAAAGAGGCTCAAAAACAAGAAGGTGCAAGTCCTTCAGTTGTCCAGTGAAAGCCCTGACCTCATTTGAAA
Source organism: Xenopus tropicalis (assembly GCF_000004195.4). NCBI lineage: Eukaryota > Metazoa > Chordata > Amphibia > Anura > Pipidae > Xenopus > Xenopus tropicalis. The sequence goes on from NC_030682.2 coordinate 38,497,928, forward strand.
TGGGAATCTGTGGTGCAATTTGAGTGGACACCTAGGCTGAACAACCTGAGCAAACCTGCTTGATTGGGTTAAAATAACTTAAGTACTTAGAATGGCATAAATACATATCTTGATTATATTTTATGATATTTTGCTAAATGTTGGATTCAAATAAAGTAAGTCAAGGTTACTAATTATAAATTTATAGCGGTCGCTGCAATGATCCATCAGAATGCATGTGTCCAGTATTGTCGAATTTAAATTGCTACTGCAAATCTACGTAGCAGGGCTCCCAAAGAAAGTTCTGTATTCAAAGCAGATTGTTTTATAAAAAAAAAAACAAATGTACGATGAATAGAACTAAGTGTGTTTTACCCTTATATTCTCTGTTTAACAGCAGGGAATGGGTGCATTAATTATAAGGTGCAAGAAATAAAAAAAAAGTCTACTACATAGGTACACATACACACATATGCGTGGGACCTGCCATGTTTTATATCTTTCATTTCCCAGTCATCACCATGAGTTTATGGCTGCTTTGTTACTCCTGTGAAAATGTTACCGTACCACTAATATCGGAAAATGAAAATATTGTTTTTACATTTGAAAGTTCATATCTGTTCATCCATCACCTTCAAATAAATGATTTCTTGGCAACAGTTCTATTTTATGAGAAAGATTTTCACTCTATAGTTGTGCAGAGGGCTATGAATGCTATTTGTATTGTACACTACAGTTATACTGTTATCTGTATAAACAGCTGCCTTTTTGCCCTATTCAACTTGAATGGCTGACACCATGGCTGCTCCACAGCTTATTTATATAAACTGTAGTAATGTTCTGAAGAAAGCACACAGTTCTTACCAGCGTATGGCAACATAACATGCATGCAAGGGGGTAGTATGTTATAGAATGTTCTATTTCTAGCATCTTCAAAACTGGTCTTCATTATGTATTTTTTATAGTTTTTGAATTATTTGCCTTCTTATTCTATATATTGTCTTATTAATGTTAGCCTTTATGCCGATATTCACGTATGCATTAATTCAATAAACTGACTTGTTTTAAACAAAAAATGGAATAGTAAATGGAAGTTTTTTCAATTATGTGTTGCTGACTTTTGTAATGTGGAGAAGACTGGTGGGTCAGTGTATGCCTATTCCAGGAGCTAAGGTACTAAAAGACATCTCAAATCACCCCTGCCTTTATTAATGTTGAATACGCATTAATAACATTTATCACAACATCTGTGCATTCACTAACAGGTGGATATTAATTTAAGCAAATTTTCAAATGCTTAGAATGTAGGGAACTAAAAAGGACTTTGGGCATTTGCCTTTCACTGAAATGCAGAAACACATAGGGGTATATTTATCATGCTGTGTAAAAAGTGGAGTGAAACCGGTAATGTTCATAGCAGCCAATCAGATGCTTAGCTTTGGTTTTGTAACTGTTGAAATCTAATTGCTGATTGGTTGCCCTGGGCAATATCATCAGTAATGCTTCACTCCACTTTTTACACAGCATGATAAATATACCCCTTAGTGATTCTGTAGTGCCATGAGCCATATTCGAATATAAAAAGAGTTGGAAAGCAACACAAGCATAAAAAATGTTCCTGGGTTGCCAATTAAGGGCTGTGATTGGCTATTTGGTATCCTCTATGTGGACTCACAGCCTAAAGGAGGCTCTGTGTTTGCCAGTACAATGGTCTTTATGCCTCCAAGGCCACTGGGAGCAACATCCAAGTGGTTAGTGAGAAACATGTTGCTCTTAGCCACTGGTTGGAGATCACTGCTCCAGTGGTTATGAGTTTCTTTCAATAAACCAAAATGTAACTAAATTTAATTTCTGGAATAAATCAATGCATGCAGCATTTCCTTTGAGTTTTATTCAAACATTCTGAACATAGCATGCATTCTTGTTAAGTTTAAAGTAGCACCAACTGGGATATATAATCAAGCTTAGTACAATAAACAATGAAATCCTTCATTTATTTATTCACCCCTTGGCTCTCTGATGTGCAGTTGATATAAGACAGTCAAGATATTCCCCAAAGTTTCCCATTTTAGCAGATTTCAACACTGCAGTGTGAAAGGGTGGATGGCACAATGTTGCCTGCTGAATTAGGGTGGCATAACCTGTGTTGGACTCATATAGTAACAGAACGATACCTACTGCATGAGAGAGATACTAAAAAGATACTTTCTTGTCTTAAAGAGTGCTGTGTATCAGTGACACCAAGGGGTGCATGCACTGAGGGGGCTGGAACGTGACTTAAAACTTAAACACAATGTCAAATACCGGTATGGGATCTGTTATCTGGAAACCTGTTATCCAAAAGTTTTGAAGTACAGGAAGGCCCTCTCCCTTTACCTCAATTTTAATCAAATAATTAATAAAGTTTTTAAAAATGTTTTTCTTTTTCTTTGTAATAATAAAACAGTACCTTGTACTTGATCCCAACTAAGATAAAATGAATCCTTATTTGATGCAAAACAATCCTATTCGGTTTATTTAATGTTTAAATGATTTTAGTAGACTTAAAGGAATACTGTCATACTATACTAGCCATATTCTTCATTTCCCAGGGTGCCACAGCCATGTGACCTGTGCTCTGATAAACTTCAGTCAAACTTTACTGCTGAGCTGCAAGTTGGAGTGATATCACCCCCTCCCAGCAGCTGATCAGCTGAACAATGGAAAGGGAGCAAGATAGCAGCTCCCAGTAGATTTCAGAATAGCACTCAATAGTAAGAAATCCAAGTCCAGCTTGGGACTCCTCCAGTTACATGGGACTAGGAGAAACAATAAGTTACCTGAAAGCATATCTAATGTGTAGCGCTGGCTCCTTCTGAAAGCTCAGACTCCGGCACAATGCACTGAGATGGTGGCTACACACCAATATTACAATTAAAAAAATATATTTGTTCGTTCAAGAATAACATTTTAAATTGTAAAGTGTAATTTTGAAATAAAATGTACACCATAAAAATTGTGACAGTATCCCACGGAGCAGTTCAGTTGCCTGCGATAGATCTCTACTATTGTGGGCAACAAACTTTTCCGAAATGACTGAATCGCTCCGTGGGTTCTTACCCTTAATGTCTGGCAATTTAAATTATAGAGAGGTCCCATATCCGGAAAACCCCAGGTCCCGAGCATTCTGGATAACAGATTTATTGTTGTTCAACTAAAGTATTTGACTAGTGGTCTGATGGGCGTATCAGATCTTATGCCATCTTGTCTTGCTTAGACATACTATCTTCACTGCAGATTAGAGATGTAGCGAACTGTTCGCCGGAGAACTAATTCGCACGAAAATCGGGTGTTCGCAAGTTCGCAAGTTCGCGAACTTTTAGCGATGTTCGCAATTTGGGTTCGCCTTAGCTGGAGCCAAATTTTGACCTCTCACCCCAGAGCCAGCAGATACATGGCAGCCAATCAGGCAGCTCTCCCTCCTGGACCACCCCCGGACCACTCCCTTCCATATATAATCGGAAGCCCAGCAGCCATTTTACATTCTGTGTGTGCTTGATGAGTTAGCATAGGGAGAGAGCTGTGCAGGGGTTTGAGGGACAGTTTAGGTAGCTTTGCTGACTAGTGATCTACTTTCTACTGCTCTGTATGTAGCTGCTGGGGACAGCTGTCCTGCTGATCTCATCTGCTGTAACCCAATAGTCCTTGTAAGGACTGCTTTTATTTTCTGATTACTGTTCCTCTTCTTTTCATTGTGTACTGCAGCTCCGTCTGTGTGTGTTGGAGACAGATGTGCTGCTCATAGTAGTGCACCAGCACCAACCACACATTCACATCATTTTTTTTTATTTGTGTTTTTTTACTTTGCTACTGTAATTTATAGAGCCGAGTGCTATTAGTCTAGCTGTGTTGGGGACTGGTGTGCTGCTCCTAGTAGTTCACCCCCAGCACCAACCAGAGATCACTTTTTTTTTATTATTAATTTTTTTTTATTTAACTTACTGTTCTTTAATGTGTCCAGTGCTGTTTGCTGTTATTCATAGTAGTGCACCAAACACGTTACACATAGTAGTGACATTGCATTGCAATAAAATCACCTGAGCGATGTTTTTCCACCAGCAATAATATATTCCGTATGTAGTGTGATTTCTGCCCTTTACAGCACAAAACGCAATGCTGTGTCAACAACGTATTTTTCAGAGAAGTTTTTGCCCTTGATCCCCCTCCTGCATGCCACTGTCCAGGTCGTGGCACCCTTTAAACAACTTTAAAATCAGTTTTCTGGCCAGAAATGGCTTTTCTAGGTTTTAAAGTTCGCCTTCCCATTGAAGTCTATGGGGTTCGCAAAGTTCGCACTTTTTGCAGGAAGTTTTTTTGTGAGGTTCGCTACATCTCTACTGCAGATAAATATTTAGGTATTATTCAGTTAGATAATGATCATAAAGCATATAATGTGTGTATTGCATTTAGGGAAGTCATACAGCCAGCTTTACTAACTTTACCATCACTAGGAAGGTAGCCATTTTGAAATGAATAAACACAATGAAGCAGGATCGAAAATCATGAACACTTCCCTATACACAGAGATTAGTCTGCCATGCTACTCACTGGCCAGAAAGAGAAGATAGTTACAGGAGGAGTTACAGTGAGTTACAGGAGTCCATTTGTATACAACTATCAACAGACAACCAAACATTCCTTGTATTGAAATGGAGTTGTTGCTCACAGAAGATTGCACTTGCTAGCAGGTCATTCCATAACAATCTTATGGACATTGTTCCATATTGGATTCTTGGTATCTGTTGAAAAAGTCATCAGGAATTGTCATACTGAAATTTCAGTTAAGTCTTGCACTAACTGCTCCACTGCTCTATATGGACTACTCATGTTACTGTGAGATATATGTGCAGCTCTAGGGAAATTGAGGTATTTTATTAAATGCTGCTCTTTAGGTAATACACTTCTAAATCCTGCAGTAATAGTGGCGATAAAGGCTCACCAAGGTGAACTATAACTTTCACATACACTTACTGAAGGAATCTTGTGGTTATTAAACAGTAAGAACAATACATGTAAGAAGATACTTCACTAATTACACTAGATATTTATAGCAGAACAAATCACAGCAGCTTCACAGCTATACATGGCTATTACTAACAGTAGGTATCTGCCCCCAGCATACAGGGATCTTCCAGCCCTCTTCACTGAGATTCACACACTACTCTGGGTTATACCCTGTGAAGTTTTTTTTAATACAATGTTAACTACCCCACACTACAATATCTTTGTTGGTGAGTACAACTACTCTAACCAGCTAACCTTGTCTATCTAACACTCCCAGGGGCCTATTTATTATGCTGTGTAAAACATAATTCGGTAAAAAATGGTGTAAAAAGCTGTGTAAATAAATGGAGAAGTTTGCCTTCAGAATGCCAGATTTTACGCAGTTATTCTATGTTAGTTTATACACCATTTTTTTACACGGCGAAGCCTGGTGATGTGTGGTGAATTTTGTAGCTGTTTTTTTACACTGCATAATAAATCTGCCCCCAGAGTATGTTATGACAATTGCTACCCTACTTACGGCAAGCCCCCTCTCAGGGTCCCCCCTCCCCTTGCACTATAGTTTAGCCTCTATACTTTCCAGCAGCTTTAACTCCATCCACAGAGGGGAGTCCAAAAAAGGAAAAGCTATAGGATTTCTTTTATATACTAGGGAATATCCCTAATCCCCTTGAGCCAAAAGGAAGACATTCCTGACACATAGCAAAAGTTACACTCTGTAAGGGATAGCCCACACAATAGTCTCCTACATATACAAATGAGTGTACGTTTGGCTCTTGGCTAATGTCTGCTGCTTGTCTTTAGGTACATTGAGTATGTCACAGTACAATCAAAATGGATGCAGATAATATTGCAAATACTAGAAATATTCATTTAAATAACAGGATCATTATATATGTGTAGCATTAAATAATGTAATTATGAGTGTAAACACTCAAGCTCAGTTTCTTAACAACAATAGCAAACAATATTGTGCATCAGTGGGGTGTGTTTTTTTGCATAATTTTGAGCAATTACTTGATCAAGCGTTTTACAAGGGATAATTCTCAGTTTGCAAGGGTATTTTCCTTTACCCTTATACATATTATATTGTAGTGCGCAAGCAAGAAGCCAGTTTCTCTATTTTTTTACTTATTCATCTTGAAGTTTAGTCATTGTCATTGTCACAGGCTAATTGACCAGTACTCCTTTAGCCATCCTTATGTTTTTTTATTCAATAACAAGAAAACAGAAGGGGCAAAAGCCATGGTCTGGTGACAGTTGGTTCATGGCCCATAGGTCATACTACCTCTAGCAAACACAGCTCCATCGGCCTCCCCATTGTTTAGAGAGAGCTATCATTAACTATGCCATTAGAATTATTCCCTTGTAGGCAAGAATATTTGAGTTTACAATGACTATTTAATAGGTCTGTCACTTCATTTTAATACGTTCCACCCACAATTGTTTGTTAGACATTAAAATGAAAACCTCTCAGTACAATCCATTCACAATATGTGGCAAATCCCCAGCACTCCGAGAACAGCCTTTGCTCAGCGAGTTTAAGTGAGCAGTTCTTTATACTATCATTCTCATTGTTTAGATTTTTCCTTTTGATTCATGCCTTTTCTTTATTTTTTATATCCGCCTGACCACTCGGAGCAGCTGTAACAACACTTGTGGCATTACCAGTAATTTGCAACTTATCAAACATGATTGAGCCTTGTTCTTTTGTATAAACCAAGGGCCTCTGCTTAGCATTCGCTCGATTCTGGAAATACTGTAAAGGAAACCAAAACTCTATTTGCATGCCAGACAATGAAACATAACACACGCTGTATACATGTCTTTGACATTGTAATTACTCGCTGTTGTTTAGATTCCTTTTATGGTCACTGCTTTTGACTGTGTTGAAATCAGCTGTATCAACATTTAATCAAAGCCTTATAGATTTTCCCTGTATATTTGTACAATGTCAAAATGGAAATAGCTCTGCGAAAAAATATGTTATGGTGATGAAAAGGTTTTGCCTGGTATGTTGCAAAACTAATTAACATTTGTGTGGCATGGCTGGTAGAGGATATGAACTTTTTTTTTCATATTTCATCAAAAGCATAGCTAGGATGTATAGCAGGCATGGCCAACATGCTGCCCTCCCAATGCTGGGTGCTGAGATGTGTTATTTAACATAATATACAGCATATTTTTTTTAGAAATTTTTCCATTGAAGGACTTATAATTCTTCATGAATACAAGGTTTCTAAGCCACTCTAAATTATTATTTTTCACTTATGAAAGTCTTTCATTCACATATATTCCCGAAAACCAATTGCCTGTGCCAGAGACAGAAATAGTGCATTCTGTGTTCTCCTGCATTTTCAGCAGGCATGGGGGCTCATTTACAGTGCCCTATGCAGGTCATGATCAGCCATATTTTTTGCAGTTTTCCCCCTTGCATGGGACTTTGGTAAATAACCACAGCCAATGTGGACTGTACTCTGAATGGAGTGCTCCATTCAAGAGGGGGAGGGCAGGGGGAGGCATGCAGGCTCCCTTCATCCCGCCCCATACTTTGCCTGTCATATATACATGCAAGGTAAGGAGCAGCACTCGTCAATGAGTGCTGGATTTTTCATGTGGGGCTCAGTGCAGAGCCCTGGCATGAACGTAAGGGGTGCGCCTTTGTGCCCCCACCGGGGTCATGAATGATGATGTTTTTACCGAACTACCATCATGCTTTCAGTGTAAAATGTAATTTCTGGCAGTTTAGTACTTTACTTGCTCCATGTTTAAAGTCACACAGACCCGTTTCATAAACAACGTGCCCACTTGGTGATAGCACTATAAATTAGCGCTATAAATAAATAATTTCTGCTTCATATAATTTGTAGGATGTAACTTTCCAGTCCTCCAAAGCTGCCCTTGTATTGTCCCAACTCAACTGCCCTTCATGAAAACAATTGTAATGGACATTTTCAAATAAAAGTCACAATTCCAGTGTAATGGTGGCCACACTCTGATTTGCATCTGCAAAACTTATGCACATCACCATCAAAGCGATTGCAATTGCAGGGGCACATTTTTGCCAGCTGGGAGCAAGTGTCTGTTAGAATGATCACATTGGGGACTTTGGTATTTCTAGCACAGGATATGGTGCACATTAATGGTGGTGGTAGCTTCGGGCTTCCCCAACATCAGTAGGCGCACTTGTGCATGTTTCATCAGAACAGACTGGCTGAACACAATAGGGCTTGCGTCCTGCTCCGCACCTTGCTGAGTGGTCACAGCACAACACCTGTGTTTGTCCCATGCTACCCTCTTGCCCCCTACCCCTAACTTGCCCATAATTGGGGTGCACATGCTATTAAAGGGACGTTTCACCTTTAAATTAAGTTTAAGTATGTTATAAAATGCAGGGTTACAATTATCACCCCTTTAGCACACCTATGGAATACACATTTGTGTGCAGTAATGTATCCAACTTGCAGCATGTGTTTTAAATACTCTAAAAGGGTGAAATGGTAACCCCAATAGGATGTCCTATTCCTAGCAACTTTGCAATTGGTTTTTATTATTTCTTTTTTTCATAGTTTTTGAATAATTTGCCTTTTCTCATGTGCTCCTTCCGGCACTGACCAAAAATGATTGTTACAAATGTATTGTTGTTGGTACTTTTTGTTATTGCTAGCAGCTTAAAAATCAAACAGGAGAGCTGCTGAACAAGAAATAACCGAATAACCATTACAAAAATACCTTGGGCCACGTTTTTAGTTTTTTTGCACTTGCTGGAGAGCAGCTGAGAGGGGAAAAAGAGACTACAGCTAATGGAAAGTTATAGTGCTTAAACTACCTAAAGTTGTTGGCCCTGTTCTTGTACGTTAATGTATAGGAGAAACCACCTGTGGCAATGAGCGTAGTATACATGCACAGTATACATGTGTATTGCTTAGTCCCAGGCACAGATGTGCTCACACATGCAGAGACACACACGCTCCTCCAGCCTGGGCTGTTACTGCTACAGTAGTAAAATTGTCATTTCATAATAAGAACATTGATCTGATGTCATCTCTGGTGAGAATGATGTACTGCTCATAACATTCCTGCAAAAACAATGGGTCCTGTTCATGAAACTATTAAATAAGCTACAGATTTATGACTACTTGAAACTTTTTGATGCCAACTCCTAACCCAACGAAAATCTAACTGTTATACGTTTGACACTGATTTAAGGTAACATTAAATTACTTTACTTAGTTTGGCTTTCAGCCTTAAACCAGATTATTTAAACTTCAATTTAATATGTATCACAGATTATAAAGGGATATAAGTGTTGACAACGCTTTTTGTTTTTTTTTCCTCCCATGCATTAACTATAAAAGGTAAAGTAGGAAAGGGCATAACTAAAATCATGTGATCACACCCCCTTCTCTAACTATCTAAAAAAATACCCTTTTGTTTCAATTACAGGTATGGAATCTGTTATCCAGAGTGCTGGGAACCTCTGGTTTTCTGCATAAGGGATCTTTCTGTAATTTGGATTTCCATATCTTAAATCTACTTAAAAATCATTTAAAGGAGAAGGAATATTAGAAGGGCTAATAAAGAGTTAATCTCAAGCTGCAGGCATACCTTCAGTTGTCTCAATAGTGTCCCTAAGTCTCCCCATACTTCACCTGTTCAGATCAGAAGCCAAACAGGAAGAAAACGCTGAGCTGTGTAAAGAAAGTTCCCATAATGCATCGCTCCTGCACCGAGACTCAGACCAGTGTACATGCTCAGTTTGTAAGACTATGAGGAAGCTTCCCGCTGATTGGCTCTGATGCACATTCCTAAGGGGGGAGGGAGTTCTTAGCATTCTTGAGGGAGGGGGGAGCAAGAGAGGGGAGAGAGCAGAGAGCTGCGTGTCTCTGGCAGAGGAAAACAGACACAACAAATGTTTTGACAGAGAACTCAGTGCAGTGTTTCTGTGAGTGCTTATGGCTGTATTTACATAGACCTTTCTGATAAGTCTTACTTTTTTTAGTTTTTACCTTTCTTTCTCCTTTAAACATTAATTAAACCCAAAATAATTGTGTTGCATCTAAAAAGGATTATTTTTATCTTAGTTGGGATCAAGTACAAGGTACTGTTTTATTATTACAGAGAAAAAGGAAATCACTTTTAAAAATTAGAGACCTTTGCTCAAAATTCAGTACATGGGGGATGGCCTTCTCCTAATTTGGAACTTTCTGGATAATGGGTTTCTGCATAATGAATCCCATACCTTTATATATATACTGTATATACTCGAGTATAAGCCTAGTTTTTCAGCACCCAAAATGTGCTGAAAAAGTCACCCTCGGCTTATACTCGAGTCGGGTGCCAAGGGTCCCTCCAGACTAGCACCCTCTGTCCTTTGTGTGCAAATTAGGCCACCCACAACCAGACCCTTCAGTGCCTGTTGTTTTTGTTGACCCTCTTCTCCACTTACAGAGCTAGTTTACTGTTTTTCTTTGAAATACATATTTAAAAACATATACCCCACTGATGCCTCAATTAATGTAATTTTATTGGTATTTATATTTGATTATTGAAACTTAGCAGTAGCGGCTGCATTTCCCACCCTAGGCTTATACTCAAGTCAATACGTTTTTCCAGTTTTCTTAGGTAAAATTAGGTACCTCGGCTTATATTCGGATCGGCTTATACTCGAGTATATACGGTATGTATCTAAAGTAGCTTTTTTATGGAGCTGACTGTGAAAGATTTACTTATACAGGTATGACACATGGAGTTTTCCAGATAAGGGATCTTTTCATAATTTGTATCACCATACTTCTAAAAAACCATTTAAACATTAATTATACCCAATAGGATTCTTTGCCTCCAATCAGGATGAATTACCGTATATATTCGAGTATAAGCCGAGTTTTCCAGCACTCAAAATGTGCTAAAAATGAATCCTCGGCTTATACTCAAGTCAAGTAGTAAGGGCAGTGGCAGATTACTTGTCCAACAAGGAAAATTACAACAAGGAAAACTTTAGGCAATCTTTTCTCACCCCCATCCACTGGACGATCTTTACCTAGAGCTTCTGACAAGCAGCAGTTGAGAACACTGCTTTGATTGTTGGGGGATTCAGTGCTTAGAAAAGTTAGAGCTCATTGCCTTCTCATTTCCATGTAACATTGATAGAAATATATTTGTTAATACATACAGTAAGTGTTCTGGAGATATATTAATTGACTATAATACATATTATTGCTCTTAATCTGCAGCTGCCAACATTATATATTTATGTAGAATTCACAGGGGGTCACGCTGAGTGTCCTTTTATTAAATAATTTGATTATTGAAACTTAGCAGTAGCTTCTGCATTTCCCACCCTATAGGCTTATACTCGAGTCAATATGTTTTTTCCAGTTTTCTTAAGTAAAATTAGGCAGGGCCGGAACTAGGGGTAGGCAGAAGAGGCAGCTGCCTAGGGCGCAACGATTGGAGGGCGCCAGGCATTGTCCCGTCGCGATCCCCGCCCCCCACGCAACTGCGCATACGCGCCAAAGCAGACGCGGCGGCGAGGTGGCCGACCGGGTTGCCTTGGGCGCCCGGTCGGCTTGGCCCGCCCCTGAAATTAGGTACCTCGGCTTATATTTGGATCAGCTTATACTCGAGTAAATACTGTAGATCTTAGTTGGCATCAAGTACAAGTCACTGTTTTATTACAGAGATTTTTGAAAAATTTTAATTATTTGATTAAAATGGACTTTATGGTAGATGACCTTCCCGTAATGCAGAGATTTCTGGGTAACATTTCTGGATAAAAGATCCTATACCTATACATAGTTATTCAATATATATTAAAGTGATTTTTCAGTTCAACACTAGTGGTGTTGCAAACAAAAGAATAAACCCATGCTGGCACCTCCCCACTCAGTCATTACTAAATACTTATTGAGAAAGCAGAAACGTGTGGCAGATGTGACTTGCACGTGAGCAACTGCATATAATATATATATTTCCAGCTAGTAAGGCATCCGTGCCTTGTCTTGAACTGAACCAAGTACTATTTTTCCCTTCTGTTTGTAGGGAATTCCATAACCAGACTGCCGTTAAAATAAATAAACCCTTTGTAAGATAATGGGAAAATCTACTTGCTCAGATTTTAGTTCTAGAGTTGAATCTTAAATTACCCTGATGGAGAAGTCCAGTCAAGGAGTCCAGCTCTTTTCCTCCATCTGATATGCACCAAAAGGGTGGGAGTAAAGTACAGACACTGGATTTAGCTGCAAGGATTCAGCAGTTGCAAGGACCAATGAAATCAATGTGCTTTATTATTATGTTGGCAGTTAAGGCTAATGTGAGCTTTTTGTACGTAAAGGCAACATTGCTCTCACCCATTTAGTAGGACCATTTCGATTTTAAAGGTTTCATGTAAAGTGCATGGCAGTGCTACCATTTGGCAAGCACCATTCCTTGGCAGTTATAAAATTAGACGCATGAAAGTAATTGTTTTTTCCTGTATTTAAGGGAATATTTCCTGCACTTAAATTCATATGCCCCTAGTTCTCTACAATTACATCAGTTGCAATTGGTCTCTATGGAAATGGCACATACTGGTTTACTCTTTTCAAACAACATTGGGAAGTAACATCATTGTCACTTCCTTTTTCTAAGCCCCAGGGCAGTGTGCCTTGGCGGAGCTCTAAATTCCAACTTTCTTGCTATAGGAATGCTGCCAAAAATTAAAACATTTTTATTTATATACAAAATTATAATGTCTAGTACCTCATATAGATTGAACATGGCAGGAATCCCTATAAAGTAAAGTAATAATTTAGTGTGCTGCCAAGGCATCCAACCCTGGGGGCTCAGAAAATATGAAGCATAAAACACTCCATTTATCAGATAAATTAAAATAAATAAATTAAATCGCTTAGCAATTCTTGATTACATTATTTTTGGCTCCTAAAATTAGTCACTTCTCCCTAAGCTCAGTTTGTTGAATAATTGCAGATAAAAAATTATAGGGACATTAGGAGCTAAAGTAAACTCCCGTCTCCTTCGTAATGGTACTTGCACCAGTTAGGATTGTAACCAGCACCTTCGTCAGAGGGACCGCTGTACCTGCAGAGACTTGTCCCAGGGACATTGCTATAACAAAGACATCAGTCATCAGTTTTAATTTTTATTTGCCTTTATTTTAAATATATGTGCTCCTAGGCCCCTCGCCCCCACCACTCGCAGCCCCCCCCCCGCATGTTCACACCCTCACTCCCTGCTTCCCCTCCTGGAGCTCGCACCCCCGGCACTTGCCACACCCCCTTACCAATTGGCTGCACTAGGGACTGGACGGGTGGGAGATTTAAATAGCTGTCGAGATCACCCGCTCAGTCCCCAGTCCCCAGTCCCCAATGCCGCCCCGCGATCTTTGCCACCCTAGCCCTGGACCTTTGTGGCTTGCCTACAAATCCGGGCCTGATTGCACACTGAACGGGATTCCTTAAATGCCTGTGTACTGTGTATTTCTTGTGCCAGGAGAAAAATTGTTTCAAATTATAAATCCTTAACATAAATATAAATGTATGGAACATAGGACTGAAAAGTTCCCATATAAACTTGCATTCACTAGTATTAACATGTATAAAAATATACATGGGGCCCGATTCACTAAAGTCCGAAATAAGGGGCCTGATTCACTAAAGGGCGATAAAAATTATCGCACGCTTTTTCGCGTTAAAAAACGCAAAATAATTTGCGCGCGATTCACCATAGTATTATCGCGTGCGAAAAATCGCCATTTTCTCATGCGGTATTTCTCGCACTAGTTTTACCGTTTTGCGTTAATTTCCGCGCTGAAAAGAATACGATCGCATGATTCACTATAACTTTTGCGCGCTAAATATCGCATTCGGCTATGCGAAAATTAACACCTACTACAGGCAGGCGAAAAATTATACAAAAGTACAGTAAATGATTTTTTGCAATAAAATATGGACTTACAGTGTTATTTATTCAAGTATGTGTTTCCCCCAGAGTGACGCAGCCGCCAGTTTGCAGCGAAATGTTCATTTTTAATACAGTAATTTTCTGCAAGTATTGGCGTGTATGGCTAACATGGCGTGCGTTCATTTGCGCAACTATTTCTATTTGGCTACAAGTGATGAAATGTTTCGCCAGGCATGGATTCGCAGCGAAGTTTTGGACGTGCGTTGAATTTTTTCGCGGCGGATTTTTTCATGCGTTTCGCAAAACAATCCGCCAATGGCAAAACGCATGAAAAAATTCGCCACGCAAAAATTCACCGCACATGCAAAAATTGATACAAGTGTCAAAAAATAATAGTCACAGCAACAATTTTTTTGCCCGCACAACATTTTTGCCGTTTCGTGGATCTTTCGAAAGATTTGCTAATTTTTCACTAAAGAAACCAGAACACATTTGCTCATCACTAGTGGCTACTATTTATAAGCATCTACTATTTATATGTGGCCAATATTTATATACACCATTTATATGCGGCAACAATTTTTATACACTATTTCTATGCTACCATTCATATGCGGCGATTATTCGCGTAATTTAGCGCATGTACCGGCAAATACCGCATTGAAATAGTCTTTTCGCGAGTTAAATAACGCATGCAATATCGCGCGTAAAAAAGCGCGAGTATGCTTATAGTGAATCATGTGAAAAATCGGCAAAATTAAGACGCGGTAAAAATTTTAGCGCACAATAAAAATAGCGCACGTTTTATCGCCCTTTAGTGAATCAGGCCCAAGGAGTGCTATTTAGCATGCGTTAAAAATCTTATCACTTCTTATTTTTCGCTCGATTCACTAAAAGGACACTTGTCATAATTAAGAAGCGATGTTCTTGGCGTTATTTATCTTACGATGACATATTTTAATGAAAAAAACTATGCGATAAGCGTTATAGGGGCCGATTCACTAAAGGTCAATAACGCTTATCGCATAGTTTTTTTCATTAAAAAGCATGCGATAATTAAGTACTGATTCATCAAAGTCATTTCGCATGTGTTAATCCGCATATCGCATGCACAAAAAAAACGCATTGGGCCCGATTCACTAAAGTCCGAAATAAGGAGTGCTATTTATAGCATGCGTTAAAAATCTTATCACTTCTTATTTTTCGCTCGATTCACTAAAAGGACACTTGTCATAATTAAGAAGCGATGTTCTTGGCGTTATTTATCTTGCGAAGACATATTTTCAAGCAACGTGCTGCGTAATATGTTGTGTGCTGCGTAATATATTGCTTGAAAATATGTCATCGTAAGATAAATAACGCCAAGAACATCGCTTCTTAATTATGACAAGTGTCCTTTTAGTGAATCGAGCGAAAAATAAGAAGTGATAAGATTTTTAACACATGCTATAAATAGCACTCCTTATTTCGGACTTTAGTGAATCGGGCCCATGGTCTTCTATGTTGCACCTCTGCAGAGGCATGGGATCCAATTGTTGCTAAAGCAATGTATCACATCACTGTTAATTTTGCAGATCTGTAATTATAAATGATCCCAAGTGTGCCATAACCATTTCTCCATGCATTTCTCCTGGTTAACTAGTGCTAGAGCAGGACAGGTGGGCACTTTGTCCTCTGTATACAATATGCAGAGCCCACCCTTGACATATAACAAATACATTGCATTGTGCACAAACTCGCTTTGGGGAGTGGTATGATTTTGGCAGGTTGACAACATAGAGGCATGCTTTTCATGGGGAATCTGACTATTTTTATATAAGTGTATTATGGCTAAATGGTTACATTTGAGATCTCATTCAGCTAGCATGTGTTTAATGCATATACTGTCAAGAGCACTAAACATTGGAAAATTTTAATCCTTTAATAGGCCTGCACCAAGGAGCTGACTACTAAAAGCTAAGTGCCCTATTTTAGAATACTATGGATGTGTATAAGGCAAACTGAAATAAACTCAGTTCTTTTCTAATAAGTAAGAATAAGAACATGTTATACTCATTATCAGAAAAACTCTAGTAGTGTAAATAAAGTTCCAGGTGAAAGGGAAATTCTTTCCATGTATTAGAGCATTAGGGTAGTTTTATCATAATTAAAGACCTACCAGTGCTATTAGAAACACAGTATGTGACTGGAATAGGTATACAGAACTATATACTGTATAGGTGCTAGATTTACAAACCCTGAGAAGATCTGAGTACAAGAACTTGATTGACTGAGCAGCCCCTACAACAATTGCCAAGTACATCAACTCCTTGAGCTGGGCCAAAAAGAAGCTGCAGAAACAGTAGAATTGGCACAAGCTGGAAAGGTTTTTGGTGAAAACCATAAAAATAAATAAAGTGCCCTCATGATTTGTTTGGACCCCTTTTAGTTATTGTAGCCAAAGGTATTAATCTAAAGGAATGGGCTCTTTCACTAATGTGGGGTAAATCACAATCACCTTTCGCCATTGTGTGTTTTCCCTGGCAAAGTTTTCCATAGAATTCTAGCTTTACTGCACCCACAGTAAAGGTCCCCATACACGGGCCGATAGAAGCTGCCGATATCGGTCCCTTGGTCCCACTCGGCAGCTTATCTGCCAGTGTAGGGGCAGAAACGAGCGGGCTGGCCGACCGATATCTGGCCTGAAATTGGGCAGATATCGATCGGGCAGGTTAGAAAATCCAGTCGGATCGGGGACCGCATCGGCTCGTTGATGCGGTCCCCGAACCGACTGCCCCATTGCCGCCTACATAACCCGGGGCCAAACGATTGGATTATTTTTTTTTTTAACTTCAAGCTCCCCGATATCACCCACCCGTAGGTGGGGATATCGGGGGAAGATACGCTCGCTTGTATGGGGACCTTAAGTCAGTACCAAATTGTGTGCTCGACTAGGTGTAAGCCTTACTAGAACAGGCACATAGGCTGTTTTGTATGATTATTTGTAAATGGCATAAAAGTTGCATTAGCATCATTCTGGGGTTCGTTCAGGCTCTCTAACACACACTCTAATTGCATATGATCTTGTAGCCACATATGGGAAAGTGCTGTCCCAGGTCAAGAATGAAACTTTGTTTTCATGGTACAAGAATGTACAGTGGTGTGAAAAACTATTTGCCCCCTTCCTGATTTCTTATTCTTTTGCATGTTTGTCACACTTAAATGTTTCTGCTCATCAAAAACCGTTAACTATTAGTCAAAGATAACATAATTGAACACAAAATGCAGTTTTTAAATGAAGGTTTACGTTATTAAGGGAGAAAAAAAACTTAACTGTGGTTTATCACACCTGAGTTCAATTTCTGTAGTCACCCCCAGGGCTGATTACTGCCACACCTGTTTCAATCAAGAAATCACTTAAATAGGAGCTACCTGACACAGAGAAGTAGACCAAAAGCACCTCAAAAGCTAGACATCATGCCAAGATCCAAAGAAATTCAGGAACAAATGAGAACAAAAGTAATTGAGATCTATCAGTCTGATAAAGGTTATAAAGCCATTCTAAAGCTTTGGGACTCCAGCGAACCACAGTGAGAGCCATTATCCACAAATGGCAAAAACATGGAACAGTGGTGAACCTTCCCAGGAGTGGCCGGCCGACCAAAATTACCCCAAGAGCGCAGAGACAACTCATCCGAGAGGCCACAAAAGACCCCAGGACAACATCTAAAGAACTGCAGGCCTCACTTGCCTCAATTAAGGTCAGTGTTCACGACTCCACCATAAGAAAGAGACTGGGCAAAAACGGCCTGCATGGCAGATTTCCAAGGCGCAAACTACTTATGGCTCATCTCAATTTTACTAAAAAACATCTCAATGATTGCCAAGACTTTTGGGAAAATACCTTGTGGACCGACAAGACAAAAGTTGAACTTTTTGGAAGGTGCGTGTCCCGTTACATCTGCGTAAAAGTAACACAGCATTTCAGAAAAAGAACATCATACCAACAGTAAAATATGGTGGTGGTAGTGTGATGGTCTGGGGTTGTTTTGCTGCTTCAGGACCTGGAAGGCTTGCTGTGATAGATGGAACCATGAATTCTACTGTCTACCAAAAAATCCTGAAGGAGAATGTCCGGCCATCTGTTCGTCAACTCAAGCTGAAGCGATCTTGGGTGCTGCAGCAGGACAATGACCCAAAACACACCAGCAAATCCACCTCTGAATGGCTGAAGAAAAACAAAATGAAGACTTTGGAGTGGCCTAGTCAAAGTCCTGACCTGAATCCTATTGAGATGTTGTGGCATGACCTTAAAAAGGCGGTTCATGCTAGAAAACCCTCAAATAAAGCTGAATTACAACAATTCTGCAAAGATGAGTGGGCCAAAATTTCTCCAGAGCGCTGTAAAAGACTCGTTGCAAGTTATCGCAAACGCTTGATTGCAGTTATTGCTGCTAAGGGTGGCCCAACCAGTTATTAGGTTCAGGGGGCAATTACTTTTTCACACAGGGCCATGTAGGTTTGGATTTTTTTCCCCATAAATAATAAAAACCCTCATTTAAAAACTGCATTTTGTGTTTACTTGTGTTATCTTTGACTAATAGTTAAATGTGTTTGATGATCAGAAACATTTTGTGTGACAAACATGCAAAAGAATAAGAAATCAGGAAGGGGGCAAATAGTTTTTCACACCACTGTATTCATATTGTTCATGCACTTATTTCTATTATTAAAGGGATAACATTACACAGGAACAGAGATTTCAGTCACAATGATATTGCCTAGTAGCCTAGACTCCCATGTTATTTCCCTGTAGCTAGTAAAGATTGGGTGGAGGGCATATACATTACTGCCTTGGATGAAATTATATTTATTTGTTTTTAGCAACTAAGAACTATGTAAATGCAGACAGGTGGCTACGGGTAGGGCTTTGGTCATCAAGAACAAGAACATCCATCCTGGAACCAAAAATACAAAATAGATGTTTATACTGGACCCTTTCTATACCCTGCCATTTGTATATTTAAACCAATGAACGCCACAAAAGTTGAACATTGTGCACCAGAAGTGATCCCTCCTGAAATGTAAGATATACAGGTATGGGACTCATTATCCAGAATGCTTGGGACCTGTGGTTTTCTGAATAAGGGATCTTTCTGTTATTTCGATCTTCATACTTTTACCCCCATATGTAATAAAAGGAACTAAGTTTGCCCAGTAGCAGTAACCCATAGCAAACCAATAAGATGTTTTCTTTTTAAAAAGTGACCAGTAAGTCTACCTGCTGATTAGTTGCTATGGGTTACTGTCCAGGGCAAACTTAGGGGGCATATTTATTATAGTGTGTACGCCATCGTAAGCACCCTGCATTGTACAATGACACCTCTGTGTTTTCCTTTTTACTCATCAAAAAAAAGTTGGGCAGACACCAAAATTAATAATAAAGCAATCCATTCCTAATATATTTAAATAGCATAAAGGTAAATTTACTTTACTTCACGTTTGCAGAGACTAAACTGGTAAAGGGGATGGAAGATTTAATCTATGAGGTTAGAATGTCAAGGCTGGGGTTGTTTTCTCTGGAAAAAAAACACTTGAGAGGGGACATGATTACTCAGTACAAGTACATTAGAGGGGATTATAGGCAGTTGGGGGATGTTCTTTTTTCCCATAAAAACAATCAACGCACCAGAGGTCACCCCTTTAGATTAGAGGAACAGAGCTTCCATTTGAAGCAGCGTAGGTGGTTTTTCACGGTGAGGGCAGTGAGGTTGGGGAATGCCCTTCCTAGTGATGTGGTAATGGCAGATTCTGTTAATGCCTATAAGAGAGAGAGATTTGAGAAGGAGAATTGCAGCTACTCTGCAATTTTTTTGAAACGGCTGCAACTTTTTTGTTGTGACTGTGACATTTTCTCACTTGGCAAATTTTTGTCATGCCAAATTTTTTCAGCAGTTTGGCAAAAAAATCCATACCTGGCAAAAACATTTGCTTATCACTAGTGGCTTGAATGATTTCCTGAACAAGCATAGTATCCAAGGCAATTATGATACTAAAATCTACAATTAGTATTGATGTTGTATATGGTTTATACATATAGGTGAGAGTGTATGTATATGTGCACTGGGGTTTCCTTGGAAGGGTTGAACTTGATGGACTTTGGTCTTTTTTCAATTCAACTTCACTATGTAACTATGTAGCACTAAGAGCAACTACAAAAACCTGTATAAACTTGCTAATGTAATTACAGCGCTCCCTTGTAACATGTATGATGATCAGGAGTTTCAGCCAGATTGCAAATTTCAGTCCAGCTTTTGTATTGTTGTTTCTGAAAGGCCACTGTCGACTCGTAACATGGAAAGTTTCGCAAAGCTGGAGGACAAAGTAAACTTGATACTGGCCATGAACTTTTCCAGCGCTTCAAGTAAATAAACAATGCTCTTTCTAATAAGGGTTAGTTAGGCCAGGCTATTAAAGGTTATTGCACGGATAAATACTGTTCACAGAAATATGCTGATGCTCAGATTCTGTACCGTAATTTATTATCTATTTTGTTTCCTATAGGTTTAGGAAATATTTACAATTACTATTTATAATTATAATAAATATTGGTTTAACATTATGTAATAATCACTGTTAAGTTAAGTACACACATGTAATCGCATACTGCATAATAAACTGAAGGATCATTGCTACGAACCTAAATCCCCGCACTTAGAGTTCCAACCAAAAATTTGCTAGGCTACTTTTTGATTCCGTGGGTTTGCTCTATGTTTTTTCCCAGGCTGAGATATTGTATGATGGGACAAAAGGTGGTGACACTGACCCATAAATGAATTGACCTTAAAAACTAGTTTGCCCTTGTTCTAAAAAAGCATTGTGGCCTGCGGCATGCCATTATGGGGCTTATTTATAAACTAAGTACTTAGCATGAAGAGTATTGATGAGCGAAAAGCATTTGTCGCACAATTTTTTCTTTGTCGCTCGCATCTTTTTTGTCGCCCACGTTTTTTTCACGCGACTGCGCCCAATTTGATTTGCAACAAATTTTTCCGTGCCAAATTTTCATAGAAGTTTCGCAAAACAATTTGGCAATGGCGAAATGCGGAAATTTGCTGTAAATCCATGCCTGCCGAAAAAATTTGCTCATCACTAATGAAGAACCTTACTTGGTAGTTCCTGGGCCATGTTTAAAAAATAACTTTGGACTTTAAAAAGTTTCCTTGGGGTCAGGCTCCTAACTGAGTGCCCTGGAGCAGTAACCCCTCCCTTTGGACTGCTTGGAACCAATGCTGTGATGGGGGAGGTTGGACTTGACTTGGTCTTGGTCTTGTAACCACTTAAATGTTTTTTGTTCAGATGTTATGTTGTTCACTTAAAAAAGGGCTTTGCCAGAAACATGTAGTGGAACACACTAATAAACACTAATTGCAGCAAAGCCTTGCAGTGTCAGGTGTCCTCCATTATCTTATATGATGTCTACATGCAATTAGTGCTACAACAGGAGCACAGGAGTGATAGCCTGCTTAAATGAGGTAGCTGAACTGGAATATTGGACTTGGAAAGATTTTAAAGAACCTAAGGAACCTCGTGATGTATAAATCTCCCTGTATAGTGTCCCAAAAGGTAACTGTGCAGTGTCTGTGTCTGTATTTTATGGAATATTGGAAGAAACCAGAGTACCCTGAAAACACAGTAAGAACACACAAACATACACAACACACTCCTTCATACAAACTCTTATATAGAGATATATATTTATACTAGAATATGGCTCTATAGATTCGGCGGCTTATTGGACCATAT
The DNA here is from genome assembly GCF_000004195.4 of Xenopus tropicalis. Lineage (NCBI taxonomy): Eukaryota > Metazoa > Chordata > Amphibia > Anura > Pipidae > Xenopus > Xenopus tropicalis. The sequence goes on from NC_030682.2 coordinate 38,519,639, forward strand.
AAACATACACAACACACTCCTTCATACAAACTCTTATATAGAAATATATATATATACTAGAATATGGCTCTCTAGATTCGGCAGCTTATTGGACCATATGGGGCCCTCAGATGGGCTGTTTGACTGATATCTGGCTGAGAATCAACCAGATGTTGATCAGGATTGATCCAATAGTTTGTCCCGAGGGCCAAACAATCGGATCACATTGAGGGGATGCAGGCTGTTGGGGCCGATGCACTCCTAGCCCTGATGGCCTGCATCTTGTCAATGTGATCTGATCATCTGGCCAGAGGTCCAAACCATTGGATCAGTCTGATACTGCCCACCTCAAAATCATATCAGAGAAAGGTTGGCTCCTTTGGTTACTTCACCAAATGAGTAGATCTTCAGTGTATGGCCAGCTTTAGTGCCAGATGCAGTCACTTCCAATCAAGTAAACTGGGATATGCACTATCTATGGCAAACACACTGTGGGTGTGATTGCATCACCATCTTCCTGAGTAATACTCACCTATTGGCAACTGCCATAGAAACCACCTTTCCCATGCAAGTGAGGAACAGGAGTATATTACCATCTCTGCTTCCATAGTGGATCACAGCGATGTCAAACACCTGTGTGCCAATAAATAGATGCCAAACCAGTAACCTCTTTCAAGGGTTCATTTACAAAGATTATCTGTTTTATTAAAAACAAGTAGGATATAAACACAGGCGGTTAGAACTGTAGCTTCTAAGGTGTACTTCAGCAATGTTGCATTCCATAGTGTTTGGCCGGTGCAGTAATATAATACACTGCTGAAAACGATTTCTATACTATATGTGTAACATATTAAAAATGATTTCTAAATATGATCAATCCATTTCTAGCCCCCTCCACACAAACACATTCTGCAGCCCAATGAAAGTGCTTCGAGCCCTGACAGAGTGAACTCAACACTATTCTTGAAACTCTAAAAGGTGTTAAAAATGCATTTTTTAAAGGTAAAACTAATGAAATACATAAACCAACAATACTGTTGAGATTTAGCATTCCAATAAGCTACTCACATTATAACACCTTCTTATAGTCTACTTTTTATTAAAGAAACAAAGCAACTACGCATTGTCTGTATTTTCAATATATACCAGGGACTTGCCACCCCCCTCCCCAGTTATATGGCCCTGTATGAAATGATGCAATGAACACACTCCACCATCACATATTTTAGGTTTAAACTGAGGGCAGAGCATTACAGTTTCAATTACTCAGCATTATTGCAAAACCATGGCTGGATCACATGCGCCTGGATATGTCATTTATATCCACTAAAGGCTTAGCGTGCAGCTGTGACTGTGCATGTGGTATCAGGCAGAAATGTACCCTGCTAACTAGGTATCTTATGTCATGGGACCTTTCATTTGCTGTGAGAAGTAACTCCTAAGCCGGGTGCCTTACCTGCCATTCTATATATATTCCTTTTATATTGCCAGCTCATTAATGTCTTGTAACTGGGTAAGGGAGGGTAGAATCAGTTACACAAAGGCAAGGCTTGTGTCTCAGGGAGCAGTACATAACCCTACATGTCAGTAAATATTTTCAGATATGCTGATTAAAGTGCCATATGGTAGTGTGCCTTCCAGAGTACTACTGGTATGAGCCGTAACCCCTGCAAAGTAGCATGGCACTTAACATTAGTTATGGAACCAAAGAGGGAACAGCATCCAAAAACGAAAGGCAAGAGGGACTGAGCAGCACAGAACACAACTATATGGGAATGCAAGGACTGCAATTTGATGCAAGTAATGAAAGTGGAATTATGTGCAACTGAGTGCAGAGAAATTCTCAAGACTGCAACTGCACTTGTGGCCCTAAATGACCCCTTGTAAGTATGAATGTAGTTGCATCATGTTGTTTAAACTGAATCACATGCTGCCCCTGCTCTTGCAGGCATCCAGTACCTGCCACATCATTTTGTGTCTGTTTATAGTGTGTACAATTAGCCTGAAATTTTGGTAAAGAACATTGAATTGTGGTTAAAAAATGGCTACTTTCCCTGATCTAATAAATGAGCTGCATCATATTCGTTGTCAGTTCTGCTATGTCCAGCCATCTTTTATCTCACGTCTAAATCAAGCCAGTCCTACTTTATTGAGTCTAGCTGAATACTGATAATGCGTATTTATGAATTGCCCTGCTGTAAAAATACATTTCATGTTTTCTGTAAAAGGTTGTAAATCTTCAAAAGTGTAGGCTAAATGGCCAATTTAAAGCTAAAATTAGAAATTAATTTGTTCTCCATAAAATAACTGGTCAATTATTTTTTCATCTACTTGACTACAGAAATTGGTACCTAGCAATCTGCTGAGAGGCATTCAAACAAAGGGCTAAAGCATTTGGCTTTCTATCGCTCCACTTGCAACAGTCACCAAGAATTCTGGAGCTGCTTTACTGTTAAGGTCTATGGGATCCTCGAGCAATGCTAAAAGATTTTTTTTTGTGCTTTCATTATCAGTTCAACAAACAACCCCTAATTCTCATGCAATTTGGCAAGAAAAATATGTGCCTGCGCCATTCACTTAGTGAAAATTATAAGGCTCATTGAGAATGCAACACTTAAGTGTACAACTGAGAGTGCCAATGCACCACCCTGCCTGCTCTGATGAACTATGGGCAACTGTATGGATTTATGTAAGGAAATCATGGAACTATCACCACCCTGAAAGGCAGTAGTTCGATTGCCCCCTGGCATGTTGTGTCAATAGTTGCAACTATCGCGACTTGTGCCAAGAGAATAGCACTTACCTGCAAATCCTGGCAAGGTTATTAGCACACACTTTGGAAAAATGTATACAACTATCGGATGCAATTTATATGTGCTTTTAAATGTGCATGCTTTAAGGCTACTTTTATTTTCTGTCTAGACTGATAGATAGACAGATAGAGAGACAGAAAAACAGATAGATGATAGATAGATAGATAGATAGATAGATAGATAGATAGATAGATAGATAGATAGATAGATAGATAGATACAGGGGCAGCAGAAGATGTTTTTGGTTGGGGTGGCCAGGGGAGGAAGGATTTGCCAAAATTCTGGCCACGCCTACTTTTTGTGTCCATCTCCTGCCCAAGCTGCTTGCCTCTCTGTCTGCACCGCCTGCCCTGGTGGTGATCACCCCCCCCCCGGCCCCCCTCTGTTTTGATGCCTATGGATAGATAGATAGATAGATAGATGGAAAGATAGATAGATAGATAGATAGATAGATAGATAGACTATATAAATCTTCCCATGTAATAGCATTAAGAGAAATCATGAATATGCTAACATTTAGAGCCCTGTAAGAGTAGTCTTGGCAGATCTCTGACTACTGAGTCCAGGTGCAATGGCTACAGGCCAGGGCCACCCTTTGAGTGAGCACATTTTCTCTACATTTACACTAATGAATATTTTTCGACCTCATTATCCTCAGCTCTATAGTACCTTATAATCTGATTAAAGCAAACAAACAAAAAAAAAGCAGCTTTGACTTAGATCATTGTTTGAAAGTACAGTGTGCTCCCCCTGATGTAACACAGGAAATCACTCTGTAGAAATGCGGTTCCCTTCAATTAGCAAATGTATAAACCATAGCCAGGAACATTTGTGCATGCAAAAGCACTGTAACATGGCTGTATGGTACGTATCACAGGGTCGTTTGTCTCTCATCGCCAAAATGTCATGAATTTTAACCCTGTTACTTCTTTGGCTTTTTATCCCTGATTTCCCCGGAAATTCAGATCTTTTCATTCAAAGTAGCGTTGCAAAGCAAGTGCAGCCAATATACTTGGAACATTTATTTATAGGGATAAGCAATCTTTGTTACCTGGCACAGTTTCATGACGAAATTTACACATTTACCAGTGGCGAAAATGTTTGCGAATCTGCGCTAGAATTTTGGCATGATTTTGTTGCACTAGAAAGACACAAGTGGCATTAATAGAATTTCTTCAAGAGTTTTGTTTCACCTACAAAAATGTTTCTTTTTGCATGAGAAAAACACCAATGGCATTACAGGTATGGAATCCATTATCCGGAAACCTGTTATCCAGAAAACTCCAAATTACGGGAAGGCCATCCTAATTTTAATCAAATAGTTTTTAAGAATGATTTCCTTATGATTTCCTTTTTCCCTGTAATAATAAAACAGTACCTTGTACTCAAACCAAAATAAGATATAATTAATCCTTATTGGATAGTGATGAGTGAATCTGTCAAAATATTCTCGAAACGCGGTAATGCCACACGTGGGCAACAATTTTGACGTGCATCATTTTTTTGACATGCAGTGAATTTTTTTCACGCCAAATTTTTTGCACCCATTTCACAAATAAACCCACCAATGGCGAAACATGCAAATTCACAATAAAGCCATGCCTGGCAAAAAATTTCGCTCATCACTATTATTGGAGACAACCAGTCCTATTAGGTTTATTTAATGTTGAAATTATTTTTAGCATACTTACGGTATGGAGATCCTAATAATGGAAAGACCCCTTATCTGGAAAACCCCATGTCCCAAGCGTCCTAGATAACAGTTCCCATACCTGTATTAGAATTTCTCCACTGGTTCTGGTTTGCTGGAAAAAACACAAGTTTTTCCATTGAGGAAAAAACACACCTTTTGATTGATCAAATGCATTTGATGAAATTTTGACATTTTCCAAAATTTTTCCCAATTTTTAAAATTTTTCAATAAAGGGATGAGTCACTAGTCACTATTTCTTCAACAAAGAAGAGAGGAGCAGAGGTTGGTCTGGAAAACATTGGCGTTTGTGTTTCTCAGGCCAACCTCCAATCCACGCAGCTCTGTCTGCCTAAACTTGGGCGGTTGCCATAATATTTAATAAAGACACACAGAGGAGCTTAGACAAAAAAAGCAGGTCTGAGAGAAGCGGATATACTCACTGTGTGCCCTTGCTCTAAAATGTTCACAGTTTACACTGTTACTTTCATAATACTGTGGTTAGTAAAATGTTACAATGTTATTCTCAGTCACTACATCAGTTTGGTAAATAGGTATTATTCTGTCTACTAAAAATAAAGTAGGCTAACAATAATAATTAGTGTTGTTTCAAATATATATATATATATATATATTAACTGTCACTTTTTCAATCCTTTAGGCCAGTAGCATCATAATGACTTACCTCTGCTAACAAAATTATATACTTGCTTAGTATATTTCTGTGATACACTGAATCAATTTAATGAGCATATACTGTTCTAGAAGTTATTTAATAATGATTTTGTTATTGAACCAAAGAGCTGTTGGTAGATATTTCCTAATATCTGTTCCAGTGTTGGTTACATTAAGGAAAACTAGTGATATTTTTATTTTAATCCTTTTTTTAAAATATAGTGCCAACATGTGCTTTACATAGATTGTGCATCATTCCTTGTCCCAGTGGAGCTTATAATCTAAAGTACCTGCCAAATACACACTAGAATCCTATTTATCAGGAACCAGCTAACCTCCCTATTTGATTTTGGAGTGTGGGAGGAATCCCATGCAAAGCATACAAACTCTTTGCAGATAGTGCCCAGGTTGGAATCTAACTGAGACATCAAGTGCTACAAGGCAGTAGTGCTAACAACGGAACATCCATGTGATCTAACCAGTACATAGGATTCTTCCAATGCCCAAAACTCAAAATTCTAGATTGGTAAGCATGGGCTCATAGGGACACTTTACAGTGTTAATATGTTGTCCTAGACAGTCCTAGACAATCACCCACTACCAAATAACAATTGGCTAATATCATCAGTTCTTCACTGTTTGTTCATGTATTTAAAATTTGTTAGCTATTTTTTTAAATTCATCTCTTTGGAGTCTTGACAATTTTTAGGTTTCTTATAATCACAGAAACCTTTAGGTAACAGTACATAGTAATTTAGGCTACAAAATACATGTCAACCCCCTGGCCAAATGGAAACTGCCTAACTGTTCTTCAATTTGCCTCGGAGGAGAACTCCAAAATGACAACTGGACCGGTCCCTGGATCAACTTTGTGCTAAAAGCTGATTTCATTAACTTTGCATTTTCTCATAAGCTAAAAAGCCATCTCAAAGACATCTTAAGATGGAATGCCCTCGTGCCTGCTGGAAGGACCTACTGGTGAATAAAGCTTTAGACAGTCCCAAATCATTAGTGTCCAGCAAATCTTTCATGTGAGCTTTTTACTATTTTTTAATATCAAAATCCAGCAAAGCATCTGCAGTTAGGGCACAAAGTCCAAGTGAGTGGATTCTGACTTTAAAAGGCTAATGGGCAAAGGACTTGATTCGAATGTGTATTCGGCATAGTCAATTAAAAAATGTATATGTTTTCCTTATCTTTTATAATTCAGCACTGGCAAGAGAGAGAGTTTGCTTATAAAGAGCTCATTATCTCTAATTAAAGAATTTTCTCACTTTTCCCAGCTGCAGCTGATTTACAGATAACCAGGACTTTATTATATATAGGGTTTAGCTGAGAAGGGTTTTTTTAATAACTGCCCTTCTCTCCCCAATCCCCACACTTTTGCTGAAGAACCAAAAAGATGCAACACTACTTTATTTCCACTGCTTGTACCGTTTAGTGCAATAAATATCAAAAGCCATAGATATTTCATAGATAAAACAAAACTCAATAAATAGGCTTGGCAGAAGGGGTATTTTGCCCAATTCATTTCTTAATACAAGTATTTATTAGAAAAAAGCTAAAAAGCTCAGTAATATTTAGATCTGTCTTCTGTTGCAGTTGGCTACTGGAGCAGATGTGTGGCAGATGCAGTCTAGCCCCCAGTCACAAAAGCCTTTAGGCTACTAACATACATGGCATTTACTCAACAGGCAATAGAGCGCAACAGGCAATAGACCTTTCTCCCCTTGCGTGTATTTACTAACAGGGATGGAATTAGCTTTTCAGCTCAGATTTTAGGCAGATTTTGGCCAGAAAAAAACCTTAAGTAATATTTTAAATGCCAATATCAACTGGGTCTGGCAACAATTGTTTTTGTGCTATTGCTCATTTGCTTAGCTCTGAAATGTTGTGTGCAGTAGATGCACTCAGTGCATCACAGGTGATTACTTTGGGAATCATTACAATTCCAGGTCACAACTCTACTTGCATTATAAGTAGGATTATCTAATAGTAATTATATCTGCTTTGTCCACAAAATTCCAGACTTTGTTCACATGCCAAGAGCGCCATGGAGATATTGGAATGTTGTGCTGTATTGCCCCAATAAGAGTTAGAAATCAAAAGTACACCAAGAGTGCAATACATCAGGCCTTTATGATGTTCAGACCAAATGAATCTAAGAAGGCCGGTACTTGTCAGAGAGTTTGTGCTGATCATGTATGGGAAGCAAGAAGAACAGTGTGGGAAACACTCCATTACTTACATTTCTTTGGTCCCTTGATCCACATTAAACTTTTTCTCTTTCACTTCCTTTTTTGTTTTGAACAAGAAGAACCAGAGAGATTTACCAGGTGACAAATATAAGTTGATGTTCCACACAAATCATTGCATTTTGCTTTAGGCTCTACAAATCTAATGGGCAAAGCATCACTCCCACTTTGTCTCCAGAGCTCAATATATTGTCATCTAGTCAACTGCATGCTTTCAAAATAACACTGTAAATCTAGGCATGTTTCCAATGAAGTCACAAAAATATGAAACTATTGACACTTTTATGACACTTTTCACTACTAGTGACTTTATTAACATTTTCTTGGCCTGGCTTATAAGATATAAATGAAGAGGACAGAACTTTTCAATATTAAGGGTATGCCAATATACTATTTTGCAACAATATTTCTTCAGCTTTACAACCAGACATCTCAACAACTGAACTTGGTAGAGCACACATACTTACTTTACTTACTTTACACATTACTTTAGCATTTCCGAGCTGAAATCCACTCTGTGTGTGTGTGGCTGGTCCCATTCCTGGCATTGCAAACACATACATGGTGTGGAATTGTGACACAGTGATCTTAACTTCAATTTAAACAGCGTAATGGCATCTAATTGATAAAGCTTGAACCTCATGATTTAGGCCATCTCTAACACTGTGCAACCACCCTCTCTTTTATCCTCCAAATAAGGGTCCTCTTAGTATTAGGAATGGGTCCCCAACCTTTTTAACCCATGAGCAACATTTACTGGTCTTAGGCAATCTTACTTGTGGCTCACTCAGAGAGTTTTGAGTTCCTGCACTTTTAACACTGCTGCTGCTATTACCTGTGGCACAAGGACCCCTACTAGGTACATTGATTGGCTCACCTGCATACCTAGTTACCCTTGTATGGGTTCTCTTTGGGCTAACTACTTTCTTCTAGGGCATCCTGCCTTGTAAGCTGGTTGCAGTTGGGTTGGGAAACAAATTTCAGTGCCCACCATGATCATTGGGCTGGGCAGCCAACAAAACACAGCCAGAAATAGTGCTGAAACAGCTGGGTTTATAATTCTAGTTACAGTATGTAAGGATCCAATGCACAGTTTACTAGAGTCTAAAGTAAAATTCTTATGAAAAGGAGGCTCAGTCCATTAACCCTACATTGCTTAACTTTGAATCTACTTTCTGTCATTGAATTACAGTTTTTCATTTTGGACACTAGTGCCCAATAGAAAAAGGGACAGGGAGCAAATAGAATTGGCAAGCCAATTGGTATACTCTTTACAAAGTATTGTTTCAGTATGGTTTATATATTTAGAATCTTTCACAGCTAATTTAAAGAATACAAAGAGTTAGGTTACTTCAAATACTCCCTGGAGTGTGCAGTCTTTAGGAATGCATTATTCATCAGGTGTCAAAATGACAAACTATACAAACAGCTCTTTGATTGGGGCTCACTCATGTTACTCAACAACAGTATTGAAGGATACATATGAGCAGTCCAGGGGGAGCAAATAAGTAATGAAAACCTGCCTGTCCCTGGCGTGATGTCTAAAATGGTGTTGCATAAGTGCATATTATTATTTCAAGCTAATACAGTTTGGGACCCCCCATTTGGATATTCTCATGCAGAGTATCAATAATCAAAGGTTTTTAAACAGGTCATGGAACTATGGGGTAATAAACTTTAGAAATCCAATTTAAATTTTATCACAGTTACTAAACAGTTTCTTGACAATTCTTCCATCACCCAGGAAAGTGTTAAACAAATTAACACATTTGACAATCTGTGCTCTTAACCAATTCTTGACTGGTTGCTATGGGGTACAGGAGGCTTTGGGTTGCCCAGGTTACAGTTTAACAAGAACAGATTATAATTTGTGAGTATGTTTGCCCCCCCCAAAAAATACCAATAATTAGAATGAAATAGGGATTAACTGCATTCAGGATTTGGTTTGGGATTGGGTTAGATATTAATGCCTTTTGAAGATTTTTTGCTTATACTGCTACAGTGGTTTTCTTGAGTGATTATTTGTCCTGTATATAGTTACCATGGCAACTTATTAAGAGTCACAAGTATTAGTGCTATTGGACTCGATGTGTAAATACCCTTAAATAGCTTGGATATTTATGGAAGAAGTATTTTCCTTATAATATAAAAAGCAGAACCATGCCTAAAAATGTCAATAGAAATCAGTAGGCATCAAGTGCATGTAATATTTATTATTATGAGCACAACCACATCAGTCAAAAATAACCAGTTATGAAAAGGCAGCATTTTAGAGCCTTCTGGATAACAGATTTCCAAAACACAGGTATGGGACCTGTTATCCAGAATGCTCAGGACCTAGGTAAGAGGGTCTTTCCATAATTTGGATTGCCATAGCATAAGTCTACTAAAAATAATTAAATATTAAATAAACCCAACAGGGTTATTTTTCCACCAATATGGATTCATGCAGCTTTTTTTATACAGAGAAAAAGAAAACATTTGAATTATTTGATTAAAATGTAGTCTATATTCAGTATGTAATTATAATTTATTCAGTATATCACTTCATTCATTTATTCAAAACGGTAATAGTGAGTTATTGGGCCAAATCCACCACAACAGCCGGACCTGCCTTCCGCAGTGTGAAAAACATTTAGTAACAATCCCATTTGTAAGAGTTAAAGGATACAGAGATCTGGATAAAGACATAAGTGTTTGGGTCATACAGTGTATGCGGCATATGGACATTCTATTGGCAGTAGAATAATTCTGATTATGTATTAATCCTTTTGCTAAGAACTATTTTAATACCAATCGTCACTTTCCATTATAGTAACCAAAACAGCACTTTAGAAATGTAACAGACACAGGATTAAAAAAAACCCCTCTGGAATGCTGTACAGAATATGGGCCTTGATAGTGTTGTCATTTCAATCTATTTCTTTAGATCCTGCCATTATGTCGGAGAGATTTTGTTTATTTCCAAGAGGCCGCACTTGCACTTTGTCTTGCTATGTGCTAATTGTAATGTTTTTGGCACAATTCCTTTGCAGGGTTGGTCTGTTTTTTTGCTGCATCTGTGTTTACATTACCAATGTGATCAGTCAAAAGTCTGATCTGGGCTCTTTCAGCTCCTTTCAAGAGAAGTCCTTGAGGAGCTCAATCCTACCAAGCATATCTACCATCAGCTTCTCCCTGGAGTCCACCCCGATCAGTTTCTTCATTTCACTGACATTCTGACACAGGGAGACCGGCTCTGCAGTCTGCAGATATGAAGTGCGAATTCAAAAGCTTGTTGATAAATTGTTCTGTAAGGGCTTCGCTATTAATTTCTGTCAGTAGACAGTAAAATGGCAATGGCCATTCAACATTGTTCCAAAAACAACACTTCCTGCAAAAGGGTAGGCCACAATGCACTGACAGACTGGATTTAATCTCACTCAGTTCAGTATTAAGTGTTATATAAAATTGTACAGCTGGTGTTGAAGAGGAGCATTGTTCCCACTCAGTTTTATGGAACTCTAATCTGTGTCCTAATAATGCACACAGTTTGCATGGAAAAAGCTGCATGATTTAAAGGCTAACACGAAGCAATAATAGGTAGGAAAATATCTCAGGGTACTAAAATAAGTCAATGTAATTGCAGTCAAACATTGCAGAAATACAGGAAGCAACTTTATAGAATGAGTTAAAGATCTATATATAATATTTCTGATCTGAAACTATGAAAGCACCTAGATGGATAGCTATGTACAAACTACTATTACACAGTGTTTCCTCTAAGAAAAAAAACTGCCCCTAAATCCTAAACCCCATGTTGTTTATTAAGCTTGCTCCTGGTAAGTCTTTCTGTTATTTAGAGCAAATGCAAGACTTAAACACCGGAGAACTGAAACACTGTACAGGTATGGGACCTGTTATGCAGAATGCTCCGCATAAGGGGTCTCTCCTTAATTTGCTTCTCCAAACCTAAAGTCTTATAAAACATAATTTAAACATTAAACCCAGTAGGATTCTTTTGCCTCCAATAAGGATTAATTACATCTTAGTTTGGATCAGTATTATTATTATTACAAAGAAAAAGGAAATCACAAAAAAAAATATATATATAATTATTTGCTTATGATGGAGTCTATGGGAGATGGGCTTCATGTAATTTGGAACTTTTTTGATGGGTTTTCAGAGAGCATGTACCATACCTGTAAACAGTTGGGGTAATTTATTAACAATGGGCAAATTTGCCCGATGTTGATAAATAAGCCCCAGTGTGTTTTTTTCACTTATTTCAAGGCAAGAAGATTGTGGGACAGTGCTAACATATACACATTGATATGATTTTTTCATTTTTACAAAAGTAAAACATGAATTCAGAATTATTTATTAAAATGATAAAATGTCAATTTGAGTATTCCTAATTACCATAATTTACTGAAAACAACCCTTATATGCACCTTTACTACACCCACCCCCACATTATTTCTCAAACACTGTAAGGGTGGAAGTAGGTGGGTGTTAGGGTTATGTGTTACTTTCCAGTATTAAAAGGGCTCATTTACAAGGAAAAGTGCATTTTTTTTTGTTTTTACATGGTTTTTAGCTCTAAAAATGGGGGATTATAGGGATTACCTGAAAATTTAGACAATTTGTGATTTATGAGTAAAAAAAAAAAAACTCCACAAAAAATACACCAACTGAAAGCTGTCAAGGTCATGTAGAAGTCATGAGGAACTGTCCTATGGAAATTGTAACACCTTTATTTAATTCATGTAATTCGGTTTTAGAGGTTTCTGGGGTTTTCCAGGAAATTATTATGAAAATGAAAAAATTGAGGTTTTTGTGTTCTTTTTGTTTTCATTCTGCATTTTAATTTGTTTGAGTCCTTTTATAGTAAGGACTTTTAATAAATGTCTAGACATTCGTGGTAAAGAGTTTTTTCATGGTGTCAAAAACCTCTAAAATCAGAATGTTGATCAATGTGCCTCCCAGTGTGCCAAAAGGCAAATATTGCACTTCCACATAGTTGTGCTTGGCATCGGCTCAACCCCTTCTTTTGAAACGCAAGTAGTGAGCCCTGGAGTTACCACCGCCTTTGGACTTAAGCAATCATAAAGGAAACCCCACATGAGTTTGCTTGGCAATTTGCGTCACTTTCCCCAAACATAGAACATAGAAAAACCTCAGCACCTTAGGGAAACTGATGGAAATTGCCAAGCTTTTTCGGCTCAAAATGCAGCTTGAGTTAGCAAAGTCACATAGGGATTCCTTTAACTGCACTTTGCACACTTAGCTCAAAATCACTAGTACATGAGCCCTGTAGTTTTGCACCCAATGACAAAAGTGTCTGGAAATTAATTTGATCCGTTATTAGTGGAAGGGAAGTTTTATTAGGGATGAAAAAGGATGGATAAGTCAGGAATTAACTACTGAGAAAAGGAATGGAGTTCTGAAGATTCAACAGCAGAAGAGCAGGTTTTACTTTTCACTATGTTTAATGCCTTACAGCAGGACCAGCTAACTCAAGGCCCGCGGGCCAGATGTAGCCCTCCGAAGGTTTTTAATGGACCTAAACTGCTTAAATTTTTTTGTATGACATCAGGATTGTATTATAATCAGGCTCCCAATCATGTAAGATAGTGAATAATTGGCTTGCTATAAGGAAACAGCTGGACAGCACTGCCTTAGTATAATAACATCTCCAGGCAAAGCAATATGCTTATGCTGCATGTAGTGGGAAAAGTGTGAAGGCCAGTTAGGATAAGAATTGAAAGACTGGTTATTTACTCTCTTAACTGCACCTTAAAGCTCAGCTTGAAGGTCAGTAGTTACCTTCAAGCTTAACATGAATCTTCAATTGGGGCTTGACTTGAATAATTCTGAGAAGCACTGCTCTAGATTGAATACAACTAATCTTTACACCTGCACCCACCACCAGTAATATCACCAAGAACAATAAATTCTGAGACTTGGTTGCTGATGTCTGTGGGAGCCAGCTAAATGCTAAAAAGGTAAAAGGTAAAAAGGTAAAAAGGTAAAAAGGTAAAAGGGATATTTAGAACAATAAAACAAAAAGGCTGGACCTTCACCCTTGTAGTTGGGAATAATTTAGGGCCCCTTTAATGTAGGGATATCTGCACAGGGAAATAGGTGGTAGTGTCTCTTTAAAACTCAAAATAGCGGCAACCAGGAACTGTGACAGTACATAAATTGTCCTTTACAAACCAACCAGCCTAAATAACAGTCTAAGGAACTGGTGGCTTTGAGAACAGAGATAGCAAACTTGTTGTAAAGAAAAGTAAATTTTAATTTATAGGTAAATCTAGGCAGCTAGCGTTACCTTTAGAGGGTAATTAAAACAAGGCTGGGTGTGACTGATGCAGATCAGTGAACCTGCATTTTTAACTTTATTTGTGAGAGATTCAATGGTACTGCCCAGCTAGTCCAAAAGCCGGCATTCCTTGTGGAGTTTCTATTACCTCTTGTCCTAACTCATTAGATTTCAATAAAATTTCATGAGAATGTTGAAGAGTTCTGCAGATCAGTCTCACTGGAATGATACACGGAAACTCTTCATCGATTTCCGCAAATCGTGGCGCCGCGTATGCCATCCCACCAGCGATTTACATTTTCGCTGGTGGGATGTCATATCGGGAGATTAGCTGCCAGCAACAAGGGAGATTTGTCGCGGGCGACTAATCTCCCTCGTGTGCCAGAGCCCTAAAAGTTGAAAAGACACAGTAAAGGAAGGCAAATAATTCAAAAGCTCTAAAATATAAAAATGAATACAAATTGAAAAATTGTTATGAACAGAACATTCTATAACTAAAAGTTATCTTAAAGGTGAACTGTCCCGTTAATTTGACAGTAGAAACACAAACTAAACAAAATTAAATATCAAGATATTTTGGTAAATAATTGATCCTTTTATTTGTGGTAGGTATTTTATTAATATAATATAAGTTTTATACATATTAATGAACAAAACTATTAGTAATAAAAAAAGATTTTCACTTTAGATTTAGTTAACATGCCCTCCTAAGCCAGGCTGCTCACAACCCCGCTTTCCACATGCCGCCAAATGCACTTGCACAACCACTCACACCCACAATTCTTGTTCGAACTAGATAGAAGCCACATTGGGAAATGGGCAAGAGATATGAACAGCTGTCAAATTTCCTGCCCATTTCCCAGTGCTCTCACCTTTCTTCTTTTTCCTATGCAGCCCATGGGTGGCATGCCATCCTTACAAATGTGGGGACCTTGGCAAATGAGCAGATCCTTATGTGTACGGCAGCTTTACTGTATGTGTTGCTAGCTGGATAGTGGAAGGGCAACAACCTTATAATAGGCACATGTAGGGCTGCGGGTCGATGATGTTGGGGGCAAAGTTATGATGTTGAGGCAGATGTGATGCTGTTGGGGGGGCTATGACATTGCTGTTTGGGGGGCTATGACATTGCTGATGGGGTTCTTGTGTCACTCAGAAGTGATTGGAATGTGACTGTTTTCAGAAAATAGGGCAGAGAGTTTTGACCTGGACAGCCCCTAGAAAAACCAGGCTGTCCAATTAAAGACTGGATGGGTGGCAACCCTAGCCACATGGCTAATGCCCATACTTGCTACACTCTGTGGCTAATAACAGATTGTTTAATCACCCTACATCTTTCAGTGTGTGCGGCTTCTATATATGTCTCTCTGTGACTATAGGAAAAATAACTAGCCAGCTGGCTTTGAACTTTTCAAATATACCCTCATCATGTTTATAATGCAATAATAATAATAACTTTGTGCTTGTGGATCATTCTGATCTATACAATTACATAGCTTAGTTATGCATCTTAAATCTAGGTGGCACATTCATATAATTCCCCTAAAAGCATTTTTAGACGGGAAACTAATAAAACAGTCTCTTAATCCATCCATGTGATCTCCAGTGTGGCTGGGATATTTCCACCTGTAAATAGAAATAGAAATGTTAGAATTGCAAATACTGACTGCATGTACAATACGCTTCCATAAAATCCAGTGTGTCTTCTTTCTATTTTCTATTTACTCTACTTTCTAAACACCTCCAGGGTAAAACTATTTGCAAATGTTTGTTATTTGACTGCAGGCAAAAACCAGATGTTTTTTGATTCACAAAATAATACAGACATCGAGAACTGCAAGAATGCAGCTGTAATAGATCAGATTGAAATGGAGAAATGACAAATAATGCAGTTCTATTGGAGATTATATGCATCTCTGGTGCTCACTGTGTTAGTGTAAAGCAGCCTGGCTACATCAACTTCGTCTTACTAATTCAACATGGCTAAGGATTTCCCAAGTGCCATGTGTAATCAGTAACACTAGTAATACCACTATGCCAAACAAAACGTAAATGCGTCTCCATTCAAATGTACAGTCAGAACCTGAGCATTCTGATTCCTATGAACCCAGGTGCATGCATGTATAAAAATTAGGCAGTATTGTAAATTACATACTAGGGTACCTATCAACTGTCCAGCTTTGTGCAGGGCAGTCCTGATTATAAGTGCACCTCCCGCTGTCCCAGAATATAATTAAAATGTTCTATTATTCCTGGTTTCCTCTGGTTCTTCCCTGCCCACCAGGTCTAATTTTTCAGCCAAAGGCAATTACTAAACCAGCCTAAAACTAGCCAAAAGTAGATGAAAAATAACACAATATGCGCAGTGAAAAAAAAATCTAAAAAAATATGACTTATTTTAGCCCTATCAAGCCAGGAATCACTATCCATTCCCAGTGTCCAATCCAGTGTTACTAGGATGACTGATGTTGCCCTGCCCTCTGTGCCCAGTGCATGCAGGTTATAGTAGTTTAACAGCTTCAGCTTACATTATAATAAAAATCTAAGTATCCAAGAAATGGATTTAGAGTATTCAACTAACACCTAACATGCCAGCAAGATCACTGCATACTTCCCAACACTTAAAAAAGGGTGCATTACTAACCACATCGGACACGTCCACTTTGTAGGCACACCCCCAAAATAACACACTTAAAGATACACTGAGCCCCCAAGCATTCCATTACTGCTAGCACTCAAGGAAAAAAAATCCAAGATGACCATGCATTCCACTGAGGAATGCACAGCCATGTTAGATTTTTTGTACAGGAGAATACACCAGGCAGAGAGAGAGAGAGAGAGAGAGAGAGTAAGAGAGACAAGCAGCTTGGGAGCATTAGGAAAGAAGAACTTTGGCGTTGATATTCTGCTTGTGCCTGACTAATATATTGAATAATGTATTCCCCATGTTGTAAAATCTAAGAATATTATAAGTCACTAAGGAGTTTTGAAGTATTGTATTAAAGGATTAGTACTGCTACCTGAACTGCTATGTTTCTATTTGCTCCAGAAGCACTACTATCTACTACACTATAACCACTCACAATTCACTTTTTTTAAAAAGGATGAAAACAAACCTCAATCTCTTATCAATTTTGGTAAATATGCTTTTAAAAATCTATACAAGAAAATATTGAGTATTTACATTTCCCTGGGGTACATTTGAATAAATATACCCCTTGTACTCATTTCCAAGCGGCTCCCACTGCAGTCACAAAATGACTATTTTTTGTATTTTCTCTTCTCTTTAAAGGTTCATTTGGATAATGTGTTGAGAACAAGAGATGCTTGTATGGTTGGGATCCTTATCTTAAAACATAATAGAGCTAATTCATGATCTGCAAGTGCAGCTGCAGTTGAGCAGAAGTTTCTGCAATTGTGCAAAAAAATTCCATTCATGAAAGGAAGGAAAAGAGATGCAATGAATCCTGAAATCTGAGCCTTTTCAGTAGAATTTGTCCAAATCCAGTCGGAACCCATAAAATCATGTGACTTTTGGTCATACTAAAATGGAGATTACAACTATTTTTTACACACACTGCTTTTTATGCAATCCCTGTACCATCATTTGTATATGAAAATGAGGTTTTGGGTCAGTTTGAGATTTATCCAAAAATAGGATTCGGTGCATCCCTAATTAAAGTGACTTGCATTCAAAGGTGCTCCCTGGTGCTCCCTGTAGTTTCATATAGCTGTGTTTAATGCTGCCTTCGTCCATGTACAAGTTCACAATTATTTGATGCAGTGGCTGCAATTACATCAGGTGCACAGCCCCCTCAAGACCACAGTGACACTAGAATTATGGCTAAAAAATATATTTTGGTTAAAAAATACATGCCACTTTGCATACTGCAGATATACAATTAAATGACTATAATGAGTTTAGTCTTGCATACAGCTTTATATTTATCAATAAACTGAACCCTCAGATAATTGGGATATGGGGCTTTCCTGATATGGGGATCTTTCTGTAATTTGGATCACCGTACCTTAAATCCGCTTTAAAATATGAGTTCATGCAGCTTAGCTAGCATCAGGTACAAGGTACTGTTTTATTATTACAGAGAAAAAGAATGTAATTTACAAATTTAATCAGAGTTAAGAGGTGCTCTTGTGTATCTTTGCTGCAGAACATGCCTCTGGAACAGGAGCAGTTCAATAGCTTCCCTTGCAGA
Source organism: Xenopus tropicalis (assembly GCF_000004195.4). Taxonomy (NCBI): domain Eukaryota; kingdom Metazoa; phylum Chordata; class Amphibia; order Anura; family Pipidae; genus Xenopus; species Xenopus tropicalis. Next base: position 38,537,571 of record NC_030682.2, read on the forward strand.
CTTATCATTCATAGGCATACTAGTAGACTAGCAGCTGGGGTAGCCAGTAAACGCATTAAGTTCAACCCTAGAAATGATTACAAATGATATTTTCTGCTGATATTAACTGTGTTGTGTTATAACAATTCAAGTGAGCAAGGTTTTAATTATAAAGCAATGGTACAGGTATCGGACCCCTTATCCGGAAACCCATTATCCAGAAAGCTCCGAATTACGGAAAGCCCGTCTCCCATAGACTCCATTATAATCAAATAATTCAGAATTGTAAAACTGATTTCCTTTTTCTATGTAGAAATAAAACGGTACCATGGAATTGATCCCAACTAAGATATAAATAATCCTTATTGGATGCAAAACAATCCTATTGGGTTTAATTAATGTTTTATTGATTTTTTAGTAGACTTAAGGTGTTGAGATCCAAATTACAGAAAGACCCCTTATCCGGAATACCCTTGGTCCCGAGCATTCTGGATAATGGGTCCTATACCTGTATCTCCATATCACAAATATATAGCACGCAACTGAGGAGCCACAGGTTCCCCTTAGACTACACCAGACTCTCTAAATTACCTTAGCCCCCACATTACTAATTTTTGCCCTGTACAGGTATAGGACCCATTATCCAGATGCTTGGGACCAAGGGTATTCCTGATAAGGGGTCTTTCCATAATTTGGATCTCCATACCTTAAGTCTACTAAAAAATCCATAAAACATTGATTTAAACGAACAGTATTGTTTTGCATCCGATAATGATTATTTATATCTTAGTTGCAATCAGTTACAAGGTCCTGTTTTATTACTGGCTGTTTCAGTGGAGCTCACAATCTAAGGTCCCTACTATGTGCAGGTATGGGACCTGTTATCCAGAATGCTTGGGACCTGAGGTATTTTGGATATGGGGTCTTTACATAATTTGGATCTCCTACCTTAAGCCTACTAAAAAAAATATTTAAATAGCAATTAAACCCAATAGGATTGTTTTGGCTCCAATAAGGATTCATGTTACCTTCATTGGGATCAAGGTACTATTTTATTATTACAGAGAAAAAGGAAATTATTAAAAAATGTGAATTTGTGTGATTATTTGAGTCTATGGGAGATGGCCTTTCCGTAATTCGGAACTTTCTGGATAATGGGTTTCCAGATATGGGGTCCGATACCTGTACCACTAAACTGGGGACAATTTAGTCAGGAGTAGTCATGAGCAAATCTGTCCAGTTTTTGAACAGAAAATTCGCCAAACTGCCGAAAAATTTGCAAAATATGGCTACCGGCGGCTTTTTAAACGTGTATGCCCTTTTTTTACACAACCACAACTTATTTGATGCGACCCCAGCTATTTGATGCAACTGCATCTTTTTTTTATAAGCCCGTGTCTTATTTAAAGCATCCTTTGCAAGTTTTTGCACCCATTTTGCCAATTGGGAAATATGGAATTTCACAGTGAATACGTGCCTGATGAAAAATTTTGCTAATCACTAGACAGGAGCCATTAACCTGCCTGTATGTTTTTGGAGTGTGGGATGAAATCCATGCAGAACATATATCGTCCATACATTTAGTGAACTGGTTGGGATCAAACCCTGGATTCCAGCAGTTCTAACCCCTGCACCATGGCGCTGACATATGTACACAATCCCAGTTCTATCATTACATATATATTATAGCCCACATATTAAAATGAAATACTTTTAAGCATGAATGTGCACTCTGATTCTTTCCAAGAGATATTTATCCCTCTCCCCCTTTGAAAGGATTATAGTACTAAGCCTAGGTACTTGCCCACTTGTACAAAATAAAAACTATGAAAGCAGTAAAAAAAATAACATATTAAACACGATTTAACATATTTATTCATTCTTTTTTTTTCCTGGCATCATGTGGAAGCATAGATCATTTTTTAATAGGTCAACATAGCAAAACCGACAGGTTCTGAGTACTCAAGACAAGCAAATTCCCTTTAGAAGCATAAAACATTTCCGAACGCTCAATACTTTTTTTCGACCCTATTTTAGGGCAGTGATAGACAAACAGGTAAATGTAAAAGAAGAAAACATTTACTCACTGTACCAGCAGGAAATCGAGGAAAGAAAATAAACAGGGCTTGAATTCTGAGCTTTTAACCTGCTAGCCGGACACTTTCTTTACTGTGTGCATTCATAAACTGGAGAAATAGTGAAGGGGAGGTAAAGGAACCAAAGGCTTCTGGGATTCCTGAGACTTACAAGCACAGCTGTACAAACATACACTCGCTTTGTTAGGGTAGGGTGGGCAATAGCCTGAAACTGCTGAGCTGATCTGACCTATAAATCCCCTGCAAAAGCTTTTCCTGAAGGAATGCCAAAAACTCAGTGTAAACCATTTACCTAGCCAATAATGATTGCCCCTTAAGAAAAGAAATACATGTATACATTATTCTGTTTATTAAACAGTAAATAAATAAAAAGGTCCCTTTTGCAATATAATCACATCGGGTATGAGCCATAAAGCCAAGTGATGAAGAACAATTCCCCCACCTTCCCATGTGATGACGAAGAATTAATTTAATCATAAAAGCTGAATGTTCCCCCTTTTCTGTGGTGACAGTCCATATCAATGGGTTGCTGATTATCCAGTACAAATCACTGCAATGTATACATCGTATTGTAGATGGTTTTACTGTTTAGACATTGAGATGATACACTTCCCATATGTGCAGATTGTGCTAGCTTTGAGTGTTGGGTCACAGCTTGTTTACAATGGCTGAACATAACAAAACGTGCCTTAACAAACCGGAGTTGCTGTGAGAGTTACATTAGCACAAAAATGATTTTCTCAGGCGATTCTCTCTTTCCCAAAACATTTCTAAACTGTGTGTGACCTCCCCTAGAAGCGAGCCTGACATGCATGCAAACACCTCGGTGCACTTGGCACAGACAGAAGGTGTGAATGGGTGTAAAGGATTAATATGTAATAAGCAAATTTAGGCTGACAAAACCTTTAAATATATAAAGTTTAGTAAATAGGAAGCAGAAAGGCGATTTGTTTCAAGTTAAGAAGATAAGTTAATAAGAGGACAAAGACAAATATATATTCTTATACGGGGTTCACATTAATGCTATTGCTGAGTATTGCCTCTTTTTCAGAAAAAAAGCTGGTAGCAGGTATGGGGCTCATAGCCAGGGTCGGACTGGGGGGTGAAGGGCCCACCGGGACTTCCGCCCCAGGGGCCCTGCAGGTGCCCACGCCGCCACACCCCCCCACAGAGGCCCCCCTAACCCCCCTCGCAGGGCCCCTCACCCGTTGTCCTCCCCCGAGCGCGTAAATTTAACGTTGGGCAGGGGGAGCGCCGGCTAGGGTCGGGTCTGGGCCGCTGGGGCCCACTAGAGCCGGGGCCCACTGGGATTTTCCCCGGTGTCCCGGCGGCCCAGTCCGACCCTGCTCATAGCTAAGGATCTATAGAGTAAAACAGGGAACTTTTTAAGATTCAGTGATTGGCTGTTATAGCAAAGAAAAAAAAATGCTCCAGTAATGCTAGTTGAATTGAAATAAACAAGAGTGCCTCTCATGTAAAACACCACTGCAGTGGCACTATCTCGAAGATTGTAAATTGCTGGTGGGATGGCATACGCGGCTCGGTGATTTGCCGAAATTGCAGAAGTTGCAATTTTTTTTTTTCACACAACACAAAATACATGCCAATTCTAGTGCAGATTCCTGAAAATTCTTGCTATTCGCGAAACCACAAATTTTACTTAGAATCCATTCCCAGTGAAAAATTTTGATCATTTCTGCTTATTGGGGTAGATTTATCAAAATGTTAAGAGTTGTTAATGTTAATTTAACGTTAATGTTTATTAGAGCTCACCACAGAAAATCTCACCCAATGTCTACTGATACCTTGGGATTTTTAAAAGCATAATTATCAATGGGTAAAGTTACCCAGTTGATAAATGCACTTCTAAAAATCCCATAGGAATGAATAGAAAGTGGGTGAATTTTTCTGTGGTGAGCTTGCTTCTCGCATTTGGATAAATCTGCCCCTTTGCGCCTGTTTGTGCACATAGCAATTTTCTCTTGGTTCTTGTCTGCTCTTCAGCACCTGTGTTTTTAAGTTCTTATAGTGCAGTACACACCACAAGTCATTGCTTATAGTATGGTTTATAAACACTCAACTACATCTGCTAAACATTACACTGATGGGTTATACTTCAGGAACTATTATAATGAGTGGTTAGTTTTCTTGTTAAGTGAAACTGAATGCATACCTGTGACTTCCTGAGTCAGCAAAGTGTTAAACGGATGCATTAACTCACCTTCCCTACATTCACTAATTATGTACATTTGACACAGGATTACAAGGGTTGTACTATTAGCTTCTATTAAGTCATTATTCCCAAGCCAAGCAACAGCTGCAGATCCCTTTACTGTCAACTTCCACTCAACAATAAAGGAACCATGCTGTGTGATGTATTTATATAAAGCTTCACTTGTGTTATTTTTGTGAGTTCTGATGATTATTTCTAGCTGCACAGCCTAGTCATTATGACATAGAGTAATCATTTGTAGCTCACAGCAAGCAAGTGAGGTACATGTACACCACACTAAGGGGCTGATTTACTTACCCACGAACGGGTCGAATGGAGTCCGATTGCGTTTTTTTCGTAATGATCGGTACTTTGCGATTTTTTCGTATGTTTTGCGATTTTTTCGGATTCTTTACGAATTTTTCGGATCCAATACGATTTTTGCGTAAAAACGCGAGTTTTCCTATCCATTACGAAAGTTGCGTAAAAAGTTGCGCATTTTGCGTAGCGTTAAAACTTACGCGAAAAATGCGCAACTTTTCGTGTAAGTTTTAACGCTACGCAAAATGCGCAACTTTTTACGCAACTTTCGTAATGGATACGAAAAACTCGCGTTTTTACGCAAAAATCGTATTGGATCCGAAAAATTCGTACAGAATCCGAAAAAATCGCAAAACATACGAAAAAGTCGCAAAATATTCGTTTTCAAGTCGGAACTTTTCCAATTCGGGTCGGATTCGTGGGTTAGTAAATCAGCCCCTAAAAGTTGATTGAGGTATACCATCTAAAGCTTAAAGGAACAGTAACACCTAAAAAAAAAGAATGCGTATAAAAGCAATTAATATATTGGGCCTGATTCACTAAAGGGCGATAAAAATTATCGCACGCTTTTTCGCGTTAAAAAACGCAAAATAACTTGCGCGCGATTCACCATAGTATTATCGCGTGCGAAAAATCGGCATTTTCGCATGGGGTATTTCTCGCACTAGTTTTACCGTTTTGCGTTAATTTCCGCGCTGAAAAGAATACGATCGCATGATTCACTATAACTTTTGCGCGATAAATATCGCATTCGGCTATACAAAAATTAACACATACTACAGGCAGGCGAAAAATTATACAAAAGTACAGTAAATGATTTTTTGCAATAAAATATGGACTTACAGTGTAATTTATTCAAGTCTGTGTTTCCCCTAGAGTGACGCAGCCGCAAGTTTGCAGTGAAATGTTCATTTTTAATACAGTAATTTTCCGCAAGTATTGGCGTGTATGGCTAACATGGCGTGCGTTCATTTGCGCAACTATTTCTATTTGGCTACAAGTGATGAAATGTTTCGCCAGGCATGGATTCGCAGCGAATTTTTGGACGTGCGTTGAATTTTTTCGCGGCGGATTTTTTCATGCGTTTCGCAAAACAATCCGCCAATGGCAAAACGCATGAAAAAATTCACCACGCAAAAATTCACCGCACATCCACAAATTGATACAAGTGTCAAAAAATAATAGTCACGGGCAACAATTTTTTTGCCCGCACAACATTTTTGCCGTTTCGGGGATCTTTCGAAAGATTTGCTAATTTTTCACTAAAGAAACCAGAACACATTTGCTCATCACTAGTGGCTACTATTTATAAGCATCTACTATTTATATGTGGCTAATATTTATATACACCATTTATATGCTTCGACAATTTTTATACACTATTTCTATGCTACCATTCATATTCGGCGATTATTCGCGTAATTTAGCGCATGTACAGGCAAATACCGCATTGAAATAGTCTTTCGCGAGTTAAATAACGCTTGCAATATCGCGCGTAAAAAAGCGCGAGTATGCATATAGTGAATCGTGCGAAAAATCGCCAAAATTAAGCGGCGATAAAAATTTTAGCGCACAATAAGAATAGCGCACGTTTTATCGCCCTTTAGTGAATCAGGCCCATTATGTACTACTGCCCTGCACTGGTAAAAGTTGTGTGTTTGCTTCAAAAACTCCACTATAGTTATACAAACAAAGCTCCTGTGTAGCCATGGGGGCAGCCACTCAGAGGTGAAAAGGCACAGGTACATAACAGATAACAGATAAAACACCATTATGTTGTACAGGGCTTAAGGTTTATCTGCTATGTTTCCTGTGCCTTTGCTCCTTTTTTCCAGCTAGATGTCACCATAGCTTCACAGCAGCTTATTTATTATTAACCAGTGTTAGCTTATTAACCAGTGAACCCCAACCAGTAGCTCAGGGGCAACATATTGCTCACCAACCCCTTGGATTGTGCCCCCAAACCAGGTAGTTATTTTTGAATTCCTGACTTTGGGGCAAGTTTTGGTTGAATAAAAACAAGATTTCCTACCAAATAAAGCCCCCTGTAAGCTGATAGTGTGCATAGAGGCTGCCTAATAGCCAATCACAGCCCTTATTTGGCTCCTCCATGAACTTGTATTACACTTGTGTTGCTCTCCAAGTCTTTTTAAATTTGACTGTGGCTCACGAGTAAGAAAGGTTGGGGACCCCTGATATAAACTAGGGTTTCTGAAGCAAATACACAACTTTTACCAATGCAGGGCAACAGTACATTATATTTTAATTACTTTAAACATTTAAATTTTTTGGTGTTACTGAGGAAACCCTCAGTATGTGTCTTTGGGTTGTGTTAGAGCAAAATAGAAAGTGTGTGTACATTTAACTAGTTTAAAAACCTGCACATGCATACAAAGAAGGAGCTTTTGTGTACCCCGATGATGTGAAAATCAACAACTATTTGTCCAACTGTTTGTCAGAGTTTGACTTTTGGGGTTTTACTTCTGTTTAAATAAACAGATAGACAACTAGTTATAGGTGTATTCCAAAAACAAATATAATTGATGATAGACAAATAGATAGATAGTCTAGATACATACACACATACATATATACAATGGGTACCACTGCAGCCTTGCAGCACTAAATTCAGTTAAGAGTTAGTCACGGTTGGCTGTTTTTTCTGAATTTTTTTTCAAGTATTTATTTATGTAACTTTAGAGGGGAGATTGGAAGGGAGAAAGGGCAGAAGGACAATGGAGTAGTGATGAGCGAATCTGTCCCGTTTCGCCATAAAATTTGCTAAACGGCAAGAAAATTTGCGAAACAGCGAAAAATTCACGAAACGCATTTGTTGTGCTTTTTTTTCGGCTATTTTTTGATGCGCAACAAAAAAATTCCACGCAACAAATTTTTCTGCTGCGAATTTTCACGGAAGTTTCGCAAAACAATTCACCAATGGCGAAATGCAGAAATTCTCTGCACATCCATGCCTGGTGAAAAAATTCGCTCATCACTACAATGGAGTAAAAAATAGCAAAATGATACAACATTGGCATACAGCAGTATAGAGGCGGGATGTCAACATGAAGTGAATGGAAGTGTAGTAACAATTTAAAGTTTCATACTATAGACAGTATACATTTTATACAAATCTATTTGCACATCCGTGTGCAAATAAATGAGTGTGTATGGAGACAAAATTACAATATTAAGCATTCTCAAGCCAAGGGGCCAGTATTTTCTGACATTTTACAGGGCAGCCATGTCAACCTCATAGAAGGTTGGGTTGAGTAAATAGGGCAAGCCACTGATTGACTGACAAGACTATAGTTTCCATAGTATAAGACAGCCATGGTTAAAGATCTAGTTTTATTAAACAGAATAATTTCCTCAATCTGGCCCAACAAGCATACTTCTGCGGTGCATACGTTAGAGAATTCTGACATATATTTGGTCACCTTGAGTTTTCCGACATATAGTTAGACACCTTGACCCAATATTGTTTGATCACTGGGCAGTCCCATGTCAGGTGGAAGGAGAAGGCTCCTGGGCTCATAAAGGGACTTGCATCCAAATGCACTCTTTGCACTTCCTTATAGTTGCGCCTGGCACAGCACAGTTCTTCCTACCTTCTGTTCTCAGTCTGGTGCTACTGTGCTTATTGACGCACGAGAACCGTAGAGCTACCACCGCCTCCTGACCAAGCAGTAGCTCCAGAATTCCCATGGTGTCCAGCTTCTATAACACATGTAACCCTTTCTTGGCACACTCACTAAATTTGGGCTGTAAATACAGGAGATTTGTGTTCTCTGTGAAATATAGATACTGGGAACTGGGAACAGCACAGTGGGGATTTTCCACTAGGAATAATCACACACGGTTTGCAGCAATATCAAACTTTATATAACTTTTGAAATAGAAGATAGAACAGCTTTAGGGATGACTGATAATCCTGTCGTGAGGAACTTGTGTAGGCTATCCACTGCTTGCACAGTATCTGTACTTGCCTAGCCCCAACTAGGGATCCGTATAGACCCCAACCCTTAAATCAGTTCAGTCCCTTCCCCAAGAGCTCTTTAGTCCCCCCAGGTAGCGCTACATGCCCCAGAGTACCTTCCCTGTTGAAAAGGGGGGCTGCTCCCACATAGCAGGCAACCGGGCAATACCTGTTCACTCCAGGGGACACACACAGAGAGTTCCACAGAGGACTTTATACTCCCTGGCAGCCCAGCAGACTTTTATTCTTTCAAATCTGAACACACCACACTTTGTACTGGCTGCTCACTCTGGATCTCTCTCTCTGCACTGGGGCATCCAGCCAATCGGATCTCTCCCCAGTCTGTAGCTAGGCTGGATGAGGTCACAGACTGAGAAACAGGGGACAGGGTTCTCTGATCCCCTACACACACTTGCATTTCCACACTAAACACTGAAAATGACGCCAGGCAGAGTTTAATAATATTCAGTGCAATTTCGACTCATTTGCCAAGAAACGCATGTGAAGTTACCCCAATTTTTAGCAAATTGGATACAATTGCAGTAGGTGCAGTGCAATTGAATCAAGAGAATCATCAATGCATTGTGGATAAGAATTCCACTAGAAATTGCATTTTGCTCACTGCACTTGTGGACGTAAAGGAGCCCTATTATGACTACAGATCAGTGAATCATGCTTTCATATAGAAGGGCTACTGTTTAGCATCCAGCCGAACCTCTCATTTATAGGATTTCCATGAGACACAGACAGATGATTTTCCTCTCCGTCTACACCCCCAGGAATCCTGTATATGAGATGACCTATCGTTTTATAAGATAACATGGCACAAGAAAGTAAAAAGTCAGAACTATGATAATGTGATAGTTTTGTTTAAGATTTAATACCATACAGTTAAACAAACATATACACTTAGACCTATACACTTTTTAAATGTCTTCTCAAAAAAACCAGGCCATATATTACAGAATTTCAGATAGTCTGCGCACCTTAGGGGGCAACAAACCCATCACGCAGATTTAACAGCTCTTGAAATAATATCCCTCAAACCTTAGAGGGCCTGCTGGGTCAGTGTAAAAACATAAACGCAGGAGGTTATAAATAATCTTTCTTTTATCACAGGCTATAATGTCCTGGTAACTTCAAAGGCCAGGTCAAAGATACAGATTCATTGAAGTTTTGCAGACAGTAGGTCTTTATAGTAATGGGTACTTGCTGAACAGGAAAGCTTTGGGGAAAAGGTTTGCACAAAACCTTCACTATATTGCATTGAAAAAAAAAAAAAATCAAAATTGAAGTGGGACAGTCCACCAGTTTAAGGTATATTGCTAATAGTCACTGGATATTCTAGGTTTAGATATTTGACAGCAGGCAGTGTAATGCATATTAGAACAAAGTGATCTAATATCAAATATTTCTGATAATGGATTGTATGACAGTAGATATCCTTTTCATATTGAACAGGACACATATCATTAAGCTGGCTTCCTTTGCAGAGTCCCTGGGACTAGTGGGATTGCAGAGCTAGTTACACATCAGAAAGGAAAGCACAATATCTTGTCCTTAGTCCCCTAATAGTACCTCTGTGCAAGACATTCTATTATTATTATTATTATCAAATTTATTTATAAAGTGCTGTACTACACAGTAAATAAAAATACCTAGCTAATCTGATGCTAACTCTGATCTATCCAGTTTACCTTAAATATATCTTTATTTTATATTGTATTCATGGTAACTGGTTATTTGGGGGTTTTAAACATAGGTGGAGAAGTAGCTCCACTAGGATTCTGTTAAAAGTTGTAACTAGAGCTTGCATGCTTTGCAAGTTTTTTTATACAGAATATGTTTGCTTTAGCATAAAATGTGACTGCAGGACTACATTATTAAATAAACAGTATTACATTTATAAACTATATATTTATCTAATGTGTACATTCAATACCATTTCTATTCCATTCCGATACATCTTGTACCTTGAGTACAGACAGAATTACATTTATAATACAATGGGCCATTAGACCGATTCAGCAGCTCATGTATGGGCACCAACGACGGGGCTACCCGACCGACATCTGCCCTAAAATCTTGATTTTTTCGTCGGAATGGGGACTACATTGCCTCATTGATGCGGTCCCCAAACTAACAGCACCTATGTCACCTGTAGAAATCCAAAAAATAGTTTAAAAGCTTCAGCAGGTTTGCTGCAAAACATTTATTGTGGGTAGCCACAATAGATGTTTTGCAGCAAACCTGCTGAAGCTTTTAAACTATTTTTTGGATTTCTACAATTGTATTTGGTTGCAGCACAGAGCAACAACTAGGAGCTAAAGCTTTTTTTTGCAAGTATTTTATACAAAGTTCACCAACAATTTTTTATTTTAGCACCTATGTCACCGTTTTAATTTAATCATTTTTCCCTAGCCCTACTGTTGCCATGCTAGATCCACTCACATGGCGACAGTATGGCCACCTTCAGATGAGGAAAGCTTATCTTAACCTTATTCAGTTCTAGATTTTCCTTTAAAACCTTATGCAATTCAATGAGAAAAATTTATCTCACTGTTTATCCAAAGAAAACTCTATTGACAACTATGGGAAAAACCGGAACCGAATCTTCTCAGATTGAATCTAACCCTTAAGCTGGCCATACACGCACCAATGATATCTTATGAAACCTCGTTTCGTACGATATTCGGTGCGTGTATGGCAAGTTGGTGAGTCGACCAATATCGCAGGAGGCTGCTGATATCAGTCGACTCGCCGATCGGCCAGGTTAAAAGATTTTGATCGGGCGCCATAGAAGGTGCCTGAGCAAAATCTGCCGTCAGGGCTGAATCGGCAGAAGGAGGTAGAAATCCTATTGTTTCTACCTCCTTATCTGCCATTTCAGCCCTAAAGGTTAGTGGTGGATTTTATCGCAAATCGCCACGTGTGTGGCCACCTTTAAACTTACACATGTGATAAACTATAAAATTGAATTTGGCGCATTGTAGGTGTAAATAGAATTACCTTTAGAATTAAATTACCTGATGCATCCTGTACCTGAAATGCAGATGTATGTATGTATATCTTTATTTGTAAAGCGCTACTTATGTACGCAGAGCTGTACAGTAAAGCAATAGATATATAAGAGGGGGTTATTTAAAATAATAGATAAATACAAAGTATAACAATAAATACAAATAAATACATGGTACAGTTGCAATAAGTTAAGAATCAAAGAGACCAGAGGATGGAGGTCCCTGCCCCATAAAGCTTACAATCTAAGTTATCAAATGATTATTATAGGTATAGGATCTATTATCCACAATGCTTGAGACTTGGGGTTTCCAGATAAGGGTTTTTTCCATAATTATGCTCACCAAACTTAAACTCTATTAAAAATCATTTAAATATTAAATAAACCCAATAGAATCGTGTTGTCTCCGGATCAAGTACAAGGCACTGTTTTATTATCACAGAGAAAAAGGAATTAATTACAAAAAAATTAATTACTTGCTTCAAATGGACTCTAAGGGAGATAGCCTTACATTCATTTGCAACTTTCTGGATATCAGGTTTCCAGGGCCGGAACTAGGGGTAGGCAGAAGAGGCAGCTGCCTAGGGCGCAAGATTGGGGGGCACCAGGCAGCAGCCTCTCCTGCCTACCCCTAGTACAGTTTTGCGTCGCGCCGCATCGCATCGCACACCACGTCGCGCCCCGCCCCCGCGCTCGAACTGCGCTTGCGCGTCAAACCACACACACGGGGGGGTGCGATAAAGTGGTGCAGGGGCGAGGTAGCCGACCGGGTTGCCTAGGGCACCCGGTCGGCTTGGCCCGCCCCTGCAGGTTTCTGTATAAGGGACTCCATACCTGTATAAAGATAGCATCCTGTACTGTAATTATATTACAATAAATCAATGTCATTGTATATATAATATGTTATTACATGTATTCACTCTAGATGTCTGTATTAACAGTGGTTCAGTGAGACAATTTTTAATTTTTTGGAATTGAGTTTCTACAAAGCCATTACCATAGGATGCTTATATTGTACATCACATTTGCCTTGTAAAAACACTCTCCTTATCCACAGACACTGAATGAGGTCACTGACCTTTAACAAACATTTATAAATGATGTAATTTCTAGGAACATTATTTAGTGTGGTTTCCCACCATGAAATTACTTTTACACTCACAACTGTTGTATCATTGTCCCTCTATTATGCCTCATACTGTAAGTGATTTGAGAAAAGATTGCCCTACATTTTCAAAACAGTTTATTTCACACCAGATATTTGAGTTTTTGTTTATAAAGTTACAAATGCTAAATGCAAAGGTTACATTATTAGCAGTTTCAAATGCCATTCACTGTTCTTAGGAATTTCTATGGAATGTATAAATAATATACTGAAGTGTTAATAAAAAAGATCCATGTGTTCTTAAAATATTTATATACCCAACCATAATTATATATATATAGCTGAGGTACCAAATATTTTTTTCCCACAAAGATGAATTTTTTTTAGTTTTATTAAAGGCAAAGTAATATAAAAAAAAATGAAAGTATATTATAGTGATTAGAATACAATGTCCTGTTGCCCTGCATTTGTTGTGCGGTTGCTTCAGAAAGACAACTATAGTTTATATTAATAAGCTGTTGTGTTGCCACAGGGATAGCTATTCAAGCTAGAAAAAAAGAAAAGAAGTCACTTGTTACTTTTTGTAGCTTTCTTTTCTATTCAGGCCCTCTTCTATTCAAATAAGAGTTTCTGACCCAAACCACTTCCTGGTTGCTATGGTAACTTGGACCCTAGCAACCATATAACTGCTGAAACTCCAAACTAGGGAGCTCCTGAATTGAAAAGGAAATAACTAAAAAACTACAAATAATAAAAAATAAAGCTCAGTTGCAAATAGCCTCAGAATATTACTCTCTACATCATACTAAAAGTTAACTCAAAGGTGAACACCCCCTTTAAAACTACCATTGAGATTCGCAGAAGGACAGCACAAAGACAAGGTGCCCTGGAAATTGTAAACATTTGAACTGAATATATAGATATCATGGTTATCTGCAATGTAAATACATTTTCTCCATTGGCACAGCCTGTCAAGATTGTTGGTTGAATAAGAACAATGTTATATCATTCTAGTTTTACTGAAGCTATGTTCTCTTATTCTATATACTAACTCTGTGGAAAGCTTTGGGTTTGTCCAATACTATGTAGCAATATCATTGGCTTGTATCCAGAAATGTACATACAAGAAAAAAATGAGCACCACTAAAGTGATCTTTAGTAAGACTCCAGTCAACTGCACCATTCCCACCCACACAAATCAGATAAAGCTCCAAATTGCGGAGAGAAAACGTGTGTTGGGCAACTGTTCTGAGGGGGGAGGAAGAAGGTTGTTGATGGGGCTAGGGCATGGTGTTCTGAGGGGGAGGAAGAAGGTTGTTGATGGGGCTAGGGCATGGTGTTCTGAGGGGGAGGAAGAAGGTTGTTGATGGGGCTAGGGCATGGTGTTCTGAGGGGGAGGAAGAAGGTTGTTGATGGGGCTAGGGCATGGTGTTCTAAGGGGGAGGAGGAAGGGTGTTGATGGGGCTAGGGCATGGTGTTCTGAGGGGGAGGAGGAAGGGTGTTGATGGGGCTAGGGCATGGTGTTCTGAGGGGGAGGAGGAAGGGTGTTGATGGGGCTAGGGCATGGTGTTCTGAGGGGGAGGAAGAAGGTTGTTGATGGGGCTAGGGCATGGTGTTCTGAGGGGGAGGAGGAAGGGTGTTGATGGGGCTAGGGCATGGTGTTCTGAGGGGGAGGAAGAAGGTTGTTGATGGGGCTAGGGCATGGTGTTCTGAGGGGGAGGAAGAAGGTTGTTGATGGGGCTAGGGCATGGTGTTCTGAGGGGGAGGGGGAAGGGTGTTGATGGGGTTTGTTTTAGGTGCGAGGGTGAATTTATTGTGGGGTTGAAGGTTGGGAACAAGGGGATTTTGTCCTACAGAGTTTTTACTAACTAATTAACGTGGGTGGCTGATGTGGTTGGGGAGTGACCTCAAATACAAATATATTTGGCGATACCCATGTGGATGTGTGTGCTGTTTGTTGACTGAGATAGGTGGGACAGCTTGATCCTGGTTTCTGCTTTTTTAAAAGGGAGACTGTAACATTGATTAACCCAGATCCTGGGAGATGACGAGGTGGATACACCCGTTGCAAAATCCTTGCTGCGCTTATTACAGAGACAGCTTTAGATGAGTTGATACTATTGTTGCTAAACAATAGTAACAAGTAACCTGCTGTTGCATTAACATCAATTGCCTCCCTATCTCTCCTTTTTATCTCTTTTTCCTTGTATACAATTAGGATATATTGAGTGCCCAATAGGTATAAAATTGATCTCATAATTTTTTCATTACACCCACAAAAACCCCTAAATGATGAGAAGAACTTGTTTCACTCTACACGGTTTTTAATTTTCAATTTTTAATGGAGTCAAAATGTGGATTTAATTTTGTAAATAAAAGTTAAGTTTTATTTATATCTTTTTTCTCTGGGCACTAACTTACCTGATTTGTGTGGGTGGGAATGGTGCAATTGAATGGAGTCTATCTAAAGATCACTCCTTTTTTTCCTTGTATATACTTGCCTGATTCTCCGTATGCACATTACCCCACTATCCTCGTTCGATTTGACATACTCCAGGGGGAGGGTATGATTAATCTTTGATGTGAATCTTTATGTGGAAGGTGCAACCACTCCTCTCCTATATATTTTCCTGTATCCAGAAATGGCAAGCAAATGGACTACATAGCCATGTTATGGAGTAAACTAATAAAAAACATAAGTTTTTTTCTGTGTCAAGGTTTCACAACACGGAGTGTGACACAGCCAATAGTTAGTTTGTGGCAGTTTATGCCGATGCCTCCTTTATTTTGATAGTTATTTGAATCTTACATTTATTGGCACACCGGAAGGTTAGTGGTTAGAGCTCCTTTACTAAATTAGTTGCTCAATATATATTTTACATAGCTGCTTAATACATTTAAAGCTGTAATAGTTAAAAAAAATACACACTCAGTTATTCCGTCTTCTGGAATGAAGTCTTATCCCATCTTGCAGCAAAGAGAAATGGGAGAATTGGAAAATGTCATTCCTTTGCAGTATGATACAAGAAAAGAGGGCATAGCATGTGGAAATATTTCATTAGCCGCAAAGCCGTCAAAGACTTTACAAGGCAGATGATTTATTCAAGTTCTTTATTTTCTTTGTAATTATTCTTATCTCCAATAAAAACATTCAGTGTCATATTTATGGTGAGATCTTCAGCCGAGCCTGCATTGCTTGAGTTTACTTTTCAGTTTTGCTGTTTATCAGTCTCCTTGGCGTATAATTACTCTAAGATAAAATAAGGCTAATGGCTGCTCTTAATCTGAATACATCCTTCCCATATGCAGAGTATGCATAGTAATGTCATCACTCTTCAGCCCACACATTTGTACTTTTGAATTAAAGCATTCACGTTTTCTTTGATATTTGCGTGCTGTGGCTTTCATTGTCCAAGCTAACGTATTAGCTTATACTCTGTATTCATTCTGAACTGTAAGTTTCAATGGAATTCTTATACCAGTGTGGTTTCAGGAGTAATGTGTAAGTGTCAGGAAAGTGAATTGTGAATGTTTTCAAGCACTGAATAATGATGTATAAAAACTGAAAACAATTTGCTGACAAGCTAATAGTTCCAAGAACTATTTTGCATCCAAACCTTCATTGCTAACCGTAACCAGGGAAAGTAAATGGTGCTCTGCTCTGGAAATATATAACCATATCATGAAATTACCAAAGGGCTACAATTTGCTTTATATGTCCTGGTTCTTGCCTCTTATTTGTCTCAACAGTCTACAAGAGGAAGGAATCACAATGTTTGCCAAATAGCAAATGGCCAGCTGTATAATGAAGCTTGTATTTATGGCATATCTTTCCTCATTCGTAAAGTATATTTGCTTTATCTGAAAAATGTGTTATTTTAAAACACCGATTCATTCATTTTTAAAACATTTCACCCTTTTCAATCTGTGATATATTTTTGGTAATTTGTATAAATAAGTAAGTAAATAAGGAATATTAATAAGGGGCTTTGGTCACAGGTTATACAAGAACAGAACTCATAGCAGCCAGTATTGGACACATTAAAGGGATACTGTTATGATTTTTATGGTATACTTTCTATTTCTAAATTACACTGTTTACATAGCAAATTATTTACTCTACCATTTAAAATTTTATTCTTGAACCAACAAATTAATTTTTTCTTTAGCTGTAATATTGGGTGTGTAGGCGCCATCTCAGTGCATTGTGCCGGAGTCTGAGCTTTCAGAAGGAGCTGGTGCTACACATTAGAACTGCTTTCAGGTAACCTATTGTTTCTCCTACTCCCATGTAACTGGAGGAGTCCCTTGCCAGACTTGGATTTCTTACTATTGAGTGCTATTCTGATACCTACTGGGAACTGCTATCTTGCGCCCTTCCCATTGTTCTGCTGATCAGCTGCTGGGAGGGGGGGTGATATCACTCCAACTTGCAGCTCAACAGTAAAGAGTGACTGAAGTTTATCAGAGCACAGGTCACATGGCTGTGGCACCCTGGGAAATGAAGAATATGGCTAGTCCAATGTGAAATTTCAAAATTAAATATAAAAAAATCTGTTTGTGTTTTTGAAAAACAGATTTCAATACAGGATTCTGCTAGAGAAGCTCTATTAACTGATGCGTTTTGAAAAAAACATGTTTCCCATAGCAGTAGGTCTATGATTTCTAAATTAACACTAAATCAAAATGAGGAATGGAAAATTGGAAAAACTCCAGTCAGGGGGCATGAGATTAACTGTAGCCTATACATGATAGTGGTAACATAGATATGGTTATATGGCATAGGTAATACTCTATGCTAAGAACAGGTTAGCAGTAAAATGCTAGAGTATAGTGGCCCTACCAATTAGTCTGTCAATCAACACCCTTCACTAGTTCATCCTTCATCCTTGCAAATTCAAGCAAAAGTTACAAGCTTAGCAGGAGCAGAGATTAAGCAAGAAAAACAAATCCAATAGTAAGAAGCTTTTTTTTCTGTCAGTAGAGAAATGCCATGACCTGGCCTTGCTGCCTGTCATTTAATAAAATGCAAATAAGCCTGTACCAGTGGTGATGGGTGGATGTATTCAATGACAGGATGCACTGCTGGATCCAGACATTTTTCTACCGGTGAAGAAAACTCCATGAGCCTAAAAATAAAGTACAGTCAGTTAAAGCTACAGTATGACTAAGGGCATTTAGAAGATCTTTAGCTTTAAGTAGGGCCCTTGCAGAAAATTGCAATGATATACCACTCCTTGTCAATTTCATCACAACACCCTATATTCTCTGCAGCATGTTGCACAGTGTAAAGCTCATCTATCAATTCCGAAAAACTAGCTTTTTAGATTATAAAAGAATACATACATAATCCCTTTACTATTGGCAGAGATGAAGTGCAAGCCTATCCAGTTTAACCCACAGCTGTACTGAACTATAACTGATTGAACAGATGTCACAGTGCATCTGGGGGCACAGAATGCATTGCAGCCATCATATCATGCCATGTATATTTTTTCCAAGATACCAAACTCTGTACCCATTCAACTGAAATATTTTTGTATTTGCAAATCACAATGCAAAAAGAGATGCTTTTGCACTTTACCTTTACCTATCTCCTGCCCTTTATAATGTCATAATAAAATGCACACTTTATTAAATGTACAGGGCCCTCTTGAGGCCCCCTGCCCCTCACCAATACTAGTGGGGGCAGCCACAGGTCTCTGAGCTCTAAAACAGAGCAGTGAGATGTGAGACAAAATTCAGCATTTTGCTATCAGCATATATTTTTACAAAACCGCAGCAAAAAAACACCCATAGATGTATTCTGCACAGAAGAAGTTGACTTCAGTGTATTTCTCAAATTCTCGGCTCTGTTGCAGTTATTATCATTTTGCTCTTTTAAGTGAAAACCTACAAGTCCTTTGTTGATTCTGTTTATTTCCTGTAAGACCCCTTCAAAGTACATTACTGTTCCTCTTCTAATTTTTAAAAAAAATGGATTAAGCAATCCAGCAGTAGGCTATATCAGCAATTTATGTTTTTAACATTACAGACATGTTGGATTACACTGTTTATAAATGAACATGACTACCATATTGTATTGTGGTCTGTGGCTTACATGCACATGGAAAAATCTATGTAGCGCACATCTGTTGAATTATTATATTAATTTAGTAAGTAATTTAGTAAGTAAGAAGTTATAAAGTAAGTGTAGAAAGTGTAAAACTCTGACATTATATATTTCAGGAACTATGCATGTCAGCTAAGCTGATTTCAAAGAGATAGGGCTCATACCAATGTACCAGTACCAGTTAAATGTCTGTTTTACCCAAGACAGCATCTGCCAGTTTAAAGCTCCAGGGAAACTATATCTTATATTGCATGTGTCCCATCCTCTGTGTTGATGTGAATGGTCTGTAAGATCCCAGATATTTATGTGTGTGTCTGCCCAGTGGCAGAAAAGCGCACTCTTTTTAGGGTGCGAAAGGAAAGGGCGTCCTTGTAAGGGCTATGAAGAAACTGGGGATCCCCCTGCAGCCCAAAGACCAAACAGTCTGCATTATTATGTGAAGATGCTCCTGGCTGGTACACTGTGGGGCCTATTTAACATGCTCTATTTTATGCCATCTGAATGTCAGATTTAAAGGAGAAGGAAAGGCTAATAAATAGTTAATCTCAAGCTGCAGGCATACCTTCAGTTGTCTCAATAGTGCCCTTAAGTCTTCCCATATTTTACCTGTTGAGATGATCAGAAACCAAACAGGAAGAAAAAACGTTGAGCTGTGTAAAAAAAGTTCCCATGATGCCTCACTCCTGCACTGACACCCAGACCATGTAAACATGCTCAGTTAGTTAGACTATGAGTCAGCTTCCTGCTCATTGGCTCAGATCCAGATTCCTAAGGGGGAAGGAGTGAGCTCTTCTTGAGTGAGGGGAGAGCAGGAAAGAGCAGACAACAGAAAGCTCTGGCACATGAATTACAGACACAACAAATCTTTTGACAGAGAAGTCAGTGCAGCGTTTCTGTGAGTGCTTAAGGCTGTATTTACATAGATCTGATAAAGCTTACTTAGTTTCAGCGGAAAAAAAGCCAGGCGAATTTAGTTGCTGTTTTTTATGTTGTATAATAAATCTGCATGTATGCAAGTTATTTAAAAGGTACCTTCCTTTCCTCTGCATGTAAAAAGTGGATCAGAGATGTTCCCCGGGAGGGATATTACAGCTCAGTTTGCCCTGGCCCTTGGTGAAGACATGCCAATTTATAGTCTACCTGCTCTCCCATAAAGAGGAGGCACAGGAAGATGGAAGATCTGTGCAGGTAGCTGCATTTGGCTGCACATACAAATGTTAAAAACACTTACAAACGCATATATACATTGGCATACTGTGGCTAGGTCCTCAAATGGTCAGACAAAGCAATTAGTGCAGTAACAAAAATGTATTTTGAAGCCCATTATATTATTATTATTATTATTTACAAAGCGCCAACAGATTCTACTTTGCTGTACAACAGAAGGATATATCCATCAAGCTGAGTACTTACTGTATAAATACTGGCTCATACAGTAGGTAAATAGAGCCTTACTCACTAAAGCTTACTATGTAAAGGTGGCCACACACGTGGCGATTTCCAATCTTTTGTGCGACCATCAGTCGCACAAAAGATCGTACAATCGGCCACTAACCGTTCAGGGCTGAAACGGCAGATAAGGAGGTAGAAACAATAGGATTTCTACCTCCTTCTCCCGATTCAGCCCTGAAGGCAGATTTTGATCAGGCACCTTCTATGGCGCCCAATCAAAATCTTTTAACCTGCCCGATCAGCGAGTCGACCAATATCAGCAGCCTTCTGCGATATCGGTCGACTCACCGACTTGCCATACACGCACCGAATATCATACGAAACGAGGTAAATGGCGGGTGATAGTCCTTGGCCATTTAACACCATTCTGGTGTTAATTGATGTCTGTTACATGGTTATGAAACAGCTATAAGTTCATTAAGATGTTTTGGTACATGTGGAAAAACAGATGGCAAGGGCTAAGGAGGAAGTGGTTTTCTAAAAAAGCTGTGGCCAACCTACACCCCACTTATGTGTCCCCACAGAGCCATTTTCTGACCCAGCCTCACTCTCACACACACACAGCATCATGTGACCAGGCTGGGGCTCAGAGAAGATACAAGGGAACAAGTTTCAGGCTGCAGCAACTGCCAGAGAGACGGCCAGTATTATCAGGAGAGAAACCCGGAATCAGCACAAGCTGAGATCTTAAACACCATTATGGCGACCTGGGGCACTTGTACTTGCCCTGTTTGAGGGGGAAATTCTGGGGGGCAAGTCCCCTTGTCCCTTACTGTGGATGCCAATGCTGCTGACAGTAACAAACCATAAGAAATAAACAAAGAGTTGGGAAAACAAAATATAATATAATTCTGTGTAATACACATATTCCACTCAGGTACTGTATTTCAGTTGAGGTTTAGGCTGTATAAAATAATGAAATAGGGTAGCAAAAGTGTTACTCATAAACTGATAGAGAGATAAAGTTAGACAGACTGAGAGAGAGAGAGACTGATAGACAGACAGATATGGACATAGACAGACAGACATAGATAGACAGACAGACAGACATAGACAAAGACAGACACAGATAAACATAGACAGACATAGATAGCGTAGCACTGCAGCCTTGCGCGCTGGGACTGTGGAGACTTATTCCCTCCCTATCAAACTTGTCCCCTCGATGTAACGTTTTGCCAATAAAGACACAATGACACCATAATTTCTTTGGGTGGGTGGAGTTCAGCCACAGCTTTATTAAAGAAATCCCAACATCAGAAAAATTAGTCCTTGCCATGTATTTAAAACTTTACCAAACATCGCAACAACATTTTTTTATAACTGTTATATAACGAATGCCGGCCACTGCAAACGCAGTGGGCATGTAAAAACCATCAAACACCACCAGAGATTAAATGGCCAAGGACTATCCCCCGCCATTTGCTGTGACAAACCAAATCTGTAAAGTATATATGTCTTTTTGAAAAATTTTTTTTTTTTTTTGCATAAAGAGAACCTGCAAAGGAAACAAACATGCAAATTAGGCGAACTTACTGTCTATGGTAAATTTCTAATTGCTCTTAAACAGGGAGGGGGGGGAGGGAGATGCTGCTGCCGTACCTGCTAGTGAGACGCTGCTGAGAGAGCTGACAGGCAAGGGGAGGGGGTGAGTATAATTACTTTTCTTCCCGCCCAGAGGCTAAAGATAACTTAACTCCTTGTGTGCCGGAGGGAATTGGGAACCTATTGGCTCCCCAGTCCCTCGGCGCTTTCTTTAGGTATTTCAGCGCCCTTTAAGATCTGAGTTCAGTTCCGAGTCTCTACGCCACCCCCCACCGTGTATGCAGTGGGTTCCGCCCCCACAACACAAAGACATAAGTTGCCAGTTACAGTTCCCGAGAGTTGCCCACCGTTGGCTGCTCCCAAGTTTTTTATGAAGTGCACTCAAAGAGTAGTTATGTGACATATTAAAGCCAAGCGCCTTAAGTCATTAGATCCATTGCAATTTACCTATTGCTCCAATTCATCTAAGGTGGAGGCCATTTTTGCTGCTCTCCATCTTTGTCTCAAAACAAAATACTTATGTAAGGATCTTGTTTATTGATTTTAGTTCTGCTTTTAACACTATTATTTAACAGAGGCTAATTTGTAAGCACTGTACAACTCCCCCTTATATATATTTTGAGTTCATTTTAAAAATGACCACAATGTGGGTTATAGGAGAGAGAATTGACATAGTTGATGGCTGGCCAGCCAATATCAATGCATAAGCTGAGATCTTAAACACTATTATGGCGACCTGGGGCATTTCTTGCCCTGTTTTAGGGGGAAATTCCTGGGGGAGGGGCAAGAGACCCCTTGCCCCCTTACTGGCATGCCTATGCATGTGGGGGAGACTGCATAACCTTTAAATAATATTAAGGGATGATAAATGGCTTAATGCACCTGAAAATGGTGGCCCTCTTACAATGTAATTAAAGTACTTTATATAATTAAGATAACTGAGCGTGCTATAGTTTTTTATATTTCAGCTTGATTGGTTAAAAAATGCACCCCCTTGACCAACACATTTACAATATTTGGCCTGTACAAGTGCTAAAATTATTGGAAGGCGAAACAATGAAAGTTATACTTTTTATTCAAATTATGATGAGGAGGGTGACATCTATTCTAATAACAATACTGACACCTAGTTAGGAACACTGGATATGATTTAAAGGTCTTAGAGACCTAACAATCCTGCAGCCAATGAAAACTATTTTTATTCCAAGCCTTGAGGGAAACGTTTTGAAGCTAACAAATACAATTTTAGATGGCAACAGCACAGCCAAATACCTCCCAGAAGGTTAAGCCTTGCAGTTGTGTGAATTTAAGAGCTGTGTATACACTTCAGCATATATTACAATGTCTTTTTTAACATTTCATTTTAAGAATGTCGGAGCAAGATTCTCCTTTATCAGCATTGTTAATGACTTTCTGAATTGTAGGGGTTTCTTCACCCCACCCAGATTTCCATTATAAATTCATTTTGACATTGTGCCCATGTTTCAACATTTTTATTAAAAACAAAATAGAAAGCCCATCACTAACAGAGCGGCGATGTTTTCCCTTAATCCCCGCTCTGCCAAAACTAACAAAGGAGAAAATGTAATTTTGGATGGTTTCCAAAAAGACGGAAATTGAATGGCCTTTTTTCTTACTCTTTGACTGGTAGCATTGTATACATAAAAGAATTGACTCCAACTCATTTTGGTGTATCATGGACAAGGATATGATCATTGCAACCTAGATTGTAATATCTGCTGCCAAGAAATTTGTTTGAGATCACTTTACATATGCCAGCGCAATTAAGAAGGTTTCAGGACGTGTGCCACTCGTGCAACATGTTAAACTGGTCTTCAGAAAAAAACTGTCAGGGTCATATATGTAAAGGGAAATTATGAAGGAACAGGTATTTCTTTCAAGCTGTAACACTGGTACCTGCCCAAAATACCACATTTTTATTTTCATACGATTTATAGTAACATAAGAATGACTTTTATTGATATGTACTAAATTATGCATTCCTCGTTCTTTGTTAGGGATCTGCTACTGAACCATAGAAAAGCACTGGGTTCTGAAAGCCTTCAGGGGGTTTAGTTGCTTATTAAACCTGCAGAGGAGAAAAGGTCCCATAGGCTGTTTTCTATAATATATACACACTGGCATCTCAATAGTCTTTGCTTTTTTGAATGTTTGTGTCAACTCTTTCGTCAAATTTAGGGAGTAATAAAGAATGCAAAGCATCTGGTATAAGGGGAGGTATATCCTTTCGTTCAACATGAACTTGGTGAATAAGGCTTCTGTTGGATATACTTTTTGCATTTTAATATAATTAGAGAATGCGATTGGTTTTGTTATTTCTCGAACTAAACAGGGGATCAGGGAAATGAAAGCTACTCCATAGTTGCTATTTGGGAGGTAGATATGTAGATTACATTTAATAACCCCCTCCTTGCACAGCATCTGTTAAAGGGGAGGTATACCCATTTGTTTAACATGAACATGGTAATAAAGCTTGTGCTGAACATACTTTTTGCCTATTTAATTACTAAATTATATGTTTTTTGTTATTTCTTCAACTAAACTGGACAAACAGTAAAATGGAAGCTACTTCATGGTTGGTCATTGGGATGTAGATAATTAAATTACAGTTAATCACCCCCTCCCTTCCCCCTCAAATTTAAGGGGGCAAAAAAAAGAATGTATCTATTAAAAGGGCTGTATACACCCTTGTTTAGCATGATCTTGGTGAATAAGGCTTGTGCTGGACATACTTTTTGCTTACGATTTTATTACAAAATCCTATGTTTTTGTTATCCTTTAGCTAAACAGGACAAAAAGGGAAACGGAAGCTACTCTTTGGCCCTTGTGAGGTAGGTATGTAGATTAAAATATTCAACCACTTCTTTCCCCCTCTATAACTGTATTGTTAGCAGGATTTAACTATGATTCTTGTTTTCATGATTAAATTACCAGGCAAAAATTATGCACAGCACATACATTATTGAACTTATGCTGAACAAAGAGATATACTGCACCTGCATATATATATATATACTTGCATACTAAACAGACAAGGTAATAACTTACTGAGAAAGAAAGAAGAACATACACAAATGGCTAGATAACATTCTTTTTGAATCATATGTAATGAAAATTAATTATATATAATAATATTAGTAAATGATATCCAGCAACAGCTGACCTGTCTCATTCCATTTCAGATTATCACTGCATTACTTTAAAGTTCTAGTTCAAGAGCAGGCAATAATTTACGATGGATATTTGGCTGGTTACAACTTCTTTCGAGGATGTACTTGGTTGGAGAACAGTGTGTCATTTTTTTTAATGTTATTTACATTTCCAGCCATAATGTAATTAAATGCATAGACCAGACACGAGTTATCTGACCTATATCATCTGACATTTTTTTTCCAGATGAATATCTTGCAGTTGAACTAACATCCTTAGTTTATTATAAGATACATGGTTAAATAATTTCTGAAGACTGAACTACAGTTGAGTAGGTTTTTCTAAACAAACATTACTAGGGCCAATAAGAAATTGGTATAATGGGAAAGAAATTTCGGGTGTGGCAATTATTCACTCAATGGTTTGTATGCTTGTACATGCTTTGACCTCAGTGTCTTATTTACTTGTCTCTTGGGACTAATTATATTTATATTATGCTTGAAATAAAACTTCCTGAGAAATTTCTGTGTAAGAACTGGAAATGTTTCAAGAAAGAATGTAGCTATATGTTGAAAAAAAACCGCTCTGTATTATAATTTTTTAATTTCTTTTTCTGTTTCTTAGACATTTACCTTTCTTTAGAAACACTAATGCGCAACCACAGTAGCAGTCCTGCAAAGATGGCCACAAAATTATGTAATTTAATCATTTTACTGTCGTCCAAAGCTGTTCCTTGCACTTTGGTAACTTTTAGTAACTCTGATTGGTGTCTCTACATCCATCCTACCTCCTCTTGCAATTTACTTGCAGTGCACCTATTGACGCAGGTGGAACCCACACCAGCCTGCATCTGTAGATGCCACATAATTGCACACACAGTTGGCCTGTGGGACACTGATCGAAAACCCAGTGAGCCCCACCAACCCAGGCCCAGTCCCCGATGGTACTTGTGGACTCTGCCACTCCCCATCCCCTATTTGGAAGGAAACAACAGGTACAAGGCATGCTGGGAGGATAGTGGCATTAGGTTTGCTGTGCTCAGGAGCTTGTGACTGGGGGGTGGGGCTCCTGAGGTGGCAGTATCAATGGGCCCCAAACACCAAACATCCAGCGCTTATTGCACATAAAAGATTGAGTGCAGACATAATTTTAACAATAAGAACCTAAATGAAAACGTCATGTGAAAATTTTCAGCACAATTGAGTCCAATTTGAGATATGCTGGAATTGCATTGTGGGTAGAAAACATGGGGCCAAATTGCACATTGATCAATGCACTTGTAAATGTCAGTCATTTCTCAAATGATCCAAATTGAAAAAGCACAAAGAAAGAAGTCATGGAAATAATGCAAAAAGCATGACTTTTTCGATTTGTCACACAAAAAAACATGACTTTTTTGTATTGTAGTACAAAAGCCAGCATAAACTACAATACAACTACAAGTGCAATGAGTAAAGTGCAATTTCAAGCACAATTACTATGTTTTTTATCCACAAGAGTTTTAGCATAATTGCAGTTAGAAGGGGGCATTGTGTCTGACACAGTTGCACTGCTCCTGCTGCAGTTGCATCTGATTTGCCAAAATTAACACAGTTGCGTGCACAATTAATTGCGAATTGGACACAATATGCTTGAAGTACTCCTGGTGTTGGTCCGGTGTTTGGCATGCAAGTGACGTCTGTGCTTGATACCTTAGGTGCAAGTACACTGCGTCTATTGATGCTGGCCATAGGGAACCCTGAAGCTAAAGCCTGGTCAGGAGGTGACAGTAGCTTCACGGTTCCCTTGCGTCAGCAGATGCAGCAGTGATCAATTCAGAATAGAAGGGCTGAGTGGTGCCAAGCTCAACGTTATGAAAGTGCAAGAATCACATTTTGACGCAAGTACTTTTAAAGAATGGGGCAAAACTGCAGGAGCGCAACTGCGATTGAGGTCGTCAATGACCAATAAGTAATAAAAAGTAGCAATAACAATAAATTTGTAGCCTCGCAGAGCAATAGTTTTTGGCTTTTTTAAAGTTTACTTTAATGAATTACATCAATTTCTGCAATGTCCTGCGGTTACAATTGTAAGTGAACCCTATTGCCTTACACATCAAGGATTCCTGGCATCCCTAAGTCAGTTTCACAATAACAAATATATATGTAGATACTTAAATACAAACACACAAAATAGTGAAATTATGTATTTAAGAACAATTTGGATTTTTTCCTCATTTGACTCCCTTTGAGACTAGAAGCCCTAAGCAAATAGTCTCTATATCTGTTGAGCAAACTCTGTTGTTTATAAAGGCAATAGGCATAGTAGGTTACACAATGCCTCACAACCACTGCTAATAAAAGGTCATTGACTTGAAGTGTGGTGTTTACAATCTACATTTCTACAGTTTGCTTTCATTCCTGCCAGGAAGGTTGTCTGTTTCCATTCCATCAGGGCAAAAATGCCTATAGTGTTCTTTCCCAGTATTTAATTAGACTTCAGCTATCAAGAGAAGATATGTTGTCTGTGTTTGGGTGCATTGCTTCACATTCTGATGGCTATGATGTAATTACCTTTTTTTTTAAGGTCACGTTTCACTTTTAGTAAGTTGTTGCCTTCCATTGTTGATTCTAGAGTTTGTAACGAGAGCAATAAGATAAGAAGAGCCCAGATACCTTTAGCTTAGATAGCATCTCAGCAAGAACCATGATGTTTACATCACAGCGCAAATTTCAATTGATTCTACTCCATATAAGCAATATATTTTTAATGTTGATTTGATGGTTATATTACAGTTCATCCAAGTACTATAGGAATAGTTTGGCTTCTTTTCTAACCATATAGCCAATGGCATAATGTATAAGAGCTTCTTAAGAAGCTACAAACTATATGTATTGTTTGCAAAGGGAATAACGGAGTACCCAGCGCAACTACCTCATCACACCTGTAAATTAAAACAACAAATGTTGTGAAAAGCAAATATACACTTCTCCATGGATCTTATATTCACAGGGGTGTAGTTAAGGTGCATACACTCATGTATTCCTTATGTTATTGCTACTATTAAAATCTGTATACTCTTGACACACAGGTACTCTTTCTTAGGAGAGTGTTCTGGTGTTGGCTGTCTGTTACTAATCATTTTGACTGGGGGAGTCTCCTCAAGTTAATTGGAAATGTGTCACTAACAAGGGAGGCTCACACTGCATGGTCACTCTCTGTTCATAAACTCCTCTTCTTCCTGAAATCTCTTCTTACCTTTGACTAGTTTTTCCGAACGATGGGGTTATCAGATTTTTGGTAGGACAGTATTTAAAAGGTTACTAACACAATTGCAATAAAATATAGGGAAGCTGTAGTTTGGATATGATATATTTGCTATCACCTGCCCAGTGCCACATACACACCTTCCTGAATTTTGGTGGCATTGCTTTATGATCAGTGTAATTTCTCTTTGGATCTTTTCAACCCATGAGTTCAACAACCTTCTGGCAACCTCTAAAACATCAATAACTAAATAGCTGTGGCCATCCAAGCTTTCTGTATTTTATGCCCACCTTGTAGCCTTGCATTCCGTTTTAAGAATATGTAACTGATATCTTTATCATGGGAAATCATGTTTTTTTTCAAAACCTTAAGTACACATAATAAAGTACATATAAAGTACACTATACATATCATGACAGAATCCCTTTAATTTATTGGTCCAACAATAAAACTGCTAAAATTGCTACATTACATGTAAAATTAAATTCTGGATCTGAAATTACAAACTCTAAATGCAAGGTAATCTAGATTGATAAGATAAAGCCATGTTATTACTGAATGTCTTTATTAGTAATGAGAGAGTCTGTCCCGTTTCGCTTCATGTCTATTTTTTGTCGCCCAAGCTTTTTTGACGCAACCACACCCTTTTTTTGGTGCGCCCAATTTGACGCTCGGCAAAAAAAAATTCTGTGCAACAAATTTTTCTGCTGCGAATTTTCACGGACAAATTTCACAAAACAATTCGCCAATGGCAAAATGTGGAAATTCGCTGTGAATCCATGCATGGCGAAAAATTGATAGGTTTATTATTCAACTCAAACAAATAAATGAGAAGTCCTTCCCTGGGCTGTACCTGAAGTAAAAGTAATTATTACAGGTGCACATCATGTATACAGGATAGGTTTGTTGACCAACTCACATTTGGGCACAGTATTTTGGGGGCTAGACACTTTCACATAAATACATAGTTTAACTTAATTATCCTTGGCCATCAGGTTAAACTGTTTATGGAAAATTCCGATGCAAATTTGACCAGGTGGAGTTATGTTCTGAGTAGCCCACCCAGGGAACCCCTATATATTGTTGGGTTGTGCTGGACTTTTTACAGTACAGACAGAAGGTTTCAAATTGTCTAATTGGGAAGACAATATATTCATTTATGAAATTAAAGGAAGTGGAAACTGATACAGGAAGAGACACAAATGTAAATCTCCTAAATATTCAGGCAATATATAACACTAAAATATTATAGAACTATTTCATTTCTTTTTCAATTTTGAAAAGGAAAGCTGATAGGTTGCATCTTTTTAAATCATTTGTTTGAAATACAATATTTTTTCTTTGGAAGTTTGGAGGACTGCATTGATAAATACTATTTATGTTCTCTTGACTATGCTGAAAGCTTAGAAACAATGTCTGTTTGTGTTTCAAACCACCACTTTAGCTCACAGACAGCATTTGTTTTTAAAAGAACCTATCCCCCCCCATGTGTTTCCCCAACCAGAGCCAGGGGCGGTGGGAGAAACAATACTGTCACTTGCAGTGGTGCACGCAGGCAGGCTTTTGTCTGGGGCCACTTGTAATGCCCTTAAACAGTTCAGTGGAAAAATTAAACTGGGTAAAATAGAAAGACTGCCCAAAATAAAAAATATTGGCAATATAGTTAGTTAGGCAAGATAATCTATAAAATATAAAGGCTGGAGTGGACAGATGTCTAACATAATGGCCAGAACGCTACTTCCTACTTCCAGCTCTCTAACCTCTTAGTTAGTCAGTGATTTTAGAGGGGGCCACATGGGACATAACTGTTCAGTTAGTTTGTGAGCACGCAGATAACTATATTAAAAACATTTTTGATTTTGCACAGTCTATCTATTTTACCCAGTTTCATTTTTACACTGAACTGTTCCTTTTACAATAAAAGAAATGGGACACTTTTGGCATGTAATTATGTGGGGCCCATTGTGCACGCAGGGGCATCACAGCTGGCAGCAACTCCAGATAAATGTCTGCCTGGTTTTGCCACTGCCTGTGACAGCATTTAGATACAATTTCCATTCTATATGTATAGGTGTACATTACGACATTATATATACTGAATGCTTAGGACCTTGCGTTTTCCTGATAAGGCGTCTTTCCATAATTTGGATAACCATACTATAAGTCTACAAAAAAATCCAATTGACTAATTATTATCTTAGTTGGGATCAAGTACAAGCTACTGTTTTATTATTACAGAGCAAAAGGAAATAGTTTCAAAAAATTTGAATTATTTAATTAAAATGGACTCAATGGGGAATGGCCATCCCATAATTCAGAGCTTTCTGGATAATGAGTTTTTTTAATGAGTTGTCCCAAGAGAAAGACCTAAATACACTATAGGGTTGATTCACTAAAGTGCGATAACGCTTATCACATGCTTTTTTTGCATTAAAATTGACGCAAAAAAAAGGCGTGATTCGCTAAAGTATTATCGCATGCGTTGTCGCATATCGCGTGCCTTAAATAGCGCGCAAGCGAATGCGTTCATTTTATCGCATTGCGTTAATTCTCGCACAGAAAAAATACTAACGCATGATTCCCAAACACTTAAATTTGTCTGTGCGAAAATTAACACCTACTTGGGGCAGGCGGTAATTATAGAAAAGTACAGTTCCTGAGCTTTTGGCAACACAATATGACTTTGCAGTGTGATTTATTCAAGTATGTGTTGGCCCTAGAGTAATGTAGCCTCCAGTTTGCAGGGAAATGGTCATTTTCAAAAGTAGTTTTTCTAACGTAATGGTGTGTATGGCTAATATGGCGTGCGCGCGATAAGTAGCGCACATGCGTTAATTAGCATGCATGACAAGTAGCATGCTGCGTTAATTAGTGCCGCATGAAAATAGTCTGCGCGACTTAAATAACACAAACAGCATCGCGTCTAAATTAATGCAAATATCCTTTTAGCGAATCGTGCGTCAAGAGGTGAAAAATAATACATGATTACATTTTTACCGCATGCTATAAATAGTGCTCGTTTTAACGCACCTTAGTGAATCAACCCTAATATGTCTATACAGTATAACATAGGTATAGGATCTATTATCTAGAATGCTTGGAACCCAGGGTTGTCTGGATAAGGGATCTTTCTGTAATTTGGATCTCCAAATTTAGGCTGCTAAAATAATTTAAAAATGAAATAAACCCAATAGAATTGTTTTGCCACCGATATGGATTCATACAGCTTAGTTACTATTAAGTACAAAGTACTGTTTTTTATTGCAGAGAAAAAGAAAATAATTTAATTTTAAAAAAATGTACTTGATTGTGCCAAAACAAGTTGTATGCATTTTGTTACTTTTTCCCTGCAATTGCGTTTTTTTCTCTTGACCTTAAAAACAAGTAAATCCTACAACCAAACCTCAAAATTAAGGCACTATCTACAACAACATTTATGCTACAAACCTGGGGCCAAACGGTTTCCCAAGAAAGATGGTGGAAACAAAAAATAGCGGATTTACCTATGTCAGCTATTAAATCAATTCTTCAAGCCCCCGACCTTAAAATTTGGTTAAATAATGGAATTAATAAGGTAAGCAATTTCCTGGAGAATAATACAATCTGGACCTTCCAGCAAATAGTTGAAAAATACCAAATTCCTAAACACAATTTCTTCCTATATCTCCAAATTAGACACTTAATTCACCCATTTTTGCCTATAACTACAAAAGGGGTATCAGTATTCCAACAGTACCTGAATGCTCCTAGTACTAAGCTAAAGGGTATCTCTCTATGCTACAAGTCACTGAATGATGCAACAGACAACGAGAAACCTGCTTATTTTCTCAAATGGGAAAAAGACTTAGCAAAGGAATTTAACTGGGATCAATGGGAACAAGTCCTGAAATGGCCTAAAAAGGCTTCCAAATGCATAAATCATACTGAACTAAGCAGGAAAATATTACTAAGATGGCACTTAATGCCTGCCAAATTCTCTAAAATGGCGACAACCTACTCAGATCTGTGCTGGAGAGGCTGTGGTCAAAAGGCAGACACTTAATCACATGTGGTGGGTATGCCCAATCCTAAAAGGGTTTTGGGAAGATGTATCTAATCTAATCCAGAGAACAGTCCTATATAATATAAGCCTATCACCTGAACTAGCTCTATTAAACATAAACATAGACTCTCTACCTCATGACAGTAAAACGGTCATCTCACACATCCTGACGGCAGCCAGATATTCTATAGCTAGAAATTGGAAAGCTTCCCAACCTCCAAACTTAAAAGAGGTAATAGAGAGAGTTAAATCACAAGCAACGATGGAAGGCTTATATCAAAAATATATGGGCGATCCTGTAAAATTCTATAAAAACTGGCAAACATGGGTAACTAAACATGGAAGTACATTTTCTAAAATATGATTATGCATATAATAACTTGACACTAAATACAAATATGATCAATCATCACAAACACTGAGTAAAGTGTAACCTTACTACTGGTTTCTACCATATTGTCACTGATATGTATACCTGTACTATTGTACATAGTTTAATATTTTGAGATTTATATAAAGCAGGATCTCAAACAATGTATCCTGTGATATTAACATGTGAAAACTCTTGTTAAGATATGTGGCAGAATATTCTCCTTTTTCTTTCTGTTTAAAATCAATAAAAAACATTTATACAAAAAACAAGTAAATCCCCATGCTAGTATAACGCCACTGGTAATGCCAAGTGTATCAGAGAGGGTTAATACACTTGGGGGCGGTAAAATCCCTTATGGTTAAAGTAATATTTATATTTTAAGGTTTCATATGATCCCTTGGGGACTTTTCAATTACAGTACACAAAAAAAGCAGCTAGTTGTAAGCCAACCATATAGGTATTAGATATGCAACATAAACATGTGTAAGGAAGACACCAAGGGGCATATTTATTATGCTGTGTAAAAAACGGCGAGAAAATTCGCCACACATCAGCAGACTTCGCCATGTAAAAATGGCATAAAAAACGGTGTAATTGTTTTACGCGTTTTTTTCTTCCACCGGAACTTATGGAAAATAATGGTGTAATATCCGGCGTAATATCCGGCGTTCAGGTGGCGATCTTTTCCATTTATTTTACACAGCTTTTTACTCCGTTTTTTCGGCGAATTAGTTTTACACAGCATAATAAATACGCCCCTACTGTAGTTTGTGGTAAAATCAAAGAACATATTTTACAGAGGTTTTTCTGGCCAGGCATACATACTATTACCCTGAGTATCAGTTAACCACTCCTATGCCACATGTCCAGAGCCCACTGGCACCCTTGTCCATCATAGGGATTCGTTTAGGGCAGAGGGCACCAATATATTCTAGAGGTGATACATCTTCTCACAAATGCTTAAGAATTTATGCATGTGATATGGTAGATGGCTTTTCCGTAATTCTGAACTTTCCGGATAAGGGGGATAACGGGTTTCTGGATAATGGATCCCATACCTGTACTGCTTCTTTAAAGAAGAAGGAAAGGTAAAATCACTGGGGGTGCCAAAATGTTAGACACCCTCCAGTGATTGTAATTGCTTTACAAAAGAAGTAAGAAGACCATTCTCTCACAGCTACCCCAGGCTGGTGCGATTTTCTCCTAAAAGGAGTACCAGCCAGGGTATCAGGTAAGCGATTACAATCAACATTTTGGCACCTGCCAGAGATTGTACCTTTTCTTCTCCTTAAAAAAAAGTATCGCCACATCTGCCACAATATATTTAATTGAAGCAAAAGCAATAGAAAGTATTGCAATAGATAGCAATGTGTTTGGCTTATCTGGAGAAGAGGTGTATAGTTGTAAATACAATAGTTTTCTCTTGTCTGTTCTGTAGCATCTTGCCTGCTTACCTTACCGAAGCTAAAGCGGTTTGCCTCTGAAAAGCCTGAATAAATACACCAATGCTTTTCCGAACACCCGGTCACACACCAGTGATTTACTCTCCATGATGCTAGATAATGTAATCCATTTATTCAAACTCTAGCCTTCACTACCATTAATACATTTAGTGATTACATTTGTGGCACTTTGTTCTTGCAATAGATTTGGATTTGTGTATCTGAGTTAACCGTAAAACCACATTTGCTCTGTAAACCCATGTCATGTACAGTGGCCCTTAGGCTACCAATGAATTCATTTTTATGAATTGTTTTCAAAATGCTCTGAAAATGGATGAGAGCAAGTTCTCTCAGTGCAGTTCTGCCAAGATTCACAAATATGTTGGTGCCAAATCTGTGTCCATTTATTTGCAACAGTTTGGCAGATATGCCAGAGTCACAAGATCTTACATAGTTTTAGATTTTTGTTATTCTTCAATCCCTAAATGTGTTTCTATTTTTTCCTTTTCTAGCAGATTTGAATAAGGGTTAATACCTCTCCTTTATCATTTTTATGATGCCTTTCAGTAGAGTTAGGATATCTTAAAAGAATATAAATAAATGATGATGATGATGATTGTGAGTTAAAGCATCTATTTTTTTTATACAGTTACATTGCATACAGAAAATAAAGTCTATGTAAACACTCTGTATAGGCCACCCGGTTACATAAATTGCTTTCATGGCTGTAGATACCTATCTTGGTTTTATTTATGATAAGTAGAGTACAAGCAGCATTGACAGACTTAATCCAGATACTTATTAGACAAATGTACATAAAACATATGATTAGAATGGAATAGAATAGAAATCACTTTTGCCATCATTATACAAAGTGGAGTGCATGATTTGTTTTCCCATACAGGAGGTTTTCATACACCGCCACTGGGTGCTGGGCCAGAGGGCGCTTCACTTTTATTCAAGATAAAATATGGGTATTACCTAACTACTTTACATAGCAGTGTTTATCTTTGATAAATGGCAGTCTACAAATAGATTTAAAATGAAAAAATGAGACCTACTGATTACAGGTTGGGGGAAAGATTTGATAGACTCCCGCTCCAGAAACTAGATCATAGGCTTGCATAGTTTCCATACATGATAAATGCAGTATTCTAATGAAATGAAAGATAAATATGACAAAGTGAGATGACTTGAATGGAGAATTAAATCAAATACCATAAAAATGTCAGATATGATTGTAGTACACAGGACACTACGCCACAACTTCCATCTTAAATGTTAGTGATACAATCTGATTTATTTGTAATGCAGAGCAGAGCATGGTTCTTTCATTCTTGGTACCCAAAAAGCAATATTTTACCTGGTCTAGTAAGTCATGTGGGTCATTCGCATTTTTAGCTCTTGATACTTATATTCATTAAGATACTTATATTCATTAACTCTTTGTTATGCAATAATTGCACAAAACAAGAGTCATCAAAATACAGTTAATTTCAGCCTCCTTCATAAATAATGATAGACTGTGGGGATATTTTTATTAACATACTTGTTACTTTTGTCATCTCACTTAAATCCCTCCTCAGGCCTTTTATCAAGGAATGTTAACAAAAAGACAGAATATCTTGTCCGTTTGTAGAAAAAAACAAATCTGCTTTTAATGGAAATGCTTTCGTATTGAAGAGCCCTCCTAAGCATGTGTTGTGATTGCTAATACTTGTGGATTAGAGATAAAACCAGAAGTCACTTGTGGCCAAGGGTACCTGCTGAGTTCATTTCATCAGAGCCATTGCAGAGTATCAGGTTTGTTGGTGGTCCTCCTAACTTGTTAAGGGGAATCAAGCTTGGCTTTACTTTTCAAGGGTTCTGCTCTACACCAATATGTGAATATGTTCTATGTGCCATCTCTGTCATCAACTGACCAGTTACAGATTGTTCTGTTTTGCAGAGATACTGGGGTGTAAGGTTTTCTAAATAGTATGAGTGTATATTCTGCTTGTTAAATACATAGGGATTCCTTATTCCATATGGTCATCTTTCATACCATATCTGGTCCTCTTTTTCTAATGTCCTCTTGCACATTTCCAAATGATCAATCTCACCACAACAGCAGGAAATACTAGGTCCTCATATTATTCATGCCAAAATACACATAATGTATTGTAATCCCTCCAAACACAAAAACATCCACACATAAGCACTGACACAGCAAGACATGACCGGACAAACCCCATCTTAAACACAAACACACATACTATAAATGTCAACTTGCACACACAACTGTACACACACAAGGACCTTATACACAGGTAAGATTAAGTAACTGTTTTACAATTATACATATTTTGCATTATCATTGCTGTAAATCAATGTAACATATATATATATATATATACACATACAGTATATATACAGTATATACTCCTACCGTTCTACGTCTTCGACTTGCATTACCTGGGTGAGAATGGGTTTTAAAGGATAGGGTGGAAGACCCCCAAAACTGGAAGGTAATATATTATATTGAAACATATATAAACATTAATCAGTCAGGATCTGTTTCCCCTGTTTTTATGTCCCCTATTTCATCTACAGGGTAAAGTAACTAGAAGCACTAGCAGTGCCAACTAGGCACTTTCTCATGTGGAATCCTTTAGTTACATCAAATAAAAGAGGTTTAATTTGGGGCGTTAAATTAAAAATTGTATTGTGGTTTTCTGCACGGCATAACAAAACAGTCAAAGCACAATACAATTCATTGATGTTTCAGTAGTGAAATAGTGAAAGTTTCAAAATGGCAAAACAGATATTTCAGTAGATAATTCATCAAAATGAGCATTTTCCAAATGTCAAATGAAATTTCCCAGCAAAACAAACCTCAGGCAGTTTGCTTTCAACTGTACATATGCTAACATATAAATATACCGGTATGTATATTTTACAACTATTTTTTATTTGTAATTGCTATAGCGATCATTTTATAGAAACACAGAGGTCTCAGTCTACTGCTTCTACTATTGATTGTGTTATTTATTTGGATGGGAGGTGGCACATAGTGGTATAGTTAATGCATTTCTGTTCTTTAGAAAATGGTTTATGATAGATCTGTAGAACAGTGGAATGCCTTTCAGGCAGAATTTGTTTTAGACTGTATATATTGCATTACCACTCTGCTTACATTTTTGGGGGATCTCAAATGGAAAAGCTAGTAAATATTTCATGAATGACTATAACTGCATATTTTAAGTAGTGGAGAGGTGTTTCTCAGTTTTTCACTTGATTGCATTTTCCATATACTGTACATTATTGAAGGCACATTTTACTCCAATGTCATATTTCTAGTGTACTAAAGATTATTGTCCTTCCATGCATGGCTGATCATTTGTTTTCAGTTAGGATCACCATTCAGGCCCCCAGACAAGTGGATATTTTGTCTTCCTCTGCCAGTCTATGCAGGACATGAAACCAAACATAAATCTGTCATAGATAGGAATGTGTATTTTGCTTGAAGACAGTATCATGCAGTCTAGCAATGAATAAAACTCTGTAGCACCCTGGGTAGTCAGGGTGGTCTGTTTTCAGAAAAGCTCACAGGCCAGCAGCTCATATAAGAACATGGGTTATGGGGGGCCTTCTTACCCCATTAATATGTCTCTTTTATATGTAAGGGGGTTCCTGTCATCTGTGCCACAGTGCACTTCTAATAAACCAAGTCATGGTTACACTTATTGAAATATATAAAAAAGCAGAATGTATAACAATGACCATCTGTTTTCTATGTCTTCACTCTCCCTATTTGCATTTTTAGGGTGCCAGTACCATCAAATCATCTTAAAGTGATACTGCCACTTTTCAGGTCATTACAGGGGTGTATCATTTTAACAGCACATATAGGTTTTAGGTAAGCACCAAATTCTTTGACCAATGATTTAGTCAAATCAACTAAATCTGAACCCCAATATGCATATACAAAATAAAAAAGGAAATCTATGAAAAAAAACACAACATTTAACAAAAAAAATGGAGATATAACTTTCTGTTGTCAGGTGATTTGAAATCATGTGATTCAGATTTGGGTTGGTTTAGCACATTGAAGCCAGATTTTGGATTCAGTGCATTTCTAATAGTTTTCATGATGTTGTAATCCTTTGGACTGAGTTCTTGTGAAAAATGAGATATTAAAGCAGGACATGTAATCATTTATAGCATAAAACTAGAAAAGTTCCCTTAAAATGCACATGGAATAAAATCTAGCTGCCACAGGAGCCCAAGCTTGTCCTCTTCATTTAAAGGTCCATTGTGCCCTTATGTGTTTTTGTACAAATGTGCCCAATATATGGAAATAACTATATTGAATATCTCTCTATACAGGGTATGAAATAACCTAGTTACTACTTTAAAGACTGGCATTTATGGCTCCAAGTGGCAGACTGTGAATGTCATTCCCTGTATTGGTAAGACATGACCACTCCTGACCGCCTTGTATTAAGATGATAACACAATAGGAGGTCTGTTGCAGGTAATAAAGAAAACATTGCCTAGTCTACCAGAGAAATGATAGGCGCTATGTCATTTAGACAAATCCGTAGGTAATGTGATAAATGATCAGAACTTTAAAGTATTTTTTAAAATTAAAGACTTTAAAAGATTTTTCAAAAACTGCTGTTAAAGAACGTTAATAATATTAGATCGGTCCACCGAGACACCTCTACTTTCTCTCAGGACATTAAACACTATCTACGGCCATTGACACTACTCAACTTCTCTTATCAAGATGCATTGTAACCCATGTCACAGATACTGTTACTAATCAATGTGAAAAAATAAAATTGATAAATAAAGAGATTTTAAAAACAATAAAAATATTAGATAGGTGTCAACGCAGGACTCGTGCATTGATTTTACACTGTGTTTATTAACATAAAGCAAAATAAATTCACTGCATTACCCATAGTAACAAATTTGTTTTTGGCTTTGTTCAGCCTAGTGCTCTTGCAATAATAAAAGCAAATATCTAATTGAGTCTTAAGGACTTCTACACTTGAACAAATGTGCTCTTATTCTTTTACTCTTTTTACTGCTCTTACTCTTATACTGCTCATACTCTTAAGCTGACCATACATTTAAAGATCTGCTCGTTTAGCGAGGTCACCAAACACGCTGCTTTCTCCCTAATATGTCCAGGTAGGTGATATCAGGCTGATCAGATCATTTGGTCCTTTGCCCCAACATTGGTAAATAAAGGCCATTAGATTGAGGACCACATCAACAAGCCGATGCAGTCCTTGTCCCAGTGGGATTTTTAAACCTGTGTGATCAATATCTGGGTTTTTTTTAAACCCCACTTTATTTGTTTTTCCCTTCTATTGACTTGGCAGGCCGGCCTATTCCCATCGGCACTGGAACAGTAGGATCAGATACCATTGAAGTCAATGACATTTGCTGCCAGTGGTATTGGGCCTTGATCTGTCAGAGGATGCTGCTAATTTTAGTAAAGTAACAGCTACAACACTTTAGATTGAACACATCCTTTATAGATTGTAATTGAGGTTATATCATATCTAAGTAAGGGCAGATTTATCAAAATGTGAGTTTAGAGCTTAATACATAAAAACTCACCCACATTCTATTTATTCCTATGTGATTTTTAGAAATGTATTTATCAAAGGTTTGATAAATACACTTCTACAAATCCAATAGGAATGAATAGAACGTGGGTGAGTTTTAATTAACTCACA
This sequence comes from Xenopus tropicalis, assembly GCF_000004195.4. Classification (NCBI taxonomy): domain Eukaryota; kingdom Metazoa; phylum Chordata; class Amphibia; order Anura; family Pipidae; genus Xenopus; species Xenopus tropicalis. The sequence goes on from NC_030682.2 coordinate 38,577,397, forward strand.
TTTTAATAAATCATCCCTTATAGATATCATAACTGTAATATAATACTGCTATTATTTGTCTGTTATCTCACAGCTGACACAGATATGAAAAAATATAAGCACTATGGTACTTTTATATAATGCAGACACAATTTAAAAAAGTACATTTTACCAACGTGTTGCAGTAATTATTATACATATCTGAACATTCTGCTGAGATGCTCACAAGTGAAAGTACAAAGTGAAGTCCCGCTGTGAAAGTAAACTGATGACTCACATTTAATATTGGGCTGAGCTAGAAATCCAGGCTCTGCCAAGTCAACTCTACAGGGAGCCCAGCTTCAACCCACTCACATTTCCTAATAACAGAGCTATATTTTCGCTAACTGCTCCAGTTGGGCCTTATGATTTGCACACTGCAGTAGGCTATAAACTGTGGCACACTGGCACGCACTTGAAAAGTGCCTGAAAGGGACCAGTAAAAATGTGTAGGAAACAATTACATGCAGTGCTAGTCATCCACCATAGATCAGTTCTTTAAAGAGCTGCAGAAAGTTGTGACGTATGTATTTTTCTCTTTCACAAGTCCAGTTCCAGTTGCAGTGATAGATATGCTTTGAATCATTCTTTCTCCATTTTCTCTGACATTCTGGGATTTTTTATAAGCTGCTTTCTTAAAATACTGTTTCCTCAGTATAAAGTTCATATGTGCTTTCAGCTACAGTTTATATGACTACATCTCTCGGAAAACCCTTTTATTGGCTTTAGGCATGTTTATTTGGAATCCCAGGATTCCCATTTGGTAAAAATTTAGGAAGTGCAGAATTGCCCTAAAGGCTTAAACGCAACCCCTGGCAGATCTAAAGCTTGTTTCTCTTCTGCACAAACAAAAAAACCAACACTATAACCACATACATCAAAGAATTGTGCTTTATTAGCTTGGCTACATTACTGCAGCCTTAAATGGTATTGTAATTGCATGTTTGACTTTCAGTGGAAAAATACATTTTAGTGAAAAAAAAAAAAAAGATATTGCCAAATTAAATGATCATTATTTGCACGCCTTAGCATATGAAATTTTGATAAATATACAAAGCCCACATACTTTAGAGAATAAATCAAACGGAAGAAAGGAATGACTCATTTGGCTCAAGTACAGAACACTGAAACATAAAAGTGTAATTACATTTCCATGCCATTTCCTTCTGGCCGTAGTAATGTCACCTTAATTTGCTTTGGCCCAGGCACTGTGTGTTAAAGTGAAAGCTCTGTAGAGCAGGATGGCAGAACATCTAGATAAAATGAGTTACTGCATACTATTATAAATAAAGAGTATATATATATTGTAAAATATAAGGACACAAAGGCATATACAGGCCATGGAGCTCCGAGGAAGCCAGTAATATCATCAAATTTTACAAGGAGCTCATTATTTGTTATAATTGACAAGTTTCAGAACTATGTGGCACAAACAGGGTTGATCCTCATATTTTACAGGAGCACATTATTTGTAATAATATTTGTATATAAGTTTCAGAGTTATGTGGCACAAACAGGGTCAGACTGGCCCACCGGGAAACTGGAAAAATACTTGGTAGGCCCTGATCCTGTTTTGCCCTGCTGTCGGCCCACAAACTAGCCATCCAAATGAAACTTTAGAAAGAAAAAACAAAAATTAAAGTTGGTCATGTGCATCACTGTGAAACACATGCCCCATTTTATTTTTGGTCCAGTAGGACCCCACTCTAACACTGGACACAAAGCACCAATTATAAGTGGTGACATGACTAAGTACAGTTTATAAGGCTATATTTTGCAGGATATTCATGGCTCTGGTGTTTTATATAAAAATATTTATTACAGAAGAACAGTTCTCTACAGCATAAAATATAAACCATCTCAGCACGGACACTTCCCATGAACGGACCTTATAATTCACACTCCAGATCTGCCACAAAGTTGATAGGCCTTGTTAACTCTTTTTTACACTTACCTGTACTAGCTACAATAATGTGTACTACCATTTGGCAGGAGAGAATATCCAAAATTTTGGTCTACTCTTAGGGGCTGATTCATCAAGTACGAGTTCGAATCCCGAAATGGGTAAAATTCGGATTAGATACAATAATTTCTGATGATCAAAAATATCACGCAAATGCCGAACGATTGTAAACGGCGGGGAAACCTTTCTGACTTTGATCCTTCTGTGCATGATTTTGGAAGCCTCCCATAGGACTCAATGGCACTCTGCAGCTCCAACCCGGCCCAAGGAAAGTCTCCCATAGGGCTCAATGGCACTCTGCAGCTCCAACCCGGCCCAAGGAAAGTCTCCCATAGGGCTCAATGGCACTCTGCAGCTCCAACCTGGCCCAAGGAAAGTCTCCCATAGGGCTCAATGGCACTCTGCAGCTCCAACCTGGCCCAAGGAAAGTCTCCCATAGGGCTCAATGGCACTCTGCAGCTCCAACCTGGCCCAAGGAAAGTCTCTCATAGGACTCAATGGCACTCTGCAGCTCCAACCTGGCCCAAGGAAAGTCTCCCATAGGGCTCAATGGCACTCTGCAGCTCCAACCTGGCCCAAGGAAAGCCTCCCATAGGGCTCAATGGCACTCTGCAGCTCCAACCTGGCCCAAGGAAAGTCTCCCATAGGGCTCAATGGCACTCTGCAGCTCCAACCCGGCCCAAGGAAAGCCTCCCATAGGGCTCAATGGCACTCTGCAGCTCCAACCTGGCCCAAGGAAAGTCTCCCATAGGGCTCAATGGAACTCTGCAGCTCCAACCTGGCCCAAGGAAAGTCTCCCATAGGGCTCAATGGCAGAGTACGAAAACTTAGAAAAAATTTGATTTTTTTTTTTTGTATTCTGAAGCAATTGTACTTTGATAAATGGCCCCCCCTATTGTCTAATAGATTTTTGCTGAAACAGATAAATTTCATACAATATGCTAGCAATCCTACATCAGTGCTTCATGCTGGAACCCCCAGCATCCTAAGGCTAATGTCCCACTTTCTACTGGCAATAAAGGGGATCTCGGGTGTAAAGACGATGCATAGGCCTTTCCAGCAGAGATTCCCTTTGTTGCCAGTGGAAAGGCATCTTGGAGTAATTAGTCACCACAGTAGCAGAGACCCATGGCACATCAGCAAAAGTTCTACAAGAAAATCATCTGGGCACCTTACTGAAAGCTCTGAATTGAGGGAAGACCATCTCCAAAAGAATCAATTTGAATCAAATAATTAACATTTTTATAAATTATTCCCTTATACTTTGTAATTATAAAACTGTACCATGTACTTGATCCCAACGAAGATATAATGAATCCTGAATGTAAGCTAACATTCCTATTGGGTTTATTTAATATTAAATGATTTTTGAGTAGCCTCAGGGTTTGGAGATCCAAATTACCAAGGTCCCCATCATTCTGCATAACATATCCCATACCTTTACAAAGTGATCAGGCAGCTAGCCCATCTAGACATTGTCACACAGCCATACTGTAGCTAGGAAGGCACATATTATGATTTATATTAAGTAGTTGGAAATTAACCCAAAATGTTGCTTGCTTGCAGTTAACTGGTATCGACATCTACCCCTCTATGGAACTTTTTTCCGCAGACTTCTTGCGCTTTCATTTGTCCTTCTTTCTGTCCTCTGCCATATCTTCTTTCAAGCACATTCCTTGAACTTTATAGAAAGTCTCCAACATTGCAGGAATGTTGGGAATGATAGTTCAGAGGAAGTGGAAGGATGTGAGTTTGACATCCCTTTCTTAGAGAAACATTACATGGGTAAACCTTAATTGCAGTCATTCTATATACAATTACAGATTTGTATTCCATACAAGTTTTATTTCTTAATATAGCTTTATAGTTTATCAAAACAAATACAGATGAATCTGCATGCAGCATATTGATCCATGCATATTTATATAAGTAGCACCACCACCTAATAAGCCTCTGAATCACATACATTGGCTACATAGCGGCTAAATGCCAGCCAAACCTGAGGGCTCTGAATCCTCACTGTGCTGTGCTAAAGTATAGGCTGGGCATGAGATTGCCTCATGAATTAGGCTGACCAGATCACTTAAGAAATTCAGGGACGTGTCTAATAAATACATGTTGCAGGGCAGCACTAATTGCATTTAAATTCAGCCCTGCCAGCTGGATTTTTTAGAAGTGTCCCTGAATTTTTAAGTGATCTGCTCACCCTATCATGAACCAATACTGGGCAAATTTGTATGTGGGTGTAACTTATGGCAACTGATTAGCCTTATGCTTTCATTGTTCTACCTGCAGCTGGCTGAACAAAGTTGATCACTGGTTGCTAAAGGCTACTGCCCAGGTACAAGTTTATCCAGTGTTGGTGAATAAGTCAGACTGGTGTAACTAACATGGAGGAATAAAGGACATAAAAAAGAAACAGAGAGAGGAAATCATAAAATAAGTCGGGTTGGAGGTATATGGGTTAAATTTTGAGCTTCATAAACATTGCATGGCCCTAGCCATAGTTTCAATTGTCAGCTTTTTAGACTGTTGAATCTCTGCCAGCAGCTCTTCATTCACAATAGCTCTTCAGTCACAATCTAGACTGAAAGCATTATGTATGTAGGTACAGTATGAATATTATCATTTATATAGCAATACCTGTGCATTGTACGGTAGATAGCTATGGTAATATTAGATGAGTAAGACTTTACTAAATTCCCAATTTTCCCAGAGAGCCAGATTTCACTGTTTATCACATAAAAACTCTTTAGAAATCTTTAGGGAAAAACTGAAATTGAATTAGAAGAAGTTTTTATGTGATAAAACACGAAATAACATGATTATTGATTTGAATCTGGTCCATAGTTGTTTGTGTTTGTGAAATTGAACATAATACAAGTTAACATTTTTCAACATATTTAATGATGAGCCCAGGTCTCTTAAAAAAAGTGTTGGGGGAATGATCATTTGGAAAGGAGTGCAGTCCCTGGGGTGGTTACATTATAGTTTTATTTTTGGTTAAAAAAACTGTCCTTCAAGTGCAATGCATCTGTGGAAGTCAGGCTGGCAGTCTAGCAAATTCCAGAGGGGTTGCTGTATCTGATATAGACCAGTGCTTTATTTTGGGCCTGAGTGGAGCAGTTTGGAGCCATACTTGAAAGTCCAGACATGCTTCACTCTATCCTCCAGTCTGTCTGACCCATATTAGCTGTTTTTTAGCCAAGCAGTTGAGGACCATGCCCCTTTTATGCCTTGGCCATGCCCCTGTCCCACCCAATCCCGGTATATACATTTTGGCGGCTCTTACAAAATAAGGGAGAGTTGACAGCTTTAACTTTTTGCATAGTTTTTCCCATCACTTTACATTTGTTTTTCCTTCTACAAATGACAGATTTCTCCTAAATATTTGCACGTGTGGAATTCTCCCAGTGGGCTGCTGTTATATCAAAGGGTCAGAGTACCAAATGCAGTGAGCAGAACTAATTCATGCTTATACAGGAGAAGCTGCTTATGAATGTATAAACATTCACTTCCTTCAGAGGCCTTAGCAAACACCCCATTCTGTACAAGCAGATGAATTACATATATGGATAGCATGGTTACTTTCTCTATTAAAGGCTGAGAGGCCACTGTAGTTTTTTGGGCAGAGATTTCCCAGTATCCCATACATATTCATATTCAGACAGCAGAAGAAGGCCTAAATGTGTGTAGAAGTGGGCTTATTCCCATATGATATTATGCTTTGGTCAAAACTCTACGGTGTGGGGCTTCATCTCAGCTAAACCTTCCCCCAATCATTAAGCTGTATTTGATAGCATGTTAATAAATATGAACTTCTTTTTTCAGCAGTTTGCAGATTATAAATATGAGTATGATTCATTCTACATTTCAGAAACATTAACCTCTAGACACTTATAAATTATATAAAGACTTTCTTTCTTTCTATTCACCTTTAGTATGTTACATTATGCCCTATTCCCAGCAACTTTGCAATTGGTCTTCATTATTTATTTTGTATAGTTTTTAAATTATTTATCTTCTTCTGAAATTTTCCATCTTTCAAGTGGGGGGAGTCACTGACCAACAACTGACTATTATTCACATTCCACTCACTCACTTGAACTATTGTGTGGTGGCTAGGGCAACGAAGACCCTAGCAACCAGATAGCTGCTGAAATACCAAACTGGAGAGCTGCTCAATAGCAAGCTAAATATGTGAAAAACCACAAAAAATAAAAAATGAAGATCATTAGCAGATTGTCTCAGAATTGCACTCTCTACAGCATACTAAAAATGAATTGAAAGAATTCATACATTTTTAATTTTGTTTGTACTTCAATACCTTTGGAGTGAGAAAACCAATTAACTCCATTGCATTTGCCAAAATCTCAGAATAATGCTTCTAATTTGTGAAATTTTCAGCAAAGCAAAATGGGCCATTTTCACTCATTATTGTTTCATGCCCCACCCTTATCCAGTCACCTACCTATGTACTAATAGGTGAAATAAAAGCAAAACAGGCAGAGCAACCTTCCAAAACATCTTCCTTCTGTCTCTGTTCCTTTTCTCACGGCACCCATCTCTCTGAGTTGCACCCAATACTTGCGTGTCCCAGTCAGCACACTTCCCTTTGAAAATAGCTGGAAACTGCTCATCTTTATCATGTCTACTCATTGCTTCATTATTATTACTGAGCAGATGATTTCAGTCAGGCAGCTGACACTTCTGTCCCATCAGCTGTGAGTAATTCTTTTTGGAACTGATAATAATCAAAGCTGTCAAGCTGGTAATGAACGATGCACTAGGGAGCTGTAGTGAAATGGAGAGTTCCTTAGTTTGTGCATGACATAATCGAGTTCTTGTGTTACGGTGGATAAAAAAAATGGTTATTTGTATGTAAGAGTGCATAAACTGAAGTAGTTCATGTGGCCATAAGAGCACAGGGCCAGTGCATTTCAGCTGCAGGCCACAACAATGCCAGATGGGGCTGATTCTCAGCCGGCAGAGAAATGTAGGATAAGAATCAGCCCCTATGCTGGCATTAGCCACTCCCTGTGCCTGAACCCAGAGCCATTGCATAATCCTGGCTGTAGACACAAGAAGTGGATTTCAGCACCAAAATGCATACTCCATTGGGTACATTCATTAAAGTACGACAGGTCCGAATACAAAAAATGTTTTTTTTTCTTAAGTTTTACAACTTTTGCGTATTTTCTGCGATATTTTTGTTAATTTGCTGAACTTTTTTTGTACTTTGTGACAATTTGCGCAAAAATTTGTGTGACAAAATCGTATTTGTCGCAACGAGTGCGAAAATTTCGGATCATAAGTAATAAATCTTTATATTCAAACGAACTGAATTTTCGTGACTTTTGCAAACATCAGAAACTATCGAATTTCGTGATTCGGATTCGTACGTTAATAAATCTGGCCCCATGTGTCTGCACCCAGACCCACACAATTGCTCCAGGTTCAGGAAGAGGCTGATGCCAGTTTAGGAGATGATTCTTGGCCTGTGTTTATCTGTATGCCCAGTCTGGTATTAGTCTAATAAGCAACCGACACACCTTTTCCTTGTGCTGCTCTGTCCGACTCCCTTTGTCCAGGTTCCCAGGGCACTCACAATGCAAAGCCACATACAGTAATGCTACTGGGAGCTTTTATAAATCTGCATTACAGTAAAAAAAAGTTAGCATTTAAAAGTGTAGAATCCATATTGACAATTACAGTTCCATGACTAGCACATGACTTGTTTAGTGTTAAAAGAGAACTAAACCCAAAAAATGAATATGGCTAAAAATGCCATATTTTATATACTGAACTTATTGAACAAGCCTAAAGGTTCAGCATTTCTATAGATGTAATGATTCAGTACTTCAAAGTTGTCACAGGTGGTCACCATACTGAAATCTGTTACCAGTGTATGGGACAGTGCACATGCTCAGTGAGCTCCAAGCGTAGGGGTCGTTGGCCTCTAATTGAGGGTGATGCTGCAGGGCTGATTATTAATTTCTGCTGCTGATTGCATTGGTTTCAGAGCTGTCATGTATTAATTAGTAATCAGCCTTATATTGTGACATTTATAATGAGTATATACAGTATATTGTAAGTCAGTCCCTAAGCTCAGGTAAGTGACAGCAGCACAGAGCATGTGCAGTGAATCAGCAGACAAAAAGATGGGGAGCTACTGGGGCATCTTTGGGGGAACAGATCTTCCCTGCTAAAGGGCTGTGGTTGGGGCTGGTACAGAAGCCCAAAACACAGTTTACAACATTTCTAGCCTAATTCTTTAATTAAGCTTTAGTTCTCATCTAAGAGACCACATAAGCACTGAAGTCCACCTAATCAGATAAAACTGAATAAAACCAGGGTATGTAACAAGGCAACTAGGTCCCATGTCTATGAGCTAGGTATATAGCACCAGCGCCTTTCCTATACAGTCATTAATTTCTTTACATTATTGCCATACAGTATGTTGACAAAAAAGCAATGTAATGTTCTTCTAGTTGCCATTACTGTGACAGGGCATATGAAGGTTATGCTTGCAATTTTTTATTAGCTAGATGGAGGTTATAGTCATGTATCTCACACACACACACACATGTCAACAAATCCAATAATACTGTATTTCCATTATTACATCCCAAATAAAGCTATTTGCTGACTGTTTGCTGTGGGATAGTGCAGAAGGACAGTGTAACCAAATAAACCAATAAAAATAGCCAAAAAATAACTTCATTTCTTAAAATATGCATCTTGTAAATGACAGCCATTCCTTATATGAACACATTTTATTATATCTATGTTAGGATTAGAAAACAGGATTAATTTAACAACCGTGTACAGAAGGAAAACATTTAAACCAAATACACCTGGTTTAGCGACACTATTCTATTGCCACTTAAAACAATCAGTAGATGCTGAATCTAGAGAAAATATAAATAGAAAAGAATTCCCATTCTTCGCTTGCAACATTAAATTATTTTGGTTCAAAAAGTAAAATTTTCATGATGTTTCCATTGTTCCCTTTAAATCCGACATGTGACTGAGACAGAAGTGCTGCTAATTTAATAGGCTTGGAAAGGTGTTAGAGGTAATTAACTGCTACGGTCTTTTCTCAGCGAGTCAGAGCCTGCAATTAATCAGGAAACCCAACTTGAATGATTGTAGAAAACAGTAACACTTAGTTTATTATGTAACACATTCTCCTTTGGACTTTTTTATGATGGGATCAACCACATTTGTACCAACAATTTATTATGTTTACCCTTTAGCCAATTAGTTTTTCTCACGTAATACCCCTAACAGCATGGTAGGTTTGTTATGTATCACAGTAAGTCTTCTTGTCAGGTATACGGGCCTTACCTTGAAAACAAATGGATATCAATGACCTGTTACTATTTATTTACAGCACTAAATATAAATTAAGGGTTCTCTCTCTCTCTCTCTATATATATATATTTATTTATTTATACAGGTATAGGACCCATTATCCAGAATGCTCGGGACCAAGGGTATTCCAGATAAGGGGTCTTTCCATAAATTGGATCTCCATACCTCGTCTACTAAAAAATCAATAAAATATTAATTAAAACCAATAGGATTGTTTTGCATCCAATAAGGATTAATTATATCTAAGTTGGGATCAATTACAAGGTACTGTTTTATTATTACAGAGAAAAAGGAAATCAGTTTCAAAATTCTGAATTATTTGATTAAAATGGAGTCTATGGGAGAAGGGCTTTCCGTAATTCAGAGCTTTCTGGATAATGGGTTTCCAGATAAGGGATCCCATACCTGTATATTATAAAAAATGTTCTGTTCCCACACAATTGTAAGGAAATTGGGATTTTGAATATATGTCATGATTTTTAAGCAGTGGTACATTCATTTTTATAGCTGGAGTGCTTTGCATTTTTTGGTTGGGGGTATACAGTTCTATTACATATAATAGGAGTGGTATAATAACTGTAAGGTATTGCTTATATAGTGGGATATTATAAATATAATTATTACCCATTAAAGGGGTAGGTCACCTTTAAATTACCTTTTATATGATATAGACATCCTGAGACAATTTGCCTTAATTTATTTATTTGTTATGTTTTTTTCAGTTATATAGATTTTTGTTCAGCAGCTCTCCAGTTTCAGCAGCTATCTGGTTGCTAGGATCTTATTTACCCAAGGCAGTGGTTTGAATGAGAGTCTAGAATATGAATAGGAGAAGGACTCAATAGGAGGAAAACTAATAATAAAATAATAACATTTTAGTACAGTTACCCAGAGCAATAGCTTTTTTGGCTTCAGGGTTCAGTGACCCTCACCTGAAAGCTAGAAAGAGGCAAAAGAGGATGGCAAATAATTAAAAACACTATAAAAAAAAGAAATAATAAAGACCAATTGCCTGTTTGGGACTTTTGGGTTGCCAGATAAGGTATCTCCATACTCTATACAGCTGGCCATACACGCACAGATAATATCGTACGAAACATCGTTTTGTACGATATTCGGTGCGTGCATGGCAAGTCGGCGAGTCGACCGATATCGCAGGAGGCTGCTGATTGGCCAGGTTTAAACATTTTGATCGGGCGCCATAGAAGGCGCCTGAGCAAAATCTGCCTTCAGGGCTGAATCGGCAGAAGGAGGTAGAAATCCTATTGTTTCTACCTCCTTATCTGCCGTTTCAGCCCTGAACGGTTAGTGGCCACCTTTAGTCCACTAAAAAAATCATTTAAATGTGAATTAAACCTAATACGATCATTTTGCCTCCAATAAGGATTAATTATAGCTTATTTGGGATCAAGTATAAGGAACTGTTATATTATTACAGAGAAAAGGAAATCATTTTTAAAAATTATAGTTATAGTCTATGGGAAAAAGGCTTTCCTTAATATGCAACTTTCAGGATAATGGGTTTCCAGATAACAGATCCCCTACCTGTATTTAGCAAAACATTGCACCCAGGGGTATTGGGATGAGTTGTACATACTGGTGTCACACAATGTGCCACATCGAAGGCTTTTTCACTTGTTTTTTCAGGACTTGCAAAACAGGACATGAGCTCATAGTCTACCAATATGAAATAGTTACAGAAATAGAACTTGTGAGGAAAAGAGATACTGTAGGTGAGGCTAGGCACAGGCATTTGAAATAAAAAGCATTGCTAGCTTATTGAGACTTTTACCCCTCAAAAAATAATTACCTTGAAAATAAACCCCCTACGAATATGTAGCTCTGCGTTAGAATTTATATAATATCATAAACTTCTTAAAAGGCATCCTGAATACAAAACCAGGTGCCACAGGACATAGAATCAGTGGGGGAGTCATACATTCTATATTCCTCTTTATGCCAGGCCTGAGTTTACATGGCAACACGAGGTGCAGATCAAATAGCACTTTAAGATTCAATTCAGAGCAACAGTTTTGTCAGTATCAGTTCATATTTTTATTAATAATTTCAGGCAAATAGAGTTTGTTAAATATTTATTGACAAAGACATATTTATGCTACAAGTACAAAAAAACAGCATTGTCTGCCATGTTTTACCCACAATGTAATACATTTTTTGTTAGCATGTCCCTAAAAAACAGTGCATTTAGGAGCAGCTACTGTACCTTTCTGGTTGGCTTTTTTTTTTGTTAAACATGCGCTGTTTTGGTCCAATTTTTGCACCCAGCACGACACTTATCAATCATAAATGAGCCCTACTGTGTGGTAAAAACATAGAAAACTGCTACTTTACTTTGCATGGAATTCTCTGCCAGTTGTACGTTGCCGCCACTGTAATCTCTGCTTTACAACAAACAGCTTTTTTAGGAGTTGTTGAAAGCAGGGCATGCGGAAAATAAATGTTTAAAGAAACACTTTGAATATTTCACTCCAAACACCATAAGCCCCGAACTTAAAGAAACATTATAGCAAAAATGCTGTTAAATAAAGGTAAAACTAATATCTTTCTTTATTGTTACACCCTATTTTTCTTCCTTCTGTAATGAACCCTGATAAAACTCTGTCATCTACAGTACAGGTAAGGGATCTCTTATCCGGAAACCAAGATTGTAAGCTCTCTTTTAAATTGGAAGCTCTTTTGGACAGGGCCCGGGGTTTTTCTTTATGTGTGAATCTTTAAAGAGATACTGACACCAAAAATTAAACCCTGTTCTACATCTACCATAACTATACTAACTACACTATTTATAATTTTGCCATAAAAGTATTTGCCCAGTGCTTTTACATACCCTATCTGATCCCCTATGTTCTGCTATGAGGGGGCTGCCATATATGTGTAGCAGGAGTCCGTTACCATTAGAAGCTATAGCTGTCAGGCTGAGAAGGGACAGTCAGGTTGGCAAAACAGTCAGGTTTAGGAACGTCAAGTAACAATAATTACAAAAGCAGCCCTATCAATGAAAAATTATAAACATGACCTATAGGGAACTTTTAATGTACATTCATATTTTGAAGAGTCATTTTTAGTGTCAGTATCACTTTAAGTTCTGAAAACTTGACTTTTTCATATTGTCCCACAAAAGTTTCAGGGATCCTCCAGGGAAGGGAACTCTTCCATTGACTTCTACATGATCTTGGCAAGTTTTAGATGTTTAGTGAATTGTGATGATCGAATCTGTCCCGTTTTGCAGAAACTTTTTTGACGTGGCCGCAACTTTTTAGACATGACTGCAAATGATAAGACTTATAAGATATGATGACCGCAATCTTTTTTACACAACTTTTTCCTCACTCGACGAATTTTTGCAGCAGTTTCTCAAAACAAAATTGCCAGTGGCCAAATGCAGAAATTTGTTCATCACTAATGGCGAGCTGTAGGATTTTTAACCATTTTGACACATAGTAAATCTAGAAAAAAAAATACAAACATCAGTAAATGGCCCCCTTAAAGTAAGGTTATCCAAATTATGGAAAAGCCCCTTACCTAAAAAACCCCAGGTCCCGAACATTCTGGATAACAGGTCCCATAACTCTACTTGTATAGTGGCTTACCTAACAATCAAAGTTTCAAGGCACTTCAAGGCAATTATTGCACCTGGTTTAACAGATGCAGGCAAAAAAAGAAAGGACCACCCCTTCCAAACACTATATTAAAGTGTGGCAGGAAATGGACATAAGCCTCATTGACCAATAATCATAGTTATATGCTAAACAGATACATGGGCATCTGCCCAGTAACAGTAAAATAAGAAAATGGAGGAGTTTAAAGCCATAGGGGATTGATAACCCTATAGGTCCCTACACATGCTATATAATAATATTTATCATCATCTGTTACTTATATACCAACAACACACATTTTATAGAGATTCACATCAGCCCCTGCCCCAGAGGAGCTTACAATCTAAGCTACCTGGATAATACGTCCCATACCTTTATAGCTTTGAGAACTCTGTACCCCCAGCCTCTTCCATAGCCTACCAACAACAGTTATAAAGGCAACATGCAATCAATAGTAAGTTTACACCACTCTCTCTTTACAGGATCTCCCCCATGCCTTTTCGGGAGATAGTTCGATTTACAAAAATGTGTTGGAGCTGCTGTAAGCACAGCAGAACAAGCATACAGAAAAAAGTTAGAAAAACGTTTTCATGGGAGAAATGCATGCACCTTCAAAACTACAACAAAAACATTCACAGAAAAAACAACAACAAAAAAATTGCACCAATATAACGACAAAAGAGCAATGTGGTTACAGGCCAGGAGAGAGAACATGCTGTATTGCAGAATGTGTAAACAATGGGGACTGCAAACCATTGCTAAGCTCCAGAATACACAAGAAAGTTATTTGGGATATCAGACTGAACCGTGACACTGATGTAGCCAACCAGTTTTTGGAATTCTGTAGTGGCAATGTTATCTTCTTTCCTGTTACATGTAGAGAGAATATATATCAGCTGTAGAACTAAACTAGCGATGGAGTAAAATGCACACAAGAAAAATATTCATGCATAGTATTGTTATAATAAGTATTATACTGTTTGTAATTAATTCTACTATATTCATTGTTTGTTCTACCTATTCAATGCTACCAAATGCCTTCCTTTTACAGATTTTGAATTATTTTACTTGCTATTTCTTTCTGTATAGAAAATTCTAGTTAACCTCTGAATCAGTGCTGAGTGTAAACACAAAACTCATAATGCTACTATCACTGCTACATAGAATGCAACAATAAACACTTACAAGCCTGGCTGTGCTTATCCTTGGGGCCTGTGTGTGTTTTTTTATGGTTTCACTTTTTGCCTTTGCCCCTAAGTTTAAAGACAGTGTGAAATGCCCCTTACCTTCTGAGGCACAGGTATGGGAACTGTTATCCAGAATGCTTGGGACCTGGGGTCTTCCAGGTAAGGGGTCTTTTCATGATTTGAATCTCCATACCTTAAGTCTACTAAAAAAATAATTTACATTAAATTCATCAGAAAGGACTATGTAAATACAGCCATAAGCACTCACAGAAACGCTGCACTGAGTTCTCTGTCAAAAGATTTGTTGTGTCTGTTTTCTTCTGCCAGAGACACACAGCTCTCCTTCTCCCCCTCTTCTGCGCCCCCTCCCTCAAGAATGCTAAGAACTCACTCACCAATCAGCAGGAAGCTGACTCATAGGGGCACATTTACTAAGACATGAATTCGAATCCGAATTGGGAAAATTCCGATTGGAAAACGAACATTTTGCGACTTTTTTGTATTTTTTGCGAATTTTCGGCGCCTTTACGGAAATTGTCGCGACTTTTTCGTTACCAACACGATTTGAGCGAAAAAACGCGAGTTTTTCGTAGCCATTACGATGCACTCGTATCTTGTCGCGACTTTTTCGTATTGAGCGCTCGTAAGCGGCGGGCGAAACTTTCAGACTTAGCATGATTTTGGAAGCCTCCCGTAGGACTCAATGGCACCCTGCAGCTCCAACCCGGCCCAAGGAAAGTCTCCCATAGGGCTCAATGGCACTCTGCAGCTCCAACCCGGCCCAAGGAAAGTATCCCATAGGGCTCAATGGCACTCTGCAGCTCCAACCTGTCCCAAGGAAAGTCTCCCATAGGGCTCAATGGCACTCTGCAGCTCCAACCTGACCCAAGGAAAGTCTCCCATAGGGCTCAATGGCACTCTGCAGCTCTAACCTGGCCCAAGGAAAGTCTCCCATAGGGCTCAATGGCACTCTGCAGCTCCAACCTGGCCCAAGGAAAGTCTCCCATAGGGCTCAATGGCACTCTGCAGCTCCAACCTGTCCCAAGGAAAGTCTCCCATAGGGCTCAATGGCACTCTGAAGCTCCAACCTGTCCCAAGGAAAGTCTCCCATAGGGCTCAATGGCACTCTGCAGCTCCAACCTGGCCCAAGGAAAGTCTCCCATAGGGCTCAATGGCACTCTGCAGCTCTAACCCGGCCCAAGGAAAGTCTCCCATAGGGCTCAATGGCACTCTGCAGCTCCAACCCGGCCCAAGGAAAGTCTCCCATAGGACTCAATGGCACTCTGCAGCTCCAACCCGGCCCAAGGAAAGTCTCCCATAGGGCTCAATAGCACTCTGCAGCTCCAACCCGGCCCAAGGAAAGTCTCCCATAGGACTCAATGGCACTCTGCAGCTCCAACCCGGCCCAAGGAAAGTCTCCCATAGGGCTCAATGGCACTCTGCAGCTCTAACCTGGCCCAAGGAAAGTCTCCCATAGGGCTCAATAGCACTCTGCAGCTCCAACCCGGCCCAAGGAAAGTCTCCCATAGGACTCAATGGCACTCTGCAGCTCCAACCCGGCCCAAGGAAAGTCTCCCATAGGACTCAATGGCACTCTGCAGCTCCAACCCGGCCCAAGGAAAGTCTCCCATAGGACTCAATGGCACTCTGCAGCTCTAACCCGGCCCAAGGAAAGTCTCCCATAGGGCTCAATGGCACTCTGCAGCTCCAACCCGGCCCAAGGAAAGTCTCCCATAGGGCTCAATGGCACTCTGCAGCTCCAACCTGGCCCAAGGAAAGTCTCCCATAGGGCTCAATGGCACTCTGCAGCTCCAACCCGGCCCAAGGAAAGTCTCCCATAGGGCTCAATGGCACTCTGCAGCTCCAACCCGGCCCAAGGAAAGTCTCCCATAGGGTTCAATGGCACTCTGCAGCTCCAACCCGGCCCAAGGAAAGTCTCCCATAGGACTCAATGGCACCCTGCAGCTCCAACCTGGCCCAAGAAAAGTCACCATACTGAAGCTTGAATGAATCCGAATCTTTCGTACTCGGCGCGAAAGCTGTGAAAAAGTCGCAACTTTTTGCGCAAGTATTAACGATACGAAAAAATCGCCAGATTTTGTGCAAGATTCGGAATGGCAACGAAAAAGTCGCGACAATTATCGGAAAAATCGCAAAATACCAATCATTACGAAAAAAACGCAATCGGACGCATTAGGCCCGTTCGTGAGTAAGTAAATGGGCCCCATAGTCTTACAAACTGAGCATGTACACCGGTCTGGGTCTCGGTGCAGGAACGAGGCATTATGGGAACTTTCTTTACACGGCTCAGTGTTTTTTTTCCTGTTTGGCTTCTGATCATCTGAACAGGTGAAATATGGGGAGACTTAAGGGCACTATTAAGAGAACTGAAGGTATGCCTGCAGCTTGAAATTAACTCCTTATTAGCCTTTCCTCCTCCTTTAAAAACTGGATTTGTTGAGTAAAATGGAGTCTATGAAAAATGGCCTTTGTGTAAAGGTGACCATACATGGGGAGATTTTAGGTGCCGATTTGGGTCCTTTAGACCAATTTAGCAGCTGTGTATGGGCATCACCGATGGGCATACCCAACCGAGATCTGGCCTAAAATTGGCAAGATCTTGAATGGGCAGGTTTGATTTTCCAGCAGATCAGGGACTGCATTGGTTCATTGATGTGGTCCTCCATCCGATGGCACCCATGCCTACCGGTTTAAAGATATCAGGAGAATCTTACCTTAACTTGTAGACTTGTTACGAAGCTCTAAATGACAGAAAGTTCACTTATCCAGAAAACCCCAGCTTCCCAGATAATATATCCTGCAAAGTGGCAGGAAAAAAAGTTTAATAATTAAAAACAACACACAAAAATGAAAAATGAAAGCTTGTGTTAGGTCTTAATTTTAGACAAACATTTGCTTAGAGCCCAGAGTTTCAGCTGGACTCTTTCTGTAGCATAAAGATCATAGGAAAACACTAACCAATCATCATATTGGTAATGTATAAAAAAAGAGATTATAAATTGTGTGACGTACCAGTTGCATCACCTATGGCGCTTTTTAATACCACAAAGCAAATATTACAGAAACGGACATAATGTATGTTATTAAAACCGTAACATCTGTTCAGTGTCAGAATGCATAGAGTCATGTGGGCAAGCTGAAGTGAAAATGAGCATAAAGCATGCTGAAACAGATTTATGTCAACAGCTTTAACACTATATTAATCACGTAGTAGGGTCAGGCCTAACCATCACAGTAAGTGCTTTGGTCAGAATGCCAAGAGAGACATAAAATAGGCCATTGGTAGATATTCAGGTGATAGAAAGGCAGAGCTGGAAAAAAAATAGGAAACTCATGTCTTGGCAGCAAAAATAAATAGTAGATTACAGTAAAAGGCATGCCATTAATCTGAATGTCCCGAAGTATTCTGACATGGAAATTAAAAAATGCTTTAAATATACCCAGGCTGATAAATCTTTATTTTCTTTAAGTAGATGACTTAAATATTTTCCATTCTTTATTTGAAATCTACTAAGCCAGAATGCTGCGGCTGGTTGGGTATTAGTGTGTACATACTAAAATACACGTATTGGGGGGGTTGTGGGTAGGAGTGTGGATCAAATCCTGGTGCGCAGGTCTGTATCAAGATATTGGTTGTATTTAATAAAGCAACCAAACAAAACCATAAAAAAAATCAAATACCTCAAATTTGTCATTTTTGTGTCATTTTAACGGGTTGCAAATTTGAAAATCTCATATCGACTAAAATAGTTCAAATGTTGCTTAGGAAAGCTCCCATTGACTTCTGCATGACCTTGCAAGCTTTCAGATGCTGAAGTTTTATATTTACATTGTTCACAAGTTTTATCAAATATTCCAAATCATGATTTTAACACAGGAGAAACGTGATTTGTGGAAAAAAATAGGAACGTTGATAAATAACCCCTATTAGGGCTGATTCACTAAAGTGCGATAAAAATTTTTTATCGCGTCTAAATTTTCGCGACTTATCGCACGATTCACTATAAGCATACTTGCGCTAATTTTCGCGCGATATTGCATGCGTTATTTAACTTGCGAAGACTATTTTCGTGCGGTATTTGACGGTACATGTGACTAACTAACGTATAGTCCCGCAAATAGATAGTAGCCACATATATATGGTAGCATATAATTAGTAGCTGCTTATAAATAGTAACTGGTAGTGATGAGCAAATCTGTTCCGTTTATCTTTAGCGAAAAATTCGCAATGTCGTGCGGCCAAAAAAATTATTGCCCGCGACTATTTATATGCGGCTACAATTGATGAAATGTTTTGCCAGGCATGGTTTCGCGGCGAATTTTTGGATGTGCGGCGAATTTTGCGTTTTGCCATTGGCGGATTTTTTTGCGAAACGCAAGAAAAAATTTGCAGTGGAAAAATTCGCCGCACGTCCAAAAATTCGCCACGAATCCATGCCTGGCAAAACATTTCATCAATTGTAGCCGCATATAAATAGTTGCGCGAATAAACGCACACCATGTTAGCCATACATGCCAATACTTTCGTAAAATTACTGTATTAAAAATGACCATTTCCCTGCAAACTGGAGGCTGCGTCACTCTAGGGCCAACACATGATTAAATAGCACTGCAAAGTCCATATTTTATTGCCAAAAGCTCATTTACTGTACTTTTCTATAATTATTGCCTGCCTCAGGTAGGTGCTATTTTTTGCATATGCGATATTTAGCATTTTCGGCCTCTTGAAAATGAATGAAAAACAATGTAATTCTTGCAGACGTGCAATGTTTTTTGTGGGAAAAAATGCAAACCATACAATTCGGGTTTTTCTTAAAGTAGCATTTAAGGCTAATTTTCCATGGAGAAAGTTAGTTGTCCGTCATAGATCTCTGCTACCGGAGGAAAGGCATTTCAGAGCAGTTAGTAGCCCGCGGTAGCAGAGATCTATCATCTATCACTTCCTTGCTCCATGGGACATTAGCCTAAAGTAAAAAAAACACACCTTTGTAATGTTTTTTTTCCCTCAAATTTTAATACAATTTGCCTCCATGTAACAAGATTTCCATTTATGTATTATTTTTATAGCACTATTTATATGTGCAGTGCTGTTTACACTTCATTAATGTACCTTGCAGATAAATTAGACTAATTCAAATGATGGGCTCGTCATCCCTATAAATTTAATCTGAAAGTTTTATCTCACATGGGTTGTACAATGCTAAAAATATCTGACTACTTTACCTACATGCAACTTGCTTGGCCAACGTTATAGAAATCCATGAAAGAAATCCCATAATAATAATAATACTAATGAATGGACTTTGGTGAATAAATCATCAGAGGCAAGGAGCATGATGTAATGGACATATTATCTTCACTCTCACTTTTAGTTTATCTAACTCATTAGCCATTGTCTGAAATGCTCTTCTAAAGCTCATGAAGTCCATTACTATATATACATATAGTCTAGCTGAATTAATGAGCCCCCATTAAGCGGAGTTTCTGCTCATTATCTTCCTCTTATACTGTGTGATTTATGTGGAGCTCTCCGCTGTCTCTTTAAATAAACATTACAGAAAAGTGTTTTATTTAAGCATAATTTACACCTTCTCCCTCCCATCCTGTAGCAATGTAAATTTAATGTAAGTTTTTTTTCTTTTTAATTTCTCTTTTATAATAAGTCCAGATCTTTTACCTATAAACATATGAAAGCTAACTTTTATTTGATGTTCTTTTTCCTTGTTATTATAAGCAATGTAGTAAATCCAACACTTTGTAAATATGTTTATAATGGAGATCAGATGTACTTTGCTTATTGCAGTTTACTGTTCAGATAAAGCAAGGTGAGGACATGTAAATAAGGGTCTATAATGATAATATGTATAAAGGCAGGAGAAGAACTGAGAAGTGTCTGGTACTGCCCAGCTCCCATTGCCCCATTACAGGTAACACTCATAGGTTTAGTTTGCTGTAGTTCAGGGTTATTAAAGGATGGCAGCTTAAAGGAATAGTATTGTTGCTGGCCATAAACCCTCATCCTTAAAAGTCTGCTTTTCAGAGAGGTTTGAAAGCCAGAAAGCTATAGGGCACTCTGATGATGTTAGGTAAAGAGTTCCATAGAAAAGGGTAATAAGAGTACAGCGGCCAGCGGCATAACAACACCTCCTCCCCACCATACCATGCATGTAAGTAGTGTGGCTATAAAGGAAGCTGACCCCATGGTTTGGGCTCCCCTGTTCCCTCACCGGAGCTATCCATCTCACAACCCTGATACCTCTTTTCTTCTTAACTTAACTTTCCTATACCGTGACATAAGGAGGGTGTATGCCACAGCTTCCAATTAAAATCTGATGTTAATTACAATACTGTTAATATGCTTTTCCAAAATGACATGCAGAAGATGGTTTGGCAGCACTCATGCTATGGAGAACAAAATTTTGTAGTACCGGTATGGGGTCCATTTTCCAGAAAGCTCCAAATAATTGGAAGCCCACCTCCCATAGACTCCATTTTAATCAAATAATTGGAATTTCTAAAAATGATTTCCTCTTTCTCTCTAATAATAAAACAGTAGCTTGTAAAAATAAAATAAATCCTTATCGGAGGCAAAACTATCCTATTGGATTTATTTAATGTTTACTTGATTTGTTTAGTAGACTTCAAATTGAAAAAAGGAACAAAAGGCACAGGTTACATAGCAGATAACAGATAAGATGATTCCACAGAATTTATCAGTTATAAATCAGTCAGAAATTGGCTATTGGCAGTTCTGGGATTTAAAATCATGTAGCTGATGGGCAATGGGGATGTAAGAATAAAAAGGTTTAATAATATGTGGTTTCCTATTTTGTTATGGGGGTTTTGTGGAGTTAAATGTTTCTCAGTTATCTGAAACTTGTTTTCTTCTATTTCCTGGTGTCCATAACAGTAACTAACTGCCTGAGTACTATTGTTAACTTGTGTATGTGCTGCCAATCAGTGTGACTGTGCCCTGCCTTTTAGAGATAACCTAACACACACAGGGAAATTCCATAGTCTGTTATTTTATTTGTGAAGAAAGTGTAAGGAACTCATTTACTGGACTCTAAGTTAGAACGGTTTTTGTCCAAAAAGAATTTTTGTCCTTTGTAGCGAAGGGTTTTGAGCAAGTGTGAGTGTAAATAGAGTGATAAATGAAACATGGAAACAATTGCATATTTACTTTTAGCAACATTCTCAGTCATATAAACTATTTGTGACAAGTGTTTCTTGGCAAATACTTCAAGTCAAAGTGTTCTATGTAACAAACTGAGTCATCCATGAAGAATCCTCAGTAGCCTTTGGGATGAGACTTTGAGCAAACTCTTGGCTGCTCGTGACTTCACGTTTTCCCAATATTAAAGTTAAAGAGGAATTTCATTTAAACATAAATGCAGTAACAAAGCCATATTATAATAGAAAGTCATTATCCAAAGAACATTAATGTGCCTTATGTAATTTCTTCATCCATCATCATTGTGCCAGCAACTAAATGAACTGTGGCAGTGGAAAAAAGCACATCAAAACAATCCTTTCCAATTCTAAAAAATAAAGGTTGGACCATGGCATATGAGCAGGCAATTTAATGAGGCTTGGAACATATCTAAGAGCAACATTGCATTCAACATTGTTCTCTAAAGTGTAGAAGCAACAGAAACAGTGAAAATAATAAACATTTCACAAGTTATTGCATTAAGAAATGCACAAATCTAACCAGGGGGGATTGTTACATGCTTCTTAGATGCCGCCCCCTCTCGCTCCCCAGCGTTTACCTTTCCTGCACTGAAGGGGGGGCCTCATTGCCTCAACTCTTTGCAATAGCAGAGTTGAATTTTTGGCACTAGCAGAGACAAATTTCAGGCCATTTGCCACCCCTGGTAACTTGGGGGGCGCTGCCCCCTAAGACGAGTTTCTTAACTCATGTCAGAAGTGCTCCTGAATCTAACTACCTTTCTGGTTCAGGGAATGAAAACTGTTCTAAGATTTAAGTCTTAGAACAGTTATATGCATGCACCTTAAAGGGCAAGGAAAGGCAAAGTCACTTGGGGGTGCCAAAATGTTAGGCACCCCCATGTGACTTGAATCGCTTACTTGTACCCCGGGCTGGTGCCCCTGTTAGGAGAAAACAGCACCAGCCCAGGGTACCTGTAGAGAGCGCTTCCTCCTTCCTATACTCTTGCTAGCGAATTGTCCTGGACAAACGCATGCACAGTAGAGTGAAAAGCCGACTTCTCTGTTAAGGTTCCGCTATTCACTCTACTGCGCATGCGCGCACAAGCGATACAGGAAGGAGGAAGCGCTGCATGTACCCCGGGCTGGTGCTGTTCTCTCCCAACAGGGGCACCAGCCTGGGGTACAAGGTAAGCGATTAAAGTCACTTGGGGGTGCCTAACATTTTGGGACCCCCAAGTGACTTTGCCTTTCCATGCCCTTTAAAGGGGTGATTCACATTTAAGTTAACTTTTAGTATGTTATAGAATGGACAGTTCTTAGAAACTTTTCAGTTGGTACTATTTTTTAATATTTTCAAATTATTTGCTTTTCTCTTCTGACTCTTATGCTTTCACTGACCCCAGCAACCAAAAAGATTCTTGCTCTTTGCAGCTACAATCTAATGGTTATTGCTAGTTTTTATTACTTTATCTTTCTATTAAACTGGTATCTGAATAGGAGTGGGTCTTAATTATCTTTCTATTCAGACCCACTCCTATTCAGATACCAGTTTCTCATTCAAACATCTGCCTGGTTGCTAGGGTAATATGGACCCTAGCAACCTTATAGTTGCTACAATTTTAACTACAAATTTAAACTATCTCCGCTCAAGTTTTCTATTGATGATACTAATAAGTCAAAAGAATTGGAAAACTCAAATATATTCATAAACATACAGTACATCTTAAGGGGTTAGTGAGAAAAATAAATATATATGAGTATAATTCTGTATACAGTTGTATGTAGGGATCCTCCATTCTGTCATTACAAACTGCTGACAAACAACATGTACAATACAATGGACCACAAATACAGAATCTCACTCATGTCCCGACAACCTTTAAAAGAATACTGTCATGGCAAAACATGTATTTTTTTCAAAATGCATCAGTTAATAGAGCTTCTCCAGCAGAATCCTGCTTTTAAATCCATTTTTCAATAACACAAACAGATTTTTTTATATTTAATTCTGCAATTTCCCATGGGACTAGCCATATTCTTTATTTCCCATGGTGCCACAGCCATATGACCTGTGCTCTGATAAACTTCAGTCACACTTTACTTTCACTTTACTGCTGAGCTGCAAGCTGGAGTGATATTACACCCCCCCCCCCCCCCAGCAGCCGATCAGCAGAACAATGGGAAGGGAACAAGATAGCAGCTCCCAGTAGATATCAAAATAGCACTCAATGGTAAGAAATCCAAGTCTGGCTTGGGACTCCTCCAGTTACATGGGAGTAGGAAAAACAATTGGTTACCTGAAAGTAGTTCTAATGTGTAGCACTGACTCCTTCTGAAGTCTCAGACTCAGGCACAATGCAATGAGATGGCTCCTACACACCCAATATTACTATATAACTAAAAAAATACATTTGTCAGTTCAAGAGAAAATTTTAAATGGTAAAGTGAATTATTTGCTATGTAAAGAAATAAAAATTGTACCATAGAAATCATGACCGTATCCCTTTCATCCCTTTCATCAGTCTAATGATTCACAATTATGGTAACATAAGTGTGCAGATATTTGGTGATTTGAAGTTCACAAAAAAATATTATAGTAGACGTTCAAAGCAAGTGTGACTGTTCCTAACTGGAAGCCTACAGTACACTATGGGCATTAACTTAGGATGTAAGGCATGCTGAGGGTTTAATGCAGTATATAGATAAAATGGAAGGAAACAGTTTCTCATTAAACTGGATAAACCTCATTAAAGGGTTTGTTCACCTTTGATTTAACTTTAAGTATGATGTAGAGAGTAATATTCTGAGACAATCTGCAACTGGTCATTTTTTAGTTGTATTTTTTTTGTTATTTCACTTTTTGTTCTGCGGCTCTCATTTTGAATTTTAGCAGCTATCTGGTTGCAGCCAGGACATGGTTTAAATGAGAGAGTGGTATATATAGGAGAGAAGAAAAAGTAACAATAACAATAAAATTGTAGCCTCACAGAGCAATAGCTTTTTGAAATCTGCAAACAGTGAGAAGAAGTCAAATAGTTCAAAAAGTATACAAACTAAATACTGAAGACAAATTGGAGAGTTGCTTACAACTGGCCATTCTACAACATACTTGAAATTATCTGAAACAGAAAGGTGAAACTCCCCTTTAAATTTCCGTTGCAAACTAGTTCCAAGCTCACATTCATTAATATAAGAATGGCTTCCAGTGTCCTTTGGCAATATAGGTGAAGCAAACAGACACAGAAAAACAGGTAAATGTTCTGTTAAGCTGTGAAATATAAAGCATTTAGAGCAGAAAAAATCAGTTAAATAAAAACAAATATTTTGCAATGTAATATTCGTTGACAATTGCAAATATAATAGTAAATAGCACATTAAAGCTTCTTTGTTCTGTTGATGTGAAAATAACACATTTTTTTTCAGTGAGAAGTTTTATTATATATCCTGCATTTTTCCCACAATGCACTATTTGCCCCATAATTCTACAGTAATTGCAACTGTAATTCTCTTGATGTAATTGTCCCATGACAAAATGGACGCAAATGCACATGCACTTTGTTGCAAATTGGGGTTTCTGGGTTTGCAAACGTTTGCACAAATGAAAAAAAGGAATAGTATTTTGCATTATGAATATTCTTTCTGTCAATGGTGAATGTTTTTCAATTTATCTAAAGGTGGCCATACACGCACCGATAATATCGTACGAAACCTCGTTTCGTATGATATTTGGTGTGGGTATGGTATGTCGGCGAGTCGACCGATATCGCAGGAAGCTGCTGATATCAGCCGACTCGCCGATCGGACCAGTTTGAAAATTTTGATCGGGCGCCATAGAAGGCGCCTGACCATAATCTCCCTTCAGCGCTGAATCGGCAGAAGGAGGTAGAAATCCTATTGTTTCTACCTCCTTACCTGCCGATTCAGCCCTGAATGGTGTGTGGCGGATCTGACGATGTTTCGTGCGACCGATGGTCGACCACGTGTATGGCCAGCTTAATACAGTTAGAATACTGACAGGATTCAGTATTTATCTATTTACAGTATCTATCTATAATCATATAGACATATCTTTATATTACTTTTCGACTTACAATATTTCTGTGGATCTTAACTGAAGTCAAAAGTGAAAGTCTTGGAAGAAAGGATTTGACATTTGCATTAATTACCCTGTGATCCCTGAATAGAATCCTTTGTGTTAGTCTAAAAGCTAAATTCCTTTTTTTCCATACTTTATATCTGTCATACGTTGAAACAGAAAACACAAACAAATTTAAACTTGAATGGAGCCGTTGTTATGAAGTTTATACATTTGAAAATTGTGCATGGGTTTTACATTGGCCACAATAATGCGCAGGAGATTACATTTATTATTCTATGTGTTATTTAGGAACCATTCCAAACTCCTATGGCTTTTTCAAATCACCAAACCCTGTCTCCTCGAACTGAAAAGGCTTAATTGTGATTAAACAGGGAATAAAAACTGTCTGTTAGCTCAGTGATAAGATATGGGGGCCAAAGCAAACATTTGATTCTGAATGCACAATATATCGCGCCCTGTTATTACAGCAAAGACTCACATTAAGAAATCCTTTTAAATCATTCAAAGCAAGGGTTCTCTTGTTGTAAAGTATGGGGGATGCAATAAAGACCCTAAATGCACAATGGGCTTTTTTTTTTATTCAAAAAAATAAATGTAAGAAGTCTGATGAATCAGGGGGTTTTTCTCAGCCTAGACCGAAATATAGACAATTCAAATAAACATTTTCAAATGTAAACCTTAGACAGATTTAAAAAGCCAGTTTGCCAGTGCCATACAAAATAGCCCTCAGCCACATTACACATAGTTCATAGATTATGATAAGACAGTTGCGGCGTGACTTGTTTAGTAATGTCTTGCTTTCTATTTCAAGATAAAATTTTACAAAGATCACAAAGGTGTCAGTTGACATGTCAACACATATAATAGGTTCCAAGGTACCGCCGTATGTTGATTCATTTATAGATAAGCATAAATTAACTGCTGTTTTACAACTTATGTAAATATATGTACAAGCAACAAGTAGTGATAAGAAATTTTTTTCAGCAGGCATGGATTCACTGTGAATTTCCATATTTTGCCATTGGCAAATATTTATGTGAAACTGCCATAAAATTTTATCATGAAAAAAATCACGGTTACGCCAAAAAAAGGTGCGGCTGCATCAAAAAAAGACATTTAGGAGAGGTACTTTGCTTACTATTCATGATACCTACTGTAGTCATGACAACTGTGTGCTTCTCTTATCCAGCTTATGTCTCTCCCGCTCCTATCAACTTTGTTCTATCTTCTGTTCTTGCCACCCACCAATTAACTGTTGCTCTGGCCCCATCAGCTTCCCTGCAGCGCTAAACACACATCAACTGATTGACTTTTTATACCATCCTACCTTCTGCTTCTACTCCCCACTGATTTCCTATAGCAAGAGACACCATTTTTTTCAACTATGTTCTTACTTCTACTACCCATGTTCTGTTGATTCCTAGGCACAAAGAGGAAGGGAAGGCATAATCATTTGTATGATAGTGTTGTGAAAATGACACCAACAGCCTGGAAGCTAGATGAGATCTGTAAGAAAGGGAGGATGTATTATCTTGGTATCTAATTGTATGAGGGAGATAAAATGCTGAAAAGTGGATGTTTGAAAGGAAAACTATACCCCCAAACAATGTAGGTCTCTATAAAAATATATATATATATTGCATAAACAAGCTTATATGTTAAACCCTGCTTCATCTAAATAAATCATTTTCATAAAAATATACTTTTTAGTAGTATGTGCTATTGGGTATTCCTAAATAGAAATTTTAAGAATTGAGGGCCGCCTCCTGGGATCATAGGAGTCACATTGCACACAAACAAGCCAAGGCACACATACATGCTAGGTCCCATCAGCCAATTATTGGGCAGAGTTCTGCCTTTTGCTCCCACACTTCTTCCTGTTACAGTTAGAGCTGCATTATTTCCTGTCAGGTGATCCCTGAGGGAGCACACAGCCCATCACAAAATGGCGGATCAAGGGAAAAGATGTAAAAGGGCAATATTTACTGATATATATATTCCAGTTGGGCAAGATTCTTTAATAGGTCACTTAACATAATATAAACTACCTGTTGGTTAAGTATTCATTCTGGGGGTACAATTTTCCTTTAAAGAGATTTTTAGAAAATGTAATCAAACCACCACATTTAGGAAAGCTGTGCAATTTGGTAGTTTGGAGTAGAAAGACATACTTTGAAATTGTGAGAAGGTGTACTTTTCAAAAATGTATGGCTTTCTGGGGTATACACATTTTTTTATAGCTGTACCCCACATGAAATGCAATAAATGTGTTGATTTTGCAGCAGCTAAAATGACAGAAATGAAAGATCATATTGGGGTGTCTTAATCTTTGGGCCCCTACATGTCACATACGTAGGTAAATCAATGCACACTGGGTAGCAAACTGTTCAGTAGACGTTTGTTAAAATATTTACCCTTTTTGGATTTGAGAGAAAGTGTACCTTACAAATAGATTTGTTTTTCTGGGTTAAACATGCCTTTTAATGGCTTTAAAGTAATTTTTCAAAAATTCCAGAAATTGTTATAAAAACCACAAACTCGAGAAAAAGATTGCAGTTGGATAGTATGGAGTAGAAACACATATTTACTCATCACTCATCAGAATGTGTGCTTTCCAAAAAAGTATGATGTTCTTGGATAAACAGTGTAGAAAAATAGCAAACAGCACCTTCTTGTCTCCATTAAAAAAGCCTTTATTTAGTATACATGGCTTTTGGATAAAGCAACGTTTCAGGCCTACATCTGGCCTGTTTCTCAAGCTTGATAAACCTACTGTTAGTGGAATTTTTGACTACGAAATCTAAAGAACGCAGATACTGGAGTGGTTCTTTACAAAATTTGGTACTGTGGTACTTGCCGTTTTGAAGCCACATAAGTTATAAATTCTATAAAACTATATATATTTGGTATTGTCATGTTCGGGAGACATGGGACTTTCCAAATCAGTTGTATTTTTCCTCATAAAATATGTTTCTGATATATTATGAATTTAATTCTGTAGGTATTTAGAAGCCTATGGGGGTCAATTACCAATGCACTTGTTAAAGCCGCACACCTGTAGCTGCTATACTCACTGCAATAGTGGTGCAAGCCTTCCGCAGGACTGGCAGGTCCTTATCCTCAATTGAACTGTTTCTGTAACGGAGCCGCACACACAACCATATGCAGTCGGGAAGCTTACCCCATTTATTATGACCACCTTGATCAACGTTTCGGGGGGGATACACCCTCCCTTCGTCAGGGTAACAGGTCATTTACTAATGGTCAATTTGAATTCTTTAGCGCTAAAAGTCACAGAAAAAAAGTCATGAATATTTTGAGATTTATTGTGCGACAAAATGACTAAAATTCTGACCAATTCCGACAATTCAAAAACTATAACTTGCCGAGATCATGTAGAAGTCACTTGCAAATGTCCCCTTTCTCCTGTTTCGCTGTGACAATTCGCAGTTTTGTGACTTTTTCCCGCACATACTTTTTCAGTTCAGACTTTTAAGTTAATGTCAGACATTCGTGTACGTGAGTTTATTCGAATTTTTAAAAAGAAAATTTTTTAAGAAGTTAGTTTTAGCAAATCTGCCCCTATATCGTGTTACATAATTACAAGCTTATATCTTGTTACAGGACTGGAGTTATGCAAAAAGCATATTTACAGTGATGAGTGAATCTGTTCTGTTTCGCTTTGACAAAAAATTTGCAAAACTTCGAAAAGATTTGCAAAACGGGAGGAAAATTCACAAAACGTGGAAAATTGCACACATCAAAAAAATTGTTGTGCACAGTTTTTTGGCACACGCAATTTTTTCGTAGCGTCCCAAAGGCATACTCTTGTTTAGGGGGACATTTACTAAAGGTCATATTTGTTTTCACAATTTATATTTTTTGCAAAAAAAAATATGATTTTGCAGTGGAAAAAAAACTTGATTTTTTTTCACCATTTATTATACAACAAAACAGTGACAGGCGTAGAAGTCAATGGCAGGTGCCCTTTTTACAATTGGAAGATGTTTCTTCGTTTCATAGTTTTAGAGGTTTGTCACATTTTTTTCCCCTTGTCTTTATCTATATATAAATCACTTGCCATTAGTTGTTTTAGAGAAAACGAGTTTAGTTGTGGTTTCAAAAACCTCTAAAGCCATGAAAATGGAAATGTTGATAAATAGGCCTCCCAGACTGTAGCCTTCCCAAGACAAGGGCAGATGATATCCCTTATTATTTTTGAATACTAAAGTAATTCTACTTAGTATTTTTAATTTTTTTTTACTTTTGAGATAAATTTGTGCTTAAAATCCACATTTGTTTCATTTTTGTGTACGATTATAAAAAGAACAAATTAAAAAATCGTCGAACAAACATAAAAAATGAAAAAAATGCCTCAAAATCTTAATTAACTTAAGAATTTCCATGTGATGACAAGCGAACCCCCTCCCCCCCAAAAAACTCTAAAACCGTGAATTTAATAAATATTTTAACATTTGCAAAGGACAGCTCCCATTGACTTCTACATGAAGTCAATGGGAAGTTAAATTTTTTTTCAAGGGGTAAAAAATATGAATGTTAATAAATCTGTCCTATAATACCCATGGGGTAGCTCTAAAGTGCAATGAGTTTAGATCTAAATGTAGAATATTAACCACAAATGATTTTAGTTCTTTAATTCTTATTCTAAAACAGAAATGTTAATTTTCTCTGAATTCTGAAAGAAAGTACCAAGTTGTTCAATGGACTTGGGT
This sequence comes from Xenopus tropicalis, assembly GCF_000004195.4. NCBI lineage: Eukaryota > Metazoa > Chordata > Amphibia > Anura > Pipidae > Xenopus > Xenopus tropicalis. The sequence goes on from NC_030682.2 coordinate 38,607,588, forward strand.
AAATGTCAGTCTGTAGTTAAACTACTGGCATGGACTGTAAGAACTTTCTTTTTATATTTGGTGTTTGCTGATTTTGTTTGTTTTTTAATGAAACTGATATGTTGCGGTGAAGCTTTTCTATGGGGTGCAGGTTTAGTTCACGTGCTTTGCATTGGCTGTGCTCCCCCTTGTCTAGACTGCAGACTGTATGATGAACAGATTGGCCGGTGGTGTTATACAAAGTATGATATCAAGATTTCCCTGCTTGGTTACAGGTGGATTTGAATTTGACTTTGAATTTCCACTGTACTTCTTTATTTTTTAAGTTTCCCTTTTCTTTTAGCTAATGGAAACATAAAGAGCTGATTGTATTCTCATTTTCTTTCAGTTTGGTTTTCCTAAACTTTTATGAAAGTTTTATTGGTTTGGAATGCAGTTTTAGTCTTGTCTAAGCTGCCGCTGTCTCAGGGTGACTGCCCAGATATCCTTACCATAGCCCTCCCACAATATGATTAGGCCCCTTACAAATACATCAGCAGGGGGAATAGACGTAATGAAATGATGTGGTATGCTCAAATTGGACATGTTAGAGATCTGGGACACCCAAAACCCCACCACACTGCTACTCCAACCGCAGCCCAATAACAATGTATCACTGTAACAGAAGCATTTGTTCAACTAACATTAAACAGTAGTAAGCAAAGCCAACTTTGCTTCCAGGAAGACTTTCCATAAGCCAGAACATAAAGCCGGATTCCTGTCTCCCTTTCCCATCTAGGAAATCCCTGGGGTTCAGAGTCAAGAACTGAGACAATGCCCTCTCCAAACAGCCACACAGGGAAAGGGGTGCGTTAGTTGTTCTGCTGCTTTCCAGTATGGTTAAAGCAGTGAGTGAGGAAGGCTGCATCAGAGTTTCCTTAATCTTTTCCCCTGTTTTGTCTGGCAAATTTGAACCAGCCAATCCAAAACTCTAGGGGTAGGGGCTGCCCTAATCAACCCTTTTATTTCAGTGATTAATTATAGAAATCATGAAATATTAATATATATATAGCTTAGCAATATAATAAGATTATGCATCAGTATATCTTTTCCTAAGTCTGTCCCCTCTCCGATGTACTCTTATGTTCCTGCACACTAATTTTATGGCCAGCGCACACAACAAGTTGTGGTGCACACAAAGAATTTTATATGAAAACTCGACATTTTACATTTACTCTGACCTGAGCACGTCGTTTTTAAAAATGTCCACACCAAAAAATTATTTTCTTGCACACAGGTGAGAAGGAACAAGATGGAACATTGGCTAAGGGCCCTTACCGTAACAGTAAGTCAAATGCACTTACTACATTACATTAGGAAAAAACTGAATGACTATGGTCTTATTGAATTCAGTATTTTCTGGAGTGAAGAACTGGTCTCTAAATTTAAATAACTAGACCCAAAATCAGGCATCAACACAATCATAAAATGTATTATATAGTACAGCGCTGCTAATAATAGCAAACTATTCTGGCACATCTACCTTGCTTGGTGGCAGCATTTACTGGAAGTTTGCTAGGTCAAAAAAGACAGGTTATGTGTGGGTAAATTGGGCTTGTATTGTAAATGTGTTCTGCCTATTTAATATTTTGTAAAGAAAGTGGACACACAGACAGCTCCTTTAGATACAGACCAATGCAATCAATACAGTATATGTAGCAAGTCTGTAATGCCTTTTGTTTATCCAGGATAAATTTACTTCTAGGAGAAATGAATAATATTTGAGTGCATCCCAATGGCACCTACATTTAGACAATATGGTTACCATTTAGAATTTATACCCTGGTAATATTTCTCTCTCCCATTATAATGGTTCTTTTTAAATAGCCCCTCTGACCCAATGACCTAATGTTATTCCATCCTCAAATTATCAAAGTTGTAAGCTTCTGTGTTGCACTGACTTCTCTGAAAAAAAGATTTCTTGTGTCTGTAATACCTGTGCCAGAGACACACAGCTTTCTGCTCTCTCCTGCTCCCCCCTCCCTCAAGAATGCTAAGAACTCACTCCCCCCCTTAGGAATGTGGATCTGAGCCAATCAGCAGTAAGCTGACTCATAGTCTAACTAACTGAGCATGTTCACTTGGTCTCGGTGCAGGAGCGAGGCATTATGGGAACTTTTTTTACACAGCTCAGCGTTTTTCTTCCTGTTTGGCTTCTGATCTTCTGAACAGGTGAAATATGGGGAGACTTAAGGGCACTATTGAGACAACTGAAGGTATGCCTGCAGCTTGAGATTAACTCTTTACTAGCCTTTCCTTCTCCTTTAAAGCATGCAGAAGTGGAGAGAAGCAATACAATAAAGAAAAGTTCTGGGATTCAAAACTCTTGTATCCCCCCCCCCCAAAGGTATGTTATGTCACAGGAATAGCATTCCTCCGCATCCCTCCCCAATTCCAGTAATGGCTATGTGTGTTTGAAATGTATTTTAATTTATACTGGGTAAACGCATGGTGTGAGTTAGTACAATGAACCAACATCTTGCTATTTGTCACACTGTGCTACATAAGGATGAGGCCGCATAGCCTGGAAGGTATGAATTAAATATGCTCCAAATACAAAAATTCATACTGCTGAGATAACTATATCATGTAAAGAAAGAGAGGGAAAAGTCTAGGAGGTTCAACCTGTTCCCAATGAAATTATTATTTATTGAGGTAAAAGCAAATGAAAACATTGAATAGCCATTGTCAGCTTTGTTTCCATCACATTCACATGTCTGGCAGTGAGGCACATAACACTATTTATGGTGATAGAAGTCTCTGCTACCTGCTGAGCAAGGCTGCTGTTTTCTCTGTACCCATGAATACATGACATTAGGCTAGCCAGATCAATAAATTTAATTGAATGAAATTTCACAGGGATGTGAAACCATGCCAAAGAAAACATATAGATAGATTTCTTAATATTACTAGCGTCCCCTTGGATTCTGGCAACAACGCTGTGTTCTACAGTGACAAATGAATCTCAAACACGAACATACTCCAGACATCTTCCTGCAAATTCTTTCGTAAAGAGAAAAAAAAACTTTATCTACATCTATGTTTTTTTGCTTTTCAGATGGTGAAATGAACCAAATATTTTTCATTGCTATTGACTGGAACAACATATTTGCTTCTAGAAATGTTCAATGATTAAAAACATAAAAATATTGAAAATAGAAAAAAATAAATAAAGAGAAATTTAGTATTAGAAACTGTATAGGAAAATGCCCCATTTACTACCTATCGCTTATATTCTATGGATTTCCCATATCTGTATAGTAAATGTAAAGGGGTACCCCAACCCAAAAATATTTTTTTTTCATAGTGAGAAATATATTTAATTATAAGCTAACTTTCCAAAGTCCCTTTACTTACCTAATAAGTAAATTGGGGCAGGGAAAGAGCCTTTGCTCAGTGGTATTACCCACTAGAGTTGTCCCATCTATAGCTTGCCCAAAGTATAAGGTCTCCTAATATGCACAATATATTATAGACCCTCTTTACCTCAGGGCAATAGTATTTGCTGAAGGAAGCATAATAGCCACTTTTTTTTTATGTGGTTGCTTCCGCACTTAATTGGGGTTATTTTTTTGCCCATGCAAGAAACACCCCGATGTTTAATTGTGTATAGGGTTATTCTTTGGCTCATTTGTCACCACTTGTAAAGCTACACAAAGTAGACTGAGGAAAGTCTGGTGTGTAGGTGTCCATTTTCTCCATTTTCTTATCAGACCAGATAAGTGTCATTGATCAGTGGGATTTATAATAAAGCATTAACAAACCCTGTTAAGAGACCCTAAGTTAAAGACCTTCTTTACATCTGGGCGAAGGTATTTGCTAATGGATCATAGTAGTCGCTTGATATGTTTTTAGCCTACTAAAAATTATGTTTAACCTGTCACCCAAACATAAAAAGCTGTATAAGAAAAGTCCTATTCAAATTAAACATGAAACCCAAATTCCCTTGTTATTAACATATCCATAACCATTATAAAGGCATTTAAAAATCCCAGCTGTCAGTCATATTTCGGCATGATACAAAGCTTGCCTTAATAGCAGTGTCCACAAAATGGCGCCTACCTCTTGTGATTGTGTAATTCCAAGATTGAAGGAAACAAGATTTATATTATTTATATAGTGTAAGTGAAGTTTATTTTGCTTGACTAACATGATAGAAATATCTTTGGAATTATTTCTTAGGGTGATGGGTCCTCTTTAAGTGCATGCAGTGGTTGGAGCGGGGCAGCCCAACAGTCATCTATGGTACTGATTAGCAATTTTTTTCACCAGGAATGGATTTGCTGTGAAATTCTGCATTTTGTGAAACTGCTGAAAAAATTCACCGGAACAAAAATTCAGAAAGTGTTGTGTAAAAAATGTCATGCGTCATTTTGCGAATGTTTCAGCTGTTTCGTGAATTTATTGGCAAAACGGGACAGATTTGCCCATCACTATCTATAATAATTATTTCTGCTTTTTATCCTTCTGCTTTGTGCAGAGAATGAAAACAGTCATATATTCTTTTTAATAGCAATTCCATTTTCAAATAACTTTAAAAACTGCTGCATTTGTATATTGGAAAGTCCATTTTCTTTTACTCTGTTACAATACAGTTTTTGGGTGGAGGACCCCATTAAAGGCAGAGATGACAATTCCTTCTCTGTATATTTTAGATGTATGCCTCAGTATATATTAATGTAGGAAAAGCAAACTAGAAGTGCCATTGTGGGTGCAGTCTTTGAGGTTTCAGTTATTATTTTAAAATGATTATATGTTCAGAGTGGATATTGTATATTTTGATATTCTTTCATAGAAAACAAAGGAAATATGAATGTTTCTGATGTTTCTCTTTTGGCCTATGACACACATTATGTTTTAATTGCCTTGGTCTTCTGAGGGAAAACTGTGCCAAAAAATGCCCTTGTCCATCTGCAGACGCCCCTGCTTTGTGTGAATGGGAAATGTACTGCCCATGGCAGATGTTCGGCAGAAATCGCTCACACAAAATAAGGCTCCTTGAGCAAATCCCCACTTCTCTATGCCATCGTCTGTTATGGGTTGGACATTTGCCATTTAGACAAAGGGGTGGTAACGTCAGGTTAGCAAGAGAATTTTGTTCCCCTTGGGTCTCCCTGAGACAAATGGGTTGGTCAGACTACTACATTTGCCATTGACCTTAAATACCTTTTATAAATGTGTTTCTTCCTGTTCAAGATTACTTCTATTCTGTTTCTTGCAAATAACAGCAGCCATGTCTACGGCAAGAATTATAGATATTAATATTTAGATCAGGGACATTTCATAATACTGTATAATAATATTGACAGACATATAGATAGATGCAGCTTGTGCACAATTGTGTGCCCTTTACTAAGTAGCCGTGCAATTTACACCTGAATTGTTAGGGTCACTTTTGGACCAACTTTCAGTGGGCATAATTGTGCTGGAATGATGTAAAAATTGTGAATTGCACTTTGCACAAAAATCAAAACCCATTATTATTATTACAAAGAGTTTACTAACATGCTACAGAAATTACAACTTGTGTCAATCAACTTATAACATTGTTAGAGAGTCCTTTCTACTAATTTATTATTCTATACATTAGAAACATCTGCACTCACTGACAATGAGATATGATAAGCCATCCATTATTTGGCAGCTCTGTACTTCTGGTCCATAAAGTGACTTGTGAGATTGAAGTAACCAGGGCCCTGCAATCTGTTGGTGTTTGCACAGAAAGGCACAGTAGTCCACTGGTGGCTGAATAAACAACTCTCAGAAACACAGCCGTAGCTGAAGGAAATCACAGAGATTAATTTCCAAAAAAACCACAGCACTAACCTGGTTTCCAGGAGGCTGAACTCCCACAACTCTGAAAATATGGGAAATACAGATTAGAAAAAACAGAGCTGTAAGAAGGACCCAGAAAAGGCTATTAATTATAACACAACATGCAGCAATTGAAAAACTTAAACAAATAATATCATTATAAGGGCAATAAATTTGACAAAGCTGCACATAACTCTTCCTTCTTTTCCCATTAAGTTAGGTACATGGCAAACATTGAGCTTTCATTTCTGCCAGTAGGCACTTATTAAATAAAAGAAGGGATATTAAAACAAAATCCATCACTAGGAATTCAAAGTGCAAGTATGGGACCTCTTTTCCAGAAACCCATTTTTCAGATAGCTTAAAATTACGGAAAAGCCATCTCCCATAGACTCCATTATAAGCAACAAAAAAAAAATCTAATTTTTAAAAATGATTTCTCTATTCTCTAATAATAAAACAGTACCTTGTACTTGATGGTAACTAAGCTGCATGAATCCATATTGGTGGATTGGTGTTTCAGTGATTCCTAGCAGACTTAAGGTTTGGAGATCCAAATTACAGAAAGATCCCTAAGGCTAATGCCACACTGAGCGTATGGCGTATATTCTCGGCAAGCCGAAAACCGCTTGCTGAAAATAGCGCCATACGCTCCTACCTGTGCCTGCACCCAAATGAATGGAATATGCTCAGGTGCAGGCACATGTCACCGATATCCGCCAAAGATAAAAAGTCTCATGTTTTTTGGCGGATATCTGCTTTATGTGCCTGCACCCAAGTGTATTCCATTCATTCGGGTTCAGGCACAAGGTAGGGTAAGTGTACAGTAGCGGGGGCGTATTCTCCGCCTTGCCGAGAATACGCCCGTGTGGCATCAGCCTTATTAAAAAAAAACACATTCCACATAATGGATTCCACACCTGTGTCTTGTAGTAATATTTCTGACAATCCTCATCCATAAATATTGTACTAAGGGGCATATTTATTATGCTGTGTAAAAAACGGTGAGAAAATTCGGCACACATCGCCAGGCTTCGCCGTGTAAAAATGGCGTAAAGACAGCGTAAAATCGCCGTAATTTTTTTACACAGTTTTTCTTCCACCGGAACTTATGGAAAATAACGGCGTAATATCCGGCGTTCAGACGGCGATCTTTTCCATTTACTTTACACAGCTTTTTACTCCGTTTTTTCGGCGAATTAGTTTTACACAGCATAATAAATACGCCCCTAAGTGATGAGGGGAGGCAAAGGCTAAAGTGTTTATGCAGTAACATGGTGCAAATCCACCCCACTGAAGAAACTCATAGCAACCATTACAAACTAGCTTTGATTACTCTTTTACTGTTATATTAATGAAAGCAAAGGACTTGTTGGTTACAACAGTGCAGTAAAAAAAGCTATGCTTCAGCTGCAATTATGTTAAATTTAGTACTGGTTGTTTATCACGTCTGTACCAATAAAACATAACTGCTACCAACTGTTTGCTAACTATTGGATATCCAGTCTACTAGAGGTAAAAAAGGAAAAAATAAGGTATTTATGTAATATGTTTTTGCCATGGGACCTGCAGAGCTTACAGCAAATTCCCCCATCATAGCCCACTCGGTGGTGCTCAAAGTGTGCCAAAGAACCCAATTATTATGTATACGGGATTGCATTCTTGTCATTTGGATTACAAGGCCCTGTAAGGCCAACTTCTCCTCCTGTGTAGTCATAGTAACCTAAGATGTATTCCTCAATCCTTTGCTTTGTCCATGCTAATTTGGCGCTATTAAATATCTCTAATGCAATGTCATTTTCTAGATATGCTTGGGTTCCTCTACTGCCCATTGGTGTACTAGACTTAAACCTCACTTCACAGTTCAACTAATGATCAACATGGTGTCATGCATATTTGACTCACACATGTTACATCCTAAAGTAGAATATATTTTGTATTTTAAAGAGTTGGTTCACCTTTAAGTTAACGATAAGTATGTTATAGAATGGCTAATTCTAAGCAACTTTCGGTCTTCATTATTATTTGCCTCCTTCTTCTGACTCTTTAAATGGGGGTTCCTTACCCCAGCACCTCAGATTTATTGCTCTGTGAGGCTACACTTCTATAGTTATTATTAAGTTAATACTTATTTTTCTATTTAGGCCTCTCCTATTGATATCCCAGTCTCTCATTCATCTCACTCCCTGGTTGCTATCATAGTTTGAATGCTACTGACCAGATCACTGCTGAAATTCCAAACTGGAGAGCTGCTGGACAAATAAATTTAAAAAACACACAAAATAAAAAATGAAGACCAATTGCAAATTGTCTTAGAATACCACTCTTTACATCATACTACAAGTTAACTTAGGTTAGGTGACAACAATCCTTTTGAGAGATTTCAGAACCCCAGCAGTTACATATAAGGACACTGGAAGAAACCAATTAAAAAAATCCAATAATTTTATTCCACAGCACAGTTCAAATGATGTGTGGAGCAAATGCATATACAGTAAGTAAAATATTGAGATAATAGACATATTTGTTACTGATTCAGTTAGCATACATACTTTGTACATATTTTCTATCGTAAACATTTAGAAAGAATAGCAATAAAAAAGTTCATTAATTATCTACAGCAATTGGAACACAAAGGTGTCCCATTTCCAAAGTGCTTACAGCTGAAGGTGCCTGTGACATGATCAAGATTGGAGATCGTTTCAGTGGAGATTAAGTTAGAGGTGGGGCTCTTACTGTACGTGCCAAAGTTTGGGTGGCGAGGTTAAGTGAGACCCTTTCACCTAACAGCTGCAGAGGAATGCCTATGCTCTTCTGTGCGCTGCTCATTCAGGGCTCTGCCGTTTTCCTAGTGCTAAGCTCTTCACACCAAATGGGAATGACTTGCTTTTATTAGAGACTTCTTAATACTTTAAACAGTTTTAACTAAGCAAGGCTTTATGGTGAACCTAGAGGGAGAATGTGCAAGCCAAGGTTTGCACAGAGAAATATGGCCTATTAAATCAACATTGAACAGAATGAAACTTTCTGTCAGAGCAGAAAGTGAAGACAAACGAGGAGTCTAATTAGCCAGAAAACATACAATTTACATTTGATGACGTAACTCACCTTTTTGGCACATTCTAGATGTTCCAATACAATAGCACAATGGTGAATATTCCAAATGAAAATCCCTAACCTGCACGGATTACAGAGATAGAGTTACAAACAGCATTGACCTCTAAGAAAACAGTGACACTAAGAGGTTTGTGAATGCAATGTTATGTGTCACTAGGGGAAACAAGGATAAATACATTTATATTAAGTATCCAACAAAATTGAAAAAATTTCCCTTTGTGGAGGAATGGCTGGCATAGGCTGCTGAGAGTTATAGTATAACAGCTTCAAAATTCTACACCGCCTATCCCTAGAGCTCTACACCGGCTTACCCTATAGTTCTATACTACCTATCCCTAGAGCTCTACACTGCCTAACCCTAGAGTTCTACACCGCCTATCCCTAGCACTCTACACTGCCTAACCCTAGAGTTCTACACTGCCTATCCCTAGAGCTCTACACTGCCTAACCCTAGAGTTCTACACTGCCTATCCCTAGAGCTCTACACTGCCTATCCCTAGAGTTCTACACTGCCTATCCCTAGAGCTTTACACTGCCTATTCATTGAGCTCTCCATTGCCTATCCCTAGAGCTCTGCACCGCCTAAACCTAGAGTTCTATACTACCTATCCCTAGAGCTCTACACTGCCGAACCCTAGAGTTCTACACCGCCTATCCCTAGCACTCTACACTGCCTAACCCTAGAGTTCTACACTGCCTATCCCTAGAGCTCTACACTGCCTAACCCTAAAGTTCTGTACTGCCTATCCCTAGAGCTCTACACAGCCTAACCCTAGAGTTCTATACTGCCTATCCCTAGAGCTCTACACCGCCGAACCCTAGAGTTCTACACTGCCTATCCCTAGCACTCTACACTGCCTAAACCTAGAGTTCTACGCTGCCTATCCCTAGAGCTCCACACTGCCTAACCCTAGAGTTCTATAATACCTATCCCTAGAGCTCTACACCGCCGAACCCTAGAGTTCTACACCGCCTATCCCTAGCACTCTACACTGCCTAACCCTAGAGTTCTACACTGCCTATCCCTAGAGCTCTACACTGCCTAACCCTAGAGTTTTGTACTGCCTATCCCTAGAGCTCTACACTGCCTAACCCTAGAGTTCTATACTGCCTATCCCTAGAGCTCTACAACGCCTAAGCCTAGAGTTCTATACTGCCTATCCCTAGAGCTCTACACCGCCTAACCCTAGAGTTCTACACTGCCTATTCCTAGAGTTCTACAATGCCTATCCCTAGAGCTCTACATTGCCTAACCCTAGAGTTCTACACTGCCTAACCCTAGAGTTTTACACTGGCTATGCCTAGACCTCTACCCTGCCCATCCCTAGAGTTCTCCTTCACCTATTCCTAGAATTCTCCATCGCCTATCCCTAGAGCTCTACACCACCTATTCCTAGGGTGACCCTACTTATCCCCACAGCAACGACAAATAAGAACAACCTATAGCCATTAACATTTACGCTACACCTTTCAACAGCAATGTGGTGCATGTTATTTATAATACATAATTATAATATTCTTACTGAAAAGAAATGTTCAAGTGTATGTAAGAGAACAGGTGCCTTTTCAAGGTCAAGTCAAACATTTGACACAGGAATTAGACTATTGAGATGTTACAACCTAATGCTATTATAGGTGGACATACAGTTACCAATATGGCTGAACATTTGGATGATTTTGACCTTCATTTTTATCCATCCATACCTCTATGGGGAAAAAATCCTGGAAATCTTTCTGGAAAGATCATCTAGTCTGCCATCATCTAGTCTGCCAACCACTTCTCTTGGGGTGTTATACAGTAGGTATTAATATATCTAACAATGGACCATTGCCCTATCTATTAGATTAGCCAAAAGGCATAATCTTTATCTCAAAGTCCAGAGAAAATTAAATTATTCAGTTATTAGTCCATGGTCAGATGATGTTTGGTGTTAGGTAACACACAGTTGATTACACTGGTTCATTTGTTTAGGTCATTTTCCAAATGAGTGGTGCACAAGCCAAGCACAATGGATTGTGAGTTAAATATTTCGGACGTTTGTGGATTAGTAAATGTGCCCCTTAGTATAATACTCTTTATTTAAATATAGGATTTGGAACAGAGTGAGCCAGACATGTATTGTCATCTTTTTGGTAAAAAATAGCTCCCTCACAATTAAAGCTCTTACTTGATAATGAAAGCCCATGTAGATCATCAAAAACACACAAAAACAATATATTTAGGTATGATAAGTTATAGTTTATCTTATACAGCAATTGTTTTTTCATATCACCAAACAGTTTCCAAGAAGAAGCAACTTAAAATGTACCTGGATATTATAAAACCAGCTGGCCAGATCATTTTGGATAGTAGTGACTGAGCACCACCAGCTGGCATGGAGTCAAGGAACCGTGTTGGGTTTTTTGTTTTTTTTTAAACAAAAAAAAAAGTGCTGAAAGATGTAAATCTCCAAAGTGGATTATGCTGTAATGAGCCATGGCCTGGATCAAAATGTTCTTTCTCCTGTGTACCCTGATTGACTAAAAAGGATATTTTATTAATCTAGCACCAGCTGGCAACCATTAGACCTGTAAGTAAAAAATACAGACATACAAGCAGGAAGGATTATGTAGATCAGGGAAACCCAACCTGCAGCCCTACTACTGTTGCTAAACAATAATTTTCATCTCCCATGATTGCTGACATCCAAAATATGTTTGGGTATGCGGGGACTTTTAGTTCAACCATAGGTTAAAAGCTACAAGGGTATCAAGCTTCTAAGATTCTGTCTTCTATTCTCGATCTGCTCATTCATCTTCTGCCATTTCCTTCCAGGCCAAAGAACATCAAGTGCACTGGGCATGAAGGTCATGTTGAAGGAACCCAAGTAAGTAAGATGAGGCTGAAAGGCAAGGTGTAATGTAAGGCACAAATGTATTGGCAAATGGCACATTATTTCTGTTGCTTTATTATACAAGTCAGTGTTAAAGGGCCCGTTAAACCACACGTCAGCAGAAGTGCTTATTTTTATTTGAGCATGTTTGCTATCAGCTCTGTGGTGTTAAGCCTTGTTTTATCTGTTGTCTAAACAATGCTTCACCCAGTCTTATGTTTTCAATGGAGCCTTAGATAATACATATTCATGAAATGTTCCCAAAAGCCTTGCCAAACAAATCTAAAGTCAATTTTTAGCACAAACAGTGTGTTTCACAAAATTTCATATGAATTTGCGCTTAAGGCATTTCCATTCTCTGGCATTATTTCAATTTTGACCTTAATTGGCCTTTAAAAGAGGTCGGCAGAGTTCTTACGAGATAACATTTCTTCACCTTTATTATCTAAAGGTGCCCATACACGTTAAGATCCACTCGCTTGGCGAGGTCACCTAGTGAGCGGATCTTCTCCCGATATCCCCACCTACAGGTGGACTATATCGGGCAAATTTAGGCTAATCCGATCGTTTGGCCCTGGGGACAAACAATCGCATTATAACGACGGCAATTGGCACAGTCGGTTCGGGGACCGCATCAACGAGCCGATGAGGTCCCCGATCCGACTAAATCTTTTGACCTGCCCGATCAATATCTGGCCAATTTCAGACCAGATATCGGTCGGGCAGGCCCATCGTTGCTGCTCCTACACGGGCCGATAAGCTGCCGAATCGGTCTAAGGGACCGATATCGGCAGCTACAATTGGCCCGTGTATGGCCACCTTAAGACAAATGTTTTCAGCAACAGAAGGCCTTTTTTTTAGTTAATGGGTGAACTTTAGTGCTCAGTCACATACCCCTCCATCACTTGCATGGCAGCTCTACCTTCGAGCGTCAATGCTCAAATCTTTTTGTTATGATCTTTGGTACCAGTTTAGTTGGGACAGTGACAAAAATGACAAAAAAGTGTCTGCCCTAGTCCATTTGGCCAATTATTTATTATTTATTTTAGTGAAAGATAAGGGAAAGATTAATATGTATTTGACTGTTCATAAAACTTTTCACATTTAGCACAATATACCTACACATACACTCGTTATGTTATAATGCAATCAATAATTTGGTTGTTTTTTTCCTTCTTTGGCAGGCCAACCAAAACTTCTTGTGGTTTAGCACCCCGCCCTCATCTAGGTAATTAATAGAGACATCCAGAAAGTAACAAGCGAAGGGAGAGACTCGTTTCATCACAAAGAGAAATGGTTTGACTCAGCTCCAATGTAAGTGTGCCATATAGCAACAGAATTAGATGTACTGAGATTATCCAAACAAATGTGAGTGGATATTGTAGCGATATAAGAAATAAACAGTGAAGTAGCCTAGTAGTCTAGTGCAGCGTTTTTCAACTGCTGTTAGTGTGCCGCGAGATGTTGCCTGGTGTGCCGTAGGCAGGGCCGCAATTTTTACTTTCAAAAAAAAATCCGGGCCCTGTCATTGGTTGCGCCCCGTGTGTACGGGTGACGTCAGTACGCACGGGGCGCAACGTTATAAAAGGGCCTGTGTGCGGTCGCGTGTAGGCAGAAGTGCAGAGGCGGCGCGCGTGAGGGGAAGATGCTGCTGAAGCCGCCGAAGAGTAAAATGCTGCTGGGCACCAATGTATTAGGGGGGGCCACGGGGCACACTGACTTATGGGGGCACTGCTGCTGGGCACCAATGTACTAGGGGGGCTGGCTCTTGGCACCAATGTACTGGGGGGCACTGCTGCTGGGCACCAATGTACTAGGGGGGCACTGCTCTTGGCACCAATGTACTAGGGGGGCACTGCTGCTGGGCACCAATGTACTAGGGGGGCACTGCTCTTGGCACCAATGTACTAGGGGGGCACTGCTGCTGGGCACCAGTGTACTAGGGGGGCACTGCTCTTGGCACCAATGTACTAGGGGGGCACTGCTGCTGGGCACCAGTGTACTAGGGGGGCACTGCTCTTGGCACCAATGTACTAGGGGGGCACTGCTGCTGGGCACCAATGTACTAGGGGGGCACTGCTCTTGGCACCAATGTACTAGGGGGGCACTGCTCTTGGCACCAATGTACTAGGGGGGCACTGCTCTTGCTTTGCTTGCTTTGCTTTACAATGCTTTGGAGGAATGAAAAGAAAATTACCCTACATGACCATAGGTGCATAGAATACATTTCAGTTAAAATTGGTAAGTACACAGTTCTCAAAGTGTTGGTTCCCAGACTGTAAAAATGTTGTAAGCAGGACAAATTAACAGATAGTGGATTTGTTGTAATTCCGACAAATTTTAAAAAGTGTTGTATACACGGTAAAAAATTATCAGTGAAAATGCCATTTGTGCAAAAAATGTTCTTTGTACAGTATTAATTATAATTTTAGGACATTTTTCTTTACTGACATTTTTGTGAATTTCCCCCAACATGCTCCCACCACCATAATACTGAATTGGATGCTATACTATTAGCGGTTATCATTATAACGTATTGTTTCAAAGAGCAGGAAGCATTTTAAAACCAAATATATATGATGATTATTTGACTTTTTTTCATCCCTTGGATAATGATGCACACTGTGAGGAATAGTGGGATCTGAATGTGAAACCAAAGAAAACATTAGAGAGACAGTAAAAGGGTCTTGGCAACTAGAATTATGGGCATGGTATGGGGGCCAAAGTTTGATCATTGCATAGTTAGAATATACAGTTTACCAAGTCAGGGAGCCACACTGTGGGAATGAACACTTGAGCTCCAATCCTGCCAGGTCTCCTTCACTATTGGTTTTCCTGTTGAAACCAATTAAATCCTGTAACCCACTCCTTACACTTTAGAGGCAGTTGGTAGGCTGCATGGAGTAAATGCAAGTATTGCCTGGTAGCCACAGTATTTGGTTTACAATACCTGATCACAAAGGGATGACTAGTATTTCTATAGAAATCAGCTTCATGTTGTTCAACTACAAATGCACCCTAGGACACTTCCAACGGGAAGTTTGAATCTCTAATGATTATAAAGTAGACTGAATATGTGCTATTTTCCTTTCGAATAAATTCCATTTATTAAGGCAAAAGACAAGCTTAAAATTATATACCCAGTTAACTTTTTAGTAGTCAAGGTGACAAGGTCAGGAAATTCTTGTTCTGTAGAATGTATTACATATGTAGAAGAATAGGCATGTATTATCAATCCAGTTTGATCAGTCAGTAAATCCCTGTTACTTAAAGAGGAAGGCATATCTTGATAGCTTAATGCACAGAATGTCTTAATGTCCTGTTTACACTGATAATGGGTGAGTGCACAGGATCTCTTGTTATCGTCTATATGAATTTTGTGGTCACAACCTCATTGCACCCCCGGCTAAGGGCTCTGGCACACGGGGAGATTGCTCCCCGGAAGGCAACTTTACATTCTCGCTGGTGGGATGGCAATTTGGGGAGATTAGTCTCCCGCGAAAAGGGAGATTTGTCGCGGGCGACTAATCTCCCCGTGTGCAAGAGCCCTAACAGTTTAGAATTTAGTGGTGAGCACAAGTTTCCCTTTTCTTTGTTATTGTAAATCCATTACCCGCTTGCACAATTATCAAGCTGTTCTGTTATTGGATGGAAGTCCTAATCTTGAACTTCAAACCAGTATGTGGTTGCACGTTTAGGGGCATATTTATTATGCTGTGTAAAAAACGGCGAGAAAATTCGCCACACATCGGCAGGCTTCGCCGTGTAAAAATGGCGTAAAATCGGCGTAATTGTTTTACACAGCATAATAAATATGCCCCTAAGTGTAAGTTGTCTGGAATGTCTATGTTGTTGGTAAGAAAGGGGGTTAAATATATGACAAAGACCAATGAATTTAGCATGGCCTGAATGTAATGATAAATCATAAAATTGCTATAATACTTTTGCTCCACAAACAATGAGCTTTCTGGTTGCTGGGCTCATTAAACCTAGCAAACAAGATTTTAAATTCCATATTTTATAGTTAAGAAAAATGCACATTACTCTTATGCCTTAATTGTATAGCACCATGTTATGTAATGTGTTATAGGGTTAATTCGTTATTCACTCCAGTCCTTGCCCCATTGAAGCTTGCCCCATTGAAGCTTGCATTTACACAACCACACCAGGGTCAGTTAGCCTGCCTGTAAGGAGCATGGGAGATAAAAAAAAGAAGCACCAGGAAGAAAACCTTAAAAATCCTAACTATGCAGGTTGGGGGTTGTACAGGTATAGGACCCGTTATCCAGAATGCTCGGGACCAAGGGTATTCCGGATAAGGGGTCTTTCCGTAATTTGGATCTCCATACCTTAAGTCTACTAAAGAATCAATAAAACATTAATTAAACCCAATAGGCTTGTTTTGCCTCCAATAAGGGGTAATTATATCTTAGTTGGGATCAAGTACAAGGTTCTGTTTTATTATTACAGAGAAAAAGGAAATCCGTTTTAAAATTCTGAATTATTTGATTAACATGGAGTCTATGGGAGACAGGCTTTCCGTAATTCGGAGCTTTCTGGATAACGGGTTTCCGGATAAGGGATCCTATACCTGTACTAGAATGCACTAAGGAAACATATGCACCTGAAAGACCTGAGCAGACAGAGTGCCACTACTGCAACATCACTGGTGAGTTCAGGTCAGAAAAATAACTGTTCAATGGAGAGCAGTGTAGCAGAGTCTGCTTTTCCCCATAAGTACTAGTATATGCGCTAAAAAAAGTCTCTTTGGCGCTTCCATTTACAGCATATTATTATTTAAACAAAACTGTATTTTTTGCACAATACAAAAAGATGAGACTCATTAAAAGGGATTGTCATAATTTTTATGGTGTACTTTTTATTTCTAAAATACACTGTTTACATAGCACATAATGCACTCTACCATTTAAAATTTTATTCTTGAACCAACAAATGAATTTTTAGCTGTAATATTCGTGTGTAGGAGCCATCGCAGTGCATTGTGCCTGAGTCTGAGCTTTCAGAAGGAGCCAGCGCTACACATTGGAACTGCTATCAGATAACCTATTGTTTCTCCTACTCCTATGTGACTGGAGGAGTCCCAAGCCGGACTTTCTTACTATTAAGTGCTATTCTGATACATACTGGGAGCTGCTACCTTCCCATTGTTCTGCTGATCGGCTGCTGGGGGGGAAAGGGAGGGAGGTGATGTCACTCCAACTTGCAGCTCAGCAGTAAAGTTTGACTGAATTTATCAGAGAACAGGTCACATGGCTGTGGCACCCTGGGAAATGAAGAATATGGATAGCATCATGTGAAATTTTAAAATTAAATTACAAAAATTTAAAAAAAAAGGGGATTTCAATGCAGGATTCTGATGGAGAAGCTCTATTAACTGATGCGTTAAAAAAAAAAAAAATGTTTTCCCATTACAGTCATTTGTAAATGTAATTTCATGTCAAAAGTAGTGCTGGTTTTGTTTCTTTGTGTTCTCAGGCTCTGACTGAGTGCAGCAGAAATCAGTTCTCCTCCAGATCAGCTGGCTCCTGCAAAATCTTTTCAGGAGTCGGAATTAGAGGTTCAGAGATTGTAAACAGCCAGATACTGCTTCACAACACCTTAAATAATAACAATTCTTAGCAATGATTCAATCCACATTTTTTTTTTTGCAATTGCAATCAAAAGCATTTTGCTTTTGCCCCTTGCTATTCCCACCACTGCCTTTCCTCAAACCAGGAACTGGCTTCCCACAATGCTTGCACCCTTGTGTGATTCTCCTTCTCAGGTCAGTTAACCACAGAGCGTACACGTTATTGTAGGAATTGGACTTTTGGATGGAGGACAGTCCACTGCTGCTACATAGTTTTACTGGTTTTCTATTCAGGATTGGCTGTGTATAAAAGGGACTCATGTCAGAAATAAACAGTTTGCATCAAGTGCTGCATTATGTGTGGGTGCTATATAAATACATATAACATTTTTCACATTCTAAAATAATGGGCTATATGTTATACTCAAAGGTACCTGCCCAATGGGTTTAGCACAGCAGAAAGTTAAAGCAGACTTTGGCATTCTTTTCCGCAGGAGCATACGTGTGGGAGTTTTTAATTTTGACAAGTCTTATGTCAAAGAAAAAACTTGCTGCTCATATCAATATGCACAGGTATGGGCTGTATAACACTTAATAGCAACAAGGTTATATTCTATATATCATTTTCTATTCAGCCAGTCCTGCAACATATAGAGGAACTGTGTACTAATAATGTGATTGGGCGCCTCTGGTCCCTGGATGCTGTCAAACTTTATCAGCAGTGCTACAAAAGGCAATAGCTGGAAGTTGCCCATCCTTGCATAGAGGGATCTTGTTAGTCTTTTCTTCTTCCATCCGGCAAGTGTCTGGATATAACTAGGTGCATCTGTTCTTTTATTCTACAGGGCTGCTACACTTGTTTGTTTCTGTTAATTCATACGTTAAAGAACAAGCAAAAGGAAAAAACAAACACAAAAATGTGGGAAACTAAACTGGGCAAGACGATTATCAGGCAGAAAGTCTGTTTAAAGGCAAGCAGTCTAATTCCCCTGCAATGGGCACATATTTAATAAGACAACAGTGACATCTAGTGGCCCTGCTGAGCAAATGCATATGTAGCCTACACACACACATTCAATTTAAAGGCACTACTGATACTGCAAATACATAGGTAACATGAAACCCATGTGTGAAAATTTAAAATGCCTTTTTTTCATGCAGTTACAACTGACATTCAAACCATTTGGCTTGGTTGCATTAAGCACATCTATAGTATATTCTGAAATGGCAGCTTTATATGCAAATTAATCACCAGGCATCTTGTAAGACTCTTATGGCATTAAGATGGGTTCCATAGGCCTTCAGGGTATCTGTAAGAGATCCAATCCTTTTGGTTGCTAAAAAAGTGGACTTGTGTCTTTGACGGTCTATGCAGGAGGAACCTCAGAAAGTTATTAAAAATAACCTGTTCTTTCTGCTTCTTGTTTCAAGGTATTATCATCATTATGGTTTTCCTTTACTATAGGGCTTAGACCCATAAATGATCCTCATGGTTACTTTCCTCTACCTCTGCTTCCTGTGGAATAGAATGCTGGATCATTATCAGTCACAGTGATATTTTCCAATTTTGCCACAAATTCGGGGTTAAGTGAAAAAAGGCAGTGATTGACTGGCAGTAGAGCACCTAACTCCTTCCGGTACAGGTTCAGGTTAGGAAATTTAGAAACCCCAATTCTTGTTTAATTAACCCCTTTTCCATTAAATACAGGATACATATGGCTGAAATGCTGAGCCTGCACAATTTGGGCTACAGCATGTGTGGCTGTGCTTATTAATTTAAAGATCCAATCAGCAGTACAGCTGGACCTATCAAAAGCACAAGTGCATCAATGAAAGTCTGTCTATTTACTAACCTAATGCATGAACCCTGGTACATATGCACTGCTGGGGGCCCTATAGAATGGCCAGAAGTAAAATGTTTGAAAGAAAGAAAGAAAGCACAAGGCACACTTTATAATAAATAGGTGGAACTCCTAAACATATTTGATTTTTAAACTTCCAAATAATTTTTACATTGGCACATACATTATTAAAATACACTTTTGCTTTTGAAAATACAAATTTACAGTATTGTTAAAAACATGTCATTCTTTATGTCTCTTTTTAATCTTGGGTTCTGCAGCCAAAGTATCTGGTTCATTTTCATGGTGTCTTTTTGCCTTTTTGTGCTTGCTTTGGGATGACCCTGAGCCACTGCCAGGCAGTAAATGTTCCTGATGTTTTGCTTTATGCTTTTTTGCCTTTGGAGTTTCCTGAGAGATAACAAGGCCTTTGGTGAGAGATCCTTCGGATGAGATACAAGTGACAAGGTCACTGTCCGGGATCTGCTCCACAAAAGAGTGCTTGTGTTTTTTCTTAACCTTATCTGGGTCACCACCACTTGCTGTCATTTCTTCTGGTTCAACAGTGGCACTTTCTGAAAAACTTTCATCTTCTACTACTCCATTGAGAAAAGCAGAGGTACTATTAGAATTACTTATCTCCTTACTCTTCTTCTTGGATTTCTTTGGTTTAAAATTAACTGGTGATTCAGTAATATTGCCGTCTTCAAGGATTGTACTGTCCACACCTTTCTCAGCATCAGATTCACTATTTTGCCCAGGAACATTCCTGTGCTTCTTTTTCTTGCGTTCTTTATTTGAAATGTCTTCATGCAATTCTCCAGGACTCTCTAGATTTGGATCTGTGACTATAGAATGATCTCCTGTGCTCTCAGCTTCCTGTGTAAGCGACTCTTGCAATTTCTGTTTCTTGCGTTTTTTCTTTGCTTTTTCCTGAACATCACCATTTTCTTGGACGCTGGATTCCATATTTGAGCTTTCCAGGGCATCTGCATCTTTATCAGATGTTCCATCATCAGCTTGCTCAGCAGTTTCTTCACATGGGGTTTCGTAAGCTTTATCTTCCATTCTGTAGCAGCAAAACACAAAAATTAATATACATAATGTAGATAAACTCAGAATTAGAGACCTCCTGATGAAGGAGGCAAGATGTATCTGCCACCTAAAGTGTAGGATTTTTATTTTATGTCTTTATATTCTGGGTTTACACAAACAATTAAGGCAACGATTTGTACATATATTGTATAAAGTTATGTATAATTTCATGTAGTTTAACATGTATCACCAAAAAAGTAAAACATGGGAACAAAATTAAAAAGTAGAAAATCGAAGACTTAATTTAAATTTAACGTGTTGATAACAAATCTTATTTTTCCTTTCTTACATTTAATCTTTCTTATATTTAATCTGATTAGGAAAAATAAGATTTGTTGTCAACACGTTAAATTTAAATTAACTGTACTGAACCCATGCAAACCAAAATATTGAGTTTTAGACTATATTGGCAGAAACTTGTTTTGGCCTCACAGAAAAACAAAAAAACAAATCACCTTCTATCCAGCTTTCCACGTATACAAAATACACCGACAGCATCAGAATCTAAACGGAATACTTCAAACTCTATCTCGTCATCTATGTTAACACCAATACGCTGCCAATTTTCAATGGGCATCTTGGGAGGCTTGGGTATGGAAGCGTTGAAACAGCCATGTACCAAACAACCTATATGTGTGGGTGCAACTTTATTGACAATACCCTGAAACAAAATGAAAAACATACATTAGAGATAAAAACAGCAGAAACTGCATTAGAGATACATATGACGTTGCCAAACACTGCTATAGGATATAGTGATACCAGGGCCTCCACCACAAATCTTGGGTCCCAAGAAGAAAGAAAAAGTTCTGGCTTCCCCCACAACAATGGTGGTTCTGGACAAACAATCTGCATACAATATATGTAAGGCTAAGACAGGCTCATTGGCATGTACAGGCCAATATTCTAAGGTCAGTATATATGTAGAATGTTGTGTTTTCACAAAAAAAGTCTTTGTGCGCACCAGTTTGTTGTGTACACTGGACTCAAAAGCGCACAGCATTAAGGGGACATGCTGCAGGCTGTAAGGTTTTTTGGTTTTTTTTGCAAAGTGAAAGACTAATTCTTTGCAGCTTTCGAAAACATGTTGATTTAAACATTTCAATGGTTTTAAAGTTAATTAAAAACTTAATTGCTATTCAAAGCATACAGTATGTGTGACTGTTTACATTCTCTACACTCTTGGCTCTGACTTCTGAAACAATACAGCAAACCAGCTATCAAAAGACCTAGAAAAGAACTGACTCCTGTTACACTGTCTGTTCCACAAAACAGAAAGGAGCTAGGCAATGATTTCAATTTGCAAATAAATGTAAAACCACTTTAAATGTTTAATGAATGTATACTGTAAAGTTGCTTTGAATTATATTTTCTTTTGTAATAAACTTTTTTTGGTGGAGATCTCATTTGAACACGTGGCAGAGGTTTGAAGTAAGTAAATCTGTGTTCAAATATAGCCATGTCCTGGCCCCAGTTTATAGTGTAAAGAGGAACCAACACCCACTTTTCAGTGCCCAGATAGATGGAATATAAAGGGACAAAGGAGGGTATAAGGTTTAACTGTGATCAACATTGTTTGGGGTGTAAGAAAAAAAAAACCTATGACCTGCACTTGAGCATAACCTGCCCCAGCTGATGGACCTTTACTTTTAAGGGACACTGCCACTGAAGTCACCGACAGGAAGATTTCACTGGAATATGACAGCAAAGGTCATGTGCATGGGCTCAAGGTGGCAGGTCTGGCATTACCAAAAGCTAGACCCACACTTACTAGCAACCCTACTTTGTGACCCTAACCTGCTCAAACTGGGAAATAACCTCTGGGTTTTGTATATACGGGCCACATACACATCACTACCAAAGTCATATTCCCAACATACAGTTGTCAATTTGTCATGACTTTTCCCGTAACAGTCCTTTAAAACACTTAATTCCTAATTGCAATTTGCATCAGGAATTCACCAATCAGAGCTGCTGTTACAGCAGTCAAACACACTGCTGAATTCACACATATATCTAAATTAAAATGAAAAAATTTACTGACAAAAAATACAAAACTGCTGGGACTCTGTGTTAACCCCAGTTTAATATCTCAAAAATCTGCCCCAAAATGTATTTATTTTTATAGATGAGGCAAGCTATTTTTGGAGCAGGGACCCTCACATTTAAATAAGCAAATTACAAGTGTAGGTATTTGGTCACATTTGGTGGGAACCTTACATTAATATATCAACAAGATATATCAGCCAAACATCATAAAGCAGTGTGCACTATTTAGAATTTATACTGAGGTCAGAGAATTGAAAAATGTGCATATTATAGAATGCTCTCTAACTTAGTATAAAAACAGAAATCCATGGGGAGTGATTTTAAAGAAGAACTAAAGGTTAAATAAAGAAATAAGGCAGAAATGCTGTACATTATGTTTTGTGCTTCTGTACCAGCTCAAGGCACCCACAGCCCCCAAAGATGCCCCAGTAGCTCCCCATCTTCTTTTCTGCTGATTCACTGCACATGCTCTGTGCTGCTGTCACTAACTAAGCTTAGGGTCCCATTCACAATATACCGTATATATAATATATGTGTCACAATATAAAGCGGATTAGTAATTAATTTAGATTATTAGTACATGGGACCTCTATAATCAAAACAATTAGCGTCAGAATGTAATAATCAGCTTATTTGACAGGCCAGCCTCATTTCCTGCTTGTTAATTTGCCCTAAGCTTAGCTTCTCAACAGCTGCACAGAGCATACTGAGCATGTGACACTTAACAAAATTCAAGATGGGGGACCGGACCAATACTTACCACAAGTGTCTGTCCACATTTAGGGTTAAAGATGACAAAGTCTGCCTCTATATTTATATGAATGTGTCCTAGATCATCAAAGATATCACCCAGTTCTCCAACCAATTTTATACTGTCATAAGCAACTGGGACTCCTTTCAGCCTAAGATTAAACAGACAAAACTGCATTAAAGACAAAAAAAAAACACTAATAACACGGTCATACAATCAACAGAGTAAATGCTAATACAGGTATGGGACCTGTTATCCAGAATGCTTGGAACTGGGGTTTTCCGGAAAAGGGATCTTTCTGTAATTTGGATCTCCATACCTTAAACCTGCTAAAAACCACTTAAATATTGAATTAACCCAATAAGATTGTTTTGCCTCAAATAAGGATTAATAATATCTTAGTTAGGATCAAGTACAAGCTACTGTTTTATATTTACAGAGAAAAAGGAAATCATTTTCAAAAATTAGAATTATTCGCTTATAATGGAGTCTATGGGAGTTGGCCTTTCCGTAATTCGGAAGGGATCCCATACCTGTAATTCATGGATTAAAATAATAAATGCAATTTTCTCAATAATGCATTACTAGACAAAAGATCATACAAAAAAGCTTTTAAAGTACAGGTATGGGACCCGTTATCCTTAAACCTGTTATCAAGAAAGTTCCTAATTACGGAAAGGCCAACTCCCATAGACTCCATTTGAATCAAATAATTCACTTCTTAAAAAATGATTTCCTTTTTCTCTGTAATAATAAAACAGTACCTTGTATTTGATCCCAACTAAGATATAATTAATCCTTTAGCAGCCAAAACATTATTAATTGGTTTAATCACTGTTGAAATAATTTTTTAGTAGACTTAAGTTATGGAGATCAGAAATACGGAAAAACCCCAGGTTAACGGGTCCCATACCTGTTTTATGACGGAGTACAAAACTAACATGCACAGTTCTATGTAATGTACTAAACAACACACACTTATGTGTCAAGATTGGTACCAGGTCTAATATATCAGAACCACAGATACTTTTTATTAAGATTTTTATTAATATTAGCAGTGACATGCAAGTATAAAAGGAGTGGTAAAGTCTTACATTTTAGTTACTGTAAATAAAAAACTGAATGTTCAAATGTAGAATGTTCTATCTGCATAATATTTGTAGACATGGGGAAGTAACCACTGCACTATTACTACTAATTCTGGCGAATCGGTTGCAATTGTGGGAGGCACCAAGAACATTGCCCCCTTGCGACGGCAAAGAGGCTTGCATTCTGGGAAAAAAAAACATGCTGATTGCGCTCAAAATTGGCTTACTGCACTTGCAGCCATACATGTGTCCTATTGTACGTGCATTAAAGGAGAAGGGAAAGGTACAATCCCCTAACATTTGGCAGCCCCACCAGGGATTGTGTCTTGGTTTGCCTTTTGTGAAAATGATTTCTTTTAGGCCTCCTTCACATTGCAGACATTGGCATGAATTGCTCCAACTGGCTAAAAAGCTGACCCTGTTATGTTTATGACAACAAACTATCAGTTTTGCCCTGACACCCCCCCCCCTTCCCGGTTAGGATTTTATGTTCATTTGATTTCCATGTGACTAGCTGGCGTTTTGCAAATGTAAAAGCCTAAACCGATTTCACATTACTACATTCAATCACAGAAACTACACTTATACAACTTATATTGACAGTACCTAATATTTACATCTGGGCTACTCTATAAAGTGTAACGCGTGTCCTCAAGCATGTCATGAGCTGGGCTCTCCCCAGACATTAAGGGGCGTATTTATTATGCTGTGTAAAACTAATTTGCTGAAAAAAACAGAGTAAAAAGCTGTGTAAAATAAATGGAAAAGATCGCCATCTGAATGCCGGATATTACGCCATTATTTTCCATAAGTTCCGGTGGAATAAAAAACGCGTAAAACAATTACGCCGATTTTACGCCATTTTTACACGGCGAAGCCTGGGGATGTGTGCCGAATTTTCTTGCCGTTTATTACACAGCATAATAAATATGCTCCTAATAGTATTATTCATATAGCATGATCATTTACACTGATTTAAATTGTAAATGGATACAAATAAAAGACATAACAGTTATATATACAGTCACCAGAATAGACTCAGTTAGTACTGCATATTGATAGTAGACAATAAGGGGGAGGACAATGGTTACAAGAGCTGACACTCTAAAAGCATTGGTACTGAGGTCACTCACACCATGGGTCCCACTAGTTTCAGAGCATGACACACTAGGAAGCTTTGTACAGGTGAATGAAATGGCCCCACACAGAGGTTTGAGAACCAGGTGCAATAAAATAACGAGGCATGGGTATGAAACCAGGTGACACAGCCCAAGGCGCAATTCCTTACCCCTCATTGTACTTTAGCAGGTCGGTATTGAGCTGCTCCTGGATACCGCTCCGTTTCTTCTGCAGAAACTTGGGAGAAAGAGTTAAATGTCTCCTATGTGTCTCAACCACAAGGCACGAATAGCGGCTTCTAACTAACTCGCAGGCCTCAGAGAACGATGGAAGCGCAAGAGAAGGCAGAGCCCTAGCAGGGGCAGTAGCCTCCGGCACCGAGGAATCCGCTGCTGTCTCAGCTTCAGCCATGCCTCCAGTTCCACATGTCCCGCATGTAGGGGCAGTCGCGCAGAATACACGCAATGGGCGAACGCATATGACGTCATGTCACTGACGTCGCCAACCTAATGGAATTTGAGGTGCGAACCAAGCCTCGATTTCATTGAGCTATACGTAGTTATAGGTTTCCAAGCAGTTTTGGCTAATGTGAAAGCAAGTAAGTTGCCGATAGCGCCTATTATATAACATTAAAACTAGGCGTGGGTAGTGACCTTATAACGTAAAAATGTACACTTTGTTTTAAAGTTTGCGTGCGTGTGTCTAAATGATGTCTTGAAAATACGCTGAAAAGCTGATAATAAAACTGATAGCACAATGGTATTGTGTACATGGTAATTAGCGTTAGTGTAACACCAGGGATCCCCAACCTTTCTTACTCGTGAGCCACAGTCAGATGTAAAAAGACTTGGGGAGCAACACAAGCACCATAAAAGTTCATGGAGAAGCCAAATAAGGGCTAAGATTGGCTATTAGGGGCCTCTATGCACACTATCAGCTTACAGGGGGCTTTATTTGGTAGGAAATCTTGTTTTTATTCAACCAAAACTTGCCCCCAAGTCAGGAATTCAAAAATAACTCCCTGGTTTGGGGGCACTGAGAGCAACATCCAAGGGGTTGGGGAGCAACATGTTTTTGGTAATCACTGGTGTAAAAGGTTATTTAACCATAAAAAAAAAAACTAAAAAAAAAAAGTTGCAGGTTTGACCTGTTTCTGTGAAAATATATCAGCTAAAACCAGGAGTGATGTGGGACGTTGTGCCTCCCCTAGGCAGTCTTTACCCTGCTGCACCCCCTTACCCTGCCACCCAACTTTCATAAAGGGTTGGGGGGGCATTGCTAGTGCACAAGAGCTGACATTTCATCTTTTAAAGTTATTACTGCTGCTGGTAACCCACAGAGCACCGCCTGATTTATGCAAGCCTCATGGCAGTAATTCCCCTAAATAAAATGACTGATGTGTAGGGTTGACACCCTTTTTTCCCCATAATACCAGCCTTTGGGAGGGGGGCTATGATGTAAGAGGTAGACTGGACAGGGCGAGGGTAAACATGACTGGTAAATGGGCAGGCAAATTGGTGGAGCAGAGGTGGGCCTGTAACTATAAAGGCTGATTAGCAGCAAGAAGGTGAGGAAGGGGGATGATTCGCAGGGTATTACACATTTGCCAGCAATGTAAATTTGTTGTACTGGTGCCAGTCGTAGCTGTTGATTAGCCGGACTGGTAAAATACCAGCAGGTTGCAACTCTACTGGTGTGTAATGCTCAGTTCTCTGACACAAAAATTTTAACCTCAGACACCTAGAAATTGGAGTACATGCCGCACAGCGCTGCACAACTTTCCTGCCTGATGTGCCGCCGCCGCCAGAATTAACATCACTTCACATACACCAAAACACATCTGAAGCCGCTGAGCGCTCACTATGCATGAGCACATTGCTCTGCTGAAGTTTTTGAATGCACATACCTCAGAAACTGGAAAACTGAGGAAATAGCATATAGTGATGGGGGACTGGGGCAGGGAGCCCAGAACTTAGTAACTCCCAAGCAAATGGAGTTAACAAATATGCTGACAGATGCCATGGTTCTGTCACTTGGGTCAAACAATTACACAAACTGCAGTTTCTAATACACTTTAAAAGTCACTGAGATCAGGTGCCGACCAGTGCAGCAGCTTTATGTTATTTTAGAGCACTACCATGACCAATCAATGACAAGAATATGACATTTTCGAACATTACTTTTCAGGTTCAAAGGGAAGCAATTTTTTGAGATTTCGTTTTTTTTATTAATTAGCAGGAACATTGCAGTTGTAATCACTGACTTTTTGCAACCTACCTCTTTTGAAGAAAGTAACACACTGTTACAGCTATGTTCACGATAGTGGTATATACAGGGTTCCCTTGTGTCAGGGCTTGCAGGGCGGCGCTAGGGGCCAAAACACCCCCACACTATATGACATTCCTCCTGTGTGTGGTGTGAGAAGGGCCCTCCCAATACACCATGCCACCAAGTCAAATAGGTTTCTGCACCACTGATCCCATGGCTACTACTTTACATAGTTGGTATAATCTAAAACAGGTTGCTTTATATTGATGATCTTGCCTTCACCCCCAGAATATTTTCTGCGGGCAAACTACCGGTTTGGTCCTGCAAAAAATTGGACACATTTCACAAAAATTTTCAAACCTGCCCGATTTATTTCTTTGATCCTCTAGCCACTATACCACTTAGGTTGTGCATTTGTCTGAGAAAGCAAAAAAGTGATAGCATGCCCAAAAACAACATTGTAGTAAGTCTTCACTGATCATTAAGGCAGGCCAATTGCGCACAGGCTGACTCAGTTTCCTGAAAGCAGGCAATATGTACCTTTAGTTTGACATCTTCCAGAGCTTGGATTCTTTAAACTGGGAGTTTAGCAAATGTTCATCCATTAATTATATAAATATATACACCCTCTATGGTGGGTGCACACCTTCAGCTTCTTCCCTTATCCCAGCCCACAGTTTAAGCCTGGGTGGCTTGGGACTACCCTACAGCAGCCTCAACTGTCTGCCCCCCGCCTTCACTGTCCCCATTGCTCCCCAGAAGTTCCATGTCTACCTTCTAGCAGTTACACCACTGGATGCTAAACTGCACCATAGCAACCACCAGTATAGTTAACCATAATAATAATGTATTTAAATGTTACACAGGTCCTTAGTTATAAAACATTACACAGTCAGTAGTACTTTTACATTAACTAACAGTATGTGTAATGTCTGAAAATGTACACATATGTGGAAATGTGGATGTATTACCCAGTTGGTACTGAAGGTGGTGCTGCAGGGTAATGAAACTTTCCATTCCTGAAAGGAAACAATGAGATGGAGAAATGTAATCCAAGCAAGTTCTTACCAAAGTACAGGTTCCCACGATCTTAACGGATGTGGACAGTTTTTGAATCCGCTTGTGGTTCCTTTGGTTTTTCTGACGTTTGTGTTCTGATTAAATGATCTGTTAATTTTCTTGGGTTTTTTTTTGTTTTTTTTTGTCTCTGCTATAGATACGTTTAGTTTGCCAGAACACTGTAAACGAGAACATGGGCCCTGTACTGGAAGCCATAATATAGTTAAATGCAATCAGATTTAACTGTAAATGTGCCTAACTCTTCCAAGGAAACACTTATATTGACCAGGTAACCCCAAATTCTTAATACATATAATAATATTTTTTACTGCATAGTTTAAAATGAGCCAATGAAATTGAATAAAGTAGCTAGGGTTCCCTTGCAGAAGGCCTCTTTAGTTAGAAGCATAGAATGCCCACCATGTATCATATAGGCACCCAAAGTCCCTTATTTTTCACCCAGTTTCTTGTCTTTACCTTTAGGAAATTTTAGTTAGTCAGTTCGTTACACAATAGCAGTAGTTCAGTGTAAATTGAAGCTGGTGTACAGTGCTCCTGGAGTGAATAGAGGAGAGTGGGTGAGTCCTCCATTTCATTAGCCCACTTTAATTCTAGTGACTTTTAGACTGGTGTCTAACACAACACAAGGAAAAGCAAAAGTTTTTACTTTCCAAACAATCAGCAGTTTGATTTGAACAGTCTACAGCCAACAAGTTATGCATTAATGCAAAGATCTGATTGGTTGCTGCACTGGTGCAATTTACTACCTGAGTTTGTCCCACAATATAATTTGTAGCAGATCTCAGATGTTCAGTGAGCCGAAGATAGTTAGATGCTGGATGGTCTGCTAAAGCCTTCAGCAATGTGCTGGCACAGTATAAAAGGCATCTCTTATTTGCATGTGGCAGGATAGCCCCTAGTAGCTGTTAGTAGCCCTGCACCTGCAAACACTGCAAATGCTCTAAATGTATTACCTATTCTACGTGTGGGTACTCAGAGAACCATAGCCTGCTTCCACTTATTATAATGGCAGGAGTGCGCCTTCGTTTTACACAGGGAAATTGCATGTGCTGCTCTTTTAGCAACAGGTGTAGGCGCTGACCTTATCAATTCTTGAAGATTTGCTGCGTCCACAGCAAAAAATAATTTAGAAAGCACTCAGAGAGCAATTGACCTTGATCAAACTGAATGTTTTGCCACATTTTTATAACTGGAATGCCCTTTCTTGCTATATGTTGGCTGACATTAGGAATTCAGCTTCAGCGTGTCGCCAAAGAATTCTAAATATTTTAATTAATCCCAAATAACAGTGAATATTGGTATTTCCCCCATTCTACTTTGATTTGTAGCTTTTAGCAAAGCATATATAAAATCTAAATGAAATAGCTTTATAACTACTTAGGTAAAGTTATACATGCACTACTATACTAATTAAAATATTTAAAACATAATATAATTTAGATAAGATTTCTTATATATATAAGACCCGTTATCCAGAAAGTTCTGAATTACAGAAAGGCCATCTCCCATAGACTCTATTATAAGCAAATAATTCTAATTTTTAAAAATGATTGCCTTTTTCTCTGTAATAATAAAACAGTACCTTGTACTTGATCCCAACTAAGATATAATTAATCCTTATTGGAGGCAAAACACTCCTATTGGGTTTATTCAATATTTAAATGATTTTTGGCAGACTTAAGTTATGGAGATCAAAATTAGGGAAAGATCCCTTATCCGGAAAACCCCAGGTCCCGAGCATTCTGGATAACAGGTCCCTTACCTGTACTGCTAATATGATTCTTTTTGCAACATCGCCACCTGCTGCCAGTTTCCATCTATAATACAGTTGGGAAACCTATCAGATGAAAGAATGTTTTGTTGTTGCTTTGTTTGGGAAAGATTACTTACCATCCTACCCTGAACTGTGTCATTAATAAATAAAGACTTAAATGTCCTTGGCCCAGTAAAGACACCTTGCATGTATAGACCCATGTCCCCAAGCCCTTATGCACCCATTTACCACCTTATTATACGTAATTAATAAGCCTTAGCAATATCTATCACATTGGCTGAGTTTTGTTTTAAACCAATTTACTACTTATCTATTCAATAGATCTATTCAGTTTGACATGAGTGGTCCTTTATGAAGCCATGTTGGCTTGGTTATCACTTGATGTAATGTGATGGTTGCTCCCAAGGCAATATGAGTAAACATGAACATCCTGTAAAGTACATTATAGTAACCAAGTTGTTAAGTGTGATATTTTAGCCATCAAAAGGTCCAAGCGAGTTTCTGATGCCTACCAAAATAAGCATCTGTAGGCAGTATTGAGCCTTTTAAAGAAAAGCTGCCATTACTTAAAGGGATTCTGTCATGATTTTTATGGTATACTTTTTATTTCTAAATTTCACTGTTTACATTGCAAATAATTCACTCTTCCATTGAAAATGTTATTCTTGAACTAACAAATGTTGGGTTTTTTTTTTAGTTGTAATATTGGGTGTGTAGGAGCCATCTTAGTGCATTGTGCCTGAGTCTGAGCTTTCAGAAGGAGCCAGCGCTACACATTAGAACTGCTTTCAGGTAACCTATTGTTTCTCCTACTCACTTTTACTAGAGGAGTCATGAGCTGAACTTGGATTTTTACTGTTGAGTGCTTTTCTGATATCTACAACTTTTAGCAATACAGGTGTCAGGGAGCTGCTATCTTGCTACCTTCCCATTGTTCTGCTGATCGGCTGCTGGGGGGGGGGTTGATATCACTCCAATCTATAGCACAGCAGTAAAGGTGCCCATACACCTTCAGATCCGCTCGCTTGGCGATGTCGCTAAACGAGCGGATCTTCTCCTAATATCCCCCACCTACGGGGAGAATCCAGGCTAATTATAACGACGGTTAAGGAAAAGTCGTTCCAGGGACCACATCAACAAGCCGGTGCGGTCCCCGATCCAACTAGATTTTTTAACCTGCCCGATCGAGATCTAGCTGATTTTAGGCCAGATATCGGTTGGGCAGGCCCATTGGTAGTGCCCATACACGGGCCGATTAGCTGCCGAATCGATCTAAGGGACCACTATCGGCAGCTAGAATCGGCCCGTGTATGGGGACCTTAAAGAGTAACTGAAATTTATCAAAACACAAGTTGTATGGCTGTGGCACAATGGGAAATTAAGAATTTGGCTAGCCCCATGTAAAATTTCAAAATTAAATATAAAAAAATGGACTTCAATGCAAGATTCTGTTAAAAAAAATGTCAGTATTCCTTAAGGCATACAGATTCCAAATGCATAGGTGAATTGTATTTAGTACTCCTCTTCTTACTGAGCAAAGCTTCACAACATTGGGAACTATTGATGGTTGTTCCAAAATAAAGACCACTAAGCACATTTACAGGGGTATCAGTCATGCACAAGGTTAACTACCAAACAGCTAAAAAATCTCAAAACTTCTGTTTTGAGATAAACATGTTTTAAAGACACTTATGAGGTGCAACGGTTCTAGACAAGGAAGTAGATGGTTCCTGAATTTATGTAAATTACTTAAAGGGGAAACTGGGAGTCTAATCTTAAACAGCAGTTTTGTATTGGGGAGACCAATAACTGTCTGGTTTTCATATCATCGTTTTCTTTTAAGTTAAAATAATGAATAAGTCCTATGCTATAATGCTGGAGAAGCAATCCTTTATTATGCATTTAATATGATTATATGAAGGTCCATAAAAAGACATAGTCATTCTTCTGTTCCTGTTCAAGAAAGAAGTAGATATTTTCATTGGCAAGGGCAGTATATAGATGAGGTGATCAGTATAGATCATATATATATATTACATTTCCTACATATAAGGAGAAATCAATATATTAATCCATTTGATAGCCCCACTAAGCAGTTCCCAAAGGAGCAGAAGGTGATCTAAAGAAGACATGCCATCATGTTCTGTACTTTTTTTGCAAAATGAACACATTTATTAAATTGAGTAATAGATCCTCAATCCAACATAAATTTCAATAACAGATCTTTTTTAGTATGAACTTAAGAACACTAAGAAAAGGACATATGAAGAAGAAGCAATATGCTGTTGTATATGGTGACATCACTTCGAGTGAAGTCACATGAAAACGCTCAGTAAAATCCCCAAAGTAATTGTTTCAAATTCCCTACCAGAAATGATACACATTCAGCCTGTGGTTTGGGATAACTACTTTGAATTCCCCTAAATTCTTTGCCATTTAAAATGAACATTAAATTATTTCCTCGATTACAGGAAGGCGAAAGGAATGGCGTTTATTATTAAAGCTAGGTGAAATCCAGTGCGCTAATGAATGCGGCTTAGTTTATAGTATAGTAGTAGCTTTGTTCAGTCTTCATCCCACAGATCGCATATTTCTCTGAGGGAATAAGGAAAATAAATGCAGTGTTTTGTTTTCATTACTAGTACGTTCCAGGAAGAATGAGTAGCTCCTTTATTTTTATTCGTGTACAAATCAACTTCTTCGTTTTTGCTTTTTTAGCACACACATTGCTTAACTGGAAAGGGATGTGCTTTATCTTTAACTGGAACCCCTTGGTCAAATATGCCCATTGCCTTCCAGCAATTGGTAGGTTGCCCCACTCTGTGTGTCAGCAGCTCTTTAAACAGATGTGAGGGGTAGAACTGTAAGCAGTACAAGCACTTTTTAGTTTGGGCCTTTAGTTCATTTTGAAGCAGTTTTTAGGGTGTAATAGTGCTGTACAAAATGGAGGGCCTAGGGATATAAAATAAAGAATAAGGCTGAAACAAACCTGTTATCAAAATATGCAATGGACAATTAATCTATAAATGTGGCATATGTTATATATGTCCCTTAAAGGTAGTTGCTGACAGACTTCCTTGAGAGTTGTCCTTTCTTTGTTTTAAAGATGGGGTTAGGAAGCTTTTGTTTTTCCATTATGTGCACCCCACCCGCTTCTAGTGGTGTACAAGGGGCCCGCCATGGTGAGTGACTATAGCTGAGGAAGTAAAGTAACAAAGTACAAAGACAATCATCATTTTGGTGGATAATGAGAACTAGGACACATGCCCACATGCATTTTATGATTGTGAGCAGAGTGGGCATTTTGTGGTGTCTAGAGCAGTGATCCCCAGCCAGTTGCTCACCATCCTCTTTGATGTTGCTCCCAGGTGCCTTAAAGTAGATGCCAATTTCTACATTTCTAGCTTGGAGACAAGTTATGTAAGCACAGAGACACAGTTTTACCCCAAGCAGAGCCTCCTGCAGACTAGCAGTCCACATAGGGCTACCAAATAGCCAATCACAGTCATTATTTGGCATACCCAAATAACTTTTCATGCTTGTGTGGCTCACCAATATTTACATCTGAGTGTGGTTCATGAGTAAAAAAGGTTGGGGATCCCTGTTTAAAGAAAAAGAGATTACATAATATATAGAAGGTAACCCCCATTAAGTGTGTTCATACACATGGTCCTTGAATTACTCAGATTATTCAACTGAAAAATGCCTAGCTGCACTTGGGCCAGATGTACATCAGCCAAAACCCTTTTTCAAACAGATGTGATATTCTAATGCAGACTATGGGGAAAGCCTCTGCCAAGAAATATCTGTGTACAAAATATACCAAGCTTTCATGGTTTGCTATCTGTTTAAGGGAAAATAGTCCTTCTTTTAATGTGTCTTTTTTAAAAGACTTTTCAAAGGAGTAATGAATAGTTCATGGCATTTTATGGTTTTGGTAATGGTATTGTAGCAATAAATAATATTAATTTATGAAAAAATTATGATGAAGAAAAGGCCATTGACTCCAATGCAAATGCTGAAATGTTTGGCATATGGTTTCACTCATAATTACTCCTAAACCCTATAGTCCATTTACATGCTGAGTGAAATGACTGATATAACAGAAATAGAAACTTCATAAAATATACTGCAATATGTATACAGCACATGTAATATAAGTCAGCAGTGATAGGGCAGTTTTTACTACAAGAACTAATACCATGTGGGAATATCGTGTACACAGAACATCTGCTTATACATTTATACAGCAAACCAGCAACAATTGATTCCCTACAGGCAACTATAATAATGCTTTCATGTATGTATGACCATTCTGGTGTGGATCTGACAGTATCTTTGGAAAGTTCTCAGTGGACACATATAGCAGCTACTTCTTGTGGCTACTAAAATAGACAATGCTGATCTTTCACTGATAATTGTTTCTACATGTGTTTTAGTGGAGGCAATTTTCAGTATTGTCTATGGCAGGGTATTTTCTGACATTTAGGGCTCTGGCACACAGGGAGATTAGTCGCCCACGACAAATCTCCTGTGTCTCGGGCGACTAATCTCCCCGGATTGCCATCCCACCGGCGAAAATGTAAATCGCCAGTGGGATGGCATACGCGGCAGCGCGATTTCAGTGAAATCGCGCAATAATATATATTTCCTTAAGCTTATCTAAGTTAATGACAAGAAGATAAACCCTACTTGCAAATATTTTTGCTTTCATTTCAAATAACGCAGAGACAATATAGAAAGAATGTGACAATAAACCTAAACTAAACAAGAAAAACAAAACTATAAAATGGCAAAGTGTGTTTTAAAACAGGGTTAAGAAAGGTGGAACACAAAAAAAAGAAGAACACTATCACGGTTAAAATGAGATTTTATAGGCAGTATTAAAGTATCTCAAGCAGAAAAAAAGCCATATTAACAGTTCTGAAGAAACGTGCGGGCGGAGTGTCCAGCTGGGCACCTCCTCAGCTCTATATCCCCTTTGTCTTTGAAATGGTAACACGTAAAGTGTTTAATGTTAAGGCTAATTTATAGCGATTCAGATTCTGGATAATGTCTAAGTGTAAAAGCATGAACAGTGGTAAGCCAACGCGAAAGGCTATTGTTGGATGTTTTGAACAAACAATATGAATTGTTTAAAATAAGAGAAAAGTGAAAATGAGGGGAACTCATACGGTCTCGCATAATAGAATCTGCAGCACAATTCTTGGCAAAGTGGCCGAGTACAGACAGCGTTTCTCTCCTACAGAGGCGCCTGTTGTACTCTGGGTAAAATGGAAACATTCTTTCTAAATGTGAAGGAAAATATCACTGAAGGAAACTAAATGTGAAAATATCTTAAATGGTCTCATAAATATGCAGCTTTAATTAAGGCATTAGGAGCCTCTACATTTATATTATAAACAATATATGTGTGTATGTGTTTAGGGTTTAAAAGGGGACATGGCCCACACAACTTAATGTGAAATGGCTCAGACTGATCTGACGATTTCTGCAGTTTACAGCAATATTTATTTGCTTTTCATTTTCATGATATTAGATGTTTTTATATTGCCAATATCCTAAATACGTACAGGAACACCCTCTGCTGTAGCTAAGAATCAGTTTTCGTAGGTCTAATAACAGCACGCAAATCTGTGTTTTGTTGTTGGCAAAGGCACGGGCTCTTTTAACCAGAATGCTTGGATTCAGTGTTGGATTGGGACCCCAGGGGCCCACCAGAAAGCCTTATACCATAGGCCCCCTCTCCAAACTATTTTTCCTCCTTTCCTCACCCAACCTCTTTATTCTCCTAGTCTCTTTTATTTACTGTACATGCTAGCATCTATTCTTCCATCTATTTCTCCTCTTCATTTCCATTTGGAAATAGGTAATGACCATATAGCAGGCCATTTGGTAAAGGGCAGGAAGGCCCACTGACACCTGGGCCCACCGGGAGATTTCCTGGTATCCTGGTGGGCCAGTCCGGCACTGAGTATTTCAGTAGAGGAGCATAACAAGCGGGTCGGTTGGTATCTAGAGATAAGTTCAGAGATGTAGGGTGGGGCAAAGTTATTAACTGCTTTGAATGTAATAGTCATGAGTTTGAATTTTATCCTGGATGGTAGGGGAAGCCAGGGGAGAGCTTAGTCTCTAATTGCATCTATTGAATAGAGATGTATACTCCTGTACTTTAGCTTGCTGGGTAACCACTACAATGTGTTTTAAAGTGCATTAGTAACAATTCATGAAAAGTAATGTCTGTTTCTAGATGTCAAACCTAACAGCCAGAAACATTGTCTTCAAAGTACAGTGGAGGCAAAGCGTTACGGTAAGGGGCAGCAAATACTTTCTAACTAGAGAGACTTGTATCAAATAGCAATGTAGCAGCCATTACAAAGGGAAGAACAAACTGCTCGAGCGCCTAGTCTACAACCAACTGACGCTATTACTCCCTGACAATAACCTCCTGGATCCCTTACAATCTGGTTTTAGACAACAACACTCCACCGAAACTGCTCTAACCCGACTAACAAATGACCTCCTATCGGCTAAAGCCAAAAAACACTACTCGCTACTAATACTTCTCGATCTCTCTGCTGCTTTTGACACTGTGGATCACCCTCTTCTCCTCCAGTCTCTCCGCCCTCTCGGCCTTTGTGACACTGCCTTATCCTGGTTTTCATCTTATCTCTCAGATCGATCATTCAGTGTCTCTTACAATGGGGAATCGTCTCCTCCCTTGCCTTACTGTCGGGATTCCTCAAGGCTCTGTCCTGGGCCCCTTACTATTTTCTCTCTATACCTCCTCACTTGGCAAATGAATCAATTCTTTCAGCTTTCAGTACCACCTCTATGCTGACGATACTCAGATCTATCTTTCCTCTCCTGATTTCAACCCAGAGCTTCTAACTCGCGTCTCTTCCTGCCTGTCCGTTATCTCCACTTGGATGTCCCAGCGTTACCTTAAATTAAACCTCTCTGTATTGGTTCTCTTTCCCCCCATCCAACGCCCACATTGTTCCAGAGGTATCTATAACGGTTAACAATTCTACCATCACCCCACCTTCCCAGGCCCGGTGCCTTGGGGTTGTCTTTGATTCTGCCCTGTCCTTCACTCCTCATATCCAATCACTTACCACATCATGTCACTTTCACCTAAGAAATATTTCCAAAATACGATCATTTATCACCCAAGATGCTGCCAAAATTCTTATTCACTCTCTTATAATATCTCACCTGGACTACTGTAACTCCCTGTTAATTGGCCTTCCCCTCCAAAGACTGTCCCCACTCCAGTCCATAATGAATACTGCTGCCAGGCTCATACACCTACAACAGCTCCTCCTCTGCTGTGCCACTCTGCCAATCCCTGCACTGGCTTCCCCTACCATCCAGGATAAAATTCAAACTAATGACTCTCACATTCAAAGCAGTTCATAACTGTCAGGACCTGCCTGTACCAGAACTCTGGACTCTATGTTAGGCAGGTTCTGCATTACCTCACTGAGCCACTGGAGACTTTGGGCATCCAGCCTGTACATTCTGTTAACCCCTCTTCTTTGCTTCTGTGTTTATGTTCTCCTCCCTTAATTAGCCCAGGTGGTTCCAATCGGTCAATTAACGGACCTTATAAGCCTGTCACAAGCAGCCCCTGGTTGCTTGATCATTAAGCCCTTTACGTTCCTGTGACCTTACCTGCTTGTTCCAGTTCCTGTTCCTGCCTGACTCCTGCCCGCATACCTGCCTGATTCCGTTACCTTACCCTGTTCTACGACTTCTGTTCCTTACCTCTGTTTGATCTCCCGGTTTTGACCTCAGCCTGATTATTGGACTCTCCCTGCCTTCAGCCTGCCTTTGACCACTGCCCGTTATTCCGGACCCTCCTTGTTTGCTGCCAGTCCTGACCCTCTGCCTGTTTTACGGATTGTTTCGTCTTCTGCCTGCCTCTGACCACTGGCCTGTTGTAAGGACTTCCATATTGTTATTACTCTATTTTCATTAATAAATCATGTTTCAGCAACATAAATTGTTTCCTGGCTATCCACAAGTGAAGTACCCCCTGTACCCATATTACACGGCATATAAGCTCCTACCTGCCAGCCACCCACCTGTGGCTGCGCCTGACAGAATGATCAAGCCACATAAAGAGGAGCCTGCTGGTAACAACTCTGCGGTTCAAAGTAATGCTGAACTACAACTCTCTGCAGAATGGCTTTCCTCCATTAAGAGGTATGAGGGGGAGAAAGACTCATTCAATTATTTGCTTGATTTATGTAAAAAGTTTTCTACAGTGCCATTTTTCAAAGAAGCTCCTGATAATATGAAGAGCAAGTTAATTATTCTATTCCTTTTGGGCGGTGAGGCCGCAGAGTGGGCTGAAACCTGCATTGACGAAGAAGCACATTTTTTAGAAGATCCCTGTTCTTTTCTTTCATTTTTAAAAGCAACATTTACAGGAGATCTATGGCCAGTTTCAAATGTATTTTCCTCCACCTCAAATCCTTCTGCTGCTGTACTACCCAAAACTTTCCAACTCACTCCTCCGGTTCCAAGGTACTCACCCAGGCCCAAAGACTGCACACCTGCTTCAACTTCTTTCAGCGAGTTTTCTGAGGTAGAAGAGTTTTCTGAAGATTCACCTGATGAGGAAGATTGGCAAGATATTTTTGACGACAAAGAATGGGAAGATTTGGACTCAGATGAGGAAGAAATACCTACGGCATTTACCACTAGGTTTAAAGGCCGGTCTATCTCCAAGAACTCTCCTATTCCTCTGTCTGTTTCTTTTCCTGCTGTATCAGCCCCTCAAGATCTCAGGCCTGAACCTCAATTTGTTTGTTTTTCTAATATAACCAAGGCACCTCTGCTGGCTCCAGCCTCTGTGCCAGTGCTTCAGACTCCTGCTCCAGCCTCTGTGCCAGCGCTTCAGACTCCTGCTCCAGCCTCTGTGCCAGCGCTTCAGTCTCCTGCTCCAGCCTCTGTGCCAGCGCTTCAGTCTCCTGCTCCAGCCTCTGTGCCAGCGCTTCAGACTCCTGCTCCAGCCTCTGTGCCAGCGCTTCAGACTCCTGCTCCAGCCTCTGTGCCAGCGCTTCAGTCTCCTGTTCCAGCCTCTGTGCCAGCGCTTCAGTCTCCTGCTCCAGCCTCTGTGCCAGCGCTTCAGTCTCCTGTTCCAGCCTCTGTGCTAGCGCTTCAGACTCCTGCTCCAGCCTCTGTGCCAGTACTTCAGTCTCCTGCTCCAGCCTCTGTGCCAGCACCCAGACAGCGGCCTTGTCCTGCCTCAGCTCCTGTGCCTGAACTGCAACCCTCCGCTCCTGTGCCTGAACTGCAACCCTCCGCTCCTGTGCCTGAACTGCAACCCTCCGCTCCTGTGCCTGAACTGCAACCCTCCGCTCCTGTGCCTGAACTGCAACCCTCCGCTCCTGTGCCTGAACTGCAACCCTCCGCTCCTGTGCCTGAACTGCAACCCTCCGCTCCTGTGCCTGAACTGCAACCCTCCGCTCCTGTGCCTGAACTGCAACCCTCCGCTCCTGTGCCTGAACTGCAACCCTCCGCTCCTGTGCCTGAACTGCAACCCTCCGCTCCTGCCTCGGTGCCAGCGGTTGTGCCTGCTCCTGCCTCGGTGCCAGCGGTTGTGCCTGCTCCTGCCTCGGTGCCAGCGGTTGTGCCTGCTCCTGCCTCGGTGCCAGCGGTTGTGCCTGCTCCTGCCTCGGTGCCAGCGGTTGTGCCTGCTCCTGCCTCGGTGCCAGCGGTTGTGCCTGCTCCTGCCTCGGTGCCAGCGGTTGTGCCTGCTCCTGCCTCGGTGCCAGCGGTTGTGCCTGCTCCTGCCTCGGTGCCAGCGGTTGTGCCTGCTCCTGCCTCGGTGCCAGCGGTTGTGCCTGCTCCTGCCTCGGTGCCAGCGGTCGTGCCTGCTCCTGCCTCGGTGCCAATACTTCTGCCACCAGCATCTGAGGACAAAACTGCTTCAGGACCTGCCTTCCCTGCTACTGGATCTGGTAGTTCTGGTGTCCCAGACTCTGCCAGTTCTGTTGCAGTGTTTGGTGGTCTTGTTGTTTCTCTGGGCATCTCTCTTCCACCTGTAATGGGTGTTTGCCTGGTGACGACTCCGCTGTGGCTCCTGACCCTGGCGACGACTCCGCTGTGGCTCCTGACCCTGGCGACGACTCCGCTGTGGCTCCTGACCCTGGCGACGACTCCGCTGTGGCTCCTGACCCTGGCGACGACTCCGCTGTGGCTCCTGACCCTGGCGACGACTCCGCTGTGGCTCCTGACCCTGGCGACGACTCCGCTGTGGCTCCTGACCCTGGCGACGACTCCGCTGTGGCTCCTGACCCTGGCGACGACTTCGCTGTGGCTCCTGACCCTGGCGTCTCATCCACTCTGGCTCCTGACCCTGGCATTTCATCCACTCTGGCTCCTGACTCTGGTGACACTTCTATTCGGGCTTCCAACTCTGGCAACTTGTTGCTCTGGCTCCCGACCCTAGGCACTCCTATGTTCTGGCTCCAGTCCCTGGCGTCTCCTTTGCTGTGGTTCCTGGACTTGGTTACTCTCCTGTTCTGGCCGCTGTTTCTGATGAACCACCTATTCTGGCATTCACCTTGTTTGGGACTTTTTCTAAGAAGTTTTTTCTTTTGGTTTAATTTATGTTTTTCTGCGATTTTCCAAAGTAGTTTTGGGCCAGTATTTTCTATTTTTGCAGGTTTTCTGTTTTTGGGTTCTCTGGACTTGAAAGTTTTGGACTTTTGGACTGAAAACATTTTTGTAAAGAAGATGTTTGAAAGATGTCCACCCGATCCTGGGATCGCCCGGAGGTCGATCCTCAAGGGGGGGGTAATGTCAGGACCTGCCTGTACCAGAACTCTGGACTCTATGTTAGGCAGGTTCTGCATTACCTCACTGAGCCACTGGAGACTTTGGGCATCCAGCCTGTACATTCTGTTAACCCCTCTTCTTTGCTTCTGTGTTTATGTTCTCCTCCCTTAATTAGCCCAGGTGGTTCCAATCGGTCAATTAACGGACCTTATAAGCCTGTCACAAGCAGCCCCTGGTTGCTTGATCATTAAGCCCTTTACGTTCCTGTGACCTTACCTGCTTGTTCCAGTTCCTGTTCCTGCCTGACTCCTGCCCGCATACCTGCCTGATTCCGTTACCTTACCCTGTTCTACGACTTCTGTTCCTTACCTCTGTTTGATCTCCCGGTTTTGACCTCAGCCTGATTATTGGACTCTCCCTGCCTTCAGCCTGCCTTTGACCACTGCCCGTTATTCCGGACCCTCCTTGTTTGCTGCCAGTCCTGACCCTCTGCCTGTTTTACGGATTGTTTCGTCCTCTGCCTGCCTCTGACCACTGGCCTGTTGTAAGGACTTCCATATTGTTATTACTCTATTTTCATTAATAAATCATGTTTCAGCAACATAAATTGTTTCCTGGCTATCCACAAGTGAAGTACCCCCTGTACCCATATTACACGGCATATAAGCTCCTACCTGCCAGCCACCCACCTGTGGCTGCGCCTGACAATAACTCTGCCCCACCCTACCTCTCTGAACTTATCTCTAAGTACCATCCAACCCGCTTGTTACGCTCCTCTACTGACCTGCTCCTCAACTCCTCTCTCATTCCCTCCTCACATGCTCGCATTCAAAACTTTGCAAGGGCTGCCCCCCTTCTCTGGAATTTGCTCCCACAATCTGTCAGACTTTCTCCCAATCTCTCTGCCTTCAAGTGATCTCTTAAAACGCATTTATTTAGAGAAGGTTACCCTAATCTAGTTTAGCAATACCCTGTGCCACACCTCTCACAACTCTGCCCATTCCCACACCTTGTGTCTCAACCCTTTCTCCTTGTAGATTGTAAGCT
Source organism: Xenopus tropicalis (assembly GCF_000004195.4). NCBI lineage: Eukaryota > Metazoa > Chordata > Amphibia > Anura > Pipidae > Xenopus > Xenopus tropicalis. The sequence goes on from NC_030682.2 coordinate 38,649,906, forward strand.
CTTTTGGGCAGGGCCCTCGTCACCTCTTGTATTGGTTATGTATTGCTTTATATGTTACTCTGTATGTCCAATGTATAAAACCCACTTATTGTACAGCGCTGCGGAATATGTTGGCGCTTTATAAATAAATGTTAATAACAATAATAATAAGTAGGCTGCCATGCTTTTTGAATCTGCTTCTAAGTTCTGGCTTCAGAAAAGAAAATATGGATCCTAATATCTCTCTTTCTCTCCCCAGTTTGATGGCCATGCTTTATGAATATCAACTGGCCACAGAAGTGTTTATCTGGTTACCCACTAACCCACTGGCCAGTTCAACATGCTTTATATGCGTTTCAAAAAGCATCAGTTAATAGAGCTTCTCCTGCAGAATCCTGCATTGAAATCTGTGTGTTTTCCCATGCCAGATTCCCTTAAAAACTACCGTTCTACCTACTACAGTATTGCACTAGAGTCCCTGACTTTCTTATTAAATCCTTTACAATAAATCAACTAAGAACTTGCTATGCCACAAAGATTAGTAGTGTTTGCAAGGTAATGTTTCAGGGCAAATGCACCACGTAGCATGGATTAAAAGCTGAAGATGATTTTGATTTAGCGCATTAATAGACAGAACACTGGGGGCTATGTAAAAAAAAAAAGTGACTAATTTTGCCCAGGAGCAATGACCCATAGCAACCAATCGGCATTTAGAATTGGTGGTCACCTATTTAAAAGCAAACATCTTAGTGGTTGCTATGGGTTACTGCTACTGGGCAAACAGTGATTTTTTTTACATATGTGGCATCCTTCCATTTATTTTATATTGTACACAGATGTCCTGGGTATGATAAGTATTTAACATACATTGACCATCCAATGAATAGATGGGCCAATGACTTCTAGAAGAAAAGTAAAAGTCATTTGCCAAATCTGTAGGGGGTAGAAAAGTTGTCAAAAAAAGTGCAAGAGCGCAGATAAGAGCAGAATGAAATATTTACTTGTCGCAGGAAACACATCTGCTGGTTGTGGACAAATAAAAAAAAAAAAAAAAAACAGAACAAACTCCTCTTATTTAGTTTAATGGTAACTACAGCCCATCAGTTTGCCCAGATGCAGCCCCTTTCCACCTGCTCATGTGAACAGAACATATGTTGCCCATCTTAACTCGGCACAAGGTGACAATTAAAGAGATTTTATTGTTCCCTCCACCTTTATATCACTGGCAAACAGTCTCAGTGTTTTTAGTTATTATAGAGATCTGGAAAAGGCTGAAACCCCTCTAACATCAGTCTGACCACCCAGGGATATTTGATCAAATAACTTTCACATTATAATAGCCTTTGATGAGACCCATCATGTCTGGCACTATCAGGTCTTAGGGGGCATCTTGCAAAGGGCATGACGCATTGGGACAGGACTCGTCATGTTTTCCTCCCCCCCCATGTATAATATAAGGTTGAAGGGAGTTGTTGCTGGCAGGAGGAGGGCCGTACCATAGTATCCAACAGCTAGTGCTTTAATGGAGACTGTTGCACAGTAGAAGCTGCGTGGAAATAAAAGTGCTGGGAATGAGACAACTGCTGATATTGGGGCACAGTATAACCTTCCAGTTTGGGGCAGCGCCACTAAACACACACTTGGGCTGCTGCTACTGCACAGTTCTGTTTGTCACTTACAGTTATGGCTGTTTCTTGTGGGAGAGGGAATGGACTTGCCCAGCCCTCATTAAAACAGTAAAACACATTGTAAACCAATTGTATATTTGACATTATACAGTTAAAGGAAGGGGGAATATGATACTAGGAGAAAAGGCTGCATTTTGGGATACTGTCAGCCCCAGTGTTGCTCCATAGAACAAGTAGCCCTATCTGAAAGCTGCACTGATGACATCATGAGCTGTAAAAGACAAGATTACTATATGGGCAGTCAGTTAACTGGGCAGCACGGTGGCGCAGTGAGTAGCACTGCTGCCTTACAGAAGCACTGGTCACAGGTTCAATCCTGGCCAGGGCACCGTCTGTAAGGAGTTTAAGTGTATGTTCTCCCCGTGGCTGCGTGGGTTTCCTCCAGGTCCTCCGGTTTCCTCCCACACTCCAAAAACATACAGATAGGATCCCCCTTCCCTTAGTGTGTGAATGTGTGAGTGAGTGATAAGCCAGTATGAATAATCTCCATGGTCGTGGAGGACTATACTGGCTTGAGTGAATGGGAGCCAGTATGAATAATCTCCATGGTCGTGGAGGACTATACTGGCTCGAGTGAATGTTTTCCTTTTTATCATATGGGTTGTTTTGCAATATGAAATTTCAACATGCAACAAAATTTACCTAATTTATCTATATTTTTGGAGTTCATATAATACATTTTCTGAAAAATTTACATTCATATATTTTCATAAAGGACATGTCAACCCCAAAAATATTTTTTTGCCTCATAAAAGAAAACATAATTCGAAGCAACTTTCCAATATCAATTTGTTAAACATTATTAGTGCTTTAATAGTTATTGTGTTGGGTTGAAAACCCCACTTTGGCTTATTCTTCCGCTTCTTCTTCTTCTTAGCGCCCCCCATTTTCTAAACGCTACTCCTCCTACAGTTTTAGGGGTACAACACCCAAACTCCCCACACTTCTCCGCCCTATAGCGGAGTAGGTAGCTTGTGCTTTTCTAAGCGATCCGGCCCCCTGTCTTTTTGTGGCGCCGCTCCGAACCCCCCAATTTTCCCATTGACTTTGACAGGGAAGATTATCAAACTGCTGCCATTCTTACAGCTTTGAAGCTACACCCCCCAAACTTGAATAACATAATCATGGGGTCACTACGAATGAAACAGCGACATTTGTTGGATGACCCCAAAGTGGGAGGGGCCAACAACAGCCAATCAAGTTTCACCCATTGACTTTTATGGGGAAATTGAAACTGCTGCCAATCTTACAGCTTTGAGGCTACACTCCCCAAACTTGAATCACATAGTCATGGGCTCAGCCTGAATGAAAATATGATGATTGTTGGATGCCCAAAAGTGGGCGGAGCTGTGAACAGCCAATCAGATTTTACCTATTGACTTTTAATGGGGAAATTCAACCTACTGCCATTCTCACAGTATTAATACCAGGGTCCCCAAACTTTTCACAGTTTGTCAATAGAGGACTGCAGTTTTAGTTTTGAAAAACTAGGTGGAGCCACCAACAGCCAATCAGATTTCACCTATTGAATTTTATTAGTATAATGCCAGGGTTCGCAAACTTTACACAGTCAGTCACTGGGTGACTTCATACTCAAGGTTAGAGAAAGTGGGCGGGGCCACCAAAAGCCAATCACATGTCTTTTATTGTTTTCAGTGTGGAAATTTTAACTGCTGCCATTCTGACATGTTTAATGTCAGGGTCCCTCAACTTTGCACACTTTTTCACTGGGTGACTATGTTCCAAGTTAAGAAAAGTGGGCGGGGCCAACAACAGCCAATCAGATTTCACCTATAGACTTCATATGTTTAAATTTAATCTCCTGCTATTCTTTAAATATTAATACTAATGTCTTCAAACTTTGCAGAGCTAATCACCTGGTAACTGCGGTTAGAAAAAGTGGGTGGAGCCACAAACAGCCAATCAGATTTAACAGAGGGGAACCGAAATGTCAAATTCTGCTGGCACAAAATATGTAATGAATGTTTATTGCAAAGTTGCTTAGAATTAAGTTTTCTTGTATTAGGCAAAAATTTATTATTGGGGTTTACATGTCCTTTAAACCTGAAATTAATACATTTCTGAAATCTGAATACTCCCAGCACCGAGTACCTTGTCCAACATTGAGAAACAGGAAGATTCACTTTTAGTCAGAGTGACTGCAGCTGTATTACATAGTGAATAAATGCCGATAAATATTCTGTCAGCTATACACACTTGTACTTTAATATCCGCTCAAAGGAAAACTAAATTATTGAAAAACATTTTGAAGTAATGTATATTTTCCATGTATTTTTTTTTAAAACTTCCCAAAATATATTTCTCTTAGTCAGTGTTACTAAAGGAATCATAAAATGGCTCAGCCAAAATTCAGCGTGAGGAGCAGAGTACATTGTCCACCCGGTTTCTTCTAAGTAAGCACTTTAGCATTTGTGTCCTGGGCTAAAACTAATGCCCCATTATGTGTAATAAAATATAGAGAAATTCCAATAATTCCTACGCTGACATTTATGTTATATCTTTGCACAGACAGACATTAGGCCATGCCCATGAATGATGCCCCAAGAGCTTATTATTATTATTAACACTTATTTATAAAGTGCCAACATATTCTGCAGCGCTGTACTATAAGTGGGTTTCATACATTGGACATACAGAGTAACATATAACGCAACTAATAACCGATACAAGAGGTAAAAAGAGCCCTGCCCAAAAGAGCTTACAATCTACAAGGAGAGAGGGTTGAGACACAAGGTGTGGGAATGGGCAAGTTTAGAGTTAAGCAAGGTGAGAGATGTGGCACAGGTTATTGCTTTCAGCAGCACACTGAGGTTATGTTAAGCTAAATTAGGCTAAGCTCTAAATAAATGCATTTTTAGAGATCTTTTGAAGGCAGAGAGATTGGGAGAAATCTGACAGATTGTGGGAGCGAATTCCAGAGAAGGGGGGCAGCCCTTGCAAAGTCTTGAATGCGAGCATGTGAGGAGGGAATGAGAGAGGAGTTGGGGAGCAGGTCCAGTGTTGGACTGGGACCCCAAGGGCCCACTAGAAAACCTTATACCATAGGCCCCCTCTCCAAACTATTTTTCCTCCTTTCCTCGCCCAACCTCTTTATTCTCCTAGTCTCTTTTAATTACTGTACATGCTAGCATCTATTCTTCCATCTATTTCTCCTCTTCATTTCGATTTAGAAATAGGTAATGACCATATAGCAGGCCATTTGGTAAAGGGCAGGAGGGCCCACTGACACCTGGGCCCACCGGGAGATTTCCTGGTATCCTGGTGAGCCAGTCCGACACTGCTTGGATTTCCAGAGAAGGGGTCTGGGGCATAATTTTTATAATATGTAATTGAAATAGGTAAACATTACAGTTTATAGTAGCCTTTCAGCACACCCACAATTCCTTTAGCAGTTATTCTTTAGGAAAGCAAGCCAGACTTCCATGTGGTTGTAGCAACTCCAAACCAGTCCTGTTAATGGCGGTCTTATGCCTTGGGTGTTGGTCTTGGAGATCCCTCCATATAAAGTGGAGGACCAGTCTGGGAGACCAACTATAGTCAGAAGACTTTTCTGAAGAAATGCTTCCAATCGGGGGAAGCCTGTATATACCAATACAGTATAAACCCTAGTTGTTGAAAATGAATACATTTGCAAGTGATAATATATTAGTATAGGGGGCTAGGGAATGCATTGATTTTTCTTTTTTTCATATGTACAGTTGCATTTATTAAGCCTTTTTGTATTGTTACACAATTCGAAGAACCATACCTTAAGGCTTATAAAATCATTTAAAGAGTAAATACATTTTAGTACAGCTATGGGATCCATTATCTGGAAACCCATTATTATTATAGTTTTTTCAAATGATTTTCTTTTTCTCTGTCGTGTTAAAACAGTGCCTTGTACTTGATGGTAACTAAGATATATATCCTTATTGGAAGCAAAACAATCCAATTGGGTTTATTTAATGCTTAAATTATTTTTTAGCAGACTTAACGTATGGAGATCCAAATTACAGAAAGACCCTTTATCTGGAAAACCTAATTCTGCATAACAGGTCTCATACATGTTTTTTTGCCATGGACATATATATGCAAATGTAGATACAAAGTATTGTTTTACTTATAGAAACCACTGACATTCACTTTACTCCATATCATTAGGGTGATATTGATTAACTCCAGGCATTATTGAGACCTTATTTCATGTTATTTAGAGTAATGAGGAATTGGGTTATGGTTACCTTAATGACATGGTGATTAGCTTAAATCTCTAAAAAAGTAAAAACATTATCAATGAAAAGTTGTTCGTTTGTACAGAATCATAGGTTTTTAGTTAATATATCCTATACCTGCCATACCACCTAATGCACTGATGAGTACTTATTTCACTTTTAGCAATTTTCAATCAATACAGTGATCATTATGTGTCTAGCTGAATTTTTATAACTTTCTAACTTTTTCTTTTTAAGAATAAAGGATTTATTGGTGTCATATAAAAAAAACTGTCTCCGGCAGAAACCTTTGGAAGCAAGTGTGAACAGCATATATATTAAAATAGAACAGGCCAGTTACTAAAGCCAAGAAAGAACTCTCTTGATTAATAGGCAAAGCAGCATAAAAAGCCCAACATTTCCTTGAATACAAAAAAAAAGCCCAACATTTATCCATCCCAGCTTTGGACAATGCATAAAAATTCACATCCGTAGCCTGACGAGCGGAACAGAGGTAACAATTAAAACTCAAACAGACTAACTTGAGGGATATGCATTGAGCAACATGAAAAGTGCCAACCTGGAAATCTCAGGGAAAATGCTACAAGTGTTTCATGGCCTCCAAAGTGATTTTCTTGGGCCACAGCACACATAGATGGAGATTATGGTGCTTGCTTACTTTAACTATATAGATGCCACAAAGCAAGGCACAAAAGCATGTAAAAATGCTTTGGGATGCCCATACGCAGACAGATAAGCTACCGAATTAGTCTGAAGGACCCAAATCAGCAGCTGAAATCTGCCTGTTTATGGCCACCTTAATTAAATAAGATAAATTAAGACTCTTTTTTTTAGATTATTTTCAGATTTATTTGTTTGGAATCAAGAGGAAAATTAGTAGTTTAGCTGATTTATACCTAATATCAATCAGTTGAATTTATTTATTTATTTATTTGCATCCCTCTTGCAAATATCAGCCTGTAACATTTGCACATCTGTCCAGTAATTTTAAATTTTTTTTAAAAATGTCTTATTATAAATGTAGTAAGATTAAAAAATAATTATTCTTTTAAAATGTGTTTTTGGAAGGTGAGAGTTGGTGCTTTAATCTGGAAAAACATATTTATGTACTTATTTGTGCATTGTAGTATTTTTTGCCACAGGTCACAATTTGTCGCATTTGTTTATACAATGAAAAGTCGCCGCATGTAGATGGAAAATGTAGAACATTTTGACAAGTGCAGTTTTGGCATCTAATTCGATACTATAAAAAGATATGTCTTTTGTATAATGAGTAAATGAAAATACACAGATGTATTCAGCTATAAATGTTTACATCCATTTTGAACTATATCCAAGCATGTCTGTCACCTTTGTTTTTCCACTTGAATTCTTTATTTTTGAAAGCAGTATGGTAAGAGTGCTGGGTGGTAGGTCCCAATCATTACAGATTAATTGCAGTAATTTCCCTATAATTAAGTTTAGGAAAATAGTGAGCTTTCTGTTACCAGTGGAGTATACAGAGAAGGAAGGATTTTTTTTTATAACTTTCCACATATATTGTTGATGAACAGGATTAGAAAAAGCATTGCCTGAGACTCAAATAGAGCACAGTGTGGCCACAGTTGAATAGTTTGGAGTGAACAGAATAGAAACTAGGTTTTACTGAAAGTTTGTTATTGCGAAGAGCTTATTTTTACAAAATAAAGTAAAACAGAGAAAGGGTCATATAAATATTGGTTCTACAGTAGATACAAGCACTGTCAAGCAGGTTATCCAATGCAGTTATGTGAGAAGTAAGCAGGCCTGTACTGGGATTCAAAATAGGCCCTGACAGAGGCCGAAATAGCCCCCACCAGCCCAATAAATGGTGACTGTCTATGGCTTCTTACAGCAGCCCCTCTAGCATTTGCCAGAATCCACAGATTGCCAGTCTGGGCCTGCAAATAGGAAGCTGAAAATATAATTCATCGGTTACTTTAGGAAAAGAAAAGTCCCATAAAGCCGGATAGCACAAAACTCACACAAGCCAGTCTCTTCGAATACAGCAATCAATATTCATCCATTACTTTGGAAAGAGCAATGGTAAGTGAGGACCTGAGTACTTGAGGCTCTGACCATTACAAGTGATGGCTTTACTGTATCTTCTTAAAGTTATTTCCCATGGCACCTGTCAGTGGTTAGACAGCCATCATTTCATTAGTTTGCACGCATCTTCTGAATTACTATCTCAGCCTTATTAGGGACCTTTTAAATGATAGTAATCATTCTTTATATTCAGACTACAATGTTTTCTAAAGGCTATTAGGAAAACCTGATGCACACTATGGGGCATTTTTATTTAACCTTTTTAGTGCCACAGGACGTAGAATCTACGTCCTGGGTACTAAAGGACCTAAGTGCCACAGGACGTAGATTCTACGTCCTGGGGCACTTCCGGGTTTGGGAGCGGAGAAGCGGCTTTTCAAGCCGCTCCTTCGCTCCCTGCTCGTTCCCCAGCCTCCAGACAACAGTCAGAGGTGGGGAACGAGTGGCCCCTGGGGCGCGATCGCCCAGGGGCCCCATAACAAAAGGCAGGCACGTGAAATCCATTCCTGGATTTCACGATCGCCTTCTGCCTTTCTCTGCTCCCCCCCCTGCTGGCCCCCCTGCTTCCTGCTGCTGATACTCACTGCCGGACTCGTGCTGCGTGTGTCTCCCTGCTGATCCACGATCTCCTACACAGGTAAGTGGCAAAAACACACAAAAACACACATACACACACATAATACACTAATAATACACTAATACACACTTATACTCACATTTACACACAAACACATACATTTTAGGGGAGTTGGGAGATTTCAAACATTCACAACACTTACACTTACACACACTTACTTGCATACATGCACACAAAACACATTTTACCTAATGTACACACACACTTACACACTTATGTAATTTTGTAATTTTTTTTTTTTTCTAATCGCATCGTTTTTATTTCTGCCTGAAAAAAATGTTTTATTGCCATTGCGGATAGTGTATTCGCTAACCGCACTGCGCAATATCTTTTGTGTATTATTTTGGTGTTTCTACTACATTTTCTGTGATTTTGGTGGATTTTGGGGTATTTTACTGCATGTTTAGCCATTTTATAGCATTTTCAGTTATGCATAGTTCTTGTTCGCTTGATTTTCAGAAATGTCACAAAAACCGTTCTGTTTAGCATAGCTTTGTAGTTTGTAGTAGAAAGTTTTATTTACCCATTTTTGTTTTGTCAGAATGTGTACTTTCGGAAAATATATGGTTTTCTAGGGTCTCCTTACTGTTAGGTGGTCGTATGGCACATAATACACATACCGGGTGCAAAAATTGCATGAGCCGAAGCATCTTATGTGAAAATTCATATGCACTATTTTTACTTGGGTGCCCCTGTACCCCACATAGTTTGGTAAATCTATGCATATAGGGCATCAAACTGTTCAGTAGACCCCTGGCATTCATATTTAGAATGTTTTATGTTGATATGGTACAAAATGTGGGGGTACATAATGGGGTAAAATGCAAGCTTTGTGACAATTTTCAGAAATATCATAAAAACCGTTCTGTTTAGCATAGCTTTGTAGTTTGGTAGTTTGTAGTAGAAAGATGTATTTGCCCATTTTTGTTTTGTCAGAATGTGTACTTTCGGAAAATATATGGTTTTCTAGGGTTTCCTTACTGTTAGGGGGTCGTATGGCACATAATACACATACCGGGTGCAAAAACTGCATGAGCCGAAGCATCTTATGTGAAAATTCATATGCACTATTTTTACTTGGGTGCCCCTGTACCCCACATAGTTTGGTAAATCTATGCATATAGGGCATCAAACTGTTCAGTAGACCCCTGGCGTTCATATTTAGAATGTTTTATGTTGATACGGTACAAAATGTGGGGGTACATAATGGGGTAAAATGCAAGCTTTGTGACAATTTTCAGAAATATCATAAAAACCGTTCTGTTTAGCATGGCTTTGTAGTTTGGTAGTTTGTAGTAGAAAGATGTATTTGCCCATTTTTGTTTTGTCAGAATGTGTAC